>NC_141199.1:12915000-14285000 GCF_054491065.1 Syngnathus leptorhynchus | reverse complement strand
GGAATTCTGCAGCAAACTCAATCAACTGCAGTCATGTTGTGATCGTAATCTGACCAGTACAATTTTCTTCACACTATGTGAAAACACTAATTGGTCTTGTTTAATATAGCATAAATACAGAAACGCGCACTACTTGACTTTGACACTAGATGGCAGCAGAAGATCTAAGTTTTGTCTACGCCACAGTGTGTGTGTGTGTGTGTGTGTGTGTGTGTGTGTGTTAGTGTGTGTAAACGCACACACGTTCAGAGTAAAATTATGAGCAAACGTGTCAGAAAAGGGAGCAAAATTACAGTATTACAACAATATAGTACTGTACAGAGTCAAAGATGACAATTTGTCCATTTCAAAACATTTGCCAATGGAGAATCTTCATCATTAATAATACTGTTAAAATTGTAACAATAAAGCAAATCCGATCAATTTCACACTATTGTTTATAGTGGGAGAAACACACAAAAATATCAATCGAAATATTGATACATGTCGATCTATAGCCCTGCATGTCATTTTAAAAACCTAGAAAAATGCATCATGTTCAACGGTAATAAAGATGAACATAGTCAACATACTCTTTCATGTGGTATCAAAAATATCATTCGGATTGGAATGAATACCATCAATCATTGAAGCGTTAATAGCAATGTGTAAAATGTCAACGTGGTCAAATAGTTGCTGTGAAAACTTACCAGAAATGAACACAAAATGAAATAATAAGCAGGTAAATGAAGCTGAAGTGAGGTCACAATGTGTGAAGGATTCTAAAGCCCTCATGAAAAGGAAGCGCTTTCATCCGTGACGTGACAACCACACCGCTTCCTCACACACACACCACATTGTGCAGATTTCTGCAGAAATCTACTCATTTCAAGGTTAACAACGGGGTACACACATCGCAACAATCGGGACAAACTTGAGGATTTCTACCTCACTTCAAAGTCACAAAGACCCGATTGGTGTTTCAAAGATTATTCTGAGCGATTATCCTGTGATTTGTAATGTGGGTTTTATTTTCTCTCTCTCACCGATACGCTTGTATAACAATCGGGGCCGGCAATCGTAAATATTGTACCTGTTCAAAATTTTTAGACTCAGATTGTCCAGCAAAAAAAAAAAAAAAAGAGCGCCTTCCTTCTGCTTAGGCGATCTAATTGTTCTTTTGCACCATGCTGTCACTCACAGGTCAATTGTGGTATTACAACAGACACAGACCTCTCGTTCAGATGAGGAGATTCAAATTATTCCCAGACAAAATAAAAATAGATGCGGTGATTGTGTTCAAGCATCTCTAAAATTAATTCGGGGAAGAAATAACATTCATGCATAAAGAATGTGCTGCTCCTGCAGATATGCAAAATTGGGCCGACAGAGGGCAGTATTCACAAAACATCTCAGTAAACTGCAGGAATAATACTGTTATTCTTTGCATATGATAAATATAACCCTGTAGGTAATATTATATATACAGTATTGTCATGAAAAGGTGTTTTCAGTCCACCAATTTCCCAAAAATATATATTGTGAAGATTATTTTGGTTGTTCAAAGATGCACTGTCTTGAGATGGTTAATATTGGGTTTTCTTGAGCGGTAAATTATTGATCATCAAAATTAATAAAAAAAAACCAGCCGTTTTTACACACATCAAATTAAGTTTTGAACTGAACTACTGGAATAAATACATTTTTGCTCAAACATTCAAACTTCTATTTTAAGGTCAAATAAGACACAAGCATATCTTGGCAAAATTGCAATTTCAAAGTTTTATTTAGTATTGTCCCTGTGATACAGGACATGACATGTCTTTCATTGTACTAGACTTTATAGAAGCTTTAGTTGTATTAAACGTCTGCGACAAGCACATTAGTTGAAATGCAAGAGGGCAAGAGAATAAGGTGACGAAAATGTTTGACACTCCATGGATAAATAACACTGTGCCGTCAGATTGTTGCCTTCATCACAAGTTTTGCTGGATAAGGTGAAAATGCCACAAGTTGTGAAGAGAATATAGACGATACGCTTATGGCACGTGACTGATATATAATCAGGATGGGGAGACCGATGGATGGCAGTAGTCTAATTGGTTGTATTGATAAAGCAATTATCGTCCAGTATTGAATTGAACAGAAATGTTTGACAGTTGTAGAGACAATTAGAGACTTTTTTTTTTTTTCAGCGTTTGCTCACAACTGACAGGGAAAAAATCTCAGTCTGGTTAAGCTTAAGAAAGAGAAGGAAGTTTTGCAACATCACCATCACAGATTCTTCCAGAGTAGAGAAAGAGGCCTTGTGACATACAAGGCGGTTACTTGCAACAGTGCACTTAGCAATACCTCCTCTTTAACCCTTTTGATGTCCATACATGAAAGTCCAATTTCAATTTTTTCGTGGACGGATGATCACGTGAATTGTGTCAATTTTTCAGTGCTCAAAAACCAGAACATATGAAACCGTTTCTTTGAGTCTTGACTCAAAAAACGGCACATTTGAAATCTAAGTGACATACCAAAGAGGTTGTTGTTGATATTTAATTTGATATGTAAAACATGCTAATGTTCATTATCACATAATGTAGCTGGTTGCAGCTAACGAACAATGAGACCGATTTTATGACGGGCGGGTGACATCTCATTATTCGGAAATAAAAACAGGATAGCAGCACATGAAGCATCTCACCTTGCGTCACAGCGCACAGACGGGCAACAATCGTGATGGCACGAGGTTGGCACACGCTCATACGGGAAGGAAGGAAGGAAGGACGGAAGGAAGGAAGGAAGGAAGGAAGGAAGGAAGGAAGGAAGGAAGGAAGGAAGGAAGGAAGGAAGGAAGGAAGGAAGGAAGGAAGGAAGGTCATCTCTGCCGGCACCCTCAGACGTACGCCTATGGTTCAATATTTGATAGTAAAAATCATATCAAAATAAATTACATAACATATAAGTTACTTTAAAAATACAAAAAGAAAAACAATTTGGCAATGTTGAGTTTCCTCCTCTTTTTTTTTGTTTTTTTGTCTCTTCCCTTTGCACTTTGAACATCCAGCGCATGTTGAGGATGTTGAAATGGTAGGGATGAGTGCATGGACGTTATTTCATCACATTGCCGCTCATTGTGGCCTCTTTCGATGAAGCCGGCAAAGAACGGTTAGCCAAAAAGGTGTTTTCCGACATTCTAACTCAAAATGGGTATAGGCTGCTGGCACATCTCGCATCATCAATTAATTTCAGAGCAGGTCCATGTCAGTCTGTTTTGTGTGTTCGGGTTGGGATATGTACTGGAGTAGAGGACATTATTATGATTATTATTATAATTTTTTATGTGCAAGGCCTCACACAGGTACAATATCTCACAAAAGAAGTGTATCGCTCAAACTTCTGAAAAAGATGATAGGACGAGACTGAAAAATACACTTGTAGTGTACACTTGCACAAAGTAATGAGTGGATCGCTTATAGAACACTTTGAATTGACTCTTTTTTTTTTTTTCAAAATAAGTCTAACCTGGCGTTCTGTGAAAGGATAAAGTAGGAGGGATGCACTCACTCCGGAGAGATACTGTCCATCAGCGTTGCCATAGTAACCGACCAGTGCTTATCAGTTCTCCATGGCCTCTGCGCACATCATACTACCGAACAGTTGCGGGGGGTCCGGATGTGTCCGGTCTTCCGCCTCGCTGTCCGTGCTGCCTTCGCTGTCCAGCCGGGCCGAGGGGTGACACGGGCCCGGTATGGCCGGGTAAAGGGCGCTTGGAGGCAGCGGGCTATGGAGGATGTCCTCGTCAGAACTCAGGTAGTCGCCTTCAGCTGAGGCGGGGCTGGTCAGACACAGATCCTGGTAGTCGGCGCCCATGGCGGTGAGCCTGGAACCCGGAGCCCGAGCTTTCTGACCTCGCAGTAGCCTGATCTGGAAACGCAAAAAAAGGATGTCACGTTTGAGAAGACGACCGTTTATGTGCATTACACCTGTAACTTCCTTGTCAATATGTCTGGCATCACCCGATGATATTTTTCTTTATTTGCGACACAATGGCTTTTTTTATTGGTCCATTTATCATTTCTTTAGTACTCGTTCCAGGTGATAATCTGTGAATTTATTTCTCACCGCATCAGTGCTCTATGTATGACTCAATCATATAAACACTGAGATTTTTCATCTGTATGAGAGTTTCACTCGCCCTCGTAAAAACCACAGCTTCGGTGAAAAACCGGTGGTGGGGGAGTTTCGGCAGAGGCGCGAGAAGCGCTCAAGTCTCATTTCACCCCCTCGGTTGAGAATCAGCACGCACGCACTGACTCGCTCTCAAAATGTCAAAATGGAAGGTTGTTATTATGTCAATACAATAACGAATGTGACTGAATATCTTTCTTTCAATTATCGGAGCGACTCAAGAAGGAAAAGAAGAATATGCTTCAGGTGAACTTCAGTGATGATTACCGTTAGGGCTAATTTAAAATAAATAAATAATAATAATTAAAATAAATTAAAAAAAATATATATACAATATTGTATAGAGCAATTAAAACAGAAAAATATTGACATTTATTGCAGAATGAATTACAGTCTGTGCACAGACAGAAGAGACATGCCATGGCTTCCTGTTTGCCACCTACATACTGCAGAAATGACTTTAAGCCACATTTACATTGGCATTTTCAAAAGAGAATTACCCACTTTATCTCAACGACAATAAAAGTGGAAACTTGTGTCGATGTGTGTGAGTGAGTGACCTCATTTTTGAGCTCAGTGATCTGGTCCCGAAGCCGGTTGATGTACTGCCTGGAGTCGGAGTGGTTGAGCTGGCCCTGGATCAGCCCTTCTTCTTTCTGAAAGACATACGCATGTGCGTAGGGTCAAAGTCTCCAGGAACTTTACTGGAGATGCTTGAGGACTAGAAATATTTTATGATCATTCGTCGGTTCAACCTTTTTCAACTCCCATCCGTCCTCACCTGTATTTCGAGCTCGGCTATCTTCTGCCTGAGCTCGGCCATGGCGGCCATGCTGTCGGCTTCCCTCAATCGTACGGCCATCACCTCCTCTTTGCTCTGTCAACGGGACAATGTGGGAGGAGTTAATTCCCGCTTGGGCCCTTGTGGTTTATCCTTGCAACTACATGTCTTTTTTTTTTTTTTAATCAGGGCTGGTTGCCGCTCTTATCGCACCTTGCAGTCCCATTCGGCCTGCTTCCGTTTCATCTCGTTGAGCTGGGCCTGAAGAGCTTTGTTCTGATTCGATGACATCTGGAGGCGATCCTGAAGGGCGGAACGCTCCTGCTCATGGCGCCCAATCAATTTACTGTGAATGGTGTTCTGGAACAGAAGTGGAAAGCCAGCAAATGACTGGAATTTTACACTAAGCCGTTGCATGAAATAATCAGATTCAAATAAGCTTGTTAGACAAGCAATTAGTATATCTGCAGTATGGATGGACGTGTCCGACCTGGCTCTCCAGCTGCACAGCCTTCAGTTTGACCTCTCGTAGCTCAGCCTGGGCCTGCGCTTCTCTAAGACGGACAGTCATGAGCTTATCTTGTAACTCATTCATGGCGTTCTTCTTTGGCGATTCCTTCCAGTGGCTGCCGCCGCCGCCTGTGCTGCCACTGCGGGACATGTGATGCTGCTGAGACACGAGATGGGTTAAAAAAAAAAAAAAAAACATATACCGTAAGACAAAACAACTACAGCTTTTATGTGTTGTGGCGTTTACCTGCCAGCGCTGGTTGAGCTCAGTGACCGAGTCCTGCATCTCTCTGAATGATCGCAGTGTCTCCAGCTCCCTCAGCTTCATTTGCTTCACCTCCTCCTGCAGAGCTGCTATGTTGTTTTCATCAGGCAAACAGCTGCTCTTCTGGATGGAGATGGGGAGAACTCTTCGTACATAATCTCTTATCGGACTTATCTTATCGACATAATTTAGTCCTGTCTGGTGACTCACCTTCTCCAGATCAAGCACCTTGTCTTGTAGTTCCTTCATGGCTCCCAGCAGCTCGGCCTCGCGCAGCTTGGACTGCTCCAGCTCTGTCTGCAGACTGTTCACAAACTGCTCCGTGTACTGAAAGGAGCATCGCGACGTATTTACAGTCAACAACTATTGAAAAACTCAAAATCATCATAAATCGCCACGTGGGCGCGAATTGAATAACTGAATCGTTTATGGTGTCTAATTTAACAGAAGCAAAGAAGAATGAAATGAAATTTTCTTTGTCGTCGCCATTGATGTTCCAGAGGTTACCTTTTGTTGCTGCAGCTCTCGTATGGTGTCCTGCGCCTTCTCGAGACCCTCGCTGGCTACGTTGCACTGCTGCCTCACTACGGCGAGCTCACGTTTGATCACATAGTTTTCCTCCGCTTCCTGCGCCCTGGTCACCTGACCCTGGAATGGCACACCGGAACAGCATTTGACATTTCTAAAAATACAAATGAGTAGATCGAAGGGGTTAACGATAGTGTCGTGCATTTTTGTTAAGCTTTGCAGGAATGGTTATATTTGGGATAAAGTGTATTTGCTTTCTTTAAGAGAGCGAGCTGGGTGGTACATGTCCTCGAGAATCAATTGATTTGACGATTCCTGTTACGTGCGTAAATTTATGTTACACAAATGAGGTTAGTGAGTGATGACGGAGGGCGATACACATTGGTGTGGCGGTTTTACCTTCACTAAATAGAAAACAAATATAGAAAATGTCCTTAATAATTGTTATATTGGAATATACTGCTCTTTTTTTAAAATTATCATTCTTTGTTTCATGCTTTTAAATGATATGTATCAAAAATACTAATGGTATCAGTACTTGGTATCGGTACTCTCTGGGACAACTCAAGAATTGATGCTGGTAAGGATTAAGAAAATAAAAGTTTTTTTTTTTTTACTTTCCTCCATATAATGTACTCCTTTGCCTAAATAAGAAAGGTAATGCAAAGTTCTCATAAAGAAAGCAAACAAGTAATTCGTGTAATTCCAAATATTTGCATCACAAAATAGTGTTTACAAGCCACATGCAGGAGTTGCACAGTTTTATCATGGAAACGTCATTGCGTACAATTTTATAAACATTTAATCATACAATAAGTGAGCATGCACATAACAGGTTTGTGGACAAAATATTATATTCACAAAAAAAAATCTTTTACATGCAGATTTGTTATAAGCTGCAAAAACCGAGTTTGTTGTTGAGGAGAGGTCTGTGAGGCGAGCAGGGAAGCGGTTCATTCAGTACTCTACCTGGATGAGTCTATCTGCCAGAGCGGCACTCTCCTACAGCATAATGAAGGGACGCAACAAGATGTTGAAACGAGAGGCCACAACCAAAGCCCAGAGTAGAACAGGAAAAGAAGATAAACCCAAAAGATGAGGGGAAAACAGAAGCAGCATGGAGATCAGTCAGAAAATAGTTGGGGTTTTTTTTGAAGAGGAGGGAAAAGAATACAGTCGGTAAAGGCGGAAAGTCCGTCTCTGACCTTCTCTAGGGTTTCAATTCGCTGTTTTAGTAGTCGATTTTCTGTGCGCAGCCTCTGAAAACAAGAGCAGACAAAGCCGATTCATCGTTAAGAATTCTGTCGATTGTGTGTGCTCGGCTCACGAATAAATTGCAAAAGAATTCTTAGATTGGAAGTGATGTCGTGAAGAACATCCAGCAAACAAACGCACCTTAATCTCAATTTGCTCTTCCATTTCTTTGTTCTTGATGGTGGTATATTCTTTCTCCAGCCTGATTGAATAAGAGGAATTTTCAAATTCAGATTTAAACATTTGGTTTTTGGAGGGGGGGGGGGGCGGGGGTCACAAGGTTAACAAAGGATGCTCACTTCTTCATTCTCTTAGTGTTGTATTTGATCTGGTATGCCCTGAGGATCAGCTTGTCTGGGCAGCTGTCAAACTGGTGAGGGATCACCTTCTGAAAATGCTGGAAGACAAATTTGCAACAAAACACTTTTAATATTCCATGGTGACACAAACTAAATCGATTCTAAAAAAAAAAAACATTTTATAGTGACAGCCCTGAGAACATCATTTAAGTTCACCACCTGTGACATGCCCTCCATGTCCAGCTGAATGAGGTCCGTCTGGTTATACTGCAGAATGGCCATGCCCACACGGAAGATGATCTCCAGGCCCTCGGGGGAAAGGTCTCACAACTTAGATTTATATGCTGACTCAATCCAAACAAAGGTTACCATCGATGAATTAAATCCTCCTACCTCGTACATAAAAATATCAAATATGCGCGTGGCGACGGGCAAAGGGAGAAAGGTGAGGAAAAGCGTGAGGAACCAAGATGAGGCGTACATGGATGTATGAAAACTCTGGGACCGGAAATGGACGTTAAGATCTGGAAGTTGTTCCTGATATGACAATAAAATAGCATTGTTATTTAGAAGCAGATTTTAAAAAAAAGAGCTTTGCTGCCCTCTAGTGGATGTAACCTTCTCCTGCTTGCTCTTTACCTGTAGAAGATACTCAAACTGGTAGATGCAGAGTCCCAATTCGGCCATGCTGGGTTTGAAGAGCTCTCGCAGACGATACTCCTGCATCAGACGCACAAATACGCAAAAAGCCTCCTCTTCGGGCATCTGGCGCGAAATTGTCAGGAGAGAATTCCATCGTTAGCAATCACACACAGGCGGCTGTTTTAATTATTATTATTTTTTTTTTTTAGCAACACACATTACCTGCATGAGTAGCAGGCCAACAATGAACGCGCTACCTTGGCAATAACCAACCTCCCGATCCACAAGGGAGTAAGCCTGAAAAATATGTAAATATTCAAACATCTCTTAAAAACATCTGGGCGAGAAAAATCAAAGTTGTCGAAAATGGGCTCTCGTTTTCTGAATAGCTGACCTTGGTTCATTTTACAGCAGTTTGCAAAACCGTACGGAAGGTCGGACCTGCCAATCTGGGGTCAAACTATTTTGATTGGCGAGTAGATTTAAACATCATCAAAAAATGCTAAATAATCCAAATATTTTGCGTTGGCTAGCAAACAAGTGTGACGTAAACATAAGTCAGGAAAACAGATAATCATAATATAGCAAGCATCATCACTTCAAATATGAATGCTTTCTGAAAAAAAAAAAAAAAAGATTATGTAATTCAATGTTTTTACCTTCATGACATTAAAGAGGACTTCCTGGCCCAGGCTGTCCTGACCTTTGAAGAACTCATGCTCGGGGTAGGTACGGGCGATGTCTCTGCGGATCAGCTTCTCGCACGGGGATGACATCTTGAGGAGCTCCGAGTACTGATTCTTCACCGGCATGTCCGTGGCATTGCCCAGCAGCTGCCACACGATGGCCCGGAAGTGATGCGGAATGCCCTTCCGGATTAACTCCTGGCAGACACGTCCATCAATTAATACTCAGTCACAAAATGGACAAAAATCAGCGAGGTGTCATAATTGAAGACACAACTATTGATTTAACACAATCAACATCTTCTTTTTTTAGGATTCGTGTTGTTGTGGCACTGTTACATCATAATTATGTTTTGTCCAAATGTCTCCTAGCTTTTTTTTTTCCGCTCTTGTTGCATCCTGACTCACTCAGCTGTCCCTCCTCTCATCCATCTTGGCGTCCCGGAGATTTTGTAGACATACACAAAGGCGTGTGTCTCCTAAAGATGATGATGATTGTGTTGCCATGGCAATGCAAATCATTTCATTTTTGCTGTCAATCACTGCAAGGGGCATCATTTGTCTGGCGGTATACTTGGAAACTCGATGAGATTTCCAAGAAAAATATCTCGACTCAACCCGTACTCGGAAAACCCTGGACACAAAAGGGAACAGACCCAGTCAGCAGGAATAAGATCAACCTGAATTCACCTTGAGAAGCTTGTCCTTCTTGCGTCTCCATTCGTCCCATTCGTTGACGATGCGGCCCCAAAGGATCCAGGTGTCCTCCTCCAGGTGGGACAGATTGGAGGAAGCCGAGGAACTGGAAACCAGCGAAGAGCCGCTGTTGCGTCGTGAGCCAGTCATGGAGCGCAGGGACTTGGAGTCGGCCTCCAGTAATCTTGCGTTTTGGATGAGAACCAATGACACAAGAAGTTTTTTTTTTTTTTTTTTGCATTAAATTTACATAAATATATATTATCATAAAATATACTAAAATATAATCTAATAAAATAAAATATAATAAAATATAACAACATAACGAGAAATAATTCAAGCAATATTTCTCACCTGTTCTGTTCCTCCAGTTTTGCCAGCAGCTCCAGTTCATCTGGACTGAGGTTCTCCGAGTCCGCCGGGGAAACTGCGGGCGCTGACAGCGCGGCATCATGGGACGAGGAGTCTGGGCTGAGGACCGGACTTCCCGTCGACAGTGGATCGGGATCCAAAGCGGGAGGGGACGAAGGGCAGTCGAGGTGTGTCGGAACCTGGCCTGAGCCTTCTCGCTCGGGACTGCCGCTGCTGGGTATCGACATGTCGCTTATTGCGGTGTGGGGAAGCTGCGCAAGTGGAAACTCTCCTCTCCTCTCTCCTCTCCTCGCCTCACTCTGGTCTCTCCTTTGTCAGGATGTCAGCTGACTGTCACCTGCCAGGCTGAAGAGCCAATAGGATCAGAGGTCTTCAAACCTGATGAAGAGGAAAGGAGAAACTTTCTTTCACGGACTACTTGACTAATTTTTCATTTTATGAAGTAATAAGTTCATTTTACGTCTAGACCCAATGTGATAGTGTCGCTTTCCATGAATAAATAATACCTTTAATAACATTAATTAATAATGATATCACACCTGTTTTCAGCGATGTCAAAATGAAATCGATTAAATCGACAACAAACCCATTCGCAAATTAATCGCCTTGCATTTGAAAAATCGAGTCATTCTTTAGTCATTTTTGAAATCTTCCCACTTCAAGCTCTCCTAAGAAACAATTATCTAGTCCTTAATAAAAACAGATGAATAATAAATTCTAAAAATATTCAATGACGACAGCGGTTATTTGGTCATGTGACATTTGCAAACAGAGCCGTGATTGGCTCAACACAAAATTAACTACAAAGCAAACGCACCGGCGAAGATGCCCACAACGACGTCTCCAAAAATGAAGTAACGCCGATGATGTCATAGTGACTCAGAACACACAGAACACTTTTCTTGAGTCATAACGCCGCAGTCAAAACAACCTTGTCGGAAATTAGCCTGAATAACTCCAGAAAAGAAAAGCTGCTCAAATGTGAGATGAGAGAGTTTAAAAACAGAAAGCCTTCATCAAGTTACTCATGGAAACTCATTCCACACTCCAAACAAACCACTTGAAGCTCATGGAACTGTTTAGCTTCAAGATGATGACATCATTGTTTCCATTGGTTGTTTAATGAATGTTAAAACATCATGAATGTCTACGCGCTCCGCTGTTAGTTATTTAATCATTCGGGCTATTTAAAGCGAGTCTATTGTGTTTAATTTGAAAAAAAATTCACCGCATTACAAGGTCGTTTGAAATAAACACCATAACTAACTTGACTTTTTTCAGGAATGGCAATTCTCATTACTTTTTCAACCATGATAACTCTTAGCCTACCAAAATAATCTTTATATTGACAAATCAACACAGCATGAATATGTTATTGAGAGCACTGTTTCAAATGAAGAGTATAAAAATCCACTTTTTGGACACAAAACAAATGTAAACACAGAAAACAGTGCTCGAGGATGAAACAAAGGATGCATTCATGTGCAGCAAGCAGCCCAATCAAAAGAGCCATTAACAAGACCAATCACTTTTGCGGAAAGAAAAGTAGTCGACCGCTATAGCTTTATACGACAAAATGGATTCACTGAGGCAGAACTCAACGGATGTCGCCATTGACACAAACCTGATCTGAACTAGAAGCCATTCAAAAATAACTTCAAACATGACCCAAGCATCGGGAATACAGTCTGCTTTGTCTGAGAAACGGCCGTGACCCTTCAGAGACGTCTCAGCGACGACAAGTACTGTTCAGTGTCGGGGACCAGAGTGTGAAATGTGTAAATCACGCCTGACTACCAGTCGAGCGACGGATGATGCACTTCATTATTGGAAGGATAGTGTGAAGGCCTCTGACAAGGCGAGGGAGCCCAGATGTTCGGAGCACGACTACGGCTGACTGGATTATGACTCAAAAGTAAAACAAAACCCGCCCAGACGGTTTGTGTTGATGTCGTTTTAATATGAATTAATAGGTTGAGTCATGTATAATGATTGGGCGCTCCATATATTGTTGGGTGTGGCTTTGAGTGCTCATTCATTTCTTTAAAATGCTGCTGGATGTCAAAGTTGAATGTTCTCCCTGAGCAGCAAATCATTTTCCCTGGGATGATGAGCTCAAAGCTCAAGGGCGCTCCACCGGCCTTGCCTCCAAGGCGACCTTCTCGGTAATGTGTGGCTAGACGTTTGATATATGGGATGTCTAAAGTTCTTGTCAACCGTGAATTTGTGAAGCTGCTCCAAGACTTATTTTGTGATAAATTAACTCCACAAATTGGATGGATGTTTTGATGAACACGTTGACCCTCCACGCAACCCATTCGCTGCCATTGACGGATATAGACGTCAAAGATCAGTTTTAAGCGATACGGCGGTGATTGAGTTAACAGAATCAGGTTATGTTCTTTGACGCTGCATCTGACAACTCCAGTGATTGTGTTAAAGACAGTAAGACTCATGATTCCATCCACTGGAATCGGCTACCGATTAACCCAGGGAACAACCGGCTTGGGTTTAATGGCTAAACCCATGCTTCGAGGCTATTTAGACAAAAAAATATATATATATATGGGATGGGTTTCTCCATTTTAGTGCCTTACATACTGTTCATGTTTCTCATGACAAAAGCTTTCCTGTGCTGAATTGAGTTAATAGCATCACTCTCCAGATAATAGGTTCCCTTGAGTGCTGCTGTGAGCGGAAATGGTCTGGAAACAGCCGTGCAAACCCATCAATTACTTTACAGTTGTTGTTTGGACTGTTTAAGTGCTAATACTGACATGTTTATTTATCACCTTCAAAAGCCCATTGAAACATTCATTGATCACACAATGACACAGGAAGCATGAAGGACTTATTGGCAGCTCCAAACTGGATGACAAGACAATTAGCCAAGCCGTAATGTATACCGTACTTCATATAACATTTGTTTACATCTCTGCGTACCGGTCCATCATTTCATAAAGCCATCAATACAGATATTAAATAACAGTATTTACAAATTGAAATAAAATTGTCTCAGTCACACAAATATATAATATTCTGATTGTTTATTCCAATGACATAGCTGTTCTTTGAGGTCAGAGTAGAGACAAGTACTGAATGAATAAGCTAAAGGGGTGAGTCACAAGTGCCTTTTGCTCTGCGCCCATGGGATCAGATCAAGTCTTAAAGTACCCAAAACAAAATAACAAACAAACAACATCACCAGGAAGTGAGAAAAAGGATTTCTTTCCCCTTGGGACAAAAAAATGTGTGATTTGCCTTTTGCGAGCCTCAAAGATTTCACAGGAAGGCCTAAGAATCATTTCATTGTCTTCATCTTTTCTTCTTAGGTTCGAGACAAGATTACAACCAAAAAGACAATGATCAGCTTGGTCAGCAAAGCCTTGGAATTAGAATAGAGTTATTTGGAGTAGACGTGTGAGTTGGATGAATCATTACCAAAGTTTTCCTACTTATGATACGCACCAGTAACTCCCCTGCAGGGGCCCTGATGTTCTAATATACATACAGAGGACACGTGTAGTACATTCTAAATACATTTTCTGAACCCATTCATCCTCACAAGAATTGCAGGGCACATATAAACAAACAAACATGGGGAGGTCAATCAGCCTGCATGATTTTGGAATGTGTGAGGAAACCGTGCAGGCACAGGGAGAACATGCAAACTCCACACAGGAAGGCCGGAGCCTGGATCGAAGCCTTTACCTGTGAAGCAGTGCAGCAACATATTTGGAGTCTAAAATGGTGTAACCACTTTTGGCTCGCCTTTCAAACAGCAGTATGACCTCCACAAAGGCTTCAGCATTTTCCAGAATTGACTGTCGCCAACATGACAGCTCATCTTCCGTACTAAACGGGCCTTTGCCTTGTAACTAGGAGACCCGAACAGGCCAACCCCGCTGTGTGCAGTCAATCCACGTTTGAGGCGGAATTAACATCTGCGGTCTTAAATGACATCTCCTCCCGGGAGGGGAGTGCATATACCACCGGCTTCCCACGACAGTTGTGTAACAATGTAAGACGAGAGCAGGACAACACAACATGGCCATGCGACATCATCCCCCCCCCCTCAATAAATAAGAATGCATATACTGGGTTTGCTAGTGAACATGAATGTCGGTGTCTTGTTTGACAGGACATGCGACGGAATGCAGCAGGGAAAACGAGCACACGTTAAAACGAGGAGGAATGGAACATTGAAACATTAATGTCGACATCCATCGATGTTATAGCGACGTGGGCCTGTGTTGTAGTTTAGCAGTGCAATTTGACACGAGCAGCCAAGGTGGTCTCGCAACAACATTGTCACCGAGCTAAATGAATGCAAATAGAAAACATGAAATGCTTACCAAAAGCGTTTTTCCATTCCGCGGCAGCGCAGTTTGAGTCTCCCTGAATAAATATCAACACCGATCCTGGTATCGGCTAATTAATTTAATCCTAATTTAATGGACAGTCGAAGACGACACACACCCGGGTAGCGTCCAACGCAGTGCCATCCCTCCCGGCGCTGCCAGCCCCGACTGCTATGCTCGATCCGAATTTAAGCAGACAGGAATAGGTTAACATGTAGATATTTTTAGTTTTCAATCAGCTGTTATAAACATGACAACAACAAACGTGGCGTTGCCCAAGACTCAACATTGGGATCGGCGCAAACAGCAGTATCAATCTAGACAGGGAAATCATTTAGGATTTAGGATGGCTGGGGTTCGGCAGGCAGACCTCGGAAGGAGGAACGAGCCAATCAGCGTGGGGAACTAGAGCTGATTGACAACTCAACAGCCAATCGTCTGCTGAAACTGCAAGTTGTTGCGTGGAGGAACGGCCAATCGCCGTCGATATTTATTCTGATGAAAGGCGGGGTTTGCAGGTGTTGGGCAGAGGTGGTCGCAGAGGAATACATTTAACTATACATAGGGGCGGCGCAGTGGAGCATAATGCAGAGGTTTCTGGTTCGACTCCGGCTTGTCGAGTCTACATGTTCTCCCCGTGCCTGTGTGGGTTTCCTCCGGGTACTCCGGTTTTCCCCCCGCATTCCAAAAAACATGCATGATAGGCTAATTGAGCACAACAAATTGGGTGCGAATTGACAGGCGGAACGATACGGACAAATAAACAGATAGCATGCGTGCATACATAATTGGTAAATTGTAGTACACAAATTTCTGAAGGGGTTACAGCTCCTCTAGCCCCGGTGTAGCGCCATCCCTGTTTATCATCTTCTCCGTTTTAGATGCTTTGCCACCATCTTGTGGAATCAGTAACACGCGGCTGTTCACTGAACAACAGCTGGAGGCCCACAGATGATTACTTCAGGATTATCCGTACATTTTGAAACGCCCTATATTCCGTTTTGTTATGATGGATTAATTGTACCAAACAATCAATAATCAACCCTAGATTATTCAGTCAAGTCATTGTAACAAATCTGTATTCAATAAAATACATGTAAAAGTGAAATGTCGAATTAATTGTACTTCTGCATTTATTACGTTTCTTATAACACAGTAACAAACTCACGCGAGAGTGCCGATGTCGATGGGTACATGAATGCAACGCGGATGTGTGCGGCTCACTGTGCCGTGAATACTTGCTAGCGTGCAGAGTCATTTCTTCGACGTCGCTGGGACAAACAAAGAATAAAGCTTTTTCAAGGTAATCTAAGCGCGTTTAATATGGTCAAACATACAAGTTACCATATAAGCATAGACATGCGCAACATCTGCTTCCTTTTACTCGTTGTTATTGTTATTGTTGTGCAATTGTAAAGTAGGCCTCAGTTGATGGTTGCGCGCTAGCTAACAGGCTAACCAAGGCAAGCTAACCGCGCTAACGCGCGGTCGATTTTCTCGACAGAAATCCTCTATTATTTTACCGCTTACTCCGGGCTGTTTGTTCATAAAAAAAAAATACAAATCACAAATGCAAAGCAACGTCACTGTGTCGTTCCATGAGCTACTGTTGAATTTAAATCGTGCTCCGCATTTGAGTGCTAGCATGCTAGCGAGCCGCGATGAACGAAGGGTAAAGCGGCTCCATTGAGCACGCTGTGCGTCGTTTTACGGCTCAGTGATTAGGCCTATTAAACATATTTCTTATGAATACAGATGTATGGTAATCACGTGATTCAAAAACTTCACGTCTCCGTTTGATGCGACCTGCTTGGATTTTGAGTCTTTTTCAAATGATCTAGCTTGAATTATATTGGCGCGAGTAACGCACATATCCTGCCCGCAGATTTGATCCTGACTAACATGTTAAACTCCCTCACAGATGTCTGAACATGATGTTGATAATGAACTTTTGGACTACGAAGAAGAAGAGGAGCCCCAAGGAACCCTGGAGAGTACGACTCCGGCCAACAAAAAGGCCGTGAAGGGGTCGTACGTATCCATCCATAGCTCCGGGTTCCGAGATTTCCTTCTCAAGCCTGAGCTCCTCCGTGCCATCATTGACTGTGGTTTTGAGCATCCATCTGAAGGTAAATGTCAGCCATGAGTGCAATATCTGCCATGTCTTGTTTTGTGTGTGGGGGGGGGGGGCGAACAGTATGATTGTTTACAGGTCATATTCCGAA
The DNA here is from genome assembly GCF_054491065.1 of Syngnathus leptorhynchus. Classification (NCBI taxonomy): domain Eukaryota; kingdom Metazoa; phylum Chordata; class Actinopteri; order Syngnathiformes; family Syngnathidae; genus Syngnathus; species Syngnathus leptorhynchus. The sequence continues at coordinate 14,268,220 of NC_141199.1, read as the reverse complement.
CGTTGAGAAGTGGGCAATTTTTCCAGACTCTTACCAAGCATTATGTTGTCCTCTCAGTCCAGCACGAGTGCATCCCTCAAGCCATCCTGGGCATGGACATTCTCTGTCAAGCCAAGTCTGGTATGGGAAAGACAGCTGTATTTGTGCTTGCCACCCTGCAGCAGATTGAACCTGTGGATGGTCAAGTAAGTTCTCCTTTTTGTCCCATATCCCAACACTAAAACAGATTTAAAAAGATGAAATGCGAAGCATGATGATTTTGTTGAAATTGAATGTAATGAGACAGCTCTTCAAAATGAACAGTGAGTATTTGAAGACTAATGTGTTTCCTTCGTGCCAGGTGTCCGTTCTGGTCATGTGCCACACCCGAGAGCTGGCTTTCCAGATCAGCAAAGAGTACGAGCGCTTCTCCAAGTACATGTCCAACGTCAAAGTGTCTGTCTTCTTTGGCGGCATGGCCATCAAGAAGGACGAGGATGTTCTCCGGCAGAGATGCCCGCACATTGTGGTGGGCACACCCGGACGCACCCTGGCCCTCATCCGCAACAAGACCCTCAGCGTGAAGAACATCAAGCACTTTGTGCTCGACGAGTGCGACAAGTTGCTGGAGCAGCTTGGTGGGTGATGGGGAGCGTTGGGCGAGACCACAGAGCGTATTTGTTGAAAGCCTGCGATGGAAGAGTAAAGCTATTTTTTTTTTTTAATCATCTTTTTTTTATATGATGTGACACAGATATGAGACATGACATCCAGGAGATCTTCCGGCTGACCCCCCACGAGAAGCAAGTCATGATGTTCAGCGCTACGCTCAGCAAGGAGATCCGCCCGGTTTGCCGCAAGTTCATGCAGGATGTAAGTTGTTACAAGTCAACTGAGGTGTAATGCTGCCCAAGACAACACATTACATGTACGTTTAGAAAGACCCGTGTCATTTGTTTGCGGTGTAGCCAATGGAGGTGTTTGTGGACGATGAGACCAAGCTGACCCTTCACGGCCTGCAGCAGTATTACTGCAAGCTGAAAGACAGCGAGAAGAACCGAAAGCTCTTTGACCTGCTGGACGTGCTCGAGTTCAACCAGGTATGGAGAAGCCCGGGCGATGAGATGAAGATGATTATTGTTATTTTTTTTTTTTTAATAATTCTATTGGTCCCGCAAGGTGGTGATATTTGTGAAGTCGGTGCATCGCTGCGTGGCTCTGTCCCAGCTGCTGGTGGAGCAGAACTTCCCAGCCATCGCCATTCATGGCGGCATGGGTCAGGAACAGAGGTGAGATCTTTTGCTTATTTTACAAAAGGGGAATATGACTTAGGGCTGGGGCGGCTTTAAAGGAAATGGCAAATGTCCTTTTTGCTCATGGAACTGGTAAATAATAAACTGCAGTGTCCACTTTTGAAAATGAGGCTTTGCTGTCTGTCCAACAATCTTCCGCTATTGCAGGTTATCCCGATACCAGCAGTTTAAAGACTTTCAGCGGCGGATCCTGGTGGCCACCAACCTGTTCGGCCGAGGCATGGACATCGAGCGAGTCAACATCGTCTTCAACTACGACATGCCAGAGGATTCTGACTCTTACCTGCACAGAGTAAATTGAGCATTAGTAACCTACCACAGGATGACTCGGTGCCTGAAATCCCGCTTACATTTTTCCTCATCTACCTTCCAGGTGGCCCGCGCCGGCAGGTTCGGTACCAAAGGCCTGGCCATCAGTTTTGTCTCCGACGAGACTGACGCCAAGACCCTGAACGAGGTCCAAGATCGCTTTGAGGTCAATGTGGCCGAGTTGCCAGAGGAGATTGATATCTCCACTTACAGTGAGTTCTCAGTTTTGATAGCGTCATCTGTCTTCTCTGCACCGAGGGGCTTGACTAATTCTGTACTATGTAACACGAAGAAACCATTTTTAGGCGCTGAAAAACAAACAGGACTTACCACTTGGTCCATAAAGCCTCATTTTAACATTGCAATTTAAATTTTAACATTTCAATTTATTAACACCACTTGGCTAGTCTACTGATTACGTTTTGTTTTTTTGTGGTGGTTAATTTTGTGCTCTGCTTCTTTTTCCTTTTATTCTGCAGTTGAACAGTCCAGATGAATCTGAAGTTTCCAGTGATGTGTCCCTCAAGTGGATTTTTTTTTTTTTTTGGTTAAGGAAAACAAGAAGCAGTGTCTCACTGCCACTACATGTTGGCAAGTTTAATATTTTTTTTAATTTTAACATGTCGTTGCTTGTTTTAGTGTTTTTCTTTTAAAGCAATGTTGCTTGGTTGAGGAAATAAACATTTTATACCTTATTTTGTGAGTGTAGTCTCATTTATTTTCAATGTATTTGGCTGAGCACACATTTTAAATGAAACCTTAGGAAATGTTATTACCGTTCAAAACAATGAACCTACAAATGCCAATAAAATATTTGCTCAAATGTTTTTTCCTATTAATGTAGTAATTGTCCTTCTTACGACTTTACAGAAACTAAAATATGGGGTCATGCTAATCCTTCTGAGTTGGGTTTCTGTAGTAACCGATTTTCTCCAGCAGAGGGCGGTGTTTCATCAAAAGCTTTGCTTCCAAAAAGCGTGCCAAAAGTTTAACCTTTTGTACATACTCATTACATATGGTAATTATAATTTCTTTGTTTACAAAAAAAAAGCCTTATTATACTAGGTTGTTTTATTGTTAATTATATTATAGTTATAATTAAATAATTTGATTAAAAAATGCAGGACAGGCCCTTGCGGACTGGAGTTGCCTACCCATGCTACATGGTATGTTTTTTTTGGGGGGGGGGGGGCTTTATTAAAAATGTTTTTTTTTTTTTACTACAAAAGGGTCAAGGGTCATACTGGTCATTAAAAAAAAAAGCCTGCCTTACTGTACAATTTTAGATTGTAGAGTGATAGCAGCACCTGGAGACTAGTGTAAAGAAAATGGGTGAAAAGAATGACAATATACTGACTAACAACTCATAGCAACCTTTTTATTTTCTCAATGGGACAAGAAAAGAATTTCATTTCTGAAACAATGTACTTAATTTATAAAATCTCAATTATTAAGTATAAAGTGAACAAGTTCATTTAAAAATTTGTGTACTGAACTTTGAACTAGTTCGTGTAGAAAACAAAATTTCCCAACACTGACACTAATATTAATTAAATGACACATGATAAAGATTATACATCTGCAAGTACTGCTAGATAGCCTGTCCAAACGTTGCTAAACATTTCTTTCCATTTTTGAAATGGTTAAATCACCTCAAAATAGATGTTTGAGTTAGCATGAAGCTCGCACTCTAGGCCTCTATTTGGAGGAATTGTTTATTAGTTTTCAAACTGCTGCTTCTATTGAAGTAAAAGGAAATCAGTTGACTTCCATCATAGAGCAACACTCGAATCTGTCTCTTTGGCTCTCTTATTTTTTCTTCAATGATAAATCTTCCTGTATGGCTGATACACGAAGGAGGATTTGTATCCATATTACCTATTGAGGAATATATTTTTCTGTGCAACACTGTAGTTTCATCTACTGCCACCAGGGCCGTTTATGAATATTGATTGAAACGTGCAGTCAGTCAGAATGAGGGCCACTCGCATCGCAAGTCATCGCTGTACAGCGAACTTCAATTTTTCGCTGGTCTCGGGACCGAGCCGTGGCACGACAAGCCGCAAGTAGTTGACGGTGACACCCGGCAAAACTACTTCGAAAGATCACAAGAAGGCAAAGGAGCAATTTTGTGTCAACTCCCTTCAGCAAAATTCAAAGTGAATTATCTGTAAATAACAAAAAAATAAAATTGGAAAAAGCCAATTTGTGAATAAGCACAGGTCCACACAGGAAACATTGCTGCGTGAACCCCACTTAACACATAATGTCCTTTTTTTTTTATTTTTTAAATTGCTGCTTACATTTGAAGTCAGTTTTCAAAGTGCCTTACAAAACGTTTCCTCTTGCGGGCAGTCGGGAGGCTCTGAAAATATCCAAGTCGGAATAAGCAAGCTTATCCCTCGTGAGGCAGGGAGGTCCAGGGCTGCATCAGGGCTCTAATTTAGCACCCACGTCTGAACAAGGATACCCTGGGACACACACATTACAACCGGGGGTGGGGGGGGAGGGGCTTCCTCCTATATAAAACCCGGCTGGTCGTCTCATTTCCAGTCAAACCTCTGAGAAATCACTGCTTGTCTAAGAAGTTATGCGTGTCTCCATGCATCCAGCGCCGCGGCGGCATGGCCACGTCGTTCAGGTGGCCGCAGGCCTCCTGGCTGCATTTGCACGACTGGATGAACATGGCGGACCTCCGCAGGCGCTGGCCGTCCGGGCAGACCAGGTCGATTGGCAGGGTGCGGGTGCGTCGCGGCGAGCAGCAGCGTCCGTCCGAACAATGGCCGCAGAAGTTTGGCCGGTAGAGGCGCACGCTCAGGCATTCGCCAAAGGACAGGCGGAGCGGCGATGGGGATTTTTGCATGGCGGAGCACTTCTTGCCTCTCTGTAGTTGAAAAAAAAAAAAATAACACAACAATTGTGTTACACACTACAATTGTGCCTTGGATAAAGATAATTAAAAATATAGATTTATTTTCTCATTCTAAAGAAGGAAAATCTGTTTTTTCCTAACAGCTTGCGCAATACAGATTTTACCGTGCACTGTAATTAATAGCTATGATGTTTCCGAAAAAACTGCAGACACTTAAAGCTAAGCGAGCATGACAAAGAACTCCCGGTGTATTTCCAACACAGAGAAGCCAGCACACGGGAGCTTAGCTATGGACAGTTGCTTGGCAGGAATGGCTGTGTGGAGGGAGGGAGGCTTGCCTATATACACACTAAAATGAACTCAAACACACTGGCAGAGCAAATAAGCTCTGTGCAGTACAATAGCATGAACATGGCTTATAGAACCAGAAACAGAACGGGAAAATTGATTTTTATCGAAGGAAGTAGTGGGTACATGCATCTTGACATCTCCAAAAGTGGTTCTCATACATTGTGAGGTCCTGGGTCCCTGCACTTTTTTTTTTTTTTGGTGGGGGGGGTGTAAAGTGTCCCGACCAGAATTATAATAGTTCTAAAAGTTTCATTGTAGTTTATGTACGTATGTACATAGTTTGTTTTTATTTTACTCTGTAGAGAAAGTAAAATTAGACAGTAGGTTTATGAAATCAAACAAGGTCAGAGAAGAGATTGTATGATTTGCTGCGGTCAGATGTTATCTTAAGGTGTGGAGGTTATTTGATAAGCGCCAATAGGCTATAATATAGGGAGAGAGGGAGAGAGAGAAAGAGAGACAGAGTGAGAGAGAGAGAAAACACAGACACTATAACACAGACACTAAATATTCCTCAAGGTTACCTTGCTCGGAAAAGGTAGTACGGCGCTGCACGGCCGCACCATACAGAGTCTGGTCTCTCTTTCCAGCTTGCACTGGGGGTTCTTGTTGGTAAGGCGGGAGGAGACGCCTGTCCCGCAGCGCCGCGAACACTGGGACCAATCGGTGGTGAGGACAGGGCATTTCTCCTGATGGCCCCACACTCAAAAGAATCACAGGAAAGCACAGTTACAATGATACCAGCTGTGATTTTCACATTTGTGTATTATACATTAAAAAGTTTGGATTCTGCATTCGGCATAAAAAAACGTCATTGCGGTTCTGGCTTGGTGTGTTCAAGTTTGACTTTTGACCCTAAAAATGTGCACCCAGAAATATGGTCAAAATTTTGCTTTTTTCCAGATATTGTCATCTCACCTGGCAGGTGTTTGTAGCCACGTTCAGCTTCCCAGCCGCTCGTCTTAACGGGCGCAATCTCATTGGTCGCCGGCAGATCGTTTTCATCCAACCGAGGGGCGGGACGGCGCTCCGGTTTGTGTCGTCGTCTCTTTGGAACAAACCACGAGAACGATTTGCTGTCATTAGGAATCATTTGGAATGGGCAAGTACAGATATCAACGATCGGTATCACGTCGATTCAGGTATCGCATAATTGTGAGGCTAACTGTGATCTAGACGTGCTAACCACCAGGGAATTTGTGCCATGTTTTGTAATCTAACCTTTGGGTTATCTTTGTTTGGAAGGCGCCATGTGTCTTTGTGACAGTCCACGGTGAAGCAGCACTGTCCGGGTATCCTGATCAGCTGTGGGAAGGGGCACGACGGCGAGGCCGGTGGCAGCTTGTGGTCACAAAGAGGTGCGCAGCCCACCGCGCCATCTATGCAGGTACACTGGTGCTTACAACCCATGCGGAAGCTCTCGCCATTCTGGTAGATCCTGCCGCTGTAGTCGCACGTACGTCCTTCCGATTTGGCTGGGGAAATGATGATTAGCGCCGCTAATTAGCATTTATGTTGCGGTCGGATACCGACTAATATTAGTGCTGTACCGATGAGCTGAAAATCCAGACAACTGAAATTTGTGTTGAATAGTTCGACTTCTGAAGTCATTCTTCAACCCTTTAAGCATTTTGAGCAACAAATGGCATCACTTCTGAGACACAAGCATTTATTTAAGCACTAAAATGTCTCTCCAGTAACACAATAACTTTCCATGGCAACGACAGTTTAGACTGAAAGGTCAATGGAACCGAGGAGACAGGAATTGTCAGACTAGTTGTCTCCAATGCAAGAAGGAGCTGCTATTCATAGTTTGTACAGCAGCTCTGGCATGACGCTTATTTTTATCTCCATTACTTTCGCCCCCCCCCGATCACAGATTACATGCTGTTGTGTATAACGGTGGCTCACACACACACTTTTTAGAATCACAAGAGAGGGAATGCCCCAACTCCTTACCTCGGCACACCCCCCAGGCCTCCGTGACGTCGTTGCCGTAATTGCACTCCAGCCCTTTGTGACGGTCACAAGGCTTGACGGGACTGCAGTCTTGGTTGAGCTGTGCAGCACACACCTTACAACAGCCGCATCCATCTGGGACGATGCTAACCCCCGGAGGGCACACTGGGTGGCCCGCGGGACATTCACAAGTCATTGGACAGATAGCCATTACCTGGATCAAACACATTAGCAGACATGAGACGGAAATATCAAGACCAAGTTTATATAGGATTCCTTACGTTACAATTCTGACCAGGAATGCTAACATGCTAAGAGTTGTTATGCTATGATATAATAACATAACGACCTGAGCAAAAAAAAAAGCATTTTAGGCAAATAAGTGTTATTTCTGGAAGAAAAAAAAAAGATGAGATGCTAAATTTGCAATTTGTCTTTGAGGGTCACCTAAAATAATCTGGCGGGCCGTATCTGGCCCCCAGGCCTTAGATTTAACACCAGTCATTTAGGCAGATGAGCGTTTTATATCTTGCCTTGTTGTCAGGTACCATTTTACGTTAGAAAGTAGAACCAACATTCCTCCAAGTGTGTCCAACACGTGAGCATGAACAATTTGATAGCCATACTAAAGTCTGGGAAGTGAGGAAATCACATCCTACCTGTGAGACGAAGGCTGTAGTCAGCAAAAAAAGACACATTACACATTCCATGTTAATTAAATAAGATTATGCATATATTATTTCAAGCTCGGCTCCACAGAAGGATGGTCAGTTCGAAATGTCTCAGACCCTTTTCGGGTCTTGGTCCAAGTGTTCCCCACGGGGACAAGCAGCCTAAACACCCATTTATATCACCTGACAGGCTCCGCCCCTCTTCTCACTGTCAGCCAATAGGTGTGCAGGGACTGAGCCAGACATTCCAAGTGGGTATGGCTTTACCACAGAACTAATTTTCTATTGGGAATGAATGGAGCCATTCATATAAAAGCAGGGCCACTCTGTGTGTTTATTTGATGGGTTAAAAATTAAAATGTAACAGGCCCTTTTCAAGTCACATTCCTGCCTTTGTGGCCAGCACTCTGCAAGAGCTGTGTAAATATATTCAGCTGGTAACATTCAGGAGACCTCCACTTTTGGAAAAAGTGGGGAGGGACGGAATTCCCTGTTGTTCCTGACCACTGCAGAAAAAGTATAACATGGATTGATGGATGGATGCTTTTAAATTGAACTATTCCGAAACTCCATTTACTCCATTGATGGATGTTTGATTTCGTCCCCAGCTAGTCGGCCCAAAACACAGCTATTTTCAGTATTTGTTCTTTTTGTCAAAACCTCTGGTTACTTGACTTGATAATATGAGGTCAATCAAAACAATGTTGAAGCAAGAGCATTTCTTGGAAAAGAATGGATGAGGGTGGGTGTTCTGTGGAAGCTGGATTATTGTTTTAAGGGCAGCTCCTATGAGCTTTGGCCTCAAATTGGTTGGCCTTCTTCCTCTTTCAACCACACACATGCAGCCACACCTGCTTCCACAGAACTCGATTTCCTCAAGTTGACAATTTTGGGAACTAGGGTATTTATTTTTTTAAATGACTATATGACTTAATTGTATAATTGTCAGATATGTTATACGTGTTGTTTTTTATTTGTGCCCTTCAAACACAAATTTCCCCGGGTCATTTTGTGGTCCGTGGCAAAAAATGACAAACATTTGTTCCCAGCAACAAATATTTAGTGTTTAAAAGCATTGTATATTCCATTTTGGCTGCAAACTTTATTTGTCCCAAGTTTTTTTTTTAATTATATATAAATTGACAAACAAAAACAAAGTTTTAAAATGAAAAAATACTCAACTGATCAATGGGTTAAAAAACATATTACTTATTACCCTGCTTAGGTGTTAATTCTGTTTGTATTTGTATTTTACTTCTATTTGTATTTACACATCAAGCTCAAGAGAGGTCTTTCTCATTGGTTAGTTTGGCTAGCATTTGCAGCTACAAGTAAGGAGCTAATGTTCTTATCTGACCCAACATCCTACCACTAAAACCATTTATTTGTTCAAACACATTTGTTTGTTTGTTTGTTTGTTTATTTATTTATTTAAATAAAGTTGTGTCAAGTAGAAGTGCACTGCAGAACAGGCTGGAAATATTTAGACAGTGCTAGCTAGTGTTAGCGAGGACCAACGTGAGCTATCTGGTTTCATTTCCTCCTACCATGGAAAGCAAACCGGGTCTAAAATAAGAATGGCTCCTGAAATGAATAAATGTATTCTAGGACTTTTGTATGAAGTGTACAGAAAAAGAGAGAAACGTGTCCTATTGGCAGTCAAATTGCTTTTCAAGGTTCGTTTCTGATCTTGAGCTTACTTTGCTGTGAAAAGCACTTTAGAAGTGTGAGCGCGCGGTCACAAGTCACTTGAAAAAGAAAAGCGCCTCGGGAAGCTGTCAATCACAGCTCTTAATGGTGCGACCGGGGAAACGTCTATTTTAATCCTTCCAACCCCGGACATTCACGCGCAAACACACACAAAGGTTCTCCACTTCATTGTTCAGTGTTTCTCTGTTTCCTAATTATTGTGAGAATTGTCTTCACAAAAAATTCTAATTTGTAATGTCAGGCGTGTGCATCGGTTTGAAAAAGGTTGGTGTCACGCCGATTTAGGGTTTTCAATTAATTCATTCATAGAAGGTGGGAGGAAGCGAGATTGTGCAAATGGACTATTCCATCACAGTGAACGAGAAGAACTAAAAAGGACTGTACGAAAGTGTTAATGGCATGGATGATACGCGTGCAAAAAAGTAAAGCCAGATGTGAGATTTTAGGAGCCTGACAGGTGTGTTTTGAGCGACGGTTTGTTTTTGAAAGTGGAGGAGTGCTGTGCTCCACTCCAACGGAATTCTGGCAGTGTGAGCTTTCAAACCAAAACACAGCACTGCACTTTGAAGGTCACGTCAACACAATTATACCATGTCAAGGTCACATACTGAAAAAAGCTGAGAGCGGTAGAGAAATAGACGTTACATAATTTCCTTCCGATGTCATTTAAATGTGGTGAATGGAATCACGCAGAGGGAATTGTCTACAAAAGGTGGTGAGCAAGTAAAAAAGTGGAAATATGTGCATGTGTTGTGCACGAGGTGAAAGAAAAAACACTTACCTTATTACTCAATGGCCAAAGTTCACCCCATGCGCATTCAAAAACTGTGGAGAAGTTAAAACAGTTAGTTGCAGCCCATGAGGTTATGTCGCCCTCTAGTGGAAATGAAATGACTTACAATAGAAAGTGCATCAAAACTTGTACTTCATGCAAGCAAGCAGAGTTTACTAACCTCTGGAATGGTGAAATGGGTGAAAACAAAAATAAATTTTTAAACTCCAACACCAATTTTCAGAGGCTTGGTTGGTACCTTTATGGTATAAAGAAGCAGCCAAACCAGTAAGTCAACCCTTTCTTACCCACCCTCTCCACAAGATGGAGCCACACACTACATTATACGTGACAAATGTACCCCCCCCCCTTTGCCCAGCATATATGTGGAGTATTCGAATGATAACAGGTCCAACCATGAACATTTGAAATCGAATGCCACCTCCATTGCAGTCATGGGGGGTATGGAGACGGTTTGTGGCATTTCCAAGTGAAGGAGAAAAAAAAACGAGCTGAATATTTTGTCTGTCTGAAAGACAGAATTAGCCTTTGGCCAGCAGCAGGATCCGATTCCCCACTTGGGACTGTCGGCTTTGCGAGCACAAATACGAGAATCTGTTCTGCTGTAGCAGGAGATGTATAATGTATGTAGGATGGCTGTCCCTTTTGCGCAGAGACTCATAGAGGTACACAAAGAAAAAAAAACCCCAGCAAACTAGCCCACAAGCTACTAACTACGCTGAAATGTCCATTCAAAGATGAGCCGTGTAATCCCTTAGCATCCTTAAAGCTATGATTAGCAAACCTGCCTCCGGTTTGTACAGTTCATACGTAAACCCCGATGGTTCAGTGGAGGGAGGAGAGAACAAACTGCAGACAATGTCTGTTTCTCATTCACACGTTTAAATAAATACCCTTTTGAAAAACCCTGAATTTACTTTTAGAATATATACACACACAAAATAAACTGTTCTTATACAAATTCTGACCTCATCGGTAGTTGTAGCGAGTTGTAAATTGCGGACTGCCATCTAGTGGTTAAGAGTGGAATCGCACATCAAATAGAATAGAGTCAAAAATACTGTTAGCCACAGAAAAATATCCTAAAATTCGAAACCCACAATGGAGGATTATGGTCATCTACCCACAGCTGCCATTTTGACAATGTAGCACCCTCTACTGTCAACTAAAATTGACATCAAAGTGCCCCACGGGCTCCTATTGCGATGGTCGCAGCTCACTGGGTCATGAGAAGTTTGCAATCTGGGCAGTACAATCTGAACATTCTCCTTAAAAGGCATTTTTGGAGCTCCCCCAAAAAATACGCTGTAGTTTATTGTGTCGAACGGCGTCGTGATATTGTCGCTATTAAGAGTGTAGAGTAAGTCTTGACAATAGCGCCATCTTACCTTGCGCAGCAGCAGCTCTATCAGTCTGTATTAACAGATAACCCACATCCTTCTTTATCTGCCCCCTCCCACCTCCACGGAAAGAGGGTCTTATGAAGATAAATGACAGCGCTCTGCTTGCCGTAGCGGCTTTTTTTTTTTTTTTCATCTGCTTCCTTCACAGCGTGGCGAGGAATTCCCGCTCAATGCCTTGGAGCGCCGCCGCCGCCGACAGCTAGCTCCACAGCATCATTACGGTTGGCCTGATAGAATTAGGAAGGCGACTCTGAAGCATGACGCTCATCAAATTTTAATCAAGGAGGAAATTAATTAGAAATCTAAAGGGGCTCTTCTTCCGTAATCAACATTATGGAATGTTGTCTTTCAGGCCCTCCGACTTGACATGATGTGTCAATCCAGTTTTAATTACAAACACGCATGTTTGTTTGAATGTGGTGTCGGCCGAGTTCACAAATGCAGGGTTGTATTTTATTTGAGTTTTGATTAGAGTTTTTTTTTTTTAACCCATTTAAAAGATTTGTATGTACGCGCAAACATAAGTTATATCTCACATACCTTTCTGCTATTTGGAAAAGGAAGGGGGGGGGGGTCCGACATCGTTAGGCACCATGTTGACAGCGTGTTGGGTCCGCAGGGAGGTTAATTACAAATCCATACGAAGGTCGCGCAGCGCTTGCCATTCCGAAGTCTCTCTTGAGGTTCTGGAAAAAGCCAAATCTCATTAAAAGGAAACCACACACACATAGCCACACACACACACGAGCCAGGACCAAGCTCAAATGCAGACGGCTTAAGGACCCAATTAAAGCAGGTGATTAACCTCTATTAATGGCCATTGATACAGAGATAAGGCATTTTACGTCTTGGATTGAAATTGTGTCCAATTGAATGCAAAACAGTCAAGTAGGAAATTATTACGATCAATAAATGGGAAATGGCCAACTGGAAAAATGCGTACGCTGCATTGCTCCGCCCACTTTAGGCAATATGGGCAAAAATACAGCACTCACAACAATTACATTGAACTTTTTGTGTGATATTCCAGAGTGAACCTGAAGCCAGATTTAAAGTTGGACTATGGCGTTAGAAAGATTTTACATTTACATTTTTCTTTGAATAAATTTCATTAGAATAGGGAATCATCGAGTTTTTCTGATTTAACTCCACTGTAGCGTGACCTTTTGACACTTTCAATAAATTCCACTCAAAAGCCAAGTGAGTTGGAAGAAGAATTTCTAAGTGAGAGGTCAACAAGGTGTTGGTGGTAAAGCCAAGCTAGAGTAATTTTTTTTTTGGTTTTGTTTTTGCATGAGAAATGAAGTGAAAAATTGTTGCTAAGCAGCTGTTGCCATGAAGCCTCCATCCAACCCGGTTCTGCACTGCTGGCCTTGATCCCACTCAATTCCCGAGTATCTGACAGCGCAGCCTCTTGATTCTTGTCTATCTCCTTGCACTTGCGAGTAACACCCACCTCCTCCGCTAGATTGAACATGAAGTCATATTTTGGACTAAAGTTGTAGCACGTACTTTCTTTCTCACTCCCTAAAAGTCATAAAGTTCACTAAGGCTTGAGTTTCCTCAAAGATGGATGGATGAAAATTCCACCTATAGGCATCTTAGTATCCTTGAAAAAAAAAAAAAAATCACAATATTTCCATGTGTAAAGTCATTCACTAGAATAGAAATGACTGAGAAAAGTGTAGCTTTTATATAAGCTAACAGTTAGCTTAGCTTCTTCTGTAGTTCATCTACTACATGGTTGCCCATAAATGCGACTGCTGTGAATCGCAAAAATCAGAAATTGACGCCATTTAAAAAGATGTAATATGTGGCACAAGAAGACAGCCAAGCACTACTTTTATCGAAAATAATTGAAAAAGCAAAGCAGTTTTGAGGCACATCTGTAGTACCACAAAGAGTAAACGTCATGAAATCAAAACATAGAGGACGTAAAGTCATGATAAACTGATGGACTTCATAAAAATGACACAATGTTTACGCTTCAGGCTCTTCATTTGTCCTTTTTGTCACTCGAACCTACCCGCCATCCCATGGCAGCTTGACAGGGTGACCTTAGGTGTTACTTGTTACACCCTCACCATTTCCTCCTCCTTCTTTCTCAAGGACGAGCAAGTACTCTTGTCTCACACACTCACTGTTTGTCTGCGCGACACATAACTTTGTCAGCCTCGGATGAAGAGCATAATCACGTAAAAAGCCATTATCGCCGGCAGATAATGATATTTATCGGCTTAATTATTGATATCTCACTGCAGAGCAACTTTGGAGAGGTGCTGGAAGTAAACAAGCTGAGGAATGTTACACTAATGCCAAAAGCAATTAGGAGTGTGCCGTTAGTCCCTGGGCTCCATCATTGCTGGTATATTTCACAAAGACGCTCGCTCGCTCACCTTGCCTTCGTCTTCTCTCTCTCTCTCTCCTCGGTGCCCTCCATTCGTCTACTCCCGTTAATCACCACGTACGCACACGTACAGTGAAGAAGCCAGGAAATGGCAAGTAATGATGCTCCATCACGTCACCCCCGCAAGACGACCTTGGACGGAGCGGACGGGTCGGCCCGCTGGAGACCGAACATGAGCTTGTGTTTGTGTTTTTGCCTACGTGGAAGAGCACGAAGGGCACAAAAAAAGTTAGAAATACACAGATACACCAAAATACAGCGCCAAGCAGATATGGAATGAAGTAGGCTGTCATGACAATGATAAGGAAATATGTGAGGGAATGGTTTTTTTTTTTTTTTTGGAGGAGGAGGGGGAGGGTGTTTTGGCAGTCAAGGTTAAAACGGAGGGCAACGGTTAATCTACCTCGGAAGAAATCCGAGATATCCTCAACGTCTTTCTGTCCAGAATGACATCGTGAGTCGTTGAAATTCTCACAACCTGGTTTACTGTTGGAGTTTAATGGGTCTATATTTATTGCGCTCTTTCGAAAAGTGCCGGCCAAAAGCCGTGGTTGTGTTTCATCTTTAAGACTGCTGTAGTCTTAATGTGGGGGGGGGGGGGGGGGGGGGGGGGACCCCATCATCAATCTCCAGCCTTCTGAAACGTCATCTAAAAGTGCCTTTGGTTGCGTCTTGCAAAGAAATACGATTCACCTTTCGTATGAACAGGTCACTGAGCCTCATCTCTAGCTTTACAACGTTGTTCTTTTTCATGCATACTGTGTAATTGTATTTGTGTCCATTTTGTTGCTTAAATAGTTATTTCCCTACAATACACAACAAAGATACTATTTGGCGTTAGCCTTAAGCTAGCTGAATTTAAGGGAAAAAATATATGGTTGCTTGAAATGTTCAAGGTGTAATTCTCTAGGCTTTTAGTTTGACAGTATTAAAACACTTTTAAGCCTCTTTATAAATAATTATTTACTATTTATTGTCAAGTGAATTGAGTTTGTCGACTTGGCAAGTAAAAAAAAACCTCTCAAGCTGCCACTGTACTATTTATTAAAAGCTTATCCAAAAAATTTGTTTTGGCCAGACCTTGCAATCGATTCATAGTATTTCAATTCATTTCAATACGAAAAATATATTTTATTTACGAGTGGATTAATTAGCAAGCTTAAACTCAGGAGCAAAGTCCACAGTCGCGCATGCCTTTAAAAAGCCTGCACTGGAATTTGAAAATCTCTTGAAAGACCTTGTGGTGACTAAAATGATTGTACTTGTTTTTTAGGTGGATACCAAATAACAGTCTATATGGTTGGGGGAAAAAAAAAAAGAGCTTAAATATCAAAAGCCCAAAGGTTTAAAAAGAAATAAAATAAAAATTTACGCTCTCCGTGTGTCCACCCAGTTTACGTTGTTGCCTTTTAAACTTTTAGGAGCATTTCTTCCGTTGGTTTTATTGATAGCTGTTTGTGGCCTCGCAGTTGGCCCATTTTAAAGCTGTGAAATTTGCAATGCGGTCATGTTTGCAAGTCATCAGAGGATCATCTTCTCCCTAACACCACCGTGGAGAGCAATAGCGGGCTTCTGCCAATCTGTGCGTGTGAGATGAAAAGTGTCCAACCCGTGTGGAGGTGCTGACTCAATCACAGGGCTGTCTGGCAGCGGGTCTCACATCAGAGTCGGTCGTCGTGGCGATCTGTCACCATGGGGACAGCTTCTCTACTCGAGGCTCCAGTAATAAAATGAATGCCTACCTCCGCCCGGCTCTGTTCCTTCTCTCGCTTCCTCCTCCTCTGGACTTCTGTAATGAAACAAATCTCTCACTCTCTTGCACATGCACTCTTACCTCCCATCGGGAGTAGGCTGCTCTATCACTGTCACGCCGGGCCCAGATTGGGTGCCAAAGCCACTAATAAAGACAAGAAGCACATTTCACCGCCTTGGAACGGCCTCTACTTTGTCTGGCATTGCTCCATGGGGTCGTGTTCTCATGTACATTCAGCTAATTGAGTGGCCGGCATCCTACATTTAGCGAGTGGCGCGTCCCTCCATCTTTAAAATGATGAATGGGAAAATAATAATAATAATAATAATAATAATAATAGCAAAATGTCTATTTTTTTCAAAGTGAAGACAATATACTATTGTAGTACTGACACACAGTCGAGTCACAATTTGTCTTTGCGGGCCAAATATAATTACACTGCAGGCCAATTTTGGCCCACGGGCCAGAGTTTGACACCCCGAATTTAGATGAAACAAAATTTTGTCTGTAAAAGGCAGCTTCGACTCAACGGCATTGTTCTTCAAACAAATTTATGTGGATCACCCGGTACGTGCGCGCACACTAACTACACACCCGCCTTTGCAGCATGTGGTTCCCCTGCGAGCCCGCTGGCAATGGAAACACTTTGCCTCGCAAATTAACGTTACATTTCTATAGGCGGTGTGTGTGTGTGGGTTGGCCGGGGGGAGGGGGGGGGGGGGGGTGAGGGCAATCACAATCTCTTCTTGTGGTTGTTTGTCATCAATATGCAAAATTCAAACACTGCCAATCAGATGGAACAGTTGTTTTGAACTCCTCTAATTAAAGTTGGTGAGAGGGTTTTATATAAGTGCTGATAAGTGTGTGTTTGTGTGTGTGTGTGTGTGTGTGTGTGTGTGTGTCTTGTCTCCATGACTGCATTCTCACTTATTACCATCCATTGTTCTTGTTTCTACATTAATTTTCTATCGCCTCAAGGAAATTAACCAACTGTCAAAGCTTTTTTTCCCCCCTCCTAACAGTTAGTAAATACAGAAAATGACCATTTTAAAAGTGTGAATATCAAATATATGTTTATAATTTTGCTTCTGGTTTGCAGTGATTTACACCTGCACTGTAGTTTTTCATTTGACAACAAATTGCATCATCATGTCTTGCGGTACTGTATTGTCACACTGGCAATAAATATTAATATTGTGTTGCCTTTAGACACAAATGCGCGTTCTTTTGTTTTATTCACTTTCACTCGTGAGTGTAAACTTAAAATGTGAGCGTGTACGGTGGCAAGTGACTCATTTCACAAGTAGCAGTACTTTGGCAGATGGCAGAGTAAATACTTTTTAGAAATGGGCCCTCCTGTTAAATACTTGTCGTCTGAAATCCCACTAAATTCTCACGAGAATAGCTTTAAATAAAGTTATGAAATGAAATAAGTATTTGGTGCAACATGACAGTTGTGGGATGTTTGAAGAGGCGTTTAACCTGCTTTCCAATGCAGCGGCCCGCAATGAAAAGACGACAATAAAAGATGTCGCCAGCATGTCTTGTGTCTACATTTGCATCCTCCTACATTTTGCTCGTAAAAGCGCCGTTCCAAGAATATCTTTGTTGACTCCCGTCTGTGTGTGTGCGTTTCATTTTAAATGTGGGCCACACTTGCACAGCGCGGCGAAGGTGTCGAAGGAGAGAAGTGTGAATCGTTCCGTTTCATGTACAATATGAAGAAGGCATGTTTTAGAGATAACATACGTGTCCCCGGTTGCAGTACAAAATATAAAATAGAACGCTAACTGTTGCATTATCTACCGCGTCTAATCGCTACTTTTGTGTCTGCAGCCGCAATCTGAATTTATTCCTAAACTCAATGAACATAACACTTCACTTAACACTTCTTATACAGTATGACGGAAGGAATGTAAATAAGTGTGAGAAATACAAAATGGCTCTGTGGTTCTGTTTAGCAGAGGAAAAAAAGATTTTGAACCAACAAGACAACCTGGATCCAAATACCCCCGAGACAGTATGCCTTGTGCAAGTACATCCTCTTTTTCTGTCATTCATTTGGGTTTACGGTGTCCCCGGTGGCTTTTTTGTTGCCTCTGAGCCGTTTTCCTAGCATGCGCGATGTGTGCAGTCATGCAGAGCGTTTCTATTTGTGTCCCATGCTGTCGACACGACGTTCAAAGTCCGTCAGCGGTCCCCCGAGGCCTAGGTAACGGCGCTTCTGGTTTGCAATTGAGGTTTTTGTGGTACACTGCGTGGCTGCAAATTGTTAGAACATGTTTGTACTTTTGTGTCAATCGAAAGCAATCTTTTATCCTGGCTTGGTAGAAAAATCCTTCGTGGATATATTACATCTATACGAATAATTTGTCGTGCTGTAATACTACTTTCTGTTTCTTCTCAAGTGTTTACAATTTCATCACTTGACTGGTCTCTACTAATTAATAGACATACAAAGAAAGGCACTTAAGATGTAAAAGCTACATCGTTAGCTTCCTTTAACCGTTATCATGTTCAATTTTGTCAATCCAAAATGTTTATTTAGCAATTAGACAAGCGACTGTTTGTTCTCCCAATTTAGATGCCTGGAAAACAATTTCACTGATTTGTTTCTCATTAATTTGGAAGATAAGTCTTGTAACATGAGCTAAGACTGAGAACAAATAAGTATTGAAGTGTTGAGACGAACGCTTGATTTTTACAAGGTCCCCATTGTATGAATTGTGACCTGGCTACCGATCCGCTTGCTATTACGCTAGCTCGCTAACCTGCCATGTTTTGTCGTTAAAACAAGGAAATGAGGAACGGAGAACAAGCTAGCCCAAGCTAGCAAGCTCACTCAATTTTGAGAAGAACAGAGAATGAGGAACAACTTAGCCCAAGCTAGCAAGCTCATTCAATTTTGTGTTTACCAAACACAATGATACTTGACTATTTGAAATTTGGCACCCATGTTAACGACACTCTTGTCCGTAGCGTGTCAAATTTATGAGACATTTTTTTGTTCATATTATAAGGTTCCCTCGAAGGATGGCTGTTGTTTACAAGGTTGTGGTTCTGCTTCAAGTGTTACCTGGCCAATGCGAAGCGGCATGACAATTTTTAAGGTTAAAATGCTACTTTTAGGACGGACTGATCTTTTAGCAACAATTCAAAATAAAACAAAGACCTAGCGCATCATTAAAAGACTGGTTGACGGCGCTCTTCAAATATGATACCCGCATATAAATCCCATACATAATTTCATTTTCCTTCAGTTATAGCCCCAACAAATATTTCAAATTGTAACCGTTGAAGAGGTTTACCATTTAAAATCGTTGGCCCAATGATTCATTTTGGATCACAGGACCAATCCTGAAATGTGGCTCAATTGTTGTTATGCGTGTACCTTGTCTTGCTCTACAGCGATTGATGAAGGGCACACCGGAGCTCCCTGAAGGATGGTTATCAGTTTCTGCAGACATTCAGTAAAGTCATGACAAGACGCACAAAACACAAGAAGAAGAATTGGACAGACCGCTGCTCACCTGGGAAATCGATCATCGATTTACTTCTTTTTAAACGTCGCATGGGTTGTTTTATTTACCCATAAACTGATTTATTCAGAGTCTTGTCGGGCTCAGGAGGAGCCGACCAATTAGATATGAATTATTAACGAGGACCTCTCGCTATCTCTTCTCCATTCCCATCTGTTCTCGTTGAATGTGGACTCCCTCCCTTCTTTCTTTGTTACTCTTGACCAGAAAACCAGGCTCAATATTTACTCTCGCCTGATGGCTTCATGCCGCTTCTTCCAAGAGCCTCTTTTCTGTTTTCTTCATCTCCACTCCATTTGTCTTGCTCGTCTTTTCCTCAATAAAGTCTACAAATGCTTAGCAACAAGAATGTGATGTAAGGGGAAATAAATTACTGAGGGTTTTTTTTTTTTTTACACTTATAAATTAAGACTATAATGATGCTTTTGGATGAGGTTAATCTTGGGTTTGGGGTTTGTTTGTCTCCGTCTGAACCCTCACGCCCAATTTGACAATCTTGTTGTCTTCATTAAAAGCGATGCACCAGCAAGTGCATTTAAAATCTTTATGAACACAGTAGCCAAAATACACACACACAGACACGCACACTGAGAGGAAGATGCACTTGTAGACAAAGAGAAGCTGATGGTGGTTGTCATTTTGTATTGTGTGTGCCGGAAAATAAAAATCTGCATAAAAGTAATTAAAAAGGCATGGAGCATCTTAACTGTGCTAACAGCAAGTGTGTGTTGCCAAAGTTTGGCAGGCAAATTGGACCTCAGAGAAGAAGAAGCTGGAAAGTAGAAAAGCACATCAACAGAAGGACAGTGTTAGTGAGCAAAATTGATGACAAACCTGCACGATTATATTCCGTCCGTTGATCGGTGTACCCTCTTGCGTCTGTAAAATCGATAGCTCCCTTGTTTGAACACAATGCACTAAACCTTGAAAGTCTGCAAAAAATAAATAAACAATGAGTTCCTGGTAGATCTTTGTTACCTTGGCAATCTTGTGTCATCTTTGAAACAACATGAATAAGGTGCAGTGGGAGGTGTCAAGTAATAAGTAGAAAACTTGTGTTGTTATTTTTCCAGCCTTGTTCTAGCCATTTGAAAAGTGTGGAAGACGGGTTAACTGCTAATTGAGATGCCCCAACTCTTTTCAGCTCACCAGTACGGCACTAATATTTACTGTACTGTCCATTTTCCAAGCCAGATGCATTGAGTGGACCACAAGCGGATTCATCTTAATTGCTTGTACTACATGAGGAGTACCCAGTGATGGTGACCAAAAAAAAAAGATAATCAATATTCTCAAGACGGTAAGATTATTGATTGATTTCCTGGTTATTGATGCTGTGATTGTTCAGGATATCATTTTCTACCGCCCTCCCCTTTCTGCCTTATTGACGCTGTTATTGCCTCCTCACTCGTCCTGACGTGTACACCAATTTGTTCCTGAGCTGATTAACTTTTGTTTGAACAGCATAAACATTGTGTTCAGACGTGCTTCTCATTCGCAATAGCTCAGAAGCTGTCACAGCAAATGGGAGTGATAACAAGCCAATTAGGCTCCGGCACCAATAAAGTTGTCAATGCAGGCTGGAAGGGGAAAAAAATGTCACCTAACATTTCCACAAAGAAAAATATATGTAATCTATAATAGGTAATATATAATAACATAATAAATAATAATAAAAATATAATAACATTTTGACATACAACTCTTCCATCAATCAATAGTGAATTTTAAGCCTAATGAAGAGGGAAAATTTGTCAGCCTCACGTGTCAAAGTCAACTTGATGAAGACAACTCCTTTATGTCCTCAAATTATTATCCGGTGGTGCTTGATGAAAGCCTTTCTTCTCCCTCCTGCTCGCTCGCTCGCTCTCGCGGTCACACAAACACACTTAATATTTAGCAGGGTGAGATTCAACATATCACTCGGCAATCACATCCAAAGTCCTGCCGAAATTAAATTGTACATTTATTAGATTGACAATTGATTACTCACCAATGTTTGAACGTGCCGGTTGCTCCACTTGAATAAACTCACCCACTGAGGAGCCTCACTGATAAAGCATGCTATGATGCAACTCGTCATAAATACAAGTTAGACGGCTATAAAATTGAGACAAAGCATGTTTGAATAAGGGATGCTAGCATGCTGAAATGAGAGAGGGGGGCAAAAAATAATCATTCATTGTCAAAAGTTGAAAGTGATCGTAGAAACGAGCACAAAGAGAGAAGACAGCGCGAGGCTTTGATCCATGATGATCTTTTTATTTGATGACCTCACCTCCATTAGGCAGCCCCCGAGGACTCCACTCGAACGTATTCAGTGAAAAATAATTTTGTCGCCTTTATTTGTGCTCCTCTCCGCTGCTTTTCCTGCCTTTTGTGACCACAGACGATTACACTGAGCGATCTTGCCTCCGACTCGCGGCCTCGGTCTGATAAATGACTCTGCCAATCGACAACGGAAGGGGTAAGAGTGGGTACGGGAGGGGGAGATGTGTGTGTGTGTGTGTGTGTGTGGGGGGGGGGGGGGGTGCTATAACCCCCGCTTGTCCGTCTCCCTTTTGTGCATGGGCTGAGAGAAGATTGGATATTGAACTGTGCTCGCCTTCTCGTTGGAGTCCACGCGTGTGAAGAAACGACACAGCGGCCTTCTCTGCCTCCAAAGTGATGACTAAGTGATCCCAAAATGAACGGATGAGTTCCTCAAGTTCTCCAGGGAGAGGCGGGCTACACTCCGGTCTGCTTTCCAAACGCTCCAAATGAATAACTCGGCCACATAGGAAACTCCATCGTATTGTAACCTGGTGCCCGTTGTAGCATTTGAAATTCATGCATAGCGCTTCCTTGCTTCCTTCCAAAGCGAAGGCCGCCTCCCTGCACTGTCAGGAAAGCGCTCGTTACCTGCCTCGCCGCCAATTCTTCCAATCCGAGCTAGTCCTACGATCAGAGGCAGTCCCTGCACAGCGCCACCTGTTCCCGCCGGAAGTCCCTGCAGGGGCACAGGCGTCTGTATTTAGGCGAGTGGCCAGCGCAGCTAAAGAGCAGGGGCTCCCGTTGAAGTCCGCACTCTCGTCGTAACACGGAGAAGGCAGGGAGGACGTGGTTCATCTCAGAGTCCAGCACCTCGCACTGCACGTCCAATCTTTGAGAGTCACACAAACAGATTGAGAACATAGAAGTGAAGAAAAATTCCGAGATTATATTGGACTCAGCTCCAACTTTAGACTTTATTTGTAAAGTCAGGGTGATGTGCAGCCATGTTACCTGCGCAGAGCCTCCTTGTTGTTAATGAAGCGAAAGTGAGCAGGCTCGCAGATGAAGCCGTGGCTCCGGCACGCCTCCACGCACGACTCCCCCTCTTGCGATACGAGCAGCCGCAGGGAGCTGAGAGGGGGCCACGCGGTGGCGGGGGAGGCCAAGTCGGGCGCCCAGCCCAGGGCAGTGGAGTTGGCCAGGGCCACGAAGAGAGGCCTCGCGAGGTTGCCGCCTTGCCTGGACACGTTGGCGGGGATGAAGGCTGGCTCCGAGGCACAAAAGTCCTAAGAAGGAAAAGCATAAGAATCAGTGGCAAATAACTGCCTGGCATTCGTAGCCTCGCTTTACGAGGATGGAGGTTCTGGAAATATGTCAACAAGCCTCGATGTGAATTTGCAAGAATTGCCAAAATTTCGTATGAATTTGAACGCAAAGGCTAACAGTACGCTAACCTATGCTAACGCGGTAGTCGTGCTGATGGTACTAAGTAGGCCGATAGAATTATTAATGACATTTTCATTTCATAAACGACGATAAAAATAAACACTTTCACAGTCAGATTTTAGTAGGAGGGACAAACTAAGGAAAACAAAAAATATATATATATCTTCAAATTTGTGATGGTGAATTTTTCATTGGCAGCAAACTAATCAATAAAATGTGTAAAAAAGTATGCTTGAAGTGGCTCAAAAATCTAATTGTAGCTTTAAAAAAAAAAAGCAATCACGTTAATTCGACTGCACATTTGCAGTGATATGGAGGCCGCCGCGTTAGCCGGCCAGCGAAGCGGAGGCACTAAAACGCCTACTAAACAGTCTTTAGTCATGACTGCCACCTGTGCTGTAAATAATGAAAACGACTCTCAAAATACAAATCATGATCTGCTTGCCGTCCCGGCTTACAGATACATACATCACCCTGGCGCATCCCTTCTTGCATGACTCGTCCTTATTTCATCAATGTCATTAGATGTAGTGCTTCGGACCCGGAGGGAGGGGTAAGATTTGTGAGAGTGTTGAGAGGAACTGACACGAGGCTGGAAGATCTTCAGGAGGTGTCGTGAACTGCAGTTTTATGTACTACAGCATTTTAAACAATTTCACTTACCTCGAGCTCACCGACATGAATGAATGAAGGTGACGTGGCGTCTCACCTGTTGCTGTATGTAGGCGTGCACTCGCTCCAACATGCCCTCGCACGTGTACTCGTAAGGCAGGTACGGTTCAACCTGCCACACGCAAACGGCACGGACAATTATGTTGCATTTTTAATATACTTTGTGGTTGCGTCATTTTAGCACGTCCCCGAGAGACTCGGTTATGAGAGGTGTGGATGACGGATGGATGGCATGAGAGTGCCTGGTGTGTGGCGCGAGCTTCAAATTCTTTATTTTCCTGATTAGCTGCCAGAGTGATCTATAACTGTAGAAATAACAGCATGAAGTAATCAGATTGTTGGCAAAAGGTGCCTTCGAATCGGGCCACGCTGCAAGATGATGACGGCAGAGGAGCCGATCGACTTCAATAAAACTTGCTTTTTTTTAAAAAAAAAAAAAACTATCAAGAGCCATGTGATGAGAAGACAGACTGAACAAAAAGATAGATTGGAGCACGATGGCTCGTCACGCAGCAAGATTGCTTTGCCTTGCATGATTGAATGGAATGTGTACGTATGTGTGTGTGTGTTTGTGTAGTGTGGAGATAATGGCCATAATGTGTAGGTAGGGTTTGGCGGGCTGATATGGCAGATACAAGGAATTTCATCATCTCCAGGCTATTCACAATCCTATTGTGGCCATGTGTGTGTGTGTGTGTGTGTGTGTGTGTGTGTGTGTGTGTGTGTGTGTGTGTGTGTGTGTGCATGGCTAAGTCCCGGGAGAAAAGCAGTGTGTATTTTGCATGAACGTTTGATGAAATGTTTGCCTGAATGACAGCTGAACGAAAAGCACAAGAAACAAAGCAACGTTTATATGTATACATAAAAAAAAGTTTTTGGTCAATATAAATATATAAATATATTGTTGTTTGTTTTCCGAGGATGTGCTTCCTCAGCTCTTTATATAATTATTTTTGGGTTAAGCTCTTTTTCGCCATGACACTACCTTGGTTCTCATAATCTCTCTGATGGCCGTGTCAAACTCCACAGAGTTGTTGTAATCCACCGTGATGACGTGAGGCCGGCCGATGTATTGCTCCGCGTAGGGATGCTGCGATGACACCTGCACAAAAACATCGACTTTTTATATTGGATATATTGGTGAAAACATATATCGCACTATCCATGGTCAACTTTTGCTACTGCCCAGACATTGAATTGCCTGGGTTAAAATGGGATGGTATACCGAGAATAAATTGAGGTGGTACAGAGTACATATATAATATAAGGAAGCGGTATACAATACGCTCAGTGATGCAAGACCAAATCCCGACAGACATTTTGGAATGTTTCATGAAATGGTGGCCTGGCATCAAATAGACTTACTTCCTAAACTTACTTCTCTTGATGTGGGCTTTCCTTTGAAGAACTCGTGATTGAGTGAGCTGTGAGGCGGTTTAAACTTTGGCTGCAGGAAAACGCAGCCGTTGGCGATCGCTTCCAAGGGGGCGGGGCCTTCATATGGAAAACCAAAGCCGATGAAGAGCTGCAAAGAGACGAAGAGGCTCAGGTGCTTTTTTTTTTTGGTCTTCTTTTAATTGTACAAAACCTGACCAATGTGTTTTCTTTACTTTTGCTTTGCGCAGCAGCTGCTGCAGCTCGTGCTGGGGCAGCAGACCGTGGTTCTTGACAAAGGCGGGAACCTCTGGAGGTCTCTGCGTCTCGTAGTACACCGTGCCGTGGACCTCCATGTATTTGTGGAGAATCTGCAGGAAACCTTCTTTGCCCTGCGTCACATACCGCCAACGGATGTTGTCGTCATTGCTCAAATGTACGACCGAGTCATTCGAGTCGATGCGAGGAACATAACTCCTGTAACATCGCGCGACAAATTTCTCTTCAATCATCTGTAAGAGTGAGAAAGAAAACGGACCCTACATTTGAATTCTCGTCAGGCTGTTTTGGTTGCAGTGTTCGCTGTTATTATTTTATTTTATTATTACAAATAGTGTGATGACTAGCGGCACACCACAAAGGCCATTTCATCCGCCCCTCCAAAAAAAGAAAAAAAATATCAGGCCATAGATCTGCTCCAATGTACTCACTATATCCCTCCACCTGCACTCTGACCCCCCCCCCCCCCCCCCCCCCCTCGCCCAGTTAATCCTCCAGCCGCAACCGGAGGCAGAAGTGATCGATCAGTTTCTCCGTTGGGATTTTCCCCAGCCAGAGAGCGAGAGAGAGACTTGGATAACTAACAGCAACAGACAATACAAATCATTGGAAGGTGGAACGGATAAGTCTTAAATCCTCCTTTGCTGAGCATTAACATTATATTTGCAAGGCAATTTAGCGGGATATGTTACAGGAGTCAAGCATTGTATTATGTTCAACCGGAAAAATCCACCCACCCATCTCAAAAGAACAATTGAACAACAACGATGTGAAAATGTTCAGACATTTGACAGTTTTAAGGATTTCCAAGCTCTTTCATTGGGGAATAAAAATCTTTAGGGATGTGCAAGGGTAACACTCATTAACACTTTTCTAACCTCGAGGACAGCTTTTGACAGCTTTGCTAAGTGCGTGATTCGAAAATACTGACTGCAACCGCTCAGATTTAATTTGAAATACGTAAAGATAGACCCTTCAAATGGAAGTGACAAACACATTTTAAAAACACAAATTGAAATTCAGTATGCCATATAGTATGCCAAACCCACAAGTGGGCCAACTTCTGCAAATGAAAGCCTTTCAAACCCAAAAGAGCTGTGAGATGGAATTTCAAAAAGAGCGGCTTACCTGAAGCTTGTGTCCCAGCAAACACATGCAATGTGAGAAAGGAACAAAATAGCATTAGGATAACGTATACGGTAAAAATATGCAATATGCAAAATAGCATTAGCATATTATATACGGTAAATATACAATGTGCTAGATATCAAATATCCCAACACGTTTGAGCACAATATTTTTAACAAATCTGGGAAAAATAGCCAGAGTTATCTCCCTGGCCAACTTTAGTTTGTGTTTTACTGCCAAAGAAAAGCTTTAGCCCACCCCCCTTTGTACCTTCCACATGCTGGCCTCCTTCCCGTACACCACCGCCATGCTGTTGACTTTATTTTCCCGGATGCTCCTCTTTTCCGTGTCGTTCAGCTCCTCCGACACGAATCCCATAAAGGAGTTGTCTGGCGTGTGAGCTAAATTTGGGCAAAGGGGCCAACGTTGTCGCACGGTGAGACAAAAAAGAGCAAAACAAAGACAGTCGTGCTGTGAGTGAGATACAAAAAAAAAAAAAAGCATCCCGGCTTGTTTTGTTCCACTGCTAATTGAGGATTGCAGCTGCATGGCTAAGTATTATAAATAGTTGTTGTCCATGAGCCAGCTGCTGTTAGCCATGGATACATGCTACACCAGTGTGTGGGTTTAGTCTCAGTAGGCCGCTAGTCAAAGTGAAACATGGGCACCAACAGAAAGACGATAATGGCGCCGCTACAGACGACTGGTTTACAAGTGAATGTGAGAAAAGCACCAAGTTATGTCGCCGATAATTCAGCCAGTCACGCTAAAGAGGCAGAGAACAATAACAAAAAATCCCATCGCGCATTTGTTAATGCTGCCGAAGAACATCGGCCTTGTCACAAAAGCACAAAACATCAGTCACCTGTCAGTTGAATGAGTCAGTGGCCACCGTTTAAGACTGCTATAGCACTTTCATTTTTATGCTCTGACGTTTTTGAATTAACAAATAAAACACGGCTTAGCAGTTAAAAGGAGAAGTGGGAGGAAAGACGTCAGTACATTTTTGGAAGATGTAGATTTTCTTCTGGAGCCAGAAAGTAACACTGATCCAATGGCACATTAGAGAATATGCTAAATGGAATTAATTTGGACATATTTATGAATCTAGCTTTGCTACATGTTTGCTGAACTCACAATTTTAATCGTGACTTTTCACATTGAGCCCATTTTGACCAAATTATAATGATCATATCAAGCATACAACGACAATATAAAATTGATAAAAAAATATGTTTTTAAAAAAAACGAAATATGTCAAATTGATATACAGTGGAAGAATTGCTTGGGGAGTCTCTGCCACCAACATTTCTTCCCATTGTTTTATCAAACAATCCATTTTTTCCTTTCAAAGTGTGCAATATTGATTGTTGAGGTTTCATACGTGAAAACTAAGTCGAGAAAAATCACAGTGAGCGTCTTACGGAACATGGTCATGTACTGCCTGGCGTTCAGGTTCCAATAGCCCCAGTTGGTCCGGTATCCGTGTAGAGTGGCGTACTCCTCGTGGTTGTAAGCTGGCTCCGTGCCAAACGTGTCAATCACCCGGATGTGACATCTGGAATGACACAACATATCCGCTTTGGAAAACGAAAGCGGGGCTTCCTTCAACATACACTCGCCTGTCTTGAAATGTGATCCGGACTATGACTCACAATTTGTCTCACAAGGCCAGGTGATGTATCGGCACATCGAGCACACAACCTAACACAAATCCACGTTCTGCCACGATTGCGTTTGGTGCTCTATTGAAGCGCTTCATATAGAGACATTGGTGTCATCGCCCCCGCTTCTGTCACGGCATTTTTTAGAGGATTAAATTGAGCAACACAAAGGTGAAGAGAAAAAATAAACGGGCACTTACCTCCGCAAATGAGGGATGAAATGTACCATGCATGTCAGGTGTCAGGTGTGATATTGTATGAACATCTGAACTATTTGACATGTCTGCATTTCAAACTGTTAGTTGGACTTTTGTTTGACCACAAGACAAGAATTATGCCCAGCGTACTAGTTGCTGTTTTCGAATGACTCTGATGATTTTTTTGAAGACCGTGCAATGCCAGATTGGGATGGGGCTCTTTTAAATATTCCAAGCTCCATCTGTGTCTCCAGCCTGGCGCTTCTACAAATTGATCAATTGGCTATGCTGACGCATTAGTTAAGAGTGGGAGTGCTTTATTTACTTTCACACCTTCCAACTGAAAATAAACCGATGCCACTATTTTATTTGGGCTTTTTTTTTGGGGGGGGGGGGGGGGGGATTGAAAACCTACAAACGAGAATAATTAAACGGACCAAAAGAAACTTTTAAATTTATCAATATTTTTAATCTAAATTTCATTTGGTAAAAAATTTTACAGAAAAAAAAAACGGTCTTCCTAATCTGGCAGCCAGGTCGGGAGCAGAGTCTACATCATCTAGTCATTCTTTTGTATTTCTGTGGACCTTCTCTTCCAAACTAACTGTCAGAAGGTGTTTGAGAAAGCACAAATCAGGACTCCAAACACTAACGTGGGACTCCTGTCCTCAGCAAGCAATTAGACTCGGACTGCTGCTGTGCGCTGACATATAGTCTGGGGAAAATGTGCTATTTTCTTAGTGTGGCAGTGTGTGTGTGTGTGTGTGTACACGAGAGACGCGCACTTGCACGTTGCGCGTAAAACAGAAACAGCAAAATGGGTTCTGTTCTGGAGGGGGAGGAAGCTTCCTTTGTAATGCTTATAATTGGATTTTAAAAATACATGTCATGGCTTTCATGGCTCTGTGTTCTTTGCTACCAGCATTGTTTTTCTGAGGAGGGGGGGGGGCTCTACGGGGATGATTTTTGCTTTCTTTGCTCGACTGTCACATCCCCACCTTTACTTTGATTCGCATATTTGTTTATGTAGACATAATGCTGTTGTATTTGTGGCATTTGGCCCGTGGTCACATATCGCGCTGTCTCGTCAAGGTTTTCGCTTTGCCAGGCGCGCAAAACACACACACACAAAAAAAAAACTGATGACAATTGCTCCGATCATCATAAAAAAACACGGTGACGACTGTATTACTGAAAGGATTTTGTTTCCTTAGTCTCGTGGCTGTCGTGGCCTACTTTCCAAGATGGTCCACCTCTGTGGGGATGCCAAAAGCTGTTAGGCACATTCTGAGATGCGCCAGCATTACACACAAGTGTGCATGCACACACACACACAGGACTTACAGGTTTTTTGTAATTTTTTTTGTCAGGCATGCTACGTCATGTTTTTTTACTGCTTCTTCAAACTTCCCTTAGAAGACTAAGAACATTCAAACAAAAGAAGTGGTGCTAAGAATAGCTAATATGACAGATGAGTCTTGATTTACTACAAACCCAAATCGGGTGCTGAATTACGTGTTACGTTTTTAACAAGTTTTTGCAACATAAAAATTTAGTTGTCAACTCACGTTTTAAAATGATTTTAATGTTGAAAAATGACCAATGGTAGTCTCAGACAAGTGGGACAAAGGCCGTGGTTGTAGCACACGATTTTACCGCTACTCTTTTCATGACACACAAAGGACCAGTAACCAGGGGAAAAAAAAAAAAAAAAGGATTGGGACTAACTTGTGTCTCTTTAGCGAGAGCCCCATGTGCTGCTTCATCTGCTGCAGGCCGTGGTAGTCTGTATAGATGAGGTCAAACGGCAGCGGGCCAGTCAGTGGGCAACTGCCTCTGCCTGGGGGCACACCCAGGAAGCTGCAACACAAAATACAATTATTTTTTTTTTACTACGACTGAAGCTAAAATATGAATACAAGCATGTGTAGCCTTGCCCAAAATTGCTGACACCGGCAAATATTCCTTACAAGGGGACGACAGCTTTTTGCTGTGTTCGGCAGCATTTCGGGTAGACGAAGCACAATTGCGGCATCAGAACAACTGAGCGTTAGCATGAGTGTTTTTTTTTTTTGGACTGACAGTCAAGACAAATATCTTGCCATCAACCCAAAATTCCTGTTTTATGCAGATTTAGCAAAGCAAACTGGCGGAATGTTTGACAGGGCAGGTGAGAAAAGGCTAATTGCCTTCATGTCACGGGCCGGCTGATTGGCTGCTGCTGAGGAGACGGCAAATGTCAAGGAGCCCGTCTTGTTTGACAGCGGTCACGCTCCATTTTTTTTTTCCCTCAAACCATTTTCCTGGGCTCTGCAATTTTTGCTGTCTTTTATTTCGGAGCCATTTGCTGTTTAGATTTGTACCGCAAGTTGACAAGCTCGCTAATGCCGTCGGAAAGTCGTAAATACAGCAAACGGTCCAATGAACGACATTTGCCAGCTCTAAATATAAAACCTTGTGTCACGTACCGTGTCATGACTCGTTCTTACACAAATGAGTTTCATAACCGACGACCCAGAGTGTAAAAGTCACACAGGAACGATAATTTGCTCTTCAGACATCATTCCCAAAGGCTTTGTGAAACGTGCACAGTTCTAAACTCCCAAGCAGGCAGAAAAATTAAAAAGAACTGAAAGTGTGTTTTCCCATGAGGCAGCATCGCAAGCATCGCACTTTTTTTGGTCCAATCAAAGCAAAGCCGCGAGGGCGCCGGCCTTTGGCAAAACATAACACAAACAAACAAGATGAAAAGCGTATTGATGAAGGGACCTGGCTCGGTGCTACCTTGCAAGCGGCAGATGGTCAACGGACGGCGGAGGAACGTGTCTGTGTGTATTTATTCATACAAACGCAGCTGCTGCTAACGCGTCTGTTACAAAACACGGCATCGACGCCACATCAATTCGCACTTCGCTAGATCGGGCGCGAGTAAACAAACACTTGCCCGGCTCGGCTCACTCGTGTGACGTCTCATTAATACGTCCGAAAAGGATGAATATAAGAAAGAAATGAAGAGTAGATGGAGAAAGGGTAACGCCTTCTTTCTTTCGCTTGTTCCTTTCTATTGTGGGCGAGCACTGAAAGACATGAAAGCACATTGAATACCCGTCTGATGGGAAATCGTGTGCAAAATAAACCACAACTCCTTTTCCATTAGCTCTTTGGAAAGAGCTTGGCAGAGAGTAAACAAGTTTCTCGCACTTTGTTAAAGGAACAATGGATGATGTCAAAATATATTTCTACCTAGGGTATGTCATCGACATCTTAATTTTAGCTTTTCACATGATTCCAGCCATGGAAATGTTTTAACGACCTAGTACAGATCAATAGAATTGCGACCATCTTCATTTAGAGCAGACATTTTTTTTGGTTTTATGCTAGCAGCTACAATCGAGTGCTGAAGCAGATACAAAAAAAATGTTTTGTCGAAAAATGATGCTCAAAAATAGCCTTCAGCCACAAGAAGCAATATTTTAACATGGCAGAAATGCTTCTTGTCACTTTTGAATTCCCACACAAGAAAAAGAAAATATATAGTTTTTTTTACAAGTGAATGATAAAACGATAGACTGCCATTATGCATATCAGCCATCTTTAAGCGTGCAAATTTTGCCTCTGCCTGAGATTTGCCAAACACATTCACACAGAATGGCATTTCTGGCAGGCTCAAGTCGAGCTGCATGCTGGGCCACACAGGAGGCCAATTATCGAGTTCTCCTGGTCTCCGGGCTGTTGTGGTCAACAAGCACTCAGTGAGAAGTAATTGACAGGCAAACAAACCCGTCGTCATCGTGGCTACAGTAGCGTAAACTCTCCTCGTTTTGAGCAAAAGTAGCACATCCATATGGAGAAAGATGCCATTTTTCTGCTTTTACTGTATAAATATTACACGACTCACCAAAAAAAAATTGGGGATAGTGCAGCCTTTCAGGTAAAGTGACCCATAACCTCTACGAGTGAATTTAATTTGACCTTTTCTAAACCTAGGGAAGCACATTTTTCATCCGTTTCATGTTTCAGTACTTTTTTTGCACAAAATCGTGTTCTGTACCGTTTAAGGCACAACACCCTAAGTGATGTGTGTGGCTGAAAAAAGGAAATGTTGAATCAATAAGCTCCTCTTGTGACACGGAATCAGTGATAGTCACAACACACACACACACACACACACACACACACACGAACAAACATAATCTGACTTTCCTATACATGCGTGTAATACATCCATTCCAACATGCCCCTCTGATTGCAGTGATTACAACAAAGGGATTGCAATCTGCATGCATGGCAAGGTATTTTTTTAATTGAAACACGCACAAACACACACGGACAGATAGATAGACAGACAGACAGAGCACCCCCTGCTAACAGCGAGGCTCCAGTTATGAATCGAGGCAGGTAGCCATGGACCAGGCAGCCGCGAGGCATCATAAAAAACTATTCAGAAGAGTGAGCGAGGGAGAGCAGCAGAGGGAGATGAATCTGAGATGAAAGGTGGAAGAGCAGTGGGGGGTTGGGGGTTGCGGGGGGGTAGGAAATGAAATAAAATAAACACTCCTGTCAGAGATAATAAAATTGTCAGATGGAGAGCTACGATGCAGAGGGGGGTGAAGCAAATGCGAGAGCGGGATGAAAAGGGAAACTTGGAAGGTCAAGGGAGGGCAAAAGAAAATAAGAGGAGAGGAAAATGAGGACTGAATAAAATTTGTTCATGCAATACTAACAGAGCAAAAGAGGAGAGCTGAGCAAACGTCAATGGATTGGAAAAATGGAATCGATGGAAATTCATCCACTGGCCTTTGCTAAATGTAATGAAAGTTTACTTAGTGGCACTGCTGTATTTTTATTTTTCCTAAGGGAATATCAAAATCAACTTATGTTAATATTTGGAGGGACGACACCCCGAGGAGACCGTTTTGTCACCTTGTCGGCATTTGGAAGCCGTCGAACTGTCATCATGAGATTTGCAGGCAAACTTTTCAGGATGATATGGCAGCTGGCTCTCTTCCCAGATAATCGAGACCAGACTGTGGAGGAGTTCTAATGTTCAACAACTACCTCCAGAATTTGGGATTGGAGAGGTGGCATGTATTTGAGAGAAGAAAAGTTTTTTTGTTTTTTTTTTAAATCTAGCTCTAGGGAAAGGTAATTGGATTTGGAGCGACCTAGTTGGAATACCTGATTCCATTTCAGAGTAAAAATGATTATTTTTTTAATTTGAAAGGAGGTCTTAGTGGCTCCACAATTTTCTTGAGGAAACAGTTATTTTGGGAGGAGCGTTTATTTATTTATCTATCTATATCTATCTGAGTGGAGGCCATCATTTGCAAACATAGCAATAGTAAAGCTGATTAGGGACACCTTTTCGAGCTATGGATTCTGGCTAGTTTAGCATACATCAGTCTCACATTCGGTACGATACGAATCCACTCGGCAAGCTGGGGGTATGTTTTTAATAATCTCCGGGGAACATCTCACGACAAATCAAATACAGCTAAAACACGGAAAAGGAGGCTGATGAATGGATAATGATGGTTTTACTGCCGCTGACTTGAATGTGTCCCTGGATCGCGAGGCCTTTCTTACACTGTTGGCCACTACTATTTATCCTTCAGGAAAAAAAAAAAAAAAAAAGATTGAAAGGAAATGATGAGAAATCAAATCTTATAGGCCTGCGGTACAGAGTCTTCCTCTCATTGTGGCGGTCTATGGGGCTTTCCTTTAT
This sequence comes from Syngnathus leptorhynchus, assembly GCF_054491065.1. NCBI lineage: Eukaryota > Metazoa > Chordata > Actinopteri > Syngnathiformes > Syngnathidae > Syngnathus > Syngnathus leptorhynchus. The sequence continues at coordinate 14,234,423 of NC_141199.1, read as the reverse complement.
GTTCAATTTGAGTAAATCAATTTTGGCTGTGTGGCTGAGGGATGCCAATCTCTCTTTGAGCCGCTCATATGTGGAACGGCCAAATAAGAAACGAAGTCCGCGGCGTTCTAATTTCAACCAGTTTCCTTTCTTTTCATGCACAACTGTGAAAACCGCGATTGTTGCTTAATTGCCGCATTAAAAGAGGTTGCGCACGACAGTTGTACGAGCTGAAATAATAATACCGCACCAGCCCCAAAAAATTCTGTCATCAAATGGTGCTTGAAAGCTGAAATAAGTTGCGCACACACGGACGCACACATAATAAACTAAATAATTTCTGTGCTCTACTGAGGCGCAAGCAGTCTAAGAAAATGTTTCAAGCAAGACTGGAGATGATGAAAAGCTTCTTAATAGGCACATTGATTTAAGATGGGGGGGGGGAAAAAAAGTCCAACAAGCTCCAAAGAAATGAGGAAACAAAGAAGCAGAACTGTCGGATGTGAGGAAAAAGAAAATATGGCAGCTTCAAAATAATATGGTTTGATAAGATTATTGGAATTGCACTGAATGAATGGGGGAAAAAAAATGTGATTTTGTCAGTGAAAAAATGACAACACAGGTTAGCACAGCGTCCACCTCAGTTGAGTTTTGAGAAGAAGTGGAACAGCCGCAGTATGTTGTAGAACAGGGGTAGCTCGGTCTACCCTCGCGTTTGCGCTAATCCATCTGGGGTGCCTTTGAAATCTAATTTGCAGAAGCTCCATTTCCATCACACCACTCTCTGAGAGCCCACATTGTTAGGGACGCACATTCAGCATAAAAAGGTGACGACGCCCCTCCCCTCAAAAAAAAAATGTCGACCCTCGTTAAAGTGCATTCATCCCCCGGAGCATAACGAAAGACAAAATACATAAGAGAGGTAGCAATAATTGTCAAACACAAGGACGCATTTAGATACCAAGGATGCCGACTCAGCACCTTGCTTTTCTCTACCTTGTCCTATCTACATTTGCACGGGTGCACATTTTCTTCTCAATACCGCCACTCTTACAATAACGAGACACGGGATGACGGAAAGGTGACACCAGCCCGATCCAAAAACCGAATCGACCGAGTCGAGAACAAGTCAGTCATACGACCGGAAGCAAAGGATTGCGGGGACATAGCGGGAAGCGTATGGCGAGATCTCACGTGGTGTGAAGCGGAGTAAAAGTGTAGCAGATGTCGGCGTGCGCTGTCGATGCATAATGTATAAGGTACAGCCACCTGATGGCCCTACGGGCTGGGGCACGAACTCGCTAATCACCTCCTTAGTGGCCAATTACTCGTGTACTGTATTTTGCTAGACCGGTACATCAATAGAAAAAATAAATAAAATAGTCGGTGTTACACACAAACTGTAAGTAAATATCAGCACTCACTGTACTAAATATAAAGATACTGCTTTTGGATTTCAACTTTCAAATCACCACAACACACACAAAAACACGCTTCAAGTCTATGTTGTGCGAGTGTGTGTATGTTCCCCACAGATGTCGTTATATTGATCCGATGCCATTGCGAGAATCGATAGTGGCAGGGAGACAAAGACGATGGGAGCCAAACAAAGGATGCCAAAGCACAAAGCGTGACTCGCTCTCTTTTCCGCTTGCTTGAAATTACAAATGGGGAATGGAACCGCTGCACATCCGTCACCCGTCATCAGGATACGAGCGGCTCGACAAGCTGGGTGATCGATGACATTTAAGGCAGGAAAAGAGATTTTCAACAAAACGTACAAAGCCAAGCCACAGGGAGCCCTCCCCCCCCACCCCTTTCTCTCTTCAACAAGGTATATTTACATCCATCCATCAACCTTTGAGCGCGTTGGCACAAAAAGTTGTCAATGTCAGCAGAAATGCGGAAGCGTGCTGACGCAGGGGCACACAAAAAGACGCAGCGCTGGCTGTCGGCACGGCGCTGACAAGACGGCGCGCCGACGTCTATCTGGATCAATATTGTGACAAATAAATCAACAAGAGGATAGCATTGACTAATCTTTGCCCAAAGTGGAGATGGTTGCGATTAGAGCGCGTGCACTACACAGAGTTGAGTCTGTAAGAGAACGCCGATGACAGGAGGATTGGAAAACGTCACTGATCACTTGTCACGGCCGTCAGTTGCGCAGCTCCACTTAAGTGAAATCCAAGATCTTCGCTCAAATCCATCACAATAAAATGATAGTCAAACAATCCCGTTGGTACATACCTCTGGAGCTCCTTGACAGACATTGAGATCTTCAGGTTGTGTCCCAGAACGTGGAGCGTGGTGAGGATATCGGCCCATTGGACCATTTCGCCCAGAGGACCCCCTTTAAGCACCTTGGGGCTGAAAACGTCGCCAGACTCCTCGGTTAGAAACCCGACGTGGATTAGGATCTGTCAGAGGGAAACAGGGAAATAGTCACTAATATAAAATCATATATATACATATATATATATATATATATATATATTTTTTTTTTATATAAAACAGCCAACTGTCTATGAAACATTGGACAATGCACGTGTGTGTGTGTATGCGCATAAGTAGCAATTGTCAAGCTCCAGCTGGCGTGAAAAAAGAAAAAAATCCCCAGATTTAATAAGCCGGCTATATTAGCTCATGCTTCATAAAAAAAAAAAGGATAAGTGAAATTTAATTACAGTCATGGTGGCAGATGGCAAGAGTGACAACCCGTGGCAGCAGCGCCATTACTTTTCACACTCGGCCGCAATGACGCCACAAAAAGTGGCAAAGTCGTTCCTCTTAAGAAAAAAAAAAAAACGGCCACGTTACCTCTTCAACTTGCAAAGGTGTTACCCGGGCCGTGTGCGAGTGGCTTTAATATGCGGCATCCAAGCAGCAAATAGATTTGATAGAAAGCCCGCAGGATCAAACCTGGGAGCTACTGGCGAGCGCCGTCTCACCCCGCCGCCTCCAATCACAAACACATTTCCACTTGCGATGACTGTGACCAAACGCCTCAGACGGCACGACGCAAACGCCCCGACATCTGCTTGCCAGATAGCGCTGGCTCATTGTGAGCCGTTTAGGCTCTTCGGAGCAGCCATGATGGGAGAGCAACAAAGCCCTTCAGTGTAGCGCCAGAAAGGCAAACATCAATCACGGTGAGAGCCGACGTTGGCTACACTTGTTGACAAACTTTCGGGACGAGATTGCGCTGTAGGGAGATGCAAAATGTGGGCTTGTTCATTCATCTTCTGAACCAAAACCTCATCAATCTACAGCGTAGTGAGGCATTCAATCTAAAATTGTAATGTTTTCAAAAAGTTTTTTTTTTTCCCCTCAACTTCAGCCTTCAAATGACACCGACCCAAGTGTCATCATGGCTTAAGTAGTTTTTAATGAAGGCAGCAACCACACCCCCCCATCCCCTCTTTATTCGCTCCATTCAGTCATCCTTAATCCATTTTCTACTTTGCCTTCCCTACGACCTTCTCTTGTCCTCTTTTTTTCCCCTCCTCTGGCACCACTACAGCTTGGTGCCTTCCCTCATAATCGCAATCACCATCAATATCATCGCCGTCGTCATCCTTCGTGACCTCCTTTGGTTTCATTGCTCATCTATCTTGGAGTCTTTTTTTGCTCTGTCTCATCTTCACAATGGGCCTCTGGCATGTGATATGTACAAGAGCCAAAATTAGATCATTTTAACACTTGGGTGCTTTTTTTGACTAATCCACTTGAAAACAAAATCCGATTTTAGCCGACATGTAGGTCTTGCAAGAAGTCAGAAAGCTGTGATGAGTGACAACCTATTATTGTTGTTGTTGTTTTTTTTTTTTTAGTGATCCATCTTCCTTGCTACCTTTTTTTGGTCCCTCCAGCGATGCTCCAGCTTAGCGTTGAGGCGGTTGGCAGCCGTCGTCCACTGCGGCGCGAGACGTCGGATTCTACGCTTCATGAAGCTCAGAGACTCTTTTCCCGCGCCAATCTGGTCGAGTAACATGGACAGATCTGTGCGGAAGGCAGCCTGGTAACAAGGAAAGACGGAGGAAAAAAAATATAGTGGAATCAACACGAGGTGGAAATTACATTCTGCCAAGTGGAACAAAAAAAAACTACCCAGCTCAACATGTATCTTGACCTAATTAATTGTTATCACACCGCTACTTGCACGATGATCAAAGAAAGCAACTATGGTTTTATTAGCTAACTAATGGCCTAGCTGGTGTAAATTTAACAGGCTCTGAATTATTATGATTATATATTTTTTTGGTCCCACTTCATCCATAAAGCTTTTCCCACCAAACTGGTCTGGGCACTGTATAAGTACAATGTTTGCGCAATAAGAGGGGAAAATGACAGAGGGGGGGTGAACAGCGACCCCTGAGTCAGCAATGAGGAAAAATAGAGCGGATGATGGATGGATGAAGCGTGTGTAATTAGTAGACTTTGAATAGGGTCAGATGAAAGTGAACTACTGTGAAGTAATGGGGACAGAGCGCTCAGACTCTCCTGAGCATAAGCTTCAGTATATGTTTGCCCTCTTCTTGTTTGGAGTTGGCATGATGGATGACTTTCAGTCTCTGCCGCCTGGTTAAGGAGGTGTTACGACCATAGCAAGGTTACCAAACACACGACGGGGCTATTTAACATATTTTGATGGACACGATGGCCAATACCAGTGGAAAAACACAACGGCGCCATTTTTCACGATAGATAACATTTGGGCCGGCAGCTCTGGCGGGATTATCACCAAGACAAAAAAACTTGAAGGTATGAATGCAAGAGCGAATATCTAAGATAGCCAAATGTTTTATTCATGTACGGACTTCTTCTTTCGTTACAATTTATATACTTCACTTGCTACATTACTGTAATTGGAATTCACAGTCAAACAGCTTTCACAAATGATGTAGTCATGAACTCAAAACAGTACTTTAAGTCTTTCTTGCATAAAATTAAACACGAGTGTGACGAAGTGTGAGGCGAGATACAAATGCTACGATCAGATAGCGTCTAGTGCCTTTCATGCTTTTCTTCCGAAGGCATTGTTGCCATGTTTAATTTAGTTAGTCATGCCGTTCACAGAGTCCTTCAAGGCTTTAAAAGCGTGTTGAACAGGCTTCAACATTTCACAATTTTTTGGGACCCAGAACAAAAAAACAAAAAAAATGGTGTGGTTTACATACTCACAGGCCTCTTGGTGCCCTTGGGTTGCTGGACTTGCTGGGGGCTGGGCTGGCTACTGTGGTTCCTCCAGGTCAGCGGGGGGCAGAACCACTCTACTTCGCTCAGGTAGACGAGGAAGGAGCAGTCGGAGCCGTCGACACCATAGAAAGCATAGCAAGGGTCAGAGGTCCACCGTGCTCGCATCCACTGAAGACACAGACGTAAAATGTCAATGGCGCATTCTGGAGTGGCGTGACTGGCATACTTACAAATCAGTTTTTTTTGGGAGGGGGAATTTAAATGATGTGTAAAATGTATCTCTATTGTTCAACCTACAAACCAAAACACAATATACTATGGAAAGGCAACACAAGGGAAAGAAAAATATTTGTTGCTATTGAAGCCTCCAAATTCACAACAAATTAGATTAGATATCAAAAAGCCAATGTAACCGGTGCTGCAGCTTGCTACCTGCCTGGCTGGAAGTTGATTGAATATGAATTCATCTGATAAATAATGTGTACAAAACCCGCAGGGCATGTGGATTACAGTGACCATGGATGGCAAGGACAGACGTCGGCCAGACAATACTGAGATAATCTCTGTTAAACCTTTTAATCGTTCTATAGCCCTGGTTAAAAACTAAACTAATATCATTAAGGGAAGGGACATGGGATTCCATCTAGGAAAGCAAAAGGGATTATTAACAATTGATGCAGTTCCTTTGACTAACAGTCAAAATCCAAATGGAATCAAAATTGAAACTTACATCCACTTTTCCAGGACACTCTGGGTAGCGGGGGTCTTTGGGTACTTCGCACTGGCTTGATGTTCCATCTCTCAAAGCTGCAAAGACAAACATTTGGCCTTGACCTAGCGTTTAGCAATACTAGCCAGAGAAGTGATCAAATCTAAATATTTGGGGGTTTCTTTTCCTATGGAAACTATTCTCGGCTATTTGCTTAAAAAAAAATAAAAAAAAATAATAAGAACTTAAAAAAAAAAAATCTTTATATGACTGGCACCACAAAATGTTATCCAGGCTCAGGCCAATAGGAAAGTAGTAGTTGTCATCAAGAGGATATATAAAAAGTCTGCACGGCATTGTTCAAATGACGGCTTCACAACCCCGAAGACACCAAGTCTTTGAAATGAATTCACTTCTCTTACATTTGCGGCTTCATTAGTTCATAAGCTCCCAATGTTAATACGGACAGATCGACGTTAATGATCCATACGGCAATCAATCATCTCCAGACTGCTCTTCGGCTCATGAAACAGGCCATTTTACAACATGGCCGCAGAAACGCTTAGCGTGTCGCAGATTCAGTTTTGCGGGTGGACAGTGAGGATAACCTGCATGCAGTTGACCTTGACCACGTGGCAGCGGCTCCGTGCACGTTGCTCAGCGGAGCTTACGCCGCAGACGTTCTCCGGTTACGCCAGCAGCGAGTGCGGCCAAACGCACGCCGTTCACTGCTTCAGTGATTTGGTTAAATGCCTGCTGCTGCTGATAGAAAGACAAAGAAAGGAACTGCCCTTCTATATTTTCCCTCCTCTCTCTCTCTCTCTCTCTCCCTAATGAAAGTGAAACATTACTGCAAATAAGTCTTCCCCCAGGCTTTTCTTCATTTACAGAAATAAACATGCACTTTCAAGACAAGGGTATTCACAGGTCAAATCTATTTGGTAACCCAAAAAAGCTCGACCAGCAAAACACATTTACGAGAGTTTGATTCATTAATAAAGCTGAGTTTTAATGCGAGTTTAGCTATGATAAAATGCTAAAGCTCCGCGAGACAGGTTTTGTTGAGTTATCCATCAACGGAGTCATAAAACAAGACTGAAATCAATTCGGAACTCCCGTGCGGACATTATATTTTCCCTGCCATTTATATGCACGTTGCGTACGGCACGGTGCTCCTTGAATGACGACAGGTTGATACGTTTAGACTTAGAAGATAGCTACTTCATTGTACCTTTGCCTTGCAGGATGCTGGTTTGCAGTATCTGCTCCACTCGGACTGCCATGTTGGAGACATTCTGAGCAATAGTCTGGATCATCTCCATGAGGCCGGCTGGTTGAAATCTGCGGATGCACACAAACGTCAGCTTAAATTGTATTCGGCCAAAGCTAAATTTGAAATATACAGTAAACACATCAAGTCTTGCTACAACTAGCAACACAAACTATGAAACAATTTCATATATTCAATCATTTTACAACATTTACCCCGAATAAATATGAGGGACTTGCTAGAAGCACTTAGCATTTTTGCTTCTTTTATGAAGTGACACAAGAGACAACGATATAAAAATTGTGACTAGCGAACCACAAATAGGCGCAGTGCAAATTATATTTAGTAACAGTTGAATACAAAGTCACAGTTGCACAAACTCCGAGCACGACAGTAGAACAGGAAGTGACATTTGCAGGTACATTTATATGCTGCTTAATGTCCTGTAGCTGAAAAGCTCATTAGAAAGTTTGTTTGCGCTGCGGCAATAACAACACACTTTCCACCCTTTAGTATACGCAAGTGGTGGATTTTTTTCCCCTCTTATGGGTCTAATAATGATTTATTGTCCACGTAAAGTAGATTTGAATTCCATTTGGGTCGGACTTGCTCATGCCTCGTCGCCTGCCACGTTTCTTGCCACATCCCCCCTTCTTCTCTCTTCATTTTGAACATCTCAAACAGATGTACAAGTGTTAGTGAAGGATGCAAATTGGTAAACACTTGGTTGGAGCGTGAAATAGAAAGGACCTGGGTTGCCACTTCTTCTGCCATATGATAGAACTCCTCATTCACAAGATAAGATGTGTTGAATAGGTGGTCTGCGTGGATTCTGTGACAAAGCGTTTTTTTTTGTTTTTGCATGGTTGAATACGGTGCAAAAGTCAAGCCCTCATTATTGCTCATGCCTGTTTCTGCCGCAGTGGCCATTACCTCCCTGGTAATGACTTGTTTTCGCGGGCACTGTATTGTTTCTATATCCATCGTCTAATCGGCAGATGCTTTTAATCCTCATTCCTACGTCAAAAATGCGGCGTGATCACAAATCACTCACAACGATACAATCGATTGTGTATGCATGTGTGGGCAGGGCGATGGCCAGCAGCAGTCGCATGAATGGAGTCGAGATAAATTCTAGCTGCCGAAGTATGCCTGCCAGGAGACGGCCTTTGTGGCTGTAAAGAAAATAAAGTTAGCCGACATCACTTATTGTGGGATGGCATCTACCCGGTCAAACATGCAGAAATGAATGGGCTTTTATTTCTTTATTTTTCTTTTGTATCGAGCAGACAAACTGTGCCCAGAGCGGTCTGAACAACGAGCCATTAAGTGACGTCACGGTTTGCTTCTTTAGACAGCAAACTGTTTGGAACGGAATCAACAATGTCGCTGAGAATGGCAGCCGAGTAGAGCGTGCTCGGTTTTGCCTCAACTGCTTTAAGCCGCGATTAATCAACAAGCCCATTCCACATGAAATGTTTGCAATTTATTTTAGAAACACAAAAGAAGAACATTAAGGTTGTCAGGAAAAACTTGATGTCGTGCCTAGTATTCATTCATTGTCCTTGGCCTTGCTGTCCTAATACTTTTGCACCCATCTCAAACAAAACATTTATCGCAGCCATTTGTGTCATCGAAAGATGTTTGGCTTGGGTTCTTCTTTAGTTGTGCACATTTTTAAAGCCCCGTACAGTTTTAAACTATGTTACTTTATTAACTTCTATTTTCTACCAACCCTGCTCGCCAAATTTAATCAACAATTTTGATTTTTTTTTTTCCCCCCAGCTGGTACAAGTGGTGCGCTGGCACAGCATTATATTATGAGGAAAAAAAAATAAAGATCTTGTGTGGTCTATAAACAAACAGTCCAATGAAGAAATTGTTAAATAAAATGTAGCAAACCTGCACAAAAATGATACAACCCAATTAACACATAGGTGTCAAACTAAAGGTCCGGGGGCCGGATATGGCCCGTCACATCATTTTATGTGGCCCGCAAAGATAGATTGTGCATCAACTTTGTGTCAATGCTAACATCACACATTGTTTTCACTTCTAAAAAATACATAGATATATTGCTAATATTTTTATTACAATTCTGCTTTTTTAAAATATTTGAACTGTTTGTACTAGTGTCAAATTAGTTGTGTAGTCTACAGCATCTATCGCAAAAACGATTCCCAGTTTTCTTTGGCACTCCAAAGAAAACTGACTACCCATGCCGAGCGAGTGTGTTGCGTGAAAGCAGTCACGAAAAAAGGAAGCGAATCAAGCGTCAGCAAGCGAAGCACCACAGGGCACAACAACAAACTGCCCCTTTTCATTTAGAGGATAACAATGGGGTTGGACTCAAACGACAAATTAAGCTCATCAAAGAATGCGAGAACATTTTTTTTGGAACAGCTGCACGACCAATGAAGCCAGTCGCATTTTATAACTAGAGCACAACAACAACAACAAATCAAGACGAGCCGGAGAATGAGAACGTGCGTTGGAGTAAATGAGGGAAAAGAAGCTGGAGAAATAGGAAATCAATGAGCATAAGGAAAGTCTCTATAGAGATAGAAGATGAAAATGCCTTTTCATATTCGACTTTAAAAATATATATATAAACTGCCCCACCCCACCTCCTCTCTTTCTCTCATCTAATGAGCTCATCCTTTTAAGAGCGAGAGGATGGTCGGTTGGGCAGTACCGCATCACTGGACGCCATCCAGCACGAGATTTCCTACCCATATCACTCACGACACAACCTACTTCTTTCAAATGTGCACAGAAGAAACGTTCATTTCACATTTTCTAATGTAAATACTGCGTGTGTGAATATATATTTTGCATATTATTGGTTTTAGTTTTTATTTTGTAAAGTCCCTGTAAAGTGAAATCACAGATCTGTTCCTAAATTCATTTTTAAAAACAATTGCTGAAACCGGGCATAGACTAAGAAGAAATGTCAAAAACATTTATTTTAGTTTTTATTTTGTAAAGTCCCTGCAAAGTAAAATCACACATTTGTTCTTAAATTCATTTTTAAAGACAATTGCTGAAACCGGGCATAGACTAAGAAATGTATAAAGCATTTATTTTTCTAGTTTTAACGATTGTACTTTAGTTTCAAGGAAAGATTTTACACTGATGATTAAACTGTTTGACCATGAAACAGATTAGTTCCAGTTTTAACTGTATCCGGCCCAAAAGAAATTCTTTAGAAATATAGAACATATTGGATGATATAAAGGTTGTTAGTGAGCGAGTTAAAAAGAATCGGAAAAAAAAAAAAGTCAAAGAGAGCAAATCCCGCAGGACAAACATGCCGGGTTAATAATAATAAATACAGCGAGTCAAGCTAACATTATTGTGCCGCCATTGGTCATTGTTATCTCTCCTCCGCTTTTCTTCCCTTGTTTTTTCCTCCCCTAATGAGCGACTGCCCTGTGGGTAACTCGCAAGCGGGCAGCCTCAGACATCCAGTCCAATTGGCCGCTACACGGCGCCATGTCAGGCGCCGTGAAGCTCAAGACTTTTGCCCGGCCGGCCGGCCGGCACGAGCGCATCTTTCTGGGGGAAACGTGTGCCTGACTGCTCCATTTCTTTTTTTCTTCTTTTCTGTGAGTATTAGTAAACGTGCGCTTGAGACTTGAGTGTCCAAGTGCGGCCATTAATTCTGTAGGCTGCATACTCAATCAATTCACTGTCGGTGCCCTGGTCGCATGCCCGGACTGAATTCATTAACGCATTAGTTGGAGTATAACTAATGGAAGATCATTACAGTGGAACGTGGAAGTGGACCTTTTTATTATAGGATTTTTAAGTTCAAGTCAAACAAAACGGAAAGAAAAAGGAAAGGAGAGTAATGCATTTGGTGTGTTTAATGGCACCTTTCAATTGTGTTTTAACTACTCTCTGAGTTCAGCAACAACGGGCCAATTCTATGCATAGGAAATGAGGATGGCTGCAAAGGGACAAAGCTGAGGAAAAAGTCAGCCTGGGTCAATAGAAGATGGAAATTCTAATGGACACTTTATAGTAAAATGCAGCAGAAAAAAAATAGGATTACATATATTTTAAAAATATTTATTTGTATTTTTATGGTGACATTTTGAACTATTGTTTGTAAATAAAAACAAACTTGGGGTCAATATACATTCCCAGCAAATTATTAGAGAACTTAACTGTCACATCCAGTTAGATGAAAAACCTTTTCAACCCTGATTTAACTATTGTCAATAGAAATCCAAATGTATTTATCTGAGCTGAAACGTGATTAAGCGAGAGGCAACTCTGGGGATGGACGCACAATATTGATTTGGTGTGTTTGACCCCAATTTGATATCATCTACCAACCTTTTTTTTTTTTTTACCCTTTCTCGTTTGCTTGGGCAAGACAGAAACTACATATCGATTCCTTTTAACAGTTCCATGCGCACACGGTGACAATAAGCACACTTCCACATACCTGGTCGAAGAGCAACTGTGCTTCCTCCGCATTAAATAGTCCATTAGTAGACATTGATTGCAGTTAACACCAATGCCAGACTGTATTAATTGCTCCATTCTTCCGTTTGAATGCCTCTGCGCCGATGTGAAGCTGAAAGCTTATCCAGGATCACTTAACAAGGTTTTGGGAATGCGTGGGAGATTGTGTCAGCATGTAGCGCGTCGGTACTCACTCTGTTTAAATGCAAACGGGCGCGTGGAATTAAAAGACGATGAGAAGGCAGAATTGGAGCACTGAAAGGAGATGCCCTTGGGTGGGCTGAGGCTTTATTGTCATTATATAGTATTTTTCTTTGAGATGAATACTTTTCAGCCGACTGACTGAAATATTTTACATTTTTTTATTATATTAAAAGGTTTAATGTATTTATTTATTTATTTTTCATCAAAATTTGAAATCTCAGGTCGAGTATGAACTTAATTTTTTGTTTGAGATTACTTTTCAGCCTCCTGACTAAAAAGATTTTATATTTTTTTACTATATCAAAAGATTTTATGGATTTATATATTTTTGATTAAAATGAGAAATCTCAGGTAGAGTTTTAACTGTGAAATTGTTAGCTCATGTCGCTGTTAGCATCTATCGCAACAATGATTCCCTGTTTGATTTCCCAGTTATGCGTACTAGGCCGAGACAAACCTAATTTTGGAAATTTGGGGTCAGGCTGCTCTGGTTATCAAAGAAAAGAAACTGTGCGTCGTCTGATTGGCTCTTTCAAAATCATTGCCACAGAACGATAAAAAAAAAAAAAAAAACAGAGCTCATACTTGTTGATTGCAGAGCTGAGCTCGTCCAGGCGTCTCGTATCGGCGGCGGTGGCGTTATCCAACTTGGCCAGGCTGTCCATTCGTTTCAGAATCACCTCCAGCATGTCACTGATCTTCCTCAGCACGCCACGTGACTCCACACCTCCCATCACTGGAGCAGAAACACGGACATAAAGATGTAAAAGCGGGTTCAAAGGAAGGAAGACAACATCCACGGTCATTCTTTTTTTTGGGGGGGTCATTAACCAGTCAGAACTGTCATTTCCCGTGCCCGCAGCATTGTCCCAACTTGTCATAAAAAGGCCGGCTAACCACACACACTCCATCCAGTGTGAAATCTGAATATGAGCTTACCAATTTTCCCTTTGATATAGAGATGAGGCTTGTATGAAACGCCAGGAATTAATTATGTGGAGGCTTTGTGTGCAAGAGCCAATTATTTCTCTCACCTCACTTTGCACAGCGGGGTGGCTGTATGGAAGTGTGAGGGGAAGGGCCTCCCGTGTAGTCGTGGGTGCATAGTGGGATAAACGCTTCGCTTGCTGGGATTGAAAAGTGGAGTCTCGACACAAGTCGTGTGTGGAAGACAAGCACGAGATTAAAAACAAACCAAAAAAAAAAAACAAGTGTCCTCTTTAGTGAAGGTCAGTGGGGCCATAATTTCAACCTTGTCGGGTGAAAGCAAAAAAAAAATAAAAAAAATAAACGGTGCCCGATATTTATAGTCTCGCTAACAAATCGCGTCGAATAAAGTCTCACATATTCTTTTATTGAATGGGTGTGATCACCCGCAGCTTGAGCAGACGTATAGAAAAATTCTAATCACAAAGGCCATTCATAATGAACATTTTCAGTTAAAATTGCCACTCTTAATGGATGCATAGATTAATTAAAAAAAATTGCCCAGGAGTTCCAATTTTGCTGAAATGTCACCTATAACCGGCAGAGATTGAGAAGGAGAAAATTAAATTGGAAGGAAGGTTTTGAAGTCCCGCTTCACACCAATTAATCAAATATTTTATTGAAGGAGTACTGCAAGGTGTTTGCATTTTATTCAGGAACCAATCTGCTTGAGTTTAAAAGTAGAATATTGGTATGGGCTAGTGGCATTCTACTTTATGTCCTTTTTTATTTTATTTTTTGCACGGACTAAAATAAGTCTACATGCACAGTCACACACACATGCAGCTGTGTAGTGGCCTGTTTTCTCCACCATATTGGATTGAATATTTAGAGCCTCTGCACATTTCATCGCTCCAGAGGCCTGTAAAGTGTGAACAGGACACTTTTAGTGTGTCAAAATGGGTGACTAAAGTGATGGCGACTGTTTACGCGCCAGTGCTACTCTCCACATTACTCTTTGGTTCTCCATTAATCGATTCTTATTATTATTATTATTTATTTATTTTTATTTTTTGACTACACGGCAAATCATTTGAAATGTCACAAAGGGATGACACAATGGAAAAAAGAAAAATTAAAAATAAGTATATGCCACAACCTTGAAAGATGGGTTTTTGGTTTTAATCTATGACAAATAGACTAAGGGGCAACAAAAGGAAAAAGGGTTTGGTATTGAGCTATTAGTGAGCGTGTGTGAGTTCAAGTTTGGATGGACATGACAGATTAATTGACATTGGTGTCGATTTAAATATTGACCACATTGTCTGGAGGTGATTGAGATCAAATTGAGTGCACTACTATGCTGGAAGACCTTTTGGGTTTCAGTACTGCTGTTTTGGTTAGGAACAGAGTTCTTGCAAAATGAGCTATTTCGTCTTGAAGCAAACACTCAAACATTTGCGATGCAAGGATGCTCGGAGCATCAACCTGAGTGACTTACTCCAAAAACACACACACAATTGCACAGATTAAGCGGCTGAGGTTTTGATCGGCCGGGGGGCGTGTTTGCATATTCATGTGACTAGAATGCCGTTTGCAAAGTGATGAATACTGACAGGACCGCCTGCTCGACAGGAGCTGACGCCTTTAAATTAACCGGCGAGCGAGGTCATTTTGTCTTTGCAACTTTGAGCTGCAAATCCGAGAAGGCGGCTGTATTTTGCAAAAGCCCCTTTCTCCATTTCAAATATTTGTCGAGGGCTCCTAGAAAAGCCATAGTAGGCCTTTTCAACACATGGGATATGTTCCTAAATGCCCTCCACTCCCACTACAAGTAAAAATCTGTGGTTTAGAGATATCAAAACATTGTTTTCAGTTTTGGAGCCTTCGCATATCTCAAACACTTTTAAAGATAGCACAATATTTTGAATGTATTTGAACACCAAAAACCATATGGAAAAAAGCTTCTGAGGAAGGAAACAGGAAGTGTCCCAAACATATTAAGCGGCCTCCATCTTACTAAAAGAAAGTATTTTTGGGCCATTCCATATTAGAAAGCCAAAAGATGAAGTTGTGACTTCTAAAGGCATGGACTGACAAATGAATCGCATTCATCAGGTTTGTGGCACACATTCTCATATTTAATAAGAATAAACCAATAGCCTGCTAGCTAACATCTGTGCTAACAAAATCAAATCATTAACGGCTATCCTGCTAGCTCACATCAGCTGTGCTAACAAAATCTAATCATTAACGGCTAGCCTGCTAGCTAACATCAGCTCTACAGCATGGTATCCGCTTCTGTGCTAATCGAATCATTAAACCACTAACCAACGATGAACCGAGATCTAGCGAGGGAACATTGTCAAGTGTTTTGCATAAAAACACATGCTGCTCATTCGTCTTCTCAACAAATTCAATCCTGAGAAGTCTTCCCGTCTTAGCACACAGACTTAATGGCCCGATTAGCACTCCAATCTCCGCAGCAACTCATCTCATGCGCGCACCAATACAATTAACCCAAATTGCATTCGCTTTAATAATTATGGCGCAGGAGTTCCGCTGTTCATTAGATAAAGAACAGCAGGAGTGGGTGAATATGTTCCTCTTTTTTTTTTCCCCCTTTTTATTTGCCGCACAAATGGCTTGAGGCAAATTGAAATGTCACCATTAGGGCCTGCACTCGGTGAAAGACACATGCTGGGGTTCGAATAGAACATATGAAAGACCAAACACAAAGAAGAGGATCAGTGATAAAATGCCAAACCGTTTGGTAGTGATTAAATAAAGCATCCCATTTTCAGGCTTGGCTTGGCTTTTAAATAGTTTTTTAATGCAGGGGTGTCAAACTCATTTTTTGCTGTGGGCCGTATCGTAGTTTCCTCGGGAGGGCCTTTACGACTGTCGACCCAAATAAATGGATGAACGTATCGTATTATATACTGTATAGGCTACACAAGAAACTGATGAAAAAATAGTTTTAAAAGATGAATGATAAAACATTTTTTTTTTTTAAATCAACATCTCTATTTTTAATAGTGAAGACAATTTGAAATTTTTGTATTGACACAAAGTTAATTCACAAATTGTCTTTGCGGGCCAAATTTAATTAGACTACAGGCCAAATTTGGCCCGCCGGCCAGAGTTTGAGATCCCTCTTTTAATGATTCGCCTTTTCATCCTAAATGCCCCGCTGACTGTTGGCAAGCTCGTCCTATTTCCTCCAATTTGAGCCAAGCAGACAAGCCTGACGAACACCAGCCTTGACCCTCAAGTGTGGTCGACGTCCGTCAACTTGGCGCCTGTCGCCGCGCCCACGCTGACCAAAGCGGCACTGCGGGGCTTCCCTTCCATCAACGACCACATAAATGCGTGTTAGCATTGAGACAGACAACCAAGGCCTATTTCCAGAAATGCTAAAGGAATATTTTTTTCTGAGGGTCAAAATAATGTCTGTCATTACCATGGCAGCCCCAAATCACTCTTAGTCTGGTGGGTAATAGCGAAGATGATTCGGCAGAATTCCTTTTATCAATCAATGAAATTTGATTAGAAGAGGAAAAGAGCGGAAGGAAGAACGAGGAAAGCAAAAGAAGGACAAATCGTGGCTTGAAATAAACGGATTTTAAATGGAAATGTCACATCAGCCCCCGGTAACCCAATGTCCTATTTATTGTTATCACATAAGAGCAGCAATGTCGGAAAGAGAGACCATCTCATGTTTTTGATTAATGATTTTTTTTTTTGTCCCCTTGCTAGAAATCTGACATCATCAACATGGCAAGTTTTAGAATTTGGCATCATGAAACCACCGTGGCTTTATCATTCACACTCACCAAAATACGGACTTGCACCTGCATCCAATGCACATGCTGATTCAGTCCCACGCTATGGTGAATTATTTATCAATTCCCTCGTGCCGTGCATGATTTTCTTGTGAAATATTGATGACTACTCAGAAGAAAGAGACGAAAAACGATCTCGTGTCCGAGGCCTATGACTAGATAATGCAATACGAGTTACTTGGTGTTTCCCTGCTGGTGGTATCGGCACATTTCCTCGACAGTGAACTTTTTTTTTTTTCTTCTTTTCATAGCCAAGATGCAGTAACAATTGCAACTTTGTAGACTGAGCAGATGTGTGACGAGTGGCTCATCTCAAAGCTATGATTTCAATGGCGACATGATTTTGGGATGCAGTGGAGGGTGTGATGTGCAAGTGAGTGTTTACACTGGAAAACGATTGAGTAGCACGGGGGGGAGCGGGGGGGGGGGAGCGAGAGGCTAGTAGTGATTTCGAGGGACTGGGTGGTGAAGAGCAGTGTGCCGTTTGCTCCCATCTCCATTTAGATTGGCAGCCGGGCCGTTTGCCCTGCTTTAAGATTGGGGAGAAAACAGCTCTGGTGCTTTAAAGGCAGCTTTCTTCTTTTTTTTTTTTTTTCTTCTTCTCAGCAATCACGTTTGACATTGTCATTTTCTCTTGCCGCTGTCAAAACACACCCTCGGTCGTCTCGTCACGGCTTCCGTTGTTGTTGTTTTTTCATGGCGGGGTGATTGAAACAAAAAAAAAGTAACGGTAAAGCTGATTGGCGGAACTGCGTAGGGTTGCATTTTGATACATTGTGGGAGGAGTCCAGAACTGAAAACAATCTATTGTTTTGTGCTGTGGTAGCCAATTTTTAATCCCTGCTAACTCGTTTATTAGCCGCTGAGGGGGCGAGTGGTTTCAAAAGTTTGGGATATTTTTCTTCTTTCTTTTGAAGCCTTATCTGCTATCACAAGATTTCTCTAACAGTCAACAAGACTTGCAGCAGCTGTTTCGACTTTGAGCGGCCTTCGTGTTTTAACTCCTTACGCTTGACTTTTGTTTTTGGGGTTTTGACGGATGCCCAGTCAGACGAACCTTTCAAGTAAAGGTTAAGAGAGATAAGTATAGGTTTAGCTAGCATGCTAGTGGCAGTGTTTTTGCTTGGTGGCACAGTTATTGTATTCACTGAATTTTAAAGTGTTCCGCTGCCTATGATTCTATTTCCAGAAATGCTCTGCGGAGGAAGTGGATATGTCTCTCAGGGCATATGTGGAAAAAACAAAGAATGAGATGGGTGAGGTGGTGGTGGGGGGGGGGGGGAGAAATTGCTCTAATATGACTTAGCGCAGCTCACTTTGCATCTTTCACACTTCAATAGACATCTTTGATTTGTGCAGCATGCTGCCGCATCAAGATTTTCACTCGTTATTTTTATCTCTTTATCATTCCTTGCCTTCGTATTATTTTTCACGTCTATCTTTTTTTTCCAGGTCTGTGGCTGGAGAGCTGTAAAGGCCTCGCTAAAGCTATATACAATATCAATCAGCATAGTTTGTGATTAACAATTGAATAGAAAGGATTTTTTTGTTTTTTTAAATTATATCACCATCTAACAAGATTTTGATTTTTAATCAAATCCAGTATTTATAGTTTTAAACTTTTTTTCAACCCTATCTTTCATTTGTCTTTTGTGTATGTACTTGTTTTGGCATTGCAAATAATAAAAAAATATATATATTGCCCAACCAGTCATTATACCATCTACATAAAATTTCCACCTTTATTATTATTATTATTTTCTTTAATACTTTTTTTTCTTTTATTTTTTTCCCCCCAGGAGAAGGTAAAGGATAAGCTGCATCTCGATTCTAGATGGAAGAGAAAAAAAAAAACTAGTGACACGTAAGATGATACAAGGAAGGTCATTTGGACAGCAGATTACCGTATACTCAGTCACCTTCAGAGCTCACATAACCATAATACCGTATAATGCGCTGTGGAGAAACTTGCCATTCCCGGGTAATGGGACTTTGGTAAGAACATAATGCCGCTGACAACTTGGGGAAATTGGGTCAGCGTTCTCATGAATATGTATTGGAGTTAAGAGTTGGCTAAAGTAGTGCAAAGCTGTGAGGGACAATTAAAAATCTGGACGCTAGCGGAATAAACCGAATAACCTAATTTACACTTTTTAAGAATGGCATTGTCTGCAGCAATCGCATTGTATCCGATGACACGTCTTTTTGCGAGGTTCTTATTTATGACAACCGGAATCTTTAAATGCTTTGCCTCTCCTGGAACACAAAAAAAAGGTACGCAATACGAGTACACTCCAACTGCTCCAAATCCGGACCTAAATAAAAAGGTGGACATTTAAAGGGCAGATTTCTGACAGGCAGCGGGTGTTATCCGCAATAACGTTTGCCGTCAACTCTGCTAAGTGGCCTTTAAGCTGCTGGCAAACACACATCTGGCAGCACTGCCGCTGACATTGACAGGGGGGGTCAAAACGGGGCTTGTTTTAATCTGCGTTCATAAAAAGAAATCTGTTTCGTCATGTTTGATCACTAAGTCGTCACTTCGCCATATTTCATTTGCGCCGGGCCGATCTAAATGTAGGCTACGTCGACAGCTGTTTGGTCGCCAGCCAAAGCCAACTGTTGAGAAACATCATCTCCTCTACTTCGCCGTGCTAAAACGTCAGGTCAGCAACATTTCCTCCTCCATCTTTGTCTACCGCTCTCGCCTCTTCCTAATGTGTTGGCATGCCTCGATCATCATGTCAACGTGGGCTCGGATTACCGGAGCAATTTTTGGCAGTCATTGAGTTCCCCTTCTTGCTTCAAAGCTGCCGTACAAGAACAAACGTGCTCAATTAGATTTCAACTTCAAAGCGGCCGTGTATTGACCGTGCGCTCGTGGCCTTTTATTTATTTATTTAGCAAAGGTACAATTGATTCAACAAACTTCACAAGGGCAAAATGAAAAACAATCCTTTGCTCCTAGATCAAAACTATCAATTTATTTTCTAAAATTTCCCAAAATGTTCGTCACCAATGGTGTCGCACAATCTGTCAGGGTGAGTGAACGCGCAATTTAGCGTTTGCTATTTCGGATCTTTGTAGATTCTATTTTCCATCAACTAAAAATAAGTTTCCAAACAAATGATTGAGATACTGCCAAAGTTGTCCTCAACCTAACAAAAAGAAGGAAAAAAAAATGCTGTGGGTAAGTTTCAACGATCACGGCACAGCTCATTTGACCAGCCTTGCTGAAATGATGCATCTTTTTATTCATAACACATGAACACTTTCTATTCACCAAAGCTGACAATGACATTTATGATGAGCGTGAGGGATGAAATTCAATTACACTCACCCTCCTTTACTAGCTCAATTTAGTTGCTAAAGGTTGAAAGATGCCATTTTGTATATATATATATATAAAAAAAAACAAAAAAAAACACATTACAAGCCAACACACTACACCCATTAGCTTGTTGGCCCACGGTGGGTGAGGTTATCCAGAATCACGCACGCACACACGCAGCAGCACGCACCCACGCAGAAGGTCCCGAGGCTACGAGTGGACTGAGAACGCCGACTCCCGGAGTGACTTGTGATGCACCTTACACCAGCAACGTGTAGAAGATTGTCATGCCACATTTGTTCTACATGAAGTGATGGGGAGGAAACATCACTGCGGGGAGTTTGTGATGGAGATGAACAAGCCAGCTTGAGAGGAGAAACACACACACACATATAAAAGAAGGCTACAGATTAAGGCAGCTACGACGCGCTCGACTGATTTGCCGGGGGTGTGACCTAAACAGCAAACTCTGCTGAAAGAAGACCTTTGCCAAAGTGAAAAGAAATACTGTTTTTTACAACGCAAAGTGTTGTCATTAAAAAAAAATATATATATAATGGCTCTCTACCATGTTCCAAGGTGTTATAATAAGCAAACATACTTTGTTTGAATGCCACAAACTACTATGCTACATAGGTGCTAATAATTTAGCATAAAGCTAGCAGACTGAAAGCTTATTTTCTCTTTGATTTAGTTTGATAATAAACTTCAAATGGGAATGGCAATAATTAGATAATTAGCTTGAAGTATTTTTGAACAATCCTTTACGATTTGTCCAAGTCCTTATTGTCAAATGAGCTGAGTTAAAAAAAAAAAAGGGGGGCAAATCCACCAAATAATGGCTCCTATTTTGTAAAGCATAAAATTGCCAGGTCCACTTTGTCCTTCAGTCCTCGTCCGTGCTTTTTATATAGCAACCCAATGCAGAACAAAGAAGGTAACGAAAGGTAAATAACCAATTTGCAGCTTGTAAATGAGTCAACTGTGTCGAGGTCCTCTTAGGACAGACGAGCTAAGCTTTGAGGGCCCAAATGTAAAATGGTGGCATGAGTCTTCCTCTGACTAATCTGAAGAAAGCTAAAAGACCACAGGACTGACTTTAATGCAAGCACGGCAACGTTAACAAACACAACAGCATTCACCTCTGAGCCATTTTGTAAATGACAGCCAGATCTTCAAGCTATTGGCTATTAGACCTGCGGAGCTCCAAAATAATAAAAAGAACAAATAAGTGAGAGGGGAGAATAAAATTAGATTCTCCATCCCATCAGGGAGGCACAAAGAGTTATCAAGCCTTGAGCTAGAACAAACAGCGTCGGAAGAGTCAAGCTGAGGCTAAAAGGTTTTGTCGTAGCTTCTTGTTTATTCTAATTCAACTGAGTGCATAGTATGAACAAGGTCCATAGGGAGAGCTTTTGATCAAGCTAACGTCTCCCTTGTGTCGGTTTCATTTTAATGTGGAGATAAAAGCCCACCTTTTATGCCATTTTCTTTTCATCTGCCGACTCGGAGAAATATTAACTGGAGGAATCTAATTCTTTTAATCATAGATGTGTACAAAAAAAAAAGACCAGGCTTGCAATCAGACTTTTTTTTTTTTGTCTATTACACCACGCCGCCGCCGAACCAGTGTCAGCTCACACCCCAATGATGAGTTTGAGAGTTACAGGGGAGACACGAGGATTTGAGAAGATGGAAGCCGATAATCCGAGAAAGAGAGAGGTGGCAATGGGATTCGGCTAATACTCAAACAAGCGCCAGGCTTTACGAAGCGGCTCGTATTACGGCGATAAGCCTTATACAAATGTAGGTTTTTATTGTGTCGAGAAGGTTCAAACCCGGGGCTAAAAATATCTCATGACATCATACGAGTTGGAAGCGTTGGAACGGAACCATTCTATTAGAACTTCAACTTCACTGCTAGTTTGGCTGTCAAAATCCTCAAAGGTCATTGGATTTGGAATAAGACTCAAATATCCCCTGGAAGGACTTTTTCCACAATCAAAAAAAAAAAATAATAAAAATGAGCACATCGATTAAAGACCACAATAATGAAGATTTTACAGCTCGCTCATCACATTCTCTGAGCCATCGCCGTTCAGAGCAGAGTGCGTCAACAAGCGCACAGGTTTGTGGTTACCATGACTACAGAGTATCAATGCTGGAAAAAAAGATGGCTACCGCTACAGCCATATATGCATATACATATTTAGGACAAAAAATGAGCATGTCATCAAAAGGTGAATTTTTGTTGTTGTGACGATTTCAGCTAACAAAACGCTCAACCTCAAAGACAATATTTAAGATTTGTTTTTCTTAACAGCTATCAAACTTTTTGAAAGGATTACCTAATCTGGAACGTACATAAAAGTAGAAGGGGGGGGGGGGGGGGGGATCAGTGGGAAAACAATGAGCTTAGTGCAAAGCCCAAAAGCAAACAGAAGTCGTAAATCAGTGTAAAATGAAGGAGCTTAGCATTCAAAAGTGCCGAACGATTTGGAAAAAGCACGTAATCTCCTTTTGTACTACACGGAAGACGTGGCAAACGTGACATGCAAACATGGAGTGACCCTGCAGGCGGTGAGCGAAGGCTTAATGAAAGCACCGGTTGTTTTTCAGCGAGCAGATGGATGGATGGATGGATGGATGGGCCGCCTCAATCTTGTCCCGCATTGCCCCTTTTATCAGCACTTTCCCGCCAGCTCATCAGAAACGTGGATAAGCACAGGGAGGCGAATGAGTAGCGTGCGGGTCACGCAAAGGAAAAAAAAAATATATATATCTTTCCCAGGCTGCCCAGCACCAGCAGTTGATTATTAATCAGCGCATTCTTCTTTTAATTCACACAAACTTGCATTACCTGCAGTAATCCCAAAGCAAACTTTCCTGTCCTATTATCTCTCAAACACAGGCACAAACACAGCAGATTTTTTTTTTTTTATATACTCTGTCTGCACTTCCTTAAGTCCATTACAGTGGAATCTCCAAAGTGGAGCACAATTTATTCAATGACAGTGGCTGACTTCCAAGTTGGAATTCAAAAAGCAATCCCATGGGGGGGTTAATTCATACAAGACTCAAAATTGATTCAGCTTCATGAAAAAAAAAACAATAATTCCACACGTTAGACCGCAACACCATGTAAATTTGAACAAATAAAAAAAAAAATATTATTTTCAATTTCTCATGATTCAATATTTCAATATATATATATTTTTTTTATTTCTCGTATTTCAAACTCGGCCTCATTTTACCGAAGATCATTGAACGTGAAATTCTTTTTAATCCTGCTATTTATGCCTACACAAAGCGACAACTCTTAAATTCATTTTCATAATAAACTCTAGATGTTTGGGCAACAAATTAATTGCGTTTCCATTCATTTCCGAGCAGGGGGATACAAACGTGTAAATTAAACTTAAAAATTAAGCGAAAAAAGAACTCAAAGCGGAGTTTGTGCCGTCCAAAGTGCGACATTTTACTATAAGAACACACATGCCCCCTTTTTGTGTGTCACAGGGTCTCAATTAAGATGTTGAACATCATCGTCATCATGTACCCAACATAGTCGCGCACATGCACACACAGAAAGCACACGTCGGTACCTTCAGTACGGATGGTGAAGGGGGAGTCCCCCAATCGCTTGGCTGAGAATTGCCCCCCTAGAGAAGTCATTAGAAAGCACAGGCTGAAGAAGCCTATTCCCACCACGAATATCCTGCAAACACACAAAAGCGCAGGCAAGGCGGTATGTGTTAAAAAGGAGTGAAGTTAGTGAACAGAGTTTTATGTAAGACAGCGGGATTGTTATTTTTTTGGGGGGGGAGAGGGTGCGAAGAATGAAGAGATAGACAAGGTGAATTGGAACTGGTTAAATGGTTATATGTAGACAAAACAGGTTGGCAAGGCAACGGTTGACATAACAAGGCCAAAGCTTTTCAAGAAGTGGTAAACACAATCACGCAAGTAGAAAAACACTCAATTTACACCATTGGATGTGCAAATACAAGTATTGATATTGGTGCTTAAAAAAAAATTGTCACTATTTCAGCAAGCATCGACGTATGCATCCAGACAACCAATAAAAAAAATGTAATGATTTTAATGTTTGGCTGCATTGACATAAAAGCAAAGAATTTGTTGTTTTTCAATAATAACTTGAGGGTTTTTTTTTATATATAAATTGGAGCCATTTTGGATCCGATCACTTGCATTTTAACTTGATACTATCACTTGGTTCAATTTAAGATTGCATAAAATACATTTTTTTTGCTCTATTTCCATGCACTACTGATTATAGCGACGCCAACTAGTTGAAATAAAAAAAGTACTCAAATTAGCTTGTCATTAATAAGATTCCTCTATGTGAAGACACTGATCATGTGATATTTTTTTTACAATTACAAAGAACAAATAAGTTAGGAAATATCAGTAATATCAGTGATGCATGCTTTTACATTTTATTTTCAACAACACTTTCTACAGTATTCCGAGGAAAGCATCACTGTTGAGCTATTAGAACAGGTCATTGGAGTTTCCTGTTGCTGACAAAGAAGTGCTAAGTGCTAAACTTCACATCTCTGCACAA
The DNA here is from genome assembly GCF_054491065.1 of Syngnathus leptorhynchus. NCBI lineage: Eukaryota > Metazoa > Chordata > Actinopteri > Syngnathiformes > Syngnathidae > Syngnathus > Syngnathus leptorhynchus. The sequence continues at coordinate 14,209,895 of NC_141199.1, read as the reverse complement.
AGGTGGCATCTCGGCTGATACTTCCACTGAAGCTGTAAACGTTGAAAATAGACTTTATCCCTTCTTTCAATGTTGGTGGCATTTATAAACATCACGAGAGGGAGGGGAAAAAAGTTCTCTTTAATAGGCAGTGTAAAAAAAGGAGCCATCAAGTCCTAAAATCAAGGCCAATAATGGGCTCTAACAGTCTTGGCAGCATCAGATGGTGTGCTTTTCATGGAGTACATCTGTTCGTGACACGCGGGCTTCCATTCAAACGGATAAAAAAGTCACAGGTTTCGAATGGGACTGGTAAATATGAAGTCATTTGCTCCCAATGACGTATTTAGCCGTCAAAGGTCCATTTGAACTGGGCTGGCGGTCAACGAGTGAATGTGTCTTGTTAGGGAGAAATTCCCAACGACAGCAGTAAGTCACAAAACTTACTGATCCAGCTCACCCAAAAGGATGCCAAATGATACGCGAGGGATAAGGCGTTGTGATTTTACGAGGATAATATTCTAAGGCTGGCCAAGTCGTAAAAATCCTTAAAGCAAGTGTTTTGTTTTTTGCTAGAAATAAAAAAAAAAAAAAGAACAGCTTGGAATTGTTGGTTGGACACAGTGCAATGTATTAGTGGTCGGCACGAATGAGCAGAGAATTTCATTCCATTCTGACAATTGATCAAGCTCTCTCTCTCTCTCACACATAAAGCCAGACTTTCAAAAGTGAGTTCATCGGTCTACGTGAGCATCTGGAATTTAATGCATTTGCATGTTGGAAAGTGCAACACTGAGGTTAATATGAAGCGTAAAGAGGTCTAAAATGTATTTAACTGGAGTGAGGGTAGAGGCGCTGCTCCAAAGCTGTCCTCAGGCGATCGTCCTCCCCTCTGATTATTTATTCAGCTATTTTGCAAAGGGGTTGTTAGGTGGGTGACGCGAGAGGATTAGACCTTGCTCCTCCTGCGCTAACGAGCCGTTAATTAACAGGCTTAAAAGTAAATGCGCTCTGCTCCCTTTAACTGGATCAGGAAGAAGAGATGCGCTATCGGCTAATTGGCTGCCTAAAACATACACAACTATCTGATTTGACCTCTTGACAGATGATTTGGGAAGTAGACGAGTTATTGCCAGCTATGGGGGAGGTGTTGGTGTTTTCTGAAAAAATATGATTATTACATTAAATTTTGAAAGCAGTCAATTTCTTCAAATCAAACCCGTCAAATATGAATCAAGCAGCTTATCGGTTGATATTTCATGATAGGCAGTCAACTTTTTTTCAGATGTACTTAACTTCAAAGTCAAGTCAAGTCAATTTATATAGCCCTAGATCACAAGCAGTCTCAAAGGGCTTCACATATAGAAAAAAAAAAAGACAATTATTCTCAAAGCATCCCCTGATCTTATGATGATGTACATTTTATCTTACATGGTTTTTTTTTAACCTGTGTAATACAGTTTCATTTCATAAGTTGTTCGGATAATGGATGGGGAAAAAATATTTTACTCATATTCTAGCCTGCTACTGTATTAGAATGTTGGTTAAACACTGCACTGACATCAACTGTCATGTGTGATCATGGCTGACTGGTGTACAGTAATAACCAATTATGAACCCAAAAGTAATCAATAAAAGCATAAATAATCAATAAAACACTAATTGGACACACCTGAGCAAAAAAAAAAAAAAAAAAAAAAAAAAGAAACACCTGGAAGTGCCTGTTAAACGTAGTTCTAAGTGGGTCCATCTAATTCATGGGGTGCCATCTTAAAAACCCCATCCGAACCGGACAATATGACAACAAGGAAGGAAAATATGATTTAAAGTAAAGCGCTCCTTACCTGAACGGCTTGAACGTCACGAGCCATCTTCTGACCATTATTTTGCCGTCGGTGCTGACAGTCATTTTCCAAAACAAGCGACCCCTGACATGAACGTTGTGGCTTGTAGCAAGTGCTGACCAAACATGTTCCAATGAGAGGATTTTAGGAGGGAATTCCCTTGGTGGAAAAGTGGAAAGTTTTATCCAGACTCTTACGTGTCTGTCGACTTTTTCTTTTTTTTTCTTACCGCGAAGCCTGGCGACTCCCCAGTGAAATCGCCGCAGGTTGTTTTTTTTTTCCCGCCTTTATAACTTCCTCACAAAAATGGCGACGTAGAACATAAATTGAATTGGCGAGCGTCTGCTTCAACACAGCGGCATCCGTGGTGGATTCCACGTAACGTTGGACGAGGTGGTTTTAACTTCTCACTGAAGCCCCGCAGAATGTGCCGACAAGCGGTGGCTCCCGGCAATTTGTTCACTCCGCGAGTCAAGCTCGTCTGTGAATGCGCGGTTTATCCGGGGGTTGTTTCACAATAAATCTTCAAGAAACGCCTCATGCTAAATTACGCAAAGTCGCGAGGTGTAAATCACAAACATTAAATATTAAATATAAATGTACAGAATTACGACCTACATTTAGCACATACAACGCCAAAAAAGAAACCATTAATATCTATATACCTTTATTTTGTATGGCTCAACGATGGTTTTATTCGGCGTACACATTACTTCCGGTTACCTTAACACAGGGCCGACACGTTGATGGACAGCTCCGGCTGGTCCATTTTTCAGCCACTACTTTTATCAGAAACAGCAATAATAACAATAATCACAACCAGAATCATACTCTTCAATTATATGACCGTAAAAAGCAACGCAAACAATATGTTTTCATGTTATACCTATATTGGTTAAATCGTCCGAATTTTACATTGCTGACAGGAATAATTTCAGAACCACGGATAGCGACGATAGCCGATGCCAGGATACAACAGCGGCATCTAGAGGTCGTTAGAGGCCTCGGCAGGAATACATGCAGTTAGTTTAAAAGCATCAGGACTGGAATTTCGATGGCATTGAATTGCAAATGCAAATACAACACACAAGAAAAGTAGCAGTTGTGTAAAAGTGATGGAAATGCAAATATACAAAACTGCAGGGTGATGGGGAAAAAAACAAGTTTCGATGAAAATGGGAGGCAAAAACATCACAATGAGGCAAAAACAAATTATTCCAAAACGAATAAAAGAAACGGCTTGGTGGGAAGTCACGCTCGGTCACGCTTTGGGTTGATAGCGGGTCTGTTTGGACAAAGTTGGTCTGCATCGAATTATTGCCATCCTGATTGACAGCACAGGTCAACAGCAGAAGGACAATTTGCATTTTCATTACGTTCACCATTGACTCGCTTCTCCTGTGGTTTGAAACGTTTTCGCACACGCACACGCACACGCGTGCACAGACACACAAACACACACACACACACGCATGGATGCAAATTCAAGTACGTAGTGTGCAGTTAGGACTGAGAGCCACACACTCGCTCTTTGCCGATTTGACTTAACACAATAAAAAATAACCATAAACATCAGTCTAGATAAAATAGTTTTTTTTATGGCTCCATAATGTTAATGTGAAAATCTAGCCAGGCAGATTTGATCATTTCCACTTCATTAGTGCCCTGTGCCTTCGATTTGACCTTTTTTAATTTTATTTGTATCAATACCATCTACAGGTGCGTATGTCCCACTTATGCCCACTTGTCTTGTGAGCAGGAACTTTTTGTCAAGCAGATTGTTTTGACAGACCACAAGCCCTCCCAGCAAAAGCCGGAGTCCTCTGAGCGTCACGAAGGGATGCCCAAGGCAAGAGGGGCTGGGCCTGCGGGAAACACGCAGCCTTCAGGAAGTGTCACTGTGAGTGACAGAGCCATCGTCTCATTGTTTGAGAAAAGCGTGGAATAGAATACGCAGGAGGTGACAAGTTCCCTAAATGTGTCTGCCCACGGGCGACAGACCTCATCTCGGCACTCTGACTATTTTTCACACAATCGCTGCCAAAACAGACAATGAGAGAGGCTGTCTTTTTATGTCACTCTCTTTGCTATGTTCTAAAACTCTCCATTGAACAGTTAATGGTTGCATTACACTAAAAGTTGCTATGCTATGCTATCCTATGCTATGCTATGCCCCACATGCACACATTGTAAAGTGTGCAGTGAGTAACTTTTTTTTTTCCTGAAACTTCCACTGTCATTGTCAATCTCCCAAAAAAATAGATTGTAAATGTCTCTTTTGTGGTAAGATAAAGGAAATACTCGAAACTCCACTCTCATACAAGTTTCTTTGCCGCACCCTTGGCTTTTGTTTTCAAAGAGAAAATCCTCATCTCTCTCTCACTTTGGGAGTAAAACAGTCACATTCCACAGCTCCAAAATCCTCTCCTGCATGGAATGCCCTACTTGCTGCTGCGCCAACTTCCTCTATGGAGGAAACACACAAAGTCAGTATGCGCCGCCTTCACGTCTCCCTGCCTCGTCTTTTGTTGTGGAACCAAACAGCAGGAAAGGGCAGTGCTGAAACTCGAAACAAGGAGGAAGCGGGAATATTTGAGTCGCTCCATTAGGGACTGCTTCAGACAAGCTTCTCATCTCAGTACAAGTTGCCTCCCTCTGGATCACTTTCGCAGCCAACAAGCATTCATCCCTACTTGCCATCCAACTGTGTTCTCAAGTTCTTGCCAAGTGATACATTGCAATATGCGGAGCAAAGATTTCAGCGAATTGGGTTCTCGGTAAGAATTGTGATGAAACGTTGTCATCAGCTGGATGCGGGTGGAAAATTGAAAGAACAAGAGCGACTGATTCGATCTACGTGCTACATTGTGTTACAATAAAAAAGGGGGAAAAAATCAATCGTTTGTAAAGATTACTGCTGCACTGTGGATGTAATGGTTTCACAATGTAGTGTGACTCACTCGTGAGACATACCTTTGCGCTTTGGATATATAGTTTTTGTAGAATTATTTTGTTCAGCCTCCCGTTTATTTTTTTCTGTAATTCCACCCTCTACCACTAGATGGCGGCATACTATGCAGTGTGACATTTTACGTTTGAGAGCAGCGAAAACCTGAAGCACTTTCAGGTCAGCCTTGTTTTTACTGAAGATTACTGAATGTCAATTTATTGAATATAGATTCCCTTTATTATTTATTCAATTATTTAGTTGAAGGGAAACAGTGTGAGGTATTTTTTTTTACTAGATGTATTGTACTTTCTTCTGATAATGTGTTTACTGTTTTGGCTCTTATCTTTTTATTCATCCTGCTTTTAGGTTGCGATTTTTTTTTTCTTAATCGTCTTGACATTTTCCCCGTGTAGTAGGAAGTAGCTCATTTGTTATCGTCTCTGAAACACCTAATTGATGAAAACCCCCTTTTGCCTTCTGGTGTGAAGCTTTTTAAGTACCACCAACCTCCAGTAAAGTTATCAATTTCTTTCTTGCTATTGAAAGTCGTCCTCGTTGCGTTTTATAGCACACTATGTGTTTGTCACTGTGGGGCAAGTTGAAAACAAGCACTAAAACATGTCGTTTTATTGCAGCGTCCCTTGTTCCCCTTTGTCTCCTATCAACGATTCCCTCTTAGAGCTATTTTAGACTATTTAAGGCTGTTCTTCAGCCGAGAAGACGGAGCGACGAAGCTTGGCGGAGAGCTAATTGAAATCAGCTCACAACATTAGCAAGCCGCCAGCGGCTGACAGAAGAAGAGGTGGGGGGGGGGGATAGCTAATGATGAACATTTGACTTTTTATTACAATTCCGAGTCCAACTTTGGTCACGAGAGCATATAAAAGATAATAATTGTTAACCCGAGGCCGTAATTCGATGCCTTGTTTTGTGACACTTGACCAATAGAATAAAAACATCAAATGAGGCCTAAAAATAATAAAAAGCCATAAAAGTCATTGCTAGCATCCACCTCACTGCGCTGCGCGTGTTTGATTTAGCTGCTGCCGCCGTCTTTATTTCCCTCGGGCTGCACGGCTATCACAATGAGGCAGACGGTGGGAAGGGGCGGAGGGGTGAGCCATCTTGCGGAATGGCAGCGCTCCCGTGGCTGTGCAATACGTGAGCAAGCAGCCGCTGCTGGCTAATGGCTATCTGATTGATTAAACAAAGAGAGGAAGAGAGGGGGAGGAAGTAGAGATGAGGAGGGCAAGCGGGTCGCCGGCCTTTTTTATCTTTAAGTCAGACCAATCCAAGAAGCGCGTTTGTGCTCCCTCATCATTCCCATTTTTATTCGTGTTTGTAAAACATCTACCGCTTTTTTCCCGCTCTGCCCGAGGCCCTAATGAAGGCTGCTGACAGTATAATGAGAGATGTGGTCAGATAATGGAAGAGGTAATTAGGAGTTGCTGGTTAAGAATTACATTATTGATCGGTCAAATGCAGCCAGCACCGAGTGGGATTGCAAAGAGAGAAAAAAAATCAACTCTTTAAATAAACAGCTTGAAAGTCTGGCATCAGTTGAGCGCAGAAACAGCTACGGACTTTCCAGTGTATACATCAATATGCTAACTTTACTCCATGTTCATCATGTGAAAGTGGTTGTATGAAAATATGACTATAAAATACCAGTGATCAAAATGACATCATCCAAATGTGGCACAAAATATGACATTGTTCATTAAGTTCACATTTAATGAATCTACATGAAAAAAAAACAACAACAACAGTACAATATCTACTATTTATAATGAATGTGAAGTTCAGGGACAAGTATTAAATAATAAAAATAAAATTACACATCACTTTTGTTGTTATGTTTTTAATTACTCCTCCGCCCTCAGTAGCCATTCACACACAACACATGCTGTTTAACGGCTTCCCCTCAACGACTGCCTTTGCTTGTTAGAGTTTAAAAGATGATACAATAAACTGTAAGAACCACGAAAAGATACAAAAATGTGAATTACTTAACAGCGGCTGTAATTTCCAGCTTGTTATTTTCGCCTTTTTATATTGCAGATTGCCGCTTGAATCAAATTTCGAGACGAGAACAATCGCATGTAAACACGTTTCATTCCGAGCGCCGATCAATACATTACATAGATTTGACCTTGTAAGACTCTTTTATTTATTTTTTTACTTGCTGAATATCTTTTTCTCGCTTATTAGACACAATCAGCTCACGAGAGTAGTTCATTAAAAAATAAAAATAAAAAATAAAAATATGGCCTGATGAACAAATGAGTCTCTTCAATAATTGTATGGCTAGCTAGGTACATGTCCATATAGCGAGCTGCCGTGTTAAAGCATTTCATTAAAAACACAGGTCCAGGCGCTCGTGTTGCTGTATTCATCCCCAGAGACCACCTGCTTTTATTTTTTTCCCCCTCTACAAGCTCAACACGATCAATCCAACAAGGCAGCGCAAAGAAAGATGGATGGATGTGAAGTGGGGGAGATTGAAGGATGGATGGCACAGGGATGGCGGGGGTTAAGAGGGAGGAGGGGGCGGCAAGGGACCGAAGCATGGCAAATGGGATTGATGACAGACTACTGCGTAAGCATAGAAATCTCTTCATTTTGCCAGAAAGCAGGATTCCACGAACCGAGGAGACCACTCAACACGCTCGGTGCTGAGGCAGCCATGTTGTGAGAATGACCAGAGTCACTCACACTTGTTCGCTGCCTCATTTCCGATGAATCCTCATTCGACCCAATATTGTACGAATAATTTATGTCAACACAGCGAGCATGTTTTGCACATCCATCCATCCATCCATCCATCCATCCATCCATCTCATCTAATTTAGCTAGCTAGCTACTTATCTCTGGCATCGCCTATTACGTGTTCAGTAAAACAAATCATTTATGATCAAACAAATGAAAAGCGAGTGAAATACGACAAGTTTTGCGTAGCGTAGCTCTTGTGGCACATTAGTGTAACTCTCCTCATAAACACACTGACACCATGTAACCGACAGAGGCCCATTAAGAGCTCATTACGTGGCCACTCATACAGCAACAGCAGCAGCAGCACATTGTGGCAGAATAAATTGGGCCCAAGCCTGCTCGGGCACCCTAATGGAAACACGCTGAGATGGAAATGAACATTTTAATGCAGATGTCTCAACCCACACAGAAGAGCTTACTAATGGGGCAGAGTGGCCTTCAGAGATAACCGGAGAGATGGATGTAATGTATGTGTATGCGGTTAGTGACCGCCCAAAAAAAAAAAAAAAAAAAAAAAAGGGACAAAAATTCCTGTTGGATTCAGAATTGCGCAACATTGAAGACATTTAAAAAGAGATTTCCCTGGACGGTGGTTTTCATCATCATTTCCTGTACATGCTGTTCAGTATTTGAACATAGAAAGTAATAACAAACTTGAAGGCAGGAAGGAAGGAAAGGTAGAAAGATGGAGAGTACGTTTCAACGATATGACGGGAAGGCAAGGTTATCTGGGAGACAATAGAGTTCTTAACCGGAAGAGACGCTGTCGAAAAAAAGTGGTGGAGATAGGCACGCCGCCACTCCGACACCATCGAGCCATCAGACAAGGACGGAGGTAAGTGTCACTGGGGCCTTTCTTTAACACACAAACAATTTTAAAAGCACCTTTGAGCGGCGGAGGTGTCCTCGGTGCATTTCGTTCCATTTAGTCGCATGCCAATTAGTTTTAGCTGACGTCATTGCTATTCTTTTATTATCTAGTGTATGTATTGGATGCCAGCTTGTGCCGCTCGAGTGGAAGTGAGTAAAATCTTACTTCTTAAAGCTTTCAAAAATGTTGCTGGGGGGGTGTTAAAGGTGTCAAATTTAGGTCCTGAAAGTAAATCGATAGCTATAATTTGGCTTCAGACACAGAAGCTTGCTGATCATTTTGTTTGTAGCCGGTGTTACCGTAGTGTTTTGAACTCGGGTCAGTGCAATGCATTAATTCACCACTAGATGGCACAAAATAATTCTACACACTGGCTCTTTAAGGTATTGAAAAAAAAGAATTGTCTTATCTTTGGGATTTTGTTTTTCCAAAAAATCCAAATTATGGTTGGTTGTATATTTCATTACAGACCTTTTAGGAAAATCTGAGAAAAATATAACTATCGCATGTTCATTTGGAAAACAATGTGATATTAATTTGCAAGTATTTAAGAATGAAAATATGGAAATTCAGGAAATGGCCAAGACACTTACACCTACCTACATGTACTGCAGTTCATTAGAAAATGTGTACACAAGGGAGAACCATTAGAAGAATAGAACACAAAAACACCTCTCAGTACAGAGAACAGGAAATGTGCTTCCTTCCCATTGTGTTGAAGGTTTATTGCTGCCACTGGGCAAAACACAAGAGCCTATTTAGATAACCAGAATCCACATGTCAAGAGTATTAACTTGTTATTTCCCTCTCAACGATCGTGAAATACGCCGGCCAGTGACTGATTGCTACAATATTATAGTGTTGCGAAAGCTGTTATGGGAATTTTGCTAAAAGCCATTCCCTGCAAACACCTGGCAAATGAAAATATGATATTATTAATGAATTTAAAATACAACAAATCTGCTGCCCAGATTGAGCTTACTGTAATTAGGTCAAGCATATCTTTCATATTGAAACAAATGATTCCGCGTTAAGAGTTTGGCAATGAAAATCTACGAGCACTTGCTTAGAGTAGATGTCTGGATGGAGGCCGTTTGAACTACTTTTAATCATCCCGTTATGAAGTAGCTTTTAGAAGCTAGAATCTCCTCTGGGAAGCCTGCCAAAAATAAAGGTTTGGGCAATGAAGCAATAAGAGATCCTACTATTAACACACACGCGTGCTTCTCTCATTGCAATAAAAAAAAAAATGACAGTGAAAGCCTGGAGATGAATTCCTTTGAATTGCGTTTGACATGAACTCCCACCATAATTAGCCCGATTTCTCCGTGACGACGACTTCCTATCTGATTCTGGTTCTTCCCTTCAAAGTCGCTGCCAGCTGTAACGTGCAGCTGCTCTCTGATCACAATTATGTCGTTACATTCTTCTAAAAAGCCCCCGTCGCACGCTGCGGATAAATGCTACGATTGATGGCTGACAAAAACCGCAGATGGCGAAACACAATGACCTCAATGTCTATGTGGGGCTAATTGCCGCTACAGTGGAGCTTTGTTGCTATCGGCGTACTTGACCACTTGGAACCCTTTCAAGTTTCTTCTTTAATTATAAGGAAGTTGGGAGAAAGTTTAACCTGCATAAAAGTAGAATGAAATGCAATTTTATTTGCCTCTAAAGGAACAGATACAGAGCAAACAAGATAGGACCCAGAATGGAACCCTGAGGGACTCCGGCTGCAAGAAGTGCCGCGGAGAATCAATCTCTCACATGACAGCAAATCCCAACTGCTTGTTCGATTAATACTTGATCTGACAGGTTCATTAAAATTGAGCATTATCATCTTTTTAAAGTAAACATTTGTGTACTGGATCTGCAGCATTTATTTTTGAATTCTCTCCGAATTAAAAAGAAGATTTAGCAATTCCTGTGGTCTTGGTGTGATCCTAAAATACTATCTATCCATTTACTGAACCGCTTATCCTCGCGAGGGTCGTATAGGCTGTTTGTATTTGACCTAAATCTGTGGTTGACATCCGTCCAATTCCAGCTCATCCTACATTAGATGTGACGTTTTTAGGGACGGGGTGGAATTTGATTTCGTAATTACAGTTACAAGTCATCTGGTTCTGCTTGAAATAAGATATCTGATTGTGTTAATGGTTAACATTGGCACTGTAAACAAGCTAACGCTATCCACGTTTGCGACAACAAATGATTTATTCTGGATATAACATTTCATTGAGTTGAAGATTTATTTTTTTGTAATGTACACTCAATTGAAAAACAATCCATTTGAACTTTGACGAGCTAAATGAATCATTCTATTGCGAAATTACATTGAGTAGCACTCCTGATTTGGGTTGGAGATTCATAGAATGCTTACTGGGTACAGACTTTTTCTTTGTCCGATAAATTTGTAAAGAACATCCTTGGATGACACCTGAGTTTCCATTAGCATCTTGCTAGAAATGGAAAGAAAGGAAAATGTTCTCAGTAATTGAGGACAACGTAGCGAATGAAAGATACAACACGCTGTTGGATTCAACAGGAAAAAAGCAATTGTTGAAAATATTCGGAACATTTGCAGGTCTTATGAATACATAAAGAAAAATATGCAAAATGTTCTGACGAATGAACAACAACGGAGCAGTAAAAGAATTGTAATTGTCCATTATCTTTGCAATCCTGATGCCATAGTTTGGCTATTCACATAATTAGCTAGTATGAGACCACCAGGGTCTCACCATACATCACCACTAAGAGCTGTGGGACAGCCAACACGGAATTAGTGTCAACATTTATTTAACCGGTTTCAAACAACTTCAGCAGTTAAGCAGACCTGCAGTAAATCCCACTAAAGTCGCAGATAATACTCAGCATTATGGGTAATCTAGTCCCCGAAGCAATTAAAGTTGACATGCCTTGTAAACTAAACTGCAACACTGCAAGCCAAGTTAGGTGTGTGATGTAACGATGCATTCGCATAGCCTACTATTGTGGAAATCTTTATGCTGGGGAGAAAAGAAAAAACAAAAAACACTTTGCCATGGTTGAGCAATTTCCCCCACAGGAAATAAAGGAAACAGGGTCAACCTGTCGCCATCATAAAATCTTTATTAAACGTACAGGCTATTCTGAGCATTTGGCCATTTGTGTCGAGTAAGTGCAAATGTAATGAAACGCTTGAGAACAAGTAGCAGAAGTATTGGGGACACCAGTTTAAAAAAGCTTAACGAAGCTTTTTTTTTTTCTTCTTTTAACTTTTTTACATAACCCGCTAGTCTAAAACCAAGTTTTCTTAATCAAAGTCAAAGTCCGCTTTATTCTTCACATGTTAAGGCACACAAAGAGATCGAAATGACGTTTCCCACCGTCCCACGGTGACTAGAAACAGAACACGACACTCACAATCAAATAGCACAAAGAGTAAAAACGAACAGACAAGAGCAACAAATAAGGAATAAGCAAATAACCCAAATAAATAAACAATAAATAAATAAATAGACAAATAAGAGCAGCAAAATGAATTTGACACCCCTGCTGTAGAAGGAGCCCTTCACCGGCTATCACTAAAGATCGGCTGAAATGGAAATCAAAGGCTTTCACACAAAGTCCCTTTTGATGGCAACCGTTAAAAGAATCTTAGAAGACTCGCGTCCTCCTCTCCATCGAGCAATTTCTCCACTGCCTTTGTCCATCCTTCATCTCACTTCAAGTGAGAAACCCCGCCTGTATTTCTTTACAATTCTTCAATCATTAACAACCAATGTGCGCGAGATGAAGAAAACGAAAGCAAAATGTCTTTCTCCCTCTGCCATCTTCTGAATGTATTTGTTCATTTTCACAGTGCGGAGCCAGGATGAAATTGACGAGCCTGCTCTTTGTCTGCTTTCTAACTGAATTGACACAAGGTAGGCATCTATCTTTGTACAGAGATTGTCTGCTTGAACAAGATATTTCAGTCATAAAATGAGCTTTTCACTACTCCTACACTTCCTTGACAGGGAAGAAGAAAATGTATTTGTTGAAAATATTATAAATGTAATATTATAATATTGTATGATAATATTATCGGTGATGTTGCAATCGATAGGTGCTTTGCACATTCCCTTGAAGCTGACAAAGGAGTCAGGTGAGAAAGTCAAACTGAGAAAGAGTTATTCAAACTTTTTTTTTTCCCCTCTGGTAATTTATATGAATCTCAACACAAGCAGTATGAAAAATAAAAATAGAGGCGATGTTTTTTTTAATTGAACAATAAGCTCATGTGTGGCTCAAATTTGAGGTCATGGATAAACGTGACAATTAAGTTCGAAATTGTCGCATTTGTTTTCCAGGATTGGTGAGCGTCAGCAACGTTACAGCCGAGTGCGACAAGCCGCTGACGATACACTGCAACGTGTCCACGTGGACCGATGGGTTCTCCGTCAAACATATGGAGTGGTCCCGAAACGGCGAGCCTTTATGTCACGTGGACAGCATGGGGGAATTAATCCACAGCAACCATACAAAAAGCCACATCCGATGCGAATATAATAAAGGTCGGCTTTCGCTCATCTTTGCAAAAGTGCAGCCGGAGGATAGCGGCGCGTCAAATCGCTACATGTGCAAACTGCGTTCAAATCGGGGAGTTTCACACAGGTACAGCCGGATAGAGCTGCAAGGTCAGTCGGCATCGACGGTATCGACACGACATTTTATTATCATATGTTTGAGGACACCAAAAGAGACTTGGTAGTTGCCACTGTTCTTCAAACCAAAGTGTGGAGTTTTGATTCCAACCTGACCTTGTGCTCCTCAGAGTGCTGCGGGATGGTCAAAGGCGTTTTATCCAAGGACGGCCCCGTCTGCACGTTCAGCCACGTCTATCCAGACGGAGACGTGTCGTGGTCTTTCCATAGTCGACGGTCGGAGGGACCTGTAAGGCAAAATACTTTTAAAAGTGTGGAAGAAGGCGGCTGGGTAACCATTCGTAGTCAGCTGGAAGGGAATTTCGACGAGGACTTCAACTGTACCCTGACCAGCATGGATTCTGGAAGACAGATGGAATGCAATTTGTCTGAGGGTGCCGAATTTCTGAACGGCTACGGACTGAAAGCTCAGGGGTTCGCACGGAAAGCTGGGAATGCTGCCGGATCTCGTGAGCCTTTGGTGACAATTCTGCTGGTATCAATCTTACTTGCTGTCGTGCAATTATTTGCTTAAATGATTCAAGAATATTTGAGCGTGATTAGACTCCCATCATGGAATGCTCTACCATCAGTCATCTTGTTTTTGTTGTTCTCACACAGCCACGTGGCCGTGATTTTTTTTTTTTTTTTGGGTGTTTGCTATTTTGATTCTTGATTTGTTAGACTTGGTTGGCTGAATCAATCCAGGTAGCTTGTTTGAGTTTATTTTTTCTGCTCAAATAAATTATTTTTTGAGATTCCTCCTTCCCTGGTCTTTGCTTCCTGTTTCTTGTCTTTCCATAATGCGTTTGCTGATGTTTTAATTTCGACCCATTGATGCTTCTAAGTGAAATGAATTATTAATCTGTTTAGTTGTTTAGTAACAAAGAGGTAATGGAACTTTACTGACAAAGACCTATGTCCAAAGGTGGTTTATTATTGTGTTTGTCACCATCGCTTATTTAAACAAGCTCGAGTCACATGACACATTCCAGAAACTGGGTCAAATATAAATCAATGGGGAGAATATAGCTTGGCATAATTGTTTATTTTATTGTGTAAAGGTAAATTTAGGTAAATGATTGTTACAAAATGATTGTTAATCTACAAAAAGCTGCACGGTAAACACTATACGAAACAAAATGTATTCATTTGGAAAAAAAAATATTTGTACAATAGTTAGACAAAGCAATAGAGATGGGTGGATAAAGTCCCGCATAGAGAATGTTTGGCAAATTATCAGAAGCTGAAAAGAAATTCAGAGCAAAGCTTACGCCAGTATTTTACGGGTAAATGTTGCCGCCTGTTGGGCTACTTGTGAACTGCAGCCGTGCCGCTCTTTAACAGGTTTAGTTTGAGCGTTTGCATAATGATTATAATTTATAAGCAATTATTACACTGGGATTTATCATTTATAAATCCCAGTGTAATTATTATATTCGCAGATTCCAATTTACTTCACCTCTAAGTCTAACGATTCGAGTCTTTTCGGAAGCTCTCTCCATTTTTGCTTCAGTGCTTTTCATTTGATTCTTTTCAAGTCACTGGTTCGTCGAGAGTAAAGAGGAGCTTTTAGCGCAACAGTACATTACCGGTGTCACATTGACCTGACAATACGCGCACGCGCACACACATGCACGGCCCACATTTACTAAATCACTCCAAATGGCATTGAACATTTTATTGTGGCAATTTGGTGGATGGTAAGTTATATCAGATAAGTTTGTGAAGTGCCGTCAGAAAATATTCTTCTCAAAGATTTATTTTTATGCATCGTTTCCCCCACTTGATTGTGTAAGAACATCAAACAAATGTAAATATAAGACAAAGACAACTTATGCAATTAATTCCATTTATTCATGGATAAGAAACTATTGGAAAGTACCTGACTGTGTGGAAAAAAAAAAAAGTTTCCTCCTACATTTAATGAACTAGTAACTGGTTGGGAGCCCCTTTGCATGCTTCACCAGGTGGGGGCGCAAGCGCCAAGCTAATCGTCAGCAAACTATGACTTACGAAACTGTCTTGAATGTTTGGATACAGACGACGAGGTTTAAAACGGTTTGAATTTCTAACATAACCATCACTTAACCGTTTTTTTTTCTTCTTCACGGATTTGTAATGAAATCCAGGCCAAACGTACAACACCTAAATAATATCAACATTTCTGATGAAGTTGATGATGTCAAATGCACAAAATAAGTGATTGCACGTTCTGTTTTATTTGCATTTAAGCAGTTTCGTGCCATCGTTAAATGTTTTTATTTTTCTGCAAGACTTCTTTGCACGGGGTGGGGGGGGGGGGGGCGGCAGTGGATTTATTGTTTGCTTCAAACTGCTGTTTTATAAGTGAACTGCAGTATTTACTTATTTAATTATTTAAATAGTTACTGAGTAATATGAATAATGACAAATTATTTGCTCCACATTGCTCATTCCTGGTTTAGAGTCTGCTTTAATGAACCGAGTGAACCCAAATAATTAGTCGTAATTCCAAGAAATGTCAGGCTGACTTTCCAGCGCAAAAAAATAATAAAGTGTAATCCCTTCTTACATCAGTTCCACACGTTTAAACTTTCTCATCTAGTACAAAGTACACACATTCATCTAAGTCTGTGTGTGAGCGCGCGTGCGCGTAGGTGGATGTACGAGTGCGCGCGTGCGTGCGCGTATTTGCTTCGGGTTAAGTTCCCATGGCAACACAAGTGTCTCGCTGTGTACCCTCGGCCTGGTGTGTTTGTGTGTCTGGACAATTATCGGTGGGGGCGGGGGGGGGGGGGGGGCGTTATCTTCTCCGCGAGAGGTTTACATTATCTCCCTGGCAGCCTGGTGGTCGTCGGTCAGGTGAGCTTCCTCTCGGCAGGTTACATCACACTCACAGAAACATTCAAAATAACAAGAAAGCCTTTGTTCACAGTTAAATGATTGTTTCCTTCATCGCTACAATATTGTGAGCGGTGAAATCTGACTTGTTTCTTTTTGAAAGCCTAAATTGAAATTTTCATATTCAAGCCTAAAATGAATTCTTCAAAAATGAGGGTTTCGAACTTGACAGATATTTTCTGGCCAATCTTTTTACACGTAGCATAATGTCAATCATTGAGTATGGTTGAAAAATTAACACAACAGCCCATACGACATTTTTTGGGGGTCAGGACAGATCATTAAAAAGAATTCTACACGGAACTAAAGGGGAAAAAAAAAAAAAACTAGCACATCCTCATTCTCGTGGTGTTTGACTGTGTCTTGGTTTCATGAGCCACAATGAATCCCAGTTTGAACGTAATCAAAATAAACCTTTGCAAGCAAGGCATAATAATACATGTCTGCGTTCTCTCCCACAACAGCGCAAACACCCCCTTCGACCTGCGGCTGCCTCCAAAAAAAAAACCCTTACGCTCTAAAGCACTTAAATAATAATACCTAAGTGGGCCACAGCGACATTCTCGTAACGACTCAATCCATCCAACGCGGCATGTGCTCGCGGTGGGTCACATCTATCAGTGAGTCAAAACCCAAATGCACCATCATGTCTGTGTAGGCTCCATTTTTGTAGACTCAATCAAAACACTCCTCCGCACCGGGTACCATGTATGTTAGATAAGTGACTCATCGCTCGGAAATCATCTTCTGGTGCTTGATGAGCAAGCTATACACCCAGGCTGCTTTCACGTACAGAAATAAGTGAGAGAGCGTCTGTCATGTTAAAAAGCAAGAAAATAGCAGGGGATGGAAGCTATAAATGTGCGCAAACAACAATTTGGGTGGCAGATCCAGTAATGCGCGGCCGCCGGGGAAGCGTCAACAAAGGCCAAATGACAAAAAGTGCCTGTAGAAAACCATCACAACAAAACAGTAAGAAGCAATGAATGTTGAGATTTTGGTTTTACATTTTGTTTTCAGCTTGAAGGAAACACAATTGGTTTTATTCCCATCTTTAGATGGCATACTAGACGAGGACTTAAATGGAAATAGCAATCCCATTTCTGCGAGTGTGTGTGTTTGTGTCTTTTCGAATGAGCAATTTAACAAAAGTATCGGAACAAATACTATTAAGTTAACTTCAAGTGATTGGATTTTATGCAGATTGGATTTCGGATTAGCCACAAATGTTTGGGAACAAAGTTTTACGGACTGATCGGACAAAAGATGAAAGCTCAAAGTATGGAGGAAGAAAAAATGTGAATGTTATGATCCCAAACGCGTAAGCTCGTCTGTCACGATGATGTCATGAGGCATTAAGGATCCCGATTGACTTTGGGCAAAAGGTGTTCCAATTTTATTTTCTACGACCTTGGGAGCCTTTGGCTTTAAGGGTTTCACCAAATGAGAAATGTTTGAGGCCATTGAGGGCTTATGAATCCTTTTCCTATCATCACTAGCTTGGTCAGAGGGTGGTCGGGAAAAAAAGGAACATTGAGTCACGCCCACATTGACCTTCGGGACCTCATTAGCGCTTTCAATCATGTTCCGAGACTGGCGTTATCTGTGTCGGTACAGTTGTGTAATGTGGTTTGTGACGCAATACCTTCATATAGAATGATTCTGAAATAGATAGTGAAAATTTTTTGGGGGAAAACTGACCTGACTTCTTGTTGCGTCTTGTTGCAAAAAGATATGAAAAGAAAAACAGGAAATTTGGTCAAATTGACCCAACTCGGTCCAATTTTCAACCCGCATCTGGTGTGGTACATGAAATGGCTGAGACCAAATTGACCCAACTCGGCGCAATTTGCAACCTTAATTGGGCTGTTTTTAACCAAACATTTTAAGGGTGCATTTATTGTCGTTCTTTTCGAAAATGACATTGGTTGAGGAATACAAGTAATAATAAAAATAATAATAATAATAATAAAAGTGAAAGGGGGAAATAAAAAAAGGTTGTAATATTTTGAATAAAAACGAGTTACAATTTAAGAGGGGAAAAAAAAATCTGTTATTGATGAAAAAATAATTGGGGAAAATAAAATAATTTGATTTAAAGATTGCACCAGAATATAATCATATCATCAGGCTTTTTGTCAAGCCTTAGTGTGCGTCATTTTTAAACCACTACAGGAGAAACTTAATTTAATCAAGATGAGGAGGCCACCAACAGTGTTTAAAATGCTGATTGCGATGAGTGGACAAACACTTCCCACG
Source organism: Syngnathus leptorhynchus (assembly GCF_054491065.1). Lineage (NCBI taxonomy): Eukaryota > Metazoa > Chordata > Actinopteri > Syngnathiformes > Syngnathidae > Syngnathus > Syngnathus leptorhynchus. Next base: position 14,191,667 of record NC_141199.1, on the reverse strand, counting down.
CTCATCACTGCACAAAAAAAGATGTGCGCATATGGAGCGCTCCACACGCAGACAAAAACATGACACTACTTGATCATATTCTCACTTGGAGCGGGAAAACATTTGCATTTGTAAATTCTATTTTCCAATGTCATTTTATTCGTACAGCATATTTTGGGTAAATATTTGCAGTGTTGCCCACGCATGAATAAATGTAATGACGCAAAATGAAAACAAATAGTTGAACAGGGTGTTTGGAGCAATGAGTGTTTCCCTCATCCTGCGTCTGGAATGGAAATGAGATCAAAAGTAGTCCTTTGTCTTCTTCAAAACCGACATTTGCACATGTAGAAGTAGGTCATCATGCAGAGTAATGCAATTGGATCTCCGTCGCATCCTGCTGATAGATCATGACTCACTGCTCTCAACACACATATGCACACACACATTTCTATATCTATTTTGTTTCAGCCATTATTTTGTGGCTCGGCACGTGTAAAGCTGCACAGCTTGTCGAGCAGCATTTGTGTGCCAAGCTATTGGCATCAACTAAATTTTTAGCATGTTGCTTACTATGACGACTAACATCTTTGTTTTTGGTTCATTTAATAGCTTGAGAGTGAGAGTGAGAGAGAGAGAGAGAGAGAGAGAGAGAGAGAGAGAGAGAGAGAGAGAGAGAGAGAGAGAGAGAGAGAGAGAGAGAGAGAGAGAGAGAGAGAGACAGAAAGTTTTCATCCACTAGGGTGTATATATGTATATAAAAAGTACATCTATCCTCCAGTTTTTAAAGGATAGGTGGATGAAAAAGGTGAAAGAAAATTAAAGCAAAAAACATTGGGGGGAAAAAAAGCTTAATTTACAAATAAATAAATAAACAGACAACTAAATAAATGGGAACACGGTGACGCACTGGTTAGCACGTTCGCCCCACAGTTAGGAGGGTGCGTGTTCGATTCCACACAATTCCCAGAGTTAATGTAAATCCCCGCAACAAGCAAGTCGAAAGGTATAGATGCAATTAACATGACGGCTTTAAATAGTCCCCACCCGCTCACAGGAGTGGCGTGCATTTTCATTCCACACAGGAAAGTGGGGAATCCAAAAAAAAAAGAATTTCGCAAGGGAAACTTTATCACATTCATCTTCAAAAGCGTCATCTCCGTGTCTCGCTATATGCTTGAATGAGGGTGGGCTCGCACCTCAGATAATGTGGAGGAGTGTTCAATCACAAGGTGAGATCAGGTGACAAGATGGAGCTAGCGTAGCGCTCCATGCTCACGGTGTTGTGTCACCTGAGTGACACCTAAGTGTTGTGGGTGGGGGGGGTCTATGTTACTAATGCACCGGAGCATGAAGGTAATAACCTTGGAGATGAATCCCAGCGGGCAAGGAAGAGCTGTCGAGGCCTTTCTGAGATATAGACAACAAGTGCTTGGAGATTATTGTGTGAGATCACAGAAAGTGTGGATAGGAGAGAGAGAGAGAAACAAATGAAGGGATGAGACAGTGAAGGTGGTGGTGATTTAAAATTGACTCCATGGGGAATGAGGACGAGTCGAAATTTAATGGGCGGGACTTAAAGGCCATTATCTGGCAAAGTGATGTTTTATAAAAAACGTTTTGCGATCGACCTACCCAACCAATAATGAAACTGACCAGTTTGTGACATTACGGCCCAATGTCGGCCATATGTATAATGTTCAGCGTCACGCACGTTTGATATTTTATCCATAAATGACCTGATTTATTTATTTATTTATTTTAACTCGAGATATTCTATAATAATAATCATGTAGACGCATGCCTTGGAACTTGATGCAAATGGTAACAGTGGCAGATCAAAATGCGTTAGCCACACCCTGAGAACCAAACAATCACAGAAGTAACACAAAGAGTATTTGCTGACTCATTTGTGAGAATCTTTTCTTGCCAATAGCCATTCATTAAATTGAATGTAGGCTCCTACGAATACAATTGAACAGTTTATCTAAGCTATCTTAAACTAGTTTTGTCTGACTTGCGGCACAAGTGATGTCACAAATGAAATAAAATAAAGAAAAAAAATATTTTCACGCAACCTCATCACCATACCACTAGTATTTATATACAGACAACACAAACGACATTCCTTTTTAAAACCAAACACCAATTGGTTCATGATGCAAATTGAAGCTTCATATAGTGATTCACTCAACACTGATGTCACACTAGAAGATTTCATGCCGTTATATTGTCAGCCCTCGTGAAAGGCGCTCTCCACGGCTTGCCTTGTCGGTTTATCATCCTATCAAAAGTGTTTAGACTTTTTGCTTGGGTAAGAGACAGACGAGAGAAAGAAGGAAGGAAGCCTTGCGATTCATGCACGCGCCGCCGCCAGCTACGAGACGATGCAAGATGTCGTGTGTGTGTGTGTGTGTGTGTGTGTGTGTGTGTGTGTGTGTGTGTGTGTGTGTGTGTGTGTGTGTGTGTGTGTGTGTGTGCGCGCGTAGATGCAACGCTTGTTGAACATGGCAAAATCTAAGTTCTCACATGACACATCTGGGTTGTCCTGTTCTGTTCTCGGAGTATGTTCGCTTTAGCTTCTGTTAAATGTGAAGCAGACCGACAGTTTGTTTTACTTTAAACTCAAGGGGGGTAAGAGAATGATTCTCATTCTGTAAAGGCAGAACTCCAGTCGTAGTCTGTGCTTAATGAACCGACCCCTGACCCTTAACTATAATCCCTACACCGTAACCTTAACCGTCAAATCTGGGTCATTTTCAAGAATCTACAGATCTTGCAGATCTTTTGAATTAGGTGTGCTTAAGAGAGACACTAAAATAGGCAAGACAGCATATTTCCAGAACTAGACTCGTCTGACTGGTCTTTGGTGGCAGACCATGACAGGTTGAAGAAAAACATTCCATCAGTGACAAAATAAAACATCCTTAACAAAACGCACCGTTGAAGCCATACACACCACCGGCTGTGAAATTAGATGGATGCTACGGAGAAAACGAAATATTTTACCGAAGCAAATGAGTGCAAGGGGCCACGGGGCACATCCCTAATCTGTGACCTGAACCAAATAGACACGCTGTAAAAAATCTTTCCTCCAGGGGATAAATGTGGCTCTGCAGGTAGGGATTTATAAAACTCCGAAATGTAAAGAGATTTATAAAACTCAGAAATGTAAAGAAGCCAATAATGAGTCATAAAAGACGCTAAAGATTTCCCGCAATCTTTCCACAACCTTGGCACGATAAAATAAAGTCTCGCAAGAACATTCGGCCCAGGTCCAAAGCAGCATACCTGCCAGTGAAAGTTTCAAACGAAATGCAATGCGGATCTTGCCTGACAGACTGACGTCATTTGAAAAAGCAAGAACTATCATGGTGGTTTATTTTTTGGTTTTTATACAAATCCACCCAGCTGCTTGAATTTTGGAAACCACTCATCAGCACTTTTGCCAATTATCTGATGTCAGGGATCAAACCAGTGACTGAGTAATAAATCAGTTTGCGCATTTTGCGCGCAACCAATTGGAAATAATCAGTGAAGCATCAGCAACCTGATCTTGATGCTTTTCCTTTAAGGCTAAGAATGTGCAACTTGAAGTTATCTTAGGGACTTGAACGCTTCGAGCTGAGGACGGCAGACAGTCAAGAGGTCAGAATGTACCGCGAGACTAAACAAAAACAAAAAGAATCCATCAAATGTTCTGATTCTCAGTGCACACTCTTGCATGAGTAGCTCTGCGCTGAATACAGACAACCAGATCACATTCCTTGAGCCATGATGCTTGATTTTGCAACAAGAGGCAATATTTTATATTTGGCATGTGTCACATTGGAACACCATCATCTCGTGGCGAAGCCTTGACATGATTGTGTGTGTGTGCGTGCGTGCGTGCGTGCGTGCAGATGATCCAACCAGGAGGCAAAACTCAATTTTCAATACTAACACAGACTACTAAGAAGTGTAACAATTGAACAACCCATCTAATTGTCTATATTTATTTATTTATTTATTTATATTTATATTTATATTTATATTTATATTTATATTTATATTATATTTATATATATTTATTTATTTATTTATCAAAAAGGCTCACTGAGACATTATTATGATTCTCGTTTAAACTCACCATATTACAGTGGGCCATGTCCTGGTTGGACTTGAGTGGACTAATTGTTCTTTATTTGCCAAACTGCCCCACACTGCTTAATTGAATACACTGGCACCATTCAGTACTTCTCTATCTCGTGTCTGGGTTTGCAAGTCAAGGCAAAAAAAAAAGCAACGACTCGTGCACTCACACCCACACTGTATCACCACAAGGATCATTGAGATACCGCAACCTGCTAAACAGGTTTTGTGAGCTAAAAGGAAGAGTAGCTACAAAGTTGTGACAAAGGGCCCAGTCTCAATTAGCTCTAATCTAACACTGATTGAGGAATTCAAATGCTTTCTGCAATTAAAGACCTAATTAATGACTCTTATTCGGACTCATTTTCTAGATTCAAATTTCACTCCCAAAGGCGCAAGTATTGCGAAGAAAGAAGTAAACTAGATATTGCATGTATCAGTTCAAATCATGGTCAATGAAATGTCTACTTAATCCTCAAGTCAAACTGGTGATCTTTAAGTCAAGTCAAGTTTATTTGTATAGCTATGATTGATAGCACACTCCTTTAAAAAAAAATTGAAAATTGGAAATGAAAAATGAATTAATAAAAGAGAAGATATATCACAAACAAGGATGAACAAAACATTTTTCATCCCTTGGTAGAAAGAAGTCCAGACAGAGCACACAAAATATTAATGTTCTTCTGTGAAAAAACAATATTACTGCAGCAACTGCAAACAAATTTACATGTATTGGGACAACCGGGTTAAAAAAATTAATGAATGGAAGTAAAATATTGATCCTGGTGTCTCAAGGCATCACTGTGTTCAAACAGCAAAATGTACCGTCAATTAAAAATCAATACTTATCCTACACTGTGCAAACTAGCAGAAAGTGATAGAAAATATCTAAAAGTAATTAATAAGGCGGATATGTTGTGAGCATTTATCCATTTCTGATGCATCATGAGTTGCGCAAAGTTTCAGGAAAGCAATGCAACATCATTTGCTGTTTGATGCTGCCAACGTTAGTTTCAGTCCAGCACATGGAGCCATCTGGACAACATAATGGCCTCGTCATAAAATACACAAGTTTCTGGGAAGTGAGACCAAATGGGACATGTGGTAAATGGCCAGTACTCAAGGAAACCCGAAAAGGTTTAGGCTGAGTTATTCCTGTCAGGAAAGTGATTTGACTTGACTTGACTTGACTTGAAAGGTTTGTGTTCAATAAACGCGAATCAACTGTTGTAAATAATAATAATGTTAAATGACTAGTCTTAGCAATGCTGTTAACCATCAAGTATGACACTGTCAAGAAACTTTATGTTTTTGTTTGGACAAATCTCTTTTGAATACACTCACCACAAACTGATCGTGCGTGGGTTATCACCTCTGTGGGTCCTTTTGGTATTGTCTGTAAAATGCACTTTTCTTTTTGGGCATTATGTTGAATGCTCGCAGCTCCTTTTCCTCATAGCAAAGAAATACGTGTTTATTAAACGGATTTTTCTAGCTCGTGGATTTAATACGGCGATTTGACATCTGTCAGCTTCCATATAGACGGCTTGAATAGGTAGAATCCGGTCACTTTTCAAAATAAAATATCCCGGTTCATAAATAAACCGGAAGTGCTGTATGATTTTTTTTCGGTCAGATTTTATGGACCACTGCTTTAAATAATATGAGTAGTGTAGGAGCTCTGTCCATTTGTTTCAGTGAGTCATTGTAAATAATGAGTCAATGTGCAAAATATAGGACACTTGAAATTGAAGCACTACATTTTCCCATTCTTATTTTTACCCAGTACATTTGGGTGCTTTGGATACCTTGCATGCTTGCTCTTGTTGACAACTAACATGTATGACTTTGTGTATTGTATGTAAAATAGCTCTGACACACTCATTCAATTGTTCATATATAGAATTTCAAGTTTTTGTTTGTAATCTTAAACAGCCACGTGTTGAAAGGTGTCTAATCTGTCAGCCAGTGTAAATTAAGGTCACCCAGTCTTTCAAACACTTGAGCGTTTATCACGTGGCACGTTTGCCGTGCGTTTACGGGACAGGGTGGGGAGAGGTGTTCCTCAGGGTTTGATGGCTTCTGTTTCAGAGGAATTCTAGAAGCGTCGCAGTGGTGCCCGGAAGCAAAGTCAGTTTGTTTTTTCGGGTTATTTAGAAGCAATACATCACATATAATTAAGCAGCAAGGATGTCATTGAAATTCAGCCACGCCTGTATTATATGATCCATAATGTGCTTGTTGCTGGGTGGAGTTCACAACTAATGGTGCCCATTAGAAAAATTGGCAGCGTCTGATCTAATTAATGAAAGTATTGCATGTGGCTGATGCCAACATCTAAACTGCAACATGCAAATATAAGGAATGTGGCCTAATGGGTGGCATCGGGAGCTATAACAAATATGTTTTGCATTTTGCTATGGTAGGCTGGCGGGATATACGAGACTCGCTCAGATCTTGAATTCAGGCTGCTAGCAACAGACAAAAAACAGTAAACATCCAATATCATGTCCAACATGGTGGCTCCCCGTCAATAAAAACTGATAAATCATTCAAATTATTTTTGCATCAAGGTAATATTATTCGGAATACCTTCTTTTTGACTAGCTCTGGCAAAGAAAATAGATTGTTAGAAAACCTTTGTGGGGGGTTTAGTTTTTTTAGGGGAAGTCTACATCCCCAAATTCTCAACAGTCATATTTTGAATGTAGAAGCACTACTCTCACAAGTCCATTTTGTCGTCGACTCGAAATAACATGACAGTTGCGATGTCATGATCAGTCGACGGCAAGTGTCAAAATGGCCACCCTCTATCATCAATCAAAACACGTTTCGATAAATTGGGCTGCACAGAATATAAAATCTATTCATTCAGCAATCCATTATCTGAACAACTTATACTTATGACAAAGATTGAGTTACTTTTATCAAATATACGATAAAAACGTTGACTCCGAAACCAACATGCAACTTTACATGACTTTGCTGTTTGAGATTAGCGGGTGTGCCACAGGAAATTAGCCAATCAAATGATTCACTTCCGACTTCAAATCATCACATATTTTTGTTTGTCTATCTACGACAGTGTCCTATTGTGACGGAAAGCACAAAAAATTGTCTTTTGACGAAATGTCAGATGAGTCAATTGGACCTATTGCCTTTCATTCCACAGAATAATCGTAGCTTTGTGTTCAACTTCATTCAATAGGCACATTTCACACCATCAGAGTGCATTTTGTGAGGACACGGAGATGAGATTGTCATTAGTTTACCACGTCGATATTCCAATTTTACACCAAGTAACACCTAAAAAAAAAAAAAAAATACAGAGGGCTCAAAGTATCATGACCCACATTTTAAAGCACAGCAGTGGAGTAGTATTGATATTTCTACTCATGATTTTCAGAATCCAAGGCAATAAGGGATCTTTTTGAGAGTATAAGAGTAGTATTTCCAGTTTAGAAAACTTCAAGGGTATATTTTAGTGTATTTAAGTCACATTTATTGAATATTGCATACTTTTGTGAAGTGTTGGAGCACATTTAAGAGTATTGAAGAATTTTCCACAAACACTGGAGTCTGTTTCACAATCGTAAACTGTAAACTCATGCTGATGTGAAATTTGCCGGCAACAAAACAAAAGTCGAGTCACAGTTGTCTATTGAAACTCAATACAGGTTGCGAAAGACTGAATTCGAGTTGTAGCCTCTTCTTTTTGTCGCACTTGCCTCGCTGCATGACACCTTTCAGAATGTTTGCATGCCTTTTCTTCTTTGTTTGCCTTTCCGCGAGCTTCTGCGTGCCAATTGGCTGCGAGTACGGGGAGGCCGTACTCCCTCTCTCTCCAAAACAAGCATAAAAGGAGGGCGTGCATCTTCACTGAGACTACACAACCCAGACGCCAGCATCTTATGCTGACCAAAGAGAAGTTGACTGACAGTTTTGTGAGATTCGTCCGTTCAGTTCTTTCCAATCAGGCGTCCAAAATGTCACTGGGAGTAAAGGAGAAGACCCAGGTGCGTCTTGTCTTCTTGGGGGCGGCCGGAGTGGGCAAGACGGCCCTGATCCGCCGCTTCCTGCAGGACACGTTTGAAGCCAAACACCGGCGCACGGTGGAGGAGCTCCACAGCCGGGAGTACGACATAGACGGCGTCAAGATCACCGTGGAGATCCTGGACACCAGCGGCAGCTACTCCTTCCCGGCCATGCGCAAGCTCTCCATCCAGAACAGCGACGCTTTTGCGCTGGTCTACTCCGTGGATGACCCAGAGTCTCTGGAGGCGGTCAAGAGCCTGCGGGAGGAGATCTTGGAGATCAAGGAGGACAAGTACACGCCCATCGTGGTGGTGGGCAACAAGAATGATCGCGGGGGAGAGAGGCGGGTGTCTGAAGATGATGTGCTGTCCATCGTGGAGACGGACTGGAACAACAGCTACCTGGAGGCTTCGGCTAAGGACAACGTCAACGTGGTGGAGGTGTTCAAGGAACTCCTGCAGCAAGCCAACCTGCCGAGCCGCCTCAGTCCGGCTCTGCGTCGGCGCAGGGAGACCTTACCCAAACAAGCCGGCTTCAGGCCCCCCATGAACAAGACCAACAGCTGCATCCTGTCCTAATGGCAGAGATGAAAAGAGGACATGTTCAAAAGTGGGCGGCAAGTGAAGAGCGCTCTCCTCCAGGCTTCTTAACCCTTAAGTGGAGGACACCAGCAGAAGTGACTCATGATTTAAAAAAAAACACTTTGTTGTAGTGCTGGTTGGTTCGTACTTGCTGCTGTTGAGAACAATGTAAGACTTAAAAGGCTGTCTAACTGTTGTACTTAATATACATCATGTTGTAACCTATCTGTGAGATTTTTATGAAGGTACATCATTTTTTCTAATTGTGCATGAGAGTCATTGGTAATATGTTTCAAAAAGCACATTAACACTGTAAATACACAGCTCTTTTTTAAGTTTATTGTTTCGTAAAGGACGTTTTTTTTGTGTATTTTTTTATCATCTCATTGTTGTGCCGTTGTGGTAAATGAAACTATTGTGTATTGTAAGTTTAAATATGCATCATAAAAACAAAAAAAATGCAAATAAAAGATGGTGTTTGACTCTAAATGAACGGTAACTCAAGTTTTCATTCAAAATACAACCAAATTGTTTCTTTTTTCTATTTCACATTCTTTATTATGCAGACACTTGATTGTTTAAAAAATTTAAGAGTGTTTAAAAAATTTTTTTTACCTTAAAATAATAATTGTAAATACATGCTTTTTATTATTTATTACATTAAAAAAAATCCTGATCCCCAAAACAAATTATGTTATTACTAACATTGCGCATATCGGGCGTTCACAAATCTTGAGGATCGGGTTAAAAAGTATCCGACCGGTACCACAAGTCCGCGTCGCTCCTAGTGGTACACGGGCGCCCTCTGCTGTTAGGCGAAAGAAAACTGGCTCCGTACAGTTCGTTTTAACGTATTAGAATAACACATATGAATGTTGTTTTAATGTTTTTACTTATTTATTTTGACATATTTACGTACAAATGTATGTAACCTTTAGGTGCAATCTATTTGAATCATCCCTTCACCGTATTTCTACATTTAAATTCAGTGTTAATATGCATCATGTTAGTGTCTCATGTAATTAATACAATTTGAAGAAGTACATGAATAAATATTTAGGTGTTTTCTGACTATATACCGAATTGTTGAGTTTTATTAAACAAGTCTTTCACCATGTTTTCTTTGGATGACATCTGTTGGTGAACAACACACATTACACACAATTGACAGGCCACATTATTAGGTACACGTGACGCCTTATCGACTAAACACCGCTTTTAAAAAAAGAACAATGGGATCCATAATGCTAAATTATTTCCTTTTTAACCTTTGAGTATTTTTATGTACAATTTATATAGGGGGGGCAATAACCTCCTAAAAAGAAAAAAATAAACCCCTCTGTAGCTCAGTTTTGCATTTTATTATACATTCTAAAATATATTTATAGATTGTTTTCTCAGCCCCTGGTATGAATCCATCAAGGCTTTTTTGGCCTACGTTAGCAAAAGTGGTTCCTCGAACAAAAGATGGTCTGACAGGTTTGTACGTTAAGAAAAGTTGAATTGAAGTGACAAGTTCAAACATAACCAGAGTTGTGTGATTTGAATAAAGCAACCATTCAGTGGTTGAACAGGTTTGAAAGTGGGACCGTTGAGTGGTTCCTGAAGCAGATGTTCCCCTTTAACCATGACCTGCTCAAGTTGAACCCACTCGACCAGCTCACGCGATAGACGCAAGCGAGTTTCCTGTTTTATTTTGAGGAAACAGCCTGGTAAACGTTGGTCCACAGTTCCTCTTTCGCTCCACTTTTAAAAACGCTCTTCTGCGCTCAGCTTCACAGGTGTTTTGTCGTCTCGGAGCGGGCCAGCCCCCAGCTTTGGACCTCTGCCTGTTTTACGCCTCAAGTAAGACGTTGCTCCATTTGCTCTCGAGTATCCCGTAGTCAGTCAGATTGTAATTAAGTCTTCGCCCTTGGACTTGGTCAAAGCTCCTCAGCTGAGTAAAGAGGCTCTGAGGCGTTTGGAACAAGTTCAAGGTCCTGGAACAAACTCAGCTTGATGGTACAACCTGAATGCGGATAAGTCTGTCCATTCATTTTCCATTTTTTTTATTTCAATAGTCAATGACATGCAAGTTGTAGAGACTGAATTGCTTGAAACATTTCATTTCCGGCGCTAGAAACTCTCTGTGGTTTTTAATGAGCAGTGGAAAGTAATATCACAAACTATTTGTTCAAAATTGAACAAATAGTAGTTTACATAATTCTGGAAAGGCATATATTGAAGAAGTGATTCTCAAAGTGTGCCACTAATAATGCGAGAGGTATCGAGGCAAGCTTATTTTCTTTACAAATATTTACCTGCTTTAATTTGAACTGCATTTTAGATTTACATCATTTTAACTTTGATTTTCCGATCTACTAAGCACTGGGGGAATGTTCAAATGGCTTACAGTATTCATATTAAATATAAAACCTCAGTCTTGTTTTTGATCACTTTACAGGCACACACACACACACACGCCGCCGCAATCTCACGAGTCCCTGCCTCAGTCATCGGTCAAAGTTTTTTCCCATTGACTGTTCCAATCACAATGTCATACAAACGGAATGTCTTTATTAACCAAATGGTGAGAATCCCCATGCAATAGTGTATCTACATAAAAGCAAACATTCATCAAGTCCTGTTCCCACTATTTGGCACGGGACACGTACTTGGTGACCGAATGTCGTCAGTTGTCCGTCGCCTCAGTCGTCCAGGGCGATGTTGCGGAACAGGTAGGCCATGGACTCCCCGTTGTGGATGCGGCGGATGGCTTCGGCCAGGATCATGCTCACGTCCACCGTCTTGATCTTTGGGCACTGCAGCTTCTGCACTTCGTGGGGCACTGTGTTGGTAACCACGACCTAAAGAGAGGGTCAAATTTGTTTCACTGGAAATTTGCATGAATGTGTATATTCTTATATGTTCTCTCTATAGGGCAAATTTAAGGTGAAATCTTTTTTTTTTTTTACCTCATCAATGGCAGATTCTTCAATGAGTCTGGGTGCCTCAGCAGACAGCAGGCCGTGCGTGGCCATGATGAAGATCTTGTAAGCGCCTCGCTCCTTCAGGATCTCTGCGGCGGCCACAAACTCCTCGGCGTTGTCGATGATGTCATCCTAAGGCATAGACACGGATGTCTTCATTGTTTTCACAAAAGGGTCTGTTTAAGATTCTCCAATCACCACTGATTACATAAATGGGTTTCACATGATAAAAAAAAAAAAAAATTATAAGAATAATAAAAGAGGGGGAAAAAAAAAATCCCTACAAATTTACATATATTAATAAAACTGTATTGCAACAGGAAAAATCAATTGACGCAATGTGAAACATTTTGTAATGAGAGTCACATTTACGTAAAGCTGAGTTCACAAACTGCGGTAGTTACAAGAAGTCGATGCAAATCCTTTAAAGGTTTACGGTCTTACAACAATGATGGCGATTCTTCCTCCCACGTCTCCGACGACAGTAATGGGTGGCTTCTCCTTAGCCATCATCACTGTAAAGACACAAATAGGGCAAGTTAAGCCACGGAGAAATATTAAAGTCGAATCAAGGGAATTGAGATTTGATGGGGGGGGGGGGGGGGGGGAATTGGGGTGACACCCGCAAAAGGACTTCCGCAGCACAATCCATTAGCGCAGGAAAAATCATTTGCACTCATCGGTCATCCAGAACAACATATGCTGAGTAGTTACAAACGGGAGTCGATCATTATTCGGATTCAAATATTTTTGTGATTTGCTATGCTGCAAAAAAGAGAGCGTGAAGAGTGTTTCTGCTTCAAGCAAATGAAGGAATCTCAAATAATCCTCAACCCAAGCGACAACTCGCCACACCTGCCCTCGCCCGCACACACCAACCAGGCGCTTTTGCAAAACCTCACTGCGGGTTTTACAACTTGGAAAAAAATGAACGACCGCGAAAATCACAAATCAGAAATATGATAGGCACGATAGCGTCCAAAACAATGTATCTTGAGTTGCACTACACTTCATGCCATTCGACCCCATTTTGTCCAAAGAGGGAGAAATTCTCAGATATTAGATTAAACCAGACACCAAATTTAAGCCGAAAGACAAAGAAGCAAGAAAATAAACTCCACTGTCAAATTCCAGGGAAGCGGAACAAATGGGAAGGGAAAATGGAGTCATTGATTCCTACTTGGAAGCTCAATCCCAGGAAACGGCGCACGAGACCTGCTGCCGCCTATGTTGGCGAAAAACCCATTGTGAACGACATGCAGAACGAGGCTGGGGTGTAAAAAGAAGGTTTTCAAACATCTATAGATCGATATTTTACATGTGTATATATATATATATTGTTTCTTAATAAGATAATATGGTACATAAAGTGTCAAATGGGCCACGGTTGCCACTGTTGACAATCACAGAACTTGTGTGAACGAAGGAGAGGGGGCGTCTTACAAGGCAGCTCCAAGCCAGTGTGTCCGGCGCTGGAGCGAGCAGGCGGCGGCGAGTACGGCCCGTCGCCCATGTTGGATTCCAGATTGGGAGCGGTGCCGTGCAAGACGGCCAAATCCAGCCGCAGCCTCTCGGCGTACGACTGAGCCCTGAGACACACGAGCGGCAAAGAAAGTGACGTACGAGTAAAAAACGACAAAGAAGCCAAACAACAACAACAACAAAAAAAAGGAGTACCTCTTGGCAGCTGACGGGGACTTTGCCACAATGACAGCGTTCCTGTAGTTTGGGATCTGTGAGATGTGGGAATAGACCAGATAGACAGACCGCAGTTGAATTTACATGCTTTATCATATCACTCAAATCTATCGATAAAGTGCCGATATCAGGGTCATGAAATTTCCGCTCAAAAAAATGAGAAATAAAGACCTAGTTGATTTTTTTAAGATAATTTCACATGTAATTCAAACATTTTTAATTCCAATTTTTAGTTCCTGGTTGTAAAATGACCGTAAGAGGGCAGCTGATCGCGAGTTGATACCGATACCCAGTATCAATACTCATCCTTCCCTACCTTCACAGTTTGTGAAGAAAACTGTGCTAACGTAGCTAAAAAAAATTCCGGCATCACCTCTTCTTGGATGTACTGGATGAGGAAGGGCGAAGCTCTCAAGTTATCAACAGGGAAGCTGAAGAAACCCTGAATTTCCTTCTGATGAAGGTCCATGGTGATGATGTGCGTCAATCCTGCGACGTCAACAAGACGGCATCAAAGCCAATCCGAAATGGCGAATTATCGCAGCGCACGTACCGGCGTTAGCCAACATGGCGGCGAGTAGCTTGCAAACGATGGAGCCCCTCTTCCTCATCTTGCACTGTTTGCTGTAAGGGAAGTAAGGGATGACCCCGATGATGTTCTTGGCGCAGGACGTTTTCAGGGCGTACGCCATGATCAGCAGTTCCATGATGGCCGTGTTGACATCTCTGCTGAACGACAAGGTGATCAAATTGCAAACCAAAAACATACCGGTCTTTTGTGTACGGCTAATCTACGCTCCTGACAAGTCTTCTTTACTTTCCAGAACATTTTTGCCCTCAGCGTTAGGAACACATCTCACCTGGGAATTGTCTGAATGATGAAGATGTCTTGTCCCCGCACAGACTCCTTCACATCCACTCGGGTTTCTGCGCACAAACAAAATCAACGTGGCGACAAAATGGAAGCCAGAAGTTGGAAAGAGCTCGGCCGTACCTGCATTTCCTTCCTGGTATACCACCGACTTGCCCAACTCTACACCCAAGCGTCTGAGAAGAAAAGAAAGTCTCAACGTCACAACAGAAATCGGATTCCACAAACCGGTCGTTGGGCTGGTTTGGCAGTGGAAGATTGTCCTTATTTACCTTTCTCCCGTTGTTTGGGTACGGCAGAATTTAAAAGTTGTTCACAAGCTTCTGCCGAATACGCAAACGGAACAAGATCCGATTCAAGAATCCAGCCGAGCGAGTCGAAACATTGAAGGTTCATGTCGAGATATTTTGATCGAATGGCATTTGTAACGTTGTGAGCAAGTCTCGACAAAGTTGCAAAACGTCAGGTGAGACGAGTAACGACTTTATTGTTTGTAAGATCTAAGGGACCATAAGTAAATCTTCTTCATTGCATCAATGGATACTTTTTTGAATTCATTGGGTGATTGATCGCTTATCGGGAAATGATTCTGCCAAATATTAACACCAGCCTAAAACAAAATCCACAACTTTTGGAGCCGACCCCCATAAACAATTCAATTTGTTGAAACAAGCCCAGATTCTGTGCTCTGCAAACTTTCTGAATCATCTCGGGGCACCTGTACGCGAGGGATTGACATTTTCGGGAGTTTTTTTTTTTTAATGACAGGTCTCACAGGTAAACTGAGAAAAGGGGGCACAGACCAAAACCTGCTATCCGAAGATTGGATTAAAGAGGGATGATGGATGAATGTTTAAAATACTCCATCCAGCGATTTTCTATCAAACTTGCCTTCACCTGGATTACAAAACACTGTGACGTTACTTACTCTGTGATTTTCTTGGCTAACTCGGAACAGGCGCTGCTGGAGTTGGCGGAAAAAACACGGTATCCACTTCTTG
The DNA here is from genome assembly GCF_054491065.1 of Syngnathus leptorhynchus. Classification (NCBI taxonomy): domain Eukaryota; kingdom Metazoa; phylum Chordata; class Actinopteri; order Syngnathiformes; family Syngnathidae; genus Syngnathus; species Syngnathus leptorhynchus. The sequence goes on along the minus strand of NC_141199.1, from coordinate 14,176,402 downwards.
ACACGTTCATGTTGGAGAAACCATACGAGAGCTTGGGCGTTTCAGAGCGTTTGACCATAGACCTGTGACCGCCGAAACGCCTTATTGGCATGTTGTTTCACACCCCAAAAGTTGCACTTTCTCTTTCCTGGCTCTTTGAAATGTTTTAGAACGACAACGATCCTGATATGGAATGTTTTTGAAAAAAAAAGAAAAAAACAACAAAAAACCACGCGAGGCAAAAGCATCCAAACTTTTCACGAGTGCCACAATTGAGCTAAAACTACATCAGTGTAGCAAATTCAATCGCTACAACGCAATTAAGAGATGTTTGAATTTTACAACACACCGTCGTGTGTATTAAGTGCGAAAAATTCAGATTTGGTTGATGTAGAACTTGTGCAGCACCGACTGTATCGCAGACGTTCCACGTCGTAGAGGGCCCAAACCGCACCAGGAGGGGGCGTGCCTAAAACGTCATCGACCAATCCATGTTTAAATCTTTCATGAGGTCATCTTCAAGCGCGACCGACATTTTTCGAGTTTTTTTTTTAAAATCTTTATTCAACACGCAAAATTACATTGACAAATAATAAAGCAACAATTATGTATGATTCCACAGAAAGGACAAAAACAGCCGTGGTGTTTTAATTCTAAATACCAAATCAAGAAATAAAGCACCATCCTGAACTGCTTTCTCATTTTTAGCATCTCAAATACTTTTGTGTATTATTTAGTTTTCTGCCATGTGATTTCAAGTCAAAAAGATGTCCGACATGTCCCGATAGTGGAGCCTTCACCAGTATCCACCTCACAGTGTAGGTTCGCAGCCACGTGCCTCTCCAAACTTCCCGGAGGCTGTGGGTATCTCATGATAACTGTCAAGAGTGACATCATGATGGGGACAACGCTCTCCTGGCCCAAAAAGATGTAACTTTGTTTTGAGGGAATGCAAACCAAAGATTCTTCATTAACGGTGAACCACTTCCCACCATTTACGAGAAAGTTATCAAAAGCCTCGAAATGTGCTATGATGCCAGCCTCAATGTTTGCGGCCAGTTCAAGCAGCTCAGGGAGGACCTCAGCACGCTGAAACAGCGGGTCCCAGGGAGGAGGAGGTCTGGGTCCAGGTCGGGACAGACCCTCTCTGCAACAAAGAGCGGCGAAAGCCGGTGGTCATCGCCGTCCGACGACAGAGGAAGGTCAGCTGGAAAGAACTGTGGCAACTGGAAGCAGGCAGGGTCAGCTTCCTACTGTGAGCCACCCACGTATGATGTGCTGCCCTCACCCACAAACCTGCAACAAGATCTTGCATGCTCAGTTCCAGGCTCACTGGAAGCAAAGTGAGTTCTCTTCCAAGGGAGGTACAACCAGGTGTCAAAAGCCATCCAGGCCAAAGGAACTGCCACCATTAGGAACACCTGCTGCAGCCTGCTCACCAACCTCCGTCGGTGAGGGGAGGGGGAAGGAGGACACCAGCACCTGGTTCCAGAGGATGCCATGGACCAGAGTATCTATCTTGTGACTAAAACACCCTATGACGGCGAGGTACACAACTGAAGATGTGAAGATGCCCAGCCTCTACGAGTGGAGTTCACCTGGGCTGACCTGGTGTAGAACGGAAGAACAAAAGAACGTACCATCATGTCCTAAAAAAATAAAATAAAAAAAATAAAAAAAACTTTCATTCCAGGTCTTCCCTGAAACAAAGAAGTGCATTCTAAAACATCCAACATCTATGTACCTGTCTGTCCGTACGTCTCTGTCTGCCTGTATCTAGTATTTTTTTGGGAAAGATTTGAATGATGACTTTTTGGTGAACCCTTTTCTTGTCGTTGAACGTTTTGGGTTTTTTTTTTTCTTTTTTTTTTAAACACAAATATCAAGTTTTGAAAGTGAATCGAAATGTCTTCTGTTTTCTCACAAATATAAAGTTTTGAAGTTGAAGCGAAATTTCGTCTATTTTCTTGAAGAGTTTGTTTCGTTTTAGAAGACCCTTAAATTTATAAAACATAAATTGTATTAATCTTGTCGGCGTAACTGGCAAGTTGCATGTTACGTAAAAAGCTCTGGCTAATTTTATTTTTTATTCGATTTTGATTGTATTTTGATGATCAGTTTTATTGCTTTTTATTTGCTATTTGATGTATTAGCCATTCTTGTCACGTCCTGTATTTCTGAATGCACGTTTAATTAACCACCCCCCCAAAAAAAATCCTTTCTATCATCGCTTGAAAGGCAATAAAGCATACAGAGAAAGCCTTTTGCTGTGCGACGATGGAAAAGGTAGCATCATTATGCAGCAGACGTGGCGAGTGCTGTGTACAACTTGTCATTTTGCGGTGATGACGTTGCCAAGGCCCCAATCGTCAGCCCCCATCTACTCCACCTTCGTATAGTTAGCGTGCGCTTTGTCGCTTTGTCGTGTCAAACGGCGCAAAGCACCCCGAGTACGTACACGAAGTACGCGCACTTGCGTGGGGTGGCAAGCCAGGCCAGGCCAGGCCAGGCCAAATCACAAAAAAGGCTGTTATGAAACTTCCAAAAGCATCCAAGCTATCTATAAATGATCATCATATATAGTCATGAGCATTTGTTTGAATCATTATTTTCATTATCATCATATCAATCATGATATCCCTCACCACCAAAGAAGGGATGCAGAACTTTGTCTTTTTAGTTTAGTTAGGCAAAAGACTTCCTGTTTGTCTGATTTGTTTTGATTTCAACTCAATAAACAAATCGATCAATCAATAACGAATAAATAAAAACTAAGTCCATAACCAGGCGGGGCCAGGGGATTGGGAGAAGAATCCAGGATTCTTCTGAAAGGACAAAAAGTGCCGCTGGTCGTGACTCGCTCGACAACAGTTGTGACATTTCGTAAAGACTTCAAGGAGACGAGCAAGCAGCTGTATGGCGTAAGGCAAAGGGGATGATAGAAGGTTACGCGGCGGCGGCGGCCGCTTGTGCGTGCGTGAATCACGCGCGCACTCGACATAAAGCTCCCAAATCCAGCCAATGAACGAGCAACCAATGTGCAAACCCTTGAAGATGACGGCGATTGAGAGCTTTATAAGAAGCTGGCTCCAGCTCCATAACCAAACCATCCTATCTCTTTACGTCCGACTCGCTCGCAGAGTTCTTTCGCCTCGCCTCGCTCGTTCAGTGGATTCGCTCGCTCGCTCGCTCGCTCGCACCTCTTCACGCAGCTCCAGCAGGTCCGAACGCTCACTTCCTCCAAAGAAGATGAACTTCTCCAAGCTGATGTGCTTGCTGCTCCTGTCCATCGCGCAATTCGGGCAAGGTAAAGCCATTGAATAAATTCAGATTTTTGGGGGGTTCAATTCAAATGACAAATGGAATATTTGGCATTTAAAAACACAACATGGCGTTGCGATCAAAATGTTCTCTTTGTTTCAAACGAAGCCTGTCGAAAACAAAACTCGTGGAAGCAAAAAAGGTCACATTGAATTTGGTCTGATGAATGGCGGATTACAGTTTGGCGCCAGTGCAGTTTCATCTTTCTTTTTCTCTCATTAACAAAGTCAAAGACAACAATTGACAATGGCTAAATGAATATCACGGCAAATAGCGTCTAACAGTCTTTCCTCAAATGTGTACTTTGCCAGAGTGACTTTTGATAGACCCTCTTGCCCTCTTCTGCTGCTGCTGCTTTTGTAGTGCTGGGAGCGCCCCAGACGGACGAAACTTGCACTGGTGACGACACTGGCGCGACCGTGACGTGCAAGCGCAAGGAGGGCGAAACGGTCAAATTGACAATCAAAGGCGCAGCTACTGCTGCAGTCGACTGGATGAAAGGAACTACCAAAGTAGCGGCGGACGCCGCCAAGTATGAGCTCGATGCCGATAACAACAAAATACTGACCATCAAGGACCTGAAAGATAAAGACGGGGGAGAGTACAAGACCGCCGAAGGCGGCCTCGCAAAGGCCGAAGTGTTCACCGTCCAAGGTTTGGAAAGCCGCTCGCCATTGTGCGCCATTTCTTTCACATTTGATCACTTGTGCTTTTCTCGTGCTGGCAGTGACCCCGGTCTGCAAGGGCGGCACTACCGCAGTTAATTGCGTGGGCAAGGTGACCAAAGACCTCGTATTGAAAGTCGGAGGCGAAGCAACCGCCGCGGTCAAATGGAGCAAGGGCGCCGTCGATCTTACAGATGCCAGATACGTCAAAAGCGGAACGAATGAAATTGAGCTGACCATCCCGAACCTGGTGGCAACCGACGCGGGAACCTACAAGGCCACCTACAATGACCCGGCAGTCTCCGAGTCCTTCACAGTCAGCATTGTGGGTGAGTTTGATGTTGCGGGACAATCCGCTCGCTGGTATGAGACCCGAAAAGCTTGGATTGATCCGGAAAGCAAGCCCATTCGTTCAGCGGCGCTTTTTGTTTTACAAACTGCACAATTGCCATTCTCCCATTCAGATGACAGCGCCAAAAAGCCAACCGAGAGCGCCGCCGACGGCGGCCTGTCCTGCTCACCTGCTCTGCTGGTGACGGTCACCCTGGTGCATCTGCTGCTTCAGCTGGCCGCCTAGCAAGCCCAAGGTGGAGGCGGAAAAAGCCGGCGCCGGCCATTGATTTGCCACTGCGTGCATTCTCCCATTGATTTGCCACTATCGGCGCATTTAGTAAGCTTACATTTGCCACTATCATTAACCTTTGCCACTGTAGGCGCATTTAGTCATTGATTAACCTTCGATTTGCGACTGTAGGCGGCCGCATTTAATCATTTTTAACTGAGATTTGCCACTGCCTTGGATTTGTCAAGGTAGGCGCATTTTGCTTTTCTTTTGATTGATAATGCTTGCTTCCCCCCCACCCTATAATCAATAAAATGATCAGTCCTTGTTTGTTTTGAATGAGCTCATTCACAAATGGCAAAAGTTGAATTTGAGTGCGATCCAAAAGGTCCCTTCTGAGAATCCAGATCTTCCTTCAAATTGGCAAAACAAGGTTAAATTCTATATCTTTGCTTTATTTTGTATTTGTATACATCCTATATGTATAGATTTTCACAAAGCTTTCCAAGCCACATTGCTTGAAGGATGCAAGAAATGAGAGTACAGGATGCTCGTTTTGAGTTCACCAAGGTCGGGCTCCTTGACAGGCATGTTGCTGCTGTATCTTTTTTTTTTTTTTGGACAGTGTGGAAAGGGTCCACATGCAAGTGGAGTTTTCATTGGCCGTCCACGTTGGATTAGCACTTCAACCGGTTGCCGTGCCAGCAATGGTGTTGATGCCGGAGAAGCTTTCGATTTTAGTGGGCAGCAACTTGCAAATTTGACACTGTCCCTCTTTCCGCACTGTCTATTGATCCTATTGCAGTCCAAAAAAAGTAGCACACCTTCCAAACCATTGGTCTCCCAGATGATATCACATTTTCAAAAGGATTTCCCTGCACAGTATTAAAGGGAATCTCACTCGGAGTGTTTGAATGACACAATGTCGTATGCTGCCATGTTTAGGGGGGGCCGAGACCACCCACCCATTTGTTTCTCCCATTCTGCCTCAATTCTTGCCATTTCTTTCAATTCTTTTAAAAATGCTACTTTCACCTGATCTAAATAGCAATGTAGCATAGAGATTCCCAAAAATGCCACCATCAGAAATTGCATAACTCAAATCCCCCAGTGTAAGCTTTTCCCTATAGCTGTTCCCCTCCCTTGGTGAAATGATTATTTTTTTTAAAAATCCAGAAAGGACGGTGATGTGGGGCGATGTTGGGGTCATAGCCATCTGTCAGCAGGCGGAAACTCGTTCACTTCTCCGACATCTGTATAGGGCTGCTCACCCAGCATGAACGTCAACTTGTACCGCATCCGAATTTTTCCCTGGGCGCGCGCGCACACGTGCACACACACACACACACACACACACACACACACGCACACACGCACGCACGCACGCACGCACGCACGCACAAAGTAGAAATCTTGAAGTGACGTGTAAGTGTGTGTGTGTTTGTGTCAGCCTCAGACTCAACACTACCTTGTGAGGATTCGCAAGCAGCACGACCTGAGTGATGCCAGCAGGGGGCAGGATGGGGTTGAAGGGAGCCAACTGTGTCCCAGACGGGGCCTGCAATTTCACTTTCATAGTCTGGGCGTGAGCCCCCCCCCAAAAAAAAAAAAAAACCACAGCTCAAATAAACAAGACGGCTCCACTCATACTAGTGGTATAACTGCAACATACTGCGAGTTGTTCAAAAGCTTTTAGCATTAGCATCTTTCTGGCAGGATAATGAAGCCAACTCAATTCAAGTACGTTTGACCTTAGGGACAGCAACTTGGAGCACGATGGCCTTAACAGGACGTGGCGACGTATTCAGCACAGAAGCCACAATCACCGACACGTCGGGCCTGCCGGGTGGACAATCGCTGGCAAAATGCAGCAGCAGACGGACGCCGTCTCTGTCGTATGCTGTGATCGGACACGTTTGACCTAAAATAAAGCAGCTCCACTTTAGCTCGAAGTGAGCTCATTAAATGCCAATCACACGGCCGTGTCATTTGGTTTTGAGATGGCAGAAAATACACAATTAACCTCCGTATCCGCCCGTTGCTATTCGTACGACGGAATAAGACACCGCACGCGCTTTGAGGAAATAAATAAATAAAGTTCATCTCACTCAAGTGAATAAACACACTTAACTCACTTGGTTTGACAGCATCCAAAGGTACAAAGACATCAGCCAGAGACGTCTCATCTACCGCGCCAAAAGAGGTCTGGCTGCGGGTGAGGATCGGGGAGGCTGAGTGTAACGGAACGCTGTCGGCTGGACTTCTGGTCGGCACAACTGGCGCCCCATCTAGATGCTGGAGATTGGCTGGAGAACACAAAGCTCCACGCTTGGCTTGCGTGTTGTCAATTTGCACACCGGGGACGCTGAGGGGAGAATCACATAGATCGGCGGTTGAGTACCGCTCTGGCGGCAAAGATAAACATTCAAAAAAGTGCAGACACAATTCATAATTTGGGCCCCGCTTAATATTTCTCACTTTTGGAGTCACGTGCACAAAATAACTCTTTTGAGTTTAATGCGACAAGGTGTGATTAGGTGAAGAATGACACTGGAGCCTGTAATGGATCATTTTACATTTGTGATATTAAAATGTATTACGACGTGTTCATGTGAAGTCGACAGTTCAATTTATTCCGTGATCACGCACGTTACGCAAGATGCTTCTATCTCCAATCATCTCGTCCCGCTAAAATGAATGCAAATACAATTCATTTGTTGCAGGCTTCCCCTCCAAACCAAAAAATAGTGATGTTGATTTTAATGAAGAAAAATATTCCATCAAGACTTATTTAAATATAACTTAAAATATCTATGAGCCCCCCCCCCCCACGACAACACATCTGTTGCTCACCTTTCCGTACTCCCGAAAACAAGCAAGGCTAGGTCTTGTAGGCCGTGATCCGGAGAAGATGGAGCCGATGGAGAACGCAGCGCATCGGCAGAGGCTTGTGAAGACGAAAGCGTGGTGGTTGCCCCTGGGACCGAGGCTGCGGATGTGGCGTCCGGACGTTCCATATCCTCAATTAAAAAAAAGAAACAATCAGGTCATTAAATATTAGGACACATCATTGAAATGGGTTGAATGTTATGTCGTACTCGGAACGGCGGTAGGGAATTGCTTTTCATTGGAGGGAGAACTGATCCAATTGCAACGGGTCCAGGAGAACCTGTGAAGAACAGTAAATAAAAAATGATAGCAATCTCTGCTGCCTTGACCGAGACTGGTCAGAAAATGTAAAGCTGCGAGTCATTCCATCTACACATGGGGACGGGTTAGCCGCCCAGTTCAATTCATATTTAAAAAATGTACGCCCCCCCAGCAAAATTTAATGAGGCCTTCTGCCTCATTCTTCTCGGTGCACATTGAGCTGAATGGAGTCTAAGCCCAGGGGCGCCATACTGATATTTTATATTATTTATATTTCACATTCATTTTCCATTTGTCTTTCCTCATTAGTGTAGTGGCTAAGCCTAGCAGCCTAGCCTAGCCTAGCCTATGAAGCACAATGACAGCAGTGTAAATCGCCTGACAAGCGTTGCCTGTGAATGCTACCAAAAGGCAGCAGCTCCTCATCCAGCAGAGAAAACGATGCAGATGTTCTTGCAGTTCTCGCAGGCGATGGTACGGCAACAGCGCTTCCACACAGAAGATCGACATAAGAAACAGAGTCCGGTGCCCAATCTTTCTCTTCTAGTCGGGAGAACCCTGGGACGGCCGCTGAGGTCAAATCGATCAGACTTTCCGACTGTGTTGTGAAAATGCTGTCTGAAAGGAGAAAATGTTTGATTACTTCTTCATGTTCTTACTCGCTCGAAATGTTCGAAAGGTCAAAAGTAATATCACGGCACGTAATGGCATTTTCTTGAATAGATCAGCAGTGGCATTTGCATTGTACACGAGATCTTTTGGCTGACCTCGGACAGGAATGAGACGGAGTGGGTGGCGGAATGACTTTAGGGAACCGATTTTTCACTTTCCACATTATGAGGCTGTGTGAATTAAACGAGACTGGCAGCTAGCCGAGGTGCTGTCAAGTTTGTTGGACTTACTGTTGGCGCAGCCATAACTACAATATGAAAACATTTGTATTTATCTTATCGTAATGATTCAATTGGAAGGCCGAGACGGAGAACAGAAACATTGTGCAAATGAACTGTACCTTGTTTAACCGCAAATGCTGTTTTAGTCACTGCAATTATGGACTGGCTGTCCACAATGTTCTTGCAAGAATTAATGACAGTGCTGAGGTCATCATTGGCCTGCAGGACGTCTCCTAGTTTGTAAAAAAAAAAGGACAAAAAAAAAAAACATAAGTACCGGACAATGGTTCCAACCTACCATGTTTTGAGCTTACCGGTGAACTCGTGTGGTACGAGAAAGCACACCCAGTGTTTTAGATTCATGGCCAAAAATGAGATAAAATAATATATCAAATAAAAAAAAAAAATTAAAGAATAATAAATGAATACATAAATAAATAAATAAATAATTTCATTTGGACTTTTATGACTGTGCTAGCATAGGTTAGTGAAAAATCTGTACGTCTATGCTGACGGCTAACTAGTGGCTTACAGTCAATTTGTCAAGTAGCTATATTTATGGGCTAGAAGTCATTCATCATTATGACTTTATTATTGAATTAGTGAAACTTAATGGTATGTTCTGACGTTTGTCTAAAATTTGAAAAAAGATCTGCCTCTGTTCTTTAAATCATTTTAGTCAGCCATATTTTAGTTGTGTTCTTGGTTTTTACTCACATGCTTTTAATCATGCACGGCAAATTGAGTTCGCTTAATTGTGTGACAATAAAGCGTCTTTGTCTTGCCTTGCTGTTGGAACACTCTGGTAAAACAACAATTGTGTCTCCGAAAACATTTGAGTAAGCAAAAGCACATCACGCCACACAGCTTGACAAACTCACCCAAGTTGGCGTCGTTATCGTCCGTCTCCGTAGCGAGCTGACGCACAGTTTGTCTCAGCTTGTCGCAGTCGGCGTAGAGCTCCTGTAAAAGATCACGTAGCTAGTAATGAGGCTGGAATGTGAAAAAAAAAAAAAAACTATGTCTGTCAAACCATGCATAGGTCACAAACCCTGATAAGTTCCTTGTCGCCATCGGTGGAGTCTTCAGGGCTGAAGTAAGCCAGCATCTCATTAAGGAGTTTGACGCTGGAATCGACCGCATCCAGTGTGCTTCTCTGCTTTGAGATTTTCTGCGTCCTCACGTCGTCCTGTGACCACGGTGCTCATTAAACGCCAATCGCTTCATGTTCCTTAGTGATTGATTTACCTCCTTGACCATGTTCTTGATGAGCAGATTTGCAGCCTGCAGATCTGCCGGTCTTTTGCTCTTGAGCAGTTCTGCCAGCTTCTGCAGTGGTGACAAAAAAAAAAAAAAGGAAGAAATTATGGCAACTGTCAAACGTTGATAATAGATCACGTACGCACAAAACCAATTTGGTCGGCGTCTTAATTTACACTCTGTAGAGTAACAATTTCTGAAGAATCACGACCAGGAAAAAAAAAAAAAAAAGAACAAAATTCAGAAGAAAAAGAATGTAACACTAACTCTGAGTGCATAAAAATCCCAGGCCACTATAATCCAAATTCAGCTTTTGATATGCAGCGTTGAAGCACGACAGGTGTGAAATGATTCGAATGCTTTCTCTTACTCTGCTTTTACGCTCATCGTCAAACACGAGATTTTTGGGCCGCTGAGACGAGGCCGTTGGGACTAATGTCGCATCCAGGCGGATCTCGGGGTCAGCTAACACAATGCCTGCAAAAACACATATGATGACTTCAAACTAGCAAGGACATTTACATTCATTTCAATCAGCCATCTTTATTCCATTACACTCACCTTGGCTCTTCAACATGCGATAAGCCTCGCAAATTTTGGTTTCTTCTGGTAGGTAAATGGTCCAACTGTAAATCATCTCAATCACTTTTGACTTCAGTTTGTCAGACACTTTGTCTCCTAGATACTAAAAGGGAGAGACTCTTGATGACGGAAAAGTAGAAAAATGCACACCAATTTTCGCGACACTCACTTTGGGTGAGATCACTTTAATGAGCTCGTTCAAAAAACGGAATTTCCCCACTTGGTTCTGAAACCTCTGGCCGCAGTTTTTCATACAAGCTTCCAGAACCTACAATTGAAAAAAAGGAAACAAACAAACAAACAAATCTAAAAAAAATAAAGCTGAGCACGAGAGGATTCCAAACTGACGTGGACAGAGGATCGTTAGGTTTCCTCGTAGTCGAAATCCAAATCATCCACTGGCTATGCAAAAGGGTGATGATGATCAAGGGCATCATGTTTGAGAAGAAAGAGTAAGCCATACCATCAAGGCTTGATGCGCCTCCCATTCCTGTGGTGAATGGATCTTGCGTACCAAGAGTCTCGCAGCTATTTGGGGTCTGGGCAAAACGCGACACGACAGATATTGATCAGAACGATCACGTCGTATACAAATGATCACTTTCCGGGTGAGGCATAATGAGTAGGTCCAAAAAGTGATCTTACCCCTCGAGCTCCTTATTGGTTTGGTTACAGAATCCCGTAATATACTCCCAGTCTTCTTGTTTATTGGAAGGGTTGGTGGCTTTGTCTTGAGGGAAGTGGGAGGAGGTCAGACAGATGTGATGGTACGAGCATACGACGTGTCAAACGCAAGGCTCGGGGGCCAGATGCGGCCCGCCACATTATTTTATGTGGCCCGCGAGACCAATTTTGCATCGACTTTGTATCATTACTAAATTATTATTTTTTTTTAAATAGATGTTGCTAGCAATTTTCATTATCATTTGTCTTTTTAAAATATTTGAACTGTTATATTATTCTCAGATTTCAAAACTAGTTATTCATCAGTTTTTTGTTGGTAGCCTATACTGAATATAGAAGCCGTTGACCTCCGAGGGAAACTTTGACTACGGTGCGGCCCGCGAGAAAAACGAGTTTGACAACCCTGACGTAGAAGGATATTGGAAGGAATACAATATTTAACAATGTTTGACAGTTACAGGCCTTTAGCTACGTACATTTCTCAGTTAACAAGAAATTGTTAACAGAAGCTACAGGGAGGGAAGCTTGAATGCGTCTGTTAAAGTTCTTCTTTAAAACCGATAAAGAAAGCCACCTGGTCCTGTTTCATTTCAGTTCTTTCTATGTTGCTCTTTCTTGCTCTTTCTCGCTCGCTCATCAATAAAATACATCATCCACGATCTTGCTAATATTGTGCAATTCATGGGTTAATATTCCCCCCCCCCCAAAAAAAATGTCCCCATGTTCTGAAGGTAAATATTCCCAAAAAAAAAAAAATCCTGCTAACCATAGTAATACAGTAAACAGGATCATGCAAATGTACGACAACTTACGACATCTGTGTCAACCGTCCGAACACAATTTATTTGGATTATTTGATGATTATATTTATTCTCAATCTTATTTTTATTTCATTTACATTCCAGTTTGACCTCATCCGCAGTCCACACAGACAGGGGTCAATCAACCCCGCCGCCAGTGCTCCTCTGGGTTAAAAGTTAAAGCCCGCAGATGATTGGAGCTCAAAGACTTAACAAGTGATGACATTGACAAAGTAAAAACACTTATGTCCTGTAAAGCACACAACCAAAACAAAAAAGTTTTTCTCCTCATAACTCTTAATGACTACTCAACAGCTGTGTGTCACAAACTCATCTGATCCCAACTTACAAAGCAAAGTGCTCGTTTACGTTCGAAACAGCCACTTGACCTTTTTCCGTACAAGTTCTTTAAATGAATAAAACGGACTTTGAAAGTTGACTTACTTAGCCAGGACTCGAGCGGTTCGCCACCAGCTGCCATATTCAATGGCAAGCAAAATAACGCTTGGTGACGATGCGTTCAAGGAGTGTGGGATAAATGGCTGACACCTATTACGAGTGTCGTGAGTCGAGACCCGCTGCCCTTCAATGCATTTTAAAGTAGGTTTATAGTAGATGATTATAAAACTGTAATTTATTAATTAATTTATAACAACGTGGCTAATAACTAAATATAACATGTCAGGATGTGTGACCTTCCAATTTGGCTTCCAGGCAGTGTTGGTGATTATGAAAACACATTTTTAATACCATAATCATTCATCCATCCATCCATCCATCCATCCATCCATCCATCCATCCATCCATCCATCCATCCATCCATCCATCCATCCATCCATCCATCCATCCATCCATCCATCCATCCATCGCATGGCACCATTCCCATTTTGATACGGTGGTGTTTCTAATCTCTAATCAATCTATTTGATGATTATCATTTGAAATCCAGTTTCAAATCAAGTGAGTGGCACATACTGCACAAATATTGGCCGGCTGAAGGGAAGCTTTGTTCACGATAGAAATGTGTTGGCCAAAAGTGAGACATGTCAAGCATTTTAAACGGTGCTCCAAAGCCTCTGTTTAATCCGCTCCCTGGATGGGAGATCTGCATAGAGATTTTAAAAAGCATAAAAGTCTCCACTCAACCTTAAGAATGAAAATAAGACAGTGGTTGGCAAAATACTGACAATGGACCTTGGACTTTTACGATTAATATTTATTAAAACTTTGATTGACATTTCTCAATTTAGTTTGTGGTATCTATTACTTCTTTTGTATTGTATAATACAAATACATCAAATGTGTTTGAATATATAATTATATTATAAATTATAATATCATATAAATTAATAGTAATAATATTAATTTTATATGTATTTATATATTTAATATGATATATAATGTTAATATGAATTTATATATTTAATATGAATAATTAATATTACTAAAATAAATTATATTATGAATGACATTATATAATATAAATTATAATATATAATATTAAATTATAATATGTAATTTGAACCACACCAGTGACATTCCGATGAAGGTGGAAGTACAAGCCGAAACATGTCAGGTAATTAATTCAACCTAATATATTTTGTTTGTGATAAAAGAACCAGTAAAGTCATTGACAAGTGAAAACAAAATGAACATAGTACAACGACATCAAATGTGTCTTGAAATACTACAATAATAATAATAATAATTGCCAGGTAGCATGGTGGCTGCCTCCAATTTCAGGGGGGGGGGGGGGAGAAAGAGAGAGAGAGAGAGAGAGAGAGAGTACATCAGTGTGAACACCAAACGTCTCATTCTTAGAACGCTCAGAGCAGCGGAGCTCTTGGATTAACAAAGAGAAAGGATTTTTTTTTTTTTTTTTTTGACTAACACTAGCTCAAGATATGGATTTTCTCAATGAGTCCAATTTCTCTCTAGGGTACATCAATGCAACATTAGGTGGGTGGATCATCAGCCAGTTCTGTTAGATCATGGTTTAAATGTTTTTTGTTTTTTTTAGTCATACTGGTTTCCATCTAAAACCAAACATGCTTTTGTTTCCTACAGCTGCATCACAGCACTCCCACTGTAAGAAAGAAACATCATCATCCATATCACGTCTTTTTACAACACGACTCAAATCTATTTTCTTTTTGCTTTATTTGGTAAGTTATTTGTAACTTTTGTCCATCTTGCACATTTGTGTTTATTACATTATTGGAAATAGCACACTTGCTATTATCTAGCCTGTTTTGTATTCTATCTATAAATTCTGGGGGGAAAAAAAATAAATGAAAAATCATATCTGCTTGACATACTGTCCATAACCGGGTCTTTGTAACTCTGCCTTTTCCTCTCTGCTTTATTTGCTTATCCGCCACATATCACCTGAACTGTTTATTCTCATTTCAGATCATAATTTCATAACTTTACTCCACAGTGCTGTCTCACTTTATTTGGCACAATTTAAATTAATATACAACCAGTATCTTCAATAATTAAGATGGATTGGATTCTTTTCTAACAAATAAACTCCACAAAGGATGATCGAAAGAACAATTTGATTTCTGTGAATTCTGTTGAGTTACATTTCTTCTGTACAGTTTATTTATTTAAGATTATTACGTCATAAATAATATAAAACATAAAGTACAATGTGTTCAGGTCATCCGTTACAGAAATAAATGTAAAAAATAAAACAAATGAAGTGTAAATAATTAAACAATCTCTAATTACTGTTGTGCAAAAGTTTGGTTTGGAGATTCAGAGAAAAAAAAACCTGTAAATAAAAAAGTGTAAATAATTCCACAATCTCCACACACAATTGCTGTTCAAAAGTTTTTTTTTTTTTTTCGAACTTTTATACGCTAACTTTACCAAGTGTCCTGTCCGCTGCTTTGTTGCATCTCCAGCTGCGGACAGACCTCCTCACTGCAGCACCATCCTGCTTGTCATCTTTGGCGTCATCTTTCTCTTTGGTATCCTGGGCAACAGCATCGTCATCTACACCATTATGAAAAAAAACAAGTGTCGAACCAAGCAAACGGTCCCCGACGTCTTCATCCTTAACTTGTCCGTGGTGGACGTCCTCTTCTTGCTGGGGATGCCCTTCCTGATCCACCAGTTGCTAGGTAACGGCACTTGGCGCTTCGGGGCGGCCATGTGCACCATCATCACGGCGCTGGACTCCAACAGTCAGATGGTGAGCACGTACATCCTGACGGCCATGACGCTGGACCGCTACGTGGCCACGGTGCATCCCATCCGTTTCAATTACATCCGCACGCCGTGCGTGGCCTCCCTTGTCATCGCCGTGGTCTGGGCTCTCTCCTTGATCACCATCATCCCCGTGTGGATGTACGCCGGCCTCATGCCCCTACCCGGCGGACTGGTAGCTTGCGCCTTACTCCTCCCCGACCCGGTCACCGACACGTATTGGTTCACGCTGTACCAGTTCTTCTTTGCCTTCGCCATCCCTCTGGCCATCATCTGCCGAGTGTTTTTCAAGATCCTGCAGCACATGTCCACCAGCGTAGCACCGCTGCCCCAGAAGAGTCTGAGGGTACGCGTCAGGAATGTGACTCGAATGGCGGTGGCCATCTGTTTGGCTTTTTTTATCTGCTGGGCACCCTACTACGTCCTGCAGTTGGTCCACCTGGGCGTGCAAAACCCCAGCGTGGCCTTCTCCTACGCTTACAATATCGCCATCAGCATGGGTTACGCCAACAGCTGCATCAATCCTTTACTCTACATCGTCTTGAGCGAGACCTTCAAGAGGCACTTCCTCAGAGCCGTGAGGCCGGCTAACAGGAAATTCAAAGTCCATTCTAGCACCACAGAGGCCGGCAGCGTGAGCGTGAGGATGGTGCCCGAAGGCGCTCACCCGGAGCCGGCAGCTCGGGAGATACCTTCGAGTGTCGCTCCGCAGTGATCAAAATATGCTTTGTCGGATTAGATGCGCTGGTTAATTCGTTAACGTGTCTTCATGCCATGGGAAGACGCTTGACGATTTTCACCCTGGGCTTGGAGTTTTGGAGTTTACACTTGACAGGTAGCAGCTGTTACTCACATATTTGCTGCCCGCAATGTCTCCGTGGTCTCAAAGGTCAGGCTCCGTAACCATTTGTCATGGTAACAAGATCCATCGGCCCATCTGTATACAGGGTGAGGTACAGAGAAGTTGACTTGCATGACAAAACGAATAAATCAATTACAGTGTGGAAACAAATGTGTGTTGTAATTCTACAGCTTTTTAATGAAAGCATTTTACAGTTATTGGTTATTGATTGTGAGAAAATACATTGTTGTCTCTAACTGCCACATTGTCTGTCATTTTTGCATAGATTATTTGTTTTTTTTGTTTTTTTTAAAGGGGGGGGGGGGGGGGGGTTGCCAGCCACACCAGAGAGGGCGCTGTGGTGGTGAGGAAATAAATTCAGCAGTCAAAGGAAAACCACTTGTGTCAGGGTGCAATTCCGAATCCTTCTGTTACTGTATCTAACCCCTAATTTATAAATATAAAAACATTTGTACTATATTATGTCGACTGTTTTATTATTATTGTTATTAATTCTTGAAAAAGCTGATGTGTTGGACGAAATATTTTTTCAATCAGCAGGAAAAAAATGTCAATTTAAAATTTTTTAAAAATCACAAGTTGGCTAGTTTGTGTAATGTTAATAAAGGAAAAAAATAACGAAAATAACACGAGTAAAAATTTGTTGGCCAGTGTAATTGAAAGCATTTTTTTTGGCAGGGGGAGGGGCTCTTTATGATGTGGGGTGTGATTAGACAAAGCATGACTCTCTTTCCAAAGAAGACAAAAAAGGACAGGCGATTCAGAAAAAGAATTGCTGCCTCCAAACACACAAACACACAATTGGAGTTGCTCAAATAAAGTCCACATGCTTATCATTCTTAATTTGGTCGGGGAATGCAGCAATTTGCCGTCACGACTTGCCAATTAAAGTGTTTGACGAATGAACGAGCTGATGTGGATGAGCAGCGTTAAAGCCATTGTACATTCTCCTTAATGAACACAATCGGTGTGTCGTGACTCTTAGCAAACTCCAATAAAGGATTACAAAAATAATGTGGCTAGGTAGGTAAGGTGTGCTTTCAGTGCTCAAAAGACATCTTGTGTCAAAACTGCATAGAAGTTGCTCAGGCACTTGTTTCAAGTCTTAGTAGTTTGGAGAGGACACAAAATGTATCCAACCTGCTTCATTGGAGTCTAAGTCAGTTCATAATTGTGCTCTATTGCTTTGACTCGACGCCCCTGGTTAAAAGCTGGATTCTGGAACGTTCTTTTTGCGTCCCAGAGACCCGGTGCCGTAGCGAGGCCTCGGCAAGCTCCCGTGAGACGTCTTTTCTGTCGTCGGGCTACGGATCTGGGCCGCGGACGTGCCGTTGCGATGTAGCGAGGCCGTCCTACGCGAGTTCTGATCCGTCCTGGTCGGGAGGCTGGACGAGCTCTGCGAGCGCTTGATGTCGGATGAGTTCCGCCCAGCTTTGCCGTTTGAGAGTTCTTTGCCATGAGACTTGCTCTGCTCGCTTAAGGCTGCTCCGTTAGACACGGACAGCCTGGAAAGAGTCCTCCTTCCGCCATCTTCATTCGTACCCTCCTTGGATCTCTTCATGAAGTTACCTTTAAGAAAAGACAGGAGTCCCTCATGGCTCTTGGGCTTTACACTTTCTTGGTTTACGACCGCCTGGTTGTCTTTGGGCTTTCGGAGAGTACCACCGAGAATGCTGGAGGTGTTCGAGCTGCTGTGAACACCAGAACTGGATGCTTGCTTCATCTCCTGCTGGGTTTTAGAGGAGCTTTGCCTCTTGGAGTCTTTTCTCCTGCTAAGAGTGTTACTACTGCTTTCTTCTCTCGGCGGGCTCTCCTTTCTGCGCCTCAAGCTGGACGTTTGATCTGATGGCCGTCTCTGACCCGCTGGCACTTGTTTGGATTCATCTCCTGCTTGACCAATGCTACCGATCCTCCCCGTACTGGAGGATCTGACCGCCCGGCCGGAATTGTTCTCCTTGACGCTTCGAGGTTCATTCATTAACGACTCGATGGGATCCTTGGTGCAGCGAGGCCGTCGACCAGACTCCAAATACTGAACCAGCTCGACCGGGGCGGCATTTTGAACATCCGGTGGCGCCGGGTTAGGTTTTCGGCGGTCTCTGGAGCCAAGAGACCAACGTAAGGGTAGCACCTTGTTAAGGGTCTCCTTGTCCTTGTTGGGTGCCCTCATACTAAGGCTCCGCCCTTGCAGTCCCCTCACAATAGGCCGACTTTCAAAGCCCCCTTAAAAAGCGACAACAGAGAGGACGATAATTTAGTACAAGCAACAGTTATATGGAACAACAGGGGGGCAGATGTTGATCTTCAGTTGTCGTTTTGCAATTTTTTGTTTCGCTCCCGTCGGAAATGCCGATACCAAACAGACATTTACGCCGATCATCGGTAGCTGTAATTACAGCTGTCTTCATTTTATTTGTGCAGATGTATGCCCGCCTCCCAGAAGGAAGCCATAACATGCCAAAGCATGAATTGCCATCAGAGAAGAAAGTCTGGCTCTTAGTAAACAACTCTCGGCGCACTGACACCTGCCACTCACCTCCTTCCTCTTTCGAAGCATCTTCAAGGAAGACGGGAGAGTCGGGGGAGTCGGGAAGGAAAGACGGGCAGGTAGTGGAGGAGCGCGACACCAGGCTGCCTCGCTTGCTTTCGCCCGTCAAGCGGATTAACCAGTGGTCTGACACCGAAGAACTTGTCGAGCCTGAGGGGGACACAAGGCAGCGGGGGAGGAAGAGTGTGACACAATCCATTATGCAAAACATTTGCTGGAACACTTTGCACTTGGAATGATGCCTTGGAAAAGAGATGAGGAGCTTAGAGTTTAATGACATCAGGTTTGAGCGAGGCCTCTATGTGAGACTCCACTTTTCTCAAGAGGCAAAACTTCTTATTACTAACCCGAAAAATAAAAAAAGGTGAGCAAACATGCCCGAGGAGTAAATAAAAGTGAACCTCCATTGCTGTTGTGTGCTAAGATCTCTTGTTGCACCACTACCTACAATATTATTTTTTTGCGATAACAAAAAGCATTTTGGCTCGTATTTAAATGTATATTTTCTTATTTTGGTTCCTCGAGATGTTTCAGTGAATTCATCTTTTTGTATACATCTCACAAGTCAGTGTCTAAAAATACAAGCTCAATGACATCATTAAAAGCTGTAAACGAACGTGTGCAAATATGTCACGTTCCAGATCATGTGGCTTTTAGGACGTGGTAGCTTTGATTTGCTCGGACTCACAGCGACAGGGAGGCAGCAGTATCTTAGCAACTCACAGAGGGACATTAGTATACTGGTGACTACTCTTTGAATTGAGCAAAAGCAAGTGATTTGAAAAAAAAAAAATCAATCTAATCATAACAATCTAAAAAAATAAATACAATCTCCATTTATATACTCCATTCAGGCTCCAGAATGGAGGATTACTTTTGCAATACATCATCAGTCAGCTTTTCTCATGATACTTTCAAATTTGTCAGCGCTGTTAATTTTCTCTTTTGAATATTTCGTGATGTCACCCTCATTTGCGTCTTTATGAACATTTGTTACTGTCCCACAGCATACCTCTGTGAGAGCTGCTGGCCGACCACGGAGGAATGATGTTCCTTCTTTGGTAGAAGAGAATGTAGGCCCCTCTGGTGCAGATTTCCTCCTCCGGAACCAGATCCACGCTGCTGTCGTCGTAGCTGTACCACACGCCGTCCACAGAGTTCCGGCAATAGGCTGGTGACCAATATTAACACGAGTAGGTTGATTAGTAAAGTATCATTTTAAGACTAATGACCAGGTAACATTTCACTGAAAATATCTGGGATGTCCCGAATGCCTTCCAGTTTAAAATGGTAGAGCTAAAGTTTTTGTTGTTGTTATTATTTGAGCAATTTAGCCTTACCCCTAGCTCTCAAGCAGCAGCTCGGAGCGGAATGACCTGAGAAAAGAGGCATGCTGCTACTGATTAGTAAGTTAGGCGGGAGAACAGCGAGACGGCGTAAATGTGTCAAACAGTTGATATGATAGATTAAGAGTCAGTCAGGAGTTCTTGAGAAAAAACAACAAAAAAAAACCCCACCAACAACCCCCCAAAAAATAAAAGACGTTCACTTGATTGCATTGTCTGGAATCAATCAACGACTTTTGTGGAGAAGTATTTGACACAATAACAATTATTTCTGATATGTAATCTTTAAATTGGTTCAATTGAGGTTGGGGAAAACTGGTTTAGATATTTCTGGCTCACAGAATTATGTGTTTGAGCCTGGCTTGGTAGGTCTCTGTCGTTGGAGCTCCACAGGGTTCTATTTTAGGACCACTGCTTTATTATTATTATTATGCTTGGTTTCATCCTAAAATAACACGGGCTTTCCTTCCATCCATAGGTGGGTGACAGACAGACTTACCATTCAGACACCTTCTCCTTAAAAGCATTTTTATGATGTCTTGAAGACTACCCGAGTGCTAATTTGGGCATCGTGGTGTGTTTGTGTCACATTACCGGTGTAGTGTCCTCCGTGCATTCCTCCGTGGTGATTGCACACAGCGTAGAGATCATACAGGTAGTCGTGTGGGAGCGTCATGTCTGCAGGTGGGCGCTGCTGCCCAGAGGACTTTGGCCAGGATGTGGGCCATGGCCCACTGTTCAGGTTACGCATACTCTGGCTCCTCTTAACAACGTGAGGGGCCATGTCCAAGGCAGTCAACGGGAAATGCACCAGCGATGAAAGCTTGTTTCTGCGCTCGCCTACCTATTGGAGGAGGAGGGGGGACATTTTAAAGCTACCATACTCAATAGTGCACGAGCGCTCCGGAATTTGACCAAATGTGCAATACACACAATGTATGATGTCTCTCGTGGACACGTGATGCTTTCATCGTGCGTACCTGTCGAAAGCGCTTGAGATGAAGGATGAGTATGTCAGGCAGAGTCCACAAGCTCATCTTCACCATGCCCTGTTGCATTTGCTTGCAGTGGGGGCACTTCCAGGCATCATCCGGTGCCAGCTGTAATCAGACCTTCAAGTTGACATGTTTTCATGGACAGTTGACTCCAGAAGCCTTTTGGACAGTGACAGGGTTTTTCATATTTTACACACCACTGCAGGAGATGTTTGAGTCAACCCCCCAAAAAATAAGCCCTTTTGTTCTGTAGACTTTCAATTTGATGTTTCACAATAATCTTACCATTTCGGAAATGCTAGCTATTTAAGGAATAATAAGTGCAAAAGCAAATATTACATAGAAAAAGAAAATATTTCCAAAGCTAATAGTACAAAAATGCTTTTAATGCAAGACGTATATTACAGTGGCTATAAAAAAAAAAAAAAAAGATGTTCAATGGTCTTTCTCTCCATTGTTATGGACCAGGCTTCTCTAACATTAAAAAAAAAAGGCTGGAATGGAAGATGTATGAATATGACTGTTGTCAGCTCATAAATGAGCATGACGCACTTCATGCAATTTTAAACAAATGTTGGCAAATTGGATATGACAAAAACATTTGGTGAATAAAGACGAACGTTTCATAGCATAAACGCAAGACTAATAACGCAAGGCGCCACTCTTTGTCTGATAGAAACAAGTTGACCAGATTACATCTAATTCTCGCCGCTGAGGACGAAAAATAGAGGCTTGTAATAAAGACCATTTCTTATTTCCATCTCAAGGATAAGACAAATCTCTCTTTTTTTCGGCCATCGTGGATCGTGTTTATCTGGAACATGCTCTCGATAAAAAGGCCCAAAACAAACACATAAAAGAATCATTGTGGGGCTGTCGTAAAAGCTTTGACATTAACGCTCCCTTTTGCTGGCATGCCCTTGACAATTTATAGTTATTTCAGCCTTTCAGTAAAGAAAAACAGGATATGCTCTGATGAACCGTGAAATATTATTTCTGCAGCAGATGGTAAGGCAGTTGATGCTTCTGGCGCTGTACGGTTTGCATAATGAAGCCGATTATGGAGCATTTAATGGCAATACCGCCCTTAAATGTTTAGCGACTAGATGAGCATTTGCATCGGTCACAAAATGTGATATCATGCGAGTAGAAATAGATAAAGCGACAGACGTCATCCAACTTTTTTATGCGCTCTGAAAAGTTGAAACCATTCGAGAGAGCAGAAGGCAAGGTCGTCTGACAGACGCGGCAGCTGTCAAACCTAAAGGAGATGGAATTGCGTGTTGATGACTCATTCTGTGCTGTGGTGGCATAACTACTGTCAAATTTGAGAAAGTTACAGCACAGCTGTGATTCAGGAGATTTTTGGTCGTCAATCAATTATCAAATTCAACGCGAATGTTGGGATATTTTTTTTTTTTTTTCATTTCAAATGTTTGTGCCCTTGTTTGACTTCACCTGCTCTTCTTTGGTATACAGCTGGAAACACTGATCCAGAGTGCAGCTATGTTGCTGGAGATGCTGCTGTTGCTGGTTCCTCACGCTTTCAGCGTCTTGAACAACTTCTTCCTGGATGCTGCCAAACAGACTGGAGCAGACAGGTCATTTTGTTATCAAACAGTGACAAACGTAGGCGGACGCTCGTTAGATGATGTTTGTGCGCATCCCACTCGACTTTGCGGCGGTCACGCTGCTTACCAGTCTTTAAGCTTGTGCTCCCACTCGATGACAACCTTCACATGGGAAGGTCCCCCCGGGCCACAAGATTTCACTGCTCTAAAATGGGAAAGTAGTAGAAATAGCATCAAAGTCAAAAGCGGGACTGCCAAATTTCAATGCCTGGAATGTCCTATTTGGAATTTAATGCAAATTGGGAGGGGGGGGGCACAAAAGGCTCACAAAAACAACTCTTGGGTTTTTTGTGGCTTGAAAGAAGGATTTACGTCTTGGTGGGAAGTCATGAGAATAATACAATCTGCAGATAGAACGTTATTCAATCATTGCCTGTGCAGTTGACAAAGGGATTTTGAACATGAATATATTTTATGATGATGAGTCATGGTGATATTGACAGAGAAAGAAACCAATTGTGACGGTTTGAATCGCAGCGTCAAAATTAGGCAGTAGTCTGTCCTTAAGTTTTAGCAACTTCAACAAACAATTTTTTTCTGTATACATAACTATGGAAAAAAAAAGAAAAGAAAAAAAAACAAGTGACATTTGCTTAATCAAAAAGATTATGAGGCAATTGGTCTTGGCATTGAAAGCCAGCAATAAGCATCATTAATGCTAAACTACTTGTGGTTGCCATTTTCCTCGAAAGTACTTTGGCATTTTGACAGCCAGGAAAAATGTCGCCCCTAAAGTCAAAGTCTGCTTTATTGTCAATTTCTTCACACACAGAGATGGAAATTTTGTTTCCTACTATCCCACGGTGACAAGACATATTACATCTATCTATTATATCTATCTATCTATCTATCTATCTATCTATCTATCTATCTATCTATCTATCTATCTATCTATCTATCTATCTATCTATCTATCTATCTATCTATCTATCTATCTATCTATCTATCTATCTATCTATCTATCTATCTATAAAGCTATGCTGCGATACGCTTTTGTGCTTTTGTGTAAAACGTAGAATCACATTTAGAGTCAAATCAAGAAAGGGCTGATTCCACCATGGTTTTGTAAGAGATAGTTAATGTGTCAACTCATGAGGCTTGTCAGGCAGAGTATGAAAGAGCCTGAGCATTAGAGTGCGCCTCACGTTCGCACATTACATCCCCTTCTCTTTTTTTGATTCTTTTCAAAACAACCCCTTTGCTGTTCTGTTTACTTAAGAATTCCTTTTTATTGCCTCAATGTCAAAAAGAAGGGAAAAAAATACTGACATTCAGTCTTCATCAAACAGCGTGACCTTTACGGCAGCTCATTGAAAAAGACGTCCTTCAAAGCTGCTCTCAATGGGTTCATGATTATCATAGAATAGTTTGCAGTGAAACTTGTACAATTATGCTCGACACCAAAAGGTGAGCTAACTTATAATATTGATATTCGGCACCTGCTTTCAAGTAGGACTAAAGGCCATCTGCAGCAAAGCCTTCTCAGAAAGTACTCGCTCATTTCCTTCAAATAGTGTCGATCAAATGAACTTGTTTGCTACATTTTGACAATTCGAATGCTCAAGAAAGCAGCTAGCCTTTTAAAATATTTTGTAGTGGAAAACCCTTCAGCAGCAGCCTAGATATGTTCTTTTTTTTTTTTTTTTTCTCTCCCTAATCCAAACGCTCTCCTTCTCTTGCAGCCCATCTCCTCCACCATTTATGTGCTGTGTATTGCAAGTGTCCTTTGGCCCTACTTTTCTTTTTTATCCACACTACAAGTTTTTCCTTCCGACCTTTTCTGCCTTCAAGATGTTTTCACCTGTTGAACCGCCACTCATAAGCACCTCAAGAGATGCGAAGTCTTCAAAACAAGTTCAGGCGTGAAGTTATTTCCACCGGGTGCATTTTGATGAAAGGGCTGACCATGCGATTATTGCTCATTGATAACAATCTCAAAACATTCGTGGATGACTCGAAATGATCCATTTCAGAGAATATTTTTGTTTTTGTTTTTGGTGTCATCGTTTGTGTGACCCCTACCTGTCGACGGCTGGGTGGTGCAGCGGTCTGCTGTCTTGAGGTGAAAGGTAGCTGGAAGATGCTGATCCTCCTACCACTCGGATTTTAAACAGCACTCTGGTGTTCTGCGGTTGGAGACACACTTGGTAAATGATTCAGAAATGTTCTCAGGGTGCCTCAGGGCAGCCTTTGTGTTAGTTTGCCGCAAGCCAACAGAAAAATTGACTGGATAATTGCACTTATTAGTTATTAATATATTATAATTTATTAATTTCTGGACTCGCATATGCCGAAAAAAATATATCAAATGGTTATATTTATATATTTTAAATGTAGATCAAAATGTACTGTTGCTTTGCATACATTACAGTTCTTTAATTCACTGAAACGAGTATTAGGTTTGCATGTTTCATAAAATTTCAGATAAAATATGTGCCACCTTTGCGCCTGGAAGAAATGAATCCAAATCCAATATTTTAAAACACTGCAGAGTTGACAAATTAGGGGCCCGATCTTTCTTTTGACATACTATTTTAAAGAGGATTGCGTTCAACTAGTTACATGATTTTCAAACACTCCCCCAACAATTTGTAGAAAACCTTTCAATTGGGCTTTCAGACAAATCGGTACCAAGGCAGCACTTGTCAAACTATGAGACCATTTTAGAAATATTATGTGCTTATGTAACTATCTGTCTTCACCTTACTTGAGCAAAGTGCAGTTTTGGATACAGTAGAGCACAAAAATCTTTTTACTCTGTCGAGAAAACACACAGGCGCTAAATGCATGCTTATCTCCAGGCATATTGATTTCTGCAACACTTTTCTTTCTGGTGTGCCAAGAAAAAAACAACAACTCAATTACGGCAAAATTCAGCGCAACATTTATTGATGAGGGCCAGACAGAGAGAGCACATTATTTCTAGGTTATATAAGGTTGTCTGGAAATCACTTTTAAATTTGTTGGTATCTTTAAATCATTGTACACTAGTCCATTGGGCTGAGCAAATATGAAACGGTCTATGTCATTATTTAGTTAAAAAAAAGGGACTATTTAATGAAAGTTTGAATTATCTCTCAAGCATAATGAATATTTTATAACTCCACAATGCTTAGGAGAATAGGGAAAAAAAATCAATGTGAAGGAGAAATATGATTTCTTTTCAAGTTATCTGAATCAAAACAATTGATGATTTGATGAACACCAATCTGTGTTGAACTTGAGAAAGCAAACAACGACCCAAAAATTGAAAACACTCATTTGAGTTTAACTCTACAATGCAAACAACGACCAAAAAACCTAAAAAGGTAACACTGCAAAAAGACCTCTGGGTGGCGCCATAACACCCCATAAAAGTCATGCCAGAGTCAAAACCAAACAATTCCTGACTGTACCAGAGGCAAAACGAAGCAAACAGCTCGAGGAACCACAAGATGTTTCTCAACACCTTTATCAGTGCAAGCAAACATTTGTACAAATACCACCTGCATAACTAGCTGTCAGGTGCAGGTACGACCTGGTAAACAAACATCCGGAAACGATGTGCGTAAAGTCACTGTAATCTTCAATCCTAAAACGAGATTGAATGATTCCAATATTTATTCGGCAAAAACCTACAATAGGTCCCAATTTACATTGACTAAGTGGTTGGAAGATGCAAAGTGCTTTTGTGTTCTTTTTGGAAAAACACAATGCATAAAAAAAGGAGTCTAATGACAAGCTTTAAGTCACTGTGACCACATGCCAAGAATCAAAAGGACTCATAAGTCAACAGTGCAATAATTAACCCAGTGTGTGGTAAATTACAGCACAGGAGTTTCATATGTTGACTAACTTGACTCAGTTATAAAAAGAAAAAAAAAAGTCCAGTAAAACCACCAGAGCCACTAAATAATAACAAACTACAGTGGACCACTGAAGTGTATTTTTTTGTTTTGGTTTAGTGTTTATCTAATGTTATGTACCATGACCAAAAGGAACGTGCTGACGCAGTCATGAGAACTATGTAAAATGCTACTTCATATATTTTTCTATTCGAAATATATATCAAAAAAGCTCTTAAGAGCATAAACAATGCTTTAAGTTACATTTTAAATACAGACTGAAAACAAAGCTTAATTTTTCATGCTCATACTTGGTCCTGTACTGAGAGCAACGGAGGTGATTTTTTGTGTGACTTAATTGTCATCAGCCAACTGTAGCATCTCAGCACCATTCCCCTCGAGTGATTCTATTTTTCTTAATCCGAACAAATCAACAATCACCCATTCCAGCAGAGTCCACTGTAATTGAAAATCCATCACACTTGTTTTCTGGCTTCACTGAGCCTTGCGGACAAGTAGCTACTGGAGCTGACGGACGGCATTTACCTGAGCCTGAGATCTGTTCAGCATCAGATAATAGAGCTTGGTGAGGATGCTCTGCTGCAGCTGCTCCCAAGAGATGCTCCTGTCTTCCAGCATGAGAAATGGTGGCCCGAACCTTATAAGAACAGGGGAAGAAAAAAAAAGAGCAGATATAATACCAAAAAAACAAAACAAAAAACAATACCTCGAGGCATCTGGAGCTCATGCCAAAGCAAATAAATAAATAAATAAATAAAACATTGGCCTTCTAACCCACGCGACACCTCAGAATGGAGATTGCCGTCATGATCCGACAAGTAAAGTCAACAGACCGGGAGAGTCTAAATGTTGCTTTCAGTAAACATTCTCAAGAACTCAATGAGCACATAACTGCAAACAATTACTGTGAGAAGCGTGAGTGAAGGTGACAACTGGTTAAATCCATCATCCACAATCGAAAAGGAAAATCCAATAATGGACCTGAAGGGTAAATTACACAGTAAAGTGTACATAATCCATCCTAATATCTGTCTTGGCTTCAAACTGAAATAAAGTTGGACAGTAATTATTATGATTTTTTTTCCAATGAATCTCAAAATCATGGAGCTCCATTTAATTGATTGAGCGTTTCCCAGAACGCAACGATTTAACTTTTGATGAACTAATTAATTATTCCTGGGCGTTTGGAGAGCGACATTTCTGACATTCCTGTTACAAGTCCGGTGGGCTCACCCCTCCTTATATTGCCGTTTTGTTGTCATGATAGAATGAGCAAGTCTCCAAATTCACAGCTCACCTGACAGCCTGCTGACCACATCCAGATGTGTTGCAGATGAGGAGCAGAACCTTGGAGGAGCCTCCCTGGTTCAGGTACTCGGTGGATACGGCGCTGGATGATGGCAACCTCGCAGACGAGGAGCTGAATGGGGAATTGGGGAGGCTGTGGTGATACCCTGAAGAAAGAAGAGCAGATTATTCCCGGATGCAACTGTGAAATACAATAATTTTATGTCACTTGAGGTGGTGCAAAACCTTTTATTTTCTGAGATACACAAACTTGGGCTTTACCGAACGATTTAATTACACAGTGCTTTTTTTTTTTTTTTTTAAATACCGATCGATTTTGGCCAAGGCACACAGGGAAGTGGCTCATTAATTATTTGATGCCACTTCAAATTAAGTCCTTGTTCAACAAAAATTTAGCTGAAATATACAACAAAGAATAAAAAACAGTGGCAGCTAAACAATTTTTTATTTAAATTTTTAGAAACTGTTATGCATATTTACCATTAAATACATTTCTACCAAGTATGCCCAGTCCTGATTTTTTTTTTTTTTTTTTTGTCACCAGCAGTATGTGAGTGAATAAGTAATACAAGGTGCATAATGGGGGGCACCGTGTGCCGTGTCTCCTGCCAGACTCCTGCCAATTTTCACCTCCTCCTGCTTGTAGGAGGTGAAGATGAGGTCACTCTCACTGGAGCACAAGAACCAGCATGTTGCACTTTAGTGCTAAAGAAGGTAGGACACGCCACACGCTTGATTGTATTTTACAATGACGGATAAAGTGGAGGGACTGGAGTCACATGAGCTGAGTGGAGTCTGAATCCAGCCCCTGATTTTAGAAATGTTGACTTGCACTTTGAATTTTGAAGCGTGTAAATAACATTTTTCTCACAAATGTATAGAAGTGAGAAGCTACGCATTGGATGGAGGAGACTTCTGACACGATGTGCCTTAACAGATATAGTGAGTGAGCTCTGTCATCAACACTGCACAGCGAGTAAAAATAGCCAGAGGGTTTTGAGCTTAAACCCGCGTGAATCAAAGGTCACGACTGTAAACAAGCATCAATGGCCGCACACCACCTGAGCTCTCTGCTGACTGTGAAGAAAGAGATTAGGTCGAGGAAAGAAGCCAGATGCAGCCTTCTCGCTCTTTGGGTGATTTTCCATCACAGTCTCCATTTTTTGATATAAAAATATCTGGTATCTTTTTTTGAGGCATGTAAAATAAGGAGGACAACGTGCATTTGTACAATGGTGCAAGTGTTTGTTTATCATAAAAATGTTATGAAGTTAAATTTAAGCCTCATAAGCCAAGTTCTAAAATGCGGTCAATTTATTGATATTTTTTTTAAATCAGTGAAGGAATCCTCCAGCCAATATTGTAAGCCTTTAGCAAATTGATTCCATCTAATTTCGAGTGCCGGATGCCGATTTACTCGCTAACATTAGATGAGTTTTACATTTTTGTTATTTCTCCATAAGGCCTGTGGAGACAGCTACCCGAGCAAAGAGAGGACCAGACATCTATTTAAAGTTTTACAAACAAGTCTGGGGACTTGGAGGCGGGCTCTCCTTCCACAATTTTTTTTTTTTGTAACCCCTTTAGCTCCTGAATTGAATTATGAAGGAAATGTATTGTCATGTTTACTTTGTTTTAATGACCTAGGAGCTCATTCAGGTGAGATGTTGCTGTAGTTTTGGATGATGTGACACATCGGGGTGGCTTTGAGAAATGGAGGAAAATCAAAGACGCTTAGGTGCAAATATACTGTGGGAGTGCTCGTCAATCAAAATGGGAAGAAGGAGCGTGGGCACAACAGGAAGGCATTTGGATGATGATGATGATGGGAAATCTGGGCTGGAGCGATGATGACGCGTGTAACCCGTTACCATGGTTACCTGAGTGCGGCGCGGAGCCCCCGCGACCGTGGGGAGGCGGCGCTTGAAAGGCGTAGATGACGTCACTATCGGCGATGGCTGTCAGGTCGTCGTCATCCGAGAAGGAACGCTGGAATCCCGTGGAGTACAACTCGGCCAGGATGACCTGCACCAAGAGAACGGGATGGGACGCACAACTTGTTCAAGTAAAGTTCAACATAGCGGAAACTCATGAAGAGTCGGCCACCAAGAAAATGCGTACCTGGTCCGGAGAGACTCCTCCTTCCTCGGCTACCATGGCTCTCAAAGTCGAGAGTGAGCCAAAGAGAGGAACAGCCAGCCCTACTCGTAGATACCGCTGACCCTTGGTACTGAATACCAGCGTCACACACATTGGCCTGCAAACAGAAAAGCGTCAGAGAAGTTGACGGCATCCCAGCATGTGTTCCAAAATGCGCAGTTAGCCTTGAGTTGGAAAACAAAAGTGTGTCATCCATCCAAGCAGCGTTTGTATGGAATGAAGAAGTTCTTTATGATTGAAATGTTTTAATATGCAACATGTTTTGGGGGGGAGTGGCAATAGTTGATTTGTGGCGCTGTTGTAGTAAATCCAATTTCTCCGACACGGATAATCTAATTTGTCTGAGTGTGACTTCAACTCTAATTGGATTATTCTCACATCTCTTTACAACTCATCTCTAGAATGTGTTAGGAGGGAGGACATTAATCCGTTGTTGTTTTAATAATGTAGGATGCTGCCGGGTCAGACAGAAATATGAGAAATAAAAACGGGGGAGCGTGTGGGATGACTGTGGAGACCAACAGGAAATGGGGACACCATCTGTTATAGCTTTATTCCATCTATCCATCCATCCATCCATCCATCCATCCATCCATCTACACACAAATATACACAAATCCATGTCTTGAGTATGTTATTTGTGGACATTTGGAAAGTTTTCTTTCCAGTTCATCCAAAGCTCCTATTTCCACTAAGCGGTAAAGTTTAATTCCGTGTATTTTTGGAATTGTATGATTGGTATTATCGGCAGCATACAGGCATCAGTGTCCTGCTGCTAGTCTGCTCATGCTTTTGGGAGCTCAAACTCAGCAGGCCTTTGACTTAAATACTGCTGCAGCAGAAGCATGGAATCGCAGCAACTTGGCTGTGAGCTCGCTGTGTTGTTGTCAAAGGAAACACAATTCTGTCGCTCCCAGTCTGGTGTGAAAGAAAGTATTTATTGGACAGTCGAAAGATTTGCTACATTCTATTAGTCAGCTTTGTATCTTTTGTCAACATGGCCTGTCATAGAAAATGAGAATGACTCGCTCACTCTCGGATAAAATTATACAGAGAGGGAAGAACGAGGGTGTTAGACTGGATTCATACTTCACGTCCAAGCGCCCAATCCCATATGAAATGTATCTTTTTGTATGCACATGACTAGTGAGGACACGGAAGTCAGCAATAATACATAAACACAAATTTATAAATCAAAATACACAAGTGGTGGATGACCACAAATTGCTCTCAGGAATTATTTTGCGGATCAAAAAATAGACATACCTTGAACGTAAGGATTTACAGCGGGTCGTACCTGGTTTGTCGCAGAGGGATGGGAAGGGAGATACATAAAAAGGGGTCGAAGGTGTTGCTCTGCTTAAGGCAATGAGGGCAAGTCAGAGATGACCTGGGGAGAGACAAACAAAAGAAATAGCAAAAAGGATTTGACTTTGACCTACTAAAATATTCATATTTTTAGTCTAAGAATACCGGAACTTCAACAAAAAAAAAAAAAGGATGATGAGGGCAGCATTAGCCTCTGAAATTGATAGGAAAATAAAAGCGAGTGAGAAAAGACACAAAGGGAGCGACAACACAAAGTGCAGGGAGCCCCAGCGAGAGGGGGGGGGGGTTCTACATTAAATATGACCGCGGGGGTCGAGCATGGGACAGCCAAGTTGACAAACGACTGAGCAAAGAGGAAAAACACAAAAAGGACACTGACACAGTTAAGATCATTACACCCGTGGGAAGCAACACGCACACACTTAATCATTAACATCATTCAACTTTTACTCAAAAGATTCACCGTAATCAGTGAAGGCAAACTTTCTGAATGAATTACTATGGGTTCATTACAAATTAAGATTATTTATTATAACTCAAATGGAACGAGGGACAGGAAACGACTTGTATAACTTGCAACTATCTCATCTTATCTTATTTGGGTTCTGTTTCATTTGGCACAGGGAAACTGACAACTATTTAAGTCATAAAAAAATAAATGAATAACTCAACCTTTGAGATGTTTTTTTTTTTATACTAGATATACGAGCACCTTTCATCCAACATGCATTATATAAGGCCATCCATCGTACACATTATATAAACTAGCTAGGATGATGTCTCGAAGACAACAGGCCATTAAAAACAGTCTACGCCACAAAGTCAGAGTGACTGACAGAAAGGAAGAGCGAGGCCCCGACAAAGATGCTTTCAAACACAAAGCGTGCTGGAGACACGGGCGACTCCCACGTTTGCATCCCCACACGCAAGACAGCGCGGGCTCTAATCGCAAACATTTATTCAGATCAGACAACTCGGCTGACTCCCTCTGAGGAGCATCTACGGAAGATATGAAAGGACCGGAGAAGGAAGATGAGAGGAAGGGAGACCAAGTGAACTGACGGAAGCGACTGAGTGACAGTTGCGGGTCAACAAATACGACGCAAACAAAACCCGGGAAATAAAAAAAAAAATCACAAAAATGGCCACCTGCGACTGACGATCACAGCAGCGAGATATGTTGACGGCAATATGATTGAAGATGAAATGAAAAACAAGTGACATTGGTGAGGATAAGCATCACATAGAATGGATGGAGCCTTGAATTGTTTTCAGTTGCTAGGCAACATGAAAGTTAGTGAGGCTGCCACGCCCACTGATCTTTTAATTCATGGCTTTTTGGCACCAATAACATACACAAGCTACATTATCAATGGGGGAAATCCATCAAACACTTTGTCAAGTCTAACAAGTAGCTAGTTTACATAAGGAATTAGCCGAGGAGTTAGCCTACGATGGCGATCGTATGGAATAGATTGTTTATTATTGTGCTTGGACTTTTTTTTTTTTTTTCAAACTAACGGCTCATTAATAATCTGTAATGGCTTTTTGAAAAGCTCCCACTGTGGTTTACAACAGCTTTTTAGTTGAATTATGTAAATGCTTCAGATGTGGCCTCATTCTCTCCAGAACACTCAAATTCTAATGCACAGCTATACTGTGATAAAAAAGGTACAATGGGAGAATCTATTCAAAAACTGTAGGCTGGTCGTTAAGAAACCCTTTCGATCAAGTAGGAGGGAAAACATCGTTTTGCTTTGTCTTTCTCAATATTTCCAGTCTTGCAGTTACACGATAAGCTTGTTAGCCGTGACGCTAAACCAGCTAATCAGTGACAGAATGTCCAACTGTTAGAGTACCGACTCACCACCGCTGTGGACTTAACGAGAGCTGTCAATCAAACAAGTGATTACAAACCCACTCTGGATGTTTTTTTTTTTTTTTGTGTGTTGTTCCTTTCACTGCTTCATTTGATGATTGATTGTTTACAAGGTATAGGATACATAATCAGGAGGTTTTCTTTCCCCGGCTCAAATGTGACTCTTGCATTTCAATCTCGTTGCTTGCCACTCAAGGCTACGTTGACAGTACAAAAACTTCTCCTTTTTTGTTTCTGAAGAGCTGAATAAGAAAACCCTTGAACCCTTATTTACTGAAAAATGACTTGTTGGATTTTTTTCTTAAACGTCTCCAATCAATGGCAAATTTTTACTTGAAAAGGAAACTTTTTTTTAAAATACGTTCTTAAAATAGTTGACAGCTCTTCACTGCTGTGATTCAAAAACGGTCCCCAGAAAGAACATTAAAACAAACCAAAAAAAATACTGATGTGCACAATTCCGCTGTAGTGTCGGATAAAGGTAATATCTCATCTTTAAAGGGGTTTCAATTTTTCGGGAAGGTGAATGATTGATTTTTAGGATTTCAGAATCAAGCAACTTGTACAAACCAATAGGAAACCAGGAGGTAATTACCGCTCGACGCCGTGTTTGTTTGTTTTCTTAGTAGTCGATTCGACATTTTTACGTGATTTTTATTTGTATATATAAATAAATGTAATATCAGCATCATTAACAATCCCGCAGACAATTAAACTCAAAGGCAGCAGGTAAAGACAGATGAGAAATCCGAAAAGACAAAGTTCAGCATCCCTTCTTTGGTGGTGAGGTAAACACAAATAACCTTTGTGCAAATACTGTACAAAGGAACAAAAAACAATAAGCTAGTCTGCTGTGTTTGTGAGTAGACATTTTGGAATCAACATTAAGTGCTGTCTGTGTCTTTACGTCCAATAGAGGGCAGCGGAAGAAACGCTCGGATGTTCCCACCTGTACTGGGCCTGAAAATGTTCTTGGACAAAGCTATGGCGGCCTCTGGGCTGCTGCGTGTTGGTCAGGTCCTCCAGTGAGCTGGGTCCCTGAAGACAAAGAGAACA
The DNA here is from genome assembly GCF_054491065.1 of Syngnathus leptorhynchus. Taxonomy (NCBI): domain Eukaryota; kingdom Metazoa; phylum Chordata; class Actinopteri; order Syngnathiformes; family Syngnathidae; genus Syngnathus; species Syngnathus leptorhynchus. The sequence goes on along the minus strand of NC_141199.1, from coordinate 14,142,331 downwards.
AAAGATTTTTAAAAGTTGGACCTCAGAGGTGTCGGGAATTCCACCGACATTTCCGGGGCATTTAACGTCACCGTTTGGAATCCCGTTCCTGCGTGAAGTCAAGTGAGCGGTCAACTTACCTCAAGTTCTCGCAGTATCAAAGAATAAGAAATGAAGTGAAGCGACTGAGACCATCAGGGTTATCAGTATATCACATATCTATCCAATCCATGAGTCATAGTTGAACCATAGTTTTTCTAGGACATCTCCAGTGACGACCTCGCTGATATAACAGACATGAATTATTGAGTTATTTCAAACCTATTCGCAAAGTCTCTATCTCGACTGAGACATCTCAAAAGATGAGACGTAAGAATCGTGACGAGATGATAACAATCTTTCCTGCCTAGCTTGCTACGCTGTTAGCTTAGCATAAGAACTGCCCGTTGCAATAAAAAGTGGCTGGCAGTGAGCTGAGTACAAGACAGAAAATATTCTGGCCACACTGACTCACAGTCCTCAAGTTCCTGATTGAGGTTTGTGCAGTAATTATTTCATTAAAACCACTGATTTCTGACCAACTTCGGTGCAGGTTTCATTCTGCTGTGATCCACGTACTAATCCAAGACATCAACAAAGAAGTGAGCTTGTTCTGACTGAAGATTTACAAAGCGCCAGCAGAGTGATGGCTTTCTCCGGGGATGTCGACACTCTTTTTCCTAACACAAGAACATATGCTCTTATCAAATCCCAGCTGATTCCCTGTAGCGGGCGTTCAAGCGGGACACTACTCACCGTGCCTGTGCTGCTCACTTGTGAGTGCGTGGGAGTTTGGCGAGAAGTCAGGTTGTTTATTGAGGGATGGCACAACAAAAATGAGAAGCACACTGACCTGGACCAGACCAAAACAAAGCCCAGATCTGCATCCATTTTATGGGTGCTGTACTGTGCAAGTAGCATTGTATAGCAAAACTTTATTTTGAACAGCGGGAGAAATAACTCTATGACGTAATGTTTCGAAATCCTTCATTATTTGCAAACAACCAGAGGTCTTGTGAGGTCGCTCTCCATCCATTGAAACAAAACGCTGTCGGGGCAGCAAAGCGGCTGACTCACAACAATCCTTTCAATTGCGGACGGCCGCTGCTATTCACGAGGAGCTTAGAGGAACGAGATGTCCGCCGAGATAATGATGGAAAGCGCAAGCATTTGAAACCTTTGCTCGACTTGACTAGTCCGACACACAACAAACATATTTATAGACTGCGCCTTGCTGAGACAAAAAGGTGCATGTCTCCAATCCTTGGTGAAATGTGTGCCAGTTTCATTTCAGCGTAGAGTGCAGTGAGACCTGCCACTCTGGTTGTTGCCATGGAGATGTCTGTCTGGGGCAAAAAAACAAAAAGGCAAGAGAAATTAGGCAGCCTCAGACAAGAGTGGCTGACGAGTGCCAGAATTGGCCCAATGTGGATCGGCTCCTTGCCAGCCCGCGGCAGTGATTCAGGACCAAACAAACTGACGGGCGAATAGATTGATTAGCCTCTCAAGATGACCGATGTAACTCAAGGGGGTCAGTTGGGATGACCTTTCATGAGTTGCGCCTGACTTCCATCAGTACAATAGTTAAATCGACAGAAACGTGTCACCATTATACAAAATGGCAACAACAAAAAAAAAAAAAAGAAAAGTCCCACCTGTCCACAAGCATCAAAAAATCATTTAAGGAAGACAAATCTAGAAACATGAGCATGGGAAAACCAGTCTGCATCTTGGAAGCAGTCAGTAAGCACACCAGCAGGACCGGTTCTGCTATTGCACAAACGTTTTCGAAATTATTCTTATAAAGTGCACAAGCTAAAATCAGAAAAAAAAAGAAAAAAAAAAAAGCTTCAGCCCCAAATTCAAACACACAACCTTGAGACTGTTGTGATCAGCAGTCATTCACAGAAAAATACGTTGTATAAAAATAATAAAATAAAAATAATACAGACCTGCAGCCACATCAACAACAAATTTACCAGACGAATAATTATTACCACATGAGAATGTAATATCTTTTACACATACCAGAAGTATGTTGCCAATTAAACATTCTTTTTCAGTCATCTTTCATCATTTCCCGGGGAGAGAAATTTGTCTAAGTTAATTCACTTTGAAAAACCACTTTTTGCGCTTGAACAACAAACCTTGCCAGAGAGATGATCTTGTTAATTGAACAGAAACCCAAGGAGACAGCAATTAAATAATGCAGACCAATGGCCGTTACACCAGTCAGTGATGCTTAATGACGCTTAGTTGGTGTCTTTCTCATTAGATGTTCAAGGGAACAATTTAACCAGTCATTTATTTTAACCATGTTAAGAGTAATTACATCTGCAGGATTGACAGAAAGAAAAGGCCAATACCATCTCACAGCTAGAACAATCTGTCCTAAAAATATCAATTTTGGGGATTGTTGCTAGCCAAATTGCTCCATCTCTCTTTTCATCTGAGTAGACATATTCAATTTTTCATATCTGCCAGCCGTGTTGCCATTTGACCACATTCGACAAAAAAAAAGGAAAGCCCACATTTGCTTCCATCCTGTAGAGCCGTAAGCGGCAAAGTTGATGGTCTGAAGAGAAGCACTCAGTCAGTCATCCCTCACTGGCTGATAAGTCAAGACATTACACCCAAAAAAAAAAGATACTTGAATAAGCTAAGTGAATCTTGGATGAAGCCAGAGGGCAGAAATGTACGCCGGGAAGAATATCACAAAGCTCAAATGCTATTTGAAAGTTTCTTTCAGACTTGTCCTGGTTTAATCCCTTAAGAAGAGGCTAGGAGGGCACTGGGGAGGGGAATTACGTGACCTGTCCATTCCAACCATGATAAAAAAAATAAAAAAAGGAGATCAAATCACTTTCTAAACGTTGGCTTCTATCGCTCTTCCGTGTCACTCGTGTTGTAAATATGAACGGCGGTTTGAAATGTTCATTTATTAGAAGTCTTTTGAAAGTGAGGGTGGGCAGGAAAAAAAAATAAAAAGAATTTCTTGGTTGTTTCTCTAAGTCTAAACTGTTCTCAATCTCCATCTGCAGGAATGTGTGGCATCTAGCAAATGCCACAAGTTGTTCAAATCAATTCACTAGCCAAGTGAGGCAGGTTTATGCTTCTTTGACTTAACCTGTCCAAGACATTGGCGGCTGGGCATTAGTTCGCATGATGGATGGAGCGCATTTTATAGCAAGAGCGCCGTCGGCAGTCAAAATCAAGGTACGGGGCTTTTTAACACGTTCGCTGCCATTGACGGCAATAGACGTCAAGTGTCTATCTTCAAAGGACTTGCAGTGATTGCCTTAATAAGGACACATCTAGAGGTTTTCCAGGTCAATAATGCCACATTTTGGCACATTAAAAAAAGAAGGATAGTATTTTTTTAAAGCTACAATTTTGTTAGTATTAAATACGCTCCATTTCACAGTTTGTTTGCGAATCGACCGTTTTTTTTTCGGTACATTGACAGAGTTCAAGCGTTAGCGGTGGTATATCCATAACAATGCCGCTTGTCAGCTGACTTGTCTTATTCATCGACATTTGCCTTCTCGTCGTTCCCTCCCCCGGAGAACACGTGGCAAACTCTCATGGAGAGCTATCAAACTCACTATTTCTGTCCATGTCGATAAAAGGCCTCGTTGGCTGGCTGCCTCAACGGCGTTTTTTTTTTTTTTCACTGACCCGATTTCAAAGTCCCCGCAGTTGCCACTTCCTCCCGTCACAGTCCCCCCCCCCCCCCCCGCGGCATAAAAGGGCCAAAGCACTATCGACATTTAAAACGGAATGATGCATACATAATGCCAGGACGCTGGTGTGGTGTCGCACCGGCAAACCACAGAGCTGTCGGTGGGATGAGATGGAGCAGTTTTCAAATGCGCTCATTTGAAATAGAACTCACGCTGGACCTGAGGCTGAATGTAACTCGTCTCTGTGCTCACATTGTGGCCGCTGGCTGTCAAATAAAAGCAAACATTTTGTGCTCTGTTCTCTGAAAAATATCAGGATATTTTTGCCATAATTTTCCCCTCCACCCCTTTTTTTCCAAGAACCATTTCAGGCTTTCAAGGTTGCAGTTGAGTCAGATGTCTTTTTTAAAGCGGGAAATAACACAAAGTACAGAGCAGACATCAGTCAAGGCCAAACATGTCTGACTTGTTTGATTAAAAACATCCTGACATAACAACTTTCAGTCCCATTCCAGTCCAGTAGGTGGCGGTACTACGTTTGTTTATTCTTTTTGAGAGGGGAAAGCAACTGAAATAATGTGGTTGCACAAGGGTGTACGCCGTCTTACATTACCCATGAAACAAAGGCATCCGACCGAGACTTTTCTATATGCGACCTTTGTTGGAAAAACATTCAAAACATTTGTGACTAAACCGCAATTAAACCCTTCTTAGCTTTAGCAATCAGTGTCAAAGAAGTAGGAATCCATCAGAAGCTGTCAGCGCAGGAGTCAATTTTATGTTTTACTTGCATCATTTTTTTACGTCACTGATAAAAAAATTAAAAAAAAAAACATTTGTATCATGGAGAAATTACTTCAAAAATCACTTGATATTCATCCAATCAAGCTTTTTTTTCCAATTTAGAGAAACAACAAAACCGTAACTGGGTTGTTGTCTGACTTGAGCCTGCCGAAGAATGCTACAAATGCGGTGCTAGGCAAACAAAGGGAGGGAAAGCCAGCCGGTTTAGCGAGATCCCACTGGAAGGCCTTGTCTTTGTGTTTGTTACATAACATCGCTGTGCCCGAGTTGTGAAACTGGTGGCACCGGGTGCAAGACGTGTAATGCGTGCACAGCCTAATGCTGAAGCGACACACATCAGTGGCAATCCTCCTTTCAGTCGTGGTGTGATGATAGCGTGTCTTTGATGGATGGTGATGGGGTAGTGAATTAAAATGTCAACAGTGAGCAGTGACAATATGAGAAAATTATAGATATCGATCACGACAAAATCACAGCCTATCTGAGTCACCCTAGTGAGGTTTCAAATCAATCATGACATCCATGGCCCCATTTATCTTTTCGCTGAACGGCTCATCGCATTGGGGCTCGGCTGGAAACCATCCCGGCGCGCTTTGGCAGAGAGGTCGCGTAACGCCTACCCGGACCGGTCAGCCGTCGATAGAAGGCAGATAAACACGTTTGTAACCAGTCTTGCTCACCAGGACAATTTAACTAGGGAAATTGAAACACAATTATTGGCTCACATCCCCAGAGAAATACCTAAAGAATGGAATCAATTTTATGTGTTCTAATCCGAGTGAAAGCGTTTGCATTTTACAGGAGAAAGCTTCTTGGTAAAAAAATAAAATAAAATAGTTTTATATGCAGTATAAAAAACTATTTTAATCCCTTTTCTGCACCATGCAACTCTACCAATTTACTTGAAAATTTTACGTTGTAAAAATAAATGAGAATTATTTCGAGCGGTTTCATTCATTTCTAGCAAATGCACATCCCTTAGCTCATCATATTTGAAAATATTTAGTCAACAACCCAGCTAGCCCTAGCGTGTAGCAAATAAAGGTTACAGGCACATTGCTAATGTTTATCCATAGCACTCAGAATGAGGGTCCAAAACTGGAGTCCGAACATTGTCCGATTATCAAAAGAAATCTGACAATGAGACTATTGTATGATACAATAAAATCTGTTTCAAAGCGGATCAACATTAAGGGGGGGGGGGGGGGGGGAATAAGAGATGATCCCAACTATGAAAAGCCATTCATTCGCAGCCCAATGAGAGCCGCGGCCTTAAGATGTTTATTTGGCACAAAGAATGCTCTCAGGCAGAATGGATGCCATGAATAGGAAAAAAAAAAAAAAACTAGCCTGTATTAACGAGACGCAATGCTTCTCAAGTGTGCTCCGAGTCTGTTGTTTTTTTTTTTTTTTTTTACCCCCCCACCGACAAGCCCACTTGTCAATGTATAAAATCACATTGACCTCATCTCCAATCGACAGCGTGGTGCCACAAAAGATAAATATTATTATATATATAACCGGCTCATATCGTGGTAAAAAGGTCTCAAACAATGTCAGGATGTGTCTGGCCTACTCATTTGCTACATTAGGTTGAGCTAGTCTTAAAGTTCAAGGTTAAGAGATAGAAATTCCCCAGACATGGCCAGCATAAAGAAACAACAGAAGACACTTCCTCTTTCATGTTATTGCAAAAGCATTTCATACAAACACAATTTGGATTTCAAATGGGACTCACCTTGACGTTGGCTTTGGCGTTGCTGCTACTGCTGCTGCTACTGTTGTTGTTTGGGTTTTTGGCATCTTCATGAACTCTGTCCAAAAGCCAGAGAAGGAACTCCAGGGCATCATGTTGCGAGTTGCCCCGAAACTGAGAGCCGTATTTGGCTACAATGCTCTGGAAAACAAAAAACATCATGAGCAAGTCAATCAATGTTGTTTCAAGCAGAGACCGACCTATACTTTGGAGTATCGTGATTTCCGGACTTTTGGTTAAAAAGCTAACTCCAGGTAAGCGACAGTGATTATTTGAGAATGTGGCATTCTCCTGGAATTGACATGAACTTGGAAAAAGGTAAGGGGAAAAATACAGTAAGGAAAGAAAACAAACAACTGATGGGACTCAAAATTGTCTTCAATGTCATTCAACTACAAACCAAAAACAAAAAGAAATCTCAAATCCAATTGCATTAAACAAGAGAGAGAGTAAATGATTATTTTTTTGTCGAGCTACTGTGGTCCTTGAAATTATTCAAAAAGGGGAATGAAATGGAATGAAATTGAGATTATGTTAACCCAACACAACTACATTTTTGGATGATCCAATGAGAGGATGGAATCACAGTGTGGTCGTGTACAATCTTTTGTTTTTCGGCTGCTCAGACAAACTCAAATCCCGGCCGGACTCATCGGGTGTTGAGTCACAGTAGCTGCCAGGCTAAGCGAGACCATCTGGTGTGCCTGTGATAGAACACCGTGTGACTTTTATTAGCCGTATTGAAAACGGGCAAAACAGATGGAAGATGGAATCGTTTTTTTTTCGTCAAATTAATACAAACCCGATGGGAACACGTGAGATGAGAGCGCCATCACCAGTGTAGGGAGAGGGAAGGGGAGAGTTCTGTTTAGTGCCCTCATCATTTTCCTCACTTGCAATTTGGTGCTTGGTTCATTGAGAGTTCACACTGCCATCTCTAACACAATGTGCACACAAATGAAGAAATATTTGCCTTTTTTTTTTTTTAATAGTCTCAACAACAGAAAATGGGACTTCTACCCAAAATGTCATTCTGACATTGACTATTTACACAACTAGTCGTCATCCATCTCTGTTACAACTAATAACACCTCAGAAGGGATCACCCCATACCATGTCAGAGCTGTTTATGGTTATATCGTATATACTGTATATACTGTATATACAGTACAACATCACACTGACACACAATGGATGCACAAATTTGTTGGCTTCTGGATTAGTATTAGAGATATCAATATAGATATAATATACTGGAGTGTATGTAGTGTAACAAGCCCAAAATTATTCATACCACAAGGTAGCTATCTCCCTAGCTTGTTAGCTCACTTGCTAGGTTAGATAGCTAGCTAGTGAGATAGTTTAATATATAATAATAGTTTAATTTAAACAGTAAAAGGAATATGCCCAAAAATTTTGGTAATTGGGAGGAAAATAGGGGAGGGGGAAAGAATAAAAATAGTAAAAAATAAAACTGAATTGCAAGTATGCTGCGGTTCTCTGTGTAGATAAATTGTTCGTATTCCCGCCAGTGGTCTTTAACTGACCTAGCATGCATGTTTTTGGAATGCGGGAGGAAGAAAGCATGCTTGAATTAGAGCCACGCAGTGACAAGCAGAGATTTGAACCCAGAACCTTGTGACTGCTGGGCAGACTTGCTCACCACTAGTACAAATTATTTCACACATCATTCATACCAGCAGCTTTTTGCAACATGTACTTAACAAATTGAAAGTAAGTAATTATATTGCTAAAAATTCTCACAGCACCATCTGTTCTGTTCCATTACAAAAGAAAAAAGAAAACAAAAAAAAATAAACAATCAGGCTTCACAGAGCAGGTGGCTCATATCCACCACCAAGATTAGCGTGTGCAAACATTGTAAACATCTTGAGTCATGAGAGGTCCTTGAAGGAGAGGGGAGGCAGGATGAGACAAACAATCCATCAGTGTTAGCCCGCGTCAATGTCACACACCTCCCATACCCTCCTCCCCAAACAAAGGAGACCACTTCAAACACCTCTCTTCATCTCCTCGCCTGAGCTCCTCGAGCCCGGACGAGCCGCGGGCCTTCAAGCGTGAAAAAGATGAATCCGCGCACCCTCTCGCCAAAGAAACACTCACAAGAAGTGCCTGTGTTGTTAAAAAAAAAATCTTTGTGCCTGCCGGTGTTAAGCTACGAGCTGTGTTTTCAAGTCCTATTAATGAATGGACTGTGTGAAAGTTGACCATTTAGGATCTTTGAGGTACAAGTCTGAAACAAGAGTCCAAAGATGGTGGCTGGAGAACAGTGGCTGAGGAATTCTCAAACCGTGTTGCCTCCAAATCAAGAGCAGTTTTAGCGCATACATTTTACACTTGAGGAATTCGGGAGGGATGTTCCGCTAACAAGCAGCTTTCACGGATGCCTGAACTTTCTTTACTATGGAGACAGGACAGGGAGGACCAGCATTTTTATTTACAAGCTCGCCTCCTCTTAGTGTACACCACTGGAGACATCTCAGCATGCCCCCCTCCCGCCTCGTCCTCATCTTCTAGGCAGGCTTCTTTTGCTCCCTCCAGCTTGACTCAGTGCGTGTGAGCAGACACACACACACAAATCACTGTGTCCGTGAAAATGGGCGAGGCCAGGCAAGAAAGGGGAAATGAAGGACATGTTTTCTTAAACCATAGAGGAAAGACCCCAGCGGGTGCCCCAGCGATCAAGCCAAAATATCTATCTTAGTGTGGGGCAAAACATGAGTCATGCACCAGGCGCAAGTGAAATCATTTCATTCTTGGAATAAGAGGACAATTCCATCTGGGGAAATCTTCCACATCCTTGATCATCCTTTATTGTAGCCTGGCGTAATGAGAAGATCAAGTGGCTGCCCCCATTCAGGCATTAAGAGCAGGAGGTAATGGAAGTGAGTCACAGTAAGCACCATTTTGTCACAGTGCTTTAAATGAGGTGCACCACCAAGGTGACAGAGGAAGAAATGAAGACATTTTCACAATTGCTCATCAGACAGCAACTCCTCAGAACCACAAAAAAAAGTCCAACACATTTAAAATGTGTATATTGTCAGATACCTGTTTAATGGAGAATATAAGTGCTGGGGGGAAGAAAAAAAAAAAGGAAAATGTTAAAATCATGCCTGTAGTTGTATATAATCGTGAACATGTTTACCATGGAACACCTCCATTGTTGAGGATTATTAAATCTAAAATCCAGAGAACATCTGGCTCTGGTGGAACCAATTGTGTACAATGAAGGAGTGTCCAGCGTATATCCGACATATTCTTCTTCCCACACCGAAGCGATTCTGTTTTGGTGCGAGAACTGGTTTTCTGTCATCCAATAATCCCAGAGGGAGATGGGCTGGGGGGGTGCACTCTCAGAGCCCGAACAAAGACGAGCATTCCGTTGCGTTACCTCTTAAACGGCCTTGAGTTTGAAAAAGTCCCGTTGTCTTATGTGCCGAGAGTGCTGGAGTTGATAAGTGCGAGTGTCTTCTCTCGCCACATTACTGCCGAGGAATGTCGTCTAACCACCTCGTGCCGGTGAGCCGCGCAGGTGAGTCAGGCCAAAACGACACACTCGTGTAAATTAGTCACAGCGATGCAAACTAGTTCCGTCATAAAACATCACGTGAACAGCATCATGTGACCAAGCGTCGCCGTTGTAACATGACCTATGTACTGTACTTCTGAACAAGTAAATGGGGCAGAGGAAGTTCACAATAACAACAACAAAAAAATTGCCTCGATTCGAAGTTGATTAATAATGCAGAAAATTGATGGGATGGATGGATATTCATCGAAAACTCAGGAAAATGGGTTTATGGATGGATGGATGGATGGATGGATGGATGGATGGATGGATGGATGGATGGATGGATGGATGGATGGATAGATGTTTTTCCAGCACACTGTATCCCTGCAGTGCCGTTAAATGCACAATTTTGTCAGGTCATAGCCAATTAGTACTTTTTTTGCTTCTGTGAAGACTTTTATGGTCTGGTGGCTAACTTGAGAGTTGCGACGGAATGCACCTACCTTTAAGATTAGAACTGTCTCATTTTCTGTACAGAGTGGAATTAATCTACAGGGGAGCCCAGTGCTTTGGGGCCCCTAATGACCCTTGCCTCTTTCCTCAGGTAGTGACCATCGCTCTAATAGACACTGAGCCTCAATTTGCTGTTTGGTGCTTATTTAAACAAATAAATGCCTCCCTCAACCCCTCCACGTGAAGAAAAACAAAGGAGCTGTAATTGTCTCATGCGTAGACACTTTTGTCGTCCCCTTTAAAATCTCAAGCTAACAAAAACAGCAGCACCTATCCTACATTTTTTTTCCTCCCATGCTGCGATGGCCATGCCAGAAACGACACTGGCGGTCACAATGCATTAGGTTTTAATAATAATCTTATATTTAGCATCCTAATACTGTACGCCTTTAAAAAAAAATTACTTCCGTCAAGTATGCCTGCAATTGAGTAAATCAACTTTACCTGTTAATAATATTTACTTGGAATACCCTGAAGATGTGCAACAGCCATTAAGGCACAAACTTGACATTAAATTATGACAGTTGCTTAGCTGTCTAGAGGCCCACTGTTTCCGTTTGACTGGCCTTGGTTTACACGGGCACATGAAATGGCCGATTAATCACTTAATGGCAAGTTAATGACACACGACGTAGGCGAGCTTTTTACAGCCGCAGGCCCTCAGGCCCTGCTGTGCCTGTATCGCTGACTGCCCTGACAACTGACTCCAATTAATATTCAAGTGTAAGCACTATTAACGTACACACATACTGTAGTCTGATGGGAAATTAAATCCTAATAAGCGACATGTTTCTAGTGGGATAGTACACTTCTCTGTATTTTTAAGTATAAAATGCCACGAAGCGCTTTTGGAACCATGGCTAAGAGTGCTTGGGATCATTAATAACCAATCAAATTATTGGGCTAATTGTATAAAATGCTGAAAGATATGTTTATTTTCATGATTAAGAAAATGATGAAAGTAGATTGGCAAGCGAATAAAATGTTTTGGGGAACTAAACAAAAAACATTTCTCGTGTTCAGCCATCTTTGTTTACATTAGGCTGAACACGGTTCCAATCCGAGTCGGAAAATCCCGATTTTAAAAAATGTCGGGAATGCATCACAAGTTGAAGGTGATACTGGTTACTTCCGGCTTTGACCACGCCCATTAGTCACTCCCCTTCCAGCCCTACGCACCTGTGGAGTCTCGTACCTACTCCGCATACTAAAGATGGAGGATAATATATAATATAATAAAAAAATACACAACGCAAACTACGATTGTGTGAAAAGTTCGAACGTGTGAAAATAAGAATTAGAGACACACTAGTCACCTTAAAATCTACGGAGAGCTGCGGCGTGTACTCCAGCGTCCACAGGGCTCGAACCAGCGACGCCAGCTGCTCGGTCACCTCACCCCTGGCGGCCTCGCCGTTCACCCTCCGGGCCGACTCGTTCGGCTTGTACTGCTCCAGTCCGAGGTACTCTGCCAGCAGGTCGGTATTGCTGAGGCACTGCACCACGGCATTCATGAAGCAGGTGTTCCCGTGGTTCTTGAGCCCCAGAGCGCCGGGGGTTTTGTCGCCGTAGCACCACGACAGCCGCTCCTTGACGGAACCGTGGGACGACAGCGTGGCGCTCTTCTTCACGACGCTGTCCTTCGGGACGCCCGCAAGGGCTTCGTCTTTAAAGCCGCCGGTGTCGTTTCGACCGAAGCCGCCGTCGTCGTCCTCCTCCCCGGGCTCCGGCGGTCGTCCCTCGCCGAAGTGCGCCAAAGTGCTCAAAGTTTTAAGAATCCTGCCCATGAAATGACTGAAAGAACGAAGAGATTTCCGACGGGTGAACACGCCGCTCCGGTGCTTCTTATCTTTCCGCTTAGTCGTTTTGGCTTTCATGGTTTTTCGCGCCTTCTCCTTGCGGGGATCCATGGCTGCGGCTGCCTGCACCTGACAGGAGGAATACTCGCTGTAGTATGGAGGAGGAGGAAGAGGCGCACCTGTCTGCCGGACAGTCTAGTCTTCCTCCTCCTCTTCCTCCTCCAGCTCCTCCCGCCTTTCTCCAAACATCACCGTCGCCAGACTGGCACCGAACCCGGGATCGGGAAAACCTGAGGTTAGCTCGTCGCTTCTAGTGGCCGCCTCATTCTTCGTGCCACACTTGACGACTACTTGTGACGCTAACTATCCTTCCTCCCGCCCTGATAGTAAAAAAAAAAAACAATTCCCGCCCCCCACAACCCACCCGGGAAACAAAATAAACACGCGTCGGACTTTACATTAGGTACACCTGCCATTGTTGTCCAATTTTTTGGATTCGTCGCTCGATTGGAATTGCATTGAAATAAAAATCTTACATTTTCTAAATCCATCTTTTGTTATTTGTTGAGAAACTCACCTATTTGCTTTTTTTGTTTCTCAAACGAGAGCTCTGCCTGACTGCTGAATTTGAACGTGTCAAGGAACTATGTGGAAGTGAGTTGAGGAGCTGTTCAAACCATGGTTATTGCTTTACGAAGAGTAACGAAATAAATGAAAATGAAATCGAAAAAAGACATCCATGGAGAAAATACAACTGCTTAAAAAAAACAACTGAAAGTGATTTTTAAAAACAAATAAAATGGAGAGTAAATAGGGACAATGTCCTTCATATTTTCATCTTCGTTAATTTCATACATGATCTTAATTTACGGACAGAGAATTTCGATCTATTTTATTAGATTATCTTATTAGACTTTTTTTTTTTATCCACTGCATATTAAAACCAAAAAGTTGGATGTTGTGATATTAAATAGGCCAGCAGATGTGCATTGCAGACGGCGCTGTCTAAACCCAGATGGCCACTTAGAAGCACAATCTCCATACGCGCAATTGTCAGTGTGAAACACCTTGTTGAAAACACACTCGACAACGGAGTCTATAAATAGCTTGGCTCACATTAAGGCTGCCGCTGCTGAAAAACTCCAGCAAATACATAAATGGAGGTTTATTTTTTTTTGTGCACTTCTAGTTTGTCGACGGGGAGCCAGCATCTGCCTCGTTCTACTCCGATTCGAATCATTCCAGTCTTAATTTCACAGCTCACCGCCGCTCAAGATTGAATTTAGTGGGCCAGATATGCTGATTTATTGCAACAGATAGTCAGAGCCGACGTTTTTGTAATTTCTCTAATGCTCTTACTCTGCTATTGTTGGAAAACGCACAATGGCTGTACACGATAAAAGGCCAAAGGAGTACGACTGAAAGTTTTTTGAGGTTGCATTTCAAACTAACAGAACTACGCAAGGGTAATCTTTTTTTTTTTTTATCGATTAATTCAAGTTTGGTCAATTTAATAGGACATTTTCTTTGCTTAACACTCAGTTTGCAAACGTCACACTAGCCAAACTAGAAAAATCTCTGGAGCTCTTAGGAACTGTGATGTCATAATAATCAGTCGACAGCACTTGGCAAAATGGCCACCGTCTTTGAGAGATTAAAAAAAAACTATGGATTTTTCTTCATATTTCACAGACGTAATATTAATCTGAATATTGTTTAGACTAATGCATTGAACATAAAAAAAATAAAAAAATAAAGTTTGACTTAACTTCAGTGTGGGAGATGTTTATCGCCATATCAAACCAAGGAGCATAAAAAAAAAGTGGCTTTTATTTTATAAGTGTCTTCACGATTACTGATCAAATTGTATAAAAATGACCCTTATACAACAATGGAAGTGATTTGAGTGTTACTTGTCTGAGCTCGACGCGGTCAGTCACTCGAGAGTGGATGAGGAAATTTCCAGCGCATGACGGCTCCGTCCGCGCTGGTGCTAATAAGGGTACTGTTGTTACAGCAGACCTCCACGCTGGTGATTGTTCCTCCGTGAGCTTTTCCTACGTGGGTCACCGTCCCGTCCATGTAGTCCCACACCCTCACCAGCTTGTCAACACCACCTGCCGGATAAAAGTCATCAAATATAATTGCTAATTCAACGCCTCAGCCAATTTAGACTCTCCAACTTTTTGGGAAATAAATTCAAAATATTTGATGAACAACCTGAGATGTTTGTTGGTTGCGCTTCTGTTTTAGTTTGACTATATCGCCATTGGCGGCCATTTTTTAGTCACAGTCCAATGACTAGGCAATAGAAGTGTTAAAAATGAAACGATTAATCGACAACAAATCGATAATCGAATTCAACGCCTCAGTTGAATCATCGAATCGTCGTTTGGAACCATTGTTGAACAAAAGATTGTCCAAATCTTCTGACTTCGGGCTCTTAACGGTAATCATTCTAAAATTGCAAACATTTGCTTTTACTTTGGGAAAACAATGCCCATCCATCCTTCCTGTGTGATGTCGTTTAATTGTTATTTAGTTGCTTTTAATCACTCAATTGAACCAGAACAAAACTAATTGGCATTTTTTAAATCCACTTTAACGCAACAAAAATTCTATGCTCTGATGGAATCATCCATTTTGAAAATATTTGATTGTGACAGCCACACAATTTGTGAATAGGCAATAAAAGGCTTGCAAAAAGCGACATTGTTGTCACCCTCAAAACTGAATTAAGGGGGAAGGAAAAAAAAAACCACCAGACAATTACTGTCTGCATTTTCAATCACTTCGGCTCAAAGTGTAGCGAAGGGACGAGGCAGTGAGAAGCAGCAGCGTAATGATCCATTACCTGTCACAAAGTATCTGCCGTCATGAGAGATGTGCATGCAGTCGATGGCCGACGTTTCCCTGTCCAGAAGCTCTCTGATTGCTGTCCCGTCGTGCACGTCCCAGTAGACAATCTGAACAGGTAAGTCGACAGTTATTTATTTGACAGCGGCAAAAAAAAAAAAAAAAAAAAAAAAGACAAGAGGCCAAGACGTATTTGTTTCCTTTAGACCGTTCTCTCCTAGTCTCCTTGTTTAAAAATTTCGATTGCTTTTTCGATAACAAACATCACACATTAGCAACTGCATTACCTTTGAATGATTTTTAATTCAAATTGTTTGGTCGCTACTCTGCATTCAATGTAAATAATTTAAGGAAAGAGGGGGAAGAATTGTTTATTTAACTGCAGATACATACGGCTATTTGTTTTATGTGAGACCTAATTAGTGCTGTTGTGTTATTATTGTGACATTATCTTTGCGCAATAATTTTGTCATATTTTCGACAAAAATCTTCTTTAATGTGTCAGCCTGAATAAAAAAAAGTAAAGCTCCAATTATGCTCGCTAAACGGAAGCCAAAGTTAATCATCCCTGAGGCTTTGCAGCTGTATGACAAAAGTCTGACAAAAAAAAAGACGATTGTTGTTTGTGGTTATTTTTAGCACAGGTGACAAAAAACATTCTGCTGGTGCACATTGATGCATCCTTTTTTGGTATTTGGAGCAAAGCTGATTATATCATTTAAAAAAAACAGATGTTAGTCTATTACTTTGATAATTCCAGCACACACAAAGCAGAAACACGGAAAATATGTTGACAAAATCCATCTGATTACTTGATTATCCGATACGATAATCGATAGGATAATCGATTTTAATAACCAGATCAGTGCACCAACAAGTGTAAATGTCCTCAAGTCACCCCCAAACATGTTGTCTTTTGTTTTCCCTCAGTCTCTTGACTCTTTCCAGTCACGACCTCTCACTCCCTCATCTCATTTGAGCATCTTATTAGCGGCTTTCCTTGGTCCATCTGTGTTCTCAGGGGGGGAAACCGGGCCTCAGTCCAAAACCGAGCTACGCATATGAGCATATTTAAAGGTGGGAATAAATTTCTGACTACACCCAGGGATTGATCAATCTCAATCGATTGATGAATTAAATCTCTGCGTACATACTGTTCACTCCCACAACGGCGCAGAACCTCTTTTTAACTTCTATCAACCTCTAGTCAACTGCATCCATGATCGGAGTAGTTAGCGGTTCTGAGATTCTTGTTTCTGACCTTCCAACGTGGGGGAGAAACATCTGTGCTCAATTCTAATAATAATAATAATCAACGAGACAGATCCCACACCTCTTTGGTAGATTTCTAGAGAGTTGACCTAAGCGGGCCAAAGACAGAGTGTCTGTGTCTTGGGATGAGCAGATGGTGGATTTGGCTGGCGCTAGGCTGGCGCTAGGCTGGCGCTAGGCTGGCGCTAGGCTGGCGCTAGGCTGGCGCTAGGCTGGCGCTAGGCTGGCGCTAGGCTGGCGCTAGGCTGGCGCTAGGCTGGCGCTAGGCTGGCGCTAGGCTGGCGCTAGGCTGGCGCTAGGCTGGCGTCGGCACATCCGCATGCAGGAAGGCAAGAACGCTGCCCTGCATGCATCTTTCTTCACAGTCTTAGTAATCAGCGCAAGTTATCGTCACCTTTCGGCAGAGGGTGGGGAAGTATGAAATATTTTGTTACTGTGTTTCAATTGACTGAACTGGAATTTATTTTTCTGATGAGTTTATTGTTACAGTCTATAAATGAGGGATGGGGACAAAAATCTGCCAAGAATAGCAAAAACTTGTGAGTAATTGATGCGCTACCACCTCAACAATAACAAAGATAAAACATTCAACGTGAGATTGAACGTGATTGGTCACAATGGGGGAAGTCAAGTTTTGATAGCAACGTTAGCTAGCTCCCAAACAACGTCATCGTCAAAATCAATTTTTACTTTTGTCTATTTTAGACTCTATATTTCTGTTACTTCTATTTCTCTTGACATGACTGATGAGAGTGTGTTCACGGTTAACGTAAGGGTGAAGTACGCACATATTAAGCAAACAAGGATAAAGTCGGCCTAATTACGATGAACCCAGAATACACAACGGGCTTCGCAAACTAATCTGTCGGTAGTGTGTGTTGCGCAAGTGGTCACCGTGGGAGGCCACGCTAATCGTGGCACAGCACCAGGCTTCTTGCTTCTGCTCGGTTCAGTGAGTGGAAAATATCATGATGCAATCACAAGACATTTAGATTAGCCGGCGTCTTTATCAAAGCCGAATTTATTTCGGTGTCTTAAGGTGACGTGTTGTGGTTGAAAATTGGAAAATGACAAGATGAAGCAGTCCACGGCTAAAGATTGAGAGGGAATGGAAAATAACTAACCCTTCTGTCGGTGCCGCTGGTGACAATCTGGTGCTCTTCAGGATGATAGCACACGGTCTTGAATGAGGAATTTCTGGTAATTATCTTGCGAATCCGCACAAATTTCCTACACAAAGATTCAAAAGAACATATGTTGCTTGAAAGAATGTATGCAGACTATTTACCTGCTTTCTTATCTAGAACTTCCTTGATTTTTTTTTTCACTTTAGAATAAAAACAGTAAGATATTCAGCAATCAAAAACTAATTGTCACTACTTGCTCAACTTTTTGTAGAGAAGAAAAATACCACGCTAAATTGTACTTTATAAGACACGACGGAGTAAATAAATACAATGTAAAGCATTTTTGCAACATTTTAAGCTTCATTTCAATGGACACTGTGCTACAACTTTGGTGTGAGCATCATGCCCACCAGGGGGCAGTATAACAAATACATACAGGCAGTCACACCTAAGCTTATTCAACTGCAGTAGTTGTTCTTCACGCAAACTAGAGAAAATATTCATGTGCGTTCCGCAGTGTTGTTTGGTTGTGAGGCGACTCACACAATGTCCCAGATGATGCAGGTTCCATCCATGCTAGCAGTGACAGATTCCTTGTCATCGCTCCTGATCTGGACACACCTGACAGTGGCTTTGTGTTCCGTCAAGAAGGCAAGCCGTCGTTGGCCGTGCTTCAGCAGCTCCCAAACGCAAACCTAGAGTGGATTCGGGAAACACGGGTATTACATCACCTTGAGGTAAATCTGGGCTGATCACGTCGATTATGACGTGTTACAATTAAACTGTTTGTCTTGAGTAAATTTAGGTTCTCCCATTTTTTGGTCCGAATCCATACGTGAACATTTTCTACTGCTAATCCCGGTCATATCATCTTCACGCAAGACTGACCGTTCCATCCTGCCCCCCGCTGACGATCTTCTTGCAGTCCCTGGACCCCTTGATGGCTGACACGCCGTTTCGGTGCGCGTTGTGAATGACGAGCATGAGGCGGCCGCTCTGAGGGGCGAATATGCGGATCTTTCCGTCGTTCCATCCTGTGAAGAAAAAAAAAGATATACATGTGCCTCGACTTGAATAACAACGATTTATTCGATGACACATTCACACCTGTTTTTGAGTCCTACCAGTGATGATGCTGTGTCCGTCAATCATCAGGTGCACAGTGTTACAGGTAAGGCAAGGTTCTGGGATCCTCAATAGCGCTTTGGACTTGTCTATGTGCCACACCCTGATGTCCTCCTCTGAAGCGGTGACAAATAACTCAGAGGAGCCACTGATGACGCATGACAAAAGGCAACATATAATGCAGAGATGAACATATATAATTGAGGTACTTATATTTATGGAAATCGCTATAATAAACCTACACTCAAACAGAGGCAAAAAGTCTGAAGTATAATAATTATAATAAAAATTACATGTATATATATATACATAAAATTATTGATCATTTTAATTGATGCATATAAATTAGGGTTGCATGATGATAAATAATTGCTATTTATAATAAAAGAACTAATCATACATAATAATCATCATTATAATAACACCTAACTTAATTAGCCATTATAGTCAACTCTTTTTGTGATTATAATTCCAATTCTTGTTACCAGTATACATTTATCAATTGTTCAGTTCTGTTATATGATACAATGTTATTTTCTTTCATATTATACCACATTATATAATTGTGTATACTATTACCGCATATATATATAATTATGGTGCGACTATATATTTCATTGCATCATTAAATAAGAAAAAAAGTGCGCTTGTACTGCCGTCTAGTGGAATTAGTGGGCACTGAACTCAATACAAAATAATTTTGAAAAACTTTTTTTCATTCTCATAAATACAACTTGCGCTTGATAAGGAAGAAACTTTCATTAGCAGTCTAAGAGTTAATTCAATTAAAGTCCATTTTTTTCTTTTTGCAAACCTATATGGACGCTAAATAAATGAGAGCTCATTGCTTTTTATTTTTGACCCCGCTACTCACAAAGCAATTGAGACATCCTTGACGGCGCCGTGGTGATTCGTGGACACGAGCTCGGCTTTGAAGTCATGCAGATGGAGGCAGTAGATCTCGGAAGCGTCTGTGCCGACAAAAAACTCTTGGCCGTCATCTTTGAGAGCGATGGAGGTCACTCCATTGTTCATCTGCACATGTCTAATATAATGTGGGAGCAAAAAAGGGGAGGAGTCAGCATCATTTTTATTCAATGGTGTGCCGTAAGAGATTTCTGTCCATAAAATTCCAGTATACCGCTTATCAAATTATGGCGTGGACACTCACTCACCTGAGAGCCTTCAAAGTGGTCGTGGAGCAAATTGTCAAGGTGCCAAATCCAGAACCGACAAGTAGTTCCCCCGTACTTAAAGCCTTTAGGACATTGGCTCCCTGTGTAGGTGATCGACGGGAACATGAAAAATGACATCCAAAGAAGAAATTCCACCAATTACACATATTATAGGGATACTCACCAGGCTGTGTTTAGTTTTAATGGGACCATAGTCGCTCAGATACTTTGTCTTGGTGTTAATTTTCAAGATGTCTCCACTGGAAGTACCACAAAAAAAATACTCATCGTCCGGTGCGAACTGTGCGGGGGAAAAAAATGTCAGCGTGAGCACTCAATACAAATTCCAGCCTATCTCAGCAGACTTTGACCAAGATACAGCCTGGCCAGTTTTAATTCTTCACAGTGAACTATCATGAGTCGGCCATTTTTAACACAAGCATGCTAACCTCAATGCACTTCACCGTCCTCTTCAGTTTACGCAGTTCACAGTCTGTAGGTTTAATCTTGTTGGCTTCGTCCAGCTCCCAAAGCTGCAAGGTTGCCCTGCAAATGACAGTTTATTGTTTTGTTTTATTATTATAACTAATATTCTGTTGAGGTGCCAAACAGCTAGAGTATCCAGAGTAAAGTGGCACTTTAATGCAAATAATGAAGCGCTTCATTGGTGTATTGATCAATTCTAAATATTTTAGATTTTATTATCTAGACAAGTTGTCAACATTTAAAAAAAAAAAAAAAAAAAGATTGGCATGGTTTACCCACCTGCCAGCAGAGACAAAAATGTTATCATTGGTGTTGGAGTACTTGACGACAAGGCGGTGACATAAACTCAAAGGAAGCGCTGGAGCCGAAGAAATGGCCTGCTTGGTTGTGAGGTCCCATAAAAGTATTCTGTGAAAAAAAAAAAAAAAAAAATGTCAGGATGTAATATCCTGTGGTGAGCTTCAAAATTTGTTAGCTGCACAAACATTAGTTTTTATTTTGCAGTACTTAATGAAACTCAAATTAATTGTTGGCTGAAAAAGATGGTTGTTAAAAATTTCTGCACAGACTTTTCTACTGTTCTAGTAAAAAAAACATGAGATTTGCCTTCCATCATCTTGGCCTCCGAGGGATACCAGATACTTGTCATTAGGAGAGAAAGCCAACGCCTCCACCTTGGATTCGTGGATCAAAAAGCGAGTGTACAAGCTTCTCTTCGCATAGTCCCAGACGATTATATCGGCCTAGGAAAATAGCGAATAAATAAATAAGGAAAAAAAATCGAAAGGAAATACAGTGGAAAAATTTTACACATCCACATGCCACAATAGGACATTTCATTTATATCATACATTTTTTTTTTCATTTGAATAGTTTTTTTTTTCAATCCATTGATGACAAGGTAGTGCTGGGGGATGGAAACATTTGTCACTGAAGGTTACCTCAAAGTCATTGTAATTGATTTGTCCAGAGGCTATATAGACTCCACTTTTGGACATGGAGACACAGGATACATCACTAGTGTGACCGTGCAGGAAGTGCCTCTTGTCATCTTTGATGTGTGTCAGTACCACGGTGCATCCCAGAGGATAGATGAGATACTCTTTATCGGGATGAAGCCTCATGCCGAAATGCACTTGTCCTAAAATTGTAAAAAGAAGGACAATGATCATGCTGACTGAATTTCAAAATGTTGGTTTCCCTATTTAAAATGATGTAAATTGAAATATTGTATTATCTGCAATAGGGAGTGATACTTACACACAAGTTGAATGGGATATTAAATACTGAATGATGTAATTCGAATAACGTAGAAGGAAGAATTGTGGACAAGTGGTAAAAGCAAACTAAGCATGTTTGTTTTCAAATCACGGCTTTTTTGTCACTTTGTTTTAGATACTGTTTCTTCTCATTATTCTTTTAGCTACATGCTAATGTATTTACCTGAGCATCTGCTTGAGAACATTCATTCGTGGCATATAATTTAGAATTATTATAATATTTTTTTTAATTATTCATATTACTTACCGTTGAAGCCGGAAACCGCCGCCAGTTCAAGTTGAGGAAAGTTTTTGGGTTCCAGATCCAGATCCATCTTGCTAAAATGTAAACAGTACAATGAGTTTACAAAATTGCATATAAAAATTATGTATGGCTGTAGAGTATCATAAATATTTATAAAAAGAAAACGTCTTGACTAAACAAAATATTCGTTCCCCAAGTGGATACCGCCCTTCAGTCCATTGTCGTCTTTTCTTATTATTTTTTTATGCGTAAACTCGCTCAGTGTGACGTCACTAAAAATAAAGAGCCGCTACGTCATTGACATATTTATACAGATCCTGCTAATTGATGATGTCAAATGTATCCTTTGAAGAGCACTTATGAACTGCTACTAACGACATTAAAATGCAACACTTTGGTCTTTTCTTGTCACTAAGTAACGTAACCAAAATATTGGAAACATTTATTTCAGTTCAACCATATATTGTTGCAATAATAATATAAATTTAGTAATTTAAAAAAATCCTGTACCCCTTCACTAGTCAATGTTGAAACGTCGTTGGCCGCGATATAAAATGCATTTGGATTTTGTATGTGTAAATATTGCGGGTTAGTATAGGCCTACAACTTGAACACAAACGACTGAAGTGGTAACTTATTGCAAAACTTACCGTTTGACTTAGCAAAAGCCTGTACTTTAAACAAAGAACGACCAAATTTTAAACGCTTGATTTTACATCCTCGCGAATCTCGAACAGAAAGGTCGCTAACGTTGGCTACTGTCCAAGGTAACAAACACACGTAGCCTAGCAACGGGGGACCCGCTAGTCCCGCCCCTCTAGTCCCGCCCCGCCCCTTAAGTCCCCATTCATCCTTATTTTTTTTCACCTTTTTATAATATTAGGGTCGTCGTTATTTTGAAATTATATTATATATTAAAAATGCAATTTTCAAAAAGCTCCATTTATTTGGGTGAGGAAAATGGTTTCAAATCAGTCAAGTAGCTTTTATTGTTATTTCTATTTATCCAAACGGGAAAACAAACAGTTTGCTGTGACGGCATAACGATGAGTATGGTAGCAGGAAGACAAAAGGTTTTTATTTTGACACAACTCACGAGTAATCATGGCAGCAAGATATTGGTTCATTTCCACAACAGAGCATGCAAAGAAGTAGAAAAAATATTTACAATCTGTTGACTAATTTATTATAGTTTGGCTTAACATTCAGAATATGCAATAAAGAATTGGGGCACTTTCACAGTACAATAGAAGATTGTTGATTCATTCAGTCTGACATTTTTACCTGTGTTGCAATTATTTGTTGCAAAACCTGTCAGTTTGCTGTTTCTGTGCTTTCTGAAGATGGCGTCAAAGTCCTGGTAGCAGAGTAAAGCTTTGGTGCCAACTTGGTATTATAAAGTGAGACGCTTAAACGAGACAAGACAAAGCAGTGTCTAATATAAAAGTAGTGATGTGACACCATCTTGTTGCAAACTGTAAAAAAAAAAAAAGTAATTTGCTGTTTTTATTAATTTCATGTATGCCATTATTTCGGTTCTCCTCAGGTTGTGCTTAATGCCCTCCAACCTTTTTTTTTTTTTTTCATATTGCTAGGGTGACCTTTTCTTCATTTCATTTCTTCAAATAGTCTCCGGTGATAACATCTTGACAGAAGATAGTGTTTTTATATTTTATTTTTGATTTATTCATTGACATAATGTTGTGGAGCAACAGCGTGGACAATGTGGGAATACGGCTTGATTGATTTAAGCGGAAAAAAACTAAAAATAGTACCAAGAATGAATTTAAGGCTGGGCAATATGGCCAAAAGGCTCGACCTTAGTGGTAATGCTAGTGTTAAAATGTTGTAACGGAAGTGTCATCATTCTAAAAAGGTCTTATGCGTGGTCTTTCAACAAAGCTAAAGCAATAACATGTCAAGTATAATGTCAATTTGAAAACATTTTGGAAAAAGTCTAAAGCAAGACCCAGCAGTCTGCTGTGCAAGCAAATAAATAACATTACCGACATCACAAATATTGAATACACAGTACGACATATATACTTTAGAGACGCCCCATCCTCTTGTAAACTTATTTCCGGTTTTCACTCTGTTTTGTGTTTATTGACATCTTAGCGGTTTAGCATAGCTTCTGGCTCGCCTGTTGCTAATCGTCTTCCTTTCCTTCCATTGATACCTGTCTGTCTTACTCGCTGCCCCGCAGGAACAGATGAATACGTTTTAAGGGAGCTGCCCGTACCAGTGAGATTTGCTTCAAGCTAATTTTATAGGCGAATGCGATGTAATGGTCAACAAACGTGAATGTCCAGATCTTTTGTCGTGTGACGTGACAATAACTATAAATGTCAAATCTACACAGCTGCTGATTTGCATGATAGGGTTTAAAAATAATAATAATAATCAAAAGGCGATTGTCCATTACTGCTCGGATAAGGCGGATTTTAAAATGATACCTAGGATCACATTTTTGTGACTACTGTGGGTAGTGGTACCGTCGTGGTGGAAGGTCTGGTGTGGTCCAATTGCTGATTGTTTTTTTTTTTTTTTTTTAACTAAATGATAAGCAAGGGAATGCGTGTCCAGTGCTCAGTTTCAAAACACTAGTTTGTAGAGCAAGGCAATCCTCCAAAATGTCATCGTTGTAATGGGTTTACGCCGCTTTGTCTCTGTTTACAAAACAAGGCGCGACTCAAGTCGGTTGGCATCTTGACCTAACATGGCAGTCGAACGTTGGCGCCGGGGACCGGCCTCTTCACGAATAAGTCAGCGGTTTAGCGAGGCGAGTACCGGCTCGGTGTTCAAGTGCACTGATCCTCGGCAGGCTCTGGGAAATCTTGAAGTTCTTTGGCCGCATCCATCAACATCTGCTTGTGAGCGTGAGTTCGGCGGTGTCTGCTCAGGCAGTGACTCCAGGAGAAGCTACGTCCGCACGGAAGGCAAAGGTAGGGCTTCTCCCCGGTGTGCACCCGCTGGTGCAGGTTCAGAGATTTATAACGGGTGAACGTGGCCCCGCACTCGTTGCAGGCGTACTTCTCGGACCGGACGTGAACGTTCTTCTCGTGCTCCTTCATGTTGCCCAGCTGCGAGAAGCCTTTGCCGCACACGGGGCAAAGGTGAGGCTTCTCCCCCGAGTGGATCAGCAAGTGAATGTTTAAATCCTGA
Organism: Syngnathus leptorhynchus; assembly: GCF_054491065.1. NCBI lineage: Eukaryota > Metazoa > Chordata > Actinopteri > Syngnathiformes > Syngnathidae > Syngnathus > Syngnathus leptorhynchus. The sequence goes on along the minus strand of NC_141199.1, from coordinate 14,117,493 downwards.
CGGGAGTAAAAACCCTTGGCGCAAGTCAAGCAGACGTAGGGCCGCTCCCCCGTGTGGCTCCTCATGTGTCTCTTCAAGCTCTCGGAGCGAGCGAAGGTGCTGTCGCACTCGCTGCACTGAAACGGCTTCTCGCCGGTGTGCGAGCGCTGGTGCCGGCCCAGTTCCGAGGCCTTGAAGAAGGACATGTCGCAGTCGGGGCAGCGGTGAGGTTTCTCCGGATTGTCCTGGTGGATCTTTTCGTGGGCTTTGCAGTGACCCATCTCGGAGAATCCCTTTCCGCAGAAGGAGCAGGTGAAAGGCCTCTCGCCCGTGTGCATTCGCTCGTGGCGGATGCGCCGGTAGAGTTTATCGAAGGTCTTGGCGCAGAAGGAGCACTGGTGGGGCACCTTTGGTTTCCTGGCGTGGATGCGTCGATGGCGCTCTAACCTGGAGGGCTTGTTGAAGACTTTTCCGCAGTCGGGGCACGGGTGCTCCTTTGTCCGGTTGTGGGTATCTTGGTGACGTAACAGCTTCTCTTCTTCTGTGAAAGTTTTCTCGCAATGCACGCACTGATAGCGAGTCTTTAAGGTCCTGGGCCTCGTGTGTACGGACGTGTGCCTGGTGAGCTTGGAAAGCCTGTCAAATATTTTGTTGCAAACGGTGCAAGCGTGGTTCTTGCGTTGCTTTTTCTTGGGCTTTTTGCCATCCTCTGACTCAGAGTCATTGCCCAGATCGGACTCGACGATGTACTCAATGTCGAAGGCTTTGGTACCTGGTGACCAAGAGCATGAAAGAATCAAATGAAATGAAATTCACCAAGCGGACACAGGGTCACCCTGTTTGCCGGGTTTGGTCATGTGACGTTTGCTAGGCCACATTCATTTCAAAACCACAAGGAGGCATCCATACTTACTTTCGTCTGAAGAGTGATCTGTCACAGATGAACTGTCGTTCTCCATCGCTGAGACCTTGCAATACACCGATAACAACAACAACAACAAAACACGAGAGCCTGAGAAAAATGTAAATAATTCCAGGCGACCATTATATGTTTAATAAACTCGCAAAGCTCGTCTCTCTTGACAGTATGGAGCCGTTTAATGTTCAGCCATTACAATGACATGTTAGTAATGTAACGTCAATGCAAGTTAAAACGTCGACATGATCGCATTTTGCCAAGTGCCAACATAATAGCAAAACAAATGTTTACCAATCGATATCGCAATGCACGTTGACATATTTTAAATGCCAACGCGTATATTTTGGATGTAAAACTTGACGTTAGCCGTCGTATGGGAAATAGTGTTAGATATTAAAATATGAGCGGAGTCTGTCCTTTTGCAAGCAAAGGCGCTATGGAACGTACAGGGGCAATGTTGTTAGCATTAAGCTGCGTTCAAACAAATAAACGAGCATGCTAACGTCACGCTTGCTATACATAGAGAACGCCGCAGAAACAAAAACAAAAGATGACTTACCTTTCTTTTAATGCGGTAATTAACAGGTTACCACATTTTAAACCGGAGCTTGGTTAAAAGTGGAAGAGGCCGACGCAGCCGTTGCTAAACTTCTTCTTCGTCTTGATTTGAGGCAGACCAAGCACGTTTAGTGCGTTGCTGCCCCCACAAGGCTTAAGTAAGTAAGTCAGACGTTTTCTTTGAAAACAATATAAAAACATAAAAATTTTTTAACATTGATACATATAATCAGTGAATGCTGCAAGGGTCCTATCGCGTTGTTATTATTATTATTATTATTATTATTATTATTATTATTATTATTATTATTATTGTGTGTTTTAATTTTTCATAATTTGTCAGGTCCTGAAACGGACAAAAATTCACCAAACCTTTCACACTCCTTGAGCCTGAGTTATTTTATTTTGTAACATTTTAAAGTTCTCAATTTTGAATTTGCAATAAATGTCATAGGAATGAGTGTAAACAAAAATGGTGATGGAAGGTAAAGTATTGCTGGTAGACTTGCTGCAGTGGAATAATTACAACTTGTAGATATTATGTGTGGTATAAACAACTTTAATTTTCTCCAACAATGAGGTTAAAGGCCATTTACGTCCGTATACACACACACACACACACACACACACACACACACACACACACACACACACACACACACACACACACACACACACACACACACACACACACACACACACGGCCACATTCCAAACTGCACGTTCGATTGTTTGTCCACATACAGTAGCTGACCAGTTGACCGCCCCACCTTAGCCTGTTGTGTGTGGGTTTCTAAGTACCCTGAGGACATGTGCTGTAATATTGCAAAGATGCAATAAAATCATTTTAACCAGCATAGTATATATTAAAAAAAAAACAAAGTAAAACAAACATTACAGTAAATATAAAAGGTCAGACTCTATAAACCTATATTTTCTGCTGGGAGGAAAAACAATGAGAAAAGCAAATTGAGTTCTGGATTCCCCACACTTCCATGGACTGGATCTTGAAATGTCCTTTGCAGAGTGGCGGACTCTTAAATGTGTCGCAAGGCTCTGTGTAGCCCTCCTCCAGGTTTTCTTGAAAGAAGAGTGCATGGCCTCCATTCCCACCTGAAAAAAATGTAAGAGTAATATTAAGAGTTTGGGTGTCTTAGTGCCACAAAAAAAAAATCTACTTATTGAAGGCAAGTGAGTGTTTGTCAGTGGCCTGACCTCAACCCAATAGAGAATGCTTATTTTGCGCATAAGACAAAAATAACAAGCACTACCAAGCTATAAAGGCAAGATTGTAAAAAAAACATCAAGATGAGCTACCAATAATGAGCCGTTCATCACTGCCGGCTATAAACTTGGAAGCCTCATGTTCCTTGGTTCTCTTAGGCTCCTTGGCAGTAAATGGTTCCAGGGAGGGAGCGGTGAAAGGGATGGTCAAGTAGCTGGGATCTTGGGGGGTCCCAGCCGGGCACGTTAAAGTTGCGTCGGAGGCGGTCTGGAAGCTGAAGTGAGCCTGCTGAGGGGAGACTTTCCTGGTCATGATGTTGACCATGGCTCGCTGGTAACGCTCCATCCTGGGACGAAGCTAAACGAGCAAAACTATATCTTCACATTGGTGGATATGCCAATACAATTGTGATGCTAGGTCGGGGTGGCTCACCGTGAAAACAAAACATTCGCACGTTCCGAAAAACGTGACTTCATCCGTGTCGTACTTGTGCCTCTCTGTCATGTCTGATGAAATGAAGGCACCGAAGACCTTTGAAATAGAAATCCATTTGATCAAATGTCCCAAGTCAACATCTTATAGTTGCTAGCTTATGTTACCTCTTCATCCACTGTTTTGATGAGCAACACTACAGGTTCGTGGCCCTCAACATAATAATAGAATCTGAAACAACATATAAACAAAAGCATAAGGGCTAGCTAGGCATCCATCCATCTACCCAATCCATCCATCCATCCATCCATCCATCCATCCATCCATCCATCCATCCATCCATCCATCCATCCATCCATCCATCCATCCATCCATCCATCCATCCATCCATCCATCCATCCATCCATCCATCCATCCAGTTATTGACCATAAATAATGCGTACAAGGAAGTAAGATGTTGACTTACGAAGCGAGACTTTCTCCGTGTTCAGTTGTACCGAAAAGCTTAATGGGACTGAAAAGGGCAACACGCTCCGGTATCCAGGCCCAGACAACTCTCATCTCCGTTGCTGTCACAACACTGGAGCTAAGGTTATCGAAGTCCACCGTATCCACCGACTGCCTGTAGGATTCAAATACCGAGAGTGAAACGACGACATTGAGGAACAACTGTTGATGTTACCTCACCTCTTCTGGTGGATGCTGACTCCTTTTAGCATGAGGGAGACCTTGTTGGCTTTGAAGAGGAGGTTGAGTTCTTTCCTCGTGGCAATCGGAACCAAGAAGGCTCTTTCTAAAAGATTCTCAGCCGTGCAGTGGCGAGCCACGTTCTGCACGAAACTTTTCATGTCTGTACGGAAATCCTCCACATCTGCAACTCTGGATGACACGGACACTTTGTACAGGCCCAGTAAAGCCAACGCCACCCTACAAACGAAATTTTTACATCATGTTGTTATTGTTTTTTTGTTCCGAATGCAGCTAAAATCAAGGCAAACCTGTAAAGAACTTTGTAGCCTTCCAGGAGGTAGACATCCAACACTCTAATGGCATATGTGAATGGAAGATCAGCAAAGATCCACATGATCCAGTCGGAGTAAAACTCAAAAAGGTTCTGGTGTGAGCTGGCTATCAACTTGCGGATACCTCGGCAGCACCTGTTGGCGATGTCCCCGAAGGTCATGCATGAGGCTCGGTATGTGAGAAAGGTCTGGTCAATGTAGCGTTTATTGGGGTCGGTGTAGCAAATCAGCCTGGAAACGCTGCAGAAACATTCGGCTTCGTCCTGGCTGAAGTGCAAAATGAGGGACACCAAAGCTGGGAGGATGGGACAAAAGTTCATTGCTGGGAAGTACTTTCCCAGACATAGAAGGATCTTCTTGACAGAATTCAGTCCCGCCTTATTGAGACAATACCTGGAAGAAGATCAGAGAAGATCTTCATTGTTTACATAAAAAAATGGTTCTTGAATTGTTTCCATTTATCGAAACGGTTGTTTCCATAAATCCAATCATTGTACCTTGGTATTTCTCCTGCTTCCATGTACTCTGGAATTGGGTGGCTGCTAAGGTTTTGTTCTCCAAAGAGCTTTCTGCTTAGTTCATAGTACACATCTCTTTCTGGATTGACACACCTACAGTACAAGTGACAATATCCAGTATGAAACTTTTACATAATCGAAGCCGTTTGTTTTGTTCTTGATCGCGGCCGAAACGACTTTACGAGCGCTGACCTGGAATGGATGCCGTGGATGATGTGATCGTAAGCCTTTGCTCTCAAAGTATGAGGCATAGCCCAGAAGCCTTCTCTTCCCATGGCTTTCAGTCGCTGGTGCTCGCTCGCCAATATCTGCTGGTATCGCTCGAAAGCTTCCGGATCGATCTTCTCCCAGTCCACAAATTGACCGTATTTCATACCAGAGCTGGAGCTGATCTCCCAGTTGTCTGACTCAGATATGGTCATCATGGACACACAATTAGGATTGCCTCTGTTGCCTGAACACACACGTAACATTTTATTTGAGGGAGAAAAGGGTGAGAACTCTCAAACATCCAAGATGCACTTACCGTTAAGATCTATTGGAAATGAATGCTTGTTCACTTTGGACTTGGACTTTTCATTTTTGTTCACAGGAGTCTGAGGTGAAGCGTTGGACTTTTGCTTAAGTGGAATGGACACAGTTAGATGACCCAAATCATTGTGGGGGTCATGTTCTGATGTTTCATAGCTGTAAAAAGACCTGGAAAGCACGATCGTGCATTAGCTCATTTCTCATGGTTCTGGACTACACCCTCCAGTTTTTTTTATGAATTGTTGAAGTTGTTGAAGAATGTTTTCAGCGTCATGTCACAAGCATTCCATCGACTCCAGAAGAGAACTCCTACCTTGAACGAGGTCTCTGATAGGTGTCCTTAGTCTGTGTCTGTACTCCATAGGTCTTGCTGTCCTCAGGATTGTAATAGGAGTGAGACCTCTGTCTACTTCTGCCTCCCGTCATTGTCCTCAGGTCAAATCGATCCTTCCACAACCGCAGAACGACGCAGTTCTCGAGATCCGAATCAAGACTTCCAAGGAATTCAATCCGATGAGGGGGATGTGCTTCACGTTTGGGGATGCAGGAACTTATATTAGCCTGTGGGTGGGGGTTTGTTTGTGGTGACTGATCGCTTTGAGCGGGAAGGGTTGCGCTTGCTTTCTTTGAATACAGCAACATCATGTGTCTCCTTCTCAGAGGAATTTAGTCAGCAATGAAGAGTCAAAATTATCATCACTGAATTGCAAATTATATCCAGACCAATATCACTTACTTTTTGGAATCATTGGATAAATAATTACTAAAAAATAATTCATAATGAATGAATAATATTCATTCATTACAAAAGTATTGTATGGTATTGTGTGATATTGGAATGTACAAAAGTCAACCCTGCGTACTTCTGATTTGGGGCAGTTTACATGCAGTACATTTGCAGCCATATTTTGAATTGATTCGATTGACCCGTCTTTAACCTATTTAGAAATATCCAAAATAAGGTCAGTCAGAATGGCTGCCAGGTACTGCTCCTTCCCTGATCTTGTCCAGGATCAAAATACCAACTTGGAATATTCCGAGAAATCCCCCAAAAGTTATTATTCAACACAACACGTGTGTTTTGATCCAAACAAGAGCACTGTTTGGTCATGACACATTCTACCTTACTAGTCCTTATCTAACATGTGGGTTACAACACGGATGGTCAAAACAACAAATTATTCAACAAGCGCTAGATGGTGATAAAATATTCGTACAAGAAACACTTACATTACCAGAAAAGAATAAATAATGTTAAAATTTTCATTTGCATTATAAATTAAGAAAAAAATCCAATACAAAATCTCGAAACTCTTTCCCCATTTAAATTGTCATTTAAATGCATAATAGACAATGATATATGAAACTTTCCATGACAATTCATGTTATATTCTGCGTGCAGACTGCATTGAAAAAGACACAAATTTGATAAAGGTTTATTTGAGGTCAAACAACCTTGCGTGGCAGCTAATATGTCATTATAAATTTTATAGATATATTTTTGAAAATGAAAACGGGCCGTTTTTAGTGTAATATCAACGGTCTTAACTGTTAAATAAAGAATTATTTAATTTAAAAAAAGCAAAGCACTGACCAAAAGATTGTTCCTTCTTGTGCACTGTAGTGACGTCACATCCAAATAGGAAGCGTTTCAGCTGTGGATAATTGCAGCAGTCTGGATTTTCATCTTTAAACCTATTTTCCCCTTCTCAAACAATGTCTCAGGATACCTGGTAAATAATGACTTTAATAATAATTACTGAGTTGTGTTATTTCCAGTATTCCAACGTTTAAACCTCAATTCTAATGTCGTCAAGATTTTGTTTACACGTTATGGTGGAGCTTACCCATTTTAACTTCGTGTTAACTCAACTACATGGATATATGTTTTTGTCTCTATTTCTGAAACCTTATGGTATAACACAAAACCACTCAGTTACATTTATAAATGACACCTTTGACTGTTCAAACTTTATAGGAATGCGATTGAAAGTAAATCGCGAACCCAATGTGTCACATGACCATCAAGTGGCGTTGCAAGACGTTGGTCAAAACATATACTGACCAAGTCTATTCGTTTTCTACATTAAAACAAAATGGAGGTCTTCAGTTGTCAAACTCAGACGTTCCTTTTCTCTCCCTTTCTGTCCAGGCTACAAAATTACGATGCCACTTGTCGGCTGGCACAAGAAATTGCTGAAAAAATCCAGGAACGTAACAGAGAGCAAAGAACAGGTGGCAACCCAGCCAAGGTGATAAAATGTTTTTTCATCGATAAATCAATACGATGCTGTGGTTTTCAAATTTCCCACTGTCATCTCTTCTTTATTTTCCTTTTTAGGTCAACATGGCACTCCGGGCATCACTTCAAAAGCTCAAACAAAATATTTCCCAGCTTAAAGATAGTGTGCTGAGGGCTTCTTCGTCGCGGCGCATGTATCCTTTTCTTTAAATTGAAGTGGTGAATGAGACGAGTAGGCAAACTAGCTTGGGAATTTGTAGTGACATCAGTTGGCCAGTAGAGGGAGGCAGATAGCTTTAAAAAAAAAAAAAAAGCTGGCTTGTCACACACCTAAAAAATCTGATATAGTAATTTAATAAAAGGTTTTAACAAAGACAGTTTCATTTGATAATCTTCAAATCATTATTTCGACCTGACCGGTTACTATTTTTTTGCATTGTATGAGTTAGAAAATTTTTATGACCTTCATGTGATGCCATCAGAATGCAATCAGAAGCGGACAGGCGGCAGAATCTCATTGACGACCTGCTGACTAGGGAGAAGCAGCTCAATGCCACTTTTAAAGGCGATATCACAGAACCAGCTCCATCCAGGTATGTAAAACAGTTTTAAGCAATTTAATCAATCTTTCAATGAAGGCAAACAAGGACATTCATGTCTTTTTTAACACCGGGTGCTACTAAGTGGCTGGCAGTAACTTCTGGGGCCCAACGTGTTGGAAGACACCAATGATGAACATTGGTGTTAGGCGTCCAATTAAAAATAATGACTCCTCATTCTCTTGGCCATGTCCTTGACCAGAAGGGTCAAAGGCTCTGAGCTGGGCTTTGATGATCTTGTCACTGGTCACTAACGTTCTGCAAGTCTGTGCACAATGTGAACTCGGGTTTGACCCGTGTCCCAGCACCCCTCGCTGTGCTATCCTTTGGAAAAAATAGTCTCCCTGTCTCCCATTAATTCATTTTTATGAATTGGATTTTCAGGTTTTTGCTGGTTTTGTTCCACACTTGGAATATGCAAATGTGAATCATTTCGTTGAGGCGTGACAATCCACTATCCAGGCATTATTTGATTTGTTTCCTCCTGTGAATGTCTGTGTACTTATAATTTGTTGTTTACAGTTAATGCTAATCACTCATTATTGGTTTACTTTAGTTCAAGTAGTTCTTCGTACAGTTGAGGCGAAATACATTGTGGGATGCTGGTCCACTTCCAATTTGTACTTGAAATCTACAATGGTTTTGTAGAAATAAATGCAAATGAATGAATCTGATTCAAAAGTTATAAAAGTCAGGCCAAAACATACCGCGAGTAATAAACCCAAAGTTGAACTTCTCTGAAATCTCTCAAGCTTAAAATTTGGCATGGAGCTGCTTTGTAGTGCTTGCTGGCGACTTTTATCTTCTGACAGACCACACACCCAATTACTTAAAAGACCTTGAGAAAGACAAATCAAATCACTAATAAATTCCCTCTAATCATGCGGTTATGTGCTTTTCAGTTTGCTCAGTGAGATTGAAATTTTTAACGTGATGTGTGGTGAGGTCATTTGAATTTGTGGTTCCCGTTGTGTGGTCTCTGAGGTCAGAACGTTGGAGGGAGGGGGAGTGCTGGGAATGGCCACGCTTGGTTAATCTAAGACACCTTTTCTCCAAAGATTTTGGGGTATTAGGCGATGGGGGAGGTCGCTGAGGTGTTTATAATCTCTCCCTGAGACAATACAATCGGCCATCTCCATTTCAGACTGAGCAAAAGAAGGATGTGGCGCCGGCATTTGAAGGCCGGCTTCACCTCGTGGCCTTTTCTCAATTATTCACTCACCTTTCCTTTATGTTTGCTTGCACTGGAAATAATTAGAATTAGTTAAGTCTCCGCTGTCCGAGTCGCTCAGTCAAGTGGTGGGTGCTCCGGCTTTGGTGGCGGCAGTCTCTTCCTCCGAGAGATCTGCCTGACTGGCTTTTGAGCATCCCGCTGACCGGCTAATTGGATCTTCACACACCGAGCACTTGCGAGGGATGGAGTGGCGGGGCCCCGCGCTCGGTCTCATAGTAATCAAACATGTCAGAGAGCTTAGACCGGCTCTGGGTTGGCGACCACATCAGAAGCAGCTTGAAATAATTATCGCGTTACGAAACGTGATAAACGTCATGTGTGGCCCGTGACCAATTTTGAAAGTAAAAATTGTAAAACCATGCGTTTTCTCATGGTATTTCCTGGCGCGTGGATTTGCTCGCATGTGGCTCGATTCGAGCAGACTGGGTTGGACTCAATCTCACACGGTGACCTGTCGCCACAAGACTTCCAGCGACAGCTTTAACCAATCAGCGGAGGAATAGGTTTAATACCACCAGCGTACAGCTCTTGCGGTTATTATTTGTTTTCCGTCCAAATGAGTGAATAGATGCTGTCATGTTTTCTGACGTCATTCTCCTTTTTCAAACCTTTTATTGAGTACGTTTGTGCGGCTATATAGACAGGCCTCGACACTCAAAGTCCGTTTGGAAAGACTCAAAACAAATCCAATTCTCCGATACTACGCACCGATACTACATGGCTATACTTTCTGTTAAGGAGCCATGTAAGTCATAGGTGTATCAAGTGCTATTATTCGCTCTTCACAAATGTCAAAATTCAAGCAACTAAACACACAAACAAGAATTATTGTGTCATGATTATAATTTTATGCTCAAGGTCCACCTTATTGGCCGGAGGCGCAGGAGCAAGCGACGGAGTCTCCACCAACCCGTGGCTCATTAACGAATCGGACGAAACCAGGGGGTTGACTTTTGGCGAGATTAAACAACAGCAGCAACGAATCATCGAAGGTAAAAAAAAAAAAAAAACACGGGCAACTTGTTCATTTTTGTCCACTGATCAATTTTCAGGTCTCCTGCATCGCATTTGGATGTGGTAGCCATATGGAAGCACTCTTGTCACAGTAACAAAAATACAGCACAAGGGTATTTCCAGTAAGAGATGGTAAAACACACTCACGAAAGTTGGCGTAAAGAGGCAAATTAATCGATAAAACCGTATCACACGCCCAACAGATTGGATTTAGTGCCGCCGACGCATGAAAGGTGCCCATTACTACCCACATCAAGAAGATCTCCTCCAAGAGTGTTTTCTCCTTTTTCCTTCTCTCCCCCAACCAATAAAAGGTTTGGACACGACTCCAACGGCCAGACATCAGAATTCTCCGTGCGACACTTCATTGCAATGTCTCTGCTTCGTTTCAATTTGGGATCGCGGATTCATTTTTACGACAATGAAACCCCAAGCTCTTGGAGCTTTCCAGTCCCGTGAGGGGTTTATGGCTGAGCGGGGTAATGGTTAGCGCCTCAAACCGTGCTCATAAAAAAAAGGAAAAAAAAAATACTGTGATAGACAGCGCGTTAAACTTGTGATCAGCGGGGGCCGAGTCCTTTCTATTCTTCTCCGCCGTGATTGTTTTCCACCCCACCTCGAAACCGCTGCGGTTGTAATCGTTTTAAGCGAGGCTGCTAAACGACTCACACGTGGCGCCGAGGGCCGATCCGATGGCAATTTCATTCTTGTTCACCTGGTTCTTCCTTGTGGTTTCAGTGCAGGACGCAGGTCTCGATGCGCTGGCAGAGGTCATTAGCCGGCAGAAGGTCATGGGACAGGAGATTGGCAACGAGCTGGACGAACAGAACGGTAAAGTTCTAATCTTTAAACGGTCATTCATTCACACGTGATGCAAAAACATGACATTTTTTTTGTCTTATTGATTTTGAATCATCTTTGTCTTAAACTCATGCGCTCGCATTTGTCTTATTAAAAAGCATTCATCACCTCGGAGACAATCTTTTAATACGTCGTCCGAGGTTGAATAACAGAATGACTAAAGCAGTGAAACTACCAAAGCTTCCCCTCAGCTGGGGGAAAAAAAAAAAAAGTGGCAGATGTTTGGCGCATTTTGTCCCACATTGACGGGCAGCGAGGAGAGTGAGAAACGGGAGATGATTGTTTTAACCTGCTCTCTCCTTCAGCTGGCGTGTTTTTTTTTTGTTTTTTTTTTCCCCCGTCTCATTTTTTCAGCTCCATGTCAGTGTTTCCAATTACACAAACTGGAATGGTGGGAGAGCCCCCTTTGCTCCAATTCTGAAACAAGAATGCGCGAAGGCTAATTATTTTGGCCGCTGAAACAATGGCTTGTCACCGGCTCTGTGTAATGGAGGCCACACTACCCTTGAATATAAACTTAATGGCGTGAAAGTTATTATTTTTTTTCAAAGACCACAAAAACGTGCGCCACCTGCAAGGATTTTAATCACTTCCATGAGTAAAAGTCCCAACACTAGAAGAATGCAAGGGCCACTCGTAATTTATTTGATTCTATACTAATTTATGCTACAATGAAACAATTAAGCAATTTGATATTGATATCTTGAAAAACTGCACTATCACAGCTTATATAGTTTGAAGGGATTCTTTATTTTGGGGTGGCCGGCGGCCCTATATCACACTCGAATAGATGAGCCCCTGCTGAGGAGCAATCTGTAAGAAGCTGAGCATTTTAGCCTCATGCTATCATTAGCCAGCAGAAGATCAGAAGTTTATTTTTACTATATGTTGCAGGATGGTGAAAAATTGACAACAGGTCGCCAATGGCCCCCAGAGTATAGTTTAAAAAGCTACGTAACTAAATGCTAATGTTAATTAATAACTTCATCGAATATATAAGGAATTGTCAAAACCTTGCTAATTGATTTTGACACTTTTGTGGCAGTCGTCCTTTAACGTTCAATAAATGTCAAGGCAGACTTTGTCAAACTCCAGTTTAATTTAATCAACGAGGCCAATAAAACGTCACAAAAGAAAATACTTCCAACTCGATCTTGATACTAGCCATGTCCAACTTTTTTTTTTATTTGGGGGGGGCCTGCTTTTGTTCATCCGTGATCACTGTACTGTGAATGCAGTGTTTTTCTATAAATAGATTAAGCTCTTTGTAGTCTTCTGCTGGAGTCTAGCCCACGACCCAAGTGCATTGAAGGTTGCAGTCGTTTCCTTTTGGAGAAATCTTTCCGGCTCGGGTCAACGCGGAAGATGACCTTTTTTGGGAGATGAACCCAATGGCCCCCCAGATTAGTGCCAAGGCTCCAAAAATATATGAAGTCATCATTTATTCTCATTGTATTATTTAGTCCATAACGACTTTCAGTTTGATTTCCTACATAACAATAGCATGTTTGGATATTCATATTTTCAAAAATAAATCGACCCGTATACCCGAACATTTTCATTGCTACTGCAAAAGTCAACTCGAAGAGTTCAACAGTTCTATTTCAGTTCATCCGATTATATTTAAATGAGACCTATCTCCCGAATGATGACATCGGCTATTCTTTCAGCATCAGCACTTTCAAACAAACGTCATGTGCATAAAGCATTCACAGGAATGAATCATGCCGTCTTCCATGTGTAATATCGCTCCAATATGTGACGAAGCACATTAAAGATGACGGAAAGAGCTGAACGTCGATTTATCGTTTGTCCGAGTCACAAAGCTGGCCCCGGTGAGTCGTGTTTTCCCGACGAAACACGCCGTAACGTTCATTGAAGGGATGTCAAACTTGCAGCGAACCTCGTCTTGTGTGACTGTTGGATTGGCCGACTGCGTGACTTGATGAATTATCGAAGCCATCGAATATGTGAGGGGATAATGTTAGACACCCGCATCGTAATTTTCTGTGGTCTCCCTACTCATAAATTTGAAATGAATCATCTGAAGCTGGTTTTCTTTTTTTTCGTGTTACTGTAATCCGGGCTTCTTTTATTTTGTTTGTCGTAAATGAATAAAAGGGAAATCTGGCTCGAAGTGTTGGTGAACATAGATTCCCCCCAAGACTGACTTAAGTATTAGACTCTGCATTCTAAGGGGATTACAATCAATCATGAGTCCCTGGTCTCTCTCTTTCTCTCTTTTTTTTAATCTGTCCATCCGTAGCAGCATCCATCTCTGTCGGAAGACCGTCAGTGTCAGAACGTTCGAACAATCGGCCAACATGAGCAGTTTGTCCTCATTGGCCAAGCAAGGAAATTAACATTTTTTTGGACTCTAAAGGAGAACATCTGAAAACATTTCATCAATCACGTTCTGTTTCTCTTTAGTAGACCCTTCGCTTTCTCTCCCCCCCCCCCCTCCTATTTTGTCACTTGATTAGTGTGGATTTAAGTGGTGGTCTTGACGCTTTTGAAACACAACCTGTTAGAGTTTCAGATGCAGGTCAGGGTGACATTTTGAGAACAAAGACATTATCGCGGAGGTTGTCTGTAGAAATTCTTTCAAGTCACGTATTTGCTGAGGTGAATATAGACATTTAAAAGAAAAAAATAGCCGAGCTGAATGTTTCCTCATGTGAGAAAGTGGACCCGTTCCAACAACACTTTTACATCACACAGTTGCACCTCCTTTGAAAAATATCGTTTCGTAAAAGTGTGGCTCAAGTAATCATAAAATACCCATAAATTGTAACCATAGCGAATGTTGAATCAAAGGTAACACTTATTTTTTTTTTTTTAATGTATACAAATATTTTTTACATCTTCATGTTGGATTAACAAGCCAGAATGTTGAATCTCTTGATTTTCCTACCGCAAGTGTCCATTTTGTGACATCTTGATAAAACCCTAATGCTTGAAGAATAAACAGCCTGATAACGGATGATACCAATCTAAATCAAACCAGACCCGCTGGGTGCAAACAAGATTTGACAAACCGGGATTTTTTTTTTTTTTCCCTGCGACGTAACTGCTCACATTGGATATAGACATATCAAATACAGCATAGGATGAAAAAGAAAGGTGTCTTCCATCCTGTGCAGCTCATCTGCGCCACAAAATCACATCCAGATGTCGGTTGTGTGGGAGAGGCCGTTTCCCGTCTACTCCCGCCTCCATCCATCTCATCCAGCCGCCGTGACTGGCACTCCAAAGGTTTTTTCACAAACTATCAATTTGGCATTGAAATCATGACATCTGTCAAATTAATCATAATAATAATAACAATAATAATAATAATGAAATATATAAAAATGTTATATATAAATATATATATATGAAATACATAAATTATTAATAATAATAATTACTATTATTGTAAGCATCTTAATATAATATTAATAAATAAAATGATTACAAATGTACCTATATATTTAAGGATGGGAGAGTTTGACTTTCCCATCGCTCTCCTTAAAGCCAAGAGCAAAAGAGACAAACTTTCCTTGATGGTTTTTACTCTAAGCACCATGTGTTAGAGTAATCTGTCTGTTTTAGTGGACAATAAGGAGGGTTGAAACTGGCTTTATGGGTTTTACTGGAACGCTAATACTGAGATGACACATGCCGTGCCATTTTTGATCCAAAACGTATGAATGATTTTCACACCCATAGGATAATGTCTTGTCTCAATTGTTTTTAACATTAACAGCTTGGATTTAACTACTGATTTGTTTCCTGAACAGTTTATTCATATTTGAGAGAATCTTATTTGATGACTCCACGGAACCTTTCAGAAGGAACTTTTTTGTCTCAATTACCGTATTTTTCAGATTATAAAGCATACCTAAAATGCTTCTCAAAAATTGACAGGGAGCGTTATGAGAAGGTACAAACAGGCTTGTTTATGTGTTGTATTTTCTGCTTATTATTAATCATAGTTTACTCAGCCTGCTCTGGTCAAATCATTCTGTCACATATTACAATCGTTCAGTTATTGCTTCCCGCCTCCAAACACTAATTCCTTTGCCATTCAGATGTTCTAGTCAGGGATTTTTTTTTTCAGTACTTGCTGACTTGTATTACCACTTTCTTGTGACTTTTCTGTCACACAGAAATCGGGTTAAAAATATCCCTGCGAAAGCAATATCCAAGCGATGAGAACTTTCCCATTGACTTTTTCCAAATGTTGTCTTGAAAAGACGGTCACGCAATTGTGAAATGAATTCAAAGATCCCCAGGGACCAAAAAAGCCCCGAAGTATATCTTACGATACGGGTTGGAAAGGTCACGGTTGGAAAAGTTCACAGGTGTAAAAGCTGAGTCAAATATCGCGCTTGACTGTAATCAAATTTAGTACGCGCAACAATTGTAGACATAACATACAGCGGGCCATTGTCCTTGTATCCGAGAGGTATTTGTCTGAAGTCGGTACTTAAGCGATCCAAATCAGCAAGCCTTCAAAGTGACACGTTTTCCAGCAGACACTACAGCGAGACTTTAATCACGCCACACACGTGTTACAATGTGTCACGCTTTTAAAAACACAAAAGCTTTCATCTGATAACCATTGCACGTGTTCTGCCCAGACTAGACCCCGTCAAGGTTGTCTGTAGGATATTATACTTCACATTATTTTGATGGTTCTGAGAGGAAATTTTGTGAGTCACCCAGCAAATATAAATTTGTAATAATTTACCACCAAATGTCTTCATCTTGTTATAAGGAAGAAATAACTTGACTTGCAAGGCTATGCTAGGTCCTACAGAAGTGTGGTCGTCCTATGACATCATATATTTGCAATTTTTTTTTTTTTTTTTGGAGCCCCGCCCCTCTTCTTTGTTGCCCACAAGCAAACGTACAATTTTGTTTCCACTGTGGATGGGAAGTTTTTTCAGCCGTGCTGTTGGCTAAACATTTATTCTGGCCCTTTGCGGGTTGAACTCAATTATCCTGGAAAAATCACTGAGATTTTCAGCAATTACATGCACCTCATATGCCACCCTGGAATTTTAAGTGCTCCCTACTTGTTTCTTTATTAAACGCATAGTCCAGTTCAAATGTTACTTTTTTTTTTTTTTTACTACTTTTTCTGGAACTGGCTCTGTATATTCGCTAGGTCATAATAATATGCATGACTCAACAAGCGCTTTAGTATTCAGAATATTAGTTGTAGTATTTATGATTTTTATTAATTGGCTTTTCTGTGGTTAGTCCAGATTTTATCGAACCCCCTAATATGTTTGATTGGCTTTTTTTTATTTTATTTTTTTTACATTAAAGTTAAATGTTGTAAACTTGCATCTCACTTGTTTTTTTAATTTTTTTATCGAGGCTCTGTCAAAATAAACAGTTTATCTGGTGGTTGCACAAGTGTGCACACCTACTAAATTTTACAATAAACTAATTTCATTCCTACTAGAGTTAAATTGCAATCATAATACAACTGGCACAATTTAAAATGTAATTGCCACCCATTTTAGCGACATATTCAAACTGATAACAATCCTACCTGCTAGATAAGCTGATAAACCAGTCTAAACCGTTTTTTTTTGTTGTTATTCTTATTATTAATGTTTCTTCTCAATACATCACCTTCTTCTGGGTGTCGTTGCTAATGAAGTGTGCTGCTATTGATGAAGTGCAAAGGCAGCTGGCGTTGGCGCTCGTGCCAGTGACACGGTGGTCCACCCCCGGCGCTGCCACCCTCATGCTTCTATTTTTTGGTGGCATCTGGCCACATGGGAGGGGAGAAAATGCTAATGATCATCCCGGCCAAAAATTATATTTAAAAAAAAAAAAAAAATCAATAATCACTTTTTTTTTCCCAGCAGTAGGAGGGACTAGTTTTGTTTGCATCTCACATAATTACTGTACCTCGCCTGAGCCTCCATTTTGAAATATTAACTCGACAGTCTTTAGGTCTGTGAACATTTCCAAGGTTTCTTTAGGCTGTTCTTTAAAGTGTCTTGTGAGTGAAAGAGAGGCTCAACTTTCACTGAAGTCGTCCATCAATGGACTGTTGGTTGTTGTCTGTCATGTGCATTGGCAGATCTTGGGGTTAACGTAGGTGAAATTCTTCACACACACACAGCCGGTTCTAGTTTGAAACAGTGCACGCAAGTAGTCCGAGAAAGATTATTAGACAGCGACATGTGTCAGTGTTGCTATATTGGCTCAAAGCAAACATTTTAGTTAAAAAAACAAAACTAATATTCTTTCAGCTACCCATTGTGGAGCTCTGAGATTTAGTGTCATGATTTCATTGAGGGGAAAACGAAGCTTCATGAAGCAGTTTTTGCATTTTTCGACTCCTCTAGATGGCACCCTCAGTTCAACATTAGGTTGAAAGAACACTGACTTGCTATTTCTTAAACGTCTTTATTTAAGCCAACAATGCTATCGAAAGGAGTCATAAAAACACACCAATTGGTTTATGAAGCTTCATTTTGTCATCACTGCATGATTGTATTGTTTGCCGGCATGATTGTCTTGCAACATAGCACGAATAAACAAGACATTCGTCATCACTTAGCTAACTACTCCCCAAGAGGAATCAATTCAAGGATGCATTAAAAGCCCTCCCCAAAATTGTTGGCTCAGGGAGGCTGTCGGTGTGGCAGGGGGTTGATGTCCAACAGTGAGACTAATCTCACCACATGTGTCCAAGCGCTTCACAAGGCCAGATGTTGAAACTGCTGATTTGTGTGTGTGTGTGTGTGTGTGACAATGTGAAACACCCATTTCACGCACGTGGTTAGAAAGACATAAAAGCTGGCGGTACTAGCTAAGAAGACATGGGGTAGAATTTAATTACGGCACATATGTATGCCATTTTTCCCTTCTTAAGTACTGATAAGTTTTGAATTGATTTCATGGTTTTATCTGGTCTGGTCAAGGGTCGATAAGGTGTCTCAGCGTGCTACGACCGAAGAATTCTCAGTACAACTGTTACAAACTTTGGGTTTCTACACATGCGGACGCTCCAACTTGCTGTGGCTTTGGAGGTTTATCCACTGTAATAGCATTTTAAATAAACAAACCTCTGGTGAAACAGGGCCTCTTTTGTGGGCCGTCAGATCCACACCGGGGCCAATAGCTGACACACATGGCAGTGTAGATTACAATAGGAAATTGACAATTATGTTTTTTGCAAACTTGACTGCCAACAGCGCTGCAGTGAAGCCATGTACTGGACTGTGGAACGGTTATATACTGTCATAAGAAATGAATTGAAAATGTATGGGATTTTTTTGGGGGGGTCATTTTCGATGTCTTTATCAACCTTTTTTTTTTGTTGTCATTTAGAAATCATTGATGACATCACGCATCTCGTGGATAAGACAGACGGCCGCATTCGCAATGAGACACGACGGGTGCAGCTGATGGACAAAAAGTCGGCCTCCTGCGGTGAGTTGCCTGATTCACTTTGTTTTGTCAAACTTAACTTCAATAAGGCATCCGTAAAGTCTATTTCAGAACAATGACAGTATTTAAAGATTTGACAGTACATAGAATGGAAAAAATGACGCTAATGTGGGAGTTTCCTTCAAATAGTCAGCAGAGGGCAACCATATAGAATAGCAAACCATTTCCTAAAAAAAAAAATCCTTGAATTGATTTATTTTCTAAATCACATCAGTAACCTCCCAACATTTATTGGTCTCACTCATTATAGTTTGAAGTTTTTAGTCGCGTAAACCCCAAAACAGATGTAGCAGTGCACAGGATCCAAAAGTCCAGTCCAGCTTTTGCGGAGAGTAGCACGTAACGCACACTAATGAGTCACCTTCTTAATAAGTCCGTTGATCTTTTTACCGTCACCCTACGTCTTCAATTTCTATTGCTTTTGATGACTTAATTAGTTCAATGTGTGGTGTGGCCCTCAAATCCACTTCAATTGTTGCCTTTTCCAACAATATTGGTCAGCAAGCTTCCCACAGGGGAATTAGCGCAGCTGGCTCAAGGCCATCTTTGGAATGCGTGAGCGTGAGCTGACCTCTGTTTGCCCATTGAACTCGGTCAGCATGGCTCGGGCAAATGTCGTTTTATTTTGTCAAAGAGACCGAACAGAAGCAGAGCAGACACTATGAAGGTTCTCGCCCCTGAAATGCTCGATTCTCTGGGCTGTGTCCCCCACGGTACCCACGCGCGGGCTTATTCGTCGATCCCAGAGCTGCTCGTCGTGTCCTTCATCGCCACATTTCAGTACGTCCACTTTATACAATTTGTGTACATTCCCAAATGTTCTCCTTGTGCGTACAGGTTTGTATATATTGCTGTGCGTTCAACACGAGTGGAAACATTCTTGCTTTTTCTCCGCAACAGCATCCCCCCCCCCAATTCCTCGCTGTCATCCCCTCGCTCGTCTCCGCGATTGTTTGGCACCCGTCTTTGTGTCAGAGTGCAGAGAAAGAGCTGAAACGACGACATGCCGCAAATTGTTTGTAGGGCTTTCCCCCCTCGTTCTCAATGGCAGCGTGTTTATAATTCCTCAGATTTAAGTCTTTGTTTATTTTCGTTACCACCTCTCATCCAAAGCTGGCTTTTTTTTGTAGACTTGGTGATGTCAAGCCATGACAGTTGATGGCATACTTAAAATATCTCTTGGAGGCCCTCTTTTTTTTTTTTTTTTTTTTTTTTGATGGCTGGAGACATTTCAAAAATGTCACTTGCTTTGATTGTGTAAATATCTAATGTTATCTTATTATTGGTATATTTTCATGCAATGACAACCGAATGATTCATACAATTGCATACATACATTGCATACATATTTACCAGCTCGTAATAAAATCAGTAAATCTGCCAATTCGCCATCTACCAAGTGAAGTATTCTCTTTATTAAATAAATTGGGGTAAAAAAAAAAAAAAATACATTTGTGGTAATACACATTACTCTCGGAGTAACAAATCCTTGGGAGGGTGGCGCGAGTTCTCTGAGTCATTTGACATCACTTCACTCCCAGGCAACATCAGTCGTACTTAAGCACTTCCCTTCGCCACAGAGTTAATCCACATTTGGTGAAGTAGCGCTTGTGCTCACCGAATAATCCCGTAGGTGCCTTGCATTCAAATTAGGGTTGGGCTGTTTGGAATGGAAGCAAATTACTGGATCGCTAAAATGTTTGGGAAATAAACTGCGCAAACTACTTGCGACTTGTTTTGATGTTACACTTTCGGAAATGTGAAACACCAGAAGCTCCTGACGCACTACTTCTTAAAGCTGCAATTTTTCTGTTTGTTTCAAAACATACAGGGAGTGTTCCGCCTTGGTAACAGATGTAGGAAGTCTCCGTGTTAGGGTGTTCCGCAACGCAGGACCACGGGGTCGAAAATTGAACTTCTAAAATGATCTTCTCTTATGGCTCTGATATGTTCACATTCAAACACGATCCAGATTAAATGGAATTGTATGTTTGTAATTGTAGCCTGATACTGTTAGTAATTTATTGTAAGATCTCAAATATTATGATTAAGACTTCACCGAAAATACTCAAGTATGCCAAATAATTTAACAACACCTTGTATTTATACTATGTGTTTTATGTATTCCAAATTGTGTCCAGAAAACGTTGGGGCGGGTTGTTGAATTCCTCGATGTGCTCAAGTGACAGGATCACTTTATTACAGCGCGGAAGCTTCTAGGTTTGTCGGCGCCTGTCCGGGACTCGCACCAATTATTTGTTGCTTGTTTGCGATTTGTGTCCAAAAATGACCTCTGGATCTCCTGGGTGGTCGATCTGTCAATAGACATCAAGCATCTCCTTCACTGTCACAGCACACTTCTCATCTGTTTGGCAAGCGAATTTTTCCATTAGTCTCCAGTGAAGGTCAGGAAGCGCTCATTTAGTCAGAGATGGGGAATGATGGGAGAAGAAGGAGGGTCACAGTCTGTGTGTCTCATGTGGCCGAATGTCTGGATTCTATCACAGTGTGAGAGTCATTGCAATTGAACACGTGCGTACCGCGCATACATACCTCAGCCATCATTGTCACGGGCGTTGCTGATGGACGTTGGAAGAATCATTTCTGATCGAATCAAACAAAAGCGAAGTTAGGTTGTGTGCAAACAAGTGCTGTGAAAAAGGCCATTTTGATAAAAGCAACAAATTGGATTGAGCCACAAGCGTCGTTTTCTCACGAATGCCTTCCGACAAACTCGCCCCGTATTTCCCCCTTTGGGAAAAAAAACGACTAATTAGGCTGCCGGGTGGGAACGAAAGCACAGCAAGCCAAAGAATGAGAGAAATGTAAACTTGAAGTGAAAGGCCTGGGCAAAATACCAGCCGTATGCTTCATAACTTTGGACGTCTTGAGTGCGTAACGGAATTCTCGACAGCGTTTGGCCCAGCCCAAGATGCGGTTGTTTGGAATCTTGGAGGAAAAAAAAAATAAGGTGAATGCTTGTGTCCTTGGGAGAGGTTTTATGATGTTTTAACTCATTTAACATCTCGTTCAATCAGGTTAAATCACTCACAGCTCACTTGTGGTTTCTCGGGGACAACGCAGAACCCAGTTTTAGAAACAAGCGACTGTACCAGGAAATACGTTTCGACCCGATTCCTTCCGATTTCCTTTCCCGCAATTCTGTTGTCTGTTGATGAAAGGCAACAATAATAGAAACTGATATTTTCACGTGAGCACTTGATCGGATCATCGCTTTATCGGATCATCGCTAACTAATGGGTTGTCCAATTAGTCAGTAATTAGTCTGCGCACAATTTGTGCAATGTGTTTTATGAATAAATGTCCGGTTTTTTTTTTCTTCTCTTCCTCAGGGATGATGGTGGTGATCGTTTTGCTGCTTATCGCGATTGTCGTGGTCGCCGTGTGGCCCATGTAATGAGAGACTACAAATCTTACAATCTGGATGAGGGAATGGTAGGAGTCAAACACAGATGAAGACATTGTCTCCTTCAGCTTGATCTGATTTGAAATCAATTCATTCAAGCTTTGCATTATTTTTCCCTCCACTGTTAGATTGTATTTACATCGGTAACGTTTCAATTTGTTGGATGGGTTTGTTAACCTGCCTTGTAAAGATATTTAAGTAGTGTCTGGGACTAACCAAAAAAAAAACCATCGTTTATACTTTATAACACCATATCTTCTGAATGATTGTATTTTAATGAAAGGCTTTGTTATTTATCTGAAGGAATGCATTCCAATCTGAAAAAAAAAACCACACACAAAGGTCACATTTTTCAGTGTAACAAGAGTTTATTTGAAAATTTGCTTTTAGTTCTACCGGCTTGGTATGTTCAGTAGTTATAATTTTCTTCTTCAATTAATGGCAACAATCTAAACAATGACAACACATGGGGGGGGGGGGATACAAATAAAAAGTTGGAATAAAGGAATAAAGGAAATCCTGGCTTGTGTAATTAAATATATTTATATATAGAATAATCGTAATATATTAGTACACATTGTAAAAAATAACATTGCAAAAAAAAAAAAAAAAGAGAAGTGGTTTTGAATGTGACAACTAAACAACATTTACAATTTATAGTACGAACAACAAAGCAACACTCGGAAATGGAATTTACATACATTGAGCATTTCCACAATAGCACCGACATAAAACATGATGTTGGAGGATAAACAGTTCAAGAAATATCTGAAAAAAATGACTTTGTTTTTTTTTTTTGCAGCACTCGAGTCGGATCATCATCAAAGACAAAAGTTCCGATTTATATTTAGACTAATAATGTTTGTGTTACTCTTTTTAATTGTATATCTGAGGCCCAAAATAAACATTTGGATCAAATTCCTGGAAAGGGAACGACATATCAAAGCATAGGTAATTTCTGGACTATTTCAAACAACTAAGAAATTATTTTAGCTCACTATTTCAAAAATTCCAGGTGTGCTCGTATGGTTACAAATTCATTGTGTTTTGGGGAGAAATATTTATCGGATGATGGCTACATCCAACTCGCATTGCAATTAAATAAATGTTTTAAGAGTGAATTGTACTTGTACTTGACTTTTGATCAAAGTAATCAATGGAAATGTTATTTGAGAATTTTTATGAACCATTAATACCATTTTTTACATTGATTAAACTGAAATAAATATATAGCTTTGTGTACGTTGAAATGCAACCTAAATAATTAGGTAATGATCAGTAATGACCTATAAAATTCTCAAGTGAAAGAATACTGCTTTCCTTTTCCCATATTTCTGGAAGGAAAAAAAAATCACAAAATTCTGATTTTTACCTAATTCATCCACTTTCCACAGGATCACAATTTGTGACAGAACACAGAATGTTGTTCAGAATCAATCTTTCAGCCTGGAAATGGCAAAACGAAAAAACATTTCATTTTCATCTGAAACTGACAGCAAGGAAAGAATTTTTTTTTTTTTTCTCTTCACTGAAAAAAGAATGGCGGGGAAAAATAAACCTTAAACCAACGAACGCGTCAATTCTAACTTAAAGCACAACCATGTTTAGTCTTCAAGATTTTCATCTAAATTATTTTTGTTTACCTGAAACAATTTGTATGATTGAAAACATTGTTTTCTGAGTTTGATCTAATGAAGCAAAAAAAATATACAACCATAAAGAGGATGTTTTTTTTGTTTTGTTTTTTTACTGAACGTAAAACCAACAGGTAGGTGCACAAATATAATCTTAAATTGGTGCAAAATGGGCAAAGAGACGGACAGGTGTCAAAGATAAAGAAAGGGTCAAACCAAATCTGTAAGGTCAGCTCCTTCAACCGAAATTCACTAGAGTCGAATTCCTAAATGTTTCTTTTTTTTTTTTTTTTTACACTACAAAACAAAAGAAAACCAAAAAGCAGCGACGTCAACAGTCTCTTTCGGCTGTAGTCTTTTGTCTTTTCTCTCCTCCTGCGTCTTATCCCATTTACGGCTTCTTGCACTTTCCTTTCTTCTCCCGCTGTTGGAACTTCCGCAGCCTTCGCGCCCACGTGTCCCTCCACTGGATAACCAGGCTGCCTTTGTCCGCCACCACACCGCCGCTCTGGCCGGGGGAGTCCTCGTCGTTGCCCAGCAGCAGATATTTCTTGCCCGGCTTGATCTTGGGACACTTGCAGGCCACGTCTTTGGCGCGGACCCACAGGAACTGGTCCCCGCGACGAATCCGACTCTCGCCTTGCTTGTAGACTGAAATGACGTTGACGGTGAATTTCCACCACTCGCCCGCCTTGTCCGCCTTCAGAATGTGGACCTGGACAGCTGTGGGTGCGAGAGGAATCGTGTTGTTACTCCAGCACGTTTATAACCAATTTGGATTTCTAGTGTGAGCCCCCCCCCCCCCTCCTGCCCCTTTATCCCCCAAGTGATTCTATGGACACCCCGAGAAACTTGTAGCATCATTTTGTAACGCAGCATGCTGCCCGGCTCTCCCGCCGATCCTTTCAAAACAAAACCTCCATTCGCTTTCTGTCCTGTGGTGTGTTTGAATAGTCAGACCAGATCCTGTCTCTGGTCTCTTGTGGATCTGATGACTTTGACAAGAGTTTTTTTTTTTTTTTGTGTGTGTTGAACAATGCTAACAGATTTATTAGCCAGCCTTCTGAGTATTTCACCCCAATGTCACATTCACTGGAACCTTCTTCTGTTTTTCCGCCAGCGTCTTTGTCGCGGCACATTTATTATGTTTAATCTTTACACGCGAAGGTAAGCCATGGATGGAAAATGTCGGGTCTAGAGGATTTACTGCAGACTGGAGATCAAGCATGTGGCACAGGGAACAATGTGGAGGGCGCTGGAGGTGGAGCTGAATGTCACTTGTTGTAGTTTGCATTTAAAACTGACGCTTTGTATTTAAAAAAAAAAAAAAGGCCAAAAGTGCTTCAACTGGATTGGAAATGGCGCTCGAACCTTTCCTACAACATTGCTTTAATCGGAAATTCTTCTAATTTCCCCCCACACACACTTTCCTCCTTTTAAATGAATGTTAATCTGCAGTACGAACAGCGTTGACTCACCGTAATCCTTCTTGCAATACTTTTTCATGTTGATTTTCAGTTTGCCTTTTGATGCTTTGCAGTAAGAGTCACAGTCTGGAAAGGCATGACAACAAGTACAGTTAGTTTGTTTTCCAAAGAATGATCCCCCCAAAAAATTATGTATATTTTGTCTTGTATTTGTAGACATTCCAAAAATTAAACATGAATTTATTATTTTTATTTCATAGTATATATCTATACCGATATATATGTGTGTACGTGTGTGTAAGAATTCCCCCCCCCCCACGTTATCTTGTGTCGAGGC
Source organism: Syngnathus leptorhynchus (assembly GCF_054491065.1). NCBI lineage: Eukaryota > Metazoa > Chordata > Actinopteri > Syngnathiformes > Syngnathidae > Syngnathus > Syngnathus leptorhynchus. The sequence goes on along the minus strand of NC_141199.1, from coordinate 14,092,070 downwards.
CTAATGGTACCATCAGCAGCGTTACAAATTACGAGCCTAGCCTATAGCCGCTTCTTCCCTGTCAAAGCCTGGGAATCATTCGACCCAATGTGGACCACCTTCCCACCCCGCCCCGACACATCACTCCAAATCTCACCTCGCTTGTCACCCCCAGCCCTCCCCCCCCAGAAAAGAAAAACGCCCTGGGATCAAGGCCCCACCGATGGGCCGTGTCAAACGTTTGCATTCATTGCAGCGTGGACATTGGGAGAAAGAGCATTGGGGGGCGGGGGGCAAGCAGCTATTCCAGGGTGTGGAGGCTGGGGCTGGTATGAAAGGGGTCATTGGCACACAAAGGGAGGTCAGGAAGGAAAAATTAGCCATCCATGAAGACGAGTTAGGCGCAGAAGACACTTTTCTTAGAGGGGGGGGGAGTGTGTCCACTCTGAACAAAAAAAAAAAAAAAAAAACGCAGGCATAGGCATCGCCTAAACGATGAGGTAACCCAAATTGCACCGCCACTGCCTCCCGTTTGTTGACTACTCTTGTCATCCACTTAAGAAAGTTCTGCACTGAAAGCAAATGATCAAATTTGTTTTTCCCTCTGCTCCTAAAAATTGGATCCAGAGTTCCAAGTGCATGAAGAGTGCCGCTAGTGCTGGGTGCAGCTTGAATATGAACAAACTTCTTTGTTGGTGGGGGGGGGGGGGTCTATGCTCTGTGCCTTTGCCCCCCCCCCCTCTTTTATGCTCGTTTTCAATGAGGTTGCCAAGGAAACGCTAAAAGGAGGAAAAAAAATGCACCCCTCCTTACCTACACAAAACAGAAGGAATAAGGCGAGAGACCGACGAAGAAGATAGAGCAAGAGTGAAGTTTGTCACAAGAATAGATCACGTCCAGTCGTCATGATGGTGTTGCTAAGAAAAGCCACAAATTCAACAGAGTCTCATTAGCATTTAAATGATTAGTAGCATGAGCAAGGAAGCTTTTGTTTTTTTTTCCCCACAACCCTCCTCCTTAAAAAGCATCACGATACTTCCCTTTGATAGCCTTTCGGACCCTATTAGTGTATCCCTGCGACATCCCACTGGTTGTGAGCGATCCCCAAGACCTCCATTTAGGACCAGGCAGTCCCCTACCGGGAGGACAAATGTTGCCTTTGTGTTCTCGTTCCAGACGAGGGGAAGTGGGAGCGGACCTGAGCTCCAATGTGGTCATGTAGTTACTTACGCTGCTTTTGTTTGCAGCCTGGTGTGTACCTAATTGAGTTCTGGACCTCTGCCCCTGACCGTAACGCTGCTGTACAATCATTTGGAGTGGATCATTTGGATGACTAAAGCTGCTACAGCACAGGAAACACTTCCAAATAATATGTCGACATAATTCCCCATGGTCACCCTGTCGTGAATATTATAATAAACTAACCCAGTAGAAAAGATGTAAAGAAAAGCTACTGTAATACTTTTGGTTTATTGTTTAAAAAAAAAAAAGAGCCATATTCATTTTGAGTTCACAACAATTCGTGTCATTGTGTAACAAATAAATTATCTAGTCTAACTCTAGGCTGTGGGGGGGGCAAGGGCCACCCCGGGCCACCCCATGGTGCCACCCCTGGGATTATGCTATTCATTTATGAACAAATAACTTGTTGGCATTTGTCACATTGTTTATAAATGTAGTTTGTTTTTGGTTGTTCCTTCTTTTTTTTTTTTTGGTCAAATGGCAGCAGAGTACACAAGTGTATCTCATGTGCATATTGAGTAGGGAGATGCATATTAAGTTGACTCGGAGATGTGAATGGAAGGAGGTGTGACGGAGAGCCCAGGAGGAGGCCTTTCTTCCCTCGGCACACTGGTGGGGGAAAACAAAGTGTGGCAAATAAAGCGTGTCATTAGATTAGGGAGCCCAGTGTGCTGTCCTGCTCCGAGCTCCTCCGCTTCGCTTTTGCAGTGTTTACACTGCATTTGGATGCCATACAAGCCAGAGAGGCTAGCCATCTTTGAGTGAAGTACTGATATAAATGTGATGTGAAACAAAAATTGACTGTACAGGTGGTAGCATTTTAAAAAAATCGTATATCTAGAAAATTCAAAGAAGCAGGTTATGTTGGTAGTCATAAATGATGCATTTTACATCATGTTGCGACTTTAGTTATATGTAAAATTGCAACTAGATGATTTATATATTATTGATCATTTTATTTAAAAAAGATAAACTGGTCTATTCCACCCAAAAAATATGACTTTTAGAAATTGTTTCATTTTGCCGTGATATTTTTTTACTCCTAATATTTTGTCAGATTAGAATATGACTGAAAAGTATGACATCATTCTTGTATATTTGATGATACTTTTTTGGGTTGCCTTATTTTGTTGTTTTTCTCGTAAAATGAAGACTTGATTCTCTTTGACCGTGAAAGTAAGAAAAACAGATAATTTAGTAAGTAAAAAAAAACATCGATATACTTTAACCTTATACCATGCAAAAGTTAATTTCCAATAGTTTTCATTTTCTATTTTCAATGTGGTGTCGTAACTTTTGCGCAAGAGCAGATGCATGTAATTCAACATTGCATGTATGAATCCTAAAAAGTTACACTCCAATAAAATCACCGCATCTGTTTATAATTCATGGTCATGTGATAGCAGAGTTGCTCAAAAACTACCACATTGACCGTAAACATTTTGACTCTTTTGACAATTTCAATATGCCAGTTGGCACGTCATGACTAGTCAGCTTTGCCATCTGCTCAAAATCAAACAGAAACTTTGAGGAGTGCTGCTCTGCGATTCCCCGTTATCATTAGATGATCTCTAACGACGTGATCCAAAATCATTAAAAAAAATCTCCCGGAGGCAGGCCACTCATTTTTATGACACACTTCTCATCGTCCAATTTTACTGTGGACTTTCCTGCAAGCAACATATCGTGGTAGATTTTGTCCCCCCCAAAAAATGAGGTATTTTATCCAAATCATGAAGCAAGGAAACAGATGAATGGGTTTGCATAAATGTGCACACCCTCTTAAAATGTGTTCAGAACAGATCTCAAACTCATGTTAAATGACGCTGTTTAGAGTTACCACAAATCAACTCCCAAAAAGTTGGAAAAAGGAACCCCAATAATTGGCTTTCACACCAGGTTGCGCCTCGCTGAGGTGCGGAGAATTCTTTCCAACAATTCCAAAGGTGCATGGCGTCGTGACAAAGGGGGCCCCGGAGAAACTCCAGATATATTCCCTCTCGCCACAAAACACACACACACACGCACGCCCGCACACATTCTGCTACGTCAAAGACAAAGCGTGAAACAGACAGAGATGGAAGATGGAAAAAAGGAAAGCGGGAAAGAAAAGAAGCGGAGAAGGTGTGGGGTGTGTTCGGCAGTGACTGTGCTGTCAATCAAAGCCGTCCCAGAGGAGATTGCCGGACCAACCACACACTTATGGGCCTCCTGCAACTGCATGAATCACTCCTTTTACAAAATCACCATGACATTTTTTCCTTCGACATCATATCTATTTGTCCACGTTTTGTTTTTGCCGTACATCACTTATATTTTTACAAAATGAAAAAGTTAGCTAATGCTTCTATAACTTTGGAATAAAAATTGATTTGAAATTGTCTGCAATTTTTAAAAATCAAATGTTCATAAATTACTTGCTAAATATCTATCGTTAAAACATTCATTTCATGTTAATGTTGCATAAGAAAACGCATCTGTTTTCTGGTATCTTCCACTCAATACTTGGCATGTCAGTAGTGTACAGTTATTGTTTGCCTCACCTGAGGGTTCTTCTGTACTGCTGGCTGGTGTCGTAGGCGGTGTAACTGGAATCTCTGCCCCCCCACCACCAGAAACACACACACACACACACACACACACACACACACACACACACACACACACACACACACACACACACACACAGACAAGTCAGTGTTCTCATCCTGTGTTAATAAGAAGTACAAAACAGAAAAGCTCACGTTGTGTTGGACTATTATCTCTTAATATATATTATTTGAAGTCAACATCCGTCTGTGTCGCAAATGTGCCATGTTGAGACTGTAATGCTTGACTAGCGTGCCATATTTAAAGAGAATATAAGTAGCCACCGCTTTGATTGGCCATGATTAAAACCACACCCTCACCGGCGCAGCCGCCTTGCGCTCACCTGTAAGCTTCGGGACACACCGTGCGTGACACCGGATTTATTTAGGAGTCACTAAATTTTCAAATTTCCACCAGCTCCTGTAGTTACATTTTGCGCTGACAGTGAGGGCAAGCAGGCGTTTAAAAAAAAAAAAAAATTTAAAAAACGTCCCTCCCATCTTCAGAGGAGCTCCATGCCGGAGAAGTTAGAAACAGGAAGAAAACAAACGATGGCGTGAAACCGCAGTCATCAAAGTGCGTGGGAAGAGAAAGAGTAGCCAAGCAGCTGCGCGCAGGTGAACACAACCTCGATTTTTATCAGACATGAGTGCGATGATTCATCTTGAAGATATGAGGTCTTCTCAAACATTTTGGGGGAAATTCTTTTTTTTGTCATGTTGGAAATCAGATAGATTTTAAATGTTTATTTAAAACATGTTTTATATTTGTTTTCTTATCTTTATTTTTGCACTGATTGTAAAATGTCAAAAAAATAAAAATAATCGCTGCATGCATTGAGGTGCGTTTCCTGTTGATCAGTAATCGCCCAACATAAGAATACAAATTAGTTGAGTGCTTGCACGTACTTATGCACGGGGCAATGGGCGAGCGGCTCTGCTGGTAACCTTTAGCGCAGCGGTTGCACGTGATACCGGTCACACCGTCTTTACAGGGACATTGTCCTGTGGTTTGGTTACAGGTTTTGCCGGCCGCACCCACGGGATGGCAATCGCATGCTGTGAGGGACACAGAAAGAAAAGGAGAGACACAGTGAGTGGTTGCACACACATGATAAGGAAGTGGGGGGGGGTGCGCACGGCAGAAAGGTGCACTGAAATGTAGACTGTAAAAAGCGGCAATATCTCGAGAATAAAATTTTTTAAAAAATGAACAAATTGCTCATATCTCACAGAATTAATATTAATCCCTTGCTGGGCCACATTATTGTAAAGAAATGTTTGGACTTGATTTCCCATTTAAAATAAAAGTGCAATATCATGATCCGATACACAAAGTCCGATTTTTTTTCTATGATGAAAAAAAAACCTAATTATATGACCAAAAAGGTCAATTTTTTTTTGTGTGAAGTCAAAAAAGTTTATCAATAAAATGATATATTTTTTAGGATTAACAACAATAATGACAGGTCATGTTTTCCTCCCCAAAAAATCTTCTCATCTTAAATTTCTCTTTGCTTATTTCTTTCTCACAGTTCTATTTCCAAATTTCAATCTCTGCATTTGCTGCTTTTGAAAAACAGTTACTAAGTTCTACCGTAAACAAAGAAGAGCTAGTTTGACAAGCAGAGTGAAGAAGCCACATTACTCCAAAGAGAGACACCAGTGACACTCGCTTTTATCTCCACGTTTCCTGTCGCGAAGCTCCTGTTTCCAATCTTATCTCCAGTAGCTACTTGTTCTTTTCACACGTCTTTATCAACTTCTACTTTGTACCTATTAGCCTTTTTCTCCATCTCAGCTATCAATTCAGACAAATGTCAGGGCCAAGTGCTTTCCCTCATTGCCTTTCGTTACACTTCTATCTTCCGGGACCTCGGCTCGGTCAACTCGACCCTGATGGACGCGCTGCGATCGCTTGACAAATTGAACGACTCTTTGGCGAGCGCCTTTTGGACAAACGTGCGACATACTTGTGGGGGAAAAAGGGGGGGGGGGGTGTTGAGCGAGGCTTTCTGCTTTAAGTGCGTGTCCACTTAGCGCTTGAGTGGCTGTGTGTTCAACCTCATGGCCACTCCAGATGGATTAGGAAGATACCAAGACTGTATCGCTCTCTTCGATTCCAAGTGACTGCAAGGATAGAAGGTCCAAACTCATAATTTCAACTATAACGTCATCATTTCAGATTTAAAAATCATATTTATTTTAAATGGCTGGCATTGACTCGGGCTAACAACTCCATTTCCGAATATATACAAACAACCAAATAGTTGTGACATTAGAACACAAAACGTCTCTGACTTTCTACGTGAAGCTTTTCGCAGACGCCCGCCTGAGGTCCGTCACCGTCGATTTGTTTATTTACTCATTCCCCGTCGAGTGATATGAGAAAACCTCGGCTTAAGCCGTCGGCGCGCGGCCGATATTTCAGACACACGTGCGTCCATTTTTGACGCGCTTGTTTTGTTTGCGCACGGATTATGCAGCTGTTATTTTTACCCGCAGCTACAAGAGAGGTGAGAAAACTCTCGGCTGAGAGTTGATGGCGGTAGGCGGCTAGCGCACCTGCATGGGGGGTGGGGGGGGGGGGCGTGTCAGCACCACCTCGGTCGGCCTCCATTCCTTCCTATCTTTCACCCTCGCAAATGACCTCCCGCTCGCTGCTCCCATCGTTTCACACCTCGCCTCTTTTTTGCTTTGGTTGTCCTGTCATCCCCTCACCTCCCCTCGAATTAAGCCAAATAACTCAGTGTCAAAAGAGGGAACACCCACTCCACCGCCCTCGCTCCGCCATCCCCGCAGACCTCCAACTTATCTCCGCTGACAGAGGAAGATGGGGGCGAGACAAGGCCAAGGAATGTTGAGTCGCTGAGCTTCCTTCCCCCATTTCCTGTCATTAATCTACAACTCGAGAGAAGCGGTTGTCAAACAGCGGGTCGTGGACCGGTATTGGTCCGTCACCCACCTGGTATAGAGCAGGGTTAAAGTAGTTTGTTTTTTCAAATTCAGATAGTTTTAATTAGTTCTTAATGCAACTTTTGTTTTTTTTGCACCATTTTAATGATCTATTTCAATATGAATAATATATATTTATATACATCTAATGTTTGTTGAGTACAAGATTGCAACGTACAGTCCCAATAGCTTAAGCATGTAAATTTTGAATTAAAATTAAAATTTTCTGTGACTTATTCACCTGTAGCATGAGTTCAATTTCTGATAAATTTTGGAGGTTTGTAAAAATAATAAGAATTATTATTATAAAAATAATAAGAATTATTACGATAAAAAAAAACAGGGTTTCGCAAATCCCCTGAGTTGTACTTCGTGGCCACCCCATGCCTCCCCACCAATGAAAAAAAAAAAAAATCCTAGCTCAGGCCGCGGCAGAGGATGTAGAATTAAATTATTAGTATTTGTAGTATTGTGCTGGGAAGAACAATTACCTGGTATATACTTTTTTGTGCGTGTTCATCTCTTTAGTGTGTCGAATGAATGACTGCCCTCTGGGAAATCAAGCCAGCGTGTTTTGTGATCAAGTAGAACGACGTACCCTTGCAGGCTTTCCTGTGCGAAATAGGTTTGGACATGTCCCGGTAGTAGCCCTCCTTGCAATAGTGGCAATGGCGTCCGGCCGTGTTGTGGCGGCAGTTGAGGCACACGCCTCCGCTCTTCCTCCCCGACAGCTTGTACAGCTCCATGTTGAAGCGGCAGCGGCGGGCGTGCAGGTTGCAATTACAGGCTGCCGAAACCAAAAAAAAAAAAAAGCAATTAGTGACTGTCATTCATAAACACCTCAAGTCTTGACAGTGACAAGCTTAACAGGTGCAGTTGTTTATAAAAAAAATAATAATAATAAAACAACATAGCTCACTAAACAATACAAGCAAAGCAATGAAAGACAAAAATAATGTTTTTCTTTAACAATTTGTTTGGACCCGTAAAGTAAAATAGAAACAGGTAAATAAATGAAAAATAAATGAAAATAAATTATTTTGCTTTAATCGGTTCCAAAAAAATTAATGGTTTGAGGAGTAGTAATTGATGTTGCCATTCCATCTCTGCATGTTCTTTATAGAAACTGTTCTCAGTTTGGTCACGAGTGAGTGGGAATCTATCCCAGCTAATTCTGGACGAGAGGAGGTAAAAAATACAAACTGCTTGCCAGCCGATCACACGGCGTGCAGTTTTCTGGGGAACGTTTTTTTTTTTTCTTCAATGTGAGCTTCATTATGAGCACTTCCTTCATTGAGCTACAATCCGAATATTCATGTTGTTGCTTATGTCCAAATTTGCAGCGCTCGCTACAGAAATCAAAGGTCAAAACATCATATAAAAAACATACCTTCTCAAATATTAAATGAACTTCTCATGTTACTGCAGCTTGCCATGAAATGAGCCGCAGTGGTTTTTGCCGTAGAATTGCATGACAGTGATGCAAAATGGAAGTGACCTGGTTTCTGAGTTAGATAGTAGGAAAGATGTGCTTTTTTTGGCAAATAGGCCCCCTGGTTAGCTCATGATTAGCTCATGGTTAGCTTGTAAGCTAGGTCTTAGTTAGATCGCAAGCTAGCTCGGGGTCGGCTCGCAAGCTAGCTCGGGTTACCTCACAAGCTAGCTCGTGGCTAGCACCTCATTGTAGCATGGAAAGTCCCTCAATGATTGTGACATTTTGGGTGATTTGGGACATTTTCATTTGATTCAATCGAGTGGCTGCAACGACGTAGCTCGCTAATAACGAAAGGTTCGGCCCTCGACACAAACCAACGTCAAAAGATACATTTCTCACAACATCTCTGCATTCTGAGACATGTTTCTAGAGCAACTTTTGTTGTTATCTAAACACGACACAAGCGTTCGCATCGCGGCACGCAACGACAAAGCCGTCATTCAGTCACTTCTCGGACTCCGACGAGTCAGCCTTAATCCGCGTAGGCCCAGAGACAACACGGGCCTAATGTTTGGACATCTTTGAGATAATCTGTGACACGGTGTTGAAAAGAATTGAAGACGAGCGCGTTCCCTCTGTAAGATGCAGCTGGCGAAAAATCGGAACCTGTCTGCAGGTGATCATACTCGTACCCGCAGACCATTCTTTGTTGCAACACTGTTTCACGCCAACACATCATCGGTGAGGATGACGCGCTCAGCCTAGGCGACATGTCCATTCTTGTTAAGAAGAACCGAGTGCGCACTTTCATTCATTTGCTACTGACAGACTACAGCTTGGACTGGTCAGCCACCATTTCTGCACATCATGACTTTATTTTTGAATATTATACAATTAATTGTTCATTATAATATCATGAATACATTTAAGAGAGAGAGAGATTCTTTGAGCATACTGAATTAGCTGAACGATGGTTTTCAACGGCTTCTTCGACACCCTCTGCGACTAATTGAAAGGACTGCAAACAAACAAAAACCTGGACCGGTTTTTGCTGCCAAGTAGCGAATGTTACGGGAAACTGCTATGTTTATCGGGTGTTTGCTACGAGTCCTCGAGAAACATGTTTTTCCCGGCAAAAATGTTGGCTAATGAGTGTCTTTCCCAGCTTCTGTAATATGACCTCAGCCTTGGAGCGGCTTTGCTTCTCTGGTAATTAGAGGCGGGTTGAAGCCACAGAGCCGGCCGGAGGTTGTGGTTAAGCTCATCACACCCGTGATAACGCTGCTAATTTTGTGACTTTGGTTGCAGCCGCAAATTGTTTAAAAATTGTATGTGACACTTTTACTGCCTGTCTGGAAACTGGCTTCGCTCAAATATGTAAACAGACAGGCCATTTGGTTTTTTTTTTTTGGGATGCTAAATAAAAGGCATGTTATAAGAGCTGCAAGAGAATGAAGACACTGGTGCTACCACAACCACTGATGGAAATTCAATCATTTGTATTTTACATATCATTGGTTGAAAATTACATTCATGTAAATTGTCTAAGAAACAAAATTGCTTCTTTTTTTTTAATTCATTCATTCAATTTGTCATTTATCTTTAAATGTATTTCAAGTGCACAAGAATACGATACCTTTTGCCATGAGCCCATTTCTGCATTTACAAAGTTCTAATACAAATGACGACAACTATATAACAGCCTTTTTCAAACACACATTATATGTAGACTGCATCATTTAAATAAATAAATAAATAAATAAATAAATAAATAAATAAATAATATTTAATAAATAATATTTAATAAATAAATAGGAATAAAAAATTGGATTAAAAATAAATTTCAATATAAATGAATGTCTTTGCCCCAAACACAATACATCTATTTCTACCACTCCTCATTTGAATATATTATTCCACTGTGAGCTTTCTGTCATCACAAGGCCTCATAAAGTGAATTTACTTTTCTATTAACAGCGAACATGTTAATTTGATGCCCTCTCCACAACATAAATGATCCATATATTCCCCCCCCCCTCCACCCCCCCCCGCCTCCTGCTCTGTCGCCATGTGGGGGGCTAATCAGGTCTTCTTTTCTTCAGCCGAAGGCACACATAGGCACCACAACAAAGGAGGGCCTAATGGCCTCCAATTTCCCGCATTAGTGCCCATTTAATGGCTGACCTGCCCTCTCGTTAGGCGGCGCTGCATGGGAGCGCATACGCACACACTCACACAAAGGCCTCAGGCCCACTTCCATCCCACTCTTGTGGCATAATAGTCCTGCCTGTGATCAGCCAGGCAACCACTTGCTGAGTAATCACGGCTCTTTGGTACTCAATAGCGCCAAGGTGTGACCGGTTAAAGTAAGAATGAAAGTCTCGCCCATCTGCTTTTTCATCTCTTGGGGAGTCAATTCCGAAAATGAAGCGCCTTTCTTTGTCATTGTCGTAACCAAGGTTAAATAATGAAACAAATTCAATTTGACATTACTGTGCCGTACTGTCATTTAGGAGGACAAAAATGTGACTCTTTGAGGTTGATTATTTATTGAGTTAGTTAGTTATCATTTCTTTGTTTTTGATTGATTTATTAGGTCCAGCTAAATTCAGTGCCAAATATCATTGTCAGAACCTGATTTAGAATTTACTGACATGTTTTTTTGGTCACGTTTTTGTCATCAACTCTATAAAGAACTGCAAGCATTGAGTATAAGTAGACATCTCTGATTTAACTCATGGTTGATCTACTTTTATTTACTTATACTTGACTTTCACTTGAAGCAATATTCTCTAGGATGACTTTCACTTATACCAAGAGCATTTTTATTTTTTTTCCCCGAACAAACTTACACTTTACAATGTGAGTGAGGGGAAAAAAATTCACGGAGGGGCTCGGCCCGAGGGCGTGGCCCGTATGTCGGCTATGCCATAAAAATGCCATGGCTGTAGCATGACATTGGCAGCTCCCATTCAGGACTCCGGCCCCCTCCAGGCTGAATGAAGATTCCTCTAGGCCTGTCGAGTCCCCCCCCCCGGCGAACAATGGCCCGTCGAGTGCAGCTGTCTTAATAGCGTGAGGACTGACAGCTTTGACAGCATCCGAAGCCGGAGACAACGCTCCGCTGTGTGATAACATAATACGAGATAATCGGGCAGGACAGCCGGCAAAGGCGTCGTGTACGTTTCCGCGCGGGGCTGAGCCCGCCAGCGCTTTGGCAGACGCCGTGACACCTCCGAGCTCGGTAACCCGATGTGAGAAAACGGATGTCGCGGCATCACGGAGGATCCTTCCTAAGCGGATTTGCGGTTCCCGTGGCAGCAAAGAGCAAGAACCACTTGCTCCTTTCCTTCCTCGGCTGTGCCCGATCTATGAGGATCACTTGAGGCTTGGTCCTTGTGGAATAGTGTAAATCACTTCCGCCACTTCCTCCACTCTTATTGTTTGACATCCAGCCATTAGCTCACCTTGTCACCTCCAGCCAACAGAGCCGAGCAAGACATTGATCCAAATCTCTAAATCGCCTCCGGTCTGTTTACGCTACGGGTTCGGTTACTACCAGACAAGCCGATCGTAGTGTTTCGGGTTCAAATATCTCCCGGCAGGTCGTCTAATGCGTCTCTTAGCCCAGAGGGGTCGACGGGGTTGGCTGTCGCCGGAGATGGCCTCGTTCACACACTTCATTTCTAATCCCGGAGCTCGGCCGATTCAACCGGTCTCTGTTGGTACGATGCCTTCACAGATGACAGGTTGAAACGAACGCCGGTCTTTTGGTTGGCTTTCATTGAATCACTCTCAGCTGGACTGTTCTGGTTGTCTTACGACTCGGAGGAATGACAATTGAACGAGGAAGTCCAATTGCTACAAGTTGAGTTTAGATTAGTTTGGGTCACTAAAAAGGAAGAGAAGACCTTAGATGATTTTTTTTTTTTTTTTCATTCTCTACCTACAAGAAGTGAGAGAGTCCTATAGGGAGACGACACACCCTAGCTTACTTTGTGAAATGTTCCCATGTTCAACTGACGCATCCTTGACGATAAGCAGATGAGTCTGGGATAGGAATGTTGACTTGGATGTCTGTCTGCTACGTTTAAGGTTTCCACTCCCTGATAAAATACACTTTGGAGCAAACATCTCGCTAGGTGTGAGACATTCTGACAAGGACAGACTTCTGAAAAATTCCTAAATCTCTTAAATTGTTTTCTTTGGTCTTTATTAGGACCTGGGTATGATGAGGAGTCTTTTTGAAATGGACAAAAATGTATGGATTATTTCGAACGGAATGAAATCTTCTGTCTTGCTCACCTTCGGATCAATTTCTATTTGAGCTTTATTTGCTTGGACTAAATTTTTCCACCATGAGCCAACTGGGCCTTCTCAACTGAGGATGTCATCAGAGGTTACATCGAGATGGGTCGGAGTGAGCAGGAAGCTACCCAGGCGCTCTAAATCTCAAACTTTATCGCACATTTTCTTTCGTGACACATTTATCGCTCCTTCATATTCGTCTCGGATCTGACTCATAATCCCGCCGGAATTCCACAGCATCTTTCGCTTTACGAAAGGAAAGCGCTAGAACCTCTCCTGGAAGTTCTTTGGGTGGGGGTGCAGAAGCCAGTTTTATTTTTTATGAAGTGCAATTTATTGACAATCTACAGCTTTACATTATTTTAAATGCAACATTTAAAGGCCAACTATATTTAAAAGCCAAAATAAAATGAAGAAAGTAAGGGATTTAATAGCAGCAGTCCATTGAGGATTATTTTCCCAGAAGATGTGATTTAATTATTTTTTTTAAGCCTGTTCAAAACGAATGATGACAAAACAATTAAAGGTGCTAACATCATAAACAGTGATTTCATCATTGCGGTCGCCCATTAGACTTAAATTTGCCCTAAAATAAAAAATGAATAAAAAAGTCAAATCTCAAATTGTTTGTGGGTAAAGAACATTTTTCAAAAGTCTATTCAATTATTGCGACCAGTGTAAATTGACATTTAACGTGACTGTGGAAAATCAACCTCCATGTGTTTTGAATAAGTTGTCCATATTTTCTCTGGCAGCAGATTGAAACGATTCTTCTGCCTTTTCGGCCAAAAACATTTTCTACAATTATCAAATGGACCACTGCAACATTTTCTGACATCTTATTTTTCCACATCGTTGCATCAAAATTGTAAAAAGTGGTTCTTTCCAAATCTAAACTGCCTTTTCTGTAAAATTATAAAAATTCTATACGTCGGCGCTCATTCTGAATTTTCAATTAGGTCATTGGCTTTTCGCTGGCCACTGTTATTCTTTTCTTTCCAGTCCCTTGTTTATATTTGGGGCTCTGGGTTCAGTTCATTTCCCGCCCATCGCTTTGGTGAAACCCGATATTGCTTGGCTAGGTTAAAACTGCAACTGTTCAACTAAAAACCCCATAATATGAACTTGAAGTACAACCAAAATGATTCATACTTTGGCCACAGTTGAACTTAAACTTACATTAGTGCTTGTTTGGAACATTTCAGGCTGTATAACTAACAATGAGCTGGCAATTATTCTTTCAGCATTTTTAAAGCTAAGACAACAAACTTGGACAATTCAACCAAATATTTTTAGGTTTTGCTGGTGTAAAAAAAAAAATAGATTTAAGTAAAACCAAACCTCAAACATTTTACTTGCTTTATTATGCTAACTCACATTATTGCCATCAATGTCAATAATTTAGATTTTGAAGTTTTTCCAATTGAAATGATTAATTTAACCTCCCAAAATACAACTGACAATGGGGTGGCAATATTTCTTTGATATTTATAAAACAAACAAAAAAAAAAAAAGTAAAGCCAAACCTCAAACAATGTCAATAAATCATATTTTAAAGTTGTTCCAATTTAAATTATTATTATAACCTCCCAAAATACAAGTTGTGTTGATATGATCCATTCAGGAATATATTATCATCTCCTAAAACAAATATTATCTTTCATGACTCAATTTCCTTTTACTAATTTCCTTGCCCCCCCTCCCCTCCCCACTCCTCCCCCCCCCCCCCCCTATAATTAGCTTTCCTTTGTTTGCTTTATCATCCTCCAGCGTGGATGGACCCCATTAAACTGTTAGTACAAGCAGCGAGGGGACTTGTGCGTCAAGTCAAAGGCCTCAAAAGCACCCACAGGAACAAAGCGAAAAGTCATTTAAATAGCGTTTGCTGATAGCACGCTGAGTCTCTTGTGTTGTCATTCCTCCCCCAGCCTGCCTCACTTTCCCTTGTCTTCACCCCTCCCAACACCCCGACGGAGAAGCTCAATCAGCCAGCAATTTGTAAATGCCCATCTTACGTTTAATTAATTGTCTCTTTTACGGGAGGGGGAAGATAATAACATGAGATTTCACCTACGAGGTGCTCCGGTCGGATTTCTACTTCCAAATTTTATCGTTTATTTGAATGAGAACAATTTTCATTCTATTTGTTGACTCGCGCTTCACTTACGCATACAAATTCATTGCTTTATGTTTCTGTATAAAACCATCACTACCAAGAGGCTACGAATAGGCTTGAATTAAATTAATTAAAGTTCCCAAAGGCTGCAATACTTTACTTTTTCTTAGTCCCCCCCCCCCCCGCATGACTTTCTGGTACAAATAGTAAAATTCTCCTCAATCATTCCAATATCGTTGTTTGTATCCCTCCAACCTTTCATTTCTGATGTTCTCTTAACGTATCGTGTCGATGTGTAATTTTTACTTGGTAAAATGTGCGACAAAGATGAACTGAGTGGGAGGGGGTGAGGAACACTGAGGACCTCCCACCCCCTTTAACTTACTATGTGTGTTATCTGTGCAAGCTAATGAGTGATGGATTAACCTGGCCTCACCCCTGGCAAATTGAGATGACCTTGCAAACCCCCGCCCCTCCTTCAAGAAAACGAGTAACTTTTCATTCCACCTCAGCGAAACTGATGCAACAAGTCATAGAGTTAAAAAAAAAAAAAATTGATATCATACAAGCGCGCGCTGCCGTAGATAACCGCAATGTGGGCCAGCATCCGCTGCTGACCTCTGCTGACTGAGATCTCTTTGTGCAAGTGTGACATGAAAAACAATGAAAAGCATATTGCACAAACACCAGTAACATTGCCAGGCATCCATGACAACCGGGTGTTTAAAAAAAGCACTCTTGACCTGATGACACACAAGCCCGAGCCGTGACTTATATGGGAAAGACAAAGCCATCGGTAATAAATTAGCCTGAGCTATTCACCCATCACACACAAGGAATTCCACTGACTGTCAGCTTGTTTGACGCTAAATGAAAGTTAGATGTGTCGCAGGTGCATTCTTATATGATGTGTGTGTGTGTGTGGGGGGGGGGGGGGGGGGGGGGTCTTGTCTTTCCACATTTGTGAGGGACACATTTTACCTTTAGACATGTTGAGTTTAGGAGGACAGCCTCTCACTTTCTGATGCTCAGTCAGTACATTGTTTTTTTATTGTTGTTGTTTTTTTTTCAAGATACAAGCTGAGATTTGGAGGGGGAAAAAAATCACTTCAACATTTAATAAGCCTTTAAGTGAAAAATATGTGAGCACCAAAGGTGGAGCAACACATGTAGACTAACAATGAACACAGAAGGATATCCATTTTCCTCTGCAAATAATTCTTATTGTATGTCTTACGCCTTATACTGGTGGCTGGTTGGCGTGAGAGCTCTATAATCAATTATTGGGAGAATTAGTTCTTGCTTTTGAATACAAAGCATGTTTATTGGCTCTTGTTAGATACTCCCCATGTGTTTGTGACTTAGCGCAATTGTTAGCGTTGCAGTCGCCGTCGGTCATTTTGTTCATTCACGACAGCTCGGCTGCCTCATGGAGATAATGAGTGAAAGTTACTTTGTGACTGTTAAGTGTAACCACATCGACTTGTTTTCTGGCACTGAGCGTTGATTCTACACAAATGCTTGGCACTCTCACTCTCACACACTTTCAGACTTTTTGTGCCAAATCACAGCATCATCCGCCAAACCACCTCATTCACACAATTTAGTCATTACACATGTTAATAAGATGATGTGAAATGTGCCTGTCGTTTCTGTGAAATACCTTGCAATCAAAGGCTTGCATCAAATTAGGTCGATTTACTTGTTTGGAGTGGGTTTTTTTTATTTAAAAAAAAACAACTTCATCTTTTTTGTAGTTGGACAAACAATTTCATGAGACTCAGTCCAAGATGTGAATGTAAAATTTCACCTTCGCGGTGATCACGCTGCCAACGTTTTGATTCAAGATGATTTGAGATACGAAACGGTTTGTATCCAATTTGTAATTCAAGGTGGCGCTATAAATGCTAATTAAATACGCAAATTAGTTTTACCAAGTCGGAACAATTTTCATCAGCATCTTCCAGAGGTGAGATGACCGCTTTGTAATTTTTGTTTTTATTCTTTTTACAATAACTTGGGTGAGAACATTGTTCCCCGGGTTCTGCGCCCTTAGCTCCGCCCCTGATTGTCGTGGTAATGACATCTACAGTCACCACTAGCGCAGATGTTTACGGCTCCCTCTCAATTGGGCTAATTTCAACAGGACTAATAGATTGAGTGTGTTAAGTGTAATACAATTGTCAATTTGGGGGTGGGAGGGTTAATGAAGATTGATTGATTAATTGATTAATTCATTGATTCATTGATTGATTGATTCATTGATTCATTGATTGATTCATTGATTCATTGATTCATTCATTCATTCATTCATTCATTCATTGAAATTCATAAATATCCTAGAAATGTCAAGACACTGGGAAGCTTTCAAACTGTGAAGAAAACACCATATATCTCATTTCATCCAAAAGGCAACTGTGAATTTCAATGTGGGATTTTTTTTATTTTTTTTTTTAACTTTTGTCAAAAGCAATGGGAGTCGTAAAACGTTGTAGTATTATCCAAACATAGATCAACCCCAAAGCTTTTTGATGCTTGGTGCAAAAGTACCATTTAATCAAAAGCCAATTGCTTCTGGAACGGGCATCCCGACAAGGAGCAAGCAGCTCCAAAATTTGTGCTGGAGACGTCTGCCAACACGCTGACATTAATTACTTCAAGATCCACACGAGGCACAAAAGCAGCTGTTGGTAACATTCTTTGCTTTTATTTCACGCTAAATGATTTTGTATAAGTTGCTATGCTTAATCGGCAGCACTTTTATTGAATGTGTTCTAGCCAGATGTTCAATATTTTTTAATACCTGAAAAAGATGCATTTTTCTCTCTTCAGTTTAGTCGGGTTCAAGCTAGCGTGATTACATTTTAATTCGATATGGTACGGCTCAATTTAAGAAGGTATCACGAGTTTCTTGTTGCCATCTGAAGGAATTTGTCAGGACTATAAATCGCCTTTGTTACCTTCACAATTTAAGGTGGAACAATTCAGTGTGTGTGTGTGTGTGTTGTTTTAGGGGTTTATTAAAAACATTTTTGATTTGCAGGGACTTTTAGAAGCTTTTCCTGATTCAATACTCCAAATAGATTTAAAAAAAAAAAAGTAATTGGGGGTGGCGCAGGAGGATGCTTTACTAGTCTTATGGATGCAATCAGTAAAGTGCACTCGAATCAAAAGGTGCTGACATGTTTTTTTTTTATTGCTCTGAGGTTTTTTGTTTTTTTTTGGAGGAAGGTGTGGTGGAATGGATGGTGTAGTCCAATTGTCTGTGAGTGTGACTAGTTATCTATCAGAGCTCTTCAATTTGTTGGAGACCACTTCAGGGTGCACTTGGAGTCAGCTATGATACTAAGCTCAAGTATATTGGCTACCCTAACGACATGATGGATTTCAATTCTGTATTTAATAATATCAGAATTCAGAATAGTGTGGAAAGGGCAAAAGTATCAAAGCTGCGGTAAAGTGTAAATGTATACGGTGGATAAGGCATTTTTCCACTGATCTCAATAGTGATGACATGATTAGTAGTTCTACTACTGATAATAATGATAATAATAATAATTCATATTCGTGAGAAGAACAGCAACACATATAAGTCACGATGACATGGTAAAATCCTAAACTAATACTACTGCTGCTACTACTAGTATTATTATGAATACAGTAAGCGCATGATAAATAGTATGGACTATTGTATCATGTAAAATATATAAAGTAATATATTTATTATGTTAAGTAATATATTATCATTATTAATCCTGCTACGACTGCGAGACCTAGTCATTGTCATCTTGATCAATTCATTTTAAGCCACTTTTGACAACATCGTTTACTGTTTACTTGGTGGTGTTATTCGGAATAGTGGGAAAAATCTGACTACAATGATGTTAATAATAATAATAAAACATTTGAATATAATGATATAAAGATCTTATAAATATAAACCTCTGATTTTAATCCTTATAATGATGAATATTAATAATGCCTCATGTCAAATGAGTTTCAAATTTGCAGAGGAAAAGAGCGGGAGAGGGCAGAAGAGACGCGCGCATGCAGGCTCGCACCCTGACTTTACGCACGTCGGCACGCCACTCACCGACGCACTCGTTGGCTTCCCGTGCGGTTGCCCTCTGCCACGGCCGGTCGTAGTGGAAGGGCTTGCACCTGTCACACTCCGGTCCGGCCGCGTTGTGCTTGCACTCGCACACCATCTCGCCGTCGCGGTCCTTGACGCAGCGGGACGCGTGTCCATTGCACTTGCAGCGGCCGCCCACCTGCAGGTCGGACACGGCGTAGAAGTACGAATCTCGCGCCAGTTCCGAGTCGTCCTCGTTCTCGTCGCCAAAGGTGTGCAGACGGCTAAAAGTGACGCGGATGTCGGTGGCCGTCACCCAATCCTGCAACACGGGCGAGTTGTCAAAGTCGTGGGCCGAGGGTCTCCCGTCCAGCGTACTGAATGCGATCAGACCTCCGCTCAGCGGGAACATGTCCGTGTGCGAGTCGGTGCAGATGGCCTCCTGCTCGTTCTGCTTGGTGATAGCGGCCCGGTTGGGCTTGTTGTACATTTTCCGGCACTGGCTCGAGTAGTACTGGAAAGGCACCCAGGTCTTGCCGTAGTCCATGGACTTGGAGATCACCATGGACTCGGGTCTCGGTGAGCAGAACTGGAGGCTGACATAGGTCACCTCAAACTTCTTGCCCAGTGAGAGCGTGAGCGTGACGTTCTGTGGGTACTGGACGAAGTTCTCCGACTGCCAGCACGTCAGGTTGTGCGGGTTGTTGAGGTCGGTGAGGTAGGCCGGGGGCCGGTTCCGCTTGGGGTCGGCCGCGTCGCACGTGTGGCAGCTGCGGCTCCTCTCGTCCGCCTTGTCCGCCGCGCTGAGCATGCAGAAGCGGCTCGCGCTCCGGTGGCCGCAGGTGCTGGACACCTTGACCTCCTTGCCGAAAGCCGAGTTGACGAAGTCCGGGATGCAACGACGCGGGGTGCCGTGCTCGTCGTAGCACGGGTCCGGCGGCGAGCTTTGAGCCGAGGAGAGAGCTGAGCTCACGCCGCCGCCGCCGCCACCGTAGCCACCCGACGTGCGCCGCAGAGAGGCGGCCAGCAACACGACGAGCGCAGCGTCCAGAGTTCGGAACATGTTCGGTGCGTGTCGGGTCCCAAAGTGTCGGTGCTGCTACTGCTGCTCTTGAAGGAGGAGGAGGAGGACCGCGAGAGATTGAGAAGAGGAGAGGGGGCGGGGGCAGGTTTAGTTGATGAGCTGCTCTTGCATGCACCATCTATCTATATATCCGCGCCTGATTCTGCACAGGGATTGTGGGGGGGGGGGGGTTGGAATCAAATTTGTATTTGTCTGTCCATATAATCCAGAAAATATCATTTATAGTCATGGCAAAATTAAAGCTATGTCTTATGTCTGAAAATAAATGACCATGTAAAGGCTACATTACTTATTTTTTTGTAGTACATTACAGGGGGGCTTATAAAGACACTTTTAATTTCATTTACTGTTTATATGTCGTATGTTATATGCACAGGAACTTTTTAGAATTTTTTTTTTTTTTTTGGTCATAGGTGAGCTTTTAATGAATGCATCGTGTGCAGTTTTATTTTGTCCTGAGACAAATTTACCGTAATCATCTGTTTTTAGTTTTCATCCGATGAACGGAGCCTGTTTAAGTGTCCCTGATTGCCATGCAGATAACATATTGGTGGATTGCAGCGTAATAGTGACATCTAGCGATTAACTGGCCGAATAACAGAACAGCCTCTGAAAAGAAAGCTTCAGGCATCTTGCATCTTTTAAGTGGGAGAACTTGCATAATTGATGGTTGACCAAATACCAAAAAAAGTATGAACATAATGCTTTAAAAAAAACTTTTTACAGAGCCAGAGAGAGAGATTAACATTGTTCTTATCCTTGAACATTTTTTAACACAAATATCAAGTTTTGAAAGTGAATCGAAATGTCTTCTGTTTTCTCACACATTTAAAGTTTTGAACTTGAAGCGAAATTTCTTCTATTTTCTTGAAGAGTTTGTTTCGTTTTAGAAGACCCTTAGATTTATAAAACATAAATTGTATTAATCTTGTCGGCGTAACTGGCAAGTTGCATGTTACGTAAAAAGCTCTGACTAATTTGATTTTTAATTCGATTTTGATTGTATTTTGATGATCATTTTTATAGCTTTTTATTTGCTATTTCATGTATTAGCCATTCTTGTCTTGGAGCGTCATGATGCACCAGAAACTTTGAAGAATACATGCAATTCCACATGAAAACTCTTGACTAAGCAAGAAGTGGGACCAAAGAAGAAGAGAAAAAAAAAACAAGTTATCCGAAGTTTTCATTCAGCATTACTTGAAACGGTGAACCAAACCAAACAATCAGTTGTGTGCAAGAAACTCGTCAAGCAGATGACTGACTTCCTGTATCCTTTCAAAATTAGACAGTGTCTGCCTTCCTCATATAGTATACTTCTTCCTGTTTTTTTGCGACGAAGCAGAGAGCGGCCGCTTGCCGCTCAGTTCCTTCTACTGAGCTGGAGACCCTTCTCGGCTCGCGGAGGGAGGCTCGGTCTGGCACTCTTCTGAGACGCTCGCCGCGAATGATGGATGCCGGACAATAGATTGCAGGTAAGATCAAAAGTTTTGATAGAACTATAACCGCGGTCGAACTATGGAACAGTCTGAGGAACTCACGCAAAGTTCAAATATTCGCCAGTAAAAAAAAAAAATAGATAGATAGATAGATAGATAGATAGATAGATAGATAGATAGATAGATAGATAGATAGATAGATAGATAGATAGATAGATAGATAGATAGATAGATAGATAGATAGATAGATAGATAGATAGATAGATAGATAGATAGATAGATAGATAGATAGATAGATAGATAGATAGATATGTTGATTAGCGGGTACAAGGAGTAAAAATGCCAAATGACTCCACAAAAGCATAAATGAAACAGAAAAATAACTTTAAAAGTATATCTACTTGTATTCTGTTGTAGATTTATATCTTGAATGGATAAAATGAAAAAGGGGTAGGAATCTAAAACGCTATGCTTCACCCCGACTCCTTTTCAAGCATTCTTTATTGTTTCTTTTCTTCAGTTTGTTGATTTATTGTTTGTTTGTTGTACGGACTTATAGATGGCACTTTGAAGTGTTTTTATCTTTTTATGTTTTAAGTATGTATAATGTAGAATCAATCAATCAGTCAATCAATTGACGAAGGTTTTTGGTTGTTGTGTTTTTATTATTATTTTATTACATGCCAACCTTTTTGATGCCCGTTTAGTATGCCCGTAAATACTAAAAATACTTGTCAACCAGGGTGAGTTATCGATGAACACAAAGGGTGGAGCAGCACATGTAGGCAAACAATATAACAGCGCTCAATAAATATAGACTTTTTTGTCATACTTTTTTTTTCTATACGTATGACGGCTTTTCAACATCATACGGAGATTATTGTCACCTTTTTAAAGGCTTTGCGTACTGCCGCCGTTGGCTCATGACGACAGACACTTCCGGTTCAGCCTCAGGAAGGGAATCATCCATTTTTCTTAGAAATGATGTCTCCATCTTCCACACAAGTTGTTGAGACATAGCTCGACGCCGGGGACTGATTGTCGTAGAGGACGACATTTAGATGAATGCACTTGTGTAGACAAAAGTATTTGGACGCCGGACCATTACACCGTCTTACGGTAAGCACGGTAAGCGTGCAGTCAAAACAAATTGATGTCATGAGAGTCTCCTCACAGACCCATACGCAAGTTGCATGATAGTTTTGGGTGCAAACGCTCAGCAACTGCGTGACCTTGACATTGATCGATTGGGTTGAAAAGTTTCCATTTTTTAATCGTTTTCAAATCGGCAGCTCGGTGGACGCCATCCATCATACGGCGAATTGAAGTATCGCTATATAAGATTGAAGTCTTTCAATCTCAAGGAAATTCCTTGTTGGTCCCTCTTCTCTCCTCCTTTAGTCTGTGGGAGTAAACCTGAGCGTTGGATCACACCACAACAATGGGGAGGCACCTGCTTCCTCAGCTCGACATGGGAAGTCGCGCTTCCCGTCAGGAAGCAGTTGGTAATGGGACCGTCAGATGTGAAGAGATGGAGGAGGAAGCCATTGAGGGGAGGGGCATGAGAAAGAAGCGCAGGTGAAGGTGCCAGCTTTGAGATAAGAGTTTCACGCCATTGGGCCGCTCTGCTCAGGTTTAAGCCCACCTTTAGAAGATTCCATTGATCATGAATATCCATTGAGGATTTTTGAAGAAAATGCTTTCATATTTTGTAGTGAGCATGAAGAAGTAAAAAAAAAAAAAAAATAGGATTAATATACATGCATCATTTGTTCAAAAGGGAAGTCACCCTGTTGACACCAAGGGACAGTATCCTCTTGCGAAATGTTCTCATAGTCATCGCACAGTTACGACATTCGACAAACTAAATAATATAAGGGCGGATAGCCATGTTTGCTTTCAATCAGCGCTAGTGATTGAAAATAATTTGTTTCTCCGTATCCCATGTAAATAAGGTTGTGAGTAAGATGATATCGGAGCAATCTGATTGGACACTAGATTTTGTCAATGTCTGACGTCATTTCGCATCTATTTATTTATTTTTTTATCCCCCACCTCTTGACCTTGTTTTTGATCATCCTCGTGTGTTAGTTTTGCTTTGTGTGTGTGTTTGTGTGTTGAAATTTGAGAAGTTTAAATGCTCTAAAAAGGAAAACTTTGAAAATGCAATATCCTCTTTTACACCGAAGGAAGTATTTGGTGCTTCTCAATTTGGATTGGACCTATTGTATATATGCGCCATGTATTGTGTTGACATGGAAACGTCCCACATAGTATTTACTGTACTGCAGTACTTCTGTCTTTGTTAGAATTTTGTTAAATGACTGAAACGGTGGTGACATGTCATTAAAATAGAGTTGTCAAAATTCAACATTCAGTCACTTTTTTAATAATGGAGTCATTGTTTTCTCAAGATCTTATCTGATCTAGGCATATCAACACGAAAAACTTATTGCAGTTTATTGAGCTCGACTGAAACTGCGCTGTGAAACTTTTCATTTGTCTGCATGGCTATATACTGCCCTCTAGTGTCCATATCACGAAGGGTTGAATTGTTTCTTGGCATTCTATTGAATTATGCGCTTGCTTTATGTTTTCTATGAAGACTACTTTTTTTATGGGGCCGTTCTGTCGGCTCTTGGAACAGATGAATGATATTTTCATTCATTCCAAAAGATAAAGATGATTTGGAACTTGTTTGCTGTTTAAAATCAACAAATATCGATAAGTTTCTTTTGTCAAACTTTTTCTCTCACTACTAATTTTATTGCTGTTTTTCACCTCACGAGATTTTTTTATTTTTTTTTTATCTTCCGGAACGATGACACCAAAACAACAGCACAAGCGTTGCCGTGTGATTCAAAATGAAAAACATCCCCTTTTTCTCTCTTTCACAGTCAATACATTGACAGTGTGCTGCTGCTGTGTGTCATGTGAGGAAGTAGCACAACCTACCAGAGTAGAGATGAATGGCTCGGTCTCTGTCTGTTTGATCATATCTCCGTATTTAATCACGATTATCGTTGTACGCAGAGCGTGAGGCAACATGCAGCACACCTCTTGCACGGAGGACAGGATCCGTCACGCTCTGGACCGATGTCTGGATGGGCTGGGATGCAGTCCCACAGCAACTCACCGCTGGGATGGTAAGATCTCACTCAGGAACTTTTGTTCTGAACCAGCAAACTGTGGACTTATTTGGGAGATTTTTATATGAAGTATCAAATGCAATGGACAGCCCTGACAATTGGCTTTTGTATCTTCAACATCTCGAAATGATCAAACCAGCTGAAACATTTCCAAGCTAGAAATGTGCCAGGCGAGATAATTGTCTTTTATATCGTCTCGTTTTCGCCGCCACGGTGGGGCACTGGTTCGCCCCGCCGCCTCACGGTTTAGATGATGTGGGTTCGATTCTCCTGATGATGGCAAGCGGTACAGAAAATAAATGGATAGATGAATTTCTTTTCCACATTTCCACCCATATAATGAATTGTCATTGTTTTTGTTTTTTTTTCTGAAGAATTGTTTTGCGTTCTAGTCATTGTTTTGTGGACTAAGAGATTCTTTAAAGCAACAACAAAAAAAAAACCTTCCTGAATTGAGTGTTAGGGGAAGTTGTGCGGCTTGACATCTGGGAGGAAGTGGCGCTGACGAGAAGTGTGTGTTTAGGTTTCACGCGTCATTCTTAACTCATTCACTGCCATCTAGACGTCAAAAATCCAACAACTGTGCTGACAGTGAATACGTAAAGTGTGTTGTTGTCTTCCAGTGCTGATGTGCTCCGTGGGCCAGTCAATGAACCGCTGGAGCCTGGAGGAAGTGGTCAAGAGGGACCCAGACAATTCCATCATCCTCTTGCAGCAGATCCTGAGGAAGACCAAAGAGGTTAGGATGGTCCAACACAATCCTCGCAAATCCTTTGACGACTAGTGAGCGAGTGTGTGTCCTTGTGTACAGGTCCAGGAGAGGTGTCATTACCAACTAGTGGCGCCGCTTGCCATCATGTTCACCTCCACGCTGCTGCAGGTACAAATTCTCTACAAATCTTTCTGCCAAGAACCCATCATTTCTTCACTTTCTCCTCACCAGGCAGATACCACCTGCTAGTCCGCACTATTTTTTGCTCAATCTTTTCCATTTTCTGCCAGACGCCGTACTGTCCTCCAGATATGGAGCTCCTCCAGACCGCTATGGAGGTGTTCAGTATTTTCCTCACGTGGCCCGAGCCGTACTGCGGCGTTTGTCGACACCTGCTTTCCACCCTCGAGCTGGAGATCAAGGCGCCGGGTATGTTGTACGCTTTTTTAAAAATAGTGGCTCTGTTTGTGAGGTGATTTCAAAATAGTGTCCTGATGTGGCTTTCTCTTCCTCAAAGGGATTTCCTTTCAGAGACTGGTGAGAGAAGAACAAGACCTGGACCTCAGCTGTCGGTCCTCCAAGACCGTGTATGTTGTTGCTGCGGTGAACATACACCACGTTCGATTGTAAATGATATTTGAATTCGTCCTATGTGACCACAGGACGGTCCTGCTGATGAACCCGAGCGAGTTGCCTGCTGACTTTGTGTCAGTGGCCGAGCAACTGAGTTGCGTTCAGCACCCGGAAAAAGATACCTTCATTACGCTCATCAAACATGCCTTCCAGTCCACGCTCGGCACCAAATATCCACTCTGCGATATTCACGCGGTCTTGCAAGTATGTTCTCGCATGCAAATACTATTATACGATATATTTTTTTTAAAAGTGGGAATTCGCTATGCTTCATTGACATAAAATATTCAATATTGTTATCGAACGAACCCGTGCAGGTCAAATCAGCCGATGAATTGAGGGAGATATTCTCCGAGGTCAGCGGTGCGTTAGAGACGGCTGCAGCCATGAGTTCTCCTCTGGACGGACGTGATCATGTGATGCGGGAACTGGAGGAACTGAGGGAGAGACTGAGCATCCCTCCATCCAGCAAAAGGAATTGTGATGGTACTCAAATTAAAAAAAAAAATTGAAAAAAATGCCAATGGTACCGTCGTGATTTCTTACTGGCATTTCTGTTTTTGTAACAGGAATGCTACAGACATTCCCAATCCCCACAACCAAGTGTCGCGTGTTCCACTGGGAAAAAGATAACTTTGGTAAAGTCAAGATATATCTCACGTCTTGGATGGATCCCACCTCACGGGGTCACTCATGAGGGCAAGTGCGAAGGAAATGAAAAGATGATTACTAATGTGATTCATTTGATACCCGCAGACGTCTTAAACACCCTTCTGGAGGACGAGCGGCAAAATCTGTCCACCGAGGAGAAACCAAAGGAGGATGAGGACGAG
This sequence comes from Syngnathus leptorhynchus, assembly GCF_054491065.1. Classification (NCBI taxonomy): domain Eukaryota; kingdom Metazoa; phylum Chordata; class Actinopteri; order Syngnathiformes; family Syngnathidae; genus Syngnathus; species Syngnathus leptorhynchus. The sequence continues at coordinate 14,065,525 of NC_141199.1, read as the reverse complement.
GTGGACATCGAGGACGACGAGGGCCACGACACCTTGTCCATTGTGTCAGAGTCTTACGCACCCTCGTTCAACTCCGGAGCAGACAGTGACTTTTTCGAGGATTCCGACGACTCCGTCGGCTCACCCAAGTCGGCCAAGTCTTCGGCTAGGCTCAGCCAGCACTTGTACCGTCTCCTCCGGAAGCCCAAGAGGTCGCTAAACCGGGCCAAAAGTTTGGGATACACGGAATCCAAAGACTTGTCGGTGGTGCGGGAGATCCGTTCCAACTCGCTACCTCACCACGTGCAACTTCGTAGTCCCGAGCCGTCATCCTCTCAGGTTCCGTCGGTTTTCAGTTCTCAGTTCCCTCGGACCGTCCGGCAGGTTTGCTTCAGAAGGCGACCCATCCTCAGCTGCGACCAGGACCACCAGAACGCCACGCTGAGGGTTGTGGTGTTCGGCGCCGACCACGTCGCCGGCAAGTTGGCTCGGGCCTACAACAGCCTGAGACAAAAAGAAAGCGCTCGTCCTCGACTCAGCCAAGCCTTCAAAATTCAGTTCTACTTTGTGCCTGTCAAGAGAGACCCGGCAGCGGGACAAGCTTGTCACACTTCTCAAGGAATCAATGTAAGTAGAACTCTTGAACTCCGCCAACAGTTCCGGTTACAATATTAAGTCACCGAACACTTTTTTTTTTACTCAACAGGAGGTCGTCAATCTTAACGGAAGCGAAGACAGCACGAATGACGTGGCCCATTTCCTCGGGATGCTGGATCCCTGGTACCAAAGAAACACTCTCAGCCTGCTTAAGTTACCCGCCAATATCGTCTGTCAGGTACAAACCACCTCTTGCGCCACTATGCTATTCTTCTTCACTGATTAAAAAGAACCATTCCGTCCTACAGCAAACATCCAAGACCGAGTCAGAGTCATACGACAGCTCATATGAACATCGACTCCCAATTCTCGCCGATCTGGTCCTTTACTATTGCCGTTACGCAACACGGCCGGCTCTGATCCAACTCTACCAAGCTGAGGTTTGACACTTCATATCCAATATTTGCGTGGATACATGGGAGGTGTCTGCTTTTGCATCTCAACTCCATTCCGCTGTCTCACAGTTGACGCTAGCCAGTGGCGAAAGACGGACGGAGGTGTTTGTCTATTCCCTCGAGTTGGGTCACACTGCCGGGACCAGAGCCATCAAGGCAATGGGTGAGCGGAAGAATCATGTTGTTCAATACAGGACGGGTTGTTACGACAACCAAATGTGGCAAATTTCAGCAGATTAACATTTGTCTCGTTGTGACCACAGCTGACACTTCGGATTTGCGTGCGGAAGTAAAAAGAGTTGATGTGTTAAAATGGGACTTTTTTTCGGGTTCATGAGTCACCCTCATCAAGTGACGTGTTCGCCGAATGTTAACACACAATGTAAAAATCCATTGATCTGCTAATGCTAATTGTTATTAAAAGGCACAGTTTTAAAAAGAAAGCCTATCTGAACACAAATGGTGGAGCAACACATGTAGACAAACAATCGAACAATGCTTACAGATGTGTGTATTGTTTGTTCACTATGAAAAATGCTTCACATTATATCATCGTGTTGACTCGTGTTGATAAAGTATTCTGTTTTTCTCTACATGACTGTCCGAATATAATTGATCTCACACAGGCACGGCCAGCAAAAGGTTTGGTATCGATGGTGACCGAGAAGCTGTGCCTTTAAAGCTTGACATCATGTATAATCAGGTATGTTGTTTACAATTTAAAAAGTCTTCCTGCATTTCCAATATCACTCTTTTCTCTATATTGTCATTAAATATCACTTTAGCCCCAAATAATAAGTTTTAATATACTACTATAGAATAATACGTTAGAATAATATTATAATAAATAAGATATGATTAAAATAACACAATAATTGTAAAATGATAAAAATCAAGAATATAATATATCATTGAATAGGATTTTTTTTTATGCTGCTTAGGTGGTGATAAGTGGGAGGAGTCAGTGTAGAAGAGAATCGAAAATGTGCACTTCAGTCAACTTGACCAAAGCCTGCAGGAATCCTGAAGAGCTAGGTGGGTTGTGTCGAGAAACAAGTATATTTCTTTCCGAGCCTTTTCAACCGAAGAATATGGTTCTAAACGTGTACCACTGTTAGACTCACAGCTGGAGTGCCTGCAACTCAGCATGACCGAAGTTCTAAAGAGACAGAACGGGAAAAGCAAGAAGAGCTACAACATGGTGAGCGAGTCATCACAGTGACCCACAAATTAATGGCTTACACAATAACATGTCTTTTATAAATAGCACCTGAGCTTGACTGAGGTGAAGGTGGACAAAGTGCAGGTCAGTGGTGCCGCAGACACCACCTTTGCCGTCTGTCTGGACCAGGATGAGAAGAAGGTACTACAAAGTGTCATCAGGTAAGACCAGCACCGGCATCACAATATGGCTCATCAGAACTCAAATGACAGGACTGCCTTGTTTGATTTTTTTTTTTTTTTTGTCTCTCTGCTGTTTAGGTGTGACATCTCCCTGTGCTCCAAACCCGACAGCTCTTCAGACTGGAGGCAGCGGCAGGCCCAAATGTCGGCCCAAATTCAGCCCCTGCACCCGACCTTCTGCTCCCTCCTCTGTCTGCCCATCGTCACCTTCAGCGGAGCACTACCCTGACCCTTAAGATCTCTGCTTTCAGGACTTTGGAAGAAAATGGTGTATATGCAAACAAAATGGATGCCTAAGACTGACTTCTCAATTCTCTTCCAAAACACTTTGCAATGACACAACTAAAAAATATGAATGTACAAATTGAGTGCAAACAATGTGTGTATCATAGACTTTTTTTGTGATGGCAGAATTTCTTCCAGGCCATTGAGAAATTATAAACAGTTTGGACAACAGAGGGCGATGTTGGCACAAATTAGGGGTTTGACTGATGCAATGAAGTGTGTACAGTTTTGGATTTATTGTGTTCATATGACTTTCCCTTCTTTAATTTCCCGAAAGAGTGGTAGCTTTAATGCGCATTTGTGTTTTGACACGTTATATTTCAACTTATTTTGCACTTTCCACATATGCGCGTTTCTTTCTGTTCGAGGAAAATGCTCGACTGATATTCCTCAAACTAGAATTATTTCATTGCAAAGAAACTCAACTATTTAAAAAAAAAATGTTCTAATGATTAATAAGGTACTTTGGGGATAGGATACCATTTTATAATTGTATGTGAATTATTCTCATTGTTATTATGGTTAACTTTATCATTTTTTTAATATGCATAAAATATTGCAATTGAAATGGTGTATTATTCTACCCTTGTTCCATCCGTCACTTTGACAAGTGATCTCATTGGTTGATCGGGCGTCATTTCAACCGGCCTCCCCATTGGTCGGCTGTTTTAATGGGCGTGGTTTAAAACCTCCCCATGATTAGTGCTGCTGAGGAAAATGTGGCCTTAAAGTTAAAGTTGACGGCAGTCGCGGTCTTCACGGTAAGATCCATTTAATTCTACCATTTATTGACATGTTTACGTTTACAAGACGTACAAGTGTGTATTTTGTTGTTGTAGCTGTTTTGGAAACGTTTACACGAGTCAGGCGAACAGGTGTCGCTCGCTCTTCTTGCTTGAGTGTGTCATGTGTTTGTGGTGCTACTTTTAACTAGGCACATCTCCGTTTATCGTATCTTATTATATAAACAATGTCCTCCATCACTCGTGTCATCTCAAAATATTTGTGACTCTGAGATATTTACATTATTAATGAACAACGCAGGTCGTTAAAATCGCCCATAACGTGCTATTTTTACACTGCTTACTATTTTAGATTTAGCTTGATGAGTCCATCATTGGACTTACTGTACAGGAAATGTGTACTTTTTTGATTTAAGATTAGGTTGAAAAAATAAATCTGTCACAAAACAAGTGTATACAGTACCAAGTTCTCCCAAACTACATTACAATAATTAATTTATTGTGTTCTTGGTAATACTATATCAATGTAGCATAGTGACTTTGTAAAATCCTACATCAGAAACCCAACATGACACAGGAAGACCCAGGGGATGCTTGTTTCAATGTTTTCCCTCCCGAGATAATAAAGGCGTTTTGATAAGAGTGCCAGATGTGATTGGAACCCCCCGAAGTGCCTTGTTGTGTCTCTTAAAATCTAAAACCACGCTTCCTTGTTTTATTGTCCGACTTCCTGTTGGCCGTGAGGGGGCATGACTGGTGTTGTTTGCCAGTGATCCTTCACTGATACCATTGACTAAATAAACTTGGAAGATATCCTTTACAAAAATTTCTTATACCAACCAAATGCCGGCCGCCAAAGCAGAAAAGACGAAAGCATCAGTATGAAGGTACTCTTAAATGGGGCAGCACAATTCCCAAAAAGGCTACCCAGCCAGAAAGGATTTCCAAAGATGCCCCGAAAGTACTTCACAATAGTGGCGTTCAAGATAAATAAGTGTTATCAAACTCAGTGAATGTTTTTTTCTCAAACAGTTTTATATCCTGCTACTGTTATTGCGATATCGCCTTTATTGGGACGGAAGAAATGTTCTGTTGTTGGCTTTGGTAAGACGGTAACTGTTTCAGTCTATTATGTCATGCTTGTGCTTCACTTTCCATGCTGATTAGTCATGCCTGGAGGTTGCGGCCGCGACGCGGGGATGACATGCCCAAGGCAAGGCCATGGTGTTCTTTTTTTCTATGTATAGCACATTACATAGACAAAGTAACTCAGTGTACTTCAGACAAGAGGCAACTATAATGCTACTTGTTTCAGTTTTGAGCCGAGTAGCATAAACGCAGTCTGTTGCTCGATTAGCATAGGTTTGTGAGGTTACCACGTACGTTAAGAAAATCGAGCGGACGTGTCTTTAAATGTAAGCCAAGATTGTGAATTATTATGAGACCCTTAGGACAATAATGTTTCAGATTGTGTTCACAATTCTTCGAACTGTCAGTCACATGGCCAACTTAGTCACTTCATAAGATGGGAGGAAGAAAAATGTCTTATGGCATTGGAGAGTTTGTATTTAAATGTGCGTTAGCTATTTTCCTTTTCTCACTTTTTGAACAAATTTGCTGAAGCCTATATGTAAATATGACCCAGTTCTCAGCGAGTATTCATGTACAGTAAGAGTTCACCTCCAAGGCGATCTTAACTTTGGGGATTTCCACTTAAGCAAAAGACGTACTTTAGCTCTGCGAGCGCACTTCCACGCATTGCTCTCAGCTCCTTCCTGTTTTCCGAGGCGTCTTAAGCGCGCCAGAAAGGAAACGCATTGTTCCCAACCTTGTTTGAGCGTCGCCACACTTATGGCAACTGTCGGCGGCAGCGAGCGAGTGGCATTGCGGACAGAGCAGAAAGTGAATCATTTGGACAGAAGAAAAATAAGTGGGGGCCTTAAAATTATTTGGGTGGGCTACAGTACTGTCTTGTATATCTTTTTAAAATACAGTTTAGGTTAAAGGTCAGCTGTGGTGTACACCCTGGATTAGTTCTGAGCCAACTGAAGCATCATACAATAACATACTATCTGTTATGAGCCTTCATGGCATGTTCCCATACACAATATTTACTTGAGGGACTGTTGACTCAAATCTTTAAAAAAAAAAATACAAATCTTTTAGCTGATGTTTTTTTTTTAACCGAGAACCTATTTATAGATTTTTTTTTTCCTTCTCCTCCTCAAGTCATCATCGTCTGCCCACTCATTCAGACAGAGGAAGCGTTGTGTACGTGTCAGCCTTTTGCACAGCGCACGCTGTCAAGTATACGCGTGGTGTTAGCGGTTAGGTTGCAGCCTTGCACACAAAACCACTCCTCAGCACGCCTGTGCGGAAATGCACCAGTGAAATCATCAAGTGTTGCCTGTGAATGTCTTGCATCAAGAAAATATACAATTTGAATTGAAGAAAAACCTGCTCTTTGGCCAACAGTATGTTGCCTCATGACCTCAACCCACCTCTTGCTCTCTCTCTCCTTCCCAGCTCTGTCAAGTTGAATGGGAGTGTGTTGCTCTGTATGGCCATGTGACATTTGTGTGGTAAGTTTGCATCGTGTCCCGAGTTGCTGAGTTATTTACCGAAGGGGCTTATTCTCCTGTTTGCACGTTTCTTATATGCCTGGACAACTGCTAGTCAACTGATAGCGCCTCTTTAGTCAACGCCCGAGAATATTGACAAGTCCTGAGATTAACTACAGCTACTGACAAATGAGCATAGAAATAAAAGTGATTAAATCAACAGGAGATCCCCCCCGCACACACACACACACACACACACACATTAAGCACTGGCTCGCATCAACCAAAAATAATACAATTTTAACACCTTCACACATTCATTGTGGGGTTTTTTATGTTCACTTTCTGTTTGATGGCGAATTTGGATGGAACTTCCTGCCTTACGTTCGCTTTCTGTTTGACGGTGAATTTGGATGGAAATTCCTGTCCGTGTCATCTTTGTAATGCTTCTTTCCAGACACGTAAAGAATGTGAGTCATGACCTGCCAGGCCCTTTGGGATAACGCCGACAGGTTGTTCAACATGGAGTCCAAGGGTAAGTGACGCACGTTTGGTGATACTGTCGATGGAGTTGAAAATAACTTGATCAAGGTGAAAATGAAAGACATTAGATGTTTTTAACCAGCCTACCTAGACTTTGCCTTACAAATATCTGCTCACACAAAATGCAAAACTAGCATCGGTGTTACGGTAACAAATAGCAAAACACGTAGACGGCACATTCAACAATTCGTTCCCTTCTTTCACCGAGCAAAATTTCTTTTCATGCGTTACAAGTCGTCTAATCTCTCTATGACGTCATCAGCTGGCTGTTTCCCGACGGTTCCGGAGCGAGAGCTGTACCGCAGCGTCCAGGCTGTGCTGCCTCGAGAAACGGACGTCCGCCAGTCCCCAGATTGTCACAACAAAGGTACTGACTGTACCATTCAACGTGTAAAATGCAAACGCCGCCATTACAGAATCAGGCAGTGTTCTGATATTAGTCAACCACTCTATTTGAATTTAACACAGTCGTACAAAATTGTGACTCGTTTAGCTAGTCGATGTGTTCAACTCTATGCTTCTGTTTAGGAATTTTAAGATGGACCTTACACAAGAAGGTTGGGAACAGTCCCGCCAACAGCTTGTCTCTACTGTGGGTTCTGATAAAAGAACTGGAGAAGGTGAATCATCTTACTCGCTTTTCAGAAGTCAAAAATGCTCCAATTAATTGAGTCGTCGATTCTTAAACTTGTCGGCAACCGTTTTGCTCATGGAATGATCGTTCAAAGTTATTTTTTTACCTTAGAATAGTCTCAGTCTAAATTGTTGTATTCATACATGAAAATAAACAGATGATCTTGTTTTTTTTCATATTTTATATTATTTTGCGTTGAATCAAAACATTTGCAAACATCTGCTTTTACAAATATTTTGTATCCTCTTGTGTGATATTATTTGGTTGTTCTTGTTTTTATCACTAAACGATACCAAATGAACAGCATTAAATGGGAGTAAAATGTATTTGATAGTGACAACCCTAATTCATTTCCGTGTTTTTAACCATTCGGCCATTAAAGATGATTCTGATTCTGAAGATGTTTGGTTTTCCCTTCAGGCGGAGAGGTGGGACAGCCTGGAATACGTCATTCCTTTGCTCCACACGCTCATGTATGCCATCATTCAGGTATACGTCTGAATTTCAAAACTCCAATAAAATGTCAAGGACACAATGTGTTTATTAAGAACGATTTAATGAACGAGCCAAAGCGAAACATTTTTTGTGCTCGACATCCCAGACAGCCTACATCCCAGATGAGTTGTATAAGCGTGTTTATGACTTCTGTAAGCGACTGCTGACCTACCCTCGGCCCTACTGCACCATTGGGCTCAGCTACACCAGGCGAATAAAAATGGAGCGCTCCTTTCCAGGTATTTATCCGTCTTTTGGTCGCAGACACCCGACAAAGGGTTTTTAGCCTTAAGATCCCTCGCAGGGTTGCTACGGTGAGCCGGTTGAACCAATGCTCACACATGCTACAGGTCTTCTGTATCAGAGGATGGTGGTAGCGGAGCAGAGACTGAAGAATGAGCATTACCCCTTTCAAGAGAGGTACGATATGAATGATAACCCTTCTTGTGACTCAACATAAACTTTGTGTCTGATTGGTTGTAGGATTTTTGTTCTGGCTGATCCGGAGGTCTTTTCTGCTTCCCTGGCACAAGTGCTGTTGGCTGACATTGAGGCGGCATCTTCAAGTTCAGTAGAGCACAAGCGCAGTGTGGTCCAACACTCCATCCAGGCCACTCTAGGAGAGCAGTGCCATGCATCCAACTTGGCGAAGATCTTGAAAGTAAGTACAACGATATTTATTTGTGTCTTCTCGCTTACCGATTACAGTTATGGTAATCCCTCGCTACGTGGCGGTTCCTTTTATTGCAGCTTTTTATCGCTGGTTTTGGAACCAACGATCTGCGTTAAACGAGGGATTACTGCTATAGTATTTTTAAATGAATGTATTTAGCGACTAGTGTTAATTTTGATTTTATGTAAAAAAAAAAAAAAAATCCTCGGCCTATATATGTGTCAAATAAAACATGCTCAATGAAGCTCTGCTCTCCATTGGCACCGGGCCTAATGTAACAGAACACACGCTTTAGGCATACACACCAAGCTGAGACCTTTCCTCTTTTTGCTATTAATACCAAGCCTGGATATATTTATCTTCCTGTGTGTATTTCTGTGTTTTGGAACAGGATATAGACGTGGAGCCTTATTTTCAGGATGTGATTGCAACTGCGGAGCGTTGTGTGGAAGAGGATTGCAGCAGGGTGGGGAGTGCGCTCAAGAGCCATCTTCAGCAGCTACACAGCGATATTGTCACAAGCCCAAACCTGGGTAGGAAATTCACCACAGCACACCAGCCATGTTGTAAGATGCGGAAAAGGATCGTCGTGGATGACTTGAACAGAAATTAGCCACTGTGACCACAGCAACGGTTGATGTAAAACAGGCTGGCGGTCACACGAGACTAAAAGATGTTTCTTTTATTCTTCGGGATAATCACAGTATTTTTTTTTTTTTTCTGTTTCTCGAATTCTATTTTTCTCAATTCACTAATTGACAGGTTTGTTGAAGGACTTGTCGTTCGCCAGTTGTATACGTAATGTTTCTCACACACACACAAAAAAAAAAAAAATGTCCTTGTTGTGTAGAAAAGATTTCTGAATGAAACAAACCAGCCTCACAAAGGACGCGTAGTATTTGCTGGCATATTTGCCTAAATAACTTGTCAGGTTTTGGAATTTACTTAAATTGTAACAGTACAGTAGATAAGTTATTAGCTGAATTGGGAGGGGAAAAAAAACTATTTTACACTTGCAGATGGGAAAACATGATTGGTGAATTAACCTTAACGGCAACATCAAGATCCTACTAAATGGCTTACAGGTACTGGTCATAATTTCATGTATTGCTTAGGTGTGACCACAAAAATAGCAAATACAAGATTTGTTTTTCTATGAACAAGCTTTCCCCGTGTTAAGCAGTTTGTGATCGACATGTTTCCACCATCAAACTTCCTGACAGTGCAGTCAGCTGACGTGTGTCTCATTTATCAAACGTATTTTTTTATTTTTTTTTAATTCTTCCCGGAAATTCACTGCAGTCACGCAGCCGAGCCATTTGACGAAACTGTCGTCGTCCCGTCTCCGAGAAAACGTGGATGTTTTGTTTTTGAATGTCATTGTGACACTTTTGGTCGGTTCTTCTTCCTCCCTCTCTGTGTAGATGCTGCTTCCGTCGGACCGCTTTTTGACTGCCCACTTCCGAATCCTGACATGAGCTTCCACCTGTGGACGGAGGAAGTGGATATCTGTGAGTGGTCCTGCTTATTGTTGGCGGACGGGGGGGGTCTACAGGAAGTTGTTCAGACCAGTCAGCTGAATAGAATCAACAGTTCAACAGGGGTCAAAAACAATTCAAACATTTCCTCTACTTACCCTCAATCATTTTTTTTATCCATAAAAACGGACATTTAGGCGCTATGCAACAAACAATAAGAAATCCTTAGCATAGAGGATAAATTAAGGATAGTCATAATTTTGATCAATATTTATAGGCAAGTCAATGTAAGGCAGCTTCATTTATATAGAAAAATACCGTAGAAAAAAAGATGACCAAAAACCCGTATCCTCTTCTCCACACTCTTAATCGACAGGGCGAGAGGTAGCCAAGTGGCTGCGATCCAGTTCGTCATCAGAGCAGTTCTCCCTCAATCCGGAGCTCGAGGACCCCGAGCTGGGCGACTCGCCGGGTGACCTGATGCCACCCGACAAGACCCGCTTCTCCGTCCTGTCCAACGACAGCGGCATCGAAAGAGACCTGCCCCACGGCGGTGACTCGTTCATCGAATCGGGCAGCGCCGGTGCCTCATGGGAACCCTGCAAGAGGTACTGTGGGGAAAAAAAGATTCGGAAAACAAGACTCAAGGGAGGGAAATTCACAGTTATGTAACTTTAAAAAAAAAAATGCATTACCGAGAAAAAACAAACAAACAAATAAACCAACACACATTGTGTGAACTGTTATGAATCAAATATGGAAACTAGGAGCTACTAATATTCTTAATGCTGAATGATGAAGCCATTTCAATTGGGAAATTATATTTGACGAAATATCCTCGATACAGTTATGAAACAATTTTAATTCAGAAGTTATATTTAATGTTTTAATGGGAACTGGGCCACATCTCCCCCCCCACCCACAGTGAACAAGAGTCTGTTAGGTTGTCCCGACGTGGAGGCATGAAGGTGAAACCGTCTGCCAAGGACAGCGTGGCGCTGATGCAGGTCACCATGGAAGGTCACGCGGGAATACTTGGCGATAAGGGCGGAGGAAGAGCGGTCACACTTCAGAGGAGAGCAGGAAGCCATGCTCTCCTCAGGCAGCAGCGGATTTTTACCGCCAGAATTGTCGTCATGGGCGGTGACGCCATCATGGGCCGCCTGGCTAAAGCCTACTACTGCTTAAGGTGAGGGACTCGATCACATAGAGTAACTTGTGGGTTGGCGATAGAAGGGGAGTAAAGTGACTCAAGTCGCAGGAGTAATGATTGATTGTGTAACTCAAAGATTATTATTCTTATTATTTTTTTGCAGGATTAGAATCTGGACTGACAGCAATGTTTTTTTTGTTTTTTTTTAAATATATTATTGCCTAATGGCCTCTGAACATTGATTGGGCTTCTCATCTGTCTCACCCTCCATTGCAGGAAAAGAGAAGCCCGGAGAGTTTTTCTTAGCATGAAAGTTAACCTGCAGTTTTACTACATCCCTGTTTGTGATTCGCCAACTCCTACATCCTCTGACAAGGTGAGGGAACTTTCTTTCCTTCAACATTTTGTTGTGTGTGTGTGTGTGTGTGTGTGTGTCTGGACTGTTGAACGCTATCACTGTAGTTGTACTAATTCAACTTCTTTATATAGGAGAACATTCAGCGCAAGCACAATCCATGCACTCTTGGATCTTACTTGAGCGTGGTGGACCCGTGGTACAACTGCAACATCAGCAGTTTAGGCTGCATGATGCCCAAACTGGCAAAAATGGTAATCAAAAAAGAAAAGAAGAGAAAAAAAAAAAAAAAAAAAAAGTACTACACGGCAACACAGAAAGTTGCATTTTTAGTCACTTTTAAATGTCTACAGGAAAATAAACACTGATTTTATCAAGAAACGTCACGTCACGGCAATACTTTTGCAGCGTGCAATCAAATCCACAATCCCAATTATGCTTTTACGGCTATGATAATACTCTATTTTAATTAGATTGAACTTAAACTGAATAATACTAGAAATAAATGTTTCCGTAATCATTGTATCCCAAGTAAGCACTTTTTTAATTCTTATTTTTATTCTTAACAAGCAACAAACCAACCCATCGAGGTCAAAAGAGCCATTTGTGTCCGACGTCATTTCCTACTACGTGCGAATGGGCCAGCAGCCAGTCAACTTCAACATCTACTTTGTCAAGGTATTCTGCCTTTTATTCATTTGATGTCTTTGAGGTTTTTTCTTTTTAATTCAATGCATCGTTTAAGAAAAAAAAAACTTATCTTTAATTCCCATTTTATAAAGTCAATGCATGAAAACCATGTTTACTTTTGTAATCAATAAAGTTTTCCATGAACAGCTTACATTTAGCAGCATGACCAAGGAACCAGTGGAAGATGTCTTCCTCACACATTTAGAGGTAGCCGTTCCTCATCTCCGTCACGCTTCAGCGCCCATGAGAGGTGATTTTAAGTTTGCAGGCATGCTGAACTATCCGCGCATACTTATCGACAGCATAATTATCTCTCAAACAGAGAAGTCGAAGAAGAGTGTGGCTGATCCACACGGAGCACTTGTCTGCGTCAGCTACAAAAAAGTGAGGTGTTTTTTTTGTTTTTTTAACAAAACAAAAAAAATGTAGCTCAAGATGCTATTGTTGCTCGCCGTGCGTGTGTAGGTGACACTAAGTGGCCGCGACACTGACAGAGGCCTCCCCATGAGGACGACTGGCGCTCGCGTCAATGCGATTCCCTCGAGTGCAAAAGAAGGTTCATTCGGTTGTCATTATTCCCCACAACAAAAAAAAAAATGTTCCAGCTTGGCGTTAAAGATATCTCTCCATAATTTTAGATCTCAACTCTTTGACACTCACCTTGAAGGAATGGTCAGCAAAAGCTAAAAACAACAACGGGGTATGTTTTCTTCCCTGTTTATTCCCCACACTAGAAATGTCTTTTTCTTTTTTTTCTCCTCCTAACACGACTTTGAAATTTCCAGGAGTTCCAAATCAGGAGCAATAACATCAAGATGTGTTCACTGGAGACTCTCTCCTCACTCAAAGTTACCTTAGACGGAGACTGTCAGAGGATCTATAATGATGTGGAGAGGTAAGAGTCAATCAAGCAGCAATACAAATAAACGGCGTTTTTCTTCGACTGAAGCATTTTACTCGTGTCAATCGATCAAGACCCATCTTGTGTCATGTCATAAAAAGAGCTTGCTGTATTTTTACTATTATTTAGATATGGGGAGCCTTTTTGGGTATAGTCACGGATGTTAAATTGAAATTGCTGGCTCTCCTTGAGCCTGGTTCAATATGGTTTACATGGTTTGAAACAGACACACACACACACACACACAACTTCATCTGCTCTCCGTCCCAAACTACTGGCTCTCTTTTGGTTGTAGTAACCTCAATGTGCGTAGACATGCACACAAAAAGGCAAATGTTTTGTCTTGCTTTTGTGCGTTGCAGCATTGAAATCATTCCCTGCCTTGACCCTGGATACTTTATCCAAAAAAACATGATGTCCAAATTGAAGCTGGGCGAGCACAAGGACGCCGGCCTGAGCAAGTACATGACCAAAGGACTCGGTGTACCCGTCAACACCTTTGCCGGCTTCATCGACTGACCTCTGCGTAAAGATGCTTTGGTGACATATCAAAGCTCAGGTGAAATGGAGTCCTCGGCTGTGGCCACTGTGTTGTTGATTGATATCCAATGTTTTGGACTAAAGGTCGGAGATGTGTTGCGATGGCACATTGTCATCATCATCACGGTCAGTCCTAGTTGAGGGCTTGTCGAAGAGCTGCCACTTGTTATCCAGGGCAAAATGCGATGGCAGATACTCACCTGTGCTTCATATGGATGCGCTGTAAGCAGTCTTTTATGCAGAGACGTCTGTGTAAATCCTGACAATCCGATCATAAATGGTGTAAATAAATGAAGTTTTCACGATTGCCTCGAGATAAAGGGTCTAGTTTGCAGCCATGTGTCACGTCCACCGGCTGACGTTGCGGGATAACTTGGGGTTGGACTTGTAAGAGACAAGCGTAGGGGCCAAAATACAGCGTCACTCGTTCTTCTTAATCATTTCTCGCAGCGAGCGATCCAGCAAGCACTTGGTCGTCAGTACCAGCCTTCAAAATTCTGCGTGTGACGTTGAGTGCGGGCTGGGAAATTTGAACTTTTTTTTTTGCCTCAGCGACCCCAAAGACATTTATTCTCTGCTCCATAGAACGGGCTTGGGGTCATGATGTGACCCAAAACGGAGTCCACTCGATGGGTGTGAGCCAAGTGCTCAAAACAAACAAGGATTGATGACTTTATTGAATATTGGGGGAAAAGAAAAATCAAGCAGGCAAAAGCAACATGCACCTACAAATCTAACTCGACGAGCTTAATCAATGACTAAATGCGCCTACAGTGGCAAAGGTTAATGATTAAATGCGCCCACAGTGGCAAATGTAAGCTTACTAAATGCGCCTATAGTGGCAAATCAATGGGAGAATGCATGCAGTGGCAAATCAATGGCTGGCGCTGCTCCACCTTGGGCTTGCTAGGCGGCCAGCTGAAGCAGCAGATGCACCAGGGTGACCGTCACCAGCAGAGCAGGTGAGCAGGACAGGCCGCCGTCGGCGGCGCTCTCGGTTGGCTTTTTGGCGCTGTCATCTGAATGGGAGAATGGCAATTGTGCAGTTTGTAAAACAAAAAGCGCCGCTGAACGAATGGGCTTGCTTTCCGGATCAATCCAAGCTTTTCGGGTCTCATACCAGCGAGCGGATTGTCCCGCAACATCAAACTCACCCACAACGCTGACTGTGAAGGACTCGGAGACTGCCGGGTCATTGTAGGTGGCCTTGTAGGTTCCCGCGTCGGTTGCCACCAGGTTCGGGATGGTCAGCTCAATTTCATTCGTTCCGCTTTTGACGTATCTGGCATCTGTAAGATCGACGGCGCCCTTGCTCCATTTGACCGCGGCGGTTGCTTCGCCTCCGACTTTCAATACGAGGTCTTTGGTCACCTTGCCCACGCAATTAACTGCGGTAGTGCCGCCCTTGCAGACCGGGGTCACTGCCAGCACGAGAAAAGCACAAGTGATCAAATGTGAAAGAAATGGCGCACAATGGCGAGCGGCTTTCCAAACCTTGGACGGTGAACACTTCGGCCTTTGCGAGGCCGCCTTCGGCGGTCTTGTACTCTCCCCCGTCTTTATCTTTCAGGTCCTTGATGGTCAGTATTTTGTTGTTATCGGCATCGAGCTCATACTTGGCGGCGTCCGCCGCTACTTTGGTAGTTCCTTTCATCCAGTCGACTGCAGCAGTAGCTGCGCCTTTGATTGTCAATTTGACCGTTTCGCCCTCCTTGCGCTTGCACGTCACGGTCGCGCCAGTGTCGTCACCAGTGCAAGTTTCGTCCGTCTGGGGCGCTCCCAGCACTACAAAAGCAGCAGCAGCAGAAGAGGGCAAGAGGGTCTATCAAAAGTCACTCTGGCAAAGTACACATTTGAGGAAAGACTGTTAGACGCTATTTGCCGTGATATTCATTTAGCCATTGTCAATTGTTGTCTTTGACTTTGTTAATGAGAGAAAAAGAAAGATGAAACTGCACTGGCGCCAAACTGTAATCCGCCATTCATCAGACCAAATTCAATGTGACCTTTTTTGCTTCCACGAGTTTTGTTTTCGACAGGCTTCGTTTGAAACAAAGAGAACATTTTGATCGCAACGCCATGTTGTGTTTTTAAATGCCAAATATTCCATTTGTCATTTGAATTGAACCCCCCAAAAATCTGAATTTATTCAATGGCTTTACCTTGCCCGAATTGCGCGATGGACAGGAGCAGCAAGCACATCAGCTTGGAGAAGTTCATCTTCTTTGGAGGAAGTGAGCGTTCGGACCTGCTGGAGCTGCGTGAAGAGGTGCGAGCGAGCGAGCGAGCGAGCGAGCCAATCCACGGAACGAGCGAGTCGGACGTAAAGACATAGGATGGTTTGGTTATGGAGCTGGAGCCGGAGCCAGCTTCTTATAAAGCTCTCAATCGCCGTCATCTTCAAGGGTTTGCACATTGGTTGCTCGTTCATTGGCTGGATTTGGGAGCTTTATGTCGAGTGCGCGTGTGATTCACGCACGCACAAGCGGCCGCCGCCGCCGCCGCCGCGTAACCTTCTATCATCCCCTTTGCCTTACGCCATACAGCTGCTTGCTCGTCTCCTTGAAGTCTTTACGAAATGTCACAACTGTTGTCGAGCGAGTCACGACCAGCGGCACTTTTTGTCCTTTCAGAAGAATCCTGGATTCTTCTCCAAATCCCCTGGCCCCGCCTGGTTATGGACTTAGTTTTTATTTATTCGTTATTGATTGATCGATTTGTTTATTGAGTTGAAATCAAAACAAATCAGACAAACAGGAAGTCTTTTGCCTAACTAAACTAAAAAGACAAAAGTTCTGCATCCCTTCTTTGGTGGTGAGGGATATCATGATTGATATGATGATAATGAAAATAATGATTCAAACAAATGCTCATGACTATATATGATGATCATTTATAGATAGCTTGGATGCTTTTGGAAGTTTCACAACAGCTTTTTTTTGTGATTTGGCCTGGCCTGGCCTGGCCTGGCTTGCCACCCCACGCAAGTGTGCGTACTTCGTGTACGTACTCGGGGTGCTTTGCGCCGTTTGACACGACAAAGCGACAAAGCGCACGCTAACTATACGAAGGTGGAGTAGATGGGGGCTGACGATTGGGGCCTTGGCAACGTCATCACCGCAAAATGACAAGTTGTACACGGCACTCGCCACGTCTGCTGCATAATGATGCTACCTTTTCCATCGTCGCACAGCAAAAGGCTTTCTCTGTATGCTTTATTGCCTTTCAAGCGATGATAGAAAGGATTTTTTTATTGAACGTCAAACATAGCCCGTGACAATGATGGCTTCGATCATAATAAAATACAAACAGTGACCATTATACAATACCAAATAAGAAGCAATAAAATAAATGATAAAAATACAACTCAAAATAGAATTTGAAAAAATAAAATTATCTAGGGCTTTTCACGTAACATGCAACTGCCAGTTACACCAACAATAATAATACAAAATGTCTCAAGGACGGTCACAAAAAGAAACAGGAAGAAAATAGAGAAAATTTTGTTTCACTTTGAAAAACTAATTTTTGTGTTGGAAAAAAAATGTCAAGAATAAGAACAGTGATGACCATAAATCATTACTGTCTTTCAAAACAACACTAAAAGAAAGATCCACCCCATCCATGGGTCCATCCATGCATCCATCCATCCATCCATCCATGCATCCATGCATCCATGCATCCATCCATCCATCCATCCATCCATCCATCCATCCATCCATCCATCCATCCATCCATCCATCCATCCATCCATCCATCCATCCATTTGTCCAACACGCTAGAGGGCGCTAACCCTTTGCCGGGCGAGCTGTGTCACGGCGAAGAAGAAGAGGTCCAGACCTTAGAGCGCGTTAGACAAGATAACGCAGATCTACCGGCAACAGCCATGACAGACGAGAATCCTAAGGTAACGTCTTACACGTGGACTTGTTTACCAGCGCCGTTCTTACATGAACCAGCGGGGAGATTGTACGAAATAGTAATACCGAGGCTGAGGTCAATAATTCGACAATAGCCAACGGAACAGACGCACAATCTAGCTAGCGGCAGGCTAATCCATTTGGGTGAAACGGACGGGAATTATAGAATAATTCCGATTATGGTGTAGACCGCGGCGTAAAAGTATTCGTCCGCCAGGCGCCAGATTTTATGGTTTATAAAGGTCATTGGCTGCCTTAAGAGTTGAACAGTTTCCACGGTGAGAAACCTGTGGCTCGCGGCCC
Organism: Syngnathus leptorhynchus; assembly: GCF_054491065.1. Taxonomy (NCBI): domain Eukaryota; kingdom Metazoa; phylum Chordata; class Actinopteri; order Syngnathiformes; family Syngnathidae; genus Syngnathus; species Syngnathus leptorhynchus. Next base: position 14,047,816 of record NC_141199.1, on the reverse strand, counting down.
GCATCTGAGGGACACGTGTTTAACTTGGTTCGTTGATTGTGTATGCAAGGAGGGAGTAAAAACGGAGAACGAGCACATCAACCTAAAAGTGGCTGGCCAGGACGGTTCGGTGGTGCAGTTCAAAATCAAGAGGCACACTTCACTTGTCAAACTGATGAGAGCTTATTGTGAACGGCAGGTGAGACATGCTACCTGGAATGCCAGCCCTTGACAAAAGTTGTCCTGTCCAAGTTTTATTTGATTTGATTTTTTTTCCCCCCACCTAAGATCAGTTCCACCCATAAAGGAATTGCAACAACTTTTAATTGTGCATTTTTCACTTTGCAAGGCAAATTTGAGTGTCTGGGGAAAAAAAAAAAGATTGTTCAGCCTTTGTGTATGTTAAAACAAAAAAGGGATTGCATACTTTCAGTAGAGTGTACCAAAAAAGATACCATCTATCATGACATACAGGTGTATAATAGAATTAACTTATAAAAATAGTCATTTTATTAAAATGTGTAGTAGCACCTAAATAAAACTTGTGAATTATTTGCATTAGTCGATGAGCTTTCTTAACATAAACGAATACAATATTTGTTATTCTGTTCTATAAGAGATTAAAGTGAGGTACCAAGTTTTTTAGTAGGTATAAAATAAAATTAAAATTGTCACAATGCGCACATGGTTTTTATTAGTTGCATCAATATTTATATCAAAATATTATACCAAGAATTAGTTGGGAGCATAATTTCTCAATCCTTTTTGCTCAGGGATTATCAATGAGGCAGATAAGATTTCGGTTTGATGGCCAGCCTATCAATGAAACGGACACCCCTTCTCAGGTAATAACCTCCTGTCTGAATACATATTTGGTCTAAATATATATGGCAAGACAAGTCGTCCATTTTCCATACCTATCATAAAGTAATATTTTTAAATCTTCCCACCTTCTCAATGATGATGTATTTTAGAGGTCCTTTGTGGGCGATGAGGCACATCATCAGTCCAGGGTGTACCTGCTTGCCTCTCGTCATTTATGAAAGTCTCTAGAAAACGGATGAAAATTTGCCATTTAGTTTGAATAAAGTGTGGAACCTCTCGTCTGACTTTGTTTTCAGCTGGAAATGGAGGACGAAGATACGATCGACGTGTTCCAGCAGCAAACCGGAGGATGTTTTCCATAGAGATTGTTCCTGTGTACATTTCTACCTCACTTTTCCATGTTTGTGAGCGTCTTTGTTCGGCCCCGGTTGTTGTCCCGCGTACGGAACACTTGTCGTGCAGCGGTACAAAAGTTGACGCTCTTCACGCTCATTTACGCTAACTTGCTCTCTTGGCAGTATCGGGATGTGGAGATTTAGACGTCCTTCGTTTTTTTTTATACTTTCAGCATTAAGGATTCCCGGTGGTTGTTCATTCAGCAACCCTTCGTTTTGAATCCTTTCTGATATGAATATATTTTGGAATAAAGTTATTCTATCTTTTTAATACCCTTGTGGATTTTCAGGAATATATTACATCAGATACGAAATGAAACAATTAATACCCTTTTCCATCCATTTTCTGAACCGCTGAATTTAAAGCACAAATCTTTCCCATTTCTATGGTGCTGCACATCTCAACCACCACATCTCAAGGCTCTAGCTCACAAATAGTGAAAATTCAATTTTAAACTTGGAAATTGTTCTTTTATCCCCCCCCCCCAAAAAAAAACAATTATTGAAAGAAAAATCCGATGACACTGGGAATTCCAAGAGCTCAAAAATATATGTAAAAAAAAGCTTCTAAAAGTCGAATCTGCAGGTACCAAACTGTATATTGGCTCCCCACAGTATACGCGTCATAGAAACTTTTTAAATCCAATACCTGTGAAACAAAAGTCTGAAGACGAAAACTTTAGTTTTAAAAGTTTTGACACTACACACACACACACACACACACACACACACACACACACACACACACACACATATATATATATATATATATATATATATATATATATATATATATATATATATATGTGTGTGTGTGTGTGTATATTTATATATATATTACAAAATAAACGGATGTGGTCCGAATGTGTGTACCTTTATTTTGTAGCAAGAACCGGAAGTGACATCTTAACGCTTCGTATCTAACTTGTGTCCCCGCCACACTGAGGTCGGAAGCAGGTTGATCGAAGCCGCACCGCTTTAGCCAGACAAAGATGAGGCGGTGAAATACAAGATACTTCAAACTTGCGTCTATTCCGAACTGTTTTATTGCCATTTCTGTGAAAATGACGACCACGACGACATATCAAGGGATGGAGCCTGGTGCTAAAAACAGCTCCAGGTAGGCTAATTTAAATCCATCACTACGTAAACCACCATTATGCCGTAAACCAGCCAGACTAGCATGGTTAAGAGACTCGTATCCCTTTGTCACTTTCCGTCTACCATTGCATAGAAATTAGGAATCTATTGGTGCTGATGAGATAAAGGCCTTTTAAGTGAGCCACCGCATTGATTGCAGGTCGTACTACGTCTGTAATTTGTACACTTTGCAGTCCTGCTAAACAATGATTAAACGATTACACCAGCCTATTTTGACCACAACTGCCTTGCATCATTCATCGAACTAACCGAGTTACTGTTTGCATTCATTTTAATGAAAATTGAAACAAAAGATAAGCGAAAACGCTGGTTTCTTTTACCAGAATGGGATTTTTCCAGTAGGGTGGGGCCATCCGTGTACGTGGGCTTCCCCAGCAATCGACATGCAAAGCTGACATTATGAAAAATAAAACTACTAGTAAACGGAGATATTGTCATTATTGATGAGTACTAAAGTTGGGAATTTTAAAACTGATGAAAATGCACATTTTCTGGCCAACGTCTTTGTAAAATGATCACATTTCAAAGTTATATTTGAATTTTTTTGTCATGCTACTTGGTGTCACGAGCTTGAGAACAAACACTATGGCACTCTTTTCGCAAGGTACACTTTGGCTCTTGTACTTGGAAAAGATTAACTCCTCTTCCCAAATGTCAAATCTAGTTTCTAGTTAGCTGTCGTTTGCTGTACTACTTATTGTTGCCACAAGGTGGCACTGTTAAAGCGGCAGGATGGTGTGGTACTATGCAGAAAAAGAGCATCAAGTTGGATATAAGATGGGCGTGTATGACAGACATGTGCTACACAAGTTCATTTTCTTTTTATGCCTCATTCACATTGCAGTCCACAGTTCCTGATAATAAACACCCTCATTAAATATACGTAATGTCATAGTCGACAGGAAACATTCACCTACTGACCTGGCGCTGCACATCGTTCTTCTCAGGGTTTTGCGTCCTCCCGGCGGCTCCTCCAACATTTCGTTTGGCGCCGACGAGAGCAAAACTCCCGCTCGCAAAGACAAGATGGCCTCCAGCGTTTTTGCCGAGCCAGAAGACCCTTATGCTAATAGAAGGAATAATCCGCCAGGTACTCTACTCCTCTTCATATTATGTACTAAAAATAATGTTTGTGTCATAACAAAATCTTCATTTACTTGAGATCAGCACACAGCCGTTGCGATGAATTCAGTTGTACGGTGTAAAGATTCCATAGATTAAATATTCACTAAAACCTTCGCTCACACAAATCCCCATGCATCATGGCTACAAAATCCAATCCTAGAGGTTTTCAGGTTATCTTAATTAAGTCCAAAGATCTCAAATAAATAAAGGGAAATGGCTTAATCACATTGGGTCATGTTGTTAGCGGTCAACATTTTCCGATTGCATCACAACGATACTCCCGGTTAATGATTGCATAAAAAGATATGGCAGAACACATTGTCCTCTGCTTACAGGTGGGAAGCCGACCGGCGTCCTGTGTGGCGAGTCGTCAGCCCCTCTTAGGAGAGGCGCAGTCAATTCAGCAGACGCCCCCTTGTTGGTAAAAAGATCATTTGCCTGGTCATGAGTTTCACAGGAGAGCCTGACATACAAACCAAGCCAGTACGAAAGAAAAAAAAAAAACCACATAGGAACTTTGATATCATCGACACGCTCTTTAGAAATAGGCTAGGTATTTGTCGTTATTATTTACATGGCCGCAAGTAGCGACCTCCTGTTTACGATAATGTATACGTCGCTTTTGAATGCGCCTCATTGGACTAAATAGCAGGATGGAACATTTCAAACAGGAATCCACAATTTAGTTTTGTTTACATTCTGTTCTCTTGCCAAGAATACAAGGAAGAAAATTGTGGGGAATATTTGTGATCGTCACTTTATATGTAGCACATTACATCAGAAACGAATTGGATGTGATTTCATTTAAGCAATAAAAGTTTGCTCTCTGTTTTTTTTTTTTTTGTGTGTGTAAAATGAGAAACCAAAACCAAGTGGAGTGGTAACCAATTAAATGGATAATATTAGCGTCGTGACTATTTATAATTCAAGGAAGATTTTTCATTCTGTGGTTGGATGACAGAATGTTCTTCCTTCTATTCAGGAGGGAGACACGCCTGTATGTGACAATGGTGAGTGTATTTTGGTTTCATCTGCATGTTAACAAACTGAGTGTTGCATACACCTTTTAAAATTTATGCCGAGGTGTGAGTAAAAACTCCCCCCCCCCAAAAAAAAATCTAGCTTTGTTTTGTGGCCAATCATAATCACGTGTGTGTTTTTTCTGTTTTTTTTTTGTGACTCCAGGCAGTAACGCTGCTGACCCGGCGGTTGCTCCCGAACGTCAAGATGATGCCCCCCCAGCTGAGGATCCGGCAACTGAACCACCCTCCGGACGTCGGAATCCTCCGGGAGGAAAGTCCAGCCTGATCTTAGGTTGAATCGCTTCCAAAACAGCCCGCCGTCACTCCCTTCCTCCCTGATTCCTCTTCTCCTCGAAATATCTCCAACTGGTACTTCAGACCTGCCCTTTGGTGTCTCCCTAGTGCCAGTTCTCTTCCAAATCTCAATAGCGTCGTTCTGGTACCTCCTTGTCGGAACCATTCTTTGTACTGTTCTTATTTATTTTGACAGAAGCACTTTATGTCAGCCGTTCAAGAGGCTGCAAGGATCTCGAAAGAAAGCTTTCATTTTCCAAACTAGTTCTGAACCGCCCCGCATGCCCATTTGGTCCTAACCAGAATCGCAAGTTACGAGACACTCCCTGTTGACTGTTTTTAAAATCTTTTTTTTTTTTCTGTGATACCAACATGTTGTTGTTTGTATTGTGACTGCATGGAAAGTTGAACCTTTTTACCGGGTGTAAAGAACATTGGAAAATTCTTAATTCTGCCTTTATGTATTGTAGTGGCAAAGCTCGTAATGTTTTAATTGCTCGTATTCACTCTGAAGCAAAGTGTGCCTCTTTTGCGTTGGAAAACTCCGTCAAGGTCGGATTGTCTGCTTGCATGTAAAGCAGTGACATAGCGTAACACCTTGCGTTACATTGCAAAGTCAGCAGAATGTTGTTGGGCCTGATGTTAAACAACATTTCCTACATTTGACAAGTGACCTTATGACCTATGTTTGTTATTGTTATGTGTGTACTACTTTCATTATTACACCGCTTGTATGGGTTTAAAAAAAAAAAAAAAGACTTCAAACAGCCAAATTGTTGTGTGATGTTCCACTGTCATTACAAATACTTCCCTGTGGCATACTGAACTGTTTTTGGTTACATATTTTGTCCTGATGCTGGATGTTGAAGGTTTGAAGAAATGGCACAAGTGGAAAATTGGCATTAAAAATGAATTCAGATCTTGGCTACTTGTCTTTATTAGCTTTTTTTTTTTTTTTTTTTTTTACCTTTTATTACTTTTTGTTGTTGCTTATATTACTCAACATGTTTTATGTAACAGCCTATGTTTTCTAACAGCTTCTGGAACAGATCTCACAAATTTGCTTTCTGGAGGTGGACAAAACTACTCCAAATCTGGTTTTAATTAGATCATTTTAGAACGCCACCATCATTTAGTAGCTGTTTCTTTTTCCGCTTTTTTGTTTTACTTTCGTGTACATTTTTTCGCATTTATTAGAAACAGATGAACGTTTTTTTTTAATTATTTAAAGGAAAACGTTTTTATTTTGTGTTTAAAATATGGTCAATCATTACTATCAATCAGTCTTGGTTCGATTAACACTTAACAAAAATAAATAAAATTCAAATTGCTTCACATGATTCTAAAAACGTGAACGGATATTATTTCGTTGGCATCATTCTTGCTGTGTTTTGTGTTTTCAACTCCCCCCGTCTACGCGTCGGCTTTACTCAAACCGAAACCAAACGAAAGTGAAAAAAAAGTGAAAGTAGCGGGCGGGCGGTCGGTCGGCCGGTCGGCCAACGAGCCGCAAAAGACGAAGACAAATTTGCCCCTGTTGTGTGGAGAACAGAAAAGGAGAGTGTCGTCGTCTGTCGCACATTGCCTTTTCCTCCAATATATAAACGACCACCGGCAACCACCAACGATATGCTTTAGGTGAGTCAACATATTCACGTTTAATGTGTGTTTGACTGTTTATGTCCACGTCATGTAAGGTAAACATTCCGTGCTGAGCTCAACTCATTGGCATCAGCACTTTCGTTTCAAATGTAAGTCGCTGTCAGCACCCAAAAAAATAATAATTATAAAAATTGTCATGATAAAATCTAGGGTTCTCAAGTGTTTTTAGTCAAACGACTTCATTAGAGAGTATATTATTTTTTCTAATAATTTAACGCCATCAAAAATCAACATATTGCAGTTCCCATGGGGTATATTATATTTACATTGGAACTGTCTAATAGAAAATAACTTCATCACATTCAGTTAGATTAGGTGAGTATTTCTCCATTTACTAAAGTTCTGAGGTTGGGGGTTCAGAGTTTGTGTGGGATTTGCATGATCTTTTGGTTTACACTTCTTACAGTCCAAAAATATGCATCTTACAGTGGGACAGTAACTCAAAACATAGTTTTATAGCCCAAAAAAAAAAGTGAAATGTGTTAGCTAAGTCTGTGAAATCCAATTGAGCATGTGCATACTTGAGGTTGCAAGTTCTGATTCAATTCTGATTAATATTGCATTTTTGGAATATGAGTTAGGCAGCAAAATTGCAACATAAGTTTTTTATCCAAACCAGGCGGCGGCCATTTTGTCACTTTCTGTCCACTGAAAATGACATCATTTGCCGGGTCCAGGTCACAATCAATTAGGGTTCAGCTTTACGAAATCGGTGAGCTGCACAGAACATACCGAAAACATTTGGGGATCGACTTCCCTTTAAGCAATGCAGGCGAGCGCTTGGCGGAACTAGGTCACTCTGCACTCTCTCACCATTTACAGGCCTTGACATGAGGCATAAACTGCAAAAATAACTTTCCCTTCTCTTCAGACAACTATAGTGTTCATTATTTCCAGTATGTAAAACCGCGACAAGCTCCTTGTCGTAATAATATGCATGTTCTATTGGACGAGCAGTTAGCACGTCTTCCTCTCAATTCTTAGTTTAGGGCTTTGAATATGTGGAGTTCTATTTTCCGTAATGGGGAGAATCTCTCGAGAAGAAAGATCGATGGATGCATGGTTGGATGAATATTTGGATGTCTTTACATTCTTGGCCATTTTTGTCTTTTACTGCTACTTGCTGTCAACTGAAAATGACCTATTTCCAGGGTAGGCCATCCAGCCTAATGGAAATTTTACGATTTTGAGGAGCACCCCCCCCCGCAAACGGTCCCTGGGCTGCATGTTTGAGATCGTTTCCTCACAATACTCCTAATGAAAAAAAAAAACAGGCTAAACCAGGCTTGTTGTGGCCTGTTTAGTGTAGTGGAGCATAAGATTAATCTTCTGATAATCATTTAAATCACATATTGAGCAAATGCATCTAGACTCCATCTAGGGTTCTATCATACCTTTGACTATTTCTTGTCACTTTTTTTATTTCATTTATTATTTTATATATATTTTTTTGTAGATGAGTACTCCATTCCTTGAGAAAATGTGGAGGTGCAGCTGTTCCCACATAGCAAACTCTCTAGACACCACTTCTTGCTCTGCTTTTACTTCAAGTGTTCATATTAAAAAATAGCACCGTGGGAAAATGAGAGTCCACCAAAAGAAAGAATGAAAAGAAATCTCACACTATATTGATTTAATTAGTTCAAATGAGACACGCTAAAAATAACAAGGATCTCTCAAATGATGTCATGATAAAACAATCAATTTCCTTCTCTCAAAGAATAGCTTGGTGATTTAGCAATTTTGGACTTGGTCTATGATTGAAAATTTCACATGCATTGTTAAATTCTACTTGTCATACACAAGAAAAATGTCCCAAAAAATCTACTGTGATGCACATTTGTAATATTTGTGGGACTAGTTGTTTCAAATCCGGTCCACTTCTGATAAAATGCCTCATTTCATTGTGCAGTGCAACAACAACCTTGTTTCACTGAATGAGTAAATATAATCTGAAAAGAAAAGTGAAATAGCAACAGCAAACATCCTTCATTAAATGAGTAAATATGAACCCGAAAAGAAAAGTGAAAACATCAACTGCTTGTTTACGGGAAGATTGCGCAATCCTTCCTGTTGGCGAGTGATGACCTGACCTTTTTGCTTTGTCCATTTGCAGGTGAATGACAATGGGCTCAGTGGGTTTTGTTTTGTTGCTCCTGATTGTGCTCTGGGTTGCTGGGCAACATGCATTGAATGGTAAGTTACAAAAAAAATATCCATTTCAGATAAGGGCAAATATTTTTTTCCTTGTATGTGTGAATATCTGTGATTTTTTTTTTTTTTTTTGGTCAGATTTTATTCAATTGGACTGTAAGAATGAGAACTTGGGCCGCTACGGTCAAGCGTCTATGGTGGAATGCGTGATCAGACTGTCTCCAGAGGTCAAAGACGATAGCGTGCGCATCGTCGTGTGGAAAAAAGGCGGCTCCGCCCTGCTGAAGTTTCACAACAATCAATTTAATCCCACATCACTGCCGGGCTATTCATTTGCCGAGCCGTCGTGGAATAGCAAGTCCTTGAACGTGTCCCTGCTAATCGCCAACACCTCTGCGACCAATCACGGCAACTATTCGTGCATGGTGATGACCGACAGCGGATCAGACAACAAGTCAGTCAGCCTTAATGTCACAGGTGAGAGTCCTGTAATACAGAAGAATTGATTATTCTATCAATTTTTCCGTCCAATCCAATTTTATTTGCATTGAAGCGTTTTTTTTTGGTTTTTTTTGCAACCCTGTTTTGAGTATGAGTGATCAAATATCAACTCAACATATTTCTTGTTATATTCCAATTAAATTGCAACCTTTGTATGTTCGATTTTTTTTTTTTTTATGTAACTTTATCATCTTTGCTGTCACTCCTAGCCAAATACAAGACACCTAGCATCCACACCACCTCGACAAACGTCGGCCCAAACTCGCCAGTCACCCTGACATGTCTCTCGGAAGGCGGCTACCCCGAGGGCCGGTTGGGTTGGTTTGTCGGGACGAACGCGCAACATGAGGAAAGCGCCGGAACTGTGGCCGAGGCGATGGGAAACGGACTCTTCAACCTGTCCAGCGAGCTGACTCTGTCGCAGGGGAGGGACGCCTCCAAGTACACCTGCGTGGTGTTCAACGTAAGCGGTGGAAAAGACAGCGAGGTCAGTGTGGTGCTTCCTGACCATACCCGGGTTGCAGGTAGGCCAGCACAAATTCTATTGGCTTAAAGTCCACTGATTGAAGATTTGTTCCAAAACGTTTGAATTTATGCTCTGATTTTTTTGCTGTGGTTTGCATTTTGTTCCACGGCATGTATATATAGACTGGTTCTCTGACAACCCGAATGTTTTAGGTCCGATCCTCATCTCTTCTGATCATGTCGAAGTGACGATTAAATGATTGATACATTTATCTTTGGCTTTTTTTTTTTTTTGTAGTCGGCTCGTTTCAAATCTGAACTCAAAGAGCGTGAGAAGACAAGGAGTGTGTTAGTTCTGTAGAAAAACAAAAGTTTATGTGGAAGTGAAAGACAAGTTCAAACTGGTACTGACAGAAATGAATTTTGAAAACAAAAAAAGCATAAAGTATGTTGTTTTTTTTATTTTTTTTATCTTTCCCATGACAAGAAGCGTCTTGATTTGATCAGATCTGTCAGATTTACACAATGGCCGTGGTTTAGATTTGGGAATAAAGCTCGTAAACATGCGTGGCTCCAGATAAGTTGAAAGCTACCTTCATTATTTTTTCAGAACTGGGTCGAGCGACGGTCGCGACTTTCAACTTTAGTTTCTGATGCTGTTGCATGCACTTTGTCACGACGGTACATCATATCGCCACGGCAGATTCCATTAACCTTTCAACTTGTTTATTGCACGTCGAGACGAGATAAAATCTTTTAATGTGACTTTGCTGGTTGCACAATAACAACCCTCATTGCACATGTTTCTTTTTTTAAGGGCAGAAAGAGAAAGTAAATATTTAGTTTCTGTGTGACAAAGAAAATCTTTCCAATCCTTTTGCACTCTATGCTGACGCAACAGACACTTAGAGCTGTCATGTTTTGTTTGTCTTTGTAGGGTGGGGACAAGAACCGCCAGCTAAAGACTTGGATGTGGCGAGTGAAGTCGTGGCACCGTTGGTGGTCATCGGGTCACTGATTGTCGGACTACTGCTGTTTTGGGTGCTCAGAGGGAGATGTTCTAAAAGTGAGTGTACTTTCCAATGAAACAAGGCCAAACAAGATGAGAACATAAAGTTGCATAACAAAGTCAAGTGCGGAGGTTAGCAGGTTAACTCATGTTGTAACCGCTGACAGGTTCTCCCATCTCATTCCATGCTAGTTGAAGCATGCACAGAATTTGGGTTTTGCCAGATTTGAGTTTGGCCAGGGAAATCTCAAGTATAGAAATCCACAATAACCTCAGTTTAGGATATATTATATCTCAGAGCTATCACTATCCAACATTTTTAATAATTATGTAAAGTTTTATTTTGCATAAACATGTTTTAGATTTTTTTTTCATGATTACTATACTAGATGTTTATTTGGTATTGTGATTAATAAACAGTCTAAAATGATATGGACAATTTGAAATCAATAAATCATGCCTCAAAGTCATACCTTGATAATTAAGATAGTTGTCGATTAATTTGATAAATGATTAAATCAATCGATTAATTTTGACTCCTCTAATTTGAAAACTAGGGTCTTTTTTTTTCCTAAATAGAAAAATTAAAAGTTAAACGAAGATTTGATTCCACAGCTCACTGTCTATTCTTATCCAATTCAGTTTCCATCCACAGATTAGCCAAATTCATGGTTAGGGTTAGGGTTTAGTTAGTTTAGTCCAGTTTGCATTTCAGGATGATAGTAATGAGTTGCTTGACATAATATTTGTTCCAGGGGAACCGGCTCTTCCAGTTGAAACAGATCCAGAGCAAGGTAAGCCTGTGCTAAAGTGTCAATGAAATGAAATCAATGAAATGTTTTTTCTTATTCTCACGTGTGCCTTATGTTCTCCAATAAAGGAGGAATACAGGATCTCCTTATGGTGACTTCTGAATCTCAGGAAATCAACGCGTGAGGTATTTACTGCAACAAAATGACAATTTTGTTACTTATTACCCAACTTTGACACGTTGGCATTTGTTCCTTTTTTTGTTAGGAAATGTTCGATACGACGACTTCACTGATTTACCGACAAAAATCACGAGCCGGCATTCCTCCCCTCTGCATGCTCTCACCTCAGCTATTATTTGCACTCAATAAATTACTCGGCATAATTTATGATTGTTCACCTGAGCTGCGATTGATCAAATTGCTGAATAATTGTAAGCTATGTTAAACTGATCTCCAATGGGTAAAAGAACAGTCAGTGGTGTGAAGAGCACATTTTAAAAAGTAAGCTATTTGAATGAATTGAATGAGTTGACGAAATATTAGTTCACCATACCTATTGATAATGGAAATCTTTGGCTGCTCAGTAAGATAGAAATCAATACGAAAATATTAAGCGTGACTACAGAGGTTGGAAGCATTTACAGAGACTGGAATGATCAAATAACGCAAACACGTACTGTGCAGTTTCTGTTGTTTCCTTGTTCAGTATTAGGAAGTGTGTTTGCGTGCGTGCGTGCCTGCGTGTAGGATTTGAAATCTCTTTCACATTCTACATCAACCTGTGATGGTAAATATAGCAAAAGAAATAGATTCGTAACACTATACGACTAATTCTTGTTTAAATCAATGCTCAGCATTTTATGACTATATGTAGCAATCAATACCTGGAAAACAGACAAAATGAATGACTAACCCTGTCAAAGTACTCACAATTTTTTTTATTCTATAAGCAAAAGCATCACCATCATTCGTCTATGTGCAGATGAAACAATTCAATCCTGTTTTTTCATTTTTTTCATTTAAGTTCTCGCAAAGTATTCAAAGTATTCATTATTATACATAATAATGACGCATTTTGGGAACTAAACGCACATCATTTATAGACAACATAACATTTCATTGGTATGTCCAAAAGTACAAGATTCAAGTTCAGAATAAAATGATTAATCATTAACTTGACTAACATTGCCGCTTGCCTGTATTATGCTTTTTTTTATTTCAATGAATCCCCCACACACTTATAGGAAAATGGATTTGTCCATGTGTTTGTTTCTAATCTGTACAGTTTTGAGATTTGATGTATGATTTTATATGCACAACCAATGCAGAATAAATGGGATTTGTCTTTGTTTTCTGTTGACTATATTCAGCAACTCGACACTGCCGTCTAGCGTACAAAGACCACCAAGACATGTTATGACATTGAAAACAAATGGCAGCTCTGCCTGGTGATTTAGTAAAATGTCATTTCAACAAAAACGGACAATTATTTAATTTATAATAGGAAAGGCAAGTCATCTATCAAATTGTGATATTAATTGATTAAGTATTTTTCTGAGATTTAAATCCAAAAGACTTTAAACATATTGTCTAAATGCACATGCAAATATATTTTCTCATTGATTTATATCTCTGAAAAACTCTTCCCTCGTTCATGTACAGTATTGTAAAGCTCTCCAAACACTTTTTTCTTTCGCTTTGGCTTTTTAAAAGTCATGAACGCTGTAAAAGGTTTCAAGTGTTTGGTTTCGTCAAGCCAGCAGAGGGCAGCAAATAGACGTCAAACGTATCGTTACAGATGAAACAAACTACACTAAAACAAAACAAAAGAAGAAATTAGTTTGTTCAAAAACTTATGGAAACTAAAATCTTAACTAGAAATGAAAATCCCAAACCATTACAACTGTAATTATGAAACTTCCTTTGAATAAATGCCAATTAAGAGTATTAAAAATACTGGTGTCATTATTTTGTTTGCCATACCGGCAAAATGTACAAAGTAAGACTTTAATTTAGGAGACTTTTCAAAATATTTTCAAAAGTTTAAATGAAGAATTAAAAAATGAACTCCAAGGCGCCCAATTTATTTTTAAATGCTATTTTTAAATCTGGATTTTTAACAAAAATGTTGCAACATCTTGATATTAAAAAGAAAGACACTTTAAAGTTTTGGTATTTTAACAAGAAACATTGAATTGACACACATCATTTTGCTTTTGCGGGTCACATAAAATGATGTGACGGGCCAAATCTGGCCCCCGGGCCCTGAGTTTGTCACATCCCCTCCAAGTATGTCTGCATTTAATTTTCTTGCATTAAATTTTTGCGACTTAACATAAACCCGGGACGAATTGTCTCAATATTTAATTAATATGACCTGTAACCCAAGTCAATTGTATGAGTGACTGGACTGGAGTTGACCAAATCTATTCCAATCCAGGAAGTTGTATCCCAACGGCAACTCACCTGATTCAAACCATCAGGATTGTTTCCAGGCTTTCGCAAAGCTTGCTGAACAGGAGCTCATGAGAACTGGATTTAGGCACATCTCCTCAATAGGGTGGCAGCTTCTCAAAACGAATACCCTCCTCCATATACGTCATAGGAGGGGGGGGGGGGATTCCTCACCAATCCACCCCCCCTCCCTTTAATAGGCGCGTGCTGTCTTGCATCTCAGCATCCTCACCACACAGCCAATCACGCCACGCATCCTGCTCTGTGTGCTGCACGGAGTCACGCTCTAATTAAACTGTAAAGTGAGCAACATTTCTTCTTCTGCTTCTCCATACAAGTGGAAACAGACAGCATGAAGAAAACTCCAAATCCGGGTAAGGACTATTTTCAACAGACTTGTAGTTTTAAATATGTTGAAATGTGTTATTTCTGATTATTCGTTTATCATGTGTTTGTGTCTGTAGCAAAGCCTCAATTAAAAGTTGGTTTTGGTCAGTGTATCTCTTTTGGGAGTATTTTGGAGGACAGTTGTGCATGAAACACCCAAGGGTGCGCCACTAGGTCCTTTGGATTTTAAAGTCAGATGTTCATCCCAGATGACCTTTTTTTTTTCTCTGTGGATGCACCGGCTCCCTCGGGGAATCTGGCCTCATTGTGCTCCAACAGTATTTTGCTTTTGTGTATGGAGGTTTTTAGACTGTGCATAGGATGGACAATCACACTGCACAGACATTTTATTAGGTACACCTGCACAATATAACTGCATTGATGGCAAATGTGTTCAAACTTTTGCCGGTCTAAAAAAAAATATAAAAAATATTTCCTGCCATATTTGGCTTCCAATGCTTTGACTCTTTCATGGTTTAAAAATTCTACCGTGAAGCCCCCAAAAATATTATAGTTGGTTTTCTTGACGATTTGCGAGTGGAATAAACAAGTGAAGATTGATGTAGTAGAGACTATATATATATAATTATATAGTCGTGGCTAAACTATTTATTTATTTATTTATTTATTTATTTATTTATTTATTTGACCTAAACATAAATTATGAACTTTTCTTCTGGGCCCCATCTGCATGGACAAACAGGACAGACTCATGGGAAAGGGTCGCTCCAGCTGAGACGGCCACAAGCAGATTCTTTGACGCAAAAAAGGGCACCGTGAAATCCAGGCCCAGTGAATATTTCTCAGTCATTCATTGTTGTTGACCGAAAATGACATCGCAGTCCCACATATTTGCTCCCACCTATATCGCAAAGTATTTTTTGGAGAGGATGTTGATGGCGGGACCTGGTTTGACTCGATGAGCTAAATGGACTCGTGTTATTCTCCACTTTGAATTGCAGTGACCCCGAATGAACAGGGAGATTCGTCGAGTGAATGCACTGCACTTCTTTGACTCCCCCCCCCCCCTTTTTTTTTTCTTTCAACGCATGAGAGATCACAGTCCACTGTGTTATATCGTCTCATGGCCTGTCCTCAGCTTTCAATATACTTCTCTGTGTTGGACATTTGCCCGGGGGAGCGTGTTATGAGGATTTATTCCACTTTGTAAAAGAGTGTTCTTGATGTTGACCTGCAGGTTCAAGTGAACACTGGAGCAAAAATAATGTGGTGACAGTGGAAAAGATATTTGGAAAGAAAACGGACTCGAACTTAGATGCATTGCTGTGTGACTAAGGCTCAGGTCGTAAATTATTGCTACTATTATGTAATTATTCTAATCAATACTCAACTTGTCTCAGTTACTGTAATTATAATTATATAGTTATTTAATTATTTCACATTATTATTATTATCATTATTTTTATTATTAGTAGCAGTATTTATCCTCTTTGAAGATTAAATGACTCATATTACTGCTGAACTGAGGAGCTCAGAGAGGAGCTGAGTGTTAAGTTCAATATATCTCTTGATGGGAGAAGTATGAAAAATTCAATTATGTCTTCAGAGAGCTATTTTCTTCATGAATAAAATGCATGATAAATATTTGTTTTGGTGGCAGAGGGGATTAATGGCGTTTACATTGATTTCAATGGAGAAAAGTGATGAGTTAGTGTTTTGAGAATCAAATTGAAAACAATTGAAACTAATGTGCAAATTCAATGAATCTTTTGTCACGCTTCCTCCATTGACTCTCGCAAAGTAGTAGCAGGCGAAAGGGAGTCGAAACAGTTCTTTCTTTCTCTCCCACAATGTCTGCATTTTCTTGCGCGTGACTCACACATTGACCTTAGATTGCCACCACACTGCGATTTGATTCACAATCTCGAGTAGAGCAGCCAAAACTTGGTGGGTCGTGAAATTCTTCTTATCACCTTAACCTCCCGTGCTTGAGCTCATCTATTGGGATTAAACTGCTCTTATCATTCCTCTTTAGTCAGCAGCGAGTTCAAAAGGCTCTTTGTGTCTGTGATTCTTATGAGGCGGGTTGGAGATACTTTGCATCCCGGCAAAAGTTGAATTCATCTCATCCGGAGTTGATAACTTTTTCCTTCAGCTATTATCTCAATCCTCCGGGAAATGACACATCGTACTTGCACGTGCTTCTTTTTTTTTTTTTTTTTTAACCATAATATAATCCATCCGTTCATTTTGTTATATTGCTTGTCCTACTTAACTAGATACGTAATGTGACTTTCAGAGGAAGTGTTAAATAAACAACTGAGACCATGTGGTTGCAGAAGTGTGCACCCCCCCTCTCAACTCTCACATATCCTTACGGACGAGCGCACATGCATGCAAATGTGAGTATGACATCATGTGCTACCCTGTCTAAAAATAGAACAAGTGGACCGTGACGTTCCGACGTGTAAATAACATAAGGATGTAAACGGGTCACGTCGCTGCTGCTTAGCGTGACGAGCTGCCAGCCAGTCGTGAAGTACTTTATTCATTAGACAAAACACCTGATGTAACATGCAGACGCCATTAAATCGAGTGTCTTTTTTTTTTCTTTTTCTCATTCTACGGTTTTGCTTTTGCCCCAATTAACATCAACCTAAATGTGAACATCAGAACATCTCACCGTTTGCTTCTTCCAAATAAATGCCTGGAGGATCGGAACGCTCTGCATCATTTGTATCTTTTGCATGGATTGCAGTTGTCTGGACAGAAACTTCAGATCAGATAGTGGACTTGCAGTCTTGTGTGTCCCACAGGCAAATGCAAAACAGAGGCAGTAAGCAAAGATGTCAGCAGCAGTCCAAAAAGTAGAGATGAGCCAAACAATTAACAAGAAGGCCAAAGAATGAAGTGTAGAACGAATGGCTGTTGAAAAGAACAAGGCCATAGGTTCATCTCTGGGAATCATATGTGGGGCCCATGGTGGTTTTTAGGACATTTGAATGTGAATGAACATTCATACTCACCCGCCATGTTAATTATTTTTTTAAATTACTATATGTTTCTGAACACGTCATATGCAAATAGGACTGTAATATTTGGGGATTTCAATAAGGCACTTAGGACAACTACGGGGGTCCTCATTACCCGGAAGTAGTTGACAGTGAGCGGGAGTTTCGCCGGGTCTTGACTGTTACTGCTGATGTTGCGTGTCTTTCAGGTGAGTAAAACTGTTAAAAAGACGATGAGAACTTGCGATATTGAGCTAATTATTGTTTGACAATATGATACATGCGTTTACAGTTGTACAATGTATAATTTTGCTTATAACATGGACAGTGTGTGATGTTTATAAAGGACTCTCAGTACCCGGAAGTAGTTGACAGTGAGCGGGAGTTTCGCCGGGTGTTGACTGTAACCGCCGCTGTTGTGTGTGTTTCAGTAAATTTATGATTTTAATAACAATCCCCGCATGCGTGGAGTGATTTGCGTTCATGTGTAAGATACATAGAAACATGGCCCAAAAAAAATAATAAAATAAAAACTAAGAGCCTGAAAACTTATGAAAGTGAAGATAAGCAAACAGAGAATTTACTCCTAATGTTGTTAAATGGCAGGAAAAAAAATGCGGGAAATTAAAATCTGTAATTAATGGTTGAAATTAATTTTCTAAAAATAACATCACCATAATAAAAATGAGAAATAGGGGGAAAAAAATCTAAATTATGTTATTCAAAATTAGAAGGGGGGAGCCAAGTAAATAAATTCATCCCTCGTTTGCTAATGATTTGGCATAAACCTAAGGCCCGAGACTTTGTTTACAAACAAAGAAAAAAATAGATTTACTGGTTACATTCAGGCATGGGTCATTTATGATTGGGCACAATCGATAAAAAATTCTGACCGTATGATAATAACTGAGTGAAAATATTGCAGTGTCACAGCTTCGATATTGCGACGCTAAAAAACACAATTTTGAAATCCTTGAAAAAATAACAATTCTGTTTTCCCCATTGAACAAAATCAAATTTTAAAATAAAAAAAATCCATATTCATTTTATAATTCTTCAAAATAAGTAACCGTGTCTTATGACAGATGAACTATTTTTGGAACAGACTCAAAAAGCTCATCTGATGAGCGCTAGGATTAGCTGTCATTAAAAATGTACTTTTTAAAACCAGGATAAACCATCAAATCGCAAGATCAATTCTTCAGGCGGGAAGAAGGAATTAGATCTGATTCAAATGAGTTGTGACCCTCCAACTGGGAGGGGCAGGAGAAACATCTGTCCAGAAAGCCACCTTTCCAGTATGTTTACGATACATCAGCCTACCCCCACTTCGCCGTCTTTGTGTTTTCCCAAAGTCTTCCTCAGGTATTGATTTGGGCTCCAACTTGGTCATTTGATTCACTTCCCCTGTCACGCTCATCAAACAGTCCATTCCGGGCGTGCTCTGAAGCCAAACTCCACATGAGCAGAGATGACCGCAGAGCTTATGTGTGTGTGTGTGTGTGTTTGTGTGTGTGTGTGCGCACGCACAGGCACATGTGTGCGGAGATTGTCGAGGTCCAAGTGGTGGATTTGGACATCAGGGGCTTGGCATGCTGATTATAGAGTGCCGAAGCCACGCGGAACCGCAGGAACTCTCCGTTTCTTCTCTTTCTTTTTCCAACATCATCCCTCTTTCAATTTCGGGCACATACGCCGAGTTGGAGGTGAAGGCGGTGGGGCCTCGTGCTGATGTGGCGATTTTTATCGGAGCTTTGAGGATTGGATCACAAAATAAAGTCGAGATTGATGGCCTTTTAATTCAAATGGCTTGTGATTACATGAGCTAATTATTTCGCATCATCATCTCTGCGCGAGCGGAAAAATTCATTTTGATCGCTCTTCACTGGATAGTTTGTTGTTTGATCACGCAGAAACTATGCAACTGATGTTTCAGAGACTTTTGGAATGAAGAAGAAAGAGCCACATATCAAAAGAGACTTGCATTAGAGTGGACGGAATGCAGATGACCTTTTGACCTCAGTGTGTAAAACGGTTTTGATTCAAATATCCTGTCAAGCCATCAATGTTGTTGTTTGTTGTTCTCTTCTCATCCGACCATGATTGTGACAATGTCCACAAAGGTGTCGAAC
The DNA here is from genome assembly GCF_054491065.1 of Syngnathus leptorhynchus. Taxonomy (NCBI): domain Eukaryota; kingdom Metazoa; phylum Chordata; class Actinopteri; order Syngnathiformes; family Syngnathidae; genus Syngnathus; species Syngnathus leptorhynchus. The sequence goes on along the minus strand of NC_141199.1, from coordinate 14,028,527 downwards.
TATTTTTTCAACCAGAAACCTCCTCAATCTTATAAGTGATGTTTGATGAACCCCTTCTTTACGCAAGTTGTTCTGCCAGCTGCATTTTGCGTCTAATGGTTACCGTATGGCGCGAAGGAAATATGTCAATTGCAGCACGGCCATATCGTGATGAACCGACGCTGCGGCTGGCTCGACGCTCCAACTGACCTCATGATGGGATTTCAATTGTCAGCAAAGTGCAAAAAAAGAGGAGCCTATAGTTGCGGCAGAAAAGGAGGCCGTATTTTCCGACTGGATTTGATTAGATACGCTGCGTGAGCGCGCGCACTGCTCGTATTTTGTATATGTGTGTGTGACAAGTAACAGGGTCACGAGTTGGTTCTAATTTTGTATGTTTCCCAGCGTCGGCTGGTTGGCCTTCGGCGTAGACTGGACACGATGCCAGCTGCTGACTCAACATGAGCAATGATGTGGCCTTTCTTCACCATGCTGACTTTATCAGCCCTGAAACGTCTTCACTTTTTGGGGAATCTGTGAAAAGGCTGCTTGTGATTTATGCACATTTACATTTATTGTAAGATTTTATTCTCCTTCAAGCTTCATTGTTGCCTTTACTTTCCACAATTTCTCTCGCTCTTCCTTCAGCCTCTTGGTATTTCTCCAGTCTTCCTTTTTCCGGATCGCTACTGCTGTGGTAGATGTTTATCCACCACCGCTTGCTAAGGCTGGTTGGGCCGTCCGGATCTGGTTGTGATCTTAGCTTGACTGCTCTCGACCACTTTTGGAGGTGTCTGCCATCTTGATTCTGGGACCTCTAATTTGTATTTTGCATAGCACACTAGAGTGGAACTAGCCCACAGCTACCCAGTTGCCACTCATTTTTGAAGAACTCAAATAGTTTTGATTTGATAGAATTGCCATGCGTTTGATGTTTGGCTCTATGTGCTGGGGTGGGATGATATTGAAATATATTTTTGGGCTCTTTATACTCTCCAAAATGCAACATTGTGCAACTGTCTTCAGTCAGGTGGAAGGTCTCATTGGGAAATCAAAACACATTCAGACCTTATCCTTGATGCACTTCAGAATCCTTGAAATTGATTCCAGATTTAGTATAAACTTGACATAATGGCACCAAAGGAATTATGAAGCCACTAAACAACATGCAGGACAGCTATTTTCTTAAGGAAGCACAGTCGTGAGCGTACAGGGTTAGCTTCTAAATTTGGCTTCTTTGGTGGATGAGTGATGTGAAGAGTTTTGGCATCCTCTGTACTTGCCCCAGGTTGGATGTGGAGCAAACGAGGAGGACAGCGCCTCCCCGTGCCCCCCCCCCCCCCACCTCTCTTTCTCTTTCTCTTGGCAGCACGTGCATGGCAATGTATGACGAAGACGCGGGAAGTGAGGATGGGAGGGGGGGGGGCACGTAGCGCTCTGGTGAGGTCATCCGACTGTGGCTGGCTGCACCGCATCACACTGCTCGTCTTGTTTTATTGCTCATCAGATCACATACGAGTGCGGTTCTTAAGGCTCCACTGTTCTGATCAAACTGTCTGTAGCAGCGTTTGAGTTTGAAAACATTGTGTCATTCTCCATCAACCAACAAGTTGCTCGCCTGCTAATGAAAGAACCAACCAATTAATTTAGATCATTCCCCCCCCCCCCCTTCCATCTTTTCCACTTTTTTTGACTTTTTACAGACGTCCAAGACTTGCCATGCATCAATCGCTGGCAGGCATCCCTTAAGTGGGCGCTGGCGTGCTGGTGACTTTTTTTTTTTTTTTCCAGTTGTTATGCTCCACTCTTGCGTAACTATATATAGCATGTTGGAGTCACGCGTTTTTGTGAGGGCTTACATGAATGTGCAGCCCAGGGCCCACCATCCAACCCTTTTTAGAGGGAGGATACGTGTGTGTGTGTGTGTGTGTGTGTGTGTGTGTGTGTGTGTGTGTGTGTGTGTGTGTTTTTTGCATGATTGAACAAGCACACGTGACTGTCTGTGCCTCATGACCATCTGCCCCAGTGACTGCAAATATAGGTTGCATCTTTAGCGTATGTGCTGGAAAGTGAATTTCTGATCATCTGTGTGTGTGTGTTCAGAAGATGCGCTATCATCCATGATGAATACGTTGTCAAGTCATGTGAGTTGAAACCAGAGTACGTTTAGTGTGCCTGACAGTAGGGTGTTCATTTCATTGTTCGCAGCCATTCCGTGCAGTGGGAGGGTTAGCCTTGATCTGGTTGGAATGATGGAGTGTGCAGGTGATGAAAGGTATGTGTGAGGGAGTAAGAATTATGATGTTTACAAGAGCGAGCAACCTGATTATAGGCTGACTGTCTGTTAAAGAGGGAGTTTGTAGTGTTAAAACTGTTAGCAAGATTTGGATTTGACCTAACTCACTTCAGTGTCTGATTTAAGCTACGACCCTCGCTTATTTGTGCAGCGACGAAGAAAGATGGGCATTCATAATGTCCATGTGGTGTGCTCAATATGTGTGCAATACATGATTGACACTTCTGTCTCTGATTGGTGCTTTTTTTTTCTTTTTTTTTGCTGAAGTACCAGATGGGACCAGACAGAGCTATTATTTTCAGATTATTTTCCTTATGTACCTTTGGCAGTTTGACTAAATACGACAGTCTTTTTTTTTATTTTTATGGCAGACCCCCTCTTTAAGATGCTCAGTAAAATTAAGCGTACAACCAGATGGAAATGATGTCATCCCCATATAGCCACTAGCCATTTTTTCCAAGGGGATGGGAATCAGAAAAATGTGTCAATTGACTTTTACTTAAAAAAAAAAAACAACAACAACACAATTTGAATGTGTCTTAACACGTTCTTTGCACAATAAACGCAAAAACAAATTGTCCATCAGGTGTCCTTTTGAATAAAACATTTGGAAAATGACATGACTACATTGAGGAGCATTTTAAGGACTTATTCTGTCTTTCTCTCTCTTTGTTCAAGTTTAACATCACACCATGACACAACCGGCTGATTAGCCACACGAGCAATTGTGAAGACACAAACACACACACACACTTGCCCAAGACAATGTCAACACTGTCGTGTCACAAGCAGACACGTGCTGGAATTGAACAATGGTCTTGTTGTAGCATGAACACTCAAACGACATTAGTATCTGCAAATGATGGCCTTCCCCCCACACTCATCATTTGGGTTCACGTACTCACAGAATTTTTTTTTTAATCAGCTTCCTCTGCTCTGCCTCGCATCACTGCTCCGATGTCTGAATGAGCACCAGGATTGAAGAGGGAGGGAGTCAGTTTGTTTGATCTTGATCTTCTCCATTTGTCTCCGTGCCATTTAAAGTTGAGAGATTCCCTCTTAATCACACTTGTTCGGAGCGATAGTTGTGCAACTAAAACACGTGTTGACTGAATGTTTCCTGAAAGAGAAGAGGAAGCAATATCCTGTGTCTTTTTCTTCAGCAGTTTTTCCTTTCCCAATGAGAGCGAGGCTCTATAGCGGCCTTTGACCCCTTCTGATTGGTAAATGGGGTCAGAGAGTGAATCTAAGCAATATCTCAGCACTAATGTCCACTGAATATTGTCAGGATATGATTCCGCTTTTATTTCCCCTCATGTGAGGCCACAATTTGAACAAATGCAGATGCAGTGACTTTTTTATTTGCTATGTGTCCATAAATATTGTCCCAGTGACTATTTTGCAACAAGGACAACATCTGCTACATCAGAACCAACAAAAGGCAACGATAAAAATCCTATTCTTTATTTTCAACAAAGTATTCACTCAATTCCAAATTGAATTTCCCCTCATGCCGCACTTTACAGACTATCAAGCGAGGCGACAAATCTGTGTACAGGCCTGCTGTCTCACCACGAGGAACGTCAAGCTTAGCGTGGAAACTAGCACCTCAAGCTGTAGCCCAATGAATACGCTGGGTTTTATTTCAGCTGTGGAGAACATGCAAACTCCAAGCTTGAGCTGAGATTCAAAGCCGGAACCTTAATACTGGTTCTGACCATGCGTTTCTCAACACTGACATCAATATGAGCATGAAGCCATTTTGGTGTTGACGATTAAAAAAAAAAAGGCTTAAAGAAAGCAATCAAAATGTGACTCCATATGAGTCGCACATGGCCCGCCGACGTCAGTTGTTACCCTGACAGACTGAAGACATTAAAAGTTGGAGGAAGTCAGAGGGAGGAGAGAGGGGAGGGTTGAGCACGGGGGGGGGGACAGGGTGACGGGGCTGCAGGAGTCAGTCGGTCGGGGCATGAAAGGGGGAAGTTGTTCATGAAGCAAGGGAGAGTCTTAGTTGCAAAAAAGTGGCTCTCTGAGGTGGAATTATGGAGCGAGCCAGAATAGCCAGTAAGTGCAGTCCATTTCTCAGTCCATAACTATTTTGCATGAGTGGAGGCAAAATGTGATCGTCTTAATGCCTTTCTTGCATTCTTAGATCTTAAAAAGCGCATGCACCACCATCTCGGAATAACTAGCATATGTGCAGCAAGCTCCAGAGATCGCCTCGCTGTCACCAGCACCACTTTTAATCTTCTCGTGCGAAGCGCCGGCTGCTGTGCTTGTCAATATACAAACTGTGTTAAATCCGCATGCCTCCATAGGAGATTGGATGAATTGCGGCAGATGGTTTATTTTAAGATACAAAGGAGGATATAGAGGAGCAGATGTCAGAGGTTTTGAAGGAAGATCTTGCAAGTCTTGGGATGTTTTGGTTGTGTCATCAAACTGTAACTCTGAATGCGTGGAACGTCTGCATTGAGCCCTAATCCACAATTTTAGCCTGATTTAATCCGGAACGTCATGCTGAGTGACAGTGCGCAAATTGGTTTATAATTGAAATGTGGAGGAAGCATTTTAAATCACTAGAACAGACAACGCTTGTCATTTGTGCGCAAATCGTCCACATGGTGTCAGTGTTGTTTTATCCAACATTTGTTTCTCTGAAAGGATACCTGAGTTATTCATATTTTAAAATAAAAATCTGTCCAAGTCCTCTATGTTCGATTTAAGATGGACTACTTCCTAATGTTTATCCTATGTGCTGCTCTTTCAGTTACACTGTTTGCTCCTGTTGTGATGACTCATGACAATGACCTTTCACCAGATTTTCTTTTTTTTATTTCTGCGGAACCAGTTGTTTTGTAAAGTAAAGAAAAAATATTGGGTACTACTGGTTTAAGCAAAAAAAAAAAAAAAAACCTGAACACAAATGATACCGCAACACATGTAGACATAATATGACGACGATAACGGTCATATATTCTTTGTCCTCTGCAAAGAATGATTAATATTGCACTATTTGAGTAAATCGTTTATATACATATTGCAAATTGCATGAATGTGACATGATCACATGACATGTCAAAAAAGCCCCAATTAGCCACTCGATGACTGAAAGAACTCAGAAACTATACCAGACTTGCAGCCTCCACGTAAGCATCTCAAACAGTTATGATCTCAGAATGAAGGAAATCAAGGAAGTTCAGCATGTTCCATAAAAAAGGTGTAGAGGATATCCTTTTGGAGTCAACGCCTCACATTTGCGCCTTCGCCCTCCTGCTGCGTCATATTCATTTATTTCCCGGCTCATTTTTCAAGCATAGTGAGTAATGGAGCCTTTACATAAATATGTGTATGACAGGTCAGGTGATATTCTCCAACGTCGTGATGTAAGAGGAACGCCCTCAGCTGACCGCTGAAGGTGCGAGAAGAAAATAACCAAAGATATCCAATTACAGCCAATTAGGGGAAACATTTCCTCATCATTTATATTTAAAAGCTTATAATTCAGTGTATGCATAAAATGTCAGTTCAAAACACCTTTGAATGAAATCAATTAGAAACAATGTGTGCAAATGGTATCAGCGTTATAGCAGATTTATGCTAATTAAGTCTATTATAGCTAATTTAGTTTGAATTCCTTTTGATCTTCATCCCTTTGTATTGTGGCATTGCTATAAAGTAACGTCTTAAAAATATATTTATAGTCTTTTAGTAATTCGGTTTTACACAATAAGCCTGCACTGTAGTTAAAATCATTTCTCTGAGAAGCTTTATTATTATTCAATTTTACAAAAATACACGCTAAACCCTCATTCATAAATTTTGAACTACTTAAAAAATAATGACTAATGTAACCAACTCTTGTACTTAGCACAAATAAATGATGCCAAATCTTTCAGCCATCAGACACACACACACACACACACACACACACACACACACACACACACACACACACACACACACACACACACACACACACACACACACACACACACACACACACACGTGTCTCCAGATGTTGTTTTGGAACCTTTCCTCGCTCTGTCATTCACCGCTGCCTTGCAGCCACTAGTGTGTGACCATGTTTACATAAATACACTGGCTGTGCTATCGTGTATATTTCTCACACTGTCTTTTTTGGGTTTAATTGTGTGCTCCCAAACATTGCGGCACAGCTTTTACAACACGACTCACTTTAAACTGGCATTGCCGCTGATGGGCCACACACTCTGATGCATCTAAGTACAGTGTGTATTTTTATACTTGTATTTATAAATACTATGTTGTCGACTACGTTTTTTTACCAGCACGTGCAGTTGCGCCGGCTTGAATGCACAAGTTATAAATGTGCATGCATGCGCAGCTGCCAGGATCTGTGCTATATGTTATGTGCACGCTAATTTGAAAAAAAAAAAAAAAGCAAAATGTCAAGAATTTAAGGCACAGATGTTCTCCATGATTAACTCCCTCCCTTTCCAGCACCTTTTTCTGTTCCTCATCCAGTGACACCTCCACAACGCACAATGTTTCCCTGTGTCGCCATTGGCCTGCTTTAGCCTTCCACTAGAATAGAACTATTGGCTCAAATGGACTCTTGCAGCCTGTTAAGGTACCAGCTGTGACTGCTTGCATTTTTTTTTGCCATAAGACTCTTGTGTTGTGTAATCAATGGTGATTAGATAGAACAGTCTGGAGAGTGAACGGGCCTGCTTCCTGTGTTGGGGTGTGTTGATTTCCTTTGAGTGTTGACTTTCCGTCTATAATCATATATGTTAGGCTAATACTCTCCCTTCCCGTAAATCGACAGGTCATATACAAATTAGAGTTAGGCAGTATGAGTCATATTTGTTGTTGCTTGTCTGTGCAACCAGAAGATCAACTTTGGTGGTTCATTGGTGGACCAGTCAGGTCACCGCTCACGTTACGTTAGTATAGCATCAAATCAAACGATAATGTTTGTGTTGTATTTAGTTCATTTTGGTGCGGAGTAAAAATCATTATTGGAATGATTTCAGGAATCCTTTTAGCCAATGCGGGAAAACAACATATTAAAAATCTCCGAGCCGCTTGCTATATCTATAGTTAGCTACATCACCTATACGGTTAAACCTTTAGCCACACTTAAAAGACAGATTCCAAGAAATCTAGATTTGACATTATGTACTTTTAGTGATGTAGTTAGTTGTTAACATCGACAACATCGCTTGTCGACAGTGTTGTACTAGCCCTGACCTGTTGGGATGTGCCCCTCAAGCCCAACATTTCCATTTGCCCCAATAACAAAAAGTGGGTTAGGTGCTGGAATTTGACTCATTGCCTAGAGGCGCCGTCCGTCCTGGTTTAATGTCAACTTTTACCAGGATGTCAACTCTGGTTTTTACAAGAAAGTCACAACCGCTGAAGGGAGCGCACTTTAATTAACATGCCAGATGGCTTATGGGGGCCCCTTGGTGAAAAGTGACACTTAAATCTATACATTACAGTACTTAAAGAGCCTTGGCAGTAAGGAAGGAGATCTTGACTGATTGTAGGTTGTATAAGGCTTAATTTACACACCAGTACACAATCCAATAGCATAAGTCCTTCATGGATTAATGACCAAACTATTCATTTCAATGATTTGAAAGATGATTTATGATTTAAGTTACAAGTTTACATTTATTTATTATTGTTTACTTCTGTGTTATTCCTGCCTAATGTGGATACCTGTGTCATTGTCCATGTACGTTTTGGACATTTGGCCATGAAGGTCTCACGTGTTCCGTGAATGTAAACAAAGCTACATTGGATATACGCTACTCATAATGTTGATGTACAGTAAATAGTGGACCACCCCCCCCCCCTCCCCCCCCCCCCCCCCACACACACACATACACACTCTGGACATGAAGGGAGTAGAGGGGAATGTGTCTTCTGCAGGGAGGGGAGAAGAAGGAGGAGGCATGCGTGTTTATTCTCTAAAGTTTAAAAGTGGTTCTAAGTCACAAGTTCGGGGTTGTTAAAGAGTTGTGGGCATGTGACACTTGTTGCCACCATTTGGACACGAGCAACCAACGCTAGAACTATGTCGGATTCAGGAGTCAATTCACACCTGGAGGGAATAATTTCAGATTTTGAAGGTTTGGGTTCTTTCAGAATTGACTTGATATGAGAATAATGTGTGCATGTATGTGATTGTAATGTTTATTCGAATGACTCTTGATGATGAAAAGCATTGTCAGATTTGATTGTATAATCCACGTTTTTATTTTGCCGAGAGACTAGAAAGTTCCATTTTCTTTTCCTCCCATTTATTCTGCAATGTCACCACCAAGCATCTTATACATGATGTGCCTCAGGGTGTGCTTAGCCTACCTTCGACAAATTGATTTAACAAAACAAACAAAAAACAAGTTGACAACCGGACCTAATTTGGTCACGATTTCATCTTAAATGAACTCAAAATTAAATCAGTTTAACGTTCGAGAGAGCTCCCCCCTCAAAAAAACAAAAACAAAAGACGTGTACTTTTACAAACGTCACATGTCTCCTTTGTTTGTGGAACCGACGTGGTTTCCTTTTGTCACTGTTATTTTTTTTCCCTCCCTCTTTTACCTTTTTCCTTTTCCTCCTCCGGCCACGCTTACTTCCTCCAGCTGGTCTTAAGCCCCAAAGTCACTCATTCATGTTTTTATCAACAGAAGGGCTCACGTATAGATTTTGGTAGCTTTTGTTATTTTTCCTGTTCATCTGTGGGGTGCTATGCTAAAAAAAATAAACAATACTGGACACCAAGTAGTAGGAAAAAAACACAATTGGTTTTGCATTAAATGTTAGCAAATAAGCAATTACACAATTTAAAACATTACAATAGTATAAAACACATGAACTAAAAAAATGTACTCATCAAAGGTTGTTGCCTGTGGCCGAGCATCATTTAACAGCTGGCCGGATTATTTTGTTAGCAAAAGTAAAAAATTCCAAGAGAGATGCTATTGCCCCTTAGCGATTCAAACCTTTCGGTTAAACATCTGCTACCAGGTTCTGCACGCAACCCACCGCACACGTCGTCCATCTTCATCCAGAACATGCGCAAAATTCCATTCTGAGGGTCGACCCAACCTGACAAATCTTTTCATGTGGCTTGTCCGAATTTGTTCTTCACAACGGCATCAGTGAGTAGTTAGCACGTGATGATATGGGGTGTCAAGGATTCGTCTGACAAAGCGAAATACTTTCGATAGCCTGCCCTTGGCTTGCCGAATACAGTTTGTTTTTGCTGGTTTGCACCACATGAGGATTCATCTTCCTGATGTCTAGAATTTCATAGGAGATTATGACAACAAGGTTGGCCTGAACCATTACAAGTTTTTCAACGTCTACATTGTTTCTATCTTGCGATTATTCTTATGCCAACTTTTTTTTTTGTGGGTACATAGAAAATACAGTTCTCACTTCATACTTGAAGAACTTGGGCTGTATTACGACAAATAACCATGAAGTACAGTGAAACCGCACCTGCTGCCATTTTTCTGCTGTCTGCTTTATTCTCCCACTTGAGACACTGTACGTAAATTTGCAAAAGGTAGTCCAACAGTGTTCTTAATGACCGAATCGCTCCATTCTAGCTCATAGTCTGGGAATGCCGTTTCACCGGGAACAATATTCCTTCATCGGATCTGTCATCCCCTCACTTTTCGTAGCGTTCTTGTAATAGTCATGCTCGCACGATTGGAAACCTATTTCCATGTTTATCTAGTTGACCACATCGAAAAGCCTTTAGGGAAAACATAGCATCGCAGTTGAGTGATCGCCTCGGAGATGCGTGCTTTTTCCATTCCCCTATATTCGTAAACATGAAAGGGAGAATGGCTTCCAGTCCACATCTTCTCTTAAATCATGTGCACTTCACTGCACACGCTGTAAATACAAACTCAAGCGTTCAAGTTTAGCGCTTTATTCTCAAGCCTGAGGCTGTATAATCACAAAGTAACCAAGAACACAAATAGTCATCGGAACAGGTCAATCAGTCCCGCAGCTTTTTTTGTAACAAACCATGTGAAAACGCATACAGTACATATTTGCTAATTTCATGATCAGTGTAACGTCAATAGATAAAGTAGATTAGGACTGCTACTAGTGTCAAAATGATCTTAAATTGTAAATTAGCGTGTTAAACATTTACTCTGATTGTATAATCTGCAGACTAATGTTGGCAGAGTAACACGTCAGAACTTTGGCTGGATTCAAAAGTAGCCACAACCTTGGATTGGATTTCTTTTCAACATTTAGAAAATGAAAGGAAAACTGGCAAGTGAATTAGCACAGTTCCCTAGAGTAAATATCCACTTAAAGACAAGTTGTTTTGTTGTGCTCGAGTGGATGTCAAAGTGTGTTCCCATGAGAGCAAACTAGAAAGAGAGGGATGGTTACCTAAGCGTTAACATTTGTGCTAACATTGCTAGCTGTTTAGCATGGTCACGTAGCATAAAAATAGATTCTAGCTAATTCATGACAAAATCTCACCCACTATTGTGATCTTATTGTTATTGTTTTCCAAATTTAGATTTACTCTCAGACCTGTCTAGAGTTCATCCAAACTTTTTAGATTTCAACATGAAGACAAAATAACATTTAAGGTTAGCTGTATAACCGTGGAAGCATTTTGTTTGCATTTAGATGTTAGCTAATAGAACATTAGCAAAGCATTTATGCTAACTGTAAAATGTTGATCTTGTTCTCTGAACTCATCGGTAACTTCTATTCACACTTTAGCACTAGCGATGAGTTCTTTACAATTCTCTTATGAATGTTTCTGATTGATCGGCCAAAGTTTACCTCATGACATAATTTTGTTACTTTCGCTGTCAATGTACAAGTACGTTACTCTGTACTGTACATCTGTTATTCATTTGATGGATGAGTCCTTGAGATGTCCAGTTGTTTTTGTCAAAGGGTGAATTGTATCAAATGTCCACCACGTTGAAATAAAGCGTCTTAAAGCAGTAAATTAGATTAGTCCGTTCACGTTGTTGTAGAGGGCATACGGCAAAGCGCGAGCTCCTCTCGTCTAGCTTAAAAATAAACACTAATGTATTCTCGTAATGCAGAAATTCACAAAAGAAGAGTTTGTTTCATAAGACGGCACGTACGCTCAGAAGAACCAGAGGCCACAAACTGATCAAATAATCAACAATTTGGATGAGAGCTCCTTTTAAGGGAGATGACTTCAGCTTGTGCGTCATTATGTTAGCAGCTCCTGGGCATTGGCATGCCACGTCATTCATTCCCAGCCAGTGCATTCTCCCCAAGGGGGAGTCCCATCCCTCACTATCTTCATCTTGTACAGTACATCTCTTTTCTCCTGTCACGACTAACCTCGAGGAAGGATGATGCATGCTCGTGTTACTCATAAATTCTGGGCAAGTGAGCAATTCTTGGCCCATTGTGTGCAAACACAGAATGCCTCAAATGCTCTTGCATAAAACTCCATATTTGAATGTGTTGCAGTAGATGTAGCATTAAGGTCACAAGAAACCAACTCATACATTTCCTGAAACTAAGAGCTGTGGGTGATGGGAGATGTCCCATCCCTGAACTCCAGGGTATTTAAGACTTGATGTGAACTTTTTAATTGGCTAGCTTTATGACCTTGTGGTGTGCCTATTGAAACATGTATTTTTTTTTTTTTTTTTTTGTCCTTTTCTGACAGCTCTGAAGAGGTCCTTTGAGGTAGAGGACGTTGACACTTCAGCTCACTCGTCTCCCGGTTCCAGACGCACAACCAACTCCCCCCACCGCAACGCCATGTCTCCCACCAGCATCTACTACCGCGACCTGGGCACCGCCGCCTCGGTTACAAACAACAACAACCTCAACTACACCCAGCCTCGTTCCATCATGGGCGGAGGAGGTTCCAAGACTCCGGAGCCGGTATCACGCCGCTCAGAGCTGTCCATCGATATCTGCGCCGCACCCAGCAAGCAGATGGACGCGACAAGCCCCGCATCCATGCGTTTTTCAACCAACAGCGCCCTAAAGCGCCCCGAGGTCCTCGGCCACTCCAAAACTCCGGAAATGAGCCACAAGCGGGAAGTCACTTTTGCCAAGACGGATTCCCCGGGGTCACGGCGTAACGAGGGCAGCGGTCACGCTAACGGGACCGGCCGTGCCACGGAACAAAGTCATACCCGCAAGTTTGAGCCTCCCAGTCCCGGGGACATTCGCAAACCTGAAATCAGCATCACCAGAGCTCCGGCGGAGAACAACGGTCATCACCCGGCAGTGCACCACGCGCACCATCCTAATCCTCACCACAACACCATCGTCACCACCTTCCGATGCTCCTCACCGAATCACGCCGGACGGAAATCCCCCAACCCTGACCGTGAGTCCTGCTTTTATTCAAATAAATTGTTTGCTTCCAATCACAACACTTCAATTGTTTACCAGATAAAAAAAAAAAAAAACACGAACCCTTTTTCCTCCTTTATGTTTCCATTGCCAGTAAAAAAAAGTGTGTTTAACGTAATGGCTGCAGTTACAAAGTGTCTTTTTCCTCGCAGGCCTGTCTGGCATTTATGGTAATCCATGAACTATTATGATATGTTATGAAAGCGTAACCTTGGCCATCAGTATTAGTTACACTTTAAATGCTGTCGTAAGGGGTTGATAAATAGCAGCGTTGTCATGCTACTATTCGCTGTACTGCCAAGTATTTTATAATTAGCTGTTGCTTTATGGAGAGGAGTGTGATGGCACTCTTTGCCTGTTAATTCCCATTATCCCGGAAGACGGGTCGAGTAGCAGGAATGCGAAAAAGAGTCTACGAAAACCAGAAAGCACTGGGCCCCTTGCCTTCCAACATCACTTCCAGGCTTTGGTACTGTCATTAGTAACGGTTGCTATTGACATGACAAAATGGCACATGTTGCTTATTTGAATATAATAGCAACACACATCTATTTGAAGCATGTCTTGTTTTCATTTCTCAAAACTGCTCTGGTTGGTTGGAGTGGTTTTGAGCTTGTTAGAGGATGCCCAGAGGCCGCTTTTCAATGTCAGATGCTGACACCGCAAACATCACTGCGTGCTGTTATTGATACCCCTTTCTTGGCCTGGATTCATTTAGCTCAAGCCAGACAATTTAAAGAACACTGAATTTACCAACGTCAACATTTTCTATGCAAAATCTGGATTTTTACATGTCGCTTGGAAAAAAAAATCTTGCAGCATAATCATGACAGAGAATGGAAAAATAAAAGCAAAACTTTTTGTAGAATTTGGAGTACAAGCAAAAGGTTTTTAGAGAGAAAATAATATACCTCAAAAGAAAACATCAACAAAACAAGACCAGATTTTTTTCTTTCTTATTTTTGGTCACCTCCTCTTCTGACTATTTTAACTCACTAAAGAGGAAATGACATCATGTATACCTCACACACATGTACATGCACGTGTGCGCGCGCACACATGCACGCACCCTCGCACGCACTCTCCCTTCCTTCCGGGTTACGTCAAACCGATTGTTTCCCCGCCCGCAGGAGCACTTCCCCTAAAAAAAAGAAAAAAAGAAAAAAGGAGTACTTCCTCTTTTTCTCTCAATGGTCATGTGAACCAAGTCGGTCAGCTTCCTAATGTGATCCCATCAAACTATCTGTCAAAACTCAACATGAGATTATTTTTCATCCTATGGATTCCCAGTGCTGCATTTTGACAACACATCTGTCATCTTCCAATCTCAAATCACAAACTGTACGAAGATATTGTATCATTTGGATACGTTTCAAAAGACATAAATGAGGTTGCCTTGAGACCAAGGATGAATATCGGCTCTATTTACGTGTATTAGATGTCTTATCTTGACAGACGGGGCCTGCAGTTCATCAGTCCAACAAACAGCACCTTATCTTTTCTGGAGACGTCCCGATTGTGCTGTAAAAAGACGCTAATAATGTAGCAAAGTCAACAAATAGTGCCGTTACTTCATTTTGTTTTCATCAAAGTCGATGTAGCAGTCAATAAAAGTAATATTTTCACTTTTTCACCGACATAATTAATTCAATCTGGCTCAGATCCGAAGTATATCTCGTGTTGCCCAAATAAACACTTGATCTCGTGCTGATTTATTCCCCTAAATGTGAAGTCATCATGACGGCAACAAGTGGAGCCATTTGTCTCCTCTTTGCTTTGACCTTTTCAAAGTGAAGAGGTGATTACTTTCTACCTGCCCCAAAGTTCACAAAAGGAAGTTTGCACGCAAGTTTACCAGGATTTAGAACTTAAAACAGTCATTTTCAGTGCATTAGTAGTTTGTGGGCTTCTCCTAGCGTTGTAGTACTATTAACAAGTATCTTAGTCATCAATTCTTTCTGTTGGCAATTACACCGTTTATGAGACAATTGAAATATTTCTTATCACTGTCTCTAAATGTCATTGTGTGTTTTATTATGCTAACGAGAAACAATGTTTTTATAATAACCTCAACCAGGACACGAGGAAAAAAAAAACATCCATCTATTTTCTATACCGCTTGTCCCCATAGTCCGCAAGAAAAGCGTTAACATCTGCCTTTTAACGTCATCAGTCACAAATCAAATGCACTTCCCAAACGCACCACCAGGAGGCAGTATGATACAGGTGCAACTGCCATTGTCAAGCCTTTCAGTTTTTCTATTGACACTCATTTCAGGGAGTGCAAACAAAACAACCTCGATGCATTGTAAGCGGGTATATTAAGAGAAGATAGATTTTACACATAGATTTATATCTTGGTTAAAGCATGGCTAACATAAACAAACATAAGTTTGGGGGCGTTCTGAAGTTGACGTTTACATTGAGCATCTGGGAGAAGTCAAAGGTTAAAGACGTTTCCCACCACTGCTGCATGACCTTTGTCCTTTTAAGACAGTTTGCCAAATCCCAGAACTGCCGCTAAACCCCCCGTCAATAATTTCCCCATTTTCTTTCACTTTCTCTTGCCTCCATGTATTTCTCATTCCTATTAAACACCACATGGTAAAAGTCACATGCTGTCCAAGCAGATAAAGATGCAACGATCTGTCTCTTTTTCTTCCGACAAACACACCAATCAGCCTTTGTCATCTCAAGAAAGAACAAAAACTTGTGGGTTATGTCCCACGAGTGTTTCATTAAGCCACTCATGGGAGCATTAACTCTCACTTGATAGAATCTTTCTTTAGCCAGGCAGGAAAATGAAACACGATAACAAATTGGCATTTCCATGTTAATTGAATTGGGATGTGTGGAAAGCAAAAAGTTCATACGTGGTCAGACTTGCTCTGCTCATGATGTTTGACCTGATGTTGGAGAGACAGTAATTATTGTGTGTGTGTGTGTGTGTGTGTGTGAGTGTGTGTGTTGCAGACAGGATGGCAGATGGTCAGTTGCACCCCAGTGCAGCCATCTGCTGACTTGTGCCGACATGAAGGGGGGGTTTGATGTGTGTCTGCTTGTGCGTGTGTATACATGTGAAGTGAGCATACGGTAAAACCCCCAAATGGGACAAAGAGTTTTGTGTTTCTATTCTGTTTGTGTCTTTGTACCAGCTACTTCAGTTTTGCAGGAAATCCAACAAATTAATAGAAAAAATTTTTTTCAAAACAACTTGGCATAGTAAGCAACGATGCAATGCCTTCAATAATCTATGTTAGATAGATAAATGATGATTCTTTGTCAACAAGTCAGAAGATAGAAGCGTCTCTAACATTTCTACATCTTTCTTTGTGTCACATAAACCCACAACTGTAGTCGTGGTACCTGCACAACTCCAACTGAATTGTACAACTTTTAAATGAGTTGTTCTGGGTCAGTTTAGTGAAACAAATCTGATCTTTTGAGCATCAGAACTGGGTCAGTGGTCCAAAAAAGACATACAGACTTCCGTTTCTCTGTTGTCCGTCGGAACTAACCCTCCGCTAATCCAGGAAGTGGCCACGGATTCCCCAGAAGACCAGTCCCCTGGAGATGCCGTGTTTACTCTTCATCAGGGAAGGAATTCACTGCAGAACGTCACAAATAGCGAGGAGACTAGCGTAAGCACATCACTGTCAGTCTGTTTCGTGCTGGTCTAACATTCAGGACATCAGTTAAACGGAGGTAGAGGCGCAATGGAGACACCGAAGATGGCTTCATCTTGCAGCGAGAAGCACTGCGACCGTGAAATAGAAACTCCGTGTGAGTACCCGTTTGTCTGTGAGAAGGTGTTTTTTGATTGAGGCAAATCTGTTCTTGTGGATTCGATAAGTAGACACACTCTCTCTGTGTCTTTGTATGGCCTTGGTATTTCTGCACAGTATGCAAGACAGTCCAGCTGGGAAAGCTTTGCTGGGTTTACATGGACATGAGGAAACGCAGAAGGCCAAGACGTCCTTCAAAACAAACCTTTTTATGGGATCCAGCTTTTATCCCACCTTCCTGCAAAAAAAAAAAAAGAAAATGCATGTCGCTGGATTCTTTATATTGTCCAAAGGTGTGAATGTGTGGAGACTTCACACACATGCTGTCTCCATCTGCACCACAGGGGAGCAGCGTAGCCTCAGTGCAAAAACACAACAGGAAGTCAGATTTTGCTATCATCCCTGGAGATATGTACACCGAGCCAGATGTTCCTCCTCTTTCCTCCGTTTCCATGTCTGCCTCTCACCCTTCCAACCTTTCCCAGCAGTTCCGCCTTACTGCTTTTTTTTCCTTTTTTTTCTGACCTTCGACCTTTCATGCAGGAAGTTTTACCGTGTCGCCAGGGCGGCTGAGTCACCGATGTCACTCGAGTTAATGGCCTCCATGTGCGCTGCGCTCTGATTGGTTCGCAGCAAGCGGCCAATGGCGTCGCTTTGCCTTGGGGCCTTGTGGCATCAAAAGACGCACTTCTCGCATTATGGGGCAGATGACTTCACTTTCGAAATATTTGACTCCTGCTTGACATTTGTCAACGGAAAATGGAAATCCATCGCCCCTCACCATCTGCGAGTGCTTTTCCCTCTCGCAAGGTTAACCACCGTGCTTTGAATTCGAATTCAATTTACTTACCATAAATTAGTTCCGAGCTCTGCTTTTTCAGCTCTTACCAGAACTAATAAAATAACTCTTGACACGTTTGATCTTTAGTTCCCACAAAGAAATAGTAAGGTCAAACACCACTGGTCAGAAGGTTCATACTTAATAATTGTTTCCTGAGAGCCTCAATGGAAAATTGTTGGAATAGAGATGTACTGTGGGAATGATTCGTTCCAACGGTTCAGTCTTGCAGGAAATTCATATGGTCATTAATTGGTGGCTCTGTAAGCGCATTCATTTCCAAAAGTATTTGGACACTAGCATACAGTTCTTATAGACCTCGTATATCGCCACGGATTTCAAATGATACCAGAACCAAGCGATAAAGTTGCTCGATTTACACATTTTATTTAAGATGTTAAAATGTGAAATTAAATGTGAGTGCCTTGCTCAAGCAAACATAGCACGAGTGGTGTCTATGAATAAAGAAATGAAATATGCGTTGGATTAGTGTGCTGAGTAGTATACACGGAAAACCGCAGCCAAGGGTGAAGATTGAGTGAAACATTGACAGGAAGGAAACATTTGTGCTGAATGTAGTGAAAACTGCTCTCAGTTGTGTTTTGGAGATTAAGCACAGGAACAAATAATCAAATATGTGATTTATGCTACGATAACCACAACCTTTATTTATTTTTTGGCTTGTATCAGACAAAACGTTGCCACACAGGAAGTACATTAGACCTGTGGAGATTTAGAGTTTGGAAATACAATTTAATATGTTTTCCTGCTGCTGGTTTTGACTGAGGAAGATTTTTTTGAATTGTGCAGTTTGTTGGGGAAAAATGGGGGATGATGCTAAATGATATTCGAAAGATGATATTGAATGTTTTGGAATGATAAGGGCTGATATTGATGAAAAATGTGCAGTATGGTGGTGATAAATGTGAAATTATTTTGAATGATATTGAAAAATATGGAATGATGTGAAATGTATTCAATGATACATGATATTGGGAGAGATATTGTGAAATGATCTCCATGAAAAATTTAATTTTTGGCATATGGGGGATTTTTCGAATTCCTAATGTGAAGTGAATGAGCCAAACATTTAAATTTTGGACTACAATATAAAATCTGAATGATGTAAATCATGTGATCAATGCAAAACACAAGCGATTTGAGCCCCACGTTCACAATGTGGACACTCTTGAATGAGGGGGCGTGGCTATGTCCACTGCTTGGAATGGAGGTCACGTGACTACGCGGGAGGGCGGGGTTAGTAGCAGCAACAGTGTAGCCCCACCAGCTGGACTTTGCGATTGAGGAGTGTGTGCACCAGAAAAGTGGGAGAAAGCAAGAGCAGGAGAAGAAGAGCTTTGGGTGAGTTGAAGCTGTTTTGTCTTTCAAGCTAAGGGGTGGAGAAATGTATTTGAAGGAGAGGGAGGAAGACGGAAAACTGCAATGTGGTTGGTTGAGGTGTTCCACTGGACTTGTCAGGAGTGGTGAAGATGAGTAAAACAAAAAATCTCATGTCTAGCATTGCTATCCAGTCCATTGTCTGTGAGAGAGATGTTAAAGTGGGGGGGGGGTTGTTATCACACACTCGAGCCAGCACCCCTTCTCTATACCTCCCTCCCATTGTGTCTTGCACATGCATGAATCAATGGACTCCACCGGGAGGGATGTTGTTACTTCTTAAGTGCTCCAAAGTTTGATCCTTGAAATGATGGAAGCATATACAAAAGGTGGTTTTATGATCTGGACTTTTAGTGGCAAAGTTCAGGAAGAGTTTACTGGTCCAACTGTGTTGCACGGCAGGAATTCCCCATACCAGTTGTTTGATCCTAATGCAACCACATTAAGTGCCTTTGAGTATCTTTCAAGCTTGTGGTCTTGCACATAGTTGTGTGTGTTGCCATTTTTTTCCCCGTGTTTTTGCACTCATGTTCAAGCTACGTTGCATGCAGTGAGGAAAGCATCGAAACACAAAAAAATACATGACTTCCTCTGTCCCTGTAGTTTTCAAGCCATGTGTATTTAGCGTCTCAATGGGTGCCAATTAAAGCCACTCCTGCTAGTTTGACATTGACTTCATCACATCAACTCACTGTTTGTAAATCACTTGACACACAATTCAGTAGAGTTGTTTGAAACCAGCATGAGTGTCAAAATATTTATGGCATGGGATGAAAGGCTGATATTATCACACAAAAATCTCAGATAGTAATGACGGTGATAAGCTAACATTAGCCTACCCTGAGACTACAGTAGTCCATTCCCAAATCTCCAATTTGCTGCAAGAGTTTGTTAACTTGCTGCATTCAAGCTCCTTGACTGCAAATTTGCTACATTGTATTATTTGACTATAAATGGGAAGAAATGATCAAAGTACAAACACATACTAGCATTAGCTTAAGATGTTGCTTTAAAGTATTTTACTCCATGAACTCACCTTTGATGCCCATGTTTTGAGTTTTGCTACTTTCCTCAAGAATATTTAACCTCAATGTAGGATTTGAGGATAGATAGGCTAGAAATGCCCAAAACAAACTCACACATACAAACGTTAGCTTCTTTTGCTGTAAGGCTTACCTGGACCCAAAAAAAAGCCTGTTTTTAAATGTTAATATAAGCAACCAGCTCTTGGTTGAACATGTACAGTATTTGATGGAAATGAGTCATGTGAGAGCATTTTTTATTTGGCGTGAACTACTTTTGGTCTACTTCATCTATTGCAATCATCTTCCAATTTTTCCCCCACACACTAAACCTTATGCCCCATTGTTCATTATCCAGAGAACCACAAAGGAAACCGGCTGACCCATTCAAACATCAATCCATCCATTTTCTCTAGCGCTTGTCCTCATTGTGGTCACGTGTAAGTCAAACGTTTCCAACACTGAGTGACGACCGTGAGGTGAAAGGACATCAGTTGGGACCTGCCTTTTGTTCGTCTCCTTGGGGCAGACGCGACAAAGTGGCTAAGAATGCGGCCTGAGATAATATGGCCCCGGCCGGCCGGCGTTTGATAGATCAAACAGAATCAGTACTTTTGTCACCCATGTGTTAGTTAGTAAGTCAGCTGTCCACTGGTTTGCTGTGAATTAAAACGTGCTTGATGGAAAAGGAGACAGAAAAAAAAAAAATGGTAGTGCTGGTAAAGGATTTGATAGACTTTTTTTTTCAGGTTTTCAAAATACTTTCTCATGGGAAATAACAGTCATTTAAAGAATTAATCTGCTGTGCTAATAAAGTATTTATTCATTCTTCAAGCAATGTTTTAACTTCATAGAAGTGAAATAATTCATCTGCTTTTCATTCGAGCCATTCAAGTCCTAAGTGTGAAAAAGTTTTATAGTTGTCATTCCGTCCGAAATTTCACCTAATGTAAAAATAAGACCATTTTCAAGGAGTTCCTTCTTAAATATGTGATTCAAAGTTTTTTTGGAAACATATTTTGCTTGGAAAAAAAAAAAAGAACGTGACAGCAGGAGCATTCGACTACATAGGTTCTTGTATAAATTTCTTGCAATGTTAAAAAGTGTTCTTTCCAGATGCTGGAGAAATTGATTGCACATGCCGGTATTTTGAATCGTCATCCATTTGAAGTTTGATCATGCATAGGTTCAGTTATAACCTCCTCCAAAGCCCTGACAGCCCTTTTTTCTTTTTTTGCTTTTTACTTGGTGTTTGTGTGATTTACTGTGCACTACTTGTGCGTTAGGTCTGAGCTATTTGTCATTTAATAGTTCCCCTTCTGGCTGTACCCTGTGACTTCCCTCTCCATGTGTCTCACATATGAATAGTCAGAGATCTGCATCACAACACTTCCCAACGGTTGTTGGCCTTTGCTTTGTCTGTTTACATGAATAAAAGAAAAAACTAATGTTGATGAAGCTGTTTGTAGATCAATTGTGTTTTGAAGGAAATATTGAAACATTTTCTCAAAGGTTAGATGTTTGGAAGTTTGTGATCTTTTTTTGCTCCCCCCCAACTCCATGAGGAAAACACAATTTCAACACTTAATCACTTTGCACTGCGTTAGCCCCTCGGAGGTTTAAACTGTGTAGGCCAATACAGGGTTGAAAGATGAAATAGGCCAGGAGCATTCTCCAGAGCTTTTCTGAAGCGTTTGTGGCAGCTGTGGCCGTCATCGACAAGGCCCCTGTTTTGCTTTTCCCCCTCATCACGTGGTGGCCAGAAACGCGTCAGGATTTTTAATTGGTGTGTTTTGGTGATTTGGAAGGTTTTAGTGACATTGGCATTTCTGGCATTGTAAACATTAGTGCAAAGTGTAGAGCACAAAAATATAATGCACTTATAATTCATATGTGCAATTTGGAAAAAAAACAAAACTTGCTTTTTTCATTCTATAACTAACAGCCTGCAGTTAGTGTAATGATCCCCCCCCCCCTTTTCTTTTTTTTTTATAAATCCACCGATGGGGCAATTTTGCAAAAGAAAACGAGGGGAAATATGTGAGGGGAGCCCAAGATAAATACAGTACATGCACACCTACAGGAAAGTGGGAAATCCAGTCAAGGTGAACCCAGGCAAAAATCCAGGGCTTTCCTCTCATGAGACTTTTATTTTTCTAAATAGCAAGCACTTATAACTACAGACAGTGTTTAAGGGTTGTCAGCAAACATTCGAGTAGAAGAGCAGATGAGCAAGCCTGCAGGGGAACGGCAAAAAAAAAAGCAAAGTTTTAACCTGCACACAGAAAACACACTTGAGCACGAAACATGCAGTTCGTCCCTCCAGGGATCGATTTGTTATGTCTGCGATGATCTATTCGACTTTATGCAAGTAGAGGAGAATAAAAGTTATTTATGCAATCTGATGTCATTGCAGTCGCATCATGCCACACCGCAGCAGACATTGGGGTGTTATATTCATTTCTCGTCACGGCATTTGCTTTTATTCGGTGCGTAGGGACATAGTGCAAAACAGAGAGCTCATCGGAGCACACATCTCCAAAGCTGTTTGTGTTCCATCGACACGTTAGCAAAAACGCTTCCTGGTTCACTGAGATACACGAAGCATCGTGGAAAATCAAGCAGAAGATCATTTCTGCCGAACTCGATTCCAATAAATATTGCGCTTTTTCGGCAACCTCACTCTTAAAATAAGCCGACGTTTTGTTCATTGATACAAATGCTCCAAAATGTTTTAATGTTCAGTACCAGTCGACGACAAGAAGCAGTTGCATCATTAGGGTTAACGACGTGTTGAATATTCCATGAGTCATTTTTCCCTTTTT
This sequence comes from Syngnathus leptorhynchus, assembly GCF_054491065.1. Classification (NCBI taxonomy): domain Eukaryota; kingdom Metazoa; phylum Chordata; class Actinopteri; order Syngnathiformes; family Syngnathidae; genus Syngnathus; species Syngnathus leptorhynchus. The sequence continues at coordinate 14,005,986 of NC_141199.1, read as the reverse complement.
TTTTTTTTCCCTCCGCTGCTGCTTTTCCTCCCTGAAGGATTTTTATTCTTAACTCATGCGTGGGATGAAGATAAGCAGTATAATATACAATGTGCATCCATTTTCTGATAGGTGCTGACCCAGTATGGATATTCCTTGCCAAAGTTACATTTCATTAAGGATGAGAGAGTGGAATTGTCTTTGATAGAATCCGTGCATTCATGCGCAAATTAAAAGCTCGACCTCATCTCCAGCCATCAAACAGAGCTGGAGCCACAGCTAAGCCTCTTTCCAAGTCACAAGGTGAAGACCAAAATCATCTGATCTGATGTTTTTATTGGAACTATCCTCGTCGCAGAACATCTGCTTTCAGTTTCAGCTGTTTTCACCAAGGGAGTTAAATAGAGGAATGTTTTCAGTGGCTCAAATATTTTCATGTTTTATTGTGGTGGGGGTCAGGTGTTGATCACACAGTGGGCCAGAAAGGAAATATAATTCATCTGTGCCACGCTCAAACAGAAATAGGTTTCTGGAAGACCAATCTCGTTAACAACCCAAAAAAACGTCGATTTTGAGGTGTACAGGGATATAAGAAGTCGACACACCCCTCTTCAAATGTCAGGTTTTTGTCATCTAAAGAAAATAAATTCTCCTCTCACGTGTACAACCCAATTACGGAAAACAAAATAAGTGGAATAATCCGTTTGCAAAAGTGTGCACACCCTTACAACTCCCCCCTCAAGGTATTTTACTCTACCATGTGGCCTATCTGTGTGTTACAATGCTGCGTTACGATTTGCGTGTCACGCTGTAGTGGTGATATGAGTCACACTTTACGTCTGCGCTCATTTGCCGCACCTTACTCATCCGGAAAGGCCGCGTGTGTGGCAAAGGTCATTCACGCCGTTGCCATCGTGCCGCATTAGAACGCTCTAATTAAGACGTGACGTGATGCCCCTGGAGCCTTGACACTTGGCAAATCAAATTCTTGAATCATCATGTGATAGGGCTAGCTCGAAAATCTTATTGTACATGATTGTTGTTGTTGTTTATGCATCTGTCCCTGTCAGGGTGTCGCTCTATTCTTAGAAGCACAAATTTACGACGGCCAATGATGTCTAGAAATGAAGCATGTCGATTCAGCTCATTTGCAGCCATCTCGCTCGCTAACACCAACCAATCCTTGAGGACAACGACCTGACTCGTAATCGACTTCAGCCCACTGTCGGGCGCTGTTCAGAGGTTTCATGTTACAGCGTGGATTAATCTGCATTCCTGAGTGTCAGGATTGCCTTTTGCTCATGACTCCAATGCCCTCCTTGACCTGGTCCATTTCAAGATCTTTGCCACCGCAAGGGAGTTTGTCAGTCAGCAGCAGAAAAGGTTGAAATTAGTCAAATGTTAGTTCCCAAGTTTTATCCCACGCAATTACATTGTTAAACTTTTCATTTATTTGTCAAAGGATCTTTTGTGGTTTTGGATCTCATTCTGTTCCAAACATGCTCATCGTCTACGTTTACCGAGATTTGGCCGAAGCACAGTGAGGACATTGATGCGGTCAAATCAAGTGGGAGTTGCGAGATGAAAAGCAGTGAAAGACACCACAGAGGCCGGCCGCAAGTAGGTGTGGCGCACCCTCGTGCACGACCCAAAACTGCCGCGCTTTTGTCTTTTATTGGACGAGGAGCAAACAGAGATTGAGTGGAGGGAACATGAGAACTGCCTTGTGCTGTCAATGTCTGCACACAGGGGTGCAGCAAGGCATTTTTGGGGCCTCGGTGAAACGACGATAATGATAGGCGTTTCGAACTCCACTTGGAAAGCCGCTTTATTTCCATTTCCAATGATGCCCCATTTGTAAGAAGCATGCACTCATGGGATGGATGGATGCCCATGTAGAATGTTCCAAATGTTTTTTTCTGCTGTTGTTTTTGCCTCTTGTGTGGCGTGCTTTGCTGGATTGGATGATTGGAGGCTTATAAGTAGTACTAAATTTTAATGTTTTAACCAGCGTGCTCAACTTCCTGTTTTTGTCGGATGGAGTTGCTTTTTGGGGAAATGGCAAAAGGAATCACATTTGGTCCTAGTAGAAGGACTGTGGTGGTTTTATAGCATCAATTTGAAAACACATTGTCTTTACAAACAGCAAAATGTTGGTTACTAGCTAGCTAGGCTAGCGATGGCGCAACTTTTACTTTTTTCAAAATAATGTGTTCCCGTGGCTGTCACTAAGTAACAAAAAGTGCCAAGTAAGCTATTTTATTTCAAAAATCCCACCTATGACATATTTAGGTTGGCACAAGACACAACAATTCTCTTGAATAATGCCACGGATGGGAAATACCTCTGTCCATCGTGTACAAATAAAATACAACAACAAATCATGTTTACTGCGCTTTCTTATCATGTGATAACATTTGGCATTATGAAATCGTTCAAGTCTATTGTGGCTTTTGTAATCAAATCATTGTTTCATTTTGTCCAGATGCACCAAATTTAGTAAAATACAACATCCAAATTTAGTCCTATCAACTTGAAGTCCATTATTATGTATCTGCAGACAACCTTGCGGCTTTTTGACTCGTCCACAGGATATGTTAGTTCCTCCCACAAAGGGCTCCGTGTGTTACAAACTTTTGCGCATGTTTCACTTTTGCTTGTTGCTACGGTTCCTACTCAATAAAGAGGTAAGGCGTGATTTGTAGTCGGGGGCATCGGGCTGTTGAGCTCCTATAAATCTTGAAGTCACAGGGAGCCCTTGCAAGTCAAAATATTTGCTGTAGCGTCTGCTCAACTCATTCTCATTTGCTGATTTAGTTTCGGTGAACAATAGTGAAGTCGACTTGAATGATGTTGTCAGGTGATAACGGTAAACTGAAACTGCTTGTTGTCGTAAATGTGAGATAAGCACTACTACTACTCATCTCATCCATCATCTCTCCGTGCTTCTTTCAGGGTCAGAAGTCAGTCTGGGCCACAGCAACATGTCGGACTACACCAAGCCACACCACGCCAACCCGCCGCACGGCAAAGGCGATAAGGCTCACCACGGGGGCGGCGGCGACTTCAGCTACGTCGGCATCGACGCCATCCTGGAGCAGATGAGGAGGAAGGCCATGAAGCAAGGCTTTGAGCTCAATATCATGGTTGTGGGTGAGTCCAATGAATGTCAGAAAAGTTCCTGGACTGGCGTCACAAACTATCTTCTCCCCCCCCCCCCCCCCCATTCCTCTGTTCCTTTGCGTGCATTCATTTCGGTGTCGAGTCAGGAAGTTTTGCGGTGGTAGTGGCTCAGTAAAAGTAAGTGTTGAAGTCACGCTGCTTTCAGTGCACCACTTGTCTGGGTCAACATTTGATGCGTTTACAGCCTCTGACCATAACTCATCGAGTTCACCGGCCTTGTTCCTCGGTCATGCTTTTGTTGGCGAGAGGCGATATTTATTGTCAAAATAATTCAAGATGACTTTAACTGCTCTCCAGACTCCTACAAAGCACATGCGGTCATCGCAAAAACCACGCTTGCGCTCAAATAAACGACTTACCTTTCAAGCCGTCCTGTCCTGTAACTCCACAAATGGTTACTACTTTTTTTTTTCCCCCCACTCTTTGAAACGGCCGCACATGTTTCCGATAAAACCTAAAGCTGTCATTTTTTTTCTTACGTGTTTACAACAGTTATTGACTCAGCACTCAATTCCATAAAAACAATCACATGGTATCCATTATGAATATTTGGGGGTTTTGGCTGCCACATTCCAAAATGTGGAACAAAGAAGTTCTTTTTATGGATGAACTTTAGGGCAGAATAATGAACACGCCGTGGGGACGTTGTAATAAATCCTGCACGGAAAGAATGGAATGCCATATTTCCATTTACTTGATTTAAATTTGTCCTGCTTTGATTCCAAACCCTAGAAGGTGTTAACATGTCCAAAACCATAACGCTAAACAGTTGTGCATTCCTGCTGCATTATTATTATTATTTTTCGCATAACAAAATAGAGTTAAAGGCAACGATACTGCGATCGAATGTTAAACCTTTGCGCAAATGCATTTTAATCGTCGCTCTGGGCCAATTCACCGATTTGAAGCTGACACGTGTCACCTTGCTTTCTCACCTCGAGTGCAAATGAAAGCTGAGCTCTTTGCGGTTAAGTCCACTGCGGTACCAAACGATGAAAGTGTGAAAGGTGAATGAATCATGACAGTGATTTCAAAAGAAAAATGTGTGTGTGCATTTACGGTGGACAGGGCAAAGCGGCTTGGGCAAGTCCACTCTGATGAACACGCTGTTCAAATCGAAGGTGAGCCGCAAGGCTGTTGAGCCCAACGGCGGGGACAGGATTCCAAAGACGGTAGAGATCAAGTCCATCAGTCACGGTGGGTTATGGCTCCTCTCTACATTTGACTCATTTGGGGGGGAAAAACACACCCGAGAACAAGTCGGAGCCTTCGACTAAGTCATCGGTGTTTCTGCGTGCAGATATAGAGGAGAAAGGTGTGAGGATGAAGTTGACTGTCATTGACACGCCAGGTTTTGGGGATCAGATCAACAACGAGAATTGGTGAGACCAGTGGATACAAAAAAAAAAAAAAAACGTCTTTGCTCTGTCACACAACTTAAACACAAAAACTGTGGAATCCACACGCTAATATTAGCAACATTGCAGATCATTGGTATGAGTTGTTTGGATTTCTCAGCAAAATTCTATTTGAATCATTGCAGTTGTTTTGATTTCTCTCAGCTGGCAGCCCATCATGAAGTTCATCAATGACCAGTACGAAGCCTACCTGCAGGAAGAGATCAACATCGACAGGAAGAAGAGGATTCCAGACTCTAGGGTGCACTGCTGCATATACTTCATCCCGCCCACTGGCCACTGGTGAGCACACACAGGACAACATCATGCGTTAGCCTAGCATGCTGCTAACCACACACAGCCATGTTTCCCACTCAGTTGTAGCGCAGTTGGTTCTCTCGCGACCACATGTGGAAGTCATTACCTCCTCAGAGACACTCGAGTAGGAATTTGGAGAATCGTAAAGTAACCCAACTCGGTTGTGCTCACACATTTGAGAAGATTTGAAGAAGTGTCCCGTTGACAGATAATAGCAACACATTTTCATTCTAATTTTGATTTGTACACCCCCAAAAAAAAAAAAAAAAAAGACTGCGCGTGACCTCCTTGTCTTTGTTCACTCTTGCCTCATGTTTCCGACGTCCAGCCACTACGTTTTTGCGTGTTTGACAGCCTCCCTCATGGTGTGTTCATGTCACCGCAGCTGTCGCTTCCGGAATGTGCGAGCGCTCTGTAACTATATGCCTCGGATTTGCAACACGAGGCACAACTAAACCACTTCACTGTACGTATTGTTTGTTTACATGGAGATGCAATAGTCACCATTCGCTGAATGTGTTTGAAGAAGAAGCATCTGTCAGTATGTTGGCGGGCGGGAAAACAGAGTTCTTGGCAAGCGCCACGCCGACATGGCTTGAAATGTACATTTTGGACGCATGAATGAATGAATGAAGGCTCGGAAATGCACACTCGTGAGGGAGGGATAATTAGCAAATGCCCTTTTAGAAACTTGCCGCGTTCACGGCATATCATGTTCCTCTAATTTTACTTGCATGTCGGCGATGTCATTTTATTTGGTTTTCGGATTGTTGAACAGCAGCCAGCCACTGAAGTAGGGCGCTGTTGAACAACAGCAAAGCATTCCTAATAGTAGCCAAGCCAATTCAGCCAGCCCAAATGTAACGGCTGCCATCTAGTGGTTGCTTCGGGTCGTCGCAGCCTACCGTGTCTGTGCACTGACGTCAACTTTGCATGGTGGCCATTCACACAAGAAGTGTGTTTTATAATTCTTTCTTTTCCGCTGTCCTTTGCAGTCTGAGGCCTCTGGATGTGGAGTTCATGAAGCGTCTCAGCAAGGTGGTGAACATCGTGCCCGTCATCGCCAAGGCCGACACGCTGACGCTGGAGGAGAGGGACTACTTCAAGCAGACGGTGAGCGTCGCCGCGTCAGCCAATGAACCCGGTCGAGAGCCGTTCTCCTCTTTGACCCGCTCAACCTCAAGCACTGGCTTTTCCGCTCAGATAAGGGAAGGGCTGCGAGCCAACGACATCGACGTCTACCCTCAGAAAGAGTTTGACGAGGACGCGGAGGACAGGATGATTAATGATAAAATTAGGGTAAGTTTATAAATGAAGATGAAATGTCAGTGAAATCACCATGAAACAGCTTAAGCTTGACCTTGTTTCCAGGAAATGATCCCGTTTGCAGTGGTGGGCAGTGACCAGGAGTACCAGGAGAACGGGAAGAGGATTCTGGGAAGGAGAACAAAATGGGGCACCATCGAGGGTAATGCACACGTGATATGGACAAACACGTGCAGCTTAAATGTGTTGCTTGTTTCAAAAGAAAAAAAGAATCCACCCACAAACCACCCGAGGTTTTCCTGTTTCGTTAATAGGAGTCAATGTTGAGGCAAAGAATCGGTTTCATTTTGTATTAAGAGATTAGAAATTCATGCTCGAGATATTCCTTCAAGTCTGCCGGATTCTATCCCTTCTTTATCTGTCTGCCTCTTCTACAAAGTGTGGGCGGTTTCCTTTCGGTATCTCGAAAGTATTGGGCCTGCCTGACATTTATTGTTGTTTTTGGCTCGTAAACTTGCAGTTGGGAGGTGCGGGAGGGCTTTTCCTCAACAAAAGAATGGAACTTTTTGACAGCAGAAAGTATGAGATAATTGCCTCAATCATCTAAAATTGTATTTAAATAATGTTTATGGCGGCAACCGAAATATTGTATTTCTTTTTCTGAACAAATCTCGTGCATCTGAAAAGCTTTTTTTTCTCTCAATTCAATGTAAGTGTTAGATGATATGGATTCGCTACCATGCTATCTCCTTCAGTTAAAGTAAAAGAAACTAAATTAAAGCTTAGCTCCGTGTGGTGCAAAATCCTTGCATTCGCTTTGGTGAGCAACACCGCCGCCCTGTGGCCAAGACATGACTTGCAGGCACAGTAGCGCTGAGTGGATTTATGAGCTCAATCATTTCTCATTATATCGTCAATGGCTTGCTTGCTTGATTTGAGTGTTGAGTCCCATTTGAGTGCATCAGGAGAAGAAATGATGAAATAATGGACCCACATACGTGCCTGTTTTGTTTTGCAGTCGAGAACATTGCACACTGTGAGTTCGCTTACCTGCGAGACCTTCTGATCAGGTACCTTCAAATGCAGGCCGTCACCATCATATGATTCCTTTATACTTTGCTCAAGACCACATTTGTCTGCCTTTTTTTTTTCTTTTCTCCAGGACGCACATGCAGAACATCAAAGACATCACAGGCAGCATCCATTACGAGACGTATCGCGTGCGCCGACTAAACGAGTCCAACAGTCACTTGAGCTCTCACCCGTCCGAGCGTCCTCCTGCTCAGCTCAAGGCGAACGGTCAGGCCGAGCTGCTGCCGGGCAGCGGCGTGCAGGTCAACGGAGTGGCGATCCAACATCAAGTTCTCACCCATGAGATGTAGGCCCCTCTCATATACACCCCACTCTGTTTACGTGAGCGGTGTTCCGTGAGTGTGAAACATTTTCCTAGTGAGACTTTTTTCATTAACAAGCCACTTTACTATTACTGTAATAAAGATGGAGTGGGGCATTGAACCAGCCTTCACACTTTTCAGATTGTTTATGCTAATTAGGATGGTGAGGGAAAGGCAGGGGTTCGTTTACCCATCACTGGCGGAGCTAGGATTTTTTTCCCGATGGGCAGCGAAATGGATAGCTCAGAGGGTCTGCAAAACTAAAAAACAAGTCGATTATCTGGCCGGACGCCTGATGAACCTACAAACTAGAATCCAAAAATTCTCGTTTGTAAAACATGCCCATCAGAGGAGTGCAAGAACCCTATTGGAAAGAGAGAGACAAAAATAATAGGCCAAAATAATAGGACATACCTGGGGGAGAAAAAAAAATGTGTAATTTCACGCGACTATATATCAAAAAATATAATTTATAAGATTGCATTAAAATTCCAAACAGGATTTTTTTTTTCATTTGAAAAATTCCGACATTCTCATCATACTACGCTCTTTTAAAAAAAACAACCAACAAAACAGCAACTTAATTCTAATGGGCTATATGGGTGAAAGAAAATTATTCCCGTAATCTTTTTTTTTTTTAACCCCCTCTAAAAACACAGAACAAAACTTCTTTTGAGTGTGGCCCTTTTTGCTTGTCCATTGGCCCTTGCCAAGATAAGATTGCCTAATAAAAAGCACAGGGAAGAAGCTCACATAGCATTTAAACATCAGCCAAAACGAAAACAAAAATGACTTTTTCTATTCTAGATTAGCCCTGATTCGTGCTGACCGTCCGCTTTACTTTTGTGTTGTCATTCACGTAGTTCCGTCTCAGTACTTGTCAGCATTCACTTGGAGTAGTGTGATTGTATTAAGAAGGACGTTTTGCCCCCCACCACCACTGAGAAGGTTGTTCATAAAAAAATATATATATATAGACAGATAGATATATCTATCTATATATAGATATATATAGATATAGATATAGATATAAAACCTCACTGTCTTATCTTGTCTTTGTTCAATGACCTTTCTCTTTAGTCATCTCATTCTATTGTTACTCTAAACAAATGCTTGCCATCCCTTTGTTCATTTCTTTTGGCCCCTAAACAAATATTAAAGTCACTTTTTGTTTGATAAATATTTGTGTGTTTAGTGAAGCTCTTCTTTTAGCAAGTGTTAAATTGAAGGTTTGTAGCAAGTACATTTAAGGCGAAAGGACTTGTTTGTGAAGTGCACGTGCGTGTTTGTCCTTCATAAGTGCATTTGCAATTGTAGCATTTGTTTAGTTTCAGTTGCATGTGTCGCTGTCGTTTAGAAATGAATGCCATAATTCTTCCTTAACATAAGAAGCAATTTTACGAAACTGACTCAAAGAGGATCTTTTACATTTCCATAATTACAAATCACATCCATGTAATTTCACTGCCGCTTTATTATGAAGCAAAGGAGTACAGTTCCATCTCCGAAGGAAGTTGCCGGTTACTTATTGTTCATTGTTGTGTAGTTCATTGACTTTTGTGACAGTATAATAGAATGATGGATTTATCTTTGATATGTTATGCTCAAAGAATAAAAATGGATATTTTTATTGTTTAACTTGTTTGTCTGAGACGAGATTCCAACCCCCAAGCCTGCTGGATACGAGATAGCCATGCTGTCCACTGGCGTTGCTAGGGGAGAGGAGATGGGTACATGGGGCTGGGGCATTGCAAACCACACTTTGCAAGGGCAAGCAGGGCGGAGAGCTCGAATTGAAGATCGCAGGCACGGCGTCAAACGATGTCGACCGGACGAAGGGGGCAGACGCCATTACGGCTCAAAATGAGAAGTACATCTTGGGTTCCCCCTACAATGTTGCCCTGACAATCGAGAAACTGGGAGCCGCGGACGAGGGAGAGTACAAGGCCGCCAACGGTGTTCGCCGTCCAAGGTTTTGGAAAGCCGCTCGCCACTTATTTCTTTCCCCTTTGATCACTTGTGCTTTTCTTGTGCTGCCAGCTGATTACGTGGGCAAGCTGACCAAGGACCTCGTATTGAAAGTCGGAGGCTCAGTTACCACCAAGGTCAAATGGAGCAAGGGCACCGACGTTCTTACAGATATCAGATACGTCAAAAGCGGAACGAATGAAATTGAGCTGACCATCCCAAACCTGGCGGCAACCGACGCGGGAACCTACAAGGCCGCCTACGATACCCCAGAAGTCTCCGAGTCCTTCACCGTCAGCATTCCGGGTGAGTTTGATGTTGCGGGACAATCCGCTCACTGGTATGAGACCCGAAAAGCTTGGATTGATCCGGAAAGCAAGCCCATTCGTTCAGCAGCGCTTTTTGTTTTACAAACTGCGCTCGCAGTACCGCGCGCAAAGGTGTGGGGCAAGTTCAAACGTTGCCAGCTGACCTTTTCCAATTGCCGTTCTCTCATTCAGATCCGAAAGTCAAAACCGATGGCAGCGGTAGTCCCAAAACGAACGAGCCAACTGAGGACAGCGCTGACAAGAAGCCCGACGGCGATGGCAAGAAGCCGACAGTTGACAGTCAAAAAGGTTTACTCCATATTGGCAGTTCTATGCTTTTGTAATTTGGTACATCTTGTCGGTGCCGCCCCCCCATCCCACCCTGTCAGCCAAATAGAGTGATCTATGGATAGGCGGACACCCTCTGAGGTCAGAAGGTTACTGTATGAAGGATAAGGGGGAGGATCTGTTGGCACGCAGCCAGTTTTGGGGAATATTCAAAAACATAGCGAGGCGACGGAGCGGCGGCGCTTTCGCCACATTCTGCCTGATTGTATTTATGCAGTACTGGAAGAGAGGAGGGAAAGACATGAGATCGGCTCGTAAGATGTAGGCAGGTGGAGTTTCTTTTATTTAGGATCCCTATTAGCTCTGGCAATGCCAGCGCTACTCTTCCTGGGGTCCTTGAAGACCCGTGTAATGCCCCCCCCCCCTTCCACAAAGCCAAGGACATACATACAGCCAGAAGGAACTGATTGAATGCCATGCCAATAAAAAGAAGCAGTTTCATGCGACATTGACTGAGTTGGCATCCTCGCCGTTGCTCTATGATGAAACCTTTTCCGAGGTCACTTGAATGTGAATCGCTTTATGTTCTTCAAAGTTTACCCTTGAATTATATTTCTAGTCTTGTGTGCCGAGAGACTGGCAAAATCATTCGGAGTGTTTGTTTAGCCACAGACAAAAAGATCAATTCTATTTATAGCTGAGCAACAATCATTTAATTTGAACCAGCAGTGCGCATACAGCACCAAAGATTGCGCTTTCATTCTCTCTGTCGGTAGCGCTAATAGAATTCTTGTCTTGTATCTTCTCAGCTAAGAACTTTCCTCTGTCACAATTACATTCAATCTGGATGCCTTGTTTGCCTCACGGACAAATACGCTACCGCAACATTAGCCGCATTTGGACGTATTTGTTCGACTTGTTTGATTCGCGTGCCGTGAAAACAAAAAACATGTTTTCACTGGCAGTTCTCATTAATATGTGTCAAAATATCACCAGCTAATTTTCTCAGACATGCTGGTAAAAGCCATAAGGCATCAAAGTGAAAATTGTGTATATTTTGATTTTGTTTTTTATCTCAGATTATGGGAGAGTGGACATTTTGAGACTCCTTAGCCATGGATCATTTGTACATGATAAAACAACTGTTTTAAAGTCAAACTCTGGAAAGTGGAGTCTCTTTTGATCAAGTCAAAACGAATTTTGGCCACTTTAGTCTATAAAAGCACAACGCCACAGAACCAAACATGTTACCACTATATAGGAATTGTTTTGAACTGTAATGAAAGTTCACAAAGCAGGTCTAAGTGGGTCATGTACTGCACCACTGCCCCCTGCTGTTCATCAACAACATCACCATCTCCAACTCCTACCACCATAAATAAATGAATAAATAAATGGATACATAAATAAACAAACCTGTCAATGGTGACATTAATGCATACAGTGGTCCACAAGCCCTTGTGAGACCTCCTCACTCCATCCACAGTTCCTCGCGTGCATCTTCCCAAAGCCTTATCAAATCTCTGTTTTCACGAGGAAAATTTACGCTAAGCTCACCTTATTTACATTTATATGATCTGATTTCCTGTCCTATAGAAGCTATGCAAATGTGCCCTTTTCATGTGTCGTGTAGATTTGTAGCAGGTAATGGAAGAAGGTTATAAAAAAAAAAGGAAAAAAAAAAGCAATGTATTGCCCTCTAGGAAAAAGGAAGACCTAATGTACAATTTCTGGACCTCATGAATTTTGTAATGATCAATTTTGTTTGCTGTCGGCCCCTCTGGACGTATCAGGACATTTTGAGTCACGGGGATATAAAACACGAGATTGATATACACCGTATTTCTTTCCCCAAATGTATATACAGTTCCTACCTACCCTTGGATTTTTTTTCTATGCTGTGTTCATTTTCTTTTCATCTTGTTGGCTTCTGAATTTCACCATCAGGTTGTTTTGATGGCATGTGACGCGAGGCTTTTGCAGGTTCTTTAACATGTTGATGTGCTCTATGTGTGTCCAGAAGGTCTCAGAAGGAGAAAAGCACTCAACAAGTCCAGTTTGCCTTTTGTCAGCATATTGCCAACTAGTCCTCAAATTGGAGAGGCACGTTACAGCCCACCATTCAGGCTTCCATCTCCAGCCTGGACTGGCCATCAACTTTACCTCAGCTCGAGCACGCCACGAGTCCCTGTTTCAAAAATGCTGATGGATGAAATCTTCAGGAGACATGCTAAGCGAGACCTAATAATATAATCTGGGTAATAAAGAATTCATTTTCTCCCCGACTGCTCTTTAACTCGAGTGTTGACACAAGGGTGTGTAAGAGAGATCACGAGTCGAATGCTGGTGATGGAATGTTGAACGGAATATATGGAATTTATCACATTTCCTTACCTTCCTTCTTCCCTCTCTTTCTCTATGCATCAATATTTCTGACACAGTAGCTTCCATGCACTTGTTCAACATCTTTGACTCCAGGTAATCGTGCGGGTCTAAAAAAAAGAGCAAAATATTGTGAAATACACAATATTACAGTACTCACCAGCATATCTTCTTTATCCTCTGTAAAACAAGACAAACAGTTTTCACTTACTGTAGTTATGTGGTCTTTTATTATCTGTATGACTGTATTACACTGCCCTCTGGTGGCCAAGCTAGCTACGGCAGATGGCTCAGCACAATGAATTGAGTAACCGAGATACTTTATCTGTTCAATTAATTCCTCTGTTTTTACAAAGTAAATTGTAATGCTGTTAGGGTTCCCAAGTAAAAAAAAAAAAACCATTTCATTTTAAGTAGAACAATGATTTCAGATACAAGACGTCATAACGTGAGGCCATAACTGAAGCGAAATCATATGTTCTGTTTCCGTGCACCCCTGCCCACCCCCTCCTACTCTCTGCTTGTTTTCATCTTGATGTTAATCAGGAAGTAGGAGTCCATCGCTGTCAATGCTTTGGAGTTTTATTGTTGCTCAAAACCCCCCATGCCCCCCCCCCCCCTCCTCACAAATCCAGACTGCTCTCGCCGGCCTCCAACGGGGAGACATCAATAACCCTCCCCCATAAGCACATACATGCGCTCCCTGTATGTGCCACAACGTTCATGGCCTGGCTTGCTCTTGCTTGGCATAGCCATCCATCTCTCTGCCCCCACCTGGTTGTTGCTCTCGCCTCCTCCAGCCATCACAAATGCCCCCCCCCTTCCCCCACTTTTGCATGTTCTACCTGAGCGCATTTGTCATCCCGACGCTCTGTGAGCTACGGCCGATGGGGAAGGGGAAAAAAAAAAAAAAAAGCTCTCTGAGGCAATATGCAAACATGCAAAAAAGGTAGGTTGCCCTGGCAACAGCTCGGAGGTTATTTCCAAGCTCTGATGGAAATCAATGTCATGTGCCAGGCAGGCAGGCAGGCAGGCAGGCAGGCAGGCACCTCTGTTCTTGGGTAAATTAGAAAAAGATGGGGGGGGGGGGGGGGGTAGCGTATGAAAGGACAAAGAAAAATGCAGAGAAAAGAAATGCGAACATTAACATTAAGCTCTCCTGACGTCTTCCAACAGGCTGTGGGCGCACAGCCATGGGTTATTTTCACTTTTTTTTCCCTTTTCCCACTTTGGCATTCAACGTGCACTTGGCTCTGCTCCGTGACACCCGCCTTTCCTTGTATGTTTATTCACATCAATGAAAAACAAACTCCTCAGCATGCGAGGGAGGCTATTCAGAAAGATAAATAACAGGAGAGGAGGAAGCGACGTGTTATTGTTGTCGTTGTTTCAATGACAAGAAACAATGTCACAAAATTGATTTTATTTATTTCATGTAGAACATGCTAGTCGAAACCTTTTGAATGGTTGCACGTGTCGTATTCTGTTTTGAAATAAAATATGATTTCACCTTATTGTTAGTGTGCAAGAATCAGCTTTGATGGTGACGATAATATATTTATTGAAAATATTCTTCGTGTCGCTAAAAAAGCTAAGCGTGGAGAGTCTCTGTCACACTTTTTGTCACTGTCTCTTGACCAGAATGTGATCACATGACCACATCTGCCGAGCCTTCTTATACTCTGAGCATTCAAGCCAAGCCTGTAGTTGTGCCTCCTCATTTGCATATTAACACGCTGTTCACACTCCACTTGGCACGTTGGCAGCCCACCACTTATCCCATTACACAGTGTCACTGATTGCAGCATGGTGGGCTGGTCAGCTCATCTCCCGTAGTGTTGGGATTTGGCTCCACATTCAAAGTTCCATTTTTTATTAATTTTTTTACAACAAGGGTTCTCCCGCAAGACGTCTGTGACATTTCTCTTAAGCCTCGTCATCAAGCGGTGGCAGCTTAACATGAGAATGAAAACTGGCTCAACTTTTATGCGGGCGAGGTTCTCTACGGATCACCACGGCAGATGAACTCACTCGGGTTGGTCCGATAAGATCACGTTTCATTTCGATGTGTCGTCGGCGTACACAAAACGTGAATATTCCCGCGTGTGTCTCCATATGTATCATGATGATTTCCATCCCTGTCATCAAGTTATGCAAATCACATCCTTTACATCTCCATACGCTCACTTGCGGGGCCCCACTTTCTCCTTAATTGATAGCCTGGAGAAAATCATTTGTCTTCTGAGAAAAATCACAAAGACACAACTGTTGTGAATTTTAATTGGAAGCGATAACTCTTATCTATTTTGAAGGGATGCCGTAATAGAACAAAATGGAAGATGCTGATTAAAACAATGAGTCAGTGGAGGCCAAATGATGACTTCTGTGTTTATTCACTTTTTTGTTCCAAGATTGGATATAGTTTCCGATTTTTTGCCTTTTTCTAATGTCGACCCCGATGTTTTTGTTTCCATTTATTCTCACCAAGCCTGTTGAATCTTTCATAGCGTAATTCAAATAACTCTTTTCATAGAGGTCTGTGGACTACATTGCGCAAATGAATTAGTAGCACAATCACATTTGAGATGGAAAGCGTTTGCAATTTCAACACCCCACCCGTTCTCCCTCCGACAAGCTTATTTGGAATGAGGTGTGCACATTTTCCATGCATTTTTGATTCTGCTCCTTTCAGCTGATAATTAATATCCTGTATCCAATTTCTCTGCGTATTAATACGGTCCTAGGATCTCCAACAGACAAATCGCACTGCACAATAGTTTTTTTTTAATCAAGAAAAATTCTGACATACATTCTGCTCTATTTGACAACGAGCCGAGCCCAAATGCTCGAGTTGTATGAACATTGTCAAAGTACAAAGACGTCGTCCTGCGCTCTTTAAGATGAAATGAAACAGATAGCAGGAAAAATGTGTGCTGATTTCATTTTGTGGGTGAAGCAGGTGATGATTTTTCCCTCCCTTATCTTCACAGATGAGAAGAAAAGACGAGGATAAGTCACGAGGAAGTGGAGGAGAGGAAAGGGCGTTAAATGGAGGTGAGGCTAAATGTAAAGCTGACATTCAGGTCAAGTGCTGAGCTGGCATTCCCGTTTGAAAATGCAGCATTGATAATATGCTCGGCGTGTCCCACCGCTGCATGATGAGGAATTCTTCGGACGTTCACATCAGGATTGGTCAGATCGGTAGTCCCAATTTAATTCATTCATTTATTTTTGTGAGATTGCAACAAATGCTCTGTACGAGCATACATAAAGTTGAAAGGAGTCGTTTGGAAATTGTAGTGATTTTTTTGGGGAGGTTAAATCTTGCAATTAACAGATGCTCCAGATATTTCAAGTAAAAAAAAAAAAGCTAATACAAAAGTATTTCTGAAAAAAACAAAAACAAATCTGCTCCAACAAAGAATGAAGATTAATTAAATGAACGACAATAATAAATTCAAAATCCTTCTCAGCCTGTTCTCATGTAGCATGGGACATACGTTGTCTTTTTACCAAAAAGATGGAGGTGACCCCAAACATCGTTGTTGTTCTGATTAAAAGATTCCGTGTCAGTAATTAATTTTTCATAATTTTCATCCTTCGCTATGAGTCGAATTATCAGTCCGACTGATGCATCCGGTGTCACTTCAATTTGAATTTCAAAAAAAAAAAAGTATTATCTTCTAATATTATCGTCCTCTTTGCACATTGAGAAAGAACGGCTTGTGGTGGTCTACGTAAACTCTTAAATTTCTAGTTTGAGCGGTGAGGGAGAGGAGGGGGAATCTATTCAGGATGAAAGTAGTATCTCATTGACGGAGCGCAGCGCCATGCTCAGTTCATTGCTGTCATCCCTTACATCTTTTGACATTTTCAATTACGTCTTTCACACATCGATAGGCACTTGCCCCCCACCCCCACCCCAACCCACTCCTCATCCTCCCTCTGTGCTTTTCTCATACACTTCCTCCTCCTTTTTTCCCGAACTTCCATTTATTTTTTAAGTGGCCCACTCCCTCCCTACTTTGTGCATTGGCCTTTTTCATATGTGGGGGTCAGATAGCCCAGGGATGCTATTACTCCCCCCCCCCCAACCACCCACCTAACATGGCGGGGGTGAACGAAGAAAAGGCCAGCCAAAGAGCGAGGCAGGATACTGTCAGATCTGTCAAGGGCTCTTGCTCAATTTACTCGCTCTTCTTGAGACAAAGTGCCAACAGATCTTTGAGGGTCAAGTCGTGTATCGTTATCCAAGATGCTAATAACGTCGGAAAATACTTGATGTATTGATGTCTACGCCAGTGGCCGCCCTAATTTTTGCAATCAATCACCACACAGATCAGCAGATCCAACCTTCCAACCACCAATTTATTTTTATATTTTTGCGTTTTGATCCAATTTTAAATCCATCTGCTAGTTAGCGCAAAGCTAACCGGTCGACTAGCTCCCGCTGCATTTACAAAGTCATCTGATTTTCTTTGACGGCTGTCGTTACCGCATAAAAAGCTCATCATCCTCCTCGAGACGTTGTTAGGATGCGGGATTTCTTTGTAGGATGCAGTTTTTCCTCCCCTCAACTGCCATTCCCGCCAAAAACTATCAGAGGATAACGCTAACATCAAAACTGTACTTACGCTGACGTCACCCATCTCAAAATTATAAATTGAGAATTGATATGCCATGCCCATAAATATATATATTTTGCCGAACCAACGGATGAACTAAATCGATCATCATAGAATCTCCCCAGTCTGGCAGCTGTGATGTAATGCACAGGTTTAATGACCTCAGCATAATAACCACCATTATGAAACAGACGCTCGGTTCTCAAAAGCACTTCATCATCGTCATCGGTGTGTGGCTTTCTCCCTCATTCGCATCTCTTCTGCCTCACAAAGTCAGCCAAACATAACGGCGCCAAATCACACGGCAACAAAGCTTTGTTTTGCGATCACGTCGGCATGCCGGCCGGCCGGCCGGCTGGCCGATCGCCGCCACCATCGGTGCTGGCATCCTCGTTTCGGCCCAAATTGCTATTTATATCCCTGGATGATCTTGAAAGGCTCTCTTGTCCACTTTGTCTTGTGTTGTCTCGCCAACTTGACTCCTTTTTTGCAAAGAACAGCGAGCGGTCAGCGGCAAAAAGCTGAGCACGAGACATAATGGGGGAGTAGTTGCGGTCAAGGGTTGATTAATGAGCTTTTAATTTAATCAGAGATCTCACCAAGGCCTCTGCTCCTGGCTCTGTAGCAGCTTATTATTTTTTAACAAGTGTGTGACCCCCCCGCCTCCTCTTTTTTCTTTTCTTGGCTCCTCTCCCCATGTCTGTCTTTATCAGCGGCGGGTACATGAACAGAAAGCCGATGATTAAGTGAGATTTAGGCCCGATGCGGGAATTCTCGTAATCTTAGAAATGGAATTCTGTAGGACAGGGAAGATGCAGAAATGAATTTATTTTTCCAAAACAATGTCAAGTTAAAAAAAAAAAATGGCAATAGCGATTGAGAATAGAGATGAGAGGAGCTCTTTAATTCTTTGTCTGACTGCTAAGTGCTTCGGTCCATTATCTTTACACAGTGAATAGCTGAACACCATAAAGGTAAAATGTGACTCATCCATCCTGACCTGTTATCACTTTCAATGTCTTACGTGAGCTGCGGAAGCACACACACACCTTCCTTCCATCCATCCATCCATCCATCTCCATACAGACTGACTACTTAACGTAGCACCTTTACAAAGTGCTTTTAGATTGTGCACAAGCAGGATCTCTGTTTATATGCTTTTAAAATGTGTGTCCCTTTTTTCGCATCAATGTCATTCGCGAATTGCTCGTTTCTTTGTCAGGTCATTTCTCATGTGCTATTCACTCAATCTGAGACAATGAGGAGAAGTACGGAGGTCCTCCTCTCTGCTATATCCCCTGCCCGACTCTAAGAGGTATTGCCTCTCTTATTGCTATTGAAGAGTCCCATCAGTGCTGGGCACACTGATTTATGTCGCTGATCCCCCTTCCACCTTCAGCTCCTTTCCATTAGTCTCTACAATTTTGCCCGCATTGTTCAGCTCCTGGCGTTATCGGCCCAGCGCAGGCTTGTCGGCAGGACTCGCCGCTCGCACAATCGCGCCACAAGCAGCGGCGGCGGGGAGGAGGTGAAATGGGAGAGGAGGAGGGTGGCGGCGGGCGACGGCGGGAGGAGGAGGAGGATGCGCTGCCGGGCTGTATGTGGCGCAGATTGGAGATGTCCATCCAAGCTTTTGGTTTTATTGCTTTGGAAAAGGGCAGCAAGGGTGAAGATTGAAGCTTGCGGGGTCGAGCGTAATGCTGATGGGAGGAGATGCTATTTGCTTGCATGGGCTTTTCACTTATTGCGTGTCCATTACCATCTAGCGTTTATTGCTTGGGAACGGTGGGCTATTCGAGGCGGTGTTTGTCGGGATCAAGATTGTCATTGAAGCTCCTCGTTGGCTCTTTATTGCCTTAACGGAATGCTGGGTAAAGCGTAATAATAGTCAGGTCTTTTATTGGATAGAAATGAATGGCAAGTGAATTGCAAGGGGATGTTGTATATGGAGGTCCAAAAGTACCAAAATTAAATGAACAAATACACCGTAAAATGTCATGTAATTGTAATCAATTCCGGATGGGATTCAATAAATCAAACAAATAAATAAAAGTGCCATTATATCATGAAATGCACTATTTTATAATAAAATTAATGAACGTTCTAATTTGTTCAAAATAGTAAGTAACATTTTATCTACACAATACATTCCCAAGGCGCTTTACAAAGCCTGACTTTGACAAAATGATTAAATCAAATAATCCGGCGTTTGATGTGATGTCCATCATCTAGCGTACGCCAGGAAAGTTGTTCTTTCTGTTTAAAAATGGCTTACTTTAGTCAAGAACCAATTAGGCATTGTGGCCAAAGGCAGAATCAGTTATTGCTTCGATTGTTGGAAAGAATAACATTTGTTGTGGACCAGTTCCATCCTATAGCTATAGCACTAACTAGCTAGCTAGCATTTCCTTGGGCTGGATTTGGCTAACGCCCTTCGTCTGTCGTCGTGCGTGATGGAACATGTTGCAGAGGTTTACTGGGCTCACTGCATTGTTACACAGATCAAGCCTGTAGGAGAAGCATTTGATGAGGACTCCTTGTCACTTTTATTGCCTCAAAGAAAGGTTGGATGAAGCGGCAGCGGGCCGGCCGGCGCTCTGGGTTAAAAGCACGTGGGCAGACATTTATCACACATACAACAGTCATTAAATGCTCCACGGACGATGCTTGAAAGGCTGCCCGTACAAAGGGCACACACACACACACAAGAGCAGAATGTGAATGTGTGAGGACAATTTAAAGAGATTCAGGATCGAAGCTGGCTTCGCTTAATGTGCTGCAAGTAATAGCGCTTTGGCTTATGGTTTGGATCGCAACCTCCATCAAGTAACATTCTGATGAGAGCTGTAGAGTGAGCCAAACTAAATTGGTTCCATATCATGAGTTGAATTTAGCATGTCTGTAAGCATGTTAGCATGCTAGCTAATACAGACATACATTTCAAATTAAAGCTTAATAAAAGCTCTTTGTATACAGAGGCAAGTTTGACTCTACTTTCTCACTGGAACTGAAGTCAATTGCCCACAAATGAGATTTTTCTTTTTTTTTTTTTTGGTCCCACGACTGCATTTGCTTACAACAGCGACTTGGGGGAATTTGGAATGAATTGCAAATCCTGGCTCATTTGCAATGCGACACGCGCTCCTCCTCCTCACTTTTAAAGCGTCCTTATGAGGTATACCTTTTTAACAAGGTGAAGATGAGCAATGGGGATGAAAAGGAGGAGGGGGGGGCGGCTGAGGAGGCTTGCAGATAAGCTCGCCTGCTTTCAACTGTGGAGAAGTTTTTAATATCTCTAAATCAGAAGCTGGATATTGAAAGTGTCATCTAATTGAAAATGATTTAGGACAGGGAGCCTGTCAGGCAATCACGTATAAATTCACTCCTGACACCGACTCCAAAGTCTCTCTATTTCCACGTTATGAGTCATTTGCATGGTGGGGGCCTGGGAGAGTATAAAGCATGCAAATGATATGGAGCGCTGCGCAAGGTGATGTACGCCCTCCTCCTCCATCTCTCTCATTCCCCCCCCCCCCCTTAGCCTCGGGAGAAATTCTTTCTGCTTTGCAGCTGCCTTTTGTCCAGAAAGTCATTTATTTCTCCTGTTGTTGACTCGCTTGCCATTTTACAGCCTGCCGCATAGGTTATAGCGAAGAGACGAAGAACTGTCATTTCCCATTTTTGGGGCTCATGCTGAATGTGGAAGTCATTTGCCTTATTTTGTGAAAAGATAACAGCAGATGAGAAATGTTGGTTTATATTCCTCCGGCGTCCATGCAAATCTACTGCCACATGAAGGTTGTTGTTTTTTTTTTAGGGTTGATAAAACCATGTATATGGTCTTTTGGTGCACGAATGAAATGAAATTTGGTTCATAAAAATGTAGCAGGATTTGTCAAAACAAAATTAATATATGCTTGAAAAAATCTCCTACCCACTTGTATCGACGTTAAAAACCACTTTAGTCCAAAAATAGCCAACGACAACACGCGTATCACCAAACGTATATCGCCCAACATCACGTACGCTAGCCACTGGCGTAGCTAGAATTTTTTTTTTTTTTTGGTAGTGCCATGGATATCTCAGGGCTCTGCGAAACAACAAAAATAAATATTTACAACCCCCTCAAAAATACTTCAAAAATAAAAACTGGGGACTGGGAGAAATGTGGAATTATTTTTAATTAGCACTTTCCATGAATCTTTAAATCAGAAAAAAAATGTTTTCATCTTTTGGCTTCATTTCCCACAAAATTGAGAATATTGTCGTAAATCACCAATTGACTATGATGTTCCCATAGACATATTTATTTGCTTTACCTACCTGTCAAATATATAACAATGAATGGGTTCCGCCATTAACCCCTCCCACCCCTCCAACCCCCCTCATTAGAGGATGTTCGAAGAAACATCCAACCAAATTAGCATCCAACACCTTATGGCTTTTTCGTTGTGGAAACGAGGCTAAGTCATCCCTCAGGGTGTAATTTGTGTGTAAACATGTTCATCCTCATAGACCCCCCCCTTCTTTTTGGATTTGTGGTTTTGCTGAATTTACAAAGAAGCGCAGCAGTGCACTATAATCATCTCTGCATGAATCTGAGCCTATTAATGCAACCACCGTGAATGTATGCGTCTTAATTGATGTCCATGCTTGGATACCGTATGTAAATATGTCTGCTTGTGTTGATGACTGAGTGACTGCAGCAGTCTCAAGCATTACCCGGGGAGCTCACACATACGCCGACGGTCTTGTTTGTCTACTACTGCTGCTCAAACAATGGCTCCCCGTGGACTCAGACACCATCGAGAATGACAAAGAGAGAGAGAAGGAGTCCGACTCAACTCAATTATACACACGCAGCCATCAGGTCCGATGTAGCGTTAGGAAATCTCTCGGCGTGGAGCGGCCAAAAACCTGCTTGTGTCTGGGAGTCATTTTATTCCGAACTCTGTTGATGACTGTTCTAAGTTTGAGTTGTGAATGTTTACAAGCCTGGCCAGCTTCATCGGTAGAGTACAAGACTTCATTTGGGGTTTTTTGAGTTTGAGCCCCACGTTGGGCACCACTGGACTTTTTGACCTGATAGATTTGCAAATATACTCACTGGGACTATGTCTGGGTAGCATTATTTTCTTTCTTTCTTTTTTTTCCAGTCTCTAAAACTGCAGCGTCTTGTTTCTGCACTAAATCAATTTTAGTGGACTAGGCAAGTGGACGCTACCTTCCTTGTGGCATGCCTTCGCCATTAGCAGGGGAGATGGAAAACACTGTGGATTTATTTAAATATATATATATATTTATACGGATGTGCGGATGTGTGTTTGGAGCCCATTACAGTCACAGTCGCGTATGACGAGTTGAATAGACCGCAGACACAAGTGGATTAGGTCTAATGAGGACAGGCAATACCTCGTGATGGATGGCAGCGCTCACACTGGGCTTCTTTGCTTTATGTAGCTTGAGTGTACTCAACATGCTTGTTCCTGTTTGTCTTGCAGGTCCATTATTACCTCCAGCCTTTGTGTTATTGTTATTTTTGTCAGAAAATTGGTAACAAAAAAAAAAGAGTGAGGTGGGCAGAGTGTAAATTTCACACCAAGCTGCATAAAAGCTCAAACATCAATCCAAATGTTTATCTTGTTCTCTCTCTTTTCTCTGTCCATCTCTTTAAAAAGCTATTGTGTCATAAAAAACGATATCGTACAACAAGGGTAGCTGTGTTCCTCCGGTATAGTTAACTCAGTCGTTCGACAAACAATGGCGTCGAAAGTGAGGAGGTGTGCAAGTGGCAGCTGCTTGTATAGTCAATGGGGCCTTTTTACAATCTATTTAAGGGGATGAAAGCGGGGGTCTTTCAGCATCAAAAGGCTGTCAGTGTGTTTCAAAAGGTGCTCCAGGGCCATTTAGGAGTGTCGGGGGCTTTGATTACAACGCCGACGTGCAGAGCAGACGTGACGCTCGAGTGACTTTAAATGCCGCCGTACGTACATGTATTTCCACTTTAAAATCAAACTCCGACGACAAAAGATTTATATCTAGTTTTAGCATGATTCAGCCATATTACATTTACATTTGAATTGATTTCAACATATATTTTCCTCATTTGCAACTGACCTGGGCCATTTTGGAAAAATCAAGATTGAACACACACTTGAGACCTATTAACCCTTACGTGAAATATACATATATTATCTTTGACTCTGCTTAATAAATATTTAACATAGGCTAATATATTTGCACAGGGTGCAGAGGCAAGCTAATTTGTGATGAATGACTAATAAAAAAAAAAAAAAATTGCCTTATGTTAAGAAAACAGGAAAATAAACAGGACGCCCCCCCCTCAATTTTTATTTTTTTTATTTGAACATATTCTGGCCAACAGGTAAGCTCATTTGCATAGCTTCTTTGTCACCTGCCACCCGCGTGCAAATGGATTCTTGCCGCCGTCGAGAGTCCGGTAATTAACCCAACACAACAATGTCGTCATCCGGTAATTGACCTAATTGTTGGGCTTGTCAGCGCCTGTTCCACGCGTTAAGCAATAAATATGCAGGGTGCCATTAATCAAAGCATTCACAGGAGGGGGAGGGGGGGGGGCAAAGGCACTATGTCTTGTTCTTGTTTGGCTGCCTGTTCCAAAGGGTCCATCAGGGCTTGTATAGGCTCCCATTTCCCGTTGTCTTTTAATCTCCATAACAGTTTTTACAGCCTTTAAAAGCTTGTTAAAGTGCTTGCTTTTTTACAGCTCCAACAATAGCGCATCAAATTAGGCTACAAGGTTTACTGTGCATCGTTTCCAACTTCCTACTGTAAAGCTCTCGCCTCAGTGGGCCGTGTGGCAGTCGGGGGATATGTGCGTGCATGTTGGGGCTTTTATGCACAAACAGGAAAATGATTCATTGCTTTTGAGTATGTATTTAGACATAGAATAGCTCCGGGTTGCTGTAAAAAGATTGCCTTTACTGCATGTTTCAAATGAACATTACTTTCCCTATAGCTCTTATGGTTCCCCGCACACAGATTACTCACTTATTCATCTCTGGTCAGTTTTCACCTTATTATTATTATTTTTTTTGGTATCCTACTACAAATGATGAGCTTCCGTTATATGCCACATACACACAGAGTCAGTGCATTAATAAGAATAACAATAAAGGAGTAATCAAATCTGTAAAAACAATATGTACTTAATGTTGGCTCCGAATCAAGCGCTAAAAGCCCACCTCATCAAACTGCAAATTAGTCTCACCCATAACTTTATTACGGCCCCGCCTGCCCGGAGATGGCCAGCCATAAATAATTCAACTCGCCTCCGTCTCTGAAAGTGCCCAGATTTCATTCCAGCAAATGGAACGTGTGTGCGTGTTTGTCTGCCGTGTGCCGGCCCTTGAGGCTTTCTTGTTGTTTGTATGGGTATTTATTATTTCTGAAATTACACACGCACATTCACGGAGGACTGCTGGTGTCGGCCTCCACATTAAAGCAACGTTCGCCTTCATGTAGCGGCCTGATAACGTAAGCTACCTGATCCATCACTGAGACAGCACCCAGAACCTCCCGGCTCCTACCGCCACCACACATGATTCGTGTAAATACTAGTCAGGATATCAGACTTTATGTTCATTTTAGTCCCCAGTGGAGTAGATTGGAGAAGAAAATGAAACACTTAGAATTTGGTCACTTACTTGAATGAGACTCCATCCATCCATCCATCCATCCATCCATCCATCCATCCATCCATCCATCCATCCATCCATCCATCCATCCATCCATCCATCCATCCAAAAAAAAAGAAAAAAAGCTGAGAACTAAATGATGCTATGTGTTTTTAAGGGCAATGCAATCCCATCAGGTCCAGAAAACAACAGCACAAAACCATCATTCCATTCAAATTTCTATTTTACAAACGAGTGACTTCATTTCCCTTCATTCCTTCAATTCAGGTGTCCGTGTCCCAAAAGCGTGGCCGTTCCAAATCAAAGCGCAGACAGCCGTGTTACAGATAGAAGACGTCTGCTGCCTGTGTAAATGTCATCACTCTACCTGTACCATACATCTTCATTAGTCCCACATAAAGGGAGGGGGTGAGCAACGAGGGAAATTCCCCAGGTTTGATGGAAACACTCAAGTCATGGGCTCCATGTGAGGTCGAGGTAGTCGATTTGCATGCGTAGCATGTGCAGAATGAATCTATTAGTGGCATTCAGATTTCACTAGCAGGTAGTCTCCCCAGAATAATTTGTCAGCCTGTCTCTGTGCATTTGTCTTTGCAGTAAGTGTAAAGCAGAGAGTTTAACATACTGTGGTTACCAAGGCTGGATTTTGTCCTATGACAAAATCAGTGAAGGCTGGGTATTGTGTTTTTTCCTCCCTAGTTAGAATTTCTTTGTGGACATTGTTGGATGTTGGATCAGCTTGTGTTTGTATCACGAGCACTATTTGTTGACTTTGGTTAGGGGCTTGGGTGAGCAAGCCCCACGGTGAGTTTACCAGCTTCGTGACCCAGCCGATATTTGTCCTGCCGCGTCTGATGTTATCCCCCCCGCGGCCAGCCCCCCTTGCCTGGTGGATCAGCGAGTCATGGCATGGATGCAATGGCGCGGGTGATAAGGCCGATATTACTCGGGGATAAAAGCGGAATTAACTTCCTGCTGGGAAAAATGGGCACCGCAAGCTGCGATTGAAAGCCAAGGAAGGGTAGAGGCGGCGAGTTTTCCCCCACTAAAGGCTGTGTGGCAGAATATTTGTGTTTTGGACGGGAAGGGTGGTTGTTCCATGTGATAATATTGGACTGCTGTGAGATGAATGTACTTATAACGTCCCTTCGATTTGACCTCCACCAACTCCAACCATCGCAGCTGTACTTATTTCTTGTATTGATGTGCAACAATTCTTCTGAACTATATATCAAGTCCATTTCTGGTCATCAAACTCCTGGTTCAGTCAAATCCCCATTGAGGTGTGACTGAGCCCGTTTAGTTAAACAAGTTGTTGCCTGAGGGGTTTGGAGGACTGAGGTGTGACGAAGCCCATCATTGAGCGGATAAAGGTAAATAGGGAGGCGCTGAAAAATTAATAAGGACTTGACATGGAGCCCTGTGGCACTGCAACCCAGCTTCATCATCATGGGCTGTAATGGAGCGCTATAGCAGAGCGATGCCTTCAGGGCAGCTTGCAGGAAGCAGAAGCTGCACTTTTCAACCCCGGGACCTCCCATGATGCCTCATGAGTTAACAACGGAGTTCAAAGGCCCCATTTGTCCTCAAAATAGTCCTCAATCCAACAGCGACATATCATTTAATCAAATAGAATGTGTTCTTCTTTTGTGTAAACGCTGATCTATTGTCCCGATAGCAAATGCTATGATGCCAGGACATATCTAGTACCTCCCCTCCTGTTTTTTTTTTTTCTTTTTTTTTTCCAGGCCCCTCCAGGCTGACACTTTGAACCTCTCTCAATTAGCATCCGCAATCCCTGCGGAGTGGCCCTCGGTAATGCCCAGGCTGTGAAAGGCACAGGCTTTCCTCTGCCAGCCAGCCATGTGGGCACTGTTGCTCGCCAGTTGGCACGACAACAAAGCAGGGTGTGAAAAAACTCAATCAAGGAAGGCTGTATTTGGAAACTGGGGATTTTGGCCCGCAGTATTTTTTTTTGTCACGTCTTTCCGCATTGCTCTCCTATTTAAATCACTTCATAAGCACAAGTTTGATGGAGGAAGACGGCTTGGGATTCGATTTCGAACCTCCTCCAAGGACGCAGTGTGGTGACTCATGTTACCATGAATCCCATTTTTCAGGAAACCTTGGCATGTGAATGAAAACATTTTCATGTTGCGTAAGCACGTATGTGTTTAGAGAGAAGACGGTGTGATTATGAATATTCAAAAGATGTGTGGGGGGGGGGGGGGGGTGTGAAACAAGTGTGGAAGGTGTAGTGGGAAATGTGTTGTTTTGCATAATTACCTCGTAATTTCGAGCCTATCTGTCAGTAATTGCTTTGTTTATTCGAGATTGAGGGCTAAATGAATTCCAACTGACTGGCGATACTCTCATGAGTGTCGCATGCAATGTAGCTTAACGTTTTTTGTCTTTTTTTTTTTAACATGAGTGAGGTGATGAGTCTTTAGTATAGTTCTGAGTGTGTATTTTTGTCACTCCACGGTGTTCCTAAGTCAAACTTGCTCAAGTCACATGAGGTACAATAGCAAGCATTTATTTGCAGTTTATAGTTGTAGTTTTTTTTTGTTAACATGGCTGTTGTTGTTTTGCGTAATTTCTCTCACAGAAGTAAAAAAAAAAGCCTTGTTTACTTGCAGTCTGTGTATGAGCGTTTTGCATTTTAAATTTATGCTAGCATCAAGCTAACAGACCGTTGCCGGGCAAAATTCTATGATTTCTTTTAAGCATTTGGGGTTAGAAATATATAATACACGAATTGTTTTATGTGTCAGTTTTAGAGTAAACTTAAACAGGGAATAAAACAACAATCCCAAGAAATCTAGTGAAAATAAAACTGCCTTTACGGCACAGATTACCATTTATTGCTGGAGAGGATCTGTGATAAATGTAATTCAAGTACTTGTACAAAATTCAGATCAACTCAGAGGGTTAGTTCTGCCTATAGTTCCCTTTCATTGAAAAGACACAATGGCTCTCTCTTACTTTAATGCTACTATATGCATGACATTCTCTTCACTGTGCTCGTACCGCCGCTCTCTCTGTCATTCTCTCTTCACAATTTGCAATCGAGCCCAGTGAACAAAAGCCATGACCTTCAAACTGTCTCTCACCGCGTCTCCGCTTCTCTTCTTTGTGCTGTCTTCTAAAAATAGGAGATAGCGACGCAGCGCTTCATCTGGGCCTGTGGGCACGTGCTTCGGCGGCGGGGTGCCAGGGATGAGCCTAATTAACTCGTGGTGGGAGTGAATAACGACAGCGAGATGTAGAGGGGGAAAGATGGAGTGGCACGACGACGAAGAAGGGAGAAAAAGAAGCGGTAATGAGAAGAAAGGGTCAGAGACAGAGAGGAGAGGCAAAGTAAGGTCTCAGGGGCGAGGATCTTGTCGTGAGCCCGCCGAGAGGAGAATGATGGAGAGGAGCGTTAATTAGACCAAAGAGCAAATCCTCTTTTTCACTTTACATGGTGGAAGAGGGGAAAGTCCCGGGATGGAGATGGATGCGTCGGGCGGCTGTAGTGTCGAGATATGAAAAGGAAATATGTCATCTTCAATCAAGAAATTGAGAGGGGGGGGGCAGAGGGAGAAGGAAGCCAAATGCCAGTGGTGGTAAGCCGGTCAAGTCGATTAATTGAGCACAGTCAAAAAAAATCATCAGCTCTGTCACGCGCTCAGACATGCTGGAACAGGAAATGAAAAGATGTGAAATGGACACAGCACGATGGACTGGAGGTTAACACTTGGGATTAGTGCTTAGCACGTATGCCTTGAAGTTCTGAGACCTGGAGTCTGAAACTTTGCCTTCCTTTGTGGACTTTTCATGTTGTCTCTTTCCTTCTGTGCATTTCTTTTTTTTTTTTGTGCTAGGTTCATTGAAGATTCATTGAAGACGTCTTTTTCTGTTCGACATAACGCCCTCCCACTGGGCAGAATGAACTTTTGTCTTGCAATACAAATGGGTCCAAAAATGCCAAACGTGATGTCACAGTTTGAGTCACAATCTGGAATATGCACAGATCCTTAAATTGTGTTAAAATAGTTTTTCTCAAATTAAATCCCAAGTCTGTAAAATGACACTCAATCCTTGAATCTGTCATTTAAAGATTTTAAAAATGTTGTCCAACTGAGCCAAGCTTGTTAACTATTGTAATGTAGGTCATTTATGTCCCCCGAATTAAAAAAAAAGAAAGAAATGCTCATGATAAATCGATATATTGATATCTTTATTGCTATTAACTGTGAGGGACAAAAAAAAAGTCATTTTATTCATTAGATTTTCTTTCAATTAATCGCCCGATTAATAATATCAGAATCGGTATAAAGAAAATCCATATCTGTTTTCCTTCGCATTTTATTTCTTTGCTAAACAGGCCAGCTAATAAACCATAGCAGGCAAAATTTTACAGAAAAGCTCATTTTGGGGAAAAGCACAGATGACTTGAGAGCTCAAATTGATCTTGTTGGTATGAACACTTCCGGAATGTTTTTCCTGATTTGTCTAAGCGCCCGCATTTAATGAGCATGTCGCTCATCCGTAGAAGACTGCTGCTTTTCTTCTTCCGTCGCCAAGACTACAGCACGCACGCAGCGCTCTGCCAATGTGTCTGTTTTGTCTATTCCTTTTTTTTATTTGACTGTTGCTTTTTGAATTTAAAAAAAAAAAGTTATCTGCAGAGTAAAGTTGGTGGCAGCAACAT
This sequence comes from Syngnathus leptorhynchus, assembly GCF_054491065.1. Lineage (NCBI taxonomy): Eukaryota > Metazoa > Chordata > Actinopteri > Syngnathiformes > Syngnathidae > Syngnathus > Syngnathus leptorhynchus. Next base: position 13,976,503 of record NC_141199.1, on the reverse strand, counting down.
AGGCGTGACTAATCGCTGGGCCACTGCGTCTGACTGATAAAATTGAGCACATGTGGCGCTGTATACAGATGATTATGCAAAGAGGAACTTTCCACAATATTTGATGAAATTCTGCATACAAATTATAAAATCATAGTTTCTCTCCCACATACTTTAAATACATTTAAACATAAAAACACAGTAAAATTATGAAAACACCCTTGGCTAATAATGGCTCTGTCTTGGGCTAATTTATATCTGGTGTAATTCCACTACCAACCACAAGATGGGGATACACTAGATACACTATTACACTTACTGTATTAAGTTTTTTTTTTAACATCTTAGAATATCATCACCTGCTTGTAATGGCGGCAGGTTCATATTATAATGTACATCTCTGGCCATGATTATTTATGCATTATGTGAGATTTGATAGTTTAAAAGATTTAGATTTCTTAAATCTAAACACACTTTGTGATCGGTACACTGTTAGAACTCCAGTCCCTTCCCAATTGACCTGAATCTTTCAAGGGAACTACAATAATACAATTTGCTGAAATGACAAAATTCAGGCACATGGAGGAGGTGCAAAGTTTGGTGTTGATCCAAACCTGGATTGTTTAGCTTTTCCCAAGGCCAGCGCCTCTTGCATCATTCCAGCCGTGTCTTTGTGTGAGTTACGCAAGGTCACCCTCCGCTTCCTATCTGATTGCTTTGATTGCCCTGCGAAAGAAATACAAAGCTCATCCCGTATCTCCTCCGCCTTCTAAAGTGTGGTGGATAATCTTTTTTTACCCCCACAGCACACATCCTTCTTATTCATCAGTACGCGTATTTGCATTTTCAATTAATTGCCAGCATCAAGCGCAGCGACTGCAGAAGCAGCCCCGGCATTGTGTGTGACCTTTAATTGCAACCATTACGCCGGGAACCCGCCTTTGAGTGTTCAATTGTACACCGCCTTTAATTATAGGAAAGCGGTTAGAAGCATTAGTCAACAGCCTAATAGAGCCGATACTGGAGCACTTCTCTGTGAAGCCCAATGTTTGATTGCTACACTGTTCATTTCTCACACTTGCTCATTGAGTTGCTCCTTATACATTGTTTAACACGTGCATATTAGAAAATGCACTAATGGTGTTTAAAGGAATATTGCAACGATTTGCCTAATGCCTGTTACTGAGCATTTAACAAGATGGATATCTATTTAATCACTGGGCAGGGAGTCAGAGTCTGTCGCTGTGTGGAAATGCAGCACTTGAGCCACACATTTATTTACATTTATACACATATTATATCATGTGATATTATATTATGTTATATTATATATATAGTAGTCTAATTTAACACTATAGTGATTTAAGCTCACAATTCTCCTCAAAAGAAAGTCAAATGATAGTATATATATTTTTTCAATCGCATAAGGCACGGAAACAAACAGACTAAATACATAATCTTTTTATTATTTAAACTAGAATGTGTTCATACACCCATGCGGGCGCACGCCAAAAGTCAAACAGGCACACTTATTTGTTCATATACGTGCGGACGCACTCCTCTCGCAAATAGATTTAACTTATTGCAAGTAGGAACAAAGAGATGCGGTGCAAGGGGGATGCTGAAAAAAAAGGAAAGGAAAAAAAAAAAGCAATTATTGTGTCAGGAGCTCGACGCCTCACCTTTGAAGTAAATAAGTCACTGTGTGTGGGTGCGTTTACGTGTGTGTGTGTGTGTGTGTGTGTGTGTGTGTGTGTGTGTGTGTGTGTGTGTGTGTGTGTAGATCCTAGAAGCCATTACACAACAGACGTGCATACTCCCATTGGCGTGTACAGCCACACAAATCGAATCGTGCATTTCAGTGTATGTAACACACACACACACACACACACACACGATGCCATGCCACAGCCTGTCACTCATCGGTAACCAGTCTCGTGCTCCTGTAATGAACTGAGCCAATGACAAAGAGAAGTCCTCCTCCACGCTCCATTCCTGACCCGCCACCCCGCTCCACCTTTTCCCGCTTGCACTTCCCATTTTCTTCTTTGCTTTCACTTTGCACAGCCCTGATAAGAAACCGTGAGACGCGCAAAAAGAGGCGGCCGGCAATTTGACTTGAGAGAGACAGAATAGGAAGGAAGACAGCGAGAAGAGAGCAGCAATTGTGCACTTGTCAGTGTACAAGCGTAGCCTCCGATATAAATCTTAATATTCTATTTAAGGCTTCTCTTCATCATCACCGCTCTCTGATTTATTAGCGGGTCTTCCCTTTCCAATTTATCAGAATAAACCATGAGCCGAGGAGAGCAAATTAAAGCAAACAGCCGACTGAGGCAGAGAGACAAAAAGCCTCACGCTGCATGTATCATACTTCTTCACGTGGTTTTACGTTCCTCACAATAAGTGAACATTTCTGTATAAAAAGAAATGGCATACAATCGTATAAAGTCCTTTCGAAGGAAACTTCATTCAGCGTTATTGCATCGATACTTTTTCTGTCAGTTGGAAGCACCAATGAATTTCACACTCAAGATGGTTTGGTCAAGCTCTGACCTTGGGGAGGTGCATTTCTAGACTTTTGTGTTTGACGAGACGTCGTCAAACTTTGCTGGGCATGGTCTGCTCAAATTCAGCTTTGAAGGAGAAAATGAGTACTTGAAACCTCGGGGCAGTCTTTCAGTGTGTCTTCAGACTATTACGAGACATGTTTACTAAATTTTTTTGTTGTAGCTTTGGGTTGACTCAATTTGTGGATTTCTTTCTCTTAAGAATTATAAAGATGAAAAATAAAAAGCAAAAGGGCCATCTTAAAGTCTGCTCTACTCTCTAATTATCGTCATAAGTCTCTCTTACCAAGCTTTTCTTCTTCTGGCCCATCTTTATCTCCATCACAGTCTCCATGACATGTAATAAATGACCAAAACACACAGAGGCATTATGAAAGAGCATATGAGAGAGACAAATTATACAAAAACGAATTTGGTGCTAAAATATTTATTTGTAGTCACTTTATATGGATAAATAACGACCAAAAAAAGTGGGCGCTTCGGTTGAAAGCAAGAATCATTTTCTTCTGGCGGTGTCATCACTAATTCTCTTCAAATGAGTAAATGCATCATTGACCTTCGTGAGGGCAAATAATGGCAGTTCTTTGAAAAGACGCTGTGCCCCCAGCTAGTTGCTAGCTGACTCATCCACTTGGGACAAATACAGTAAGAGCTTTCTTCAAATAGACAGCTGCTTTTTTATATCAGGGAAAAAATATTAACATAAAAATATAAGAATAAAAAATATCATATAAATAAAAACAATTTAAATAATAAAATATTAACGACATAACCCAAAAAAATGAAAGCAAAATCATAAATAAATGAATAAATACATTTTGCACGCTTGTAAACGAACAAAGCTACCGGCCGGTTGAACGAGGAAAGCTCCGTCAGGATCGATCGGCGTGAGCAGCCTGCGGGCGACACGTGGCATCGACTTAACCTACCGGTCAGTCAGTTGCGCTCCCTCGATCACTAATCGTGATAGTTATAGTCTGATGGTGAAAAGGCCAGATGGTGTCATTGACCTCGTCACTCCTGACCTTGATCCTATGACCTTCGAGTGCGGTCCCAAGGGAGTCTGGCGTAGGGGACGCCTGGTGAATCGATAGCTTGTCATAAAACGAGCGCTCCCATGAGATGACCAGACTGCGCCAGTGTCCATCGTGTGAGTCACGTTTGTTTTTATGAGCAGTGACAGACCTTAAATGCTGTTACTGGGCAGATTTAACATCACAACAAATTTCTCGGCTGCCCTCTTTTCTGCCAAAGAATCTGTTGTTTTTGTTCTTCTTGATTCAAGCTGGTTTCCAACCAACCATCTCATCCTGTTCTTCCTCTCCACTTTTGTCTCGTCCATCAAGGTGGCAGTTGGGCCCCGCTGTCTGACTTCCTAATGAGCTTCAAGCACGGGTCCAGCTTGTTATGGTGATGAGGAGATCCAGGTCGGTCGAAAGGTGAAAGACCTCCCTAATAGGCGTGCCCTCGCTGCCCTCGTCGGGTTCCTCTCTGTCGTTAAGTTGATCACCTGCTAATGAAAGCACACGCCAGACCTTCGCCTAGCAACAAGATTTAGTTAGCATGCTAACTGCGTACTGTCTCACAAATATATTTGGACGTTCTGAAATGGGTTTAAGGCAATGACAACAACATCGGTGAATATAATTTATACAGCAGCAAGCCACGCTATTGTTTCAACCTTCATTGAAGACAGACAAATTGCTTGTTTTAAATGTCACCAGTGAAAACAATACTTGGATTAATTTTACGAATATGAAAAATAGTATTGACACGATGAAAATCTAATTTGTTGAACTGTAGAAATGGTCAGACTCCGCCCATCTACAAGATATTGTCAATGAACCACATGCTGCTTCATCTAATCCATCCATTCCACATTCTAACACAGAAAAACTCCCTGAATAATAAGAATCTTAAACATTTAAAAAACCCTCAACTTTAACATCTGATAAAAAGATTCTTTGTGTGGTGGGACACAAAAAGATGTGAAATTCTTTGGATTTGCCAGTTTTTTATTCCATCCAGGGATTCTGCTGTGAATTAACCTTTGGTAAATATGCGACTGTGACTGTCTCGTATTGAGCGCTGTAGCCTCGATGACTCCGTGGAGTTGCGTTCAATAAGTCACGGCGCGACCCCGTTGCTTTAGTGTCACTCTCGTTGGGTAGCAGCTCATTAAAAGAGAAAAGATGGTTCCAGAAAGACGCCTCGTTAGGACTCACTTCAACATTTGATTTTGTGAAGTTCGTTGAGGGGGGACGTGGGTGGAGGGGGGTAATCTGTTCTGCCAGCTCGTATCTTGGCTGGATGCTTACAATTGCACGCTCGCATCAAGTTATTGATATGCAGACGAGATGAGCCCTGCTGTGTAAGTGCCTGGCGAGGAAAATGCTCCTGTTCCTCTCAATGTTTTCAGGTGTTTTGTTGCTAGGGGAAATCTCCACCGATGAGACAAATAGCAATGAATGTCAGAACTTGACTTGAAAAATATGTGAATAATGAGTCTCTGTTGGTAATGCTAAATGGTTGACTTCTTTATCAAGCTCATTATCTTAAAATAGAGCTGGCTGGTATTCAGTATGTATCGTGATACATGCTTTGCGTTGCCATGACATCAATGCCACGTATATTGTGATTTTGGTTATATTGTAGAACTGGGGAGAAAAAAAAAAAAAAAAACCTCTCGCATTTGATTTGAAATCAAAACAATCGGGCGACGATGTCGCTGCTGGATATAACTGTGGCAAAAGAGCTCGTTAGCATTTAAGAGGCTATTGAAGAGCCAAATCAAAGCCGTCTCGCCGCAGCTTGTTCAAATATTTGAGACAATTTATTGAACATTATTAATAAAATTCTCCACTCTCCTCTAATTGTGTGATTGCACCACTCGGGGGTTAGCGCCACGCGGGATCTTTAGCATCATAGCTGAACTCTCCGTGTGAAGTGGTCCCGGTGATTAGCCCCTGTTAGCGTCGGGTCTCATCTACCTTTGTGTGTTATTCCTGCCGCATTAGTCTAATGGACCAGGAAACGTAGATAATGACTCGCCGCGCAGATTAGCATCTGCCATTGCAGCCTCACACTCATACGCCAACGTCACACTGTGCGTGCAGACGTTTGCGCGGAGGCCATTAGCTTGTCTTTGCACACAGACGCCAATGTACAAATTGGCTAAATCACATGCAAACAAACATGACTTGTGCTCTAGTCAAATTTGATGTATTTTTATCAACTCATTCAAATTATTATTTGTTTGCTTTATTTAACATGTCCCGCAGAGTTCACCGTTTTCTAACCACTGACGACACAATCACAATAAAAAACAGGAACATTCCATCTTGGCTAAAAAACTTAACACGTAAAATGGTTGGAAATTATACAGGCCGTCGTTTTTTGAACATCACAAGCTGTGTGGGAAGACTTATTGTCTGTTTCATAGCTTGGTTAAACTGTTTGAACATTCAACAAGATCCAGAAATGGTTAACAAAAAAAAAATATGGTCATATTATATATCATGTATTGAAGTTCACTGTGACCCATTTTATTCTCTGCAAAGCATCCTTGCGCTTCTCTAGATCAACAGACTGCTGACGTGCTGCAGTGCTGTATGTGTGTGCGGGCGTGCTTGCGTGTGTGAGTGCACGAAGGCTTGGAGGAAGCCCAAGGCATCTGCTGAGATGTTCTCAAAAGGAGACGGGATGTGTGGGTTGCTATCCAAATGAACGCATCTTTCTGTTTCTCTGCCAGTGCGCGCATATGACGTCAAGGGTTGCATGTATGCATGATGGAGACTTCCCCCACCCCCTGCAAGGCATTGAAGTAGACCAGAGGGAAGTCCGTCTCAAGTCTAGCCGTCTACAAGGTTTGCCATGGATGGATGGATGGATGGATAGATGGATGGAGGATGGATGGATGGATGGATGGATGGATGGATGGATGGATGGATGGATGGATGGTCACTTATGGTGCTGTGAGAGCCAATCTTGCATCAGTAATGATAAAGCCTTCACCTGGGTGTGTGAGTGCACGTGCAACACACCGAGCCTCTCTCGCTCAAACCCCCAAATTCCATTTTGTGTCATCAAATGAGGTTCTAGGCGTGTGTGTGTGTGCTGTGATTGCACGTGTGCATCTATGAGGATGGACAGCGCAAACCTTGAATATAACTGTCATTATTCATCAAGCTCACAATAACCTTTTTCGAAAGCTTTTGGGTTCCTTCTGTTTCTTCTTCCTCTCCTTCTATAATGATACCGGAGTCCATTAGTGGCCCCTCTTGACTGCCTGCTCTTACTGATTCACTTTGCAGATTGAGCTTTGCACTTTCCTCTGGTCTGCTTCCTCTTTTATCCCCAAATTATACTTGTATCCAGGACAGAATTGACAAATGCACTGGGGCTTGTAAGGATGTATGCAATCCTTTCAGGGATCGCTGCTTGACCTGTCGGCAATCCCTTTGGAATTGAAAAAAAAAAGTAGAAAGTAGAAGAAAAAGCACAACATGCTCAACATGACAGATAATCGTGCTAAAATGAGAAGCCTGGTTGGATGACCAGGAAATCGCATGGCAACGTTTAGACAAAAAAAAAAAAAAAATCAATATTCTAAATGTTGGACAAGTCTTCAAAGCCTCCAATTGATGTAAGAAGAATATTGAGAGGGCATGTGAGGACGCTTTGAAAAGCAAACTCTGAAAAGGAAAACATGCAAACAAAAAAGATTTGAACCCAGACAGACATGCCAACCTATTCCACCATGCTAACAATCTGTTGTATCTTTTGTTCCAAATGAGGTCTTGACCGAAGATCATTGATGAGGCGTATAGGACGTTTTTGCCGCTTTACTCACATATCGGCCCGTCATTTTCCGTCTCATTATCTTCCACAATCATTCTCCATCATTCTTTTTTTTTTTTTTTTGTCTAAAATTGTTCTTCCTGCAATTAGTGGATGGCTGTTTTGCATTGTGACCTCAAGAACATTTTAGACACACAACACAGAAAGCCCTCCGAGACAATACACACACACACACACACACGCTTACACACACATGCCTACACGCATGCACACATTGAGCCTATGTGGTATTTGCTCAATCACGTCACCAGTGTGTAACATTAACGATTTGGGCTTATTCTGACTCATTATTTCCATTTCGAAAAGTGTTGCCTGTCAATAATAGCCAACAAGAATAACAATAGTCATTGTAAAATGAATTACAGCTATTTAAAGAGTCAACAAAGTAGGGCTTTATTTGGGTGAGGCGTTTAATTTTCTGAGTAAATAGACACAACTGTTGAATGATCACTATTTCAGGAAGTACCGCCCAAAAAATTGTGTGATTCTTTGTTTGTTTTGTTCTCTGCAAATACCGCCCGCCGCCTGAGTAATGACAGGCGGCACACAAAAATCAGACATCCTCGTCATCAAGTTCCAAGATGCATTGTGCCACAAATGTGGCGTAATTGCTAATGCGAGACACTTGAAAAAAAAAAATGGCTTTGAAAATACCACATCTCCATTAAAGAAAAATTTCTGCTTTTTGTGCATGTGATATTTTCATGCTCACCTTTATGGCGACGAAATGCCAAGTATGCCATAAGATGAAACGTTGTACGTAGCCGACAATCATGATGCTTCCATTTTGAGTCATTGATGGCTTTGCTGAAGTGATTCATGCTGTGGACTGCATAGCAGCATAAAAAAAAGTGAGTTGTTATGAAAGTTAGTTTTGACATAATTTTTGAGTTTGCTTCTTGACCGTGTGAATTGCACCAATTAAACCCACCCTCACCAGAATTTTCTTCTTTTTTGTTTTTTAATAATCCAAAAACGACTCTCACTTTGCAGAATTAACTAAGGGCACATCATTCCTGCATGTATTCTTTGAAAAAAAGCCTACTTTTATTTTTATCACAGCGTAATTAGTGAGATGAAATATGTGGCATTTTGCTACGTGATGTCAGCGAGAGCCTGTTTTGTTTTGTCCCGCGAGTGTGATTGCTGCCGTCTTTAATTAAAGCCCAGGCTGTAATTGCTGTCACAAGTGCTGCAAATACTCTGTGTTATTGTGCTGAACCAGTGAAAGCCGCATTAATACAACAAAAAAGGCTGATTTAATGAATGTATTTGTGCAAGAGGAGGGAAAACATTTCCGACGGGAGGAAATCAAGCTCTATGTGACATGACTAAAGATTTTTAAACTAATTATGCATTATGCCATCACAGTGTAAAAAAAAAAAATTGATTCATTTTCAGTGAAGTTCTAAAGTTGGATTTCTTGCATTTCACCCCAAAAATATGAAATACCTTGTGTTGAACCCAAATAGAAAATATAAGTACAAAAAATAACTGCATATTAATTTGCAGCATTGAATTTTAATTTTGCCTCATTGTGCTAATTTGTATCATTGCATGAAAAAAAAAAAAGTTGAGTGAACTCAATTTTCAAATTTTAACTTGGGAGATTCAACAACATATTTTACATTTTGCTAGTGTGAAACTTTTTTCTTGACTATTCCAGCAAAAAAAGCAGAAAAAGCCCAAAACCAGGATGCACAGCGCTAAAACTAACAGAGAGAGATTCAGTATTTGAAAAATAGCTCCTCATTGATTCACCTCACCCTCTCACTGCCTCGTTTATGTAAACATGCACACACACACACATCCACACAAATATGCTACTGATTCAGTCGCATCACACAGCAATTATCAGGCCATCATCGCGGTGATAAAAAGGCTCCCTAATGCGCCGCTCCCTCAGCGGGGTGCACCGTCTCCCCCGTCTACCTGCTCCCCACTCCTCCCCTTAGGCCCGACTAGTCGCACACTGTAATTGGATTAGCCGTGACAGTAATGCACTGCCGGGGTCCCGCAAGCACAAACACATACTAATAAATTGCAAGTGAGAGAATTAAGGCTTTCTCTATCATTTACGAGAGATTATGAGTGGCAGAATTAAGTAAATGCATGAGCTCATTGATGCTTTGCTGACCTTGGAGCTATTGGAGTAATAGCATCAGAGCCGGACGGACAGTAATTAGCTAGCGCCACGGCAGAAAGACTCATAATATTGTCGTTGCTATTAATAATGAGAGTGATAAAGGCAAAGTAATTACGGTATTCATAATGATGTAAAGCTGGATCAGATTTAGCAAGCAAAAGTGTGTGTGTATATGTGTGTGTGTGTGTGTGTGTGTGTGTGTGTGTGTGTGTGTGTGTGTGTGTGTGTGTGTGTGTGTGTGTATGTGTGTGTGTGTAAATAATGTGTTTCATTACTTGGGGCAAGTGTTTATGTCATAGTGGATTTTGTATTTTTTTTTTCCAACCTCCGCAAAGAACAAAAAGCCAGAGGCGTTGTTTTATTCTAATTCAACAGCAAGGTTATGCAAAAGCAACACAACCGATTTCCATCAACATTTTAGGAAGGTTGGAACGTGTGCTGCGGGAGAACCCATAATCAAATGTTTGCCAAAATGCAAAATAGTTGAAGCTAGGTTAAAGGGAATTTTCATTTTTAAAACTGCCAGCAAGATTTGAGTGTAGCCTCACTTCATTAATCCCTCCCCTACGATTTTTCCTTTTAGTACAAGAAAATTGCTTGCTGCTTGAGTCATAATGGAATTTATAGCTCTGGCTTGGAATCAAAAATGGTACAAGGAAGTAGCCACCAAAAGCCGTGTCTTTGAATTAAAGTACAGAAAGATAATCTCAATCGAATCGTGTTCCAGTAAATCCATATCTATGTTCTGAGAAGCTCTGTCACTACTTTGTCGCTCCTAATCTGTTTTGGTAATTGTTTTTTTTTTAAGTAGCTAGCTATCGCAAAATAAATTGTATTAAACCTCTAACATTATTTAATAAATAATCACAATGAAACGGCCCCATTGCATCATCATCCAGTTGAGTAAATAAATGTCCCTTGTCACATGATTCTTCCAAAATTATTCCTTTCACAGACATTGCTGGTTTAATTGTAATCAATCAACTCAGGTATTAGTTCAGTCAGCTGTTTGGCAATTTTCCTTCGACAGAGGTCAGGGAACACAATGTTCCCGACAGCATTTTATTCACATGCAGCTCCCCCCCCCTCCTCCTCCCGTGCCGTCAGTCGACCTTTTCCAGTCGCTTCCTCTCCTAGCTTCGCCTTGACCTTATTGCCTGTCGTCGTCTCGGCTTTGGCCATTTATTTCGCCCCCAAGGTAAAATCTCACATTTGCGCTGTGATGATTTATTTATTGCTCGTGAAACAAGTTGCAGATGAAGCACAATTTTGTTCCTTTCATTTGGGAATGTACTCTTTGTTGTTGTTCCGTCTTGTACGCAGCAATAAGCTCAACAAGATACATAGAGTAAGTCAAACGTCTTCTATTTAAGTGCAATAATCCTGCAGGATGGTGGGGGAATTTGACAATTACTCGGATTTTAAGCGGAACGACCTACTAAATAAGTGACCCTGCCAATTTCACCTCGCGAGACTGTATTTTCCTTCTAATCCGGTGATTCGTGCTTGTGTTTTGATTGACTGACGGGTAGCCTAAGTGGCGTATGATTGAGGTTTATTGCGGCAGATTTGGGGAGCTCTGTTCCCATTTGCCAGAGGCTCTTTTCCATCCGCCGCATGCTTCCGAGTTGAATTCATTATCGTGCGCGCCGTAGGAGGCGGTAACTGGTGTGCTCGTAACGCTACTATGACCATTCCACTTCCGAAGTGGAAGTTTGCCTCGGGCCAGAGTTCAATCCAAGACTTCTTTTACTTTGATACCAAAGAGTGGATTTGTTCTCCTGTTGGTCCAAGCTCGGACCTTAAACACTAACGATGCAAAACGGTTTTATAAGCAACTGTAGATAGCTATATAAAAAAAATAGTAGCCTAAAAATCTTAGTGATGGAGAGAATAACATATTGCTGTTGCCATGGAAATCTTCAATCATTTAATTGGTCTAAAATATTGGTGGAACTTCACTTCCATACAAATTTGTCCATTTTTGTAAAGAACATAACCCCACGAGAATTATTGCAGCATATTATATCATCGGATAAAAAGAATCGTGTGCAAGTCTCCGTCAGACTGTGCGACCAAGTGGAATGTGTGCATCGTCAGCACTACAATACCCATAAGCCCCAGGGTGTCAGCCAACCAATTAGCTCCAAATGCTCCTGTCAGCCAATTATGCCGCAATAATCATCCCACCCTTCCAGCGCACTTGTATCGACACCCCACTGTGGACCCATGCATTCCCACACAAGCACCTTCACGTGTCCGCCACATGTGCGCCACAGATGAAATAGCCGTCTGCCAAAGGCAAGCGTGAATCCCAAATGCGCCTATAAATTGGAACCGGATGGGAATTTGAATTGAAGGATGGTGCGTTTGTGTCTCTGGGCTAAACCCAAGCGGCGGTATATGTACTCAAAAGCTCCCGTGCCTCACGTTTGAAGAAAAGAACCCGCACCACCATCACTATCACCTTCCAATTACTTGTTCAGTTTGATCCCTCTTTTTCTTGTATTGCTCGCTTTGAAGAGGACGCAGTGGGAAGTGGGTCAGCAGAGAGCCATGTCAGCTGTTTGCTGATATTTGCAGCGGGTGGAAATATGTGTGTGTGTGCGTGTGTGTAGATTTACATTGTGTTTGATGTGACTAAAGCGCACTCTGATGTTCATTAATGTGCTCTCCCTCCCAGGGTCTTCCCGATGAGATGCAAATGAAAGCCCCGGCCCTAATAATAATCGCTCTTGATGGCAATCGAAGCACTTGTGACTGTTGGAGAGATTCAATCCAATTGAACACCTCTAATTTCAAAGTCACTTTTTTTTTCTTCTCTTACAGATGAAGCATTTGACCGCAAAGATGATTTACTTGGTTCGTAGGTACAAAGCTTCGTGAAGTCTGTTCAAGAATAGATCAATTGCTTTTGTAGTTACATAAACGACACATGAACTAGAACGCATATATGTTATTAGACGCAAAGGTGCATGGACGCAATAACAACAATAAAAGTCGTAATTACAGACACTAATCGGAGCGCTCGCTAAGCTAACAGCGCCAAACCTAGCATGGGAGGCTAACTGCAGTTTTATTGTGAAAGGCGGCAGTGCAATAAGAGAACTACTCAGTTGAGCCCATAAAAAAATGGGAATAAATCAAAAATGTGGCCATTTTGATTTTTTTGTTCACTATTTGTGCTCAGTTGCAAATCAAGTCATGCATCCTGTCTGCTAGCCTGTGTGTGGATGCTGAGAAACGCCACATGAGTCCTCCCTCAGACACAAAGAGGCTAATATATGGATGTCGCAGTCTTATGGAAATACAGTCCGGCTCCTTGTCACCATGCTCCCCGCTAATGCATGCCGCGAAAGCCCCCGAATAGACCATTATGCATCTGCAGGAGAGGGGAGGGAGGGTCAAGAGACCTCCGATGGAAATGGGCATGGGGGGGTAGGCATGAGGGAGGCATTAATTCAACTTGGGTCTGGTGAGCCACTCAAATCCCATGTGCTCCTTCCATAATGCACGTACACACAAACACACACACACCTATGCATATATTTAGTCCTACCTAAAAAATATGTGCGCATACAAATAAGAGGAATATTCACCGTGAAGGATATGCAGAGTACTTTCTGGTTTCATTTGATTGTTTGAGATTTGCAACCTTGAATTCAGCATGAATATTTGTCATGTGTGATGCCATGACCTATTTTTATGCCTTTATTAAGCCAAGGCACTGAATACTGAAAATAATGATGATCTCATTTCATTTTACTGTACAATCCGGGTCTGTTGAATAGAACACAAAGCTAAAGCCCTTACTTGTTGTTGTTACTTATATAGACAGTCGCTCTATCACTGAATGGTTAATGGAACCCACACTGCTTCCTTGGAATTATCACCGCACCAGGGATGTCAGACTCATTTTTTATCGCGAGCCTCATCGTCGTCATAGTTTTCTTGGAAGGTCCATTATAACAGTCAACCCAAATAAATGGACCAACGTCTTGTATTATATACAGTATAGGCTGCACAACAAAGCAATGAATAACTAGTTTTGAATTTTGAGACTAGTAAGAACTGTTTAAATGTTTAAAAATATGAGTGGTCATAAAATTTGCTAGAAACATTTTTATTAAAGTGAAGACTATTTGTCATTTTAGTCTTGACACAAAATCGATGCGCAATTTGTCTTCACGAGCCAAATATAATTACACAGTGGACCAAATTTTGACACCATCATGGTTGCATCTCAAGGGCCCCCAAAAACCCGTTTGTCATTTCAACAAACAATACACAACACCACTTGTGCTAGCAGGTTGTTATCCTGACTTCAAAACCGAGCCCATAATCTCCCCGGCCGCCCGCTATTGCCGATCAATGCGACCATTAGACGAGAATGTCTCTTGTCTTCTCTCTCTCTTTTACTCTCCGGTGCCACCTCATCGTTGTCACTTAATCAACTTAGGGCTTGACAGTCTGCAACTGAAGGTTGTGGGCGAGAGAGAAAGATTGGGCAGATAAGAGTGAGCAAGAGAGAGAACTGGTTAATGGATATGAGCATCTTCAGAAAAAAAACGGTTCTAATGGATATGGAGCGCTATTTTCTGTCAGCACCTCTGCGTTTTCATCTTGTGTGATAGCGTCACACCATTGCTCCTCGCAACCTCCCACCCACCTCCCCCCTTTATAATCTCCTGTAACCTTGTGCTATCTTTGTCCGTCAACCTTCTCGTGTCTCAGCCCTCCCAAATATGCTTTTTATTCCATTACAAATGGCACCTTCCTTGTTTTTAAGCTCCTTCTCCGATCACATCTTCATGCAGTATTTCCAGCCTGTATTAATTGACATTTTGCAACCCCCTCCTCCCCCTCCCCCTCCCCTATCCACTGGCAGCAAGCGTCACCAAGGCAACAGAGGTAGGCCCCCACGACGACGGGGGGGGGTTGGGGTGCTAGTCTGATCCTACACTTCTTCTTCTTTAAAACACACACGTGCCCAGCAATCCTTTGACCTGACGGAACCTTGAGCTGCCCGCTAAGGGAATCGCTAATGTGTAAAAAAAATAAGAATCATGAAAAGTGGTGTTCGATATGAGCGTTTAAGCTAATTTAAGGAGTTAATGAGCATTTTATGATTTCTCTAACGCCCCCAGGGTAGCAAAGACTTTTCCAGGATGTGCTCCGTGAAGACGTACGTGCAGCTCTGCACTACACCTTGTCCATATGGCTTTTTGATATCAAGAGCAATTAAATGTCGAAAGCCATGTTGGGCGGTGGTATGATTTGCCACAAAATCTTTTTCATCGTACATTGCTCTTTGCTGCTCTCATTTTTTTCCCCATCAATTGCTTCTCTTTCCATTTCCTTTCTGCCTCTTTCAATTTGCGAGACCCTTGCCTGGACTCTGTCCGTCTGTAAAATATGTTTTCATTATTTGGCTGTTGGATTGAGCATGAGACTCTATTTAGTCTTCAAATAGCTTCATCATACTTGTTTTTGGATTGTGAATTTATTGGAAGGGCTTATTGGCTGCATGTAGCAGAATTATGATATTGCCATGTTTTTAAAGTCATCATTTACAATCCAACAAAACCAGTTCAATGCTACTCAGAGTTGCCACGCAACACTTATGGTACACATCACCGGTTACTATATAACTTTAATGGCGTCATCTTTTTTTTCTTCAACAAAACATGATTTTTTTTCCCCATATCTGTCTGTCTTCATTGTCTCCTTAGCCAAAGTCGTATCACGTGACACAGAGGCGGCGTAATAGACAATCAAGGGCATCCGCAAAAGAACACCTTGTAAACCCAGATTCTAAATTGAAGAGCGCTGCAATTTCCGTCAGGGGTGGGAATTAATACCACAAGTGAGCGAGATCCCAGTCTGTGATTATGGCGGGGATGTATGAGATATGCTTGGGTGCACACGCTACACACACGGAGCCATACCGGACTCGCGTGCACACACATATCCGGGCTTATTGGCTCTTAAAAATGCATCTATTTTGTCCTAATGCACGTGTGGCAAAGGAAAACATGTCCTCTAGTGATAAGAACATAATAGTAGATTGATATTCTGTATTGAATGTATTTTTTCACGTTATTTAAATAATATATTGATATGTCTTTAATGTAATTTAGATTTTTTTTCATGTTAAATAAGTCCCTACTAGAGTTTCAGGTGCCAAAAATTGGTCAAACAGTTACCAGTATTATCTAAAAAAAAATAATAATCGTGGAAAAAAAAAAGATTCCCATTGTCAGCCATGTTCTTCTCTCCCTCAGGTGCCCCCTCAATTTTTTCAATTAACACGTCACCTGTTAGTCGTGCAGCTTCTGTAATGTTTTATACCATCGAGCCAACATCCGTCATGGCTGAATCCCGAGCACCAGCGGAATTCTTTTCAATCATCTCCACTGTTCTCCGATGAAGCCAGGGACCAAAAACGATCCCTCAGCACTCCCTCACACGTACGAACCGAGCTTACCTCAAACACCAGCCCCTCCTTCTCCCTCCCTCTTGTGTCCCCTCACTTTAATTAGCTCCAGATTAAATTAAAAGCTATATGTTGGCGTTAATTGATTTATCTTGCAGGGTCTATAATTACAGGTTCTCAATGGAGAGATCGACTCCGCACCCCCTGCCCCTACCACCTCCCATCTCTTTGTCTGGCTATGTGTTTGTGTGCACGCCTGATCGCCAGCATAAGCATAATAAGCATTGTTTGAGTCACTCGGAGGTTAGCGGAGCATCGGGCGCTCGACGAGATGATGCAAATCGTCAGTGTCTTCCGCCGTAATGAAACACAATTACAGCTTTATTAGAAGATGTAATTATTTTGTTAGAGCGTCTCAATTTGTCCTTGTTGTGGGCCGTTTAAGTCATTACACAGTGTACACGCTCATCCATACTTGACCTGCTTTGTAATATGTGACACTTGCTTATTATTGTGCAGCGTTGTCTTCACGGCGAGAAAGAGAAATGTAAGCTGGCTGCCTGGCGAGTACAATCAGAGCACACACAAATGGAGGCGTTGCTTTGTAGCATGCATCAAAGCTAACACTGACTGATTCATGTGTAACAAAATAGACGTTTGTTTTATACAACATGCTGTATCAAACAATTTGCCTTTAGAAACATAACTACAAAGGCAACCTGCAAAACATCCAAATGTATTGGATTGAACTCCAATGTTATTCTACTCCAGTCCTGTAGGTGGCGGTAATGTTCTTGTAAACTGCAATACACCGCAAAATAGGCACACTGAAGAAGCTCTGTAAATTGTCTGGGAATTCACCTGGCACAAACTACAATTACAATATTGTTAATAAAAAACAAATATTGTGAGCTTTGTATTAGGAAACATTTTGAGGGTGTCTCTAATGTTGGCATATAGTCTTGCTTTCCTCCTGCTCTTCTTTCCACTCCACCGCATGCATCCAAGTTGTCCGTCGACTGTGACATGACAGTCAAGCCAGCCAGGTTGTGTGGAATCGCTCCATTGGGGGAAGTGAGCACGTGTCAAGCAGGGTCAGACATCCGAGTTAGTGTGATGGCAAAAAAAAAAAAGATATTTACTATTCTGTGTGAGAGATGAGAGAACAAAGGGATGAGACAGAAAGAAGAACTCATGTGGAGAATAAGGCCGAGGAAGATGGATGGCAAAGATGAGATGAAAAGAGACATGGCTCATCTGCTTTTGCTCTTTGGCTGCTGCGAGATTGCAGGATTTCCTAGATCAGCCAAGTGTGGAAGTGAATTTTTCCATTGCTTGTCACTCCCTCCTGCCCTTCTTCCACCCCTTCACCTATATAGCGCACTTTCTCCTTTGCTGTCTTTGTTCCCCTGCTCGGCTCCCCGTCACATAGGCATGGATTAACTTACTATTTTATATCAGATATCTGATTATGCTCCTTTATCCTCTTTGTGGATTCTATAGTACATAACATCCCAATACCTCTGACCTTGGAATTTCTTTGGGAAATGACACTATGATATCCTTGAAGATGCCTAAAGCTGTGGAAACCATGGAATGCATTTAAGAATTGACCACGCTGCTGTACCTCAAATCTTCAGAATACTCCCCCCCCCCCCCCCATCTATATCATTACATTGTGGACAAAGTGGTAGAAGATCCACTCCAAAAGCTAGCTTCAAAATGTTGATGATGCCAATTAGTCCCCACGCATCGACCATGACAATGTGGGAGTCTTCCAACTCGGAAGAATCAATCGAGTTAACGTCCAAGCCAATCAGTTGCACAGATCCATGCGTTTGTTGTATAGATTCGCACCGCATGTGGGACAAGGTCCTCTCAGCGGCAAGCGGTTATATGTTGTTACTTTCCTATTGAAGTGAACACAATTTGGCGTGAAATCCATCGGCTAAGCTCCATTAGGAGGCGCAGCTTGGCTAATAAAAGTCTCACCAAAACACTTTTGACTATTCTTTGATAGTAGAAAGACATTTTATGGATGTTTAACTCTTAAGGGTAATTTATAATTTGGGTGTTGATTGGTGGAGGTTTCCAAATGTGAGACTGTATAGGAGGGATTTGTGTTTATCACGTTTCCCGCCTGCCTCCATTCCTCGCTGTCCTTCAGAGTTCAAATCGGCAGACGATGGGCAGGCTCCGCCCCATCGTTTGTTAAGTGACCTATGATTAATTGCACATTATTAACTGAACTGAGATTGTTCTCCAGATACACGACCGTCGATAATCTCAGATTCCTTTCCTAATGACCCGCTCGTCATCATGTGCCTTTTTACCCTGATCCCTCCCTAATGTATTCCCGCTATGGGAAAATTCCTTTAATCTGGAGGCGGTGAAGGGAGTGGCCCGAAAAGCTCGCAAAGTGAAAAACTTTGAAAATCTGTTCATGTGTGCAAACTAATTTTAGGTAACAGTCTTTTTACTACACACAGACAAACCTTATTTGGTCGTAGATACGTTTTCTGTAGATTTTCTGTAAATTTTACAATTCAGAAGTATTGAGTGAATTTCAGTTTAGGGTTAGGTTAATTTTATGAATTAGGTTGATTTTATTATATTTATTTGATTCTGTATCATTAATTTATTGTTGTTTGTTTTTTTGGGATTTTTTTTCATTTGATTACATTTACTATGGCAATATATGGTGATATATAGCATATATATTAGGGGTGTGATTCAAGGATCGTTTATTTTAAAGTGCAACGATTCAATTCAGTGGGATTGCGAATCAATATGAAACTTCTCAGTTAGCGAGGTTATGATGCAATCATTTTCTTGGTACCATTTTTCAATTCCCTCACCCAAAAAAAGGCAACTCGATGCGAATCTCGATACATTGCAAAAATTCGATTCGGTGCACTCTTCCAAATCTGATCTTCATCTCTCCCCACTGCAGTTAGACTAAAAAGAAAAAACGTAGCAACTACAAAGGTGAGGATTCCTCACCGGATTTCTGCTTAGCGTGTGACCTCATTGCATTCGCCGATTAACACAAAGAGTAGGCTTACGGCTGCGGAGAGACACCAGCACGTTCGGTTCTCTAGCAACCGCGCTGAAGCTGATGGTTTCTACCGATTTACATTAGCCCAAGTCGCAGCAGACGGCCGTGATAATAATGCTGTGTTGACATTAGCCCAGGTGGCAACATGTCAGCCTGACATCGCCACAATCTAATCGCGAGCACTATTGTTGTATAATTAATGTTTAATTAGGAAGCGTGCTTCAGTAGGGCTCGGGTCATTAAGAGCAGCACACACGCTCTCGGGGTTTAAACAAATGTTATCTTTGCATAGGTAAATCAAGATGTCTTCTCTGGGGTTGTCACACTCCCACTGAAGTGGTGTATCATTTTCAGTGTTCTGCTCTTCTGTTTTGTACAAAAATACAGTGAGCTCGTCAAATCACAACGTAAAGTACCTTGTAAAATTTTGACCTACTTAATCTTTCGATCTGTTGTAAGATTCAACAAATACCAAAATGATACATTTTCTTCCCTGTAATTCATGTTTATTGGTGTAGGCCTTAATGTGCCCCTAGAACATTATTTCAGTCATTTGAAAAAAAAACAAAAAAAAGATTCTGATTAATCCATGATCTGATTTTATTCTGATTAATATCGGAATCAAAAAATCCGCACGGGTCTGTTTTTCTGAAAAGACAGACCTAATTTTCCCTTTCACTGTCAGATATCAGATGGAGGAAGGGCAGAAAGATTGGTGTGGAAGTGTGAGGCTATTGCAGGCTGTGCATGTGTGTGTGTGTGTGTGTGTGTGTGTGTGTGTGTGTGTGTGTGTGTGTGTGTGTGTGTGTGTGTGTGTGTGTGTGTGTGTGTGTGTGTGTGTGTGTGTGTGTGTGTGTGTGTGTGTGTGTGGTGCATATAGAGCAGTTGGGGGAAGAGATGCAGAGAGAAAAAGGGAGTCTACAGCTGGAAGAAGCAGAAATGAGCACAGGCGTGAAATTGGTACTGTACCCTCCACCACCCACAGGCCCCTTTCTCATCACAACCCCCCCGCCCCCAAGCACCACTTTCTTATCCCCTCCGCTCGGTTCCACACAAGAAAACGGCGCCTCGGCTCTAACTGTAGCCTTGCTTGTGTGCTCCCCTCGCGAACGAAGTGTGTCGCTTGCACTTGCTATGCCCAAGTAATGCATTGTTGCATTGTTACTCCACTCATATACGCATCATAAACACACACACACACACACATACACACACACACACACACACACACACACACACACACACACACACACACACACACACACACACACACACACACACAGCACCCAACCATTTCTGCTTCTTGTTCGGAGTGGTCATAACTCACCTTAATTATATTTGGTAGGTGGTGCTCAGACACGGCGTGCATGATGAAATGTAGCCAGTAAGTGGAGTGAAGCCAAGACACTGGATGGGGGGGGCAGTCCACCTATTGCCCCCCTGCAAAACACACTTTATACATTTACGGTCGATTCAAACTCACCCTTGGCTCGGATAAAATACACTCATTAAAATACACGAGTAATAGGACAGGCACTTAAAGACGGGAATGCAAAATTACTTTGGCCGTCTGCATACATGTGCATGCATTATTACATCTGCACATATTGGAGGAAACATAAAGATTTATATGGCACTGCCATTTCAAAGTAGAAACAACATCAATTTAACAGATATATTTTCTTTAAGTCTTAAATTTCATTTGGTTAAAGTTTAAATCTATCCCCAGGCAGTAACTGTAGTTGTCACCAATGCTAACCAAAACAGCAGCACCTGTGCAACAATTATATAACATAGGGAGCATTGTAATCATCTGGAGCTCATCTAGTCTGCATTCCCGTTTCATCTGTATTTTTAAATAAAAATTAAAAAAAGTAACTGTAGTTGTCTCCATTGCTAACCAAAACAGCAGCACCAGTGCAACAATTAAATAACATAAGACTATCTCATGTAGTCTGCATTCATGTTTCATGTGTATTTTTAAATAAAAATACAACACCAATTAATATAGACTCACCATATTCACATGAAATAAAAAAAAATGGGTATTTTTGTCAAGTCAGCGCTGTGCAAGAGTATCTAATGACTTAGTTGATGATTGGAGAGGCGCTCAGTTAATACCACCTTTGCTCCTCACGTGCACGTGCTTTATAATAATGATTTCTGACTCCTATACAAATCCGGTCTCACACTTGTCATATGTCTGTATGCACATACACACGCACTCTCTGGAAACCTTTAATCAGTGTCGTAGTAAATCAGGGACCTGGGGTGAAATAGTGGGTGGCATAATAAGCTCCTCTGACTGCTGAGAATGTTTGCGTGCTGATTTGTTGAAGTGACTGGATGCGAATAATTCACGCTACCCATGTCAATCCTCCTTTTTCCTTGTGTGGTTCCAAAGCTAACACTGGAAAAGATCTTAACTGGTCAATTTCACTGTCATTGCTCTAATTCACGTGTTAAAACCAGTAACAGTGATGGTAGTGGTGGAAAAATGGAACTAGAACAGGAAATAAAACGTGTGATATCGAAACATCCCCTTCCATCTATTTGTCAGAACAAGTCAAATAAAGACGGATTGCCTTCAGCATTCTCTCTGGATAAGGTTTTATTGGGTTAATAAAAAGTCTTTGGCTCAAAACAAACCTTTGGCTATAGCTGCACCGGTCATGTGAATAAACATGTCTGTTAAGGGAGTTCAAAAGGTAAAATTGCTTGAGGGGGGATCTATAGTGTTGAGTTCTTTTCCCACCAGAATAGTGAGTTGGAGTTTAAAAAAATGAAAAGAAGTGGAAGCCAATTGACTTTCCACTGCAGCAAGAGGAAATGCAACAAAACCTCGCTGCATTGTTATCTCTTGCTCCGCCTCCCTCAGTAGCTAAAAGAGGGACGGTAATTCTAATGGGGTCCTACTTCACACCTCCAATTTGTCTTTTGCCACTCCCCCCCCCCCCCCCCCTTCCCTTCTCTTCTATCCTTACTACCTCCCTCTCCTTTTTCCCTCTGCAACCATGGCGCAATGTGATGGAGATGTGTGTGTGTGTGTATGGGGGGGGGGGGGGGGGAAGGCAACATGCCCGAGGGATTATACAGCCCTCTCGCATGAAAGATTCATGATGCACAAAAGTGTGTGTCGGCGTGTGTTTGTGCGTTTGTCGGGCATGGCTGCAAAGGGAACACAGACGGTGGGGGTAAGGGGACGAAAGTGGGGGTATAGGTACAGAGTGTGTGACAAATAGGTTGAGTGCAGCAGGGTTTGCTCTCCACGTTGTGATTATACTGCTGAGCACACACACACACACACACACACACACACACACACACACACACACACACACACACACACACACACACACACACACACACACACACATATAATGTATACACAGTCTTGTTTTTTTTTCCAGACAGGCGTTAAAAAACAAAAACAAAATGTACTTATATTTGTTTACTGGGTTTATGTGAGATTATTTGACTGCCAAGTAAGCGCCGATGCGCGATTGCCTTCTCGTTCCAAGTTTCAAATCGGGGCTCAGCTTTCCAGTGTGGATTTTGCGTGATTATTTGCCGGCTGTTTCTGATTTCTCCAAAATATGGAATGATCATTGAAGATTTTAAATTGTGCGAATGTGAGCGTCAATAATCGTTTGTGTGTCCCAAATGGATGCGTGGAAAATTTGAGAATGTTATACTTTGAGATATATTTTTGATTTTGTATTGTGTTCATATGAAACCAGAAGCACCCAACATTCTGCTAACCAACAGACACAGATTTATATTTGAAACATTTTGGATGAAGCGATATTGCTACTGTTGGCTATTCTGGGTTTTATTACTTTATAAGCAAATTAATTTGTAGAGCACATTTCATTTTTCTCAGGCATTTGGCCATTTTGCTTCACTTATGACTCATATAATTGCCTGGATGAAACATTTTCAAAGACATGCTCCAAAAGCTATTTTTAATCCTCTAACGCTCATAATAGAAAATCATGCTGTTTTACCTTTATGCAGTGAAACGAATTCCAACAGCCTGTTTTCTAGCTCAAAATCAAACCTGTGCATTAAGGGAACCGCAAGACCCACCAGACCCTATTAACAGTTGGCATTCATAAAACAATCACTTCTCCCTTGACCCGACCCTCGATTTGTCCACCGTGCCAAGAATGGCTGTCTGGCAAAACGAGCAGCCAAGAGTCTGTTGGGCCAGGACAACTTAATTTGTGAGGCTGCGAACAGATGGACAAGAGGAAGCATGGCAGTGATGTGTTAAATGTATATGTGTTTGTTAAAACCTTCAGCGGGTGACCCTAATGGCACCTTGCACCCCCCCCCCCCCTCCCTCCCTGTTCTTGCCAGCATTCTCCAACTCCTTTTTATTATGGCCGCCTTTGATTGCATTTCAGATTAGAGAGGTGGACGGCACGCCCGTACGTCGACCAGACAGAAAAAGATGGATGAGAATGAGCGAGACACAACGCCGGAAGTGTGCAAGGGCAGCTCAAGGAGAGACAGACAGTTTTTAAATGAGAGATGTACAGAAACGAGGGGGGGGGGGGGGGGGAAGAGCCTCTGGGGGAGCATATTATTTGGACAAACCCCTTCCTCCCTTTGGCACAGCAGCGAATGGGAGAGGAAGAGTATCCACTATTCCGGTGACCTTGCAGGTCAGTTGCAGGAAGGCGACATTAATCAAAATGACGTCCGGGCTGAGGTGGCTGATAGCAACACACACAACAACACAACATACTCACATGCATACATTTATGAATGCTTCTCTGTTTCTTCCTCCTATTCCAAAGTGTCATCATCATAAAAGCTTTATTAACTATACAGGGAATGTTTCTAAATCTAGTGGAATTTCTCAAAAGAGACGCATTTAAATATTTGCTGTCACACAAAGCAAACCGTTAAACTCAACAATGCCGTCATTACGATTTGTTTGGGAGTGCTAATTTGAGATACAAACACAGTATGGGAGCAGAATCAGACATTGGTATTTTCTAGACCGACACTGTTAGAAATGGCCGTGTGCGCCGTAATGGGAGTGAACACAGCTGATTTATTTCTCAACCAATGGAAGTAAAGCATAACATAAAAAATGTATTTATCCTTTTATTCTTTCATAGACACAACTCCCAAAATACAACAACTGTTCCATTCCATTTTATTCTTTCATTTCTACCGTTCCTCCTTCTTTTTTTTTTTTAATCTCTTTCTTGCCTCCATCTCTTCGCAATGCCTCAAAGTCTCCGTGGAGCACGTAGTGAATTTACCCGTCACTGCATCTTCTTAATGGACTTCTAAATATCAACTCTTGCCTCTGGTTATGCCACCAACATTTACATAGAATTGAAACAGTCGCCTTCAGGCCACGTGCAGATAGTTAGATATCGATTTGCTTGTTTCTTTGTGTGCTTGTGTGAGTCTGTGTCTGGTTGTGTGTGTGTGTGGTGGTGGTGCGTGTGTATGTGGGAGGGGGAATTGTGTACATAATGAATCCACCTTGGGATTTAAAAACTGACATGCAGTCTTAGATAACTGATATTGGCCTTTCTGTGTTGCCTCTACTTTGCCCTTTTCCCTTAATGGAAAACATGCACATACAATATAATGCGCGTATATGCAACTGGAGAAACAATCATTATTGTTTCATTCACTGTTATTATTGTGAGGGGGGGGGGCTAAATATTTTGACGCACATTGTCATTTAAACTCTCACACAGACCTAAATATGCGTGCTTCGTTCCAAAAATGGAGGTAAAGATTTTTTTCCCCCGTTTTTTGTGCACAATTTGGTTTTTTTTTCCACTGGCAATTATGAATGTTAAAAACTGAACTCTGAATTAGTCATTTGTCACTAAAGTGAAATGATTTTATTACTAGTTAACTTCTTTTGATTATTTTGAGTATTTTTGAAATTGTGTGCGACCTCAGACGTTACAAAATAATAATTATGGAGATTTCCTGCTATGGCGTGATTGAAACATCAGCGCTCTTTTTCATGTTTAATCAGATTGCTGTGATTTCATTCCCTGCACTGCTCGACCTCCACAGAGGTCACAAATACAACGTATGATATGATCTCGTGTGTGGATATACTGTATTAGTTGCATTTTTCTAATTTGGCATCCCAGCAGTATCTTTCACATGTCATTTCTAAGGCAGTTGCAATTCTTACTTTTATAACAGACCAGTGACAGCATGCAATCTCAGCCTGGCAGTTGGAAATAAAGACAACAAGCAAGGGTGTAACATGGTGACGCTCGTGTGTGCACGGGTCGGTCAATATCGAGCAATCAATATGAGTAGCAGACACTCGTTGGATTGGGTGTGTATGTGTGCATGCGTGTGTGTGTTGCTCTAAGTGTACTTATAGGAGGCTGAGTAAATTGTGACCGCTTGTCTGTGCCGGTGATAGTATTGATCTGGTGAAGATCACCCGAAGGTCAAGATGTGTTGTCTCTGTTGGGCCCGGCTGTGCTTTCATAGTGGCTTTCCAAACACAATGGCTTATACCAGTGTGCGTGTATGTATGTGTGTGTGTGTGCGTGCGTGTGTTTTTATATATTTATTTTATATAGATATTTTTATTATTATTTTTTTTTAAATAAGCAACTTTATTGTCTGATTGATTTCACATATGTATACATCTCACACGTCGGTTTTGAAAAACCCAATCTCATGTGAAATGACCTTTTTTTTTGTGATTGACAGTTGCGTTACCTTCATTCTGCAAAGGTCATTAGCACACGTGAATGAAACAGAAAATAGACTTGTTAGCTCTTAATTAGTCATTTGAATCCATAAAAGCAATCAGTTAGGCTTAAGTGTGCAATAAATCTGATTAAGCTGTCAGTTCCCAAAACACCATCAAATCCATGCAAGTCTTTGAGCATGATAATGAGATTATAAATGGAAGTGGATGTGGAGCGGTGATGCTAACATAAAGATGCTAACATCAATGTGTGGCATTTGTAGCAATATTACATCATCAGGAAAATCCAAACTTCTAATGAATTGATAAACCCATGACAAAAATGAGTATTTTCAGTAACGAGGCATTTGGAATATTAAAAAAAAAATTAGAACACTATTTTTATTTTTTTTGAAATGCTTTGGATTTAGCGATCGTGTTTGCCTCTTTGGCGAAGACGCTACATGTCTCCCCCACTGTATCATTCCTCATTATTCTCTGACACCCTCCCTCCCCTCTCTCCCTCGCTGGCCTTTACCTACTTGCTTGTCTCAGGGGAAATTACCAGAGCGCCAAATCGCTGTCCTATACTGCACTGCACACACCCGTATGGACAAGTAAACACACATACATTGACAGTACAGGCATGCACGCACACACGCGGCCGCTATGTGTTACCCTACCTTGCTCTGGCTGTTTGCTGTATATTATAACATATCAATATGTAGCATCCAGAGACACAGTATTACACGACGGGATTATTAACATTTACACTGCATTTGCGTGAAGGTCATAATTTAATCGTAATGTATTGCATTTTTATGAACAGCACAACAGTTATTGCTAGCAATATGTACGTACATCGGAGTGTGGGAGGGATTCGCACGCTAATTGATCTTTATTGTGTGGAATTTGTTTTGGGTTTTTTTTTTTGCTAATACTCAGCTTCACCCATCTTGAAAAAGCGATACTCTGTATAAACGCTTTCACCCATTTCCCTCCTCCCCAGACCCGTTTTTTTTTTTGCATATGTCAAGTCCAACCTGTGGAAATGTCACTTTGATCCAAGCGGCGGTAGCTCACCGTCTGCATTTTGATTGCTCACATGCATTAAGGACAGACTCCAAAGGAAGGTTGTGTATTCATAATCAATACTGAGGCACAGCCACATTCAAGTCATCAGTCCTTGACAAACAGAACCAAACACATTCCGCAAAGCTCCATCATGGGAGGGAGGATTTCAAAGATCTGCTATCTGGCAAACCTCAATTAGAACTTGTGTTATGATTCAAGATGAAATGTTCAAGTGAGCTTTTGTACTAAGGAATAAATTTTCTTTAGGGTATTTTCGTTGCTACCGTCCCAGAAGGCCTCGAGTTATTACAAAAAAGTGAGATGAGAACGATGAAACTGCAATTGTTGCTTTTTGCGATGTAACGTAGCAAACCGCAAATGCATCTTTATCCTTGTTCCTCAATAGAAAAAGTGAAAGTTGACGATAAGTCTAAAAGTATAAGAACTCCAAAACCAGCTGGAGGCTTGTTGTGAAGAGAGTCATATATATATAGTGAGAACACAGTATTTATTGTTTTGAATTTATCATTAACTTCTTTTTACACTTGCAAGAAAGATACAAACAGCTGCATCTTGTGTGTTTCTTTGTTTCCGAGCTTCAAGGTGGCCTTTTGTGAAATATACTTTGACTCATACAAAAACCTTGGCTCCCGGGATTCTTTTTGTGCAATTTTCTTGGAAATGTTTTATGAACGCGCGAGGTTATTAATGTTTCTGAGTAGGGATACTTCCTCCTGTGGGAAATGTGTTTAAATGACAAAATGTAGCCACGGAGCACATGCATTAAATATGCATGTAACCACTGAAGACATAGCTGAGGGTGTGCATCTGCAATATGTGACCAAAATGATAGATATATAGATACTATATTCATCCACAAGAGAAAATGCATGTGGTTTGCATTTGCGGGTACACGTGCACTCTTGTGAGAGCGTGTACAGACTGACTTGAAAAAAAAAAAAAAAGACGGGAGGGCTGTCTGGCTAGAAAACAGAGCAAGGTCTTTGTCTGAGAGGGGAAGACGTGAAGTTCCGCTGCAAGTTTGTCTTTTTTTTTTTTCTTATCAGAATGTCTGGCAGATCTTTTCCCATTGCCTTGCCTTTGCCAGCAACTTGAGTAAATGTCAAACCAATTACACACACTGGAGGACTCCCGAGAAACATTAAGGAAAAGAATACGTGGTGTTAGAGAGAAAGATTTATTTATTATTATTTTATTTATCATGCACTGCGCATAATAAAACAGGCATGCTGTCTCTTAAGACGAGTGAAAATCTGACTTTTAGTGAAGTTACTTCTCGAGAAATGTTTTTTAAATTCCAAAATAATCAAAGTGTCTTCCATTTTACTTCATGGAGTCATAGGAAGATAATATGAATGGCAATTAATGAAGATAGCAGTGCACACAACATGGAATGCATTGCTCAATGCCTTTCAAGTGCTTCTGAGGTCACTTACATGTTTACGTGGTTTGTACAAGGCCCAGAATAAACCAAAGCACTGGCTGACATAGTTCACAATCCACATATCCCTCAAGGCGTTTTTTTTTTTTTTTTTCCTCCTGATGACATTCCACTCTGCGCTCACCCTCCTTAACCCTGAGTGCAGAACATCTGCTTTCTCTATTGTATTGATGCTGGTTGTCTCAAAAGCTTTGGGCATCTTGCCTAAAAATGGAGAAGAAAAAAAAGTTTTGGCCAGGGCCCCTGGCTTTCTCATTAATAGTCTCGATGAGTGATGTGAAGGAGCCCTCAGCATTTCTAAGCAAGTTCTCACTGGTCAGCCATCGCCTTTGTAATGCGCAGTCTTGACCTGTTCCCACTGCACTTTGTGTGTATAGTCTCCACGCCGGGCATTCATTTCCATGAGAAAGGAGTGTAGAGATGAACAGAGGGGCCACGTTTTCTTTCTCTAGGATGTGTGCAGACGTGATCGTAAGGGCAGAAGGGCGACCTCATCCATCATGTCGCGAATAGGCTGGAATTATGGCCCCATGTGTCTGAGCAGCACCTGGTCAAGACATTCTTGACAAAGGTCGATTTGGGTAGACCAACTATAAGAAAAAGTGCTCGAATCTGATAACTAAAGTTCTGGATGAAACGGTCAAACTATTATTACATTATATTGCTATTTATAAATTATTGACAATATCCCACTAATAGTTATGAATTATGTGGTTCTGCTGACATATCATTTCACATCAAAAGATTGTGAGATGGTTTTACACGTTACGCTAACACAGAGCTCCATTAGCATTCAATATTAAAGATGTCTTACAGGACATGTGACAAATTAAGCGCACTGTATTCATTTTTCTATCATTAACAGGTTCTTGTTGTGATGATACATGTGGGTTAATCAAAGGCGCTAGATCTAAAACCAGTGTTAGCGATAGCTACGCTACTATATGGAATTTTCTCCACATGATAAGTATCTCAGAAAATATTACAGTTTTGACTGTATCTGATGAAATACAGACATATATTACATTGGTATTATTTTTATCTCTGCTATGACATGCAAATGAAAATAAAAATGAGATTGTCTGTGCAGATGTCCTCCCCATCAGCAATACATTTGTCATAAAATACCTGCTCGCTTTAAAATGGTAAACAATAGCACCGACTCTAATTAAAGAGTGTCACTTTTAGCAAATTCAATGCAAAATGAATGTGTGTCAACAGTACAGTGGAAGAATGAAGTGTATTCACACATGGACACACATGGACAGAAACCCAACATTCAGGCTCATATTTAGAAACGGTTGTTTGCGATGTTGTGGGCGTGAACACCATCATTTGCTTTTGGCCTGTAGTGCCTCCACTCATTCTCTTTAAATCCAATACAGGGTAGATTAGATGGAGGAAACAGAAGCAGAAATAAACTCGCTAACTCCATGCAGGAGATCTTTTCCACCTCGATTGTTCAAGATCACCAGGCAGACATGTTCAATTATGTAATCATCTATGATATGACTACATTAACCTTTGACAGGTGGATTCACCCATAATTTATCACCATTGCTAATGAGCTATTTTCATCTTCTCATTTTAAATGGGGACTTTAGTTGTATGAAAAATGGATGGCTGGCTGAAAGTCTTGAGTTTTTTTTATATTGCTGTTGTTTGGGATTATTAAATATTGACATGGTGCTTTAAAAAAAATAAAAGAAAAAGCACATCAGACAGTCAGGGTGTATTGTAGTGTTTCTGGGAATGTGTCCAACAATTTCTTTCTTTCTTTCTTTAAATATGAACAATAAATTTAGGGGCGGTGCGGAGTTTTGTCGCGTCTCCCAATTGGCTGGCCTGGAGTGACGTATCCTCAGTCGCTTCCTGGTCTGGCTGCTCTCCGGGGGAGGAGGAGAGAAGCGACACTGCGGTGTTTGCTAGTCTCAACAAAATGGCTGCGAGACCACTGACGCCGAGAGCTCACTGAAACGCCTGCCATGACCGTGCTCTGCGACGTCTGGACCCTTGCAGAATGTATTTTCCCGGAGTCGCTTCTCACTTTGCATTCGCGGTAGCCGGCGCGTCACTAGTCGTCCAGCTGGTCACCTAAAAACGAAACATTTCTTTTTTTTTTTTTTGCACTTTAAACCAAGTTGGTCGGCTGGCTTTCGGACGGCTGTCGGCTATCCGGTCAAAAAACTGCGCCATTCTTTTTTTCTTTATTATTTTTTGTCTTTTTTTAGGGGTTTATCGATGCTGAACTTCTACTGGCTAACGTCTATAACAATTTAGCTGCCTTTTACAAGGTCGTTCCTATTCGTATCGTTTGTTTTTGTTGTTGTTGCCTACGCTTCCTCCCCCTCCCCGCCCCTTATTCTATATCGCATATGGCTTTTTAGCGTTTATATTTTGTGCGGCATTTTTTAAATGATTCCCTCAAGCTTCACAATACAAAATTGTGGTTTTATATGTGGGGCTGAAGAGGGGGGCGTTGTTTACCTCGCAATCCTGTCACCAAGCTGCTACGGCGGCCGCCGGCGAAGCTGCCAAGTCTTTACTGAATCTGCTCCATCGCTTTACGGGTAACTTTGGAGAGGACACCGGGGATTGATTAAAAGCTGCAAAAACCGTGTTTGACCCAAGGTAAGTTTATATTCACCACATCTCTTTAATTTTTTTTTTTCAATCCTCATACGATTATCAACTCGTAGACAGAATGTCCTTCGTTATTTTATGTTAACCCTGCGAATGAAAATTGCGATGGCTTTAATGGGGATTCCAGCAGAAATAACAAACAATGTGATGCTGAAGGTAATAGAACTATTACGTGCAGGTACACATAATTCATTACAATGCAATGAATAATGTAATCATTACATTATAAGTCTCTTTACTATGAGACTACGTGAAACTTAAGTGTTATATCACAGGTCCTCTGTGATTGGTTAAACGGGACTGAGAACACACTGCACATGTGAATAGTTTCTTTCACGTAGCGAAGAAGGTATTACTTTAGAATGCATGACTTTCCTTGGGTTTGTACAGACTTAAATGCCTTTTCAGGGGGTACTTTCTGTTGTAATGCAATGACATGATGCCAGCTTTCATATTGAATGCAAAATGCCTTTTTGAATTTGTGTAATCTGCTTGTGGTTCATGTAGCTGTGATACATCATCTTGTAACATCCCCTCCGTCATATATCTTGTAAAATCCCCTACGTTAATTCCAAGAACATTATTGAACGTAACTATCCAGACACCCATCTTCTGTTCCTCCACCACTGATTGAACTGTCGCCTTCCATTGCATTGCATCCCCCCATTTCCCGCATCCCCAGGCGCCTAAGTACAGCATTTAATATCTCTTCTGCGTGTCTTAATTGAAGTACATAATTTCCTGTTCAATTTCAACCCCCCTATCTTCCTCCCTCTGTCATCTTCTGTCAGAACCGTCTTATCTCAATCGTCACACACCAGTGCCGTGTTGAAATGAGAAAATTGTCGCGAGAAGCGACAACACGCGTTCATGTGTCGAGCTGAAATGCTTTCCTGCAGCCTCGATGTTGTTTTACTGGCGTGCGCAAGCATTTTTTGGGCCAACCTCAAGGTCCTGGCAGTTAGTTAATGCACTGCGGTTGCTAATCAGGTCATGAGGTGCCTCCCGCATGCCCTTAAACACCCAGCTGGCTCACAGACACACACACTTTTTTTTTTCCCCCTCTTCTGGAGGGTCAAGTCCCTCCGAGCCACCCACCCATCTCTCGCAAAGGCTGACGTGTTGCAAATAAAAGGGTGGCTGTGAAAAGATTTCGCAGGGGCCCTCTGCTGCCCATAAACGATAGAATAGGGGGAGGAGATGAAGCTTACGCTTGTTAAGAAGCAGTCTGCTGTTAGTCCCCCTCTATCGGCCTTTAAAGAACACATAACTTGGACTTGAGCGAGCCGCCCTGGTGGATAAAATCCTTCTACCTTTTATGATTAATGATTGCAGCTCAAATGCAGTGGCTGCCATAGAATTGTTACGGTGTGCCAGTCCCTGTTTTTATGACATTCTTGATGAGATTGAGCGGTACAAAGATGTGTCATACTCGAAGTCTGTATGACACTGTTGACTGTGAAATCTCAAGTACAGATAATGCAGTTTGTTTGTTTTTTTTGCTTTATATTCTTCTATTTTGATGCTATACTAGTTAAGACCATTCAACAGTTAAAGATCTATTGAATCAATCAAAGACAAATTAGTACATACTGTCTGGAGGAATTGTGCAAAAGTGAGGTCTGCAACACTAAGTCATCCATAGCATGTACAAGGGTTGCAGCTATCAAATATATGTGGACTCAATTCTATTGATTCATGCGATGATTATTGGGATATTTATTTAGTATTGGAATTTGTTTTCATCATTGCTTCAAGATGTTATTATAAAAATTCAATATCAGCTGTTTATTTTATTTATTTTTTGTTCGCATCATAGGTTAAGGAGGAGTTTGCAAAGGGCAGGCAGTAAATGAGTTAAGTTGTAAAGTTTAGAGGACCTAATAATGAACCCTGGTGCATTCCCACTGACAGTGTTCACCTCGTGAGGGTGAATCCTCTTACAAGTTGCCTTGAATTAGAAGAAAAGATTTGCATGTTGTTTGAAAGCTTTTATTGGAGTTTGTCAACTATAGAACATTAATTCATCTCTGGGAGCCTGTTATGCTACACTTAAGACGTTTGAGTTAAAAAGATTAGTCACGGTTGTTGTTTTTTTTCTTGGCATCTCACTATTGTTGAAGGTTGTACATTTTTTTCACATCCTCAAGAACAAACCCATTCCGCCTGCTGTGTCCTATCAGTAAACATCTGGGTCATTTGAAAATATTACTCAAGGTTTGTTTTCTATTGTCTGACCTTCTACTGATAATACACTGCACCCGGTTTGGTCCTCATGTTTCTGTCCTTGTGCCTATCACAATGGCAACTTGGAAGCTGTAGGACACTTAGTTTTTCCATCCCACAACTCCCACGTCAAACATTTTTGGCAAAGACTTCAAGCAGTTTCCCAAGAGGCTCCAAGTTCCAACGAACAAAAAGTTGCTTTCAAAAATGTCTTTTGGCTCCGCTAAGTCCTGCTTCAGAAAAGTGGCTTATGTCGTCTATCCCCTTTCCCCCGGTCATTGACCTTTGTCCAGGCTTGAACCGTGGTGGTTACTGAGCTCGTTATTATAAAGCCTTTCACACAACTGGCAAAGAACAGATAGATAACACACTTAACACCGCCACAGGGTGCTGCTCCAGTCTAAAGGGGCATTGACAGCGGAATCAGCTGGATTCACTTTGTGGCTGTCAAAAGCCATTAACATTATCATGTAGACTGCCAGTGGTTATTTTCAAAGTGTAGGGTTAGAGGGGGGGGGGGGGGGGAATAGATGCCTGTCAGTTGAATTTGATGTAGACATTGAAATAATTGAGGATGTGGATTAGGTTGTTCTCAGCCATAACGGTGAAAAAGAAAATTAATATGAGAAGGAAAACCAAGAGTTCTTCAGAACACTGAATATTTAAAATATTTCTCAAAAGAACACTTGGTTGATTAATTCAATCATTGAACGTCATCAGATGCCCGCTCCTAGTTCCAAACACTTCGTATTTTAAGACGCCGAAGCCCGGATATCACCTTTGTCCTATAGGGGGGGATTGAATAATTTACTTTTGTTGGCTCTTCTATGCCTTCTTCTCCCCCAATGTATGTGCCAGTAGAAGGGGCAGGGCTTAAGGGGCCCAACAGGGATAAGCCAGGTCAGGAAGGGGGGGCAGCCGGGACCCAACGAGCTGATGCTTGTGAGTCTTGGCACGGCTCCAGGGGAATGTTCAGTGTATAGAGCTTTATTTTGGGGGCCCCTGTTCCCTCCCTCGCTTTCGTGTCGGCTAATTGGAGGCACGGTGGGAAGGAGCATGGCATCACATGGAAGATGTCTGACTGGGAATATGCGGGATATCCAATTTAAATGTTCCAGTCTTCATTGTCAAACTAACATTAGACAGACTTGCTTATTATGTAACAGGGCTTGAGTCCCACAGCACATCTAAAGCCCTCGGTTAAGGCCTTGTAAATAGCACTAGCATACGCCGCTTGCTCTTTCCTGAGATTAGAGTTAAGGCTACAGAGTCTCCCTTTTTCAACAAGTCTTTTATTTATTTAATATCCGCACAGTTAACTGAAAATATGTCGATTGGATTTATCTTCTGTTAGGACATTTGCAAAAATCACATTTTACTTTGAAAAACAATGACTCTCTACTTGTTTCATTGTTTTTAATCACTAAAGAATACCAAATAAAGTAAAATAATTGGTGAATAAACAGTCATTGGGATATTTTTTTAGATCAAATTTAACGCCAATAAAATTGTGTCCAATTATACAATGGAGTAATCGATTCGAAAAATAATCGATAGTGGCAGCCCTAAACTTCACCATGAATTTTATAGACAATCAATCAGTCCAATAGGACACACGTGCAGAATGCCTAGACACACTTTTGCATTCTGTCAGCTTAAGCAGCCGCAGCAGGCCTCCTGCTCATTCTCGTGATGTTTTCTTTCTTAATGAGCGACCGCCGTGTTCAAGTTTCATGTCAACTTGGCTGCTTCCCCAGCGAAGCTACCCTGTGCAAACCTCAAAGGTGTTATTTATAGCACCAACTCCCTCTGCCTCAGTGTTGGACTTTATCCGCTCCCTCAACACAACTGTCCGCCCACCTTCAGTCACGTCAACAAATCCCGGCGAGCCATCCATTGATCAAATCCGGTCTCGTGGCAATAAAACACGTTTTATACTTTCATCCATCGGTGTAAAGTGAAGCTGATTACATATAACAAATTCGCTTGTTGAATTCACAGACTTGCTTTTTCCAAGTAGAACATGCCAAAATGATACAGTAGCTATATGTTTGTTAAATCCATCCATCCATTTATCTGAACCGCTTATCAGCTGATTTAGAGCAGGCAGGATATTAGAAGAAAAAAAAAAAACTTTGAACCAGCGCCACGTTTGCATTCAACTTCTGACCTTGTATAATAATCCCACAGGTAAGAACAGCTCCCGTCCTTGTTCCCTCATAAAAGTCATGTGGCTTTTTTTTTTGTAAACCACAGGAATGTCTGGCTCGGTTAACTGGCAACAGTTCCAGCTCGCAGGTTTACCACAACATCTAGCAATGGCAGAAGATATTGCTTCACTCCTGTCAGTCAAAACGCGTCACCCTTTTGTGTCTTCCCTGCAGCGTCGTCTCTTTTTTGATTCGTCTTGAGGTTCCTATCATCCGTGTATCCCTCTCGCTATTCTTTCCGCCATCCCATGGATATTAGTAATCAAGGCACATGGTTATCCCCCCGCCCCCCCCCACTCACCACCCCACTTCTCTCGCTCTCCCGCCTTGTCTGCCAGCCTCCATTATGCATACTTCCATTTTTTTCTTTCTCTTTACTACACCCAGTGAGAATTCGCTTTTCCGCCTTTCCCCACTTTCAGCCTTAGCTCCTCATTTTGTCTTGTCTGGTTTTCCGGCGGCTGTCGTTCTTAATTGGTGTTGTTCTCTGTCTGCTTTCATCCGCCGCCTGTTTTTTTTCCTCCTCTCATCCGCCCACTTGTATTTCTACTACACCCCCCCATCCCCATCTCCCTTTCGCTTTCCCCAGAATCTCTGACAGAAAGACAGGCACCAGACACATCGTCTTTCTGCTGTCTCTCTATGTCAACGTTTGCCTCTTTCTGGGCTTGACCGTGTGTGTGTGTCATCTTTCTCTGCACACTGTTCTTGCTATACGGTGTTTCATGCAGCTGTGCCAGTTACTCCCACCATGTCCGTTTATGTCATTCGGTTCTGTGGAACTACAATCAAGTCATAGTCAAAAGAAACTGTTTAGTCATACAGGGGAAACCTTTTTTTCTCAAATTCTTATTAAATTATGAGGTAAACGTTTCATGAATGACATCACACAAATAGTCCCCGTGCCTCCAGAG
The DNA here is from genome assembly GCF_054491065.1 of Syngnathus leptorhynchus. NCBI lineage: Eukaryota > Metazoa > Chordata > Actinopteri > Syngnathiformes > Syngnathidae > Syngnathus > Syngnathus leptorhynchus. Next base: position 13,940,225 of record NC_141199.1, on the reverse strand, counting down.
AACCCTGTTTATTGTGCATGAAAGGATGTTTGCCTTTTTGGGAGGCCTTTTGCCACTTTTCTTTAGAGAATAATTGGTATCAACAAGGGTTGTTAAGAAAATAACATCAGAGGAGGAGAAATAAACACCAGTATTTCCATGGAATTCATTTCTTTTGACCTTGAAGCTGATTATTTTGAGTTCTATTTTTCATTGTTTCAAAATATGAATACATCAGAGGTTGCACTTTATTTGTTTTGAGAAGACAGGGTTTGAATTATGCAGTACTGGGTCACCACTGATTAGATGCTTGTGTCAGCGGTAGAGCGCGAGAGAAAGAGAAAGAGAGGTAAGGATATGTGAGGGAGCCTACCCTGCCATTTTTCTCGTCAGCTAAAAAAGATTCCAACTGTCCTTGCTGTCGCGTTGAAAAGAAAAAACACCCACAAAAAAGTCTGTCAGTTTTCCCTCACATCTGCGCTGAAAATTTGTTTAGCACAAAAAGGATTGAAAAGCAAAACGGGTATGATTTAAAAAGTAGTGATTGGGCAGATAAAGATAAAATGGTGTGAAACTGGGAGTGGCGAGAATTCCTCGCAGATCCAAACAGTGGAAAGCAATCAATATTCAACAAGCTACATCTTTGAATAATACCAAGGATAACATTTTTATCCTTGTAATTTATTTTTATAATCCATATTGTTGACAAAACAATGTTCTTCTAGTCATTTATTATTGCAAAGATGACTGAGCTTCCACAGTGTTCAGTGCCACATCTGCCAACATTAGCCTTGCTAATTCACTATTGACTATGATTAGCATGACCTCTGAACTCTACTACTTGCTATTCAGCATCTCTTGCTAGCACAAGTAAGTTGATACCACCTCTTGTGGGAATCGCCCTAGTGGCGTGCATAATTTTAAAATGACTTGGCTGATTATGTAAATTAAGTGACAGTTGTGTTGGTAATATTTAAAATAGTCAGCTCTTGTATATCACATCTTGAGCCACGCTTCTGGCCAAAAATGTTATTAGTTTAGGCATTTTATGATGTATTAAGTTGACCCTACCGCATAGGATTGATTTCCAAGCACTCCCAAAGGTATCATATTACTCTCACATGATGATGATTAATTTTTAGGTATCATCAGTTTGATATGACAAAATATTTGGTGTCCATAGCACAACAAGAACAAGTAGACATAAACACGGACACAAGACCCATACTTCCAATAGTTTCCAAGCTGTCATGAAGGGATTACAACACATTCTGGCCTTCAGGAAAGTTATGCGTCAAGTTTGACTCACACAGCTAGTATTCTGTTATTCTGTCATTTCGTTAATGTCCTGCGTTGATTCCTTCCACAGTGATTTTGACTTTTGCTAGTCACTGCCTTTATCTGTCTTCTTAATTCATTTCATGTTGTCACTCTTCCCCCTTTCAATAGTTTCTTTTTTTCAGAGGTCTCTATTATAGTTTTTGACTAAAGGGAAAAATGTTCCTCGGACCTGTCAAGCGCAATTTACATATGAAGGGAATGTTGTTGATGGAAGGTTTTTCTCAGCACTCTTGCCATGGCTTGAAGTAAATCAAATGGAAGGAGCTTCCAGTTTACACAAATATGTTTGGAACGCTCTGATCAATGACATGTCAGTTTTGTGTACCTTGTAATATGCAGAAAGTGAATCACACAATTCTCACTCTGTTGTTTTACAGCTGAGAAAAGCAAGCTAAACAAGAACGACAACCATTTGATGGAAGAAAAGAAAAAGAAAAAACAAGAAGAGAAGATCAAGAAGGACATCGCTCAGAAAAAGGTGAATCGCACGCACTTCCATTGAATTTATGAATACATTTTATGCTTTGGTCAAACAAATTACGGAATAGTTATGACAATCAATCAGCGTTTTAGATAACTATTAATTTTTGGAATATTTTATGCGTCTGATTGTAGCTCCATGTCTGTTCAAGCCTAATGATAAATTTAAAAAAGATTTTAAAAATATATTTCTATTTATTATTATTTCAATGTAGTCTATTTCTTTCTTTGTCTCGCAGGCTGCTGAACAGAAACCCAAAGGTGAGTACCGGCCATCTATTTCTAAATGTCTATAATAAGTTATAATTGTTATAAAGCTGCAAAATTAAACAGGCATAGCATTTAGTGTCCTCGTACAACCCCGTTGGACACGTACAGTACAGTATGCGGACATGTGCGCAATTGTGTGTTCAAGATTTAAAAAAAAAAAAAAAAAAATACATACATACATACATACATACATACACAGAGCAGTCGAGTGAAATGCAAAGTGACGTCTGGTGTGCCCGCAGCAGCAAGCAGTGGAGCGTGAGGCCATCCTGACAGAGCACAGTGTGTTGTGCTTACAAAGGGCGCTAGGGAGAAGTGAAGGCAAAAAAGGGAAAAGCTGAAATAAAGGCGGTCAGCTATGTGTTTGTGTTCATGCCTCAGGACAGAGGTTGAAAAAAACAAAAAAAAAAACGTGTCCTCGCTTACCCTTAGTGTTATATGTAAAACAAGTGGACCTTTCACATCTCTTGCCGTCAATGGTACGAAATTTAGCGGAAATGTAGAGCGACAGAGAGAAGGCAACACAGAATGACAAAGTCATTGGGTGTTGTTTTCAAAAGAAAAGAAAGTGTTGTCTCGACTAATCATGCAATAAGCCACCTTTGATTTTTGCTCCTATCTGCCATTTCTCTTCAAGGCAAAGCATTTATTGACTGGAATGAGTTGTTTTCATCAAGGAGCTGAATAATAGCGGTGCATGTGTGTGTGTGGGAAGCTAACAATCAGTATGCAAGGGTGATTTGTGTCTTTCCATCCATACCGGTAAATTCAGAAATTCATAGACACATACAGATTCACGCCCCCCCCATCTTTCCTGCTCACCGGTCTGCGGGCCTTTTTGGTCTCTTAAGCATTTCAATTTGTTTGTGGTAATCGATCTCGGCCCGACGCGTTCATATGTATGAAAATGAGATAAAGCCCCAGCTCGGTGGAATTAACTTCTCTGCCCCCCATTAGGCTTAGCGCTTTGCACTAGCATAGCGCTCCATGCAGCAGGCTGCCTCATACTGCCCGTCTCTAACCCCCCCCCCCCCCCATCCGCACACACACAGATAGAGCGCTGATACAGGGCCTCCATCCTCCTTTGTCCTGGGTCTCCCCATTACCTCCACTGATTATTCATTCCATACACACACACACACACACACACACACACACACACACACACACACACACACACACACACACACACACACACATTTCTCCATCGCAATCTGCAATCACAGTCAAGTTGGTCTGTTTCACATTGCCCCCAACCTGGACAAAAGCATGCCGGCACACATAGAGAATAAGAATCAGGAAAACATGAGGTCTGTCAAACCTTGTGTCACATATTAAAAGATGTATATATACCTTCTCCTCCCTCCTTTCCATACGGAGCGATTTTTAAAGCCAGTGCTTATGTCGGCGATTTGCAAAACCAGAAATATTTGAGCTGTGGTGGTATATCGCTTGCTCGTAACCTGCCGGGAATGGCGTTTATGGAAATGTTTGCTAAGCAAAATGCTGTTTGTGAATTTGCGGCGGAACCTTGATGCAATGTGTCACATTCCAATACATCTAGTCATTTGCCATGTGTGACACGCCCACAACTTGTTGAGTTACTAACGTCATGATACGATGGCAGTTCATAATTCATCCCTGCAGTATCTGCCACAACTTGAGCGGCTCCATTGGAATGTATGCAACAGGATTTGCTACCTTGACCCTTCCTATTCGACACACTCGCCATTACTTTCATTTGGTCCTGGCAGAAATAAAAATGAATGCAATGATAGCGTCATTAATGATGATCAAAGTGAGAGAGTCACATAAACACAAGTGAAGTGCATGTTTCCGTTTTGGATTCATTTGCAATTTCATATGCTATTAATTGCGTCAACACAACAAGGGAATTTCATGAATCACAATCCAATTAGAAGCTAATTTATTTAAGCATCAACGGGCGCTCTTCTCTTCACTTAGCCACATTTACAAACACTCAGAAAAATTAATCGGGAATAGCTCGCGAATTACGTCCCTTGGATTTATGAGTGCCAAGCATAATTGTTTTCGCCTGGACCCCGACCCCCCCTCCTGTGTACTCATCCAGCCTGGATGTGGAGTGTCGGAGGAGAGCGAGAGATGAAAGGAGAGCTCGGGGTCAGTACGATAGGAAACAAGAGGGCCTCACAAACCTAAACAATGCCTTGCTCTTTGTCTATTCATACGGCGCAATCACTCGCAAGCTGCTGAAGAGAGAGGCCATTTGATGCCTCTGGACCGCCCCCCTCCTCCTCCTCGTCTTCTTTTGCCTCCCCCTCCTCCCTTGCAAAGTGAGCCTCTCTCCATCTCTAAAGTCTGGCAGATTATTAATGAGATGTGACTTAGCTTCTGTGAGTGACAGTTCTGCCCGTGCTCAGAGGCCAAGATGTTTCCGAACAAGTTTAAAGAGTTCAAAGGATGTCAGTGTGTTGGCATCAAGGGTGTTTCACTCCTCACAGGCTTGACACCACATTGAAGCAAATAGCAGTGATGCACACGATTGTTCCTCTGCATTTTTGTTACTGCTCTGGTAAAGAAGAATTATTTTACGCTATGTTTCATGATAATAATAATAATAATAATACGATAAGAGATAATAACAAGGCCTCTTTTCCTTTACATGTTTTATAATATTTTCCCCCCAGTTATTTTCTTTTATTTCATTTGGACTTTTTGCTTTTAATAATTTCATTTTAATTTGCATTGTTTTTGTTTTTGTTCGTTTTTTTAGTTTGTTTTCATATACGGAGTATTTGTTGAATGCACGACAGATACGATGAAAATAATCCCAAAGAATCGTGTAATCACATCAAGCACAATCCTCCAATGCCAGTCTGAATGTTATTTTGTTAGTTTTCTTTCACCACATTAACCTTGCAAATGACCCATTTTTATTCATTTATTTATTTATTTATTAGATTTAAAGAGCTTCCTCTCTAATAAAATATGCAGTGTGGCACTCCTACACACTTTGGCTCACTCTTTAGATTAAGATGATTACATTTAGTGCTTCAAATGTACACAAACCACATAAGCGCTTTAACACGTAGCTCTCATCCCCCATACGTCGGAGAAGTAAACGAGCGTGACCCACGAGAGAGAAGTGGGGGTGCTAGCGTGAAGATGGAGATTGGGGGTGTGGGGCACTAATTAGATGGAAAGGACGGAGGAGGCATGGCATGGGAGAAGGTCACATGAGGCCGCAAGAGGCAAACTGAGGTGCAGGAGGCAACAGTGTCAGTCTCTATGGCAACTGCCTTTTTCTTCTATAGAAAGGGTGAGGATGACAATGCTTTTGTCTTAATGTGCTGTGAATGGTTTTCGCTTATTAATACAGACAGATGGGATCTCAGAGGAGACCCCTCCCCCCTCGTGTGTCTAAAAAGTCATTGCAGTAAACATGCATATGTATAAGTTCCCATAAAATAGTTAGATCGCTTAACCTCGATTTAAAGGGCTTTCCTCAAGATTTGGAATGATCAAGACTGCATAGACATGTACCCAAATAAATAATCAATGTTTACATTATTTTATACAATTTTACACGTAGACCACCATTGTGCAAGGCGTATATGCCGGTGCATGTTGTCCATCCCCCACTATTACAAACGTGACTGCATAATGAAGTGCTTCTGAAGACAATAGACCAGATGTGGGCAAGGTACGGCCCAGGGGCCACATCTGGCCCTTGCATAATCTCTGACTGGCCCGTGTTGTGACCCTGAAGCAAAGTAAATCGCAAAATATGCTCTTTCTAAAATCTGTACATTGCAAATAATATAAAAAATGTCATTCACAAACACCTCCCTCAAATAAATGCCTTGTGATATTAGATTAGCACAGGCACAAAAAGTACAGTAACCCCTGATCCCATTTGAAGTGCATTGCATACCAAAACAGCAGCAACGTACACCACGTCACATAAACAGAATATTGTTTCATATTATTCCAAAAATATCTGTCAAAATAAAGGCCTCCCATCTGCAGTTGTGTAAATAAACAGCCCCAAGGCCATGGAAATCCGATATGCTGCGACGATTACGAGTCCAGCTGTGTTGATAGCAGTAGCTTTATTTATTTTCACATTTTTATTTGCATGCTAGAACTTCTAATATTTTGTTCTTTTGACCAAATGTGTTTATTTTTGAAGCACCTGCGAAGTTGTTGGACTGCACGTGTCTGTAATCTCTTCGTATAACAAGACGTGTGATAATAAAGGTCGATAATCGTAGTTTAGTTGCACTCTAAGACACCAGTCGAAGGCTGCTGCGCCTTCATGATTTATTAAAGTTTAATTTATGATTTGGGACTTGAGCCGCCCGTAGCGCATGAATATTCCTACAGGTCTGCTGTATTATAAATAAGACAATGACCTAAATAAAAATAAAAAAAGGAGTGTACCACAATACACAGGTTTTGTATCTCTGCTGCGTTGTTAGCGACTCCACTCGAGGATTTTATCCCTTCAAAGTGGTTCAGATGCATTACGCTTAATTTACGGTGCGCAATCTCATTCCCATTCACCGGCAGGAAGTGTAATGTGCTTTACATTCCTCATTTAATCTTTCATTCTCATCTGAGGGATTTCCCTCGTCTTCTCCATTTTTTTCCCCTTTGTGGCCTTTTGTTTGATGCTATAAAATTATTACCCAGCCCTCATGAATTACAAAAAAAAAAAATCTGTCTCCCTCCAAACTAAAGACATATCTTGGCTAATATACTTCTATTTGATCAGGGCAGAGGAGAGCTGTTATTCTCTCAGGTACAATTTTTTTTTTTCACTTTACATATTCCAACTGGTTAATTTCCAGGGAAAGATTATGGATTTTTAGAGAGACTGATACTTGTAATGTCTAATATGGTAAAAATTATGGGAAGAGAATCAAATTTCCCCATTGGGTCAAAGTTAACTCCAAGAACCAGCGTGATAATAAGATTTGCACGTTTTTCAGTCCCGAAAAGGTTTCATGGTTTTTTATTTAGTCATTGCAGTCTACTGCACCATACATAGAGCAGTTTGGCGGGCTCAAGATGGATGAAGGCACAGAGGCAGATAGAAGGCAAAAATAATGGTGATGGAGAGAGAGCCAGAGAGAAAAAAGCGGGAGAGCAGGTGGGTTATGGGTTAGCTGTGATGGAAAAACAGAAGAGCTGGCTGTAAATGCTAGGGAAGAAGAGAAGAGGAGAGGAGGGGGGGGTGCTCCCCTGCATTCCGATTGGCCGCGGGACTGTCAGGCGGGCCGAGCAGAATTTAATCAAGCGATGTGCGTCAGCGACTGCAGTTCCGGGCCGACCGCCAGCCGGATACTGCTGGAGGCTGCTCACTCTCTCTGCATGCGTGTTTAACATCACGAGGGGAAACGTGTGCTCACCAAAGACGTTTGAAGCAAACCAACAGAAGAGAGGAGTTTGTCTTTCCTCTCAACGTATAAAGTACTTGGCATCTTCCTTAGATGCATCCTGGTCATTGCTGCTCGTCTCTATTCATTCCTCCATCTTTCTTGTTATTTTTTTTAACGAATCCCTTTGCACTCGCCGCTCGAACCTCTAAGCTTACCTCTCAGATGACTTTCAACTCTTGAACTTGACTGATGCTTTATACTTTTCCCTTCTTCTGGGTTTTCAAAAGCATCCTCCCTCAGGAGAAGCACTCGCACATTCGTCCCTCGAGTGAAAGCAAGTCTCAGCTGTCGTGTCAAATGCTCTTTCTGTCTGGGGACTATACAAAACACGACCAAGTACACATTGAGTGTTTACCATCAGATCAACTCAACGTTCTTTGCAATTGCTTGGACTGTAGGTCGCGGGTTGACTCTAACACACTGTCAGTATACATATTAGGAAGCAGTGAATGCTACAAACTGTTTGCTGTATACCACCTAACGCTTCAATTAATACCTTGCTTCCTGCCTGTTTTCCATCTATGTGTTTGTGGCTCGTATCCATCTAGTGCCAGAGTCTGCTCCCACTAAGCCCAGTCCCTACACACTCCATCCCGCCAGCCCTACGCTGCCACTCTCCTCCTCATTGTCTTGTGGAAATGACAAGCGCGCCTCCTGCGGCAGCCAACTCCACAATCCGATCGCCCCTCAGCCGCAGTGCCCGTCGTCTTCTCCCGGCGCTCGCTACCCACCCCGAGAGGTGCCCCCTCGCTTCCGGCAGCACGAGCACAAGCAGCTACTGAAGAGAGGCCAGCCGCTGCCGGTTGGAGCCTTCGGTGCTCCCACAGCCTCATTGTCACCTTCGTTACCTTACTCTCAGTCTTCTACGAGTACCAGCAGCGTTAGCGCAAACTCATCAGAGTTCACTGCAGACCAACAACTCTCAGGTTTGTGCCCTTTTTCAAAAGCCCTCCATGTATTCACATTGATTTTGTTTTTGAATTTCAACACGGGCAGTGAATTATTCCGTTTTCGTGCATCTTGGCTATGTTTTGAAATTTCAAAGCAAGCCATTTTCAATCGATCAATAATACAGCCAAACACCTTCAGCTGTTCTTTAGAGGCTAGCCGGTAGCTAGTCAACAAGCCGCAGTCAGCTCTTCTGAATATGACAAACGCCCTGAGGATTTGTCTCGTGAGGATTTGTTTTATAATAACTTACATATGCGTTCATATTTCCTGTCTAAGCCTCGGGTTCAAGTAAAAGGCTTCCCTCGGCTAAATTTGGATACAGGCATTGTTGACACAAGAGTAGAAAGACTAAACCTTGGCTCCGTTTTCAAACCCGTGGTCTTAAGCACTAAAGCTCATGCGGATGAATACACGAACCTCCGTGTTTCCGCACCACGTCAGGACTGGACACCACATTTGGCAAATCATTTGGATGAGGTTATGGTGAAGGTTTTAGCTGGCTGCAGCCTTTGTACACAAAAACGGGCTCATCGGTGTTGTGGGGGTGCAGCTGTAGGAAATCTAGCCTGACCTAGTTATGTCGCCTCAGATCCGTGTCTGCCTTGCAGGCCAGCTGACACGCATGTACACACACACACACACACACACACACACACACACACACACACACACACACACACACACACACACACACACACACACACACACACACACACAGCTCAGTTGATAGAAAGCTTTTCTGTGGGTTTCAGACACAATGAAAAAGGCCAACGTAGTGTGTGGAGATTTCAACTGGCTATCCAAACGCAACACAACAGCTTTAAAAGCTGAAAGGGAAGCCCACCATAGATTCAAGGCTATTCGTCCACCGCCCCCACCCCTTTTTGCCATTTTGACATCTTGGTCTATCCAGCTGACTGGGGATCATTCAATAGTCCAGGCCAGACTGGCTTGCCCAGCAGCAGGTGCTGGAGTGGGGGTCTTTTAAGACTTGTGGGAACTTCAGCCCAACAGCTGTTTTGTGGTAGGCGGGGTGACGCATGTGTTGCTTTAAGGACCCTTGGCTCTATTGTTTGGGCAGCTTATGTTAGAGTGTGGATATATTCAAATAAGCTTTTCTGGAATGGGGGATTCCGGACACATTTCGTGTAATTTCCCATCTAGTTTCTGCTTATGAGTGTGTGAGCCTATCCCAGCTCTATTTTGCCATACTTTATTTAGAAAAAAAAAGGACAAATTTAGATATCTTTTTTTTTTTGGTGCTTTTTCTAAATCTACACAATATAAGATATATAACCCCAAAAGTACTCTGGTTTTAAAAAAAACTGTTTTTTTATTGGCCTGTTTTGCTCACACACTCAGGGCACACAAGTGAATCCCTGGGTGGCTTCATTAATCCAGCCACCATCAGTGAAACCTGAGAAGACACCATTGCACTGTTATTTTTTTTTTCCCCTTTGCCCAGCAGCGGTAAACAGACATGACTGATGAGTTTTATATCCTCGTATGACTTTTCCCCACCACCACCGCTTCCGAAACAAAAACAAGCGTATGCCTCCTTTGGTCCAAGTAGGGCTCTAAGCGCTCCTCAAAGAGTAATGGATCAGACCCATTAGATTACAAAAGACTACTAAATGTCCATTCTACTCCTGCTGCACAACACACATCGCTAACTTACATTTTACTCGATACATGCTCACGGTAACTAAAGAGGAGTTGTGCCGCCTTTGTTTTCGCTTTCTGTCGCAAGTAATCGACCCCCTGCCCCCCTCTGGACGTTCTTGCCGCGCCACCCCGCTCTCCCGATCACTGTCAAACCTCTTTCCATTTCATTTGAGGGGCATTTAATTCTTGGCAACATGCCCATTTCTATCCTGACACCTTGTCTTGTCAGAATAAATCTCTTGCTTGAATTTGTAGGCTGTTGCCATCCAGATTACAGTGTTGCCGTTTATGTTCATTTCATGTTTACGTACTGTTGTAATGCACCAACAGTCTTTTAATTATCGGAGCCCTTCACCAACTAAATTTAGGTCCAGATTGTTGCCAGTTGGCATGCACAGACTTGCACATTCATGCATGCAAACAAGCAGCTTTGTTACCATTTGGGAGTATGAGCAGAAGTAAAATGGGCGCTTTGTTTTGATTTTTTTTTTAATCATAATTGATGAATGAGCTGGTTTGACAATGAAACAACACTGCATTTACTGTGTCATTACATATAATGGATAGAAATAATTTAACACTGGCAGACTTTTTGATTGGAATGTCAAGAGCGGGAGTTGCAGCAAATGAATTTGGCCGTTTGAGGTGAAGAAAAAATATGCTGCTATATATATTATCCCGTAGCCTTATAACTCCATTAATTTATGATTATATTGTTAGGCACAATAGAATAAAATACACTACTATGCTAACTGATATCGTGGTAGGATCTTTAGTGTGTCTGCTGTGTTTCAGGACTAATAAAATATGCTGCTCTAAAGATAGTGCTGACAGATCATAGACAGTCGTAACATCAGTAGCTATTAATGATACCGTCTCTTTGTGTAAGCTTCTCTGGTTGCTAATTAAAAAGACCATCTGTGTGGTTGTCTATTTGCTTTCTGTAGAGAAGCAGCCCGCTAAGCATCAAATCTGTAATTGAAGTTGATTTGGACATGTTGACTGCTTTTTGTGGTCCATTTCCTTAAACACCTTTTATTTTCCAAATAAACATGTTGTCATATGGTAGAGAGAACCCCTTTGGCTCACAAGCCCATATGTTTACAAATATAATAACGGATTGCTGTTTTTTCCCTTGATGCAAGTGATTGCATGCATGCCAGCATTAGGGAATATGCATAGACCATCAGCCTGATGACCTTGTGCGATAAAGCTGCCTGAGAAATAAAGATAAATGTTTGGAGGCGACAACTGCATTCCCAGCTGCTTTCTTGTGTGTTATAGTGTAGCTTAAAAGCAAACAAACGCAAACAAATAAAAGAAAAATTTGGCATGTACGGTTTGGTGTTCCATCAGCTTAATATAGATTTTTAAATGGTTACAATTAGCCACTGTTTATTTAATAATGCATATTCTTTGTCCTCCCCATGGTGGAATTTCCTCTTCAAATGGTTGCTTGGCCCATGTTAGTTAGATTAATGATGGGAATTTGTGTTGTTTGAAGACTATCTGACTGGCTTATGGCTTGGGTGTGTGCTTTCTGGATCAATAGCTTTTGTTTTGCTCTGCCTCTTGAATTAACAACATCATTGATTACCCGTCACAGATTGATTAATTTCCCCCTTATAGCACTGATTCGATCAATTAGTTGCTGATGGGGTGCACTTGGGGCAAATTACTTTTTTTTTTTTGTGTGCAGTAGAATATAAATTAAATGAATTGTTTGGAGGAATTGTCCCCCTTTTTTTTTTTTTTAACCCCGCTCATAGACTTGCTATTCTATGCAGAGGGTGAGACATGTATTGTACACACTTGGGAAAAGAATTTCCTTTAGTTTATATTGTTTTGGGGGTGGAGTAGGAGTGCTGGCTGTGATGGATGATAAGCTATCTTGGCTTCATTCCGATAAATGTGCAGCGTTCCACTTGGGCTTTCCTTTCAGGCCCCAACTAACAAAACCACGATGGAGACAGATGTGCCTCTACTGTGCTGGGTGTTTGAGGAAGGAGAAAAATTAACTGCACAAGGAAAAAGGGAGGGGGACACAAAGCATGATAAAAATGGTATAGACAGAGAGAGATGGTCACTGTCTTATAACAGATTAGGGCAAGCATAAGGAAAGAATATGTTTTAAAAGGATGAGAGAGGGAAAAAGAAGAACTCTGTGGTTGACTATATCACGTGGTTAAAACACGCCCTATGGGCATTCTCTTTTTCATTTTTCTGTTTGGGTGTACTCACTTATCACGCCATTTGTTCTAATCAACCCTAACCCCACTTTGTTTCCTTCCCTTTTTAGACATATCCCCCAGGAGTGGCCCTCCTGCCCAGATTTGCCAGTGGGGAACGTCCTCGCATTCAGACAGCACTTCCGGTGCCAACAACTGGAATCAAGGAAATATTGACAGAAGTGACACTGAAGCTTGGCCCTCTATTAACCGCAGCAGTGACCCCGGCCATCCCGCATCACCAGAATGCCCCTTGGGCTCAGCTAGCTACAGCACAGACGTCAGCGCTGTCACTACCGTCGGTAATACTTTTCTGAGTATGGCCACAGGTGCCACAGGCCAGCCGGCCCACTACACATCGCTCAAATCAAACAATAACATGATGACAGGACCTGGGTCTGCCAACACATTGTCCAGTAACAGAGGTTGGGGCTCAGATGCCAAACAAGATGGAATGAACGGCGGGCGAGGAGGCACGCCTAATCATTGGGGCTCACCCGGTTTTAACTTGAATCTTAATCCCAGTGCCAACCCATCAGCGTGGCCTGTTCTCGGTCAAGAGGGCAGCGGTGGTGTTATTGGCCCAAATGGAGTCTCCCCCTCATCTCACCCACCAGGCAACGGCAATGGAAACATTGGCAACGGGAGCCTCGGAGGCACAAGCACTTGTGGCGGAGGTTGGGTTAGCATGGTTGGTGCTAATGAAAACGAACAGCAGCGCCCTTCAACCAACACGAGCTTGTCCTTCAATATGGAAACTAACCTTAACACTGATGGACCAAACCACACCAAGCAACAAGCTCAGGAGCCAATGAGCCCTCTCCATGGCTTAACTGGCTGGGGAGGTCAGTCGCCAACGGAATCATCCCAACTCAATGAAGACACAACAGGCAGCTCTGTATGGGGTAGCGGTGAGACTAAGGCAGCTGACTCCCCCAAAGACTCTGGCTGGGACGCAGCTCCCCCCGTAGGCCTCTCTGCTTGGGGCCGACAAGGAAGCGGGGGTGGTGGCAGTAATGGAAGTGGTGGCTGGGTTGACTGGGGGAAATCCTCAGGAGGTGGAGATGCATCGAAAGGCTGGGACTCTGTTGAGCCTGTCGTTACAGGTTCGGGTCAAGAGCAACAACTCGGATCATGGGGTAAGCAGGCCGGAGCTGCCCCAGCCAGCGAAGGTAGTGGGGACAGTAGAGATGGCCATTCTCACCACAGAGATAGGTCCTCAAGCATGGATTATACCCCTGTGTTACCCCGACAAGACCTGGACCCTCGGGTGCTCAGTAACACCGGTTGGGGACAGACTCCCATCCGACAGCACACGGTGTGGGAGATGGAGGAAGCCAACTCTGATGATGGCAAAAGCAACAGCAGCTCAGACACATTTGAAACTTCTAGTTCTAACAGTGGATCCGTGTGCACCAACGGCGGTACCGTCAACCCCAACATGGGTACCAATCCGAGGCATGGATCTGATGGAAAACATGAGAGTGAAGGATCATCAGGCTGGGGAGCCCCTCCACCTCCGCCAGTCGAGACTGCCTCGGGATGGGGCAATGCCCCGCATTCACAGAAAGAAGTCACCAATGGCACTACCAGTGGCTGGGGAGACCCCAGCGGACCTAAAAATGTAGGCATGACATCCTGGGGCTCTGAGGACAAGTCACCAAGATGGGACAGTGACATGACAAAAAGCCAGTCCAATAATTGGGGGGAGGGCCCGCTTAGCTCCCGTGGTTGGGGAAATAGTAATAGCGGTGCCAACAGTTCTAGCACGAGAGACTGGGGAGAACCAGAGCGGAAGAACAACGGCTCCCCCAGCAGCATGTGGGAAGGAGAAGGAGGCAATGGAGGTAATGGGAGATGGAAGGATAATCCGAGAGAGGCAATTCGAGGAGGTGCTAAACTTACTACGTCTTCTGTAAGTGGCGGCACATGGGGAGAAACATCCCGTGCCAATGGTCCAGTGCAGGGCACCTGGGGCTCCTCCAAGACCACCGAAAGCAGTGGCAGCAGCACTGGGAGTGGAGGAGGGGGTAGCATTGGTTCTTGGGGAGGTCCTGGTTCTGTCAAACAGAACACCTCCGGCTGGAGCAGTGGCAGCAAACAGGACCAAGGCTTGGAATCTACAGGTTGGGAGGAGCCCTCCCCTCCCTCTATCCGCAGAAAGATGGAGATTGATGATGGAACATCCACCTGGGGAGATCCTGGCACATACAGCAAGACTGTCAATATGTGGGATCGCAATAATCCCAATAATAATCCAGGCAACAGCGGCCCACCTCCCATTAAGAACGGTGGCATGATCACGCCCAACAATAACAATCACCCCGTTGGCCCTGGCAACAACAATCACCACCACGGCCACCCAATGCACCACCATCCTCACCATGGCAACGTTCCAAGCCATCTCCAACATCAGCATCATGGAAACAACTATGGGCCACCCAACACTTGTTCCCCACACCCAGGTGCCGGCCCCCAGAGTCGACCTCCTCTTGCTAACCCAGGTAAACAAACCAACGCGATTGAGGTCATATATGGACGTTCTTGTATGGTCTCAATACATGGAGCTAGTTCAAAACTGGTTTAAATAAGTACATCTATTTCAGTCATTATCAGATGGCATGACTAAATTCTCATTAAAACCATTATCGTCAAGAATTGTTAGGTATTCCAAGCATTATTTCTTCAAGTAATAATTCTTTTGCGGTGATTCATAAGTGGTTCGTCTTAATGACACATATGCATGATTAAGTCTGTCCAGTTATTTTAATTTATTGCACACAGTTCAAATGTGTCAAGGCGGCATATGTATGCATAAAAGACGTCAGTGCTTTCACTACTTAACTGTAACTTCTCACTTTTTGATTGAGTGACACCATTGCCCCCCCGCTGTTAACCAATTGGACTGCATTTATAAGTATAAAATGAGTAATTGAAGGGCATCGCTAATATTAAATTTAATTCCAGGGACAATAAAACTGTTAGCAATTAGTTTCCTTGATTGTGATGGCCTTTGAGATTGCTCTGGAATATCAATTACCTTTTCAGGAAATGCCCCTATCTGTTTTTCCAGGATGGGGAGAGCTCCCCAGTGTTCAGCCTAAGTCGGAGCCTGCTTGGGGGGAGCCTGCAGCTCCAACATCAGCTGTGGACAACGGCACATCTGCTTGGGGAAAACCGTCAGGCGGTTTCGGTGGATGGGGAGATGGTGTTCATGAGCCGTCTGGACCTTATGGGAGGACCAATGGACCCTCCTGTGCTGCACCCTGCAAGCCTGGTAAATGAATGTCACCCTTTGTATACCTTAGTGGTGACTTTTTGGGTTCTGGTCTTGGAATGTTTTTGAAACCAAGTGCTGCATTGAGTTACTATTCATGAGCAGTGTGTGGAAATGGAAACAGTGCCATCCAGTGGTCAAGCTCAAAACTGCCCACTCTGCTCATTTGGCATACATTTGCATTTACATAGAATTATTTTCTCGAGTATTCTAACTTTTTTTCAAACCTGCCCTCTTTTTTTCCATCAGGTCCCAAACCTATGCAAGACAGCTGGGGGAACGGAGGGGACGAAATGGGCATGTCAACAGGCCAGTGGGACACTGAGGACGGCGGGGACATGTGGAGCAGCCCCACCTCGCTAGAGAGCAGCTCCTCTTGCAATTCCTGGGGCAATGGACCCAAGAAGGGCCCAAGCAAGGTCTATGTTTGAAAAATAATATGCATCTCTCCACGTGTGCACACATTGATCATGAGATTATTATTTTTATTTTAAACGTGTTTGACTTTTGTGTCCTCAGGGCAAGATGATTAACAAACCAGATGAGACCTGGATCATGAATCGTCTCATCAAACAGCTCACTGACATGGGTTTTCCAGTATGCGTCATTTATTCTAAATATTTACTGACATTCAAACTCTATAAGCCTCCTTGAAGGCTAAGATTTTGTTTACTGTTCGAGGAACTGATGGAATCCCTGTTACAGAGAGATCCTGCTGAGGAGGCATTGAAGAGCAACAACATGAATCTTGACCAGGCCATGAGTGAGTTCACATTTTCTGAATGATGTGCCTCTATGTATATTACTAATATCGTTACCGTTATCCGCCTCTCAGGTGCTCTGCTGGAAAAGAAGACTGACCTGGACAAGCGTACAATGGGCATTTCCGATTACAGCAACGGCCTGAACAAGCCACTGGTGTGTCGACCATCCCTGCTCTCGAAAGATCCCTCCGACCGCAACGCCTACCTTGACAAGGTAGCAAGCTGGAGGCTTTAAAAAATGTCACTCGCTAGTCTTTACTCACTCTTAGCATTTGTTACTTTTATCACCGCTCAATTCCAGGATGGCGTTCTTTCCGACGATGCCCCCCCATCACCATTTATGCCTTCCCCCAACCTGAAGCTCCCCCTGGCCAACAGTAGCCTTCCTGGGCAGGGTCTGGGACCGGGCAACTCGGGGCTGGCCATGCAAAACTTGAACAACAGACAGGTATTATTCAAATTCAAAGGTTAGAGTGAATGTCTTGCTGGATCGATTCATCCATCCATCCATCCATTGTTGTACCCAGATACCCAGTGGAATGTTTGGCAACAGTGGAGCAGCACAAAGCCGGGCTATGCAGCAGCAGCAGCCTCCTCAGCCACCAGTGCCACCTCTGAGCTCCTCCATGCCTAGTCTACGTGCTCAAGTGCCTCAGTTTCTCTCCCCTCAGGTACGAAGATTCTGCCATTCAGAAATGAATCCTATGTAATCTCCATGTGGAAATATTTCCTCCTTGTGCATTGGAGTATGCTCTGTCGTAAATGTTCGTTCTGTCTTATTTGAAGCTGCTTTTATTTTCTACTATTGAATTACAACAGCTTACCTGTCATTGCACTACTCTGCCCCCCCTCCCCCCCCACACACACACACACACACACACACGTACACTTGCAGGTCCAAGCACAGCTCTTGCAATTTGCAGCAAAAAACATTGGTCTGAACCCTGCACTTTTAACCTCGCCAATAAACCCTCAACAAATGACCCTGTTGTACCAACTTCAGCAACTGCAAATGGTGAGTCACTCTTTTTGATTGATAGATTGACTTTACATATCTGATTTGACAAGGGAGTCATAAAAAAAAAATCTATTCAACAACTTATATCGCGTGCCTTTTGCTTCCCTTTTTTTTTTTTATCCAGGCTTACCAGCGTTTACAAATCCAGCAGCAGATGATGCAGGCGCAACGTAACGTTTCCGGTCCCATTCGACAACAAGAGCAGCAAGTGAGTCGACCGGCGCAATGCTGCACAAAATCCTGTGATGATCAATGTGACCCACTTCTGGAGCATGACCGCATGATCTGACTGCATAATCAATTCAGTACATCAACTTGAGTTGCTAATGTATCATTGTTACATTAGTACTTGTGCGGGCGATGTTTATTTGCACTGTTAATACTTGCCACTTTAATTTTTTTTTCCCCCCACTGCTCTATGTCTGTCCACTTATAGGTCGCACGCACAATCACCAACATGCAGCAGCAGATCCAGCAGCACCAGCGTCAGCTCTACCAGGCGCTGTTGATGAAGCAGCAGCAGCAGCTTCCCTCTCATTCCGCCTCCTCTTCCTCCTCCCAAGCTGGTCTGCATGCCCCCGGTGGCCCCACCGGAGGCCCCGGATCTGCAAAATCAACCCTGGACTCTTTCACAGGCCCACATCACGCTCCGGGCCTGGCCGACACACTGCACACCAAAGAGCCGCTGTCTTCACCCAACGCCTACAGCACCTACCCTCTTTGTGAGTCTTTAACAGAGCGCAATTAGGATCTGTGTTTACTGAAGCGCTGTCAATTTGGCAAGAGCCTTGGTTACTATGGTAGCAGCAAGTTGGGGTTTGTTAACACAGCTGTAACTTTTGGCTGCTCCCTGCCAATAAAATGGAACAATAAATAGAGAAAATTGCTTTCGGTGAAGAGGTTGTTGCCTCAGCAACAGCAGCCGAGCTAAAACACAATCCGCATTTAGCTGACCTATTTCTTTTAATAGTAACCAGTGCAGTCTTAAATACTACAGTATAAAAATGCTCAATATGAAATAATCCTTGCAATGCATGCAAAATGTGTGTTTTCAATCCTTGTTACTTGTGTGTGCAGCTGGACTGAATCCAAACATGAATGTAAACTGCATCGAGGTTGGGGGTCTGTCTCTGAAGGAGCCCCCTCAGCCCCAGTCCCGCCTGTCCCAGTGGACGCACTCCAACTCCATGGACAGCCTCGGCGGCAACACCTCAAACCTGGAGAACAACCTCAACAAACACGGTGAGTCAAACATTCCTAGCTTACCGCGACGTAAAAAAAGATGGATTTAAGTCCTTCGTATTTTTTGCTAGGTGCCATATCTGCTGCCTCTACCCTGGGGCCCCCTGGGAAGCCCTCACAGCTGGAGGATTCCTACAGCCCATACAATCTGATGTCCAGTTCGGACTCCTCCGCCAGCTCCTTGGTACCCCCAGACAGCTGGGGCCAAGGCAAGAACCCCAATGAAAAGATCACCAACGGGACCAACATTAACTGGCCTCCAGGTGAGGACAACAACAAATGAATCGCATTGCTCTTCCTCACAATATTTGTGACAATATATTTTGTTTTGCATCTTTAGAATTCTGCCCAGGCGTGCCCTGGAAGGGCCTTCAGAATATTGACCCTGAGAATGACCCCAATATGACCCCCGGTAGTGTCCCCAGCGGTCCCACTATCAACACTAACATCCATGACGTCAACAGATACCTTCTGCGTGACAGGAATGGAGGTACGAAGGGACACAAGATAAGACTAATCTAATCAGCACAGCCATTGACACTACGCCATCTTGACTGGTCAATGACATCATGGCGGTACAGAAATGATGGCGTGCCACTGTAACATTGTAGGTCCTGTAAGTTGCTTGCTGCCTCAACAACATTTTACTCACTTCCCCAACAAGCAGCTGCACCTTTGTCGACCACAAAAAGGAAATGTCAGTTAGCAGTTTCCGCATGATTTTCTCTGACGGCTTCGAAGGAATTCACAATTCAAGAAGTGATGCTGAAATAAAACACAGCCTAAAACACTGACCTAATTTGATTCGATACATTTCCCTTTGCTCTGTCATAGGTAAATTATCTGATGTGAAGTCCACCTGGTCCACAGGGTCCATAACCCAGAATCAAGCCTCCCTCACCCACGAGTTGTGGAAAGTCCCTCAAGGCCCACGCGGCTCCGCTGCCCCGTCCCGACCCCCACCGGGCCTTACCAACACCAAACCTTCCTCTACCTGGGGGGGAAACTCACTGGGCCTGGCCCAAGGCTGGAGTGGCTCTTATTCCTCTGGTGGGTATAAAATATTGTCACAGGGAGAAATATCGATAAAATCCTTCCTAAACCTCCTGCACTTGATGACTTGGAAATCTTTAATCAAATAGAGTGAAGATTACATCTGCTTTCTATTGACGGCTTATCTTGTTGCGCATACCCTGCTGAACTGACATCCTGAGGTTTACCGGCTCTCACAGAGGCCTCATTGTTTTCTTTAAACGGCTTTGTGCGTCACTTGTGCCCTTTAGAAACAATGTTTGTGTGAGCGGCCCTTTCCGGCAACAAAATAATCACAATTTCATAGGAAATTTTATACTTCTTTGTTTTACCATTTTTAAGAACGTTTCTGAAAGTTTCAAATCTCTTCTGCCCTCATTTTAACAGAGGGGACCACCTGGAGTACAGACAGCTCCAACAGAACCAGCAGCTGGCTGGTTCTGAGAAATCTCACCCCTCAAGTAAGTGTGCTCTTTATTTGAAGACTCGGTTCAAGTTGAATTGATGATCTGGTAGCTCAAACTTTACCCAAAAGAGTTTGAGTATCCACATCATGTGACTTCATTGGTCACCGCGTCCTGTTGTCTACATCCACGTCCTCTAACCTCCACGCTTTGGCATATTTTGCTGACTCTTTAGATCGACGGCTCCACTCTGCGGACCCTCTGCATGCAGCACGGCCCCTTGATCACATTCCACCTCAACCTGACCCAAGGGAACGCCGTGGTGCGCTACAGCTCCAAGGACGAGGCCGCCAAAGCCCAGAAGTCTCTGCACATGTAAGTGTTCCAAGCTGTATGGAAATATGACACGGCGGTCGGGATGATTTGGTTGAGCCGTGCTGTGTTTTGTGTCAGGTGTGTGCTAGGTAACACCACCATCCTGGCGGAGTTTGCTGGCGAGGAGGAGGTGAACCGCTTCTTTGCACAAGGCCAGTCGCTGGCCTCAAACAACACCACCAGCTGGCAGGCCAACCCCGGAACCAATCAGAATCGAATGGGCGGGGCTGCGCCGTCACACTCCATCGGCCAGTGGAGCACCGGCGGAGGAGGAGGCGGCGGCAAGGCCAGCGGAGGCGACCTGCTTTGGGGGGCAGTGCCCCAATACTCCAGCCTGTGGGGGCCTCCGAGCGGGGAGGACGCACGTGTGATCGGGAGCCCCACCCCCATTAATACCCTGCTGCCTGGTGACCTGCTGAGTGGGGAGTCCATGTAGAAGGATGCCACAGGTACGATGGATGCAGCACCACCACGACATGGATGTTGTACCAACAGGAGCAAAACCCAAGCAAATCATGTGGCGATAATCAACACCATTTGACAACTTTCTGCAACTGTGAAATGGGAAACGGAAGGCTCGACCGGCCTTCTGTTTCTTTTAAGTTACTTTTTATTCCTTTTATTTTGCAACCTAAAAAAAAACAAAAAAACTCAAGCACGACACAAAGAAACCTTTTTGAGTCTTTTTTTTTTTTAGGAGAAGCAATCAAAGCTGCCATCTACCTTTTCCCTCCAAGAAGAATCATCCCTGACAAAAAAAAAAAAAAAAGACTCTCAAGCGACCATTCCCAGCATGCCCTTGGCCAATGACGTGGTTGGATGACCTTAACTCGTTACTCTTTGTTTCTCAGCACTAATATTAGCCTTAAGTGCTCACCAGGTCCTTTCCAAACCGCCTTTTTGTTTTTTTTGTTGATGAACTGAAGAAGCAGACGGAACCTTGCACAGTTTTTGACCTCTTGAGCCAGCGACTGGTGAAAAACTCTTCGAAAGGCCCAGCTCCTCGGACTCTTCACTTCTCCTTGGACGCCGGACAGGTGGTTCATTGTTCTGATGTCCGTCCCCCCAACATATAAGCTCTGAGCAACTGCGGCGGCGCCCAATCACTGACGACATCACCTCCAGTTTGCTTGCTGGTGCTTTGTGGAATCTTCTACACCGTTTCTGGAAGTGTCATCGCAGGGAAAAGGAAAGAGGACGCGGCTTTAACTCTTTTGAACGTGACGGTTTACATTGTGCAATATACACCGTAGAACTCTCTGTCTGTCATGGCAGAGCTGGTCAGTTTTTGGAACTTGAAAGACCTTTTTGTTGTTGTTGTTGTTGTCTTTTTGGAGGGGGTTCCCCTCCGCATCGCCATTAGAAAATCCGTGCAAGGTGGAGGAAAACAAAAAAGCCGTTTGGACTTTGATGCACACTTCCTGTCTGCGTGCCGCACCCACAGCCAACAAGAGACTGAATCCCATTGGACGCCTCTGGGTGTCTGGCACAATACCAAATAAAAAAAAAAAAGGGTGGGGAGGGGGCCTGAGGGTATGTTCTCCCAATGCAGTAGACCTACGAGTGTTCCTTGTGGACACACAGGAAGGCTTCTTATCATAGCACTTATGAGGAGCTTATGGCTTCGACTCAATAAAGAAATCAAAACAAGACAAAAGCTCTGACGAAGGGAAAAACGCAACGTCATCTTTGTGACAAACGGGAACAATTGTTCAAGTGAATATCACTGTTACTCCAAAATGTCCGAGCCTTGCTCGCTCTGAAGACCGAGCGTGTGGTGGTCATCGGGGTGTGGGGCGAGTAGCGTAGGGAGGGCGTCCACTGAGTGCCTCTTCGCTGTGGTCCGCCGTCCCGACCAGGTGTCCGACAGCAGCACTTCCTCCCCCGGGCAACGTCTGGCAATAAACCAGACCAACCCTGCTCCTTCTCAGTTGTTCAAACGCAAAGATCACTTTAGCTGGAAGATCTACTAGTCATATTTCTGGATTGTCTCTTCGTTGTTGTTTTGTGTCCACGATGCATCCGAAAGAGCCTCTCACTGTTCATATGCAGAAACATTTTTGCTCAGAGGGGGCTTCTGTGTGCTCATCCTGTGTAATGAATGCAAAACATGGAGAAATACTATTGATTGTCTATCGCTTTTTGGAGCTCTTCATGCTTTCTGTTGGACAGTATTCTGTAGTACTTCCAGATCTGGGGGTGTTTTTCCCATTCTTTTGATCCAAGCTGCTCCACCTGCCCACAGGTTGCCCATTGTGACCCCCCCCCTCAACACCGGCCACATCCAGTAACAACAACCCCCCCGCCCCTGAGGCACAGAGGGCCCCTTGTATCTGTTTCTATGCAAAAGACGAGAATCCGGGGCCCTTAACAAGCACGCCGCCACTCCAGCACTGCTCCCACCCCTACTGTGAACTTTACTACGGCCGCCATTTTCTCTAGACACTGTCCCTAAAGTGGAGTGGGAAGATTTTATCAAAGGCTTGTATCCAGACTTGATCTCAGGGTAGGGGGGGGGGATACCGAGCACCACCATGCAGCTCGCACTCCACGCCTGTCCTTAGTTTCCTTGTACACACACCTCACGCAATGAAAAGACGCCAATGTACTGTGCCAACTTCATTTTGCTGAATAGAGCACTTGTGTTCCCTTTCGAAAGGAAAGGGGAAGCGGGGTGTGGGGGGGGGAGCAGCATCACACCCTGAAATGACAAATGTTTAGTTTGTTTTTTGTTTAACATAGCGCAAGGGGGGGGAGGGGGAAGAGTATCAGTTTGCTTCAGTGCACAGTTGATGATGGGTAATCCCGGGTACATATTTTTTTAAAACCAAAAAAAACCAACAACGTACAAATCACATTTTAACATCATTTTTATGAAGTTTGACATAAAAATAGTAAAGACAAAAAAAGCTTAAAAAAATTGTAAATGAGAAAACAAAAAAAACAAAAAAGATCTATGATATGTTCAAGCTCTGCACTTCTAGCTGAAACGTCTCCGGTCGTCACGTTCTGCTAACACCACAAACAAAGTAGACACACGACTGGGGTGCCTTTTATTTCAATGGATTTGATTTGTTTTTATTGTGAACGCTGTATTTATCTGATTATCGTTTTGTGTCGACATCCTGCTCAAAGCAGGCCCGACGTTGAACAGTCCATTTCCACTTGTATCGGAGTGGGTGAGAGGTACACAGTCTTAAATCAAGAAGGAAAAAAAAAAAAAAAAGGGGGTGGGGACAAAGGCTACCTTTCAGGACACTGCGTCCTGCAGCACACGAGCAAAAATCACTATTGCCTGTTTCTGTAAAACTGCCTTGATCCAAAAAGCTCAGACAGACCCAATAGTCCACCAGTACCACGCCCAGAAAGTCACAAGGGGCTTTCCCATGCTGCACCAGCATCGAGAGGCTCTCCTCTCCACAGCTCTCTACTCCATAGCAGTACATACAATATACATATATACAGTTGCATATATATACACACACAAAATGTACTTTATGTGTATATACTTTATATACATGTGCATCAACACCTCGGATGGTAGCCTCGAAAATGTTTTATTTGTGTCTGCAAGATTGAAATGAAGATGAGCAATATGTATCCCCCCCCCCCCCCCCAGACACACGCACGTGCACGCAAATATACAAAAGAAGCAATTTGGTTGTAAACGACTACTTGATCACACATTGAGCACATTCTGCTTTTCAGCCACACCATGCAGTATACGTCAAAGCCAGTGTACTGTCGTGTGTGTGCACGTGCGTGCGTTTGTTCATTAATCTGCCCTCCAGCTTTTGCTAATTTAATTTAAAAAAAAAAAAATCACATATCAAAACAATTACAAAAAATATACTATATTGAACTTGAATACTTGAACTGCGGAGTACGAATGAGTATTTGGGCCAAGAACTGCGGATTTTACACTAAAACAAGAATTAGCACTTTTTTTAAACCAAATTTATTCTTGATTTTCGCCTTCTTTTTTTTTTTCAAAATTGTATTCTCAGTATTGTCATTAGGACTTTATTCTTGCAAGATCATGACTTTACTCTCCTTGAAAGAATACAAATTATGTACAATTAGGAGTTAAGTGTTGGAAAGCTGAAAGATTTTTGAAAATAGTAACATGCTCAACTTTGAAGAAGCCTTTTGGATTACCATGACTTGGGTTATCCTTTTTTTTTTTTTTTTTCCCCCTCTCAAGACTGGCCCAAATACTCCTTGGTAATGGAGCACCAATAATGTAATGTGAAGTTAAGTCAGTAAAGGTCTCTAACTTTCTCTCGTCTACCAGCTAACATGTAGACGATGCAAATGTTTTTGCATTAAGTGAATCTTTCAGAGAGAGAAAAAAAACGAAACTGCAAGCATCAGCTACGGTTGTGTGCGACGGATGTTTGAATGTGTGCCAGAAACTGTGTATTTTTTTTTTGGGGGTCTGGTTCTAATGTTGCACTGAGTGTCTTGTGCCCCTCACTCAGCTAATCGTAGTCAAAAAGTACGGGAGGGGCGACGGTGACAATTCACGTGTACATGTTTACTCAAGGAATTTGTTTGTTTTCATTCTATCTGTACAAAAAAAAATTGATCTACCTTATAGTGGCTTTTATTGTGGAGTAATCCCGATGCGGGATTATCATTGAGTATTGCACCATTTTGTTTCAATAAGGTAAAAAAAAAAAAACTTTTCAAAAAAAGGTAAAATATAAATAAATAAATAAAAAAGAAGTAAATAAAATAAATCAAGACAAAGAGGCAAGGCCATAGTTAGGTGTAGAAGGATTGATTGACTAGTGTAGCATCAAGAAGAATTGGGAAGGAAAGGGAGGCGGGGTCATTTCAGAGGTGCCTATCATTTGTGTTCCTGTCGTTTACAAGCATTTCATTTGTGTCACCTTCAAAGAAAGTAGGAATTACTATGACAGGAATGTTGTGTTTTAATAAGCAAATCCTCTTCCGTGGAATATGGACATGAAAACCTTGCAAAATGAGGATATGTATGCTACTTTCAGAACTCTGGGATCGATCAGTGTTGTCGTCATATTTCAAGCTCGGCCCTCGTTCCTTCGTTTGTTCGCTTTCTTGCACACTTGTTGTCGAAACATTCATGAATTTTGTCTCAGGAAGGCCAGAAATTCCAACTTCCCAACTCCGCCATCATTCTTTCCCCCCCCTTTTTATTATTATTTTTTTTTTTTTTAGAATTTTTTTTTTGCTTCTCCCAAGCAAGCACTGAAGCTTTTTTCGGGGACTCTCAAAACCATGACGACAACAACATGTTTGTATTGTAGCAAGTGACATATTTACCAAATAAGACTGAGAATCAACTTTGAATATTGAGAAGTAAAAAATAAAAATAAAAAGTGCTTTACATGTGAAATCTTACGTAGAGATTGCTTTACATTTAAAAACAAGGATCAATGGAAACTCGTTTGTTTTGTTTATAAGTTTGTAAGTGCAGGATGTTCTCAATCATCTCTCCGTGTGTCCGCGCGACACTTTTCAAGCAACAGAGAGATTTCGAGCGAAAGGATCATGATCTATGCACAAAAGTGGGAGGGTTCAGGGTTTCATGTCGGCTTCTTCTTTGACTTAATGTGCTCATGTCGTTGTCTCGTGTTAGCTAACCCTTTTGACGTCACCATGCTGTGGAACCCTTCTTAACCAATGAGCGCTTGTCCTTCTGCTTAAAGCACTGTGGGTGGGCCTGAGAAGAAGCCCCGGACTTGCTTTTTGTTTGTCTTTTGAGGGAGGGATCATGTGGGTGGGGGGGGGACTTTGCCTTTCTCTCTATACTTTAACACACACACACACACAAATAATGGAAAAATGTCTGTAACTGAATTACAAAGTTGTGGCTTTTTTAATGTTGTTCCTTTTTCTCCTCATAGAATGTGATTGTTAAGACATGCACCGGGGGGAAAAAAAAAAAAAATTCCATTTGGACTATGGATCTTCTTTCGGATAATATGAATAAAAATTACATTTTCTTGGCTGTTATTTGGTGTCTTGTACTCTTTTGTTTATCCTATCGACATAAAAAGTGGAAGCCCATTGTACTGGTACCACTAATGATACTAGGCTCCCTCTAGTGGTATGTGTGGGAATCATTCTATGTCCAACTCGATTATATTTAACTTTTTCAATTGAATTTGGTTGATTTAACATATTCGTGTTTTCTATATGGCCTCGTGAGTTCATTAAACAACATTCTGAATCTATATTACCTTTGTGTAACAGGCATAGAGCAGCAAAATCTCCACCTGGTGTCGAGTGAAAATGACATCACAGTTGCTCAGGTAACAACCACTCACTGTTACATCTCAGCCACTGTTATGTGTTTCATTTTGGAGTCAGCCAGTCGCTTAAACGTTAGGCCATTTTTCCCAATTTATTTGAAGACTTCTTATTGAATGTGCTACTCTCATTATCTTGTGTTTTTACTGTAGTTTTATTTTGAATGTAAGCTGCTTTGTAACAGCTGCAGCTATTGTAAAATTTGCTGTATAAATTAAGTGGTATTGTTTTCTAGGTTTGGTGATGTGATGTCATTTTCAGTTGACTTAATATTAATTGCAATTTATTGAAAATAATTATTAATGTGGAATGAAAGGTTGATTATTTCTTGGAAAAAGTCAAGTTTATTTATAATCACACTTTCAAACTACAAATGTTGACAGAAGTGCGGTACACATTGAAATAAAATCAAATGATAAATGAAATTAAACTCAAATAGACAAGACACTAAAAATATCAAAACTATATATTCAACTTCAAAATTAACTAGACAGCTGAATAATAAGTTACCAGTGCACCCGATTTAAAATTTATACTGCAGTTCTCCCCAATTCATGCATTGGTAATGTCTAGGTAGGGTTTAAAAAAAAAAAAACTACAAAGTTCATAACCAATTCAGATTCTAATTTTGTAATACAAAGAAGAAGCCAGTGATATTTAGAAAGCTGACCTAATGGGAGTTTCGTAATGGTTTTCCGGGCAGTTTCTCTTCATTTTGTTGTTGCGATATTCTGACACCTCAATGTCGTCCATCTTAGCACTGAGGGTCTTCATCCCTGACATCTCTTCATAGATGGGCGCCGCGGGGCGTGAGGCGGCACGGCTGCGTGCTCGTTTCTGAAAACCAAATCAGTGAAGTGGGTAAACAATTCATTTCCTTTGCAAAAAAAAAAATAAAATCTGAATTCTCGCCCCTGACATGGTAGAAGTGTGGAAACAAGCAACGCAGTTGTGAAAGTACTGCGGTTAGCAGCGGAAGAGGAACCGGCGCCGCCCTGACAGCAAGCAGGTGTTAATGCTTCTGTTTGCGGTGGGACGTAGCCAAATGTAAACACATTACACTCATAATATTATGATTTTTCTTCATTTTACCATATTATTACAATGGGAGTTATGGGCAATCATCAGTAACAAATATTTTAGGAGGAAAATGCAAAGTCCCCTTTTATGTAAATTTCAGAGACTTCTTCCACTATGCTTGAACAAGAGTTGAACAAGTAGTTTTTTTTTAACTGTGTCTCTGACACAATCTTTGAGTTTTTTTCCCCCACCTCTGCACTTCAACAACTCTCAACTCACGTAATAGACGAGTATTAAAGCGAGGAACACTAGTAGGAGCAACACGGCCGAGGACAGAGCATACAGCAGCGTCCGGTAGTTGGAACACCCGCATGAACCTCCTGGGGAAAAAAAAAGACAAAAGAAGCTTTTACATTTTGCAACCAACCCCCATGAAGTAATCATATGCATGTTCATTGCAACAACAAAAAAAGCTGGTTAGGAGTACAAAGAGTTCAGTAGAATTGCGGAAGCTGACCAGTCATTTGCTTCCTAGTTTGAAGCTCAACCACAAATGATGAGGTTCCAGCTGTTGCCTGATGATTAGTGTTAGGAGATGAGTGCAATTTTAACAGATCATAGATTGAAATCACCAAGAGCCGTCAAAATGGATTAACAGGCCCGTGAAACCTTCAACGTCAAGATACTGCCGAGCTAAAATGTTCCCAAAAAAACTGTCTGTGTCTGTTAACTAATTTGCATTGGGATCAACTGAATAGAGGGGGGGGGGGGGAACTGGGCATTTACCAGATTGGGGGGTATTCACAGTACACTTAAGGTGACAAAGATTTTTTTTTTTTTTTAGAGCAACAGTATGGCTGAAACCAACATGATGAAGCAGATTTTGTTGGACGCTGGAGGTTCCACTGGATGTAAAAGTGTTATTTCGATCATCATTTCGAGGTTGTTAATTTGCCATTGTTTTGAAGCTCAGGTCCTGCTGCGCCATCACCTACCTTCCACAGATACAAAAACAGCATGTCTCATATGGAGCGAGGAGCTAATATCGTGGCGGCCCCGAAGAAGGAGCTGGCAGCTGTACAGGCCGCTATCCTCAGGCTGTAGATGTCGCAGGGTTAGGTTGTATGTGAAGCCCCCGAGGCCCGGGGCCGACCACAACTGGAATCGTGAGGAGGTGGCGGTGGGCCCATCCACCAGGTGCCGCTGGGAGTGGTAAAGTAGCTCCACGGGAGCTCGGCCTCTTCGCCGCATTAAGCTCACTCCCTCCACCGGAAGGTCCTCGCCATTTGGGGGGAGACAGGAGACGACGGCCGAGCCCCCCGCACACACATCAATGCGCTCGATGTCCACTGATCCACCGGGGAGGGGATACAAACTTAGACTCAGTGGTACTCGGTGGTTGTCGGTGCTTCCAGATGTGCAACCAAAAACATTTTCGCCTATGCTACCATTAATACAATTAATTCAGGTGTTTTGTAGAATTTTTTTTTTTTGGGGTCATGTCATTGAAATAGTCATACATATGTCAATTGTTGATTGAAAAAATATATACAACATTCTGGTCCCAACCAACCAATCCAAAACAGGCTGTGAAATAAAAAAATAAAAAAAAGGTCACTCACCGGGATTAACCAGGAGGAAAAATTCTGTGTCTCCCGGCACGAATTCGTCCTCAGACCGGTTATCGACCACAAACTCACAATAGTAGCGGTCAGTGTCGTTGGCTCTCAGATCAGATAAAGTGATGGTCAGGGAATGGTTGTTGGGGTCACCTCTGACAGCCAAGCGATGTATGTCGGCGGGGTCTTTCACATCTGCTTCGGTGCGGGTGTATTTGAAAAGCACTTCGCCGGGATGCAGCCACGTGCGCTTCATGTAGAAGCCGAAAGGAGAGGGGCTCCGGGGTTTCATGGCACATGGAAAGTCCACTGAATCACCCTCCTGCCTCTCTAGGAACTGAATGTCCCCACATACTTGGACACAAAAAAAAAAAAAAAAAAATTGTCGAGAAGATGGACTGGAAATGAAATCAAGTCAGGCAAAATTGCACAAAATCATTCCATTAGCTCCTCTCCCATTGGAGGCTTTTGTCACAGTGGACATTGATTTCCAACGTCCTGCTATACAACTAATGTGATGGAAATTACAAAGCACAAGTGCAAATATTGATTCTGCAACTATATGAATAATATGCTAGTTGTAATGTCATCAAAACAAAAATCTGAAGGTTTCTTACACGTTCAAATAAATTGGATACCATACAAATGCTAGTGGTCTTTTGTGATTGATTTTTGTTATCTCTATTCTGTTCATCCTCTCTTGTGCCAAATTGAGTTATTGCTCTGTCTGCTCCCAAACCCAAAAATTAAAAACATTCATTGAACACAAAATTCAACTCACCAAATACACTGTGAATTATCAGCAGAGTCCAGAGGTGACAGATGGTGGTCATCTTAACTTTACTGCTTAATCTTCTTTTAAAATTGCACAAAGGAGGCAGCAAAGTGAGTCATAACAACACACTATAAACCTTAAAATGGCTTTAAGAACAACCCTAACCAAGACTTCGGAAAGCGCCGCCTTCTAACCTCAAAGGAAACAAAAGAGGAAGATCCTTTTAGCTCACATTGTAATAACTTCTTTTGTTTTTCTCCTTGTCACCTTCACACAATGACAGTTTTTGTATTGATACTGCTTGCATATTTTTTTATTTTATTTATTTATGTTTTGCTCTGGGCTCTCCTAACCATACAAATCTAAAAAAGATTGGAGATTTGAATATTGTTTTCACCTTTGTATTTGTCTCCACAAGAGAGACATAGACTAAGAGAAGAAGGACATTTGTTAAAAATGTGTAGCAGGATTAGGAGAGGCGTGCTATATCACTATCAAGAATGCGCACAACTGAATGTAATGAGCGATTGGCCTCACGTTCAGAAACGAGACAGGGCCACTTTGCCACTTTCTTGACACGGACAAAAAAATGCATAAAGCTATTAGGTACGCCTGAAAATGGCGGTGTACCTAATGGAGTGTCCTTGTGACGTCACAGATCAAACAGCCAATCAGAAAGTGGGGGGTTGTTTGGGTGTGGCACTTTTCACTTTCATTTAAGCTTTGACCATGATTTTTCCCTAATGAAGTGGCCTGTTATTAGGTACACCTGAAAATGGCAGTGTACCTAATGGAGTGTCCGAATGACGTCACAGATCAAACAGCCAATCAGAAAGTGGGGGGTTGTTTGGGTGTGGCACTTTTCACTTTCATTTAAGCTTTGACCATGATTTTTCCCTAATGAAGTGGCCTGTTATTAGGTACACCTGAAAATGGCAGTGTACCTAATGGAGTGTCCGAATGACGTCACAGATCAAACAGCCAATCAGAAAGTGGGGGGTTGTTTGGGTGTGGCACTTTTCACTTTCATTTAAGCTTTGCCCATGATTTTTCCCTAATGAAGTGGCCTGTTATTAGGTACACCTGAAAATGGCAGTGTACCTAATGGAGTGTCCGAATGACGTCACAGATCAAACAGCCAATCAGAAAGTGGGGGGTTGTTTGGGTGTGGCACTTTTCACTTTCATTTAAGCTTTGCCCATGATTTTTCCCTAATGAAGTGGCCTGTTATTAGGTACACCTGAAAATGGCAGTGTACCTAATGGAGTGTCCGAATGACGTCACAGATCAAACAGCCAATCAGAAAGTGGGGGGTTGTTTGGGTGTGGCACTTTTCACTTTCATTTAAGCTTTGACCATGATTTTTCCCTAATGAAGTGGCCTGTTATTAGGTACACCTGAAAATGGCAGTGTACCTAATGGAGTGTCCGAATGACGTCACAGATCAAACAGCCAATCAGAAAGTGGGGGGTTGTTTGGGTGTGGCACTTTTCACTTTCATTTAAGCTTTGACCATGATTTTTCCCTAATGAAGTGGCCTGTTATTAGGTACACCTGAAAATGGCAGTGTACCTAATGGAGTGTCCGAATGACGTCACAGATCAAACAGCCAATCAGAAAGTGGGGGGTTGTTTGGGTGTGGCACTTTTCACTTTCATTTAAGCTTTGACCATGATTTTTCCCTAATGAAGTGGCCTGTTATTAGGTACACCTGAAAATGGCAGTGTACCTAATGGAGTGTCCGAATGACGTCACAGATCAAACAGCCAATCAGAAAGTGGGGGGTTGTTTGGGTGTGGCACTTTTCACTTTCATTTAAGCTTTGCCCATGATTTTTCCCTAATGAAGTGGCCTGTTATTAGGTACACCTGAAAATGGCAGTGTACCTAATGGAGTGTCCGAATGACGTCACAGATCAAACAGCCAATCAGAAAGTGGGGGGTTGTTTGGGTGTGGCACTTTTCACTTTCATTTAAGCTTTGCCCATGATTTTTCCCTAATGAAGTGGCCTGTTATTAGGTACACCTGAAAATGGCAGTGTACCTAATGGAGTGTCCGAATGACGTCACAGATCAAACAGCCAATCAGAAAGTGGGGGGTTGTTTGGGTGTGGCACTTTTCACTTTCATTTAAGCTTTGCCCATGATTTTTCCCTAATGAAGTGGCCTGTTATTAGGTACACCTGAAAATGGCAGTGTACCTAATGGAGTGTCCGAATGACGTCACAGATCAAACAGCCAATCAGAAAGTGGGGGGTTGTTTGGGTGTGGCACTTTTCACTTTCATTTAAGCTTTGACCATGATTTTTCCCTAATGAAGTGGCCTGTTATTAGGTACACCTGAAAATGGCAGTGTACCTAATGGAGTGTCCGAATGACGTCACAGATCAAACAGCCAATCAGAAAGTGGGGGGTTGTTTGGGTGTGGCACTTTTCACTTTCATTTAAGCTTTGACCATGATTTTTCCCTAATGAAGTGGCCTGTTATTAGGTACACCTGAAAATGGCAGTGTACCTAATGGAGTGTCCGAATGACGTCACAGATCAAACAGCCAATCAGAAAGTGGGGGGTTGTTTGGGTGTGGCACTTTTCACTTTCATTTAAGCTTTGACCATGATTTTTCCCTAATGAAGTGGCCTGTTATTAGGTACACCTGAAAATGGCAGTGTACCTAATGGAGTGTCCGAATGACGTCACAGATCAAACAGCCAATCAGAAAGTGGGGGGTTGTTTGGGTGTGGCACTTTTCACTTTCATTTAAGCTTTGCCCATGATTTTTCCCTAATGAAGTGGCCTGTTATTAGGTACACCTGAAAATGGCAGTGTACCTAATGGAGTGTCCGAATGACGTCACAGATCAAACAGCCAATCAGAAAGTGGGGGGTTGTTTGGGTGTGGCACTTTTCACTTTCATTTAAGCTTTGCCCATGATTTTTCCCTAATGAAGTGGCCTGTTATTAGGTACACCTGAAAATGGCAGTGTACCTAATGGAGTGTCCGAATGACGTCACAGATCAAACAGCCAATCAGAAAGTGGGGGGTTGTTTGGGTGTGGCACTTTTCACTTTCATTTAAGCTTTGCCCATGATTTTTCCCTAATGAAGTGGCCTGTTATTAGGTACACCTGAAAATGGCAGTGTACCTAATGGAGTGTCCGAATGACGTCACAGATCAAACAGCCAATCAGAAAGTGGGGGGTTGTTTGGGTGTGGCACTTTTCACTTTCATTTAAGCTTTGCCCATGATTTTTCCCTAATGAAGTGGCCTGTTATTAGGTACACCTGAAAATGGCAGTGTACCTAATGGAGTGTCCGAATGACGTCACAGATCAAACAGCCAATCAGAAAGTGGGGGGTTGTTTGGGTGTGGCACTTTTCACTTTCATTTAAGCTTTGCCCATGATTTTTCCCTAATGAAGTGGCCTGTTATTAGGTACACCTGAAAATGGCAGTGTACCTAATGGAGTGTCCGAATGACGTCACAGATCAAACAGCCAATCAGAAAGTGGGGGGTTGTTTGGGTGTGGCACTTTTCACTTTCATTTAAGCTTTGACCATGATTTTTCCCTAATGAAGTGGCCTGTTATTAGGTACACCTGAAAATGGCAGTGTACCTAATGGAGTGTCCGAATGACGTCACAGATCAAACAGCCAATCAGAAAGTGGGGGGTTGTTT
This sequence comes from Syngnathus leptorhynchus, assembly GCF_054491065.1. NCBI lineage: Eukaryota > Metazoa > Chordata > Actinopteri > Syngnathiformes > Syngnathidae > Syngnathus > Syngnathus leptorhynchus. The sequence continues at coordinate 13,906,387 of NC_141199.1, read as the reverse complement.
GGGTGTGGCACTTTTCACTTTCATTTAAGCTTTGCCCATGATTTTTCCCTAATGAAGTGGCCTGTTTTTAGGTACACCTGAAAATGGCAGTGTACCTAATGGAGTGTCCGAATGACGTCACAGATCAAACAGCCAATCAGAAAGTGGGGGGTTGTTTGGGTGTGGCACTTTTCACTTTCATTTAAGCTTTGACCATGATTTTTCCCTAATGAAGTGGCCTGTTTTTAGGTACACCTGAAAATGGCAGTGTACCTAATGGAGTGTCCGAATGACGTCACAGATCAAACAGCCAATCAGAAAGTGGGGGGTTGTTTGGGTGTGGCACTTTTCACTTTCATTTAAGCTTTGACCATGATTTTTCCCTAATGAAGTGGCCTGTTATTAGGTACACCTGAAAATGGCAGTGTACCTAATGGAGTGTCCGAATGACGTCACAGATCAAACAGCCAATCAGAAAGTGGGGGGTTGTTTGGGTGTGGCACTTTTCACTTTCATTTAAGCTTTGCCCATGATTTTTCCCTAATGAAGTGGCCTGTTATTAGGTACACCTGAAAATGGCAGTGTACCTAATGGAGTGTCCGAATGACGTCACAGATCAAACAGCCAATCAGAAAGTGGGGGGTTGTTTGGGTGTGGCACTTTTCACTTTCATTTAAGCTTTGACCATGATTTTTCCCTAATGAAGTGGCCTGTTATTAGGTACACCTGAAAATGGCAGTGTACCTAATGGAGTGTCCGAATGACGTCACAGATCAAACAGCCAATCAGAAAGTGGGGGGTTGTTTGGGTGTGGCACTTTTCACTTTCATTTAAGCTTTGCCCATGATTTTTCCCTAATGAAGTGGCCTGTTATTAGGTACACCTGAAAATGGCAGTGTACCTAATGGAGTGTCCGAATGACGTCACAGATCAAACAGCCAATCAGAAAGTGGGGGGTTGTTTGGGTGTGGCACTTTTCACTTTCATTTAAGCTTTGACCATGATTTTTCCCTAATGAAGTGGCCTGTTATTAGGTACACCTGAAAATGGCAGTGTACCTAATGGAGTGTCCGAATGACGTCACAGATCAAACAGCCAATCAGAAAGTGGGGGGTTGTTTGGGTGTGGCACTTTTCACTTTCATTTAAGCTTTGACCATGATTTTTCCCTAATGAAGTGGCCTGTTATTAGGTACACCTGAAAATGGCAGTGTACCTAATGGAGTGTCCGAATGACGTCACAGATCAAACAGCCAATCAGAAAGTGGGGGGTTGTTTGGGTGTGGCACTTTTCACTTTCATTTAAGCTTTGACCATGATTTTTCCCTAATGAAGTGGCCTGTTATTAGGTACACCTGAAAATGGCAGTGTACCTAATGGAGTGTCCGAATGACGTCACAGATCAAACAGCCAATCAGAAAGTGGGGGGTTGTTTGGGTGTGGCACTTTTCACTTTCATTTAAGCTTTGCCCATGATTTTTCCCTAATGAAGTGGCCTGTTATTAGGTACACCTGAAAATGGCAGTGTACCTAATGGAGTGTCCGAATGACGTCACAGATCAAACAGCCAATCAGAAAGTGGGGGGTTGTTTGGGTGTGGCACTTTTCACTTTCATTTAAGCTTTGACCATGATTTTTCCCTAATGAAGTGGCCTGTTATTAGGTACACCTGAAAATGGCAGTGTACCTAATGGAGTGTCCGAATGACGTCACAGATCAAACAGCCAATCAGAAAGTGGGGGGTTGTTTGGGTGTGGCACTTTTCACTTTCATTTAAGCTTTGCCCATGATTTTTCCCTAATGAAGTGGCCTGTTATTAGGTACACCTGAAAATGGCAGTGTACCTAATGGAGTGTCCGAATGACGTCACAGATCAAACAGCCAATCAGAAAGTGGGGGGTTGTTTGGGTGTGGCACTTTTCACTTTCATTTAAGCTTTGACCATGATTTTTCCCTAATGAAGTGGCCTGTTATTAGGTACACCTGAAAATGGCAGTGTACCTAATGGAGTGTCCGAATGACGTCACAGATCAAACAGCCAATCAGAAAGTGGGGGGTTGTTTGGGTGTGGCACTTTTCACTTTCATTTAAGCTTTGACCATGATTTTTCCCTAATGAAGTGGCCTGTTATTAGGTACACCTGAAAATGGCAGTGTACCTAATGGAGTGTCCGAATGACGTCACAGATCAAACAGCCAATCAGAAAGTGGGGGGTTGTTTGGGTGTGGCACTTTTCACTTTCATTTAAGCTTTGACCATGATTTTTCCCTAATGAAGTGGCCTGTTTTTAGGTACACCTGAAAATGGCAGTGTACCTAATGGAGTGTCCGAATGACGTCACAGATCAAACAGCCAATCAGAAAGTGGGGGGTTGTTTGGGTGTGGCACTTTTCACTTTCATTTAAGCTTTGACCATGATTTTTCCCTAATGAAGTGGCCTGTTATTAGGTACACCTGAAAATGGCAGTGTACCTAATGGAGTGTCCGAATGACGTCACAGATCAAACAGCCAATCAGAAAGTGGGGGGTTGTTTGGGTGTGGCACTTTTCACTTTCATTTAGGCTTTGACCATGATTTTTCCCTAATGAAGTGGTCTGTTATTAGGTCAGTGCTTCTCAATTATTTTCTGTGATGCTGCCTCCCCTGGGGAAAAGAAAACATTTTGCGCCCCCCCCCATGTTATTAACATTAAAGAAAAACAAAAAGTCAACTTACAATAAAGAATAACTTTATTGATAACATTGTTTAATAGTCTGTAACATAACAGATTCAAAGTGCATCATTTTGCCTGAAATTAAAAATATTTATTAATTTATAATTATTCGTACTATAAACATTCTTGACCAACTGCCATTTTATGTTGAAAAAAAATAGCAAATATTAAATTCAAAGTTATCAGCAACATCAACTCAAATTTTCATGTGGGGGCTGTGGCTCAGGCAGTAGAGTGGGTCGTCTAGTAACCACAGTGATGGAGTTCGATCCCTGCTCTGTGACAGTAACATGCCGTCAAGTCCTGGAGCAAGGAAATTCTCACACCTTACCTCCACGTCGCCGTTGTAATCTGAGAAAATGTCACCAATTGGCTTACCTGGTAAAACATTTAATATTTTAAAAAAATTAACCTACAAAACAAACTATGAATAAAACAATTTGTGCATTTTTTAAATCAAAATGACGCAACATGACGGAGACCATATCCACGGATGAATTGTTGACAATATTCTGCCCGTTTTCGCTGAAAAACATTTGACATCTTATCGGCATGATTGGGGTGCAATGACTTTATAAGTGCCGCCTTCATTTATTTGGCTTCATACTGTCCGCTGCCAACATTGTAAGGCACAGTAAACACACCAGTCTTTTCTCGCATCGTAGTCACACTGAGCCGAGCGCTACGTACGCTTCGTCATATTTCCTTGTCTTAGCTTTCATGTAACTCTCAATTTCGTCTCTCTGTCTCTCTCCGCCGTTCTTTTCAACCCCGTTAAATATTTTTCCATGGTGACTCACTGCTCTTTTTATTGCCTGCTCTGTGCTGTGTGTGTGTATGTTGAACGATTCGTTTGAACGAATCTTTTAAGAGAACTGATTCTAAAGATTCACTTCGCTTAAAAGAACTGTAATGCACATCACTAAGTAACAGTGTTAAATACGGCGTTTAGCCTATCATCCGACACGCTAGGCGGAGTAAAGAAACAACAGCGAGCCGCAGCAGTAAAAGAAGAAGAAAAAAGAAACGAAGAAGAAATAGAAATTTTAGGCGCCATTTTTGCGGGAAGTTTGTGCTCGCGGTGTTTGTTTACACGAAGATAAAGAGCAATGGCTGAAAACGCCTATCCCGTTCACCCCGTGGATGTGGTGGTGAGGTTTTACAAAACAGAAGTCCTTCTTGGCGAAGAAGCAAAACATTTCAACAAGAGCGATCTTGCTCCGTCTCCAAAGGTAACTGTGCGCTCTGGATGAACTCCGAGCGTTTCAAAACATGAATAAAACAACAGCTTACTTTAGGCTACTACCGCAAAAGTTAAGTCATGTTTTTACATCTTGCAGAAAAGAGAAAAAAAAATTGGGGAATTGCTTTGATTACTTTGGTAATGGCCAGAACGATGTGTTTTGTTTTTGACTTAAAGTGGGCGTTAACTTCCAATGCACTTTAACTTCCTTGAATTGCCTAAGTTTGATTTGTCGTGCTCAATTTTTTTTTTTTTTTTTTTTTGCCTGAACTTTAGAAGCTTATCCCTTTCTTTCTTTACAGCCAGAAGCAGTGCAATTACTCTACATGAGAGTACTGCATCAGCTCTTCCCTTTCAGAGCTGAATACCACTCAATGGTTAAGTATTGTTTCTAAAGTTAGATGGTCACCAGATTCTTCCTCAAGGTCCCTTCAGTTTAATCAAATTTCATCTCAATTGGGAATTAATTGATTTGTTGTGGATTAAGGTCAGACCTGACAAGTGACAGCATTTCAATAGTGACACAAATTCCAAATTTCTTTCGTGCCCTTAATGTCCCTCATAATTTTGGGGCCCCTTCCTAATCTGAATATTTAGCTCCGATTGCTGTTTTGCAGAACTGACTGTTTAATATCCATTTTCCAACAGGTTACATTTGTGGAAAACATTCAGTCCCCAGAATCTTACGAGGGGGCAACTGGCATCTTCTGTATCTGCTCACAAATGTGAGGTTTTTTTTTTAAAAATGTGAAACTGTGCTCAAATTGAAACGTTTTTTTCTTACTAATTTGCTCTTGGCAAATAGCCATAATATTGGTATGATGCTATAAACACAATGCGTTGGTGAAAATCAAGCATTTCTAGTAAACTTTCTTGTGTTGCTCTTGCATTTCTTCTACTTTCTTCTCATTATACATGACATCATCTTTTTATAGGCAGCAGTTTCTCCCCATGTGTTTGGTATATGACTTCTCGCTGAATGACCTACTAGCACCAAGTAAGTTTTAAATGGATTTTTTAAATTCTATTTCTGATCAATGCATTTATGAAATGTAACCAGATCATATTTTGCTTCATCTTTTTCAGAGAAACAGCGAACACTTTCTATCTTGAGTGCCATCATGAACTTTCTTCAATTCAGGAAGCAGAGAATTGATGTCATGTCAGCAACAAAAGCCAAGTTTGTATGTGATATATCCTATTTTTTGCTTTGAAAGTGCAGGTCACTTTTCTTGCAAGTTTAGTATGCCGCAAATTATGATCCTAAAGCACTGTATTCATTTTAAACTCTTCTATGAAACAGTTGGCACTCGTTTGTTTTACGGAGGACAATGGTTAGCTTGTTTTTTCCTCAGAGGGCGGCCTTAGACATGCAGCAGACTCTTGCCAAAGGAAACCTAGAAGCAGAAAAAAAAATTCAAATGCTGAGGTAAGTCTTAAAGTAAACATGCTTGTGCATTCAGGTCACACTTTTGAACCATTCTTCACTTAAGCAACATTTTTTCAGGTGCTTGTAAGAATCACACTATCATTGTGATTTTTTCTTTTTTTTAACACCTTGATTTGCGCATGCTATAATTCACATTAAAGCTGAAGTTTGCAATTTTCAAATTGATTGCAAGATTTGAATGAAGACTCACTTTACTCCCACATTCTACGAGCTCACCTGTGAACAATGAAATTGTTGAGCTGTCCAGGGCTCCGAAGATGCTTTTATTTTTTGACACTTGTTCAGGACCATTCCACCAGAGCAACAAGCGGAGGCTGCTAAGCTGGAAGCTGCCCTCTCGGAACTGCACGCTACCACCGCACCTTTGTTAAACGAAGTAGTAAGTGGTGACGCCGTTCATCATAGCATTTAACTGTCAGTCAAGGTCAAATGAAACTGGTCATCTGCTTTCAGAAAATTAAAGACGACGCCATTACAGAGGGGAAATATAGAATCGCTGAGATTACAAAGAAACTGGTATGAGGGGTTTTGTAAACTACTGATGATGCTTCCATTTGAGATGATTGAGTGTCCCTTTTTTTTTTTTAGGCCCAGGTGAAGGTGGAAATAAACACCATGAAGGAGGACATGAATAAAGTCAAGTCTCAAATTGTTGAGTCGCCGGAGGAGTTACAGATCCAAATGGAGAGAATGAGGGAAAATATCAGTGATATAAAAAGCTCTTTAGTGAGTGAACATTCAAGTTGGATGGCAGCCAATATTACAAGTATCGAATCCAGTTCAAATTGTTTTTGAGAACTGTTTCAACTGTGTTCACCTTAGGCAAAAACGGATGGGGATATCGTGGAGCTTCAAAACATGGTCCAGAGAATGAACCGCACTGACATGGAGATGCAGCAAATGTACAATTTGTTGCTGGATCTGGAAATCTGCATGAACGACGGAAAGCGGCAGGACGAGGAGGTATGATCAGAAGGAGAAAGTTTGTCTACTGGTTTAAAGATTTTCGGATGAAACTAATGTTTCGTGCTTTGGAGTTAAAAAAAACAACAAAACATTCATTTTTCATGTGCACGTTATGCAGTACAAGCAGCTTGTTTCTCAGTATGAGAAAAAGCAGAAGGAGCTGAAGGAGCTGTGCAAAGACGAGGAGCTGCTTAAACGAACTCTTGACAAAAAGCTGGACCGGGGGGTCAAAAATAACATCCTCAGGCAAAAGAAGAAGGCCATCAAGGAGCAACATATCAATGATGTGTTGGGGTATGCACGCAAGCTTATACTATTGATCAACTTTGCATTTACTGCATTCAGTCAGTATGAGCGGGCATGTTTGATCTCTAGACATGTCTAATGTGATGTGTGTTCGAGAACTAGGGAGCTGCTGATGGTGAATCAACATTTTCCGACTGGCAAATGCAATCAAACTTACTTGCGAGTACTCCATTGAAATACGGGGAAAATGCAACACTTGCGGCATTCATTCAAACCTCTTTTAGATTACATTCATACGCATTTGCCAATCCAAAATGTTTACTCATCATTTGCAACACCTCTAAATGTGTTTGAAAAGTGAGGCCGAGTGCTACATTTTTTTTTGCTGAGGACTGACAATATTGACCTTGATACTTTTTGTGTTATGTAAATTAACATACTTTTTGCATTGGTTTTGGTCCAATCTAATCCAGAGAATGGAACAAAATAGGTCAGAAACGTGAGGAAAAGGTAGACGAAATCCAAGCGCTTTCCAGAGAGAATCAGCAGCTGAAAGTTGAGGTCCAAAGCCTGACAGGCACCTGCAGCCAACAAACCAAGAAAGCTCAGGTATGACCACAAGAATCGTTTCATTCAGTGTGGCTTCTGACATTCTTTTCTGTCTCCAGGCTATGTATGACACTCTGGCAACTGCCATGGATGAGATGGACAGGAGAATTGAGATGATGATCTTAAATATAAAAGAAAGTGCCACTAAGATGTTGGCAAGTTTCCAATAATCTTTGCAATTTTAATTCAAAATGGATGTTACACGTCTACGTGAGTTAGCGTCCAAGCTAGAATGCTAACCATTTCTCAGCAGTTGACAAAAGCATTCAGCAGTAGGTAGCGTCTTAAATCATCATGCTAACTTGTGGGTTCTGTAATAAATATATTATAGGTGTGTGTCTATTTTTCAATCCATTGTTTCACTGAGACTTGCTATATTAGGCAGATTCAATGTCCACAGTTAAGCACATAAGGCAGAATAATGGCATCACTTTCAGCGTTTATTTGTGAATGTTACAAAACAATGGCTTTGACACACATACTGCTGCCAACACCCTACAGGGGGCCACATTTCGACATGTTTTCCAAGTTTCCTTCCTACAGCTGAAATGGTTCTACAGTTGGATATGTTGGCCCAGAGTCGGACATTTCTAAAGGACCCAAACTATTGTCCACCTGGAAATCTAACTGAACAGGATTTCATGCTTGTTGTTGACTCTTTATCTTATATTACTTTTAACTCCTGCTTTAGTCTAATGCAGTTTTTTTTTGTTTGTTTACTTACCATGCAAGTCCATTCCGCGACTGTACAGTTAACTTCAATTAGCAGTTCATCGGTCTGTGCCGTCTAATAAACTTTGAACCATAGAGCATTATGAGATGAAATACAGTACAGACCCACACTACACAGAATAGCGGGTACTTACTGGGGTTTAAAGGCCTGTAGCGCCAGAAGAGTGGGTACAAGGCTGAAAAGTGGAGTGCTACAGATGACAAACACATACAAAGCAGTTAAGTAATCGGAGGGATCTTTTTAATCCACAAATAATTGTTGACAAAAATCCTTAAGAACTCAACCAACCTGATCAAATGCCTGCCCAGAAGACAGGCAGCTAACATGACAAATAGACAAGAAAGCATTTTAGTAACCCGGAATACGCATACTGCAGTAAATAAGGCTAGTTGCAGATCATTTTTGGAGGAACAAAAAAAACATTTGGCCAGGTCAGGTTTATATATGCTTCCAATTAATGAAGTTCTAGCTGCTATTTGCTGCAGTTCCTGTATTACTGGGTGTTACAGGTTTTTGGCTTAAAGCGCAAAGTGTGTGTAGGTCCTCAACATCTTGGAAGTCATTTCTATGGCAATTATTCTCAGGTTATTATGTCATGCATAGTTAGAAGCCACAAGTTGACCATCTTCATTCAAGACCAATAAGACCTTTGGTTAATGTCAATATTCAGTCTATTAGAATATGATGTCATTCTGATGGATGACACCAAAAAGTAACGATGGCCAACTTTGTGTTGCGTGTCAAAACGATACAAGACTTGGTACAAACCTTTGTGACTCACCTTCACGCACGTCACAACAAACCAGCACTGCGGTTTTAAGGTGGATTTTATTACAACAGCTTGATAAAACATTACAAAGGATGCACACAAGGATCATTTTTAAGCAGGAAATACTAAAACAAACCTGAAATAAGAAGAAAAGCTAGACTCATGAGCCACAGAAAGTACATAGTTGGAATCATCACCGAAACCCTCACCAACCAAGGTTGGGGACGCAAGTCCAACAGCATCTAAGAATGCTGTGAGGGCCTCGAGTGATCTACAAAAAAAAAAAAAATATGTTTTACAGGATAAACTTGCCTTTGTAAGGGGGGGTTGGTACGTTCATGTAAGTCCAGCAGCTTCAACAGAAATATGACTGAGTTTAACACACTTCACCCCTAAGAACCTGAGTGAAACCTACGAGGGGAAAGAATTTTATCTCCACAAGTGATCAAATGAGAAAAGAAGCTTTGTGTGGTAACATGAAATAAATGTCCATGTGTTGCCAAGAACAATTACATCTTCGCCGCCGCAGCAGGCCTTACTGCTCTTAGGTCTGAAAATGCACAAGGATGAGAGAAAGGTATGAACCTCAAACCTAATGTTGTGGCTGCTTCGCCGCTTCAGTAGCGCCCGGCGGGAGACATGACGGGCGGCCTCATGCCCATGGGAGGGCCTCCCTGGAAAGGGGGCACCAGAGGAGGACCCTGCCCAAATGGAGGCATCCCTCCAGGCATGTAGCCTGGCATGCCCTGTGGGGGAGCACCGTATTGACCTACAGAGAACACACAGAAATTTCATTTTACACGTCACATGCCATACTATTTATCAGTAACATGTTTGCGGTTGGAAATGGCCAAGATGCAATTTTTCAACCAATTCGGTTAAGCTGTAACTTAAAATTAATTATATCGTTCAAATAAAAAAAAATACATGTGACTGTTGGGGTTTCTCCATTCATGATGAGTAAAACGTTATGTTCCTTCATTGGTGATGTGGCCTGAATTTATTCCCGAGTCATCAAAAAAAAAAACCATCTGCATCAAACCAATGCGGATTGGCAGTAAGTGAGCGTTGCTTCTTGTGCCATGTGAAGAGCACAGTCAAAGTACACAACCTCACGACGTCTAATCTGGGTGCGAAAAGCGGTCGTCTTCTAACCGTGCATGGGATGCCTCATGCCAGGCTGCTGTGGTGGCAAACCTTGCTGCGGGGCCATCATGCCGCCGACAGCTGCCGCCGGGGGAGCAGCCGCGTGGGCCTGAGCTGTCCTGGCTAAGAGACGCTGGTAACGGGGCAACTGGGCTTTCAGTTCCTCCTGTGGGGAGGGACAGGACACAGAGCAGCCAATTAGATTTCCAGAAACACTGCCGTGTCCCTTTACAGCACAACCATGAATTTCCACAAAAGCAAACGAGCGAGGCCAACTAAAAAATAAAAAAAATAAACCTTTGAATTTATCGCATGCATTTACAATACTCTTCCAAAAGCGATTACGTATACTGTTATATGCATCAGTCATTACTTACTGTGCAAAGGGCAAAAAAAAGAGTTCAAGCAACTTACCAGCGAGATATCCTCATCAGGGTGGATCAACTTACTAGTTGCACTCGTGGCGGACAGGGTGGCAGGTTTAGTGGGCACTGTGGCCGGGGCTTTGGCCACAGTGCTGCTAGAGGGGTTAGAAGAGGAAGTGGAAGCGGAGGAAGAGACAGAGGGTTGGGTATATGCGGGGAATGTTGCTTTGGGCGGGTCTGAGGAGGCTGCGCTGGCGCTGTGGGGGTTTGCTGCGGCGGCTCCTGAAGCACTTTGCTGGGCCTGCGCGGAGAACAGGGAAATTAATGAACAGCACGACAGAGACCCGCTACGGACTTCACAGAGGACGCAAAGCCACCCAAACATTCCAGATAGAAGAGCGCTGACGTGAACCCCCGCTGCATCGTGGTTCGTGCCCGCTTTGAAATTTTGCATCAGTTTAACTGGGAGTGACAAAAGGCGTGAAGCAAAATACGCTGTGCTTATTTGGAAAATCGCAAGCAAGTCTTTCCTCCAAATGAAGTCACATGATCGATAATTTGTGGCAAGTTGGAGAAAAGACGTACTTTGAAAAATGTGTTTTAATAATTGCAAATGCATTTGAAATCTGATCTGCACTTCAGTTTGTATTTTTTTTAAGTAAATTTAAAAATTTAGGTCAGGCGAGGTCTGTACCACAACAAAAGGGAGGATTATTTTACAGCTGGTCTGAATAAGAACATCCTCCAATTTCTCATCACCAAAAGTGAAATCTACCAATCAAATAATGCTGCAGATAGGTTTTGCACGACGACGATAGGCTCTTGTCTAAACCGCAGATTTGAAACCTACTGCGGCTGGCTGTGTCTAGAATGTATCCCTCACGAGAAACAGGGGTCCACTGTTTTCATAATGTGGAACAATCCTTGGATTGAATTTCGATTCCATTTTTGGATTGAATGTACACATACATTTAGAATTCAATGCCAGATAATTCATGCAAGTCCACAAAGGGCAAGATGATGCAGACACATTATCGCTGTGTATCATTGTAGGGCTGGGCGATTACGGGAAAAGTACACCGATTATTTTGACTAGTATTGAAACAGTCATTAATAGTCAACTTCTCCGTGGGGTTCAAAACTTCATCTTTGTTCAACAACAACAACAAAAAAAAACCCACAAGCACCAAATAAATTAGCATCAAAGTAAAATCTAGTAAAAGTAGAATGTCGCAATTCAATTAGCTGTGCCACTCCGAGTGCTTGCGTGTGAATATTCCTTATTTGAAGGAATTTTATTCTCCGAATCTGTCAAAGGGATTTTACCACTGACAACTAGAATTAGCACCGGCGATGCTTCAAATACAAAGTATGTATTATATTTAAATATACAATGTGTAATTCGTTAAGTTGTCCGGACTTGACTTCCCCTTTAATTGTTTTTATATTGGAAATCCCAATTATTTTGGGGCGAATTGCCCAGCCCTAATTGTTAGTCCCAAAAATCTCATGCATTAGAATAAAGATGTTGTCTGGGCTTATTATGTAACCATCAGTGGCTGCCGGTCTTACCTTTGCAGCAAAAGTGCAAGGAAAACACTGTTAGCAATCTGCCTGGGTTTCAAGTAAAGTTAGTGTCTGTGTGTGTGTTTAAGGGGGAAAGGGGGGGGGGGGGGGGGGCATGCATCTAGATTGCCAGCCACAGTCTGATCTGTGAGCGTACTTGTGGGGTGTTAGGAAAGGGCGGCTGAGAGGAGGCAGACTGTTGGTCTGCAGGTGGAGAGGAAACAGCTGCTGTGCCCATCTGCAGCATGGTGAAAAGGAGATGACAGCGTCGGCATATCAAGAGTATGGAACATTACAAATAGCAGCGGGTGAGGTGCAAACCAGTTGGACGCGAGTAATGGCTCAAAAGCCCCTTCGCGTTGCAATCATATAAAAAAGAAATACATTTTGTGGAAGCGGGGCTGAAATACAAAGATGCCCTGCAGGGTACCCACCTGTGCCGCACTTGGGAAAAGAGGCTTGGAGACAGCGGGCTGGGCCGCCGGTACCGTTGGTCGACTGGGTATGACTCCTGCTACGGGGGCGGGGCTCATGTGGGGCATCCCTGGCCTGGGAGCCATGTGTGGAGGCATTCCTGAGACCCAAGATCAAAGCTTTAGGAGATTTGGAGAATGTTTATTGTGTAAATTCAAAACTCATTTTCATCTCTGAGGATTTTCCTCTTGGTTGACACGCAATAGTGGATAGATTTATTTTTTAGTATTCAGGGTTTACTGTGTGTGTGTGTGTGTGTGTGTGTGTGTGTGTGTGTGTGTGTGTGTGTGTGCCTTTGTGTTGTAATATTTCGCAAAACAGAGCCTTAGAATGCTGGTCTCCTGTTCGAAACTACTCAAAGATTAGAAAAACTTGTAGGAGAAGAGGCCTATAGTTGAGAAAATAGAGCAAAGTAAAAACTTGCTTCGCTTCAAACAAACTAACCTGGCGGCATCCCGGGCATGCCTGGCATCATGGGAGGCATCATCCCACCCATTGGCATCATTCTGAAAAAGACATTCAATTGAGTAACTGGCATTCCCAGCGACTTTCAAGCACAGCGAAAAAGCTGATGTATTATCCAACACAAAATCCTCCAAGACTGAACTGGTACCCTGGAGGCATGCCGTGCATGGGAGGCATTCCGTGCATCATGGGCGGAACACCTGGCATCATTGGAGGCATTCCTGTAACAGTGACGAAGAGAGCATTTATAAAAATGATTGGAACGACAAATGGAGGCTGCGCATATTTTCATGACCACTTTTAAGTTGGTCTCCTCAACCTTGATATGCACCGGGCGGCATCCCCGGTCCCCCAGCAACAGGGGGAATCCCTGGCTGAGCCATGGGAGCAGCATAGCCTGACTGAGGTGGCACTCCAGCCACCTGCGGCACCGATGGACCTGGTTCATCATCGTCGTCATCGTCATCCGAGTCATCTGGGTTTTTCTTTTTGCCATCTGAAAGCGTAAGATAACAAAACAATGCAGGGATGTATCTAGCTATGATCAATTAAGTCATTTATGTTGTGGATTAAGCAATAACAAGAATAAACCATATTTTATTTCCATCTCCTAATTCAAAAACAGTCAATTATTTCAAGCAGAAAATGCAACCCCAAATAATTTTGATTTAGTCACCAGTCTCTTCTGACACAAACCATTAGTCTGCTTTCATGGAGGACTACAAAAATGTGTAAATATTAACTTTACCAGGCAGTTTATTGTGTTAACTTAAATACCACAAACCTTGAGATTTCTGTTCTAACGTCCGTCTCCTCTCTTGCATGTCTTTGTCAGGAATCCCCTCCATACCATAGATCTCAAGCTCAATGTCTGTTCTTCCAGGAATCGCATTTGGCACACTGTCAATTGTCTCTTTGTGTACCTGTAATGCATCCAAAACAAGCTGATGCGTGTCACAAGATAAGGGCAATTTATTGAGAGCGATAAAACAAAGCCAACCCACCTGCATGCAGTGAATGGCCAGGCCCGGGCCAGTGTATAACTTCTTGTGGCAAATGTGGCATTTGAAATGCTTTGCCTTTTGGTGCTGGATGAGGATCTTTTCATCGTCAAAATCTCGATTGCAGTACCTTGGAGAGGAGACTTAAGGAATGTTCTCGTATTACGTAAAACAAACGAAACGAAACCACACTGTAGAAAGCGGAAGAGACTCGCTACTTTGTTTCGAACAGTTCCGGATGTTAAACCATTACATGTTTTAGCGACAAATCTGGATTTATCTTAAGGAGGAACTTGAACGCGACGTCAAAGCGCTTAGAGTACACGACGTGTTGATTCCTCAGGCGACAATGCTAGGCTAACATCTTAGCTAGCATTGGTTAGTTATACAAATAAACAAAAACTTAGATTAATTTCACCAATTCACAACTGAGACAAGATTACGGAGTACTTCTAAATAAAGCGACTCGGCAACACAAAATGACTTAAAAGCAGCATTAGTTATCTTACGCATCAATAAACGTCCGGGCTAGTTTAGGCCTGTCTTTTGTCAAGCTAGGTCCGAATTTTTACGGCTTTTTCCCCCCCGATTTGCGTTTCCATTCAGACGGATACCAGCACCAAGGCTTCATCTGCTTCTTCTTCTTTCGCCCCATGCTTGTAAAGAATACTGAAAAGCAAGTTGTCGTCTATTAAATTCTTATTATCTGTTTGACAACAGCATGCTGTAATTCAACCTCAACGCCGAAAATGGCGCCTAATGCAGGAAGTAGAAGCGGTGAGTTTTGTACGTGACGTCACACACAAAAATGACGCGCCTAATTTACGCCTATAGGACTTAACAATGTTTTTTTTTAAAATCGTAATTAACACATTTTCTTCGTTTATTGTGATAACACCGGGAATAAACTATATAGTAAATAATTTCCCGTCTGTGCACACGATGCCAGTTTGGGTGCGGCTAAAAACCCGGGACAGTACCCAGTCTCGCGAGAATACATGTAATTGGTCAAGCGTCCGCTTGATGGCGCATAATTCATATTCATTGGGAAGAAAATACTGAACTACAAAATAAAGGGCAGCATTCTTTGTCTTGACTCCACATACCACTATTGTTGTATAGCTTGACTCAGAACTAATATATGTAAATAAGTAATAAATGGCAGTGCAGTGCACTAATCCCTATATCATAGTTCTGAAGGTCAAGGAGTTGACTTTTGACCTAATGATGACATGCACTATAGCAAATGGATGTATGGATATTTAATAATAATCAACAGTTTTGTTTCTGTATAAAATGGTTTAATTACTCCAGTATTTACATATCAAATCTACAAAATATCCACGATGTTAAAATATTAGTACCCATCACATTAGTGACGTGTCACAGTCCCGATGATATATTTAGACTATTTTCAGACTCACTTTTAAATAGGAGGCATACAAGATATTATATACAATGCAGACAGGCCACACAATGCACGCAACATATCAATATCTCAGAATAAAAACAGCAAACACGTGAATCTGTGTTTAAATATACATTAATCCGTTTTGTGCGAAGCAGTTACCAGAGTAACATGAGGTTAAAATTACAGTACCAACGACAGCTCAAATCAATGCAACAACTCTTTGCAATTTTTGCATCATGACAAACTTGAGTGTGAACTAACATCGGTTTAGTGAGTCAAAGTCACACTTGTGGGCAGCTCTGTTTGTTTTGTTGCCATAATACAGATAGTAGTTCACCATCATACCAACAACAAATAAAATCAGCAGACGTTCACAATCTCTAAACACAACAGTTTGGCATCACATCTGAAAGCTTATCATTTCTGAATGGCACTTGTGCTTGTGTATTGAGCTGTATACACACATTTTGATGCAGTTGTTACAAAAAAAGGTCAAAGACACATGAATAAGGTTTGGAGGACATTGAATACAAAAAAAGCTATATGATAAAATGGAACGGTCTCATCTCACAATTTATGAATTTGAAATTATGCTTGTCGCTGATGGAAAAACTCTCCCAATTTATTTATTTTTTGACAAAAAAAAGTTTGCATGTTTTATTGCATAAAACAGTTCACAATAATCCAAAATAGCAAATCTCTCGATCTCATGATGACAAAATGATGAGTTGTGCAGATTTACTTTTCCCAAGTCATGAGTAGGCACCATCGGGTTGAGTGTAGTGAGAGACTAATGTCCACATACACATAAATTTAAAAATAAAATTCCTATCCTCATGTCCAAAATAAAAGGTATCATTTTCACTAATATTAGTGGTTTTGGTGCGTTTGGGCTGCAAATACATGCCAAAGCAGGAGGTGGTGCTATAACATCTATCAGTAAACCCCTTTGACATTCAAGCATTTGCAGAAAAGAAACAAGAGACGTCAAGGGAAAGGAGTGGATTAGCTCACTTGGAAATTAAGTTAAAAAATGAATTAGCAATAAATAAAAGTGCCACGCTTGGCAAAAGCAAATGCAGGAATACACAAGTGATGTTTTTGGATTGTGGGTGGAAGCAGAGCAGAGAGAATGCTCCACACAGGAAGGCCGGAGATCACTATGGAACCCTAAACCTTCAAAGTGCGAGGCACATGTAATAATCACTACCAATGTGCTGTCCTCATACAGAAGATCAAAATGGGGAACAAGCGTACACAGTTCTGCTACATCCCACCTTTGTTATGACTGATGCTACCTCATCAGGACAATGGTGTCACTCACGGTGGTGGAGGCAATCGTACTTCAAGCAAACTGTAGGCAAAAATGTTCCAGAACACGGCGCAGAGCACAAACAAGGTGTAAACGCAGAAGAAGATCC
Source organism: Syngnathus leptorhynchus (assembly GCF_054491065.1). NCBI lineage: Eukaryota > Metazoa > Chordata > Actinopteri > Syngnathiformes > Syngnathidae > Syngnathus > Syngnathus leptorhynchus. The sequence continues at coordinate 13,889,830 of NC_141199.1, read as the reverse complement.
AAAAGAGGGATTGCTCCTGGAGCCGCTGCTCGTAGTTCTGCAGGACCACCACGCCCAAGGTGAGACCCACCATCACCCCGCCCAGGTGAGCTACAAAGCTGGGGTTGGGGCAAGGAGGAAATGCTGGCGGGTAAAAGCGGAGCCACACCGCCCGGCCAAATTCAACACTCACTGTGTGTGCAAAGAAAAAAAAAAGTTCCAAATATATTGGTTAAAATATCTTAACAGGTTGACTAAATCAATCAGACTTACTGCACACCAGAGCCATGGCCATCCGGAATAATTTAAACTGACACTTCATGCCGGACCAGTTCTATAAAGGAAAGACAGTATGAACAGTAAGACAATCAATATTATGGTCCAAAATCAAGCCTTCACAAAATGTCTAGGAATGTACGCCATGTTCAGATGGAGCTGCACCTGCAGCCGGATTCTAAAAAGAACCTGCTTTGATGATGAAGTCTAGTGAGTGATGTGATAACCATCGAACTCATCACGTTGAGTCACAAACGACACACACACTTATTACCATGACTACGTTGGCCAGGTGGGCAGAAACCAGAGCGTACACCCCACCAGAAGAACCGACCACGGGAGCCGTCATGTCAGTGACCGACACGGCCAGAGAGCCTGCGGAGATCAGATGCATCACATATGAGAGAACATCACCGAGATTAATTTTAGAACCGATACGGGAAGTGCGAGAAATGATCAAACAAGTCTTCAAAGTGTGTCTAGATTCAACCGCCCATCGCAAAATGAGAAAGCAATCTATACAGTTTTACTTCAAGGCTTCACAGTTGTAATAAAAATGAAACGATCCATTTTTCATCCATTGAAAAAGAATCTCCTAGCAATAAAGATTCTGACCCTGGAAACCAAAGTGTTTATCCTGTTAACAAAATACAATTGGCTGCATGCAAAGCACCCAAACATGAAGTTTGCTTTTTATTCTTTTCCTCTGTTTACAGCCTTCATTCAGCTGTCGACATACAAGTTCATTGAGTCCCACAAAAGGACACGAGTGTGCGTCCTACCAAAAGGGCAATTGAGCGCTCAATAACTCATGAGTTGACCTATGATCTCTGCCCTTGACCTCGTTGTTTATGTGCCAGCTGAGCCCCTGTCATGCTTGTTTCGATGTTCTTAGCACTGGATTATTTTAGTGATGAGAGGGTATAAAAAGTTTTTTATAAATGACTTCAAAAATAACACTAGATTAGCAAGGTGAAAATGCATTAAAAAAAATTTTTACTCAAATAAAAAATTATATATACATATTATTTTCTTATTAATGTCCACGGACAAAGCCGCTCCGTTCGATTTTTATAGCTGGATGTTAAATTTAGCTGTCAATGAGTGATAAAATATACTTGCAAGTAACGACTGAACAGTAAATGTGTGAGGGTGATCAAAATGTGACGCCCCATTTACACTGATGTTTATTTGATCACGTTGATGTCTGAGAGGAAATATGACTCGCAGGCAAGCACAACGAGACGGTCGATACAAACAGCCAACCTTCTCGGCGTTGGTGGTCGATATCTAATTAAAACAGCTGACTTGCGTGTGACTGATTTACGCAACCTTTCCCTGCTCATTTCACTCTGGGCTTAATTCTGTACGGGACGCTTCGGCTGCTATCCACAGGGGGCTTGTCACTGACCCCTGCACTCAACCAACACACACAGTGGGAGAGATTCAGAGACGGAGACAATTTGCATGAATAGTAATCAAAATCAGTATTTCATATTTAGCAATTTAGCACACTCCCCTTAACAACAATAGCCTGTGAAGAATAATGAAGCGAGAAGAATGCGACGACAATAGCTTCATTAAAAGGTTGAAAATCCATCTTTGGTTTGTGATTCAACCAATTATTGTGTGAAATTGTATGCCTTTTATTTGATTGAGCTACCCTAGCTATGACTCTTATGGCAGTGTTGTACATGTCAAGGGGAGGCTTTTGAGGGACCCTGCTCAACCCCCACAACTGGAAGGAATAAAACAACACAGAGCCATCTGTCCAGAAGACCCCCATCACACAGACATACACGCACATACGACATAATCGGAACGTGATTCTGAAAAGCAAACAGATGGGGTGAGCAATTAGGATTGAAAGGTGAGACCTCGTGTTTTTAAATCAGAGAGAAGATGTCCGCATATTAATATGAAGTCATGCAGCGCTTGGTGGCCCACCCACCTGCCAAGACGCCACACGCGTAGACCAGTCCGATCCTCGCCGCTCCGTGGACCATCTCCAGGGGAACTCCCACCAGCAGCTGCATGGCCATATTCAGGCTCAGGTGTTCAATGCTATCGCACACACATGCAAACACGCAAATGGAATAATCAGAAGAAAAAACAATTCATGGTGGTGTCGTAGGATTTGGAGCAAAAGCAATATTGTAATACTGAATCTAAAAACTTCTCCCTCAACCTTCAGAGCTTCAGTGTCCTTTTTGTCTCACCCTCATTTAGCATCGGACACACTCATTCATGTCCAAAATCCATAATCATCGAGCCTCTCTTCATCTGTCCCTCATTTGCTCATGTTGGCTGTCTGAATCAAAGCTCCGCTTTATGTTTGTTGACAGACAAATGACAAACTCGCAAAGGAGGAAGCGGCGGTAAATAAAGCTGAGCTCAAAAAGCAGCGAGTTAGGACTGTGTTGAGCACACAACAAAGAGCTGCAGCAGGAATGAGTGCAAACCTTCCCAGCAAACAAGAATGCAAACAATGTCCACCAAGTGTGCCAATAATCTATTTAGCGCATGACAAACCACCAACGCCAGATGGTTCAATGATCAGGAAGGAAATGATATTGATCAACTGGGTGAGGCCTGACCAAACACTCAGGGACATCTCCAGGGCAGATAACAGCATGAGGGATGACCTCTAATCTACAATCACTGAGTCTCACATGTATTAAAATGTGTCCTTGCCTATGTTGCATTTTTTTTTTTTTTTTATGGAGGCTTTAGTTGACTGGACAACTCACCCGGTGTGCATGAAAATGTAGCTGAGGTATCTCCAGGCCTGGGCCCGGAGCTGCGGGTGGTAAGGTAGAGGACTCTTAAGGAACGATGGGCTGGACACCTGCAGAACTAGGCGGTCCAGATGACATCCATAATAAAAGAAAACGACTACCTAGGACATAAAATACAGAGAGTGGCAGTGATTTACAGTGATTACAAACATGGCTCGTTACTACCATTCATTTCTTTATATTTTAGGTGATACAGTTCCGGCATTTAAGTCTCCATCTTTTCTCTTCCCTTATTCGATTATTTACCTCAAGAATAGTGATGGTCAGGATCAGCCATGGTGGGGGCCAGTAGTTGTAGCTGTCAAAATACCACTTGCGATCCACTTCGCGCGGCAACGTCTCATAAGCGACGTGTCGGACCAGGCGCTGGGAAAGACCCAGGCCGACCTCATCTCGGAGACTGTTGCCTTTTAAGTGCCTGCCCCCCTGCAGGATTGCCCTCCGGAAACTATTGGAGCGCTTGTTGCTCATCTGGAAATCAAAGACACTTGAAATGAAGTTCAACACTCTCACTGCTGTGTAAAATGCAGTCTAAATAAGTTAAGTTAAAAATGGGCGAATAAAGGACATTTATTCCTTTCCACTGTAACTCCTCAGTGTTCCAATACTTTTGTCAAGAACTGTACTCTGTCAAATCCACTCAACGCATGACTGAAGCGCCATAACACGGCTTTCTGAGAACAGGCCACACAGACTGTAGAATGCCATTATCATCACCTAGCAACCAACAAAAACTCCTCCCCTTACCGCTGTCTGCCTCCAAGGAGTTGAAATGCAAGCAAAAAATGTTCCTTGTATTGCAGCGGTCAATTTAGTCTGACAAAGTGCTTCCATAGTTTCTTTGTAAAATTATTATTATTATTTTTTTGGTAGAAATTAGTAGTAAAGATTATGCTGCAATGAGACTTTGCAGTGCAACTATAGTCAACGTGCCTTTACAACAATCACCATGACAACATAATGACTCTCTTGCATACTATTATTCGACTTTAAAAACAAACTGAAGAAAATAAAAAAAAACACTCAAGGTACAAATGTTAAAGAGACAGTATAAAACAACTCATACAAAATAAATATGTGTCATCGTAACTCCTACAGCGTGCCAAAGTGATGAATCTTGTGGTTTGCAAATAAAACAGTAAGTATAAAAAGATGGGAAATCAGGAGAAAAGTAGCAGCTGAGTTTTCTTGCACTATTTTATGAGACTTTTAGCTTTACACTAGGGATCAGTATCTGGAGGAGTTTAGTAGAAGCCAATTATTTCCCCCTTTGTCAGGAGGAAAAAAAGTGTGGGAAAATGATTAGGAGTTGCCATGGCCACTTTCAGACGGCACACCAGGGCCAACGCATGCATGGAGACGCTCTCAAGCAATACTCTATCTCTAAAAGACCCCAAAGATTGCCTTAAAGCAGAAAAAAATTCTAGTTTCTCCAGTTAATGCAGATTAAGAAATTAGGTAAAAGAGGTAAACATGGCAGATTGCAGATAAGCACGTTAGCGTGTTTAAATGCTAGCATTCATTTGGGTGCACTTTTTATTTGTCTGCCTTACATTTGGAATATTTTTTCAGTTTATTTTCCTATATTTAAAAACAGCATGAAAGGGGAATAATAATAATATGTTGTATGTGCCCCCAATAGTAAAAATTATAGAATATGAGTTAAACAGCTTCCTCAGGGGGCGGCCATTTTGCTAGTTGCTGTCAACTGACAATGACATCACAAATGCCAGGTCTCAGGTCGTCAATTATGAAAAATAACTAAAAAGTCGTGACCGTCTCACCAGGTTGACGAAATCCTGGTAGCAGATTTTCCCATCTGCGTTTCCATCTGCCAGGGCCAAGAGGACTTCGAGCTTGTGGGGGTCCAGCTCGGAGCCATGCGTCGCCAAAAGGTCCCTGAAGCGCTCGGTACTGATAAAGCCCGAATTGTCCACGTCATACTGTAGGTGAACACACACAGAAAGACAAAGCAGGTTGATGTAAAAAAAAAAAAAAGAAAAAGATTTGGCATCTATTTTCATTAAAGATAGCTTACATGTAGAATTATGCCTGTCACGGTTGTCAGAAACTGTTTGCCAAATAAAGTCAGCAGGACAACAGGCAACATGGAACTTGGCAAGCGGCCATTTTCTTTTCCCTGTGGCCCAACGAAAGTAAGGAATTTCGACCGACACACTGCCAATATTGCTTTCCGAGTGGCGTATATACACAATTTATGTCGTTTTTTCCAAGAAAAAGTAGTTAAAAATGTGAGTTGCTGATGAATCTAATAAACAGGAAAGTAGTACAATATCTTCCCCACCCACGCTGATAGATTTGAACCAGTTCAGTTTGTTGTGTGACACCAGGCAGTAAACAGAATGTTGATCGCGTGTGGGAGATGTTACATACTGCTCTCCCTGTCTAAAAAAAAAAGTAAATAATCATATTTGGCAAGTGCACTTGTACGAGACGTGAGGACGGGCAAAAATATTTCGCATCTGCTGCAGAGGAGGCGGAATATACATATTGGCTCCCTGATGAGAAAAAAAAAAGGCTGACTATGATTAAACTTGCAATGCATCTCTTAACTCGCACAATATTGTCCCCGGGAAAGCACACCACATACTGCACCACAACTATTCTAGAGAGACACACACATTTTACGTAAAAGTTAAGTTTTAGTTCACAAAAAGAGCCAACCCACCTTGTGTTGCAGCAAATCAGCTACTTTTTGTTGCAGGCATTTGCCCATGATGAAGTAAAAACACGATGTAGTGAATGTCACGACCAAGACAATGAAGGAACGGTAAGCGTGTGTGTGTGTGTGTCCTGATTGTCATATTGTGTCATATTGTTTGCACCAGACCAAAGAGGGTCATTTCCAACCAGGACAAAAGGATTACAGTTCAATCCAAGACCCTCACAGAACACCTCCCCCATCCACACAACAAACACACACACACACACACGTTAACAAAATAATACTCCTAAAAATGTCCATCATCTGGCGTGATGTATGCTTACTTGTCTGACAGCAACAATTTATTTAGACACAAAGTGAACGTGAGTCTGGAGACAGAGTGGCTTTCCATCCATCCTAAAAAAAAAATGATACTGTTCCTGTTGAAATGGAACACAATTAAATTTAAAAGCGCTTTGACTTTAGAGCATTTGAATATTTCAAACAAAGTTGCTGTCTGTAACTTAAGTGGCTTACAAAAAGAGTGAAAGGCCAAAGCACCAAATTAAAATAAGTACATGTATTGTGTGCACAGACCTCAAATGCAAAATATTCTCTTCTATAATGAGCATTCATATTGAAAGCATCTTTGCAGTCTGGAGAATGAAACGGCGGCGAGGCGAGGCAGCGGGGGTCTTTCAGAGGGCTGCAGGGTGTTTTGCATTCTCATTGTTAAAAACATAAATATTAAGGACTTGCCTAAAGCCCAAAGAAATGTCCAGCCTTGTATCAAATATGCAGAAAGGCAACAAAAACAAGAAATGCTGAAAATAGCTTGCCTTCAGGTGACTGAGTCCAAACGTAAAAATAATTATTTTAAAGCAGCTTGTGAAACTCAGAAAAAGCAAAAATGTAATCTTGAAAATACTGTTTGGGAAGTGGGGGGTGGCAGCCTCTTATTGATTCTATACTTAGTTATGTTGAAGATTGAATTTTAAAGAAATTTTAAAGACAAGCCGGGCGAGCTCTGCAGGACCCAGGGTACAAAGTGCACAGCAGTTTACTGTCGACATCCATCGACTGCCTCGTTGGACATGCCAGCTAGCTCCAGGTACAAACACCGTGCAAAGACTGACTTCCACTTTCCTTGTGTGACATGACAAGAGTGACGGGCATAGCATAAAAATAAAACAGCAGCCTGGAGGAGTCGCAATGTTCCAATAGTAACATCCCCCTGCAGGTTGATGCGGAATGGCAGGCATGACTGTGGCTAATCACCGTGGCAACTGGCGTGACAAGACCCACAGAGTGTGTGCGCGCTGCCAATAGAGTGGGTGTGCCACATTTTAGATTGATATCTTGTTTTTTTTGATGGGGAATGTCAATATAGGCAAATAATAAGAATAAAAAGTGGATTCCACATCAATACAGGCACCGAAGGACGGAAGGAAGGAAGGAAGGAAGAAAGGAAGGAAGGTATGGAGGGAGGAACGGAGGAAGGAAGGAAGGAAGGAAGGAAGGAAGGAAGGAAGGAAGGAAGGAAGGAAGGAAGGAAGGAAGGAAGGAAGGAAGGAAGGAAGGAAGGAAGGAAGGAAGGGAGGGAGGAACGGAGGAAGGAAGGGGGGAAGGAAGGAAGGAACGCAGAAAGGAAGGAAGGAAGCGCAGAAAGGAAGCGCAGGAAGGAAGGAAGCGCAGGAAGGAAGGAAGCGCAGGAGCTCGTTTCCTTTACTAATTGCACCAAGGGAGAGCAGCGAGCAGGTACAATGGAAACACATCGGCCTTCTCATGTTAATCAGGTCCTTTACACTGGGGTGGGGTCGAGCTCAATGTGACACTCTTTGAGCCGCTATTTCTGTCCTTCTGTCATACACACACACACACACACAGCAGCGAAAGACACACACTCTTTTGTCACCTTATCTGCCACAGCTGAGAGAGTACATTATCAGCGCCGTTGGCCGTCGTAAGCTCAGGGACATCGTGTGGGTCTGGGGGCTTAGCGTCGGGCCCGCCGGCAGACTTGGCCCCATTTAGCCGACTAGTTCAAGTTGAATGGAGCCGACAGCTTGTCAGCGGGCGGCGGTCTGAATGGGAGGGGTGGGAGGACTCCCTCTTTCTGACATTGGCTAAAAGGAACACAAGCCAAGTGTGCGAGGCCACCTGATGTCATGGATGCAAAAGTGGGGATGGATGGGGGCTATTTTTCCAAATCCATCTGTGTTTCTCTCATTCATTTGATTTGAGGAATGGAAATAAATGTATTGTTATTGGATACGTACATATACAAAGTAAGTCCGGCGAAATGAGGAATGAATTACTCGAAGCGGATAATTTGACCTCTACCACAGTGTGTGTCTGACCTGACAGCTCCTGGTTCGAACCGGCACCGCTGCTTGTTTCATTGTTCTCCGACAGAGGGAGGATTCAGAGTAATCCAGACAAAAGAACGATTGTTTCGCCGAGAAGGTCAAGATGCAGGAATGCTGCACGGGGCGAAATTGGTATTCCGATTCAATCCTTCGAAGACGACATGAGGAATGTGACAAGCAACTGTGACTATCACATTATTAGGTGCCCAGACATTACTTCTCCTATTGCGGAAAACCCCTCAAGAAAAGGTCAAGCGTTTGGATTCACCATTCACGTCACGGAATACGGTGACCTTAAAATGTCGGCACCGTCGTAACCGGTGGATCCCTTTGTGATTCTGTCATTTGTGTTCACTGGTGTCACAGAAGCACCAAATTTGGGGGAAAAAAAAAGTTTCAAGAAGTTGGACTCATTCTGTCGTCATGGATGAAGAAGGCTACATTAAGGCAGATTTAATTCAAGTGCTCTTACTACATCAAGATTGTAAAAAAATCACTTATAAAAAAAAATCACTTTTGAACAAAAAAAGATGACTCTCTCCCTTATAATGAAAAAAAAGACACCTCTCTGAGAATTTACAATAAATCAGCCAATCAGAGAGTAGAGTCGCCAATCCGGGTTAACAGATTAGGGCTCACACACGGACATACATGCAGCACGGTACAGACACACACTCGCCCACGCAGCCTTCTGAAGCCATCACATACATGCACCACTTCCTCACCATAATGCTCCGTAACCAAGCAACCGCCATGCCCAAAGCGGCCACGTGTGCACCTGAACACTTGACACATACTTGAAGATGAGCTAGTCTATGAAATCCCCACTCGACTATGGAGGCATTAAGAAACAGAGTTTTTTCTGATCCCAGCTAATATCATTCACATCACGGTGTCGTCTGTTCATTTTCAGATGGTATGATGTCATTTTCTGCAGTGCCGTCAGTATCGGAGTTTCCAATTATTAATCGATTAATCGGCTCAATTATTATTCCAGCCATTGATTTGAGAACAATCTGTTTTGCAAAAAAGGTATCGCAAATATATTTTCCTTGTATCCTGTTTAGTAACCAGTTGTTCTTGTTTATTTGATATTGTTAAATAATTCAACGATGGCACGAAAAGTACTCACAATTCTTTTTTTAAACCAATTTCGATGATTTACGAACTAAAAGCAAGATAAATGCGTGTTTGCATGAATGGCTACAGAAAATAATGACTGGCAGCTGAGAATGCCGAACGATTTGGAATATTTTAGGTTACATAAAATGAATCTAAACCATTCATTTGATAATCAATTAACTGTTGATGAATGAATGAATTTTCACAGCTCTAATTTTCTATCAAGTTAGCCAATTAGACTTAATTAAAAGCAAAAAGTGATTCGAATCAAAATTGCAGATTCGGTACAAAAAAAAAAAAAGAATTCAATCTTTTCTTAAAATGGTTCAGGACTAGTTAAAGGAATGAAGGAGGAGGCGTGAGAGTAAGGAACGGGAGCCCCTTGGGGCGTCTGGAGTAGCGAAAAGGGGGTCGAGCCCAGCGCCTCTCAGCAGGCACTTCAGCGTGTGTTCATATAAACACTTAACCTCCTGCTGCTGCTGCCGCCGCTCAGCAAAGCATTCACGCCCGAGAGACGGCTTGTGACATCAACAAGATGCGCAAAGTCCCTCCGGTCGGGGGGGGGGGGGGGGGGAGTCAACGTTTTGCAATAAAAGACTCCGAGATAGTCAAAAGGCACACAAGCATCAACAAAACCTTGATGGAGTGGCCGTGTCAGTCAGGCAAAGGGCGAGCTGGGGTCAATCTGAAAGGCAGACGCACGTCTGTGACCTTATCTGGCAAAAAAAAAAAAGCCTCCCCTCCCCTTTACAGCGAGGTGAGAGCCATTCATTACCGTCACACCAAAGCTTCTATCAAGCACTCTGGCTGGAATTATACAACGAGAAGAAGGGAAACAAAAAGAGGGGAGAAACATTTGTTTAACGAGCTATTCGCTGGCTGTCTTCCTCTCGCATTCAATCGCTTCTTCTCCTCCGGGCCTGCCCCTCGAGGTCAACACCCGCTCCAGCGCCAATGACGGCAGCGGCTCCATTCAGAGCAGATTTACGATTGCTAATAGCTGGCAAATGGAGCTGCGACTGTCTGCTTCCCCCCCTCCCCCTTCAATTCCTGCAAATGTGGAGGAGAAAGGAAAAGGTGTTGTTTTGGTGAAAGGTCTCATTTCTGAGTTGAACAGCCAATCAACTTGTAATGATCAATTAACCATTTCAGTAATTATGGGGGGGGGGGCATTTAGGGAGATAGCAGGAATTATGAAGGTAGAAGAAAACTGCTACTTCAACACTTTGGCACTGTTGTCAAATTTCATCAACCGTGTCCTGAAAGATGATACAGGCACGGAAAACGAAAGGTCGGGCCGTTATGACTAAGCACTGTCGCTCACCTTGGATGAGCCGAGACTGCCGAAATAAAGTGTTGTGGCTATATTGCCATTTTGTTACATCACAGTCGATAAATGAAATCTAAAGACATGGTGAAGATGATTATTTTTTTTTTCCCATACCAGTCAAATGGTTTAGCACACTTGCTAGCGCTACTGAATGGAAGATTGCCCCCTGAAGATTAATTTCCTGTGTTTAATGAATTTATATAATCTGGCGGTTTGGTTATTTCCAGCTCACGACTGAGATAAAATGTAATATATTTTATTGAGATGCATCTTCAGAATAATTAGTGTCATCATTGTCTGTAAAATCCAATTCGAATTCGAGCCCATCAGTGTCTGCAGCAGTCAAGGTCAATCTTGATCACAATCAAGACGTTGTGAGAAGATATTTGTGTGTTCCATCTGAGCAATGCTCAGAAGAATTTGACAAAGGATTTGTTGACACAAGATAGAGAGCAGAGCCAAAACGCCTCTACCAGAAGAAACAAGAAGACATTGTGTAAAGGAACAAGACCGGCACACAGAACATTTACAGCCGTCATGAAAACTACAAATCATCGTGACACATGTTCGTTTATTGATGATGTCATCATTTAAAGCATCGCATATCTAATAATATGCCGGTGAGGCAGTTTGCTTCACGGACAGTTGAGAGAATCCAACACAAAGCGATCAGAAAAGCCAACAAAGGTTTTAGAGAGCTTATCTGGCATCATAAATCTAACCCAGGCGTGTGTACACGTAGCGTATTGGAGTTGCCGTCTGCCTTTGTTGAGGATTGTTAGTGTGCCATCTGCCTTGCTAGACTAAACTTCCTCCCCGCAAATTGCACACTCGGTGAAACGTTCGCTAATGGGCCGCAAAAGAAGGCAGTTAACGGCGCGTGCTCACACACAAATACATTATTATTATTATTGGTCATTGTAATCCCATGGAAGCAGTAGAAGCAAAGAAGAATTTGATGTGTTGGCGAGGAGCCCAACTGTTGTTCATTCATCCACCCTTTGAAGACATTTTTTTGGGGGGGTATTAATGGAGACTACCCACCATTCTGTTCAAAATGCTTCGAAATGATCCGACAAAGAGTTGTAGTGCACGATGAAAGAAACTAATTCAGGGACATGTTTTTGCTGAATAAAAAAAAATTGCAGTAATGAAACGGATCAACGCTAACTAATATGTGGTGTCCTGGCTGGTCCGATAAATGTTATAAATCAGCGGGAGTCAGTGGGTTGTCATGGCAACTGCTACTCTAGCCTGGTGTCAAACCAGTTTATGTTCAGGTCAATTTATTGCATTTTGATATTTCAAACACACACACAATTAGACTGCATTGTTGGGAAAAACAAGATAGAAATCACTCCATTTCCATCCCATGCTTTGACTCACCGATTAATTTTAAAATTACACCCCAAAATAAAAAACAGAAATCATCAACTATCGCAAACTGTACCTAGCGCATGCAACATTTCAATTTCATATTGGCCCTGCTGTGAGTTTCAAGTGTGAAGCCAATTACGGCCAACCTTGGCACATCGTCTTTTTCCCATTTACCGATCAACAGGCGCGGCAGCTATTTTTACCTCCGCATAAAAGCGGAAACTGTTTTCACACTCCGCCAGCTGGAACGCTGCTTTTCAGGATGAAAATCCATTTAGGGCCCTGAGGTGGAGGAGCAGCAGAGAACAATAATCTAGAATGAAATCTTTAAATTAAATCGTTTGAGATGTCATGTGTTGTTTTCTTTTTTAAATACGCTGACGGTAATTAGCAGCTTCAACAAACTCTTTGGGATCTCCTGGACTCGGCTGGTGTCAGTCGTTTCGGGAATGTTGGATGAACGGGTCAGCAGAGCGACCTCGCCATCTGTGCACACGTCGATGGCAATTATACCGAGAAGCATATCAGCGTTCCACTGACGATATTGATTCAAAAAAATGTGAAAATTGCTAGGAAAAGGAAAAGACCACATGGTTAATACTGTTGCATTCCAAACTTGTAGCTGTCAATAAAGTACATCCAAAAAGATGTCGTGGCACAGGGAGGACGGAGAAGCCATGCTAATCGCTAAGCTAACCTACGATTGACACAGGTGATCAAGTCCACTTTGAACAACAAAATAGCAAATTATTAAGTGAGTAGACTCCAGAAAATTTACTACGATAAAATATTCATAATATCCGTCAAGTTAAAATATATCTATTTCAAGCCTTGTTACTTGTACAAGATTTGTTACAAACAAACTCCCTTGCATATCAACTTCTACTCGCACAATTGCTCAAATATCCTGACTCCCACTGAGGCTTTTTTTTTTTTTCTCCATGCATCAAGCAAGAAAAGCCATTTCATGGAAAACAGGCAGCCATGTGAAAGTGTTTAATCACTAAGCTTGTGTGGCGGGTGCATGCCGAGGGCATTTCCAACACTGCGTGGTGGCTGTCAACACAAAAAGTAATTGTGTAACACACGCGCACACACACACCACACACAAACACGTCCGACAATAACTGTAATTCCGAGGCTCTAACTGGATCTACAGAAAATCTGCCGGGAACTTCCAGGCGAGTTTCAAGACGTCTAGAACTGCTTTTAATGACTGTGTCTGATCGGTAGCTGCAGTTTCAACCTTTTCACATTTCAAGGGAATTCATCAGAGATTCTTCCCCCCCCCCCCAAGGGGAGACCAGAACCATTTAACATTGTTGTGTGATCTAAACAAGCTTAATACGGTTTATCAGATAAATACAGGACGTGAGCTACGGTCCATCCTCAAATCCCCGGAAATCCCCACAAAAACGTTTGACTGCTGACAAAGTCATGTGGAGGCTTTACTCGTTTTGTTATGTCATGATGTTTCAAAACGTCTATTAGTATTTGTGGGAATAATGTTTTTAGGGGGGGCTTGTATGTGGGTCTGGATCAAATCCTCGTTATTACGTTCCTTACCCCGGTAAAAATATCGTATCCAGAGTTTTTCAATAAGACGTCGCCGCTATCTGTGTTCAGCTTATTCCGACATGCAGAGGGAAGCACATATAAAGTAACAAAATCCTCCCCTGGGAAGTAAAAAAAAAAAAAAAAGGCCAAACTGGAATGCAAATTGCACAACACAGGACTTAAGATTCCTGAATCAGTGATTCCAAAAGCCACATATTGATAGGTTGAAAACGATATTAGTATCATTAGCATCTGTAGTATATCATAAGAGAGATGTTTTGCTTTTACAAAAGAAGCCGGAGCACTTGAAAACTGAATATAGCAAAAGATTCAGTCTGGCTTCTGACGTGTCTTCTCAATCTGACACACAAGGAGCGTTAAAATTGATGCAACGTTTTATTTGAAACACGATCGGGATTAATTGAAGCATATGTCCACAAGTTAGACTTAAAAGAAATACCCCAATCCATGTAGCATCATATCAAACTCCAATGAACTCCTTCCTGTTTATCTTTTCTGGTATCCCTGGCTCAAAAGAGACACATGAAGCGGCAATTTGGGGAAGGCAGAAAGAATAAAAGCACGTCACCTCGCCGTGTGGACACTTTTAAATCGAAAGGAAAGACTTAAGGCTTTTTGTTTACACATGGAATATCAACACCCGCACACACAAGGGAACCTCTTGCCGTTCCCGTAATCCCTTGTGACCTCACGTCTTTACAACATCAACAATAAAAAAAAAAGGCAGTCTGACACCAGCCTCTGGCTCACCCCATTAACCCTAACTCATACACACACACACATATAAACACATACAATTTCCTCGAAGAGAAGGGGCCCCAGGGCAGGCAGGTGCTGGGGCAGCCGCCCAGACTGGACTGTGTGTGTATGTATTTATGTGTGTGTGTGTGCGTGCGTGTGGTAATAGGGTCCGTCCACCGTCTGTCAGCCCGACCTGCTGCTGCTAACATCAGCTGCTTTGAGTTCTTCTCTCTTGTGATTATTACAAAAATGCCCTCGCCCATGTGTGCGCGTGCGTGTCACCCAAACCGAATTATCAACCTTAATGATGATGACGCACAAATTTCCTACAGTGTGTGTCTGCAGGAGTTTGCGTTGACAAAAATTCAAAGTCCCGGTTGCACTTTTTAATGCAGGCTTTACTGAAAAAAAAAAAAAAAAAAAAAGGATTTAAAACGAACAGCATGGTGCACTACTTAAATCTAAAAATATATTTGCCTAATGAGGCAAAACAGAAATGCAAATGATGGAAAGTGAGAGTGTCCAATCTTCAGCAGCCAAACACATTGGAGAAAATCTAACCAACAAAAATGTCTAGCAGCTACACTAAAACCTCTTAAGTCGGGTTTCGGGGGGGAAAAAGGTTGAAGGTTGAAAACTTCAGCAAACATCATTCTGACGAGCAATTAAGTCACATGGAGACTGTGTCAACATAACTTTTCAATTTTGTTCCACCTTAGAGGTTCCACTGAACAGTCGTAACACAAAAGTATCATTTGAAAGATCTCCAATTACGTCTTAACAGTCCAGCAAAATGCTTGCATGTAATCAATCAGATAACACCAAGGTCATGTGCAGGATGAACACAAATGACACATCTTACCTTGTCAAACAGCTCCTTCCATTTCTAGGAAAAAGAGAAGGACAAGAGAGAATTTAGACATGAGGCTCAAGTACCTGTTTGGAAACTTTGATACTAAAAATAATATCCTAAACAAGCCGTGTGCGCCGAGCTGTTACCTCATCATTGTGTTCACTGAGCTGCAGCCGAAGATAATATAAAAGCTTATGACAACAAGAAGCTGCACTGCCTCAGTCCTCACAAAACTAAATGACGTCATTAGCAGGTTCCATTGGTCTGGAATATGTTTTAGTGCTTTAAGTCCACGTTTAAAATCGATTTGAACTTCTCTGGGTGTTGTTGACATACAATGATGCATTGATATAATTGTTTAATTTAGGGCTTGACCAGAATTGCAATTCAAAACACTCGTATGTCAAATCATCCTTCCCCACTGAAATGAATTGAAATGCTATTAATCCATTCCAGACATCCAGAAATTTTTTGGGGCTGTCATGTGTTTTTAAACTGTAAAACAGCACGGTGTGGTTTTATACTTTATAGAATAAACAACAGTAATTGCTTAATTGAATGGAATTTAAATGAACGAAACCATTTTGATCACACTTTTTCCTTCAGTTCACAACATGATGGCGTGCACACCTGGAGACCACATCAGACATACTGAACTGTATTTTCTCCATAGTTAATTTGATACTTTATTTTTCATATTCAAGTCATACCTAAAACGGATTTTTGCCACTTGCTGTCTACTGAAAATGACATCATACGTGCTCCGATTATGGCTCAGCTAGCCAACGTTGCATGAGCCGTGATTGGCTGTTACCTGAACGCTGACCACGTGGGATGTCATTTTTAGTAAAGCCTCAAGTGGCAATATGCGTTTTTAAATGTATTTATAGGACATAAAAATAATGAGGTTATCAAATTAAATGTATAGACACCTTTTACTGCAGAAAAATGGATACATAAGTAGAATTCAGGAGTATGTTCCAATACTTTTGCCGACCAATAAAGTTGTCTCACACTTACGTCTTCGGGAGCCACGGGAAGGACGTCAGTGCTCTCCAACACTTCTATTTCCTCTCCCTCCGCGTTCGCCGCCACCGCCGGGGAGGAGGTGACCGTCAGCTCCCGGTTGCCTCCCGCCATCCTCTCCGGTCACCCGCGGTACCTCACCGACGACTCCGCATGGCTTTTTATTCCACCCCCTCCTCCGAGGCTCCTTCCTTGGCGTCACTTTCACTTGACCACCATCGTCGTGAGGTGAGTTCAAGTGATGGAGAAAACATCGGAGAAGAGGCTACTTCCACATCCGCTAGAGGAAAAGTTGACACATTCGTCGACTCGAATAAATACAAATAAAAATAAATCTTAAAACAAAGTCCATTTATGAGGAAAAAAAAATCTATTCCCAGTTTGGAGAGGAGGCGGCAAGTGTTCAAGTTTGGGAAGCAGCCAGGATGCTGCGCAACAGCGGCGAGGAGTCGAGGACTCTGAAATTTAAAATAAATAAATAAATAAATAAATAAAAATGACATCATCGACTAACACCAGAACATTACAATGAGTTCCATACGACAGGTTGAGATAAGTAAACACTGAAGCTTGCATTTTTTTTTTTAAGTGCGTCACAATACCTTTTCCCACGTCTCCCCGTTTAGAGCGTCTGCTATTTCCACCTTATGGAGGTCCCACAAGGGGGTTGTGGTGTGGAGCTGTCTGCTATGTCGTTGTTGGAGTCCTCCTCCGCCGCAGGCTGGTTCAGCTCCAGAGCTCCGCACACGGAGGGAGAAGAGCCAGGATGGAGATTGGGAAAAGCCCACCCCCCCCTCCTCCTCCCTTTCAGCAGCTGACTGTCACTCACACGCTCGGTTAAAGTCATGTATTTGTTCCTTTTATGTTGCTGTTGAATGTTGTTCTCGTGATTGTTTTGTGAACTTAATGGCAGAAGCTGTCGTTTATATAAACAAAACGAAATTGCATTTTCTCCCTCGAGTGAGCTACAATTAAAAAAAAAATGTTCGGGGGAGTTCAGACAAGCACCCATATATTTCCTGGAGATGTCACATATTAGTGGGTGTGAAGGTGCCTGGAGGATGTGACAGAAGCTTAGCAGAATGTTGCAATAGTGATAGAATGGTGTAAAAGAAAGATATTTTTTTGTTGCAAAAAAACCCCATCTACGGTCAGTAATAGGTTTTAGTGGGAATAACCTAAAATATGGCAGGATTTAACAAATGAGTCTGTACTGAATTGGTTTTAATTGGGTTTTCCGTGCCATACTGCCATCTAGTGTTAGGGGAAAAAACACTTGCTAAATTGGACTTTAATTGACTATATTGTGGGGGTAAAACAGCTCTTATGAAGCATGTCTCTTTTGCTCCCGAAGTCCACTGGAATAAAAAGCATCAATAAAGTGTATAGAAAAATGCAGATGATGTCAAAACAGAAAATTTGGATTTATTGTTTCCAAAAGTTGGGGCCTGGTAAACACTGTACATCCAATTGCACCGTGAGCAGCTGTACATTACAGACTGACATGGTTGTATCTTCTGCTACAGGGTGGTTCTTTGAATATTTCAAAATGACCATCGGGGTAACTAAATGTTTTTGCACTTTCAGCTACATAGCGCATAATTATGGCAAGTTATGCATGGAATGTGGTCAGAAAATATGACACATGCAAGTGTATTGCAGCATGACTGTAAATTGAACAGTTCAAATTCCCCATCCACTCCATTGGCCATAAAAGGCAAAATAAATAAATACTATCAATGCTTAAGTGTCAAGCTCAGTTATTTACAGAATGTACACTATCACTATTTAAAATATTGCATCTCTTACACAGCTTGACAAGTTCACTCGGCAGGAAACTTGGTGTGGGGGGGCTTTTTTTATAGAACAGACCTTATTCCCTTGTAATACACTTCCATTAAGAGCTTCTTGTTATATTCCTCCAATATAAATATATTGGTTTTTTCTCTCCATACATGTACAATAAGCAAAATGAAACACAATTCAAACAGAAAAAGAAACATTGCACAATTGCATTTTCTTCTGTTTGCTTTTGGTTGACTGTCTTAATACTTTTGTTCCTTTACGTAGAGAAGAGTTTGTGGGAGGTGATGAGAAGCATCACCGCACTTTGAGCAGAACTCTGTACATTGCGAAGCCCAACACAGCAAACATGGTGGCGCCAACGCTAGCTCGAAGCCAGAAGGTGGAGTTCTTCAGGTCCGCTTGGCTCATATGTCTGTGACAAAGAGGCGAAAAAAATCATCACATCCAACATTTGCCAGTGAGGTGGTGTATAACCAAAGGGGATGCGCAAAACAGGATGACAACAATAATGAGAAAGGATAACGACAGTCCGCAGATGAGAATCTAAAGGAAATGACAACAAAAAGAAGAGTGAAAATAGAAATGATTTCAAGGACACGCTGGACAAGGAATGTAAGCAAAAGCATTTAGTTACAAAGAGAATATGGAAGAAAAAGACAAATGAAAAAGAAAAAAAAAATAGTGAAAGTTTCCTAATGATAGCTTCCATGGCAGCCCATACTTTTTGATACATCTCTTGCAAAGTAACATGTTTGGAAATGTGGAAATGAAGGCAAAGAGTGATGCATGGATGAGTAGAAAGAAAAGCTTGGCATAGAACCTGCGGAGAACCACAGCGTGGAGTTTGGCCCTGACCGTCTGCAGCAGCTCGGAGTTGAGCAGGTTTTGACACAAGCAGAAGGTGCAGCGATTACAAGTGCACATGCAGCGCAGTCGAGCGTGGCTGAGGAGAAACACACAAAGATGAAAGACCTGACATAACGTCGAAATCTGGGAATTAAAAACGGTAATAATAGGGAGACATCAGGTCCAAGGAAATGCAGTTGAACGAAAGTGCGATGCCTCCACATGGATCCAATGGGAGCATCTTTGTGTTTGAGTCTGCGTGTGTGTGTGTAAGGGGGGGGGCAGCAGTGCCAGAGGGCAGTCGAGTGTACTGATGCGTGAAGTGAGTGAAGTCAAGTGAGCGATGCAGCAAAGTGGTGCAACATCCACCACGACAAGCCCCGGCAGATTCCTGATGCGCACACAAGGGAAAGAAGTTGAATATTAAATCAGACCTGCAGCAGGTGAAGGGGAGGAAAGACTGAAACACGGGAGGGGGGGGGGGGGGGGGGGGGAAGAAAGGAAAGAAATGAGGCAAGGAATAGACAAAGATAAAGAAAGGAATAGATGAAGTGAAGGGAGAAATGAAAAAGGTAAGTAATGGAAAAAAGAAGAAAAATAGAATAACTACTGAGTCAGGAAAGGAAGAAAACGAAGGAAGCACGTAAATGATTCCAAAATGAATGAAAGGAAGAAAAAGGAAAATGAGGAAGAAAAGAAAAAGCAAGAAAGTAAGCCATGAAAGAAAAGGGCAAAAAGTGAACGTCAGGAAGCAATGAAAGAAAGAAAGGATAGGGGAAGAGACAAGGAAAGAAAAGAAAAAAATAACAAGGAAATAAAAAAAGGAAACAAAATGGAAGAAAATCTGGAAAGGAGAGAAAATAGGAAAGAAATGTAAGTAAATGAAGGAAAGAAAGGAAGGAAAGCGAGTAAATACAGCCCTCTAGTGGCAGCACCTGTGACATACATGGAGCGAGTTAATGGCGAGAGCACACTTACGGGTACATGGCCATGGTGCTAAGTTTGGTGTAGATGTCTCTGTCGGGTGCTCCGGCAGTGTTGCAGGTGAACGACTGCGGGGGAGGCATTTTATGCTTCCGACAGAACTCCAAAGGACTGCAGCCGTACAACTGTTTGGTCTCGGGCAGGTCCGACTTGGCCGCGATCATCATGCACGGGATCTTGCAGTCCACAAAGTGTTGCTATGAAAGTATGAGTGAACAAGCCAGGATTTTATTCATTCATTCATTTTTAAGTACGGCTGCCGTGTTGAATCGTACCTTGAAGACTTTGGCGCAGTAGTCGAAGGAGTACGGGTTGCTGACGTCGTAAACCAAGCAGATGATGTCACAGGCCAGGTCGGCGTCAGACAGATAGTCCAAGTCGGGGAACACTTCATGAAGCTGAGAATGAAAAGAGGGAAGGAAAAAAAAAAAAAAAAAATGTTGACTTTAGTTTAGTCATTCAGATGGCCATGAGTCTTATAGCAAGACACTTACTAGAAGATATTTCTCCTGACCGTAAACAAAAGTCGTGCTGATGGCGTAGTAGGATTTATGTTCCTCTTTGATTATTTGCTGGTGCTGAAACAAGAATCATCGCAAAAGTGTGCAATTGAGGGAATCAATTGTCTTGACGCAAAGACGAGCCATTTTTGTGGTTTACCATCAGGTTCCTCCCCAGAAAGCCTTGGAGAAAGCCACTCTTCCCGCTGCCAACATCTCCAAAGACGTTACAGCGGAAGACACCGCGTTGTGTCTGCTTCTTCTGCAAGTCAATCTTTTTATCCCTGGTCACTGCATTGGGGTAGGGGGGGGGGGCAGGGTACGGGAAAACGTCACGAGATGGGTTAGGACCTGTCCGGTGCACGCCACATGTTCGCCAGTGGCAATCATTCCAAATAAAAAAAAATAGACAAAATGCATCGGTCCAGTTCACCTGTTATCCCGGTTGCTTGGGACTCCTGCTCAGCAATGATTGAATAACCAAGATAACCTAGATACTCCAGGCAACGCTGCACATCTAGATAAGTTGTTAACCTAGACCGCCAAAACAAAAGAAAGAAATACAAACAAATAAATAAATGGCCAAAAAACATGGTGGACCATTTTTCAAAATACATTTAAAAAAAAGAGCCACATTTTTACAAATGAAGATAATCACAACTCCAAATCATTGTCTTCTGCATGGTGATCAAGCCTCATATTTGAGAAAAGAGGCCACTCACGTCCATTGAGACAGATAGCCCTGGTAGGTGATCCAGCCCTGCTCATTGGTGCACACCGTGTTGTTGACGTCAGGACCCCAGGGCATGTAGGGGAAAACATCAAACAGGTCCCGAAGCTCCTCCGGCGACAAGGCACAGTCACGATCCTGAGATAACGCAGACGGAGAGCACAGCACGTGATTCACTTTCAATGTTGCACTTTCCCCTCTAAGCTCACCGCTAATTCTCTTCTCGGCAAGGGAAATCAAGCCTTAGCGGGGGGTCAGCTTCAGTAGGTGTGTGTGTGTGTGTGTGGGGGGGGCTATGGACTCCGTAATGCAGGCTGAGCAGCTTTTCGGACTTGAAAGAAAGACGCGGTGGAGGATTATACCTTGTCATGTTTGTCGAAGACACTCTGCAAGAAGAGGTAGGCTGTGTGGTTGAGCTCTGTGGTGCAGTTAGGGGGAACTTTCAGCCTGTAACACCACCGTCAAAATCATTTATCACTTGAATGAACAATTGGAGAATGAGAGCCAGCATGGACAAAACATACGGAGGGAAGAGGTAGTCCTGATTCAGCTCTAGGTCGTCGTCGTATCCGAACGTCCTCAGCACCGTCCACGTGGTTTCGTGGCGCCCGCGCTGGATAAAAAGCGTGTGGAGGAACAGGAAGCCTAGAGCGGGAAAAGAAAGAAGTGACATGGCTCATATTAAGACTCGGGCTATAGAAACTTCCTCAAATTGAGCGCCCGGGTTTTTAAGAGTGGAAAACCTTTTAGAGTGAGTCCATTGTCGCACACTCCATCACTCAAATTTTTCCTCACGACATTTTTCACATCCTCCAAGGCTTGCGGCTCCAATGGCGTGTTGAAACATGTTCTCTATGCGGACATAAAATAACATTTGTTGAATCATTTTGGAAGCAGTCGATTTTCAATGGTGTCAGCTAAGAGAAGAATGAATTACCTGAAAGAAGTTGAGCTCACTATCGTTGAGAATACCATCGTTGTCCAAGTCGGACACTTTGAAGATTCGTGTCAGGGCTTTTATACAAAGTGGTTTCATCTAGAAAGAAAAATACAAATGTATGATGCTTTTACATTCACACAGCTCAAGGGTCACATTTGATTTTTTTTTTTTTTCCAAACAGACAGACAGTCATTTGTAGATGAGGTTGGAAAAAAATGTACATGTAAAAACATAACAGGAAAAAAATAACTTTTAACTGGGATGTTTATAATTATTATTTAGCTAGATAAATTAATAAAATACTGATGAGAAATAAACATAAAGCAGCTAAATTAAAAAAAAACAGTTAAACTAAAATATCAGTGTCACAAACTTTTAAATGTGTGGCATGAAAGAACAACACATTATGTTAAGAGCTTAAGTATTGTTATGAACTACAATTCATCAGATATTCATTCTGTATTATTTAACACTTACATCTTTTTTCTCTGGACAGTAAAGAGGCCCTGTGGGATGGAGGACAGCCTTTTGGGCATAGTAGAACAGCTCAGAGATGTTCTTCAGATTCTTTGCGGAGCACTAAAAACAAGAATGGGTGGAAGCACGTGACTTTGTAGTTGAAAAAAATAAATAAAATAAAAAGTCTTGGGACATTTTCTCGTCCAACGTGCATGTCCACGTGTGTTAGGGGTGGCCAGACAGGGTATTAAAACACAGGATCCGTCTGAGCACCCTGACTGCTCTGATTATCCTGTCTGCGAAAAGACAGGTGATGACCCGTTATGTGAGAAGGCTTTAAGTACCATTAGTATGCTACTAGATTTAACAAAATAACTCAAAAGAATAGCATTAGTTTAGTCTCCAAACCCAAAAGATGGTTAAAATATCTTATATTAAAGTTTAAAATCACAAACTAAGATTGCATGGCAGTTTATTAAATGAGTCTGAACATTTTCTGGCACTGTAACAAACAGTGGATGCTATTCAGCATTATAATAGCAAATCCAAAATAAGATTAATGCGCTTTTGCGCTGTTTTATGAGTGAGAAAACGTTCGCACCTCGACACAGGTCTCAATCTCGCTGTACTGGTTCATAATTGGCAGGATGGTGTCCATGCTACTGTGCTCCACCAGGTCAGATTTGTTTCCCACCAGGATGAGAGGAACCCTGGACACACAGTAACACACACACATATACAAAATTAAAGGCTACGTTTTGGAAAGTTGACTTTCTATCGCATGACAGTACACAAATAGTTGCGTCTCTGGAATGCTTGCCCACCCCCATCAAGTGAAAAAATGTATCTACCCATCACATTTCACCAAATATTCTGACACCAATGCTCAGTTTTGATTGACAACGCTACAAAAAAAGGGCTGCTCTAAAATGTAGACAAAACACAAACCTGCTATCCTTGTCCGTGTTGTCAAGAATGAGAGGGATCCAATAGCTGGTCACCTAAACCAAAGAACAAAAGAGATGCTGTGGTTAAACTCTTCCCAGAAATGCTACGTTTACGGCGTTATTATTAAGGGTTAGTACACCCGTTGCGATGCATATTGCTGTTTTATATCATTGTCTATTGAAACGGGGTAAACATGCAAACTCCACACCGGAGTTGTGACTTGAACCTAGAACCTCAGAACTGTGTGGCAGCAGTACTAGCTAGCCTTTAGAACCGAGCTATTAGCATCAGGATGGTCAATATTAGTATTATTACCTTCTCTATCGATGTCTTATTGTTGACCGAGTAGACGATGCAAATCACGTTTGCCTACAGGAAAAGAGACAGGAGGTCAGTAAGTACTTGTTGGAGTCAGTACTTCACTTTACATGAGGGGGAAAAAAAATAATGACCTTTGAGATCTCTTGGAACAACTGCTCATCTGTCTGCTCAGCATCTGCACAGGTAAGACAAAGGATATGGTAAACGAAAATAAAAAATCTAACAAATGAAACTTTAAAAATAAGCCTTATTACTCGGTACGATACGACACAGTTAATTCAACATTAATTAAATGTATAATTAATTCTGCTAGACTTTGTATATATATATATATATATATATATATATATATATATATATATATATATATATATATATATATATATATATATATATATATTTTTTTTTTTACAAATGTGTGACAATAACAAATGTTGAAATGCTACTTAAAACACAGCATGTGTAGTTCATGAAGGTTTTTTTGACAGGTCGCACAATAGAAACACCTCTTCTCTGGCTTTTACCTGAATAGTCCACAATATGCGTGGGGACTCTCTCTGGAGTGACATCCGCAGGAATAGTTATCTCCTCAGCTCGGTAAGGAACCTGAAAGAAAACATTCACGTCACTTCCAAGCTCTTCTCATGAGATGACTTTTACTCTCTGTGAAATCTAACTAAAAATAAATAAATAAAAAGGGGTCATCCTTACCACAGTTGGGAATTCCTCGCTGACCAGAGACATGATGAGTGACGTCTTTCCCACCTTGGCTATTAATCCAAAAACAGGAGTGAGAATTTAGTGGTCAATGCATCAACCTTAAACCATCTATTGACCAATGAATAAAATAGAGATGTTTCCACAGAGTTAAATCTAAACGCATTACGGTGTGTGCGGAAACCACCAGGTTGCCTATTTGGTGTCATGTTACAGTAGCGTCTTTTAGAATTGTCTGTATGGACATTTATTGATCAATCAAATGTGAGAACAAATAAGGACATGCAAACTCCACACACACTATAACCAGGTGTGTAAACACGCGTTGAAGATAGTTTTGTGGTTATTGCAATAATGAAAGGGATGCACATTCTTTGAAAAATGAATAGCATCCCTTAAGTTATATTAAAGTAATGCAGATAGTCATCACGCAGCATAGCAGTCATATAAATGAAAAGGTCCACTTACGTTCGCCAACCAGTAAGATTCTGACGTCCTTGCGCATCGTCCCAGGTGTGTTGTTCACCTACGCCACGGTCGCACAACTTGTCACACATTTATGCTCCCGTGGGCAAAGAGGACGCGCGTAGCCCCCAGCTAGCAAGATAGCTAGCTAGCCGCTACGTTTGCATATCACGGCACCGATAGCAAGTGGATAAGCAAAAATATTTGTAAGATACACCGTTTATGTTACCAAGTGAGTCGTAAGACATAAAGTGCAGAGCGAAACCTCGGTGTAAATGCAGGGAGCTTGGCTAATCTACTCTGACAGCATTTAGCAGGAGGTAGCTAGTCTCTTTGACCACGCCCCTCCAAATCAGCTGACCGAGATAGGGAAGTGATGATTGTAAAAAAAAAAAAAAGGAAAAAAATGTAACTAGAAAAAAAAAAAACTTTGAAAAAACTGAAACTAAAAGTTATTAAAACAACCTTACACTTTTATTTTATTAATATTACATTACAATTTAAATTTACGGCTCTCCCACGACCTTAATGAGAACAAATGGTTTGATGTTCAAAAAGTTATGACAACAGGAAAGTTAAAAAACAAAACAGGCCAGGAGGTAACTCAACATACTTTTTTTCTCCCCTTTTTAAAAACGCGGGTTTAAATATCAAAATGACAAAACAAACGATATGAAAAACAAAAGATCTACGGAACGTAAAGCCATGTTCTTGTTTACACCGGACATTTTTAACGTCTCGGACAGCAACTACGGGACCGGACAACATAATACTTAAAGTTAAAGTCCCAATTAATATAACGATTAGTTTTGGAAGACTTCATTTGTAAACATGTGGGTCGTCAGGCGAGTGTTGTCGTCTGTTGCCCATAGCCGTAAGTAGCATTCAGGTACCTATTTCATTGCAGGGCCTGGATAGTTTGCTAGCACAAATTGTGATTTACATGTAAAATCGTTTCCAACTCACTGGTTTGCTCACGCTGTTTTAAAACGATCGATCTAACCCACATGAATAGGCAACTAAGCAGATAAAATATCGTAAGAATTACAAAGTACATCTTATAGTTTTTAAACTTTAAGGAATAATAGTTATTTGTTTAAAAAATACAGATACCTGAAAAGTTTAATCAAATATGTGTACTTACCACCCGTAATAAACTGCTTGTGTTCCCTGTGTAGGTCAATATATTGGTCACCCAGGCTTGTTCCGTTACCCGCGACCAGGTTCCCCCTCCGAGATGGAGCTGCGCTACCTTCAATGCACGTGCTGCTGGAGGAGCAGAATCCCAGTGGCGGGATTCGAGAGCCTCAACAGCACCATCTCTCCACCCTGCGAAGAGAATGATGACAGCGAGGGTCCCGCCGCTCCTCTCGATGCCTGCTACACCTCGGAGCAGCGCGACGCCATCCTAACGTTGCTCAACAACGCCTCGCTCACCGAGCTGGCGGGCGTCAAACTCCTCCGAGGGCGTAAGTCGGCCAATATCGTGGAGTACCGGAGCAAACACGGCCCCTTCAAGACACTGGAGAGCGTGGTTAACGTGCCGCTGCTTAAACACAAGAGCGCCCTTGTGGTGTTTGAGTCCATCCTCAACCCGGGGAAGAAGAAGAGGGTGCGCATCCAGCTAGCAAAGTTTATCAGGCCTGAGGTGGACAGGTCCTGGCTGGAGGTAAACATCCTTGTGATAATGGTTCTTTTTGCCACAGACCACAATGTATTTGGCAAGATACTGTTGATGAATTGTTTGATGAATCTTGTTTTTATGATATCATTACGAAATCCAGGATGCCAATTCTATCGTTTCACTCGTGTGCGCCACTAATCGAATCGCGTGGGCACACGTGGGCCGAGGGATGACAGTCATGGACTGGCAGCACCTTGATTGTCCAAACTTCCTGAAGGGCACGTACATGGCATCGTCATACTTCAACGACGTGAGTCTGGTTCTCAATTTCTCCGTTCTTCTTTAATCGATGACCTACTTCGTGGTGTGAAAATGGCGTGCGACTTTGTGAGCATCCAGGTGTCAGCGGTGGTGTCCCTCCTCCCTTCGGCGGACTTTTACATCATCGAGAAGCCCTCCATTTCACTGCAGAACACGGCGCTGTTCCCAGTCATGGCGCACTTGAGGGCGGTGGAGGCCATGTTGTTTGCGCTCCTGGAGCCCAGAAACTTCCCACAAGACACCAACGTTCCTCCCAGGTTCGATGCTTTTTCTATGAGGTTGACTTTCTGATGACGCCGACATCTTAAGAAGCATCTTCTCATGACAGAGTTCTAAACATGATGCGCACTGCCGTGGGACGCCACTTCGGACTCATGGTGGGCGAGTCACGGACTAGTGGGGGGCAAGTGGTGCGGCGGCTGATGACGGAGTCCGTGACGCAGAAGATGCCACGGATCAACTTCCCGCCAGAGCTGCTGGTCAAATACAGGAACTGGTTCCAGATGAGCAGCAGAAGAGGCGGAGGAGAAGAGCTCTGCGACGCTCTGCTGCAAGCGCTGGCTTTTTACGAGCTGCTCAGCGAATCCTCTGCTTAGCCATCTGGGAACGCAGACAAAAACACTTTAGCTGGGAGCCTTTATTTCGCCACTCCTGGTGCATAACGACGATACCTTTTCCATCGTCACGCAGCGAAAGGGTTTTTTTGCATGCTTTGTTGCCTTTCAAGGAATTATATAAATGAATTTTTTTTTTTTTTTTACTCGAACGTCTGTATCAAACATACAGTACGTGACAATATTGGCTTGGATCATAATCAAATACAACATACAAGTATGGATTATACAATGCCAAATAAAAGACAATCAGTACAATACAAAATAGAATTAAAAATAAATTTAGCTAGGATTTTTTTTCCACACAGCAATTACATACAATTTCTATGTTTCATAAGTCGAAGGGTCTTCAAAAAAGAAAAACTCATTGTGGAAATATGAGATTTGGTTTCACTTTCTAAACTTTATGGTGAAAAAAATATACATATAGGATCAGAGAAGAGTGAACCAAACTGTCATCATTAATATCCTTCAGACTGCCAAATATGGAAAGATTCACCCATTGATGGATCGAAGCAGATAAGACAAAGTTAAGCAAATGAAAATGCCTTGAAGCGTTTTGAAAATGATGCTTTAGGGAACTCTTGCCAGCTCCAGATTTTGTCCACTTAGAGGTCGACAAATTGCAAACACATCATCAGTAACCGAAGGCCCACCTAAACAATACAGGCCAAATGAGGTTGAATGTGACTTTATTTAAATACAAAACGCTTAAGTGTAATTTTTTTTTGTACATGACTCTCAATTGGGTGTTTTGGAAATAATAAAAAAAATGGCTCCCTGTTTTTAATCAAGAAATTATACTTCTAAAAACGTAGAAACTTTGGGTTGTTGGTGGACCATCTTTGACAGTTTGTCCAGTCACCCAGTAAAAAAAAAAAAGTAATCAAAATAGCGATAATAATCACTTAGTTGCACGGCACCGAAACTCCAATCTAACTGATTGTTCAAATTCTATTGCTCAGGAAAAAAAACTAAAATCAACTAAAATCTGCTTTCTTAGGGGTGGGAAGGCAAGCATAGTCTCTTATGGCACAAACTATTTGACATTTCTTGGACTCACAGTATCCACAGTGACACTAAAATGCAATTTCTCAGAGTTCTCCACTGATGGAAAAACAGGCTGCATGCCACGTTTTGCCGCAGCGCTGACTTATGCAAAATGAATATCTCTACATATAAAAACATCAAGTGCTAAAAAGAATCAGCTAAGGGTTTAAGACAAGGCTACCATCATACCACGGATGTGTACAGTTCATGTTACTGAGTACAATTTCAACTGTAGTTTTGATGATGCTCATCTATGAGCGGGAAACATTAGAATGGTGGAGAACCAGAATACAGTCCTCCTCAGTGGGCCATTGTGACTTTATTAAAAAAAAATAGGATTTTATATACACACACACACACACATATATATATATACATATATATATACATACATGTGTGTATATATATATATATACACATACATATATGTGTATATATATATATATTCATGTATATGTGTATATATATATATACATACACATATACACACATATATAAATATATATATATAATATATATATGAATATATATTATATATATGTGTGTATATATGTATATACACACACACTATATATTAGGAGCATTTGTGGGTTATAACATTGTTTGAGCCTTGTTGAAATACTCCTAAATCGGGGCTTCCCCACCCCTAGAATGCATTCATATTCACCCAGGACCTCTTTGATGCGGGCAAGTCATTTGTGCATCATTCATATTTGGTTGAGTTCAAGTTTTACAAACTGTCTGATTGCAGTCAGTCATTTGGCTGACCACCTCTTAGCACCAAAAGGCAGGAAATATTTATTGAAACAAACATGAACAACGCTCCCCCTGTGACTACTACAAGTTCCAGGCATCAGTCTGTGAGAGCGCTTTTTGTCCTCTTGCCCTGCTTCCCCGCACCGGGGGACGGCACGTTGCCGTTGCAGCTCCCCGCCGCTGCCAGCAGCGCACGTTCCTGACGCTCTTGGGCGTCCTCGGGGAGATCCTCCTGGATCTGCTTCAGTCGCGTCATGGCCCGGTCGATGGTGGCCGTGCCTACCAGGTTGAAGTCGTGCATGCTCACCAGGTGCAGGAGGAAGTTGCGGCAGAGGTTGCGGCGAACAATGTGCGCGCCGCAGTCCTCCACGAACAGCATGATGGCCTGGTTCATTTGGTTGTCGGCTATGAACCTGCCGCGCAGATCGCGACATAACTTTAGCGTGGCGAAATCACGAGCCCCGACTTATGGCAACCCGTGCAAAGTACATTCCGTTGACGATCATTTGGTGTCCACGTACCCGTTCTGCATGACGTGAAGGTTCCATAGCTTCATCACCTCCTTCTCCCCTTCGTTGACGTCGGTGAACTCATCCAGTTGCTAGACAAATACCATCATACACAATCGGTGCTGATCACGGCGCCAAATGTTTTGGCTTCCACCAAACACTTTTATCTGTTTATCTGTCTTTCATTACAGCAGAAAATGCCTGGCACTGGCAGTCCTTGCTCACCGTTGCCGTTTTCTCTCGGAGCCACTCGGGGTCCCGCTCATCCTCGCTGTCCACTTCCATCTCCTGGGGTCGCAGCGGCATGCAGCTGTCACTGTGGAAGTAGAGACGGTTGTGTCCGCTCACATAGGTCCGTTGCGGCTCCAACTCGCCGTCCTCCAACTCCAGGAACTCGGACAGGCTTGGCTTGGTCCTCTTGGGCCTGCAAAAGAAGAAGAAAAGAATTGGGCCTTCTAACGTGACCCTGTGACCTCATTGTTTAGCTGCTTCCACCATTTGAGCAGCCAGCCAGTCAGCCAGCCATTCAACGCAGCTTCCACAATGCGATTACCTGCAAACCAAAATGTGAGTGACAGCCGTCCTCTTGACAGGGCCGTTGCGGCTGAAAGCAAAGCCCGGTTGACTGTGGATGTCCTGAGGATTGCCAACGTATGAGCCATCGTAACACTCGTTGATGGAGACGTCTATTCTCGCTCCTTTGGGGTGAGGCTGCCAAGTCAAATAAGTGGGGTGGGGGGTTTCCAGAAACATGATTTCAATATTACACTCAAAGAAAATTTGAAGTTTCCATTCACAAGCAGACCTGATGGTTCTTTCTTACCACATAGTTGAAGATGAAGCGCGAGTGGGAGAGTTTGAGGTGTTTGAGGAGGCTGTAGAGCTTGCTGCAGTTCAGCGTGCACCAAGGACAGTGAAGGTCGTCCCTCGCCTCTGTCTGTTGCCGCGTATTGTTGTTGTACAGGAACTATGGCGGGAAAAGGTCACAGTGACAAAGTGAGTCACAGTGATACTTTACGGTTGTTAGTCTCGCAAACAACCCCCCCCCCCCCCAAAAAAAAACAACCAAAGTGCGTAACTAACTTTAAAATAATCAGAGCGCCGACCTGATAAAATATCCGTAACTTTTGACGCGGCTCGCACGGGACGGGTTCATTCCTCGCATGGATGTCTGTGCTGACTGCCTCTTTCACTGCTGGAAAAACAAGACAGAGGAATTTCTTCAAGCAGTACTTAAAAGTGACACTTTAGCAAACTGTAAACACAGCCAACTTTCTCCATCTCGATTTGACTGAATGGAGACCGCAAAAGTGCTCATAAGTCACCATCACTGAACTAATATTGTTGTGGTCAGAGGATGACTTGTCATGACCGGGCAGGGTTAGGGTTCGACAATTATGCCTTTGAGATCGGCGAATGGAGAATATTTGGCTCTGA
This sequence comes from Syngnathus leptorhynchus, assembly GCF_054491065.1. Taxonomy (NCBI): domain Eukaryota; kingdom Metazoa; phylum Chordata; class Actinopteri; order Syngnathiformes; family Syngnathidae; genus Syngnathus; species Syngnathus leptorhynchus. The sequence goes on along the minus strand of NC_141199.1, from coordinate 13,858,689 downwards.
CGCATACAATTCAATTAGCAGAATGGTGACTTTGAACAATGTTGTGATCCTTGGGCTTGTTGCCAAGAAGACATTTTTTCTTCAGACTATGGATGGAAGGAGTAGCTCCAATAAGGGTCTTACCTAAGGGTGTTGCTCTGTGGTGACTAGTCCTGGTTTCCATGGGGCCGTGGGTGTCAGAGTTTCGGGTAGCCAGAGGTTTTGCGACGGGGGCCGTGGACTTCCCACTGGCCTCGCCGGTCCAGCGCAGAGTAAATTGCAACGTGGGTCCCTGAGAAAATGTTTCAAACGGTGGCAGCCTCTGAAATAGGCCACGCGCGACAGTTTGGTCAGTGGTCTGCTATGACAAAGCGGATTGGAGCACCGGCCTCACACCTTGCCGTCGAGGATCGTCTCCCACGTGGCTCGCTTCTTGCTCACGGGGCTGTCCTGCATTCCCTGCATGGACACCTCGTACTCTCCATCCAGCAACTGCAACCTTCTACACAGGTCATAGACAGGTTTGGTTTCAAGTCTCAACAACAAAGGTTTTATTAAGGATCAATAAATGTACCTGTTTTTATCAAAGACTGTCATTTGAGCAACATATGTCTCGGTCGTGTCCCCTTCGTCCTTAGGAGAGGAATTCCTCTTCTTTCTACTTTGAGTATCTCTCACATCTACACAGACACACTTAGGCCGTCATTACATTTGTTTCACAGAAGGCTCTTCTGTGGACCTTGCGAAGTTGATTTCTTTTACCAATGTTCTCGTTAGCTTCACCGTTGGGCAGGCCATTGGCGTCCCTCCGGCCCGTGCGTGACACCCTGAAGAGGAGCGAGTACGATTTGACCATGTGGATGTTGCTAGGCTCAAACTCGTTGCTGGACACCACTAAGGAGGGACAGGAAGCCAGCTTGCTTTGCTGGCTGTCAGGATTCAAAGGCACCTGCTTTTTACCTGTAGGCACTTGCTTAACCGGGCAGCTGACATCCTGCGAGGAGCCCAAGAACGAGAGAATGAACAAGATGGTGCCATTTGTGAGGCTGAATGTGACGCCTTACCTTGCGTTTTTTATGGCAGACTTTGACAAGTAGCACCTCCAAGGAGACGGAATTTTGCTCATTCTCCGAGTTCTGAGATGGCTTTTCTAGACCGAGGAAAGACAAAATGACATTCTCAGTAATAGAATGAAAGTCAGAGTAGATCGCCACCTCACGCAAGATTATTTTTTATACTTTGCAGGGAACTTTGGCAACATGCACGGAGACTCAATTCACGTGACAGCATTCTTTAGTATTATGACAATTAGAGATGTCATGATTAAAATAATAATAATAAATCACTAATAATGTTTTATTACATTTCTTCCTCGTATCATTTCCAGGCAGAGGACACTAATGTGTGTCGATATTCTTATTTCGGCCAGCGTATCAAGATTTTAGGGCGGAAATGCAGCCCTAGCTCTACTTACCATCCTTATGGAAGAACCCAGTGAAGGTTAACTGCAGATGTGATGACAAGCTAAAAATCACAAACGTGAAAATTAGGTTACATGTGACTATTTGGCTATTAGTAGTAGCAGCATTAAAAGATCGTAACAACCAATGTTACCTGGGAGATTCCTGCTCTCCCTTCATCTTCTCTACAGTTTGTAACATGTTATCTACTTTGAATGCTTTCCTAGAAACAAAAATAAAAAAAGAGATTTGGAATTATTGTTTCGCTCATAAGATAACACTTTGGAGCGGTATGATGCACAAGCTCAGCTTTTGTGTACCTTTTGGCATTTGAGCGACCATTTCTATGGGACATGAAGGTGAGAGTCCTGTGCAAAAATATCGGCTACAAGGCAGGGTGTAATTGTTTGTTTAGATATTCAATTATTTCAAAGCATTAATGGATACAAATCGGTAACTTACTGCAATCAAGTTCCTGGTGCGAAGGAATCTGTATATCTGTGTTGGCTCTAGGAAAGAAAGAAATCTCTTTAGCCAATCTTGTGCTGTATATTGCTGTACACTTCATAAAGAAATGGCATAAGTGCAATAAATACAATCAAACGAGTCACTAACAATTTAGGAGGCCTATCTACTTTGGATTTAATTACATTTAGGACTGACGCTAACAAGTAAGGTAAGTTTCTTTTTTACTAAAGTATTGCAAACGAGTAATGGTCCTCGGTTGTTGACAACCAACTCCAAAATGTTTCAAAAATCACACAATGTACTCAGTATGTTTTATTACAAAGTTTACCACTCTGCAGTAAACTAAATGACAGTTTGATGCTACTTCTCAGTTATTGGCTGGGGGGGCGGGGGGGGGAAGTTAATCTGTTTGGCCTAGGGAAACAACCATAACACGATCAGAATCAAACACGTAACAAACTACTAAATAGACACTGTTGTTTGCAAATGCAAATAAAATGAAACTTTAAAAAAAACAACGCATCAAGGGTTGAAGTCTCACTTTCGAAGGCCTGCAAGAAAAGCTCATGGTCGGCCTGAATCTGCTCCATCTTCGGCTTCTTCACAGAGTTCAACATCGCCGACGAGGCGGGGTACACGGCGCCGTTCGCTTTGTAACCCGCCCCGCTCATAATGTGGCCCGAATTCTATAAGCAAACAGAATATTCCCATAAAAAACACACAATCACGAGACAAACAATAGCTGTGCCGCAAAAGTTGCCGTAACCACTAGCACGGTGGCTAGCGAAACCATATTGCTAACACGCTTGTTTAGCTTGGATCGGTGCTTTTTTTTTTCGTCCGGCGTGAAACTTATACTGACCAAATAGTTGGCTTTTGTGTGTATTTGTCCCGAATAAAGGCAGCCTACCCTGGCGGATGGCATCAATTTGTTAGCCTCGCTGCCCCCAGCACAAGCCTGGATGAATCAACAGCGGAAGCCCATGAAGATGAACAGGACGCGACGAGTAGCTGGTCGCTGGCTAGTTAGCTCGTAAGGCTAGCATAGTTGACCGGTAAATACACCGGTAGCGGTACCGGGTTGCCGCTTACAGATACAAATATTGCTCTTATGTTGGATATAGATTGAATAATTTTCATGTCATTAATAACCACGCATTGGTAATTTATTACCGTGCGGCGTCCTTTCAATTTATAATGAACAACAGAGGATTGCTCATTTGTCAGCCAATGAAAGCCGGACTGTGTGAATCGTCGGCTGCGATTGGGTACTGGAATCAGGAAGTGACGCGTACCCGCTCTCGGTTTCTGCGATTTTGCGGGAAACTAAGAGAGTTTCAAGTGAATGCATGAACGCCATACGTCAGGCTTTCTTAACTGTCTATTAAATGTAAAGTACGTAAAAAAAAATTATCGCCACACATAATTTAAAATTTAAACTCACCCTACTTTCAAACTCGTAAAATCATAACTTATCCAACACATTTTCATCAGCACAGCACACAGAAAAGAAAAAAATATTTGTAATTGGCGAAATTTGATGAAAAAATGTATAACAAAGAGATTTATTTGGAAATTATAGGAGAAAATGATCAAATAATGTATCACCGTTTCCTCCTCAAAATGTGATCATAGTGTACCCCTTTTTTTTTTAATAGATATATTTTTTTCGGTCGGAGCGATTTGGTTATGGACCCGGAAGTGTAGCGCATCACAACTTCCGGACATGTGTAAGCGAAGTGGTTTGTCGCTAACGCTGTCTCGTGGTATGATCCTTGTTTGATTATCGGGACATTGAATTTAATCAGAAGATCGGTGAATATAATTATTTTGAGGGGCCAAGATGGCAGAGATCGTTCAGCAGCGGATCGAGGACAGAATACCGGAGTTGGAGCAATTGGAAAGAGTGGGACTATTCACTAAGAAAGAAGTCAAGTAAGAAAATACGATGATAAAAACGAAGAAAAAAAACCACATTATGATCGTGCGGGAGTGGTTCGACAAACATCAGGCGTAATAAACTTGTAGTTTGACTTAACATGTTCTTTACGTAAACTTGAAAGACAAAAAGAAAAAAAATCAATTAGGGTACTGTATTTGTAAATGTATATGTGACTTATGACTTTTCCTGAATTAGTCAAGCACAATTTTGTGTTTTGCAGAGCTATCATCAAAAGGGTGACATCCCTGGAGTACAAACTCCACAGGCTGATAATCAATAAAGATGACTTCATAGGATACATACAGGTAGAGTGATCAAATCCCAAATTCACTCCCCTTAATTTGACAGATATTGAAAATGCTCATTTATAGACAATGTTGTTAAAATTGCAGTATGAAATCAACGTCCTGGAGTTGATCAAGAAGAGGAGAGCGGTTGGTGGACATATTCTATTGATGACATTATCATGATATTAATCCTTGCTGTTTAACAAATTGCATTTTGTTGACACGTTTGCTTTTGCAGCATATACGCTACCAATTTAAGAGAGAAGAAATCGAGTTCCCCATCATACAAAGAATCAACAGTGTCTTCAAACGGGCCACAAACAAGTGGAAGGTATCCCGAAAAAAAAAAAAAAAAAACATAAACCCGAAAACATCCCCTTACCGATGAGTCTTGTTTTTTGTTTTTTTTATTAAAAAACAAAAAAGCTGTGACTTTTAGCGAAATGAGAAAAAACATTTAATAAATGCAAAACCAATATGTTTGCCTTGCAGGATGATGTGCAGCTTTGGCTCTCGCATGTCGCCTTTTGTAAGAAATGGGTACGTTACAAATGAATCCTTGTCAATTCTTTTCGATAAGAAAGGTGTAAATAGGTGACCATGTTTTCTCAGGGCACACAGGGGCAGCTCAGCAAGGTGTTCTCAGCAATGCTGGCCATCCACCCTGATAAACCAGGTACCCTTTGATTTTGTCACTTCTCACTCGTAGCGAATAAGGAACTTTTTGACCGTGTGTTTTTCTAGCACTTTGGATCATGGCAGCCAAGAGCGAGCTGGAAGAAAGGAATTCCTCAGAAAGTGCCCGACATTTGTTCCTAAGGGCTCTACGCTTCCACTCGGGCAACAAAAAAATCTACCAGGAGGTAGGGACTAAGCACTTACAAGACATTCTCACTCATTTTGACTCCTAAAAAGTATCCTAGCTAACTCTGTAATGTGTCGCAGTACTTCCGCATGGAGCTGCTACATTGTGAGAAATTGCGGAAGCGGAAGGCTGAGCTGGAGCAAGCTAAGATTGACATTGTGAGTGATACATTTTAAGAAATCCATCTTGAAGTCAGACTTAAAAAAAAAAAAAAAAGTAGAAACAATGGAAGTGCTTTTCAGATGCACCATAAAGCTGGATAATTAAGTCAATAAAATCATACTCCTATTTATTTTATTTTTTTTAATTGGTGAATAGGGTAAATATGAGTTATCTCCAGAGATCCTTAGCGGAAAACTAGCGATGGTTGTGTACAATGACGCCACAGACAAAAACAAAGGTAGGTGTGGTTCTTTCTTTAAAATTCTGACATTGTTTAATAAACTATGTATTAAGTAAACATTGTATGTTTTTATCCCACAGACGCAGAGTTTGTCATCTCACTCCTCAACATCGCATCCATTTTCGACTTCACTAAAGACCTCCAAGAGGCCATCTTTCAGGAGTGAGTGGCTACTCAAACTAAACCGTCCCAAAAATCCAAAATGAAACTCACCCTGGCTTTCCTGTTATCCAGCTTGCAAACCAAATTCCTTGCTGATAGTGTGACATGGGACTTCTTAGCCAAGAGGGAGCTGGAGGCTCAGTGGGCGGGGGAGGTACTCCAGACCGCCAAGGGCCGGGCTTCCGAGGTCGACCGAAGAGAGGCTGAATGCTGTCGGGTCTACGAGAAAGGACTCGAAATCATCAACACCGGTGAGAGGATTCGCACACTGTACACAAAACCGCATGTGTGCCTCGGAATGAAATTAAACTCTTCTCATATTTCTCTTCATCGTAAGAATCCATGTGGACCACCTACATTACCTTCTGTCTGGAAAGGGTGAAAAGGAAGACAAATGTCCAAGAGTTGAAAGACAAGGTAAGAAAGTTCTGTGAATGGCAACCAGTCTCCCTTTTTGCCCATTAATATGAGAAGCGAATTAGCAAATAGATAAATACAATTTGTGTTTTACAGAGACGAGAGAGGCTGCTGGGAGTTCTACAGCGTGCCCACGACTCATCACTGCTGAGGGAGGATTTCTACAAGAATTGGGTATGACAGGTGAAGAGTATTCACCCCTCGTCTTACCTAACGCAATGTCCTCGAGCAGTTGCGGATCCTGCTTTTGTCTGGAGATGAAGAGGGCGCAGCCCGCATCGGCGTAGCGGCGACGCAGCGCTACAGCCAATCAGTGTCGGCGTGGAGCTTGGCCTTGCAGACGTTGGTTCAGTTGGGGAAAGATGACGTCGGACCGTTGTTCCGGGATGCGCTCACGCACATTCATCCCAAGGTATATACACTGCTGAGGTGTTCAAATGAGCTTCCATTCCAGCCATTCAACTTAACATATCACCCCCCCCCCCCAGTGCTCATAAAAACAGTTGGCAACATAAAATGCACAAGCTTCACACACACAAAAAAGATCAGAATGAATGAAAACGATTAGGAACTATATTTAAACCTCACCACTACAAATGTATTCTTGTCGCCAAGAAAAGAGTTTGTTATTGTTTTGCTTGGCTTTTCGTAAGCAGTAGCAGCACGAGGAGGATTACTACACTTTATGTAACTTTAGAGTTGTTAAGCCTCAAGGCATCTTGAAATACTGTCAAATTAAATGCAAAACAATGGAAAAATACACATTCTGGATTTGAAACAAATTTCTGAATTACAATTAAAAAAAAAAAAAGATTTATTTTCTACAAATGTCATGGCTTTTTGGGTTTATGCTAAAAAATTGTGATTAAAAAAACGTCTTCCTGAACTTCTTTTGGGCCGGCAGGAAAGCTTACCAATTTGGCGGCTGCAGGTCCAGTGGAGCGTAGTCAAGCAGAACCCAGAGGAGACGGAGGCCGTTTTTAAGGTTCAAATTAAATCCGTCAGACAACGGCGATCCGCATTAAGCAGTTCACACGATGATAATACTTTTTGTTCTTCCCGCTTGTTCTCAGAGAGGTCTGTCCTCCACGGTGGAGGCAGTTGCCATGGAGATGAAAGAGGGCTATGTTGAGTGGTCATATTCCACTGGGGGCTACAAGAGAGCGAGAAAGACTTTCAAAAGGTAAGTTATGCCATCCTGGCAATAATGTCACTCAAAGGACTATGAAGGAATAACTTGTGCGTTTTAGTTTACAGGAAAACCGGCCTCTATCCAAATTTTTCTTCACCAAAATGATACAGATCGAGAAAGAACAGGTGTGTGCATTCAATGCTGTATGTTGGGAAAGTTTTTTTTGTGTTTAGATTTCCAAACAAATTTGACCAGAAAATAACTAAAATATATATATATCACTGGTGAACAGCAAATTTTATTCAGATATGGCTTCTTAATGTACTTTGAACTTTTTTATGGCACACATCTAAATCTTGATGGGGTTTTTGTTGGACTTACAAAAGCTTGCACGATACAGCTTATACCTTGATTTACAATTTATAGCTATAACGTTTCAGAATAAAAACCCCACCCACATTCTTAAATATTACTAAATGTGTTTCTCTATTGCACATTATATTATCTTATCCTAAAAAATATATATATAAGGGCAGATTTGGAGCCTTACTGTAACATGATGCACAGTTTGAACAATGTACCTGCACGCCATACACTCAATTAGAACACATTCCCATTGACTGCTTTAGAAACGCACTGATCTGAAATCCCCTCTAGATTTGTGTTAATGTTGTGTTGATCATGCAGGAGACCCCAAAAATGAACAATTTGAGGGACTACTATGAGAGGGTCTTGCAAGAGTTTGGCTCCTCTGATGAAGGTGAGACGCGAACAGGTCCAAACATCCATCAGACACCGTACTGTTCATAAACTATTTGTTTATAAACAAGTTCAAGTCATGAGTTCCACCAGCTGGAAAAACGGCAACAAGTAGCACCCTAAAATGTTTTAATCTATTAAAATATAGAAATTATGTCACTGAATAGAATTAAAATATGTCAAGATAATTCAATAGACATAGTGCATCTCCTTCTGGTGTGCACGCTTTGGCCAACAGGGGGCATTGTACTACCCGACATGCCTACTCCACGTACTAATTTCAAACACAGAAAAGTTATTCTCAATTAAACGGCAATAAAATAGTCATTTTTAAGGAGGATAACAAAAATATGCCTGTGAGTATATTTATGCGCTGTCTGCTGTGGTCAAGTACAAGTTTACAGTTTAGAACCACAACAGTGATGCTAGTTTTCTTGGCCTGTATGAAATTTTGCATTAACTAAACATTCATAAGACTTAATTTGCTTTGATTAAAATCACAAAATATAATTCTCCTCTCTTAGCTTTAATTTTAGTTTAGTTTGACAATAAACTTCAACCTGACCTGTTTGTTTGTCAAGATCTGTGGCTGGAGTACATCCAGGAGGAGATGGGGCCCCTTGGCCAGCCAGAGAACTGCAGCAAGATCCACTGGAGAGCCATGAAGTTTCTGGAAGGCGAAAGTGTGGAGAGGTTCATCTCCAAACATACGCTCCTGCAGACTGGGCACCTCTGAGTACAATTTGAAAAAGCAGAGGTTGCGTGTTCTATAATCAGGAGTTGCTCAGCCTGAGGAAGTTCATGAAGATTTTGGCTGGTTTTCCACAGTCGTCCATTGGACGCATGGCTTGGTTTCACCATGTTTCACTAAATCTGCTGACCAGATTCCAAATGTTTTCCAGAGATTTAGAGAGAGATGTTTCCAGTTGCAATTACTCTTCGTATTAAAGTTATGTGGCAAATTTATGTCGGTGTAATTTCCTGTCTAGACACTTCAAATAAAAGCATTCATTTGTTTTGAATAGCATCTTTGAATTCCAATGTCAATCCAAGTCATACTTACACATTTTGGTAAATCCAATTTTAATTGATTCAACCCAGAAATGAATGTCATCAGGTGGACGGAACCATTCTGATATCTAAATCCATCAGACTCATTTAAAGGTAAATAATCTCAGAAAAAATATTATACAAAAAATGCCTTTTAATGAGGAAACGTATTCACACCCCTAATTTTTCTTTCTTTTTCTAAAACTATTAATAGATATCCTGTACATATACATAAACTTTTGAGCATCTCTTGTAAGTATGATTGTATATATATTATATATAGTATATGATTAATGTAATGGTAACAAGGATGGCTTTAATGATAGTGATTTCCTTCTCTACCGGTAAACATAAAAATTACCGTACATTTCCAGATCTTGACTTTTGTCACCACGCCATCATCATACAGCAGCTAAGACGCAACGCTCCTTAGGGCAGACAAAATGGCAACAATGTATTTCAATACTGATCCCTTTTGAAATGATAGAATTAGCAAGTTAGGTATCCGTAACAGTAATAAGATATTTGAGCAATATCCAATGAAGAATCAATCTACTCAGCATCTTATTTGCTCCCAAATGTGAGATTATTACAATTTCACCTTTCAACACAATTTGAATCCCATCAGTCTGCTCGACTCTCAAACCTTCTTGACGAAGATGTAAGTGAAGAGCACCAACATGGCCGCCAACAGTAGCCCGATGGCAAACTGATGGACGCTGATGACCTTCTCCAGGGCGTGTATGCGCTCCTCCATGGCACTGGTATGGATGTAGTCATAGATGGAGGCCCCGATGCTCCACACCGCCCATACCGCATCCACCAACGCCTTGATGGTGGGAGAGACCATTGAGGGGGCTGCTTGCAGCCGGGCCACTTCTCTCCTGGCCTTCACCACTGTGATGAAGCACACATGACAATGAAGAATGACCTTTCACACACACACAAAAAAAACAATGCAAAAATGAACAGTGTCCTGATTTAACTATATTGGGTTATCACCCTGGGATGCAATTATCAATTTTAAAATTATACATCTTGTCTATAAATGACCAAATGTTTTATGTCCTGAACAAATTAAATAAATGCTAATGGAATATAGTAAACCCGGTAGGATTCTTAGATTAGGAGATTCAGGCTAATTAGTGGAGGTCAGAGTTCAAGGAAAACATGGTGAAGCAGCATTTAGCTGTTATGCTGCACGCAAATGGAATAAGACACAACTAGCGCAGGTGTCAATATTATTAAATACACGGACACGGCAATAAGATAAATCAAGAAAATAAATACAATAAATACTTTAAAAAGTAACAAAATTCACCAATATTGAAAAAAAAATCACCAATACAATTAAGGCTGTAAAAAAAAAATTATCGAGCTAAATCATGCTGATTATTGTAATGCACTGTTGATGCATCTCCATAAGTAATGGTGCATGATGAAATGAGCTCAAATGATTGTAGAAGTAGAATTCACTTCTCGAACTAAAGCTGATGAACATGAGTGCGCCTCGAAGGAATCATAAAAATAAAAAAAAAACCTCACCAACACAGGACAAATCTGAACGCAGTGGTCGATACGTTGAAGAACATGCGTCCAATTGATTCCAGAACTTGCAAATAATGTCATTTCATTTACTAAATACCACCCGATTGTTTGTTTCTGTCGTTAACACTTGTGGCTTCGCATCAAGCTCGTTTCTGGGCGTGCGCATCACTTCCGGTCACTATTTCAATCCAAGAGCACCTAATAAACTAAACAAAAATAATGGCACCGCTGGACCTATTTTTTGAATGACAGCATAGCAGCAAGAATAAAATTGCAAACATTTAAACATTATATTCGTTAAAACCAAAAATGAGCAAAAAGCATCTTTGTTGCTAACTCTCGGCTGAGTGACAGCAAGCTACACGTGACCACTCAAAACGGCCAGCTTTTTTTGACAGCTATGCAATGACGACGCGTGGCCACAAGAGGGCGCCCTGCATCCGCCACAATTTAGTACAGGGGAGGGAACGAGTGCGAGATGAACCCGACAGGGATGAAACCTTTACTGGTGCCTTGACAGTCCAACGCGTTGGAAGGAACACCTTGCCGAGAGCTGCGCAGCAACAGAACGCGTAGACATTTCCTTCCCTTGCTGATTGATTTGGAATACCCCCCCCCCGCCCCTCTCTCCAAAGACATACAACTGGAGAGGAGAAAGGTTGACACTCTTTTTGGGGAGGGCCGGGCAGCTCCTCCTTTTCCAGCTGTTTGGGAATATCCCGCTCACTCCCCGTCTTCAAGCCACACGGGGAGGAGGGGCTTCCTCCGTCTGCCTCCTGCCGGCTTGGCTCCCCCTGACACGGTGCTTTGGCTGGCGTGCGCACCCACCCGGGATCTCTCCCTGAGTGGGAGGGGGGGGGGGGTGTCGTTTTTGGGGAGGACACTGTTGCATGTGTTTGAGGAGACGATCATGCGCAAGGAGGGTGGTTGTGCTGCCGCTGCTGGCAGTGGCGGTTATGGGTTGGAGGTGGGGGGGTGGTCGGGGGGTGGACTGTCCGGGGGTTGTTGCACAAGAAGGTTTGCCCACCCACCCTTCTTAAAGGATAATGTGGACGAACGGGGAAGTTTGAACTCTCCTGCAGAGAGCCAGGCTACCAGACAGACAGTGGCTGCTGCAGCCCACAACCCCCCCCCCCCCCCCCCCCCTCCCTTTCCTCTATGAGCCTACTGTGGATGCTGCTGCATGGACGTGACTCCAACCTACCTGCAGACCAACAGGCAACATCACCTTGACTCGGTAGGTATCACTAAGCCTCGCTCAAACTGTGGCTCGTGGTCCAAAAATTGGTTTCTGGATCATTTTAATGGGTCATCAAAAGCAGCTTTAGCTTTTTCAGTAATAATCAAGCATCCAGTGTATCTTTGTGTGTGTGATGTTTTAATTTTTTTTTCACAGTATATCATTTAGTACATTTTGGTCCCAAGATAAAAACGTTTGAGAAATTGTGTTTTAAGATTATGAGGAGGAATAATTTTATTTGTGCAAGTACTATTAGGAATAAGTAAGCAGGACAGCCTCCTCTGTGAAGTCGATGATGTGTGTCTATGTGTGTGTTAGAAGCTGGGTCTTTGCGGGCAAGGTGAGTCTTCCATTTATTCAACTGGCCTACAAAGTCCCAGTTTCTGGCTCACTTGAGCAGCAAGTTCAAGAAAGCATAAGAAACATGCCAGCTAGAAAAGTCAAGTCAAGTTTATTTGTATAGCCCTAAATCATAAGCAGTCTCAAAGGGCTTCACATAGACAAACAATTGACAATTATTCTCAAAGCAAAGCTGATCTTGAGCTCCCAAAAGGGGAAGGAAAAAAATGAGAAGGTACCACAGATGGAAGGATCCCCCAGGCTGCAATGGATACAAAGAGGGCACATAAAATACATAATACGGAAATCAAAAAGTGGATGTCCAGGCCAAAGCGAAGAGCTGTCTGAGGACGTAAAAGATACAAGTAAAAGAGTTTAGAAAGATAAGTAAGCAAATGAGGAAAAAAACGAAAAGTAATTTTGCATTTCAATTAAGACAACGAATGAACTTTTCCAGACAGTCTTGTGAAAGGTAAAAAAAAAAGTTAGAGGTTGCACAACTTTTAGTTGTAATTCAATTCTGAAATGAGCCCAAATTTGAATTCAGCTTTAAAGTAAACCATCAAGAATGAATCATCCAGAGAAAAGTAAGCCGCCTATCATTTACCTTCCGCTATATTGTCTTGACATCATACGCACGTTTCATGGACAGACTCCGGGTGCTCGCTTTCCATCCCCAAAGTTGTGAAAATTGTGCCAAACGGACCAAATCTATCAAAGCTCCGTTACATTGAACAGGTGGAGAAGAAGTTGTTATGGAGGCCTGCTTCTATATTCGTCCTGACCCTGACGTGCCGTACATACTTCCCTAATGAATTTAGCATCCTGACACTAGATGCTTTATGCAATTAATAGAGGAGGGAGAAGGGTCGCGGTGGCATCTCTGTGCTGCAAGTGACACGTAGGTCAGGCATTCGCTGAAGGCTGATGTGTTTATATATTGTAAATAAAAAGAGAGAGAGGGGGGGAAATCAAAAATTCCATATTTAGTTTAACTAACATCTAAAATATCAGTATAACAATAAAAATTAAATATTGACTTGAAAGTTGAAACTAAAAGTTTCTAATGGACTCCAATCTTTTATGTGGTTGAAACCTATTTCAATGAGTGCTTTATAAAGATTGAATTTGGTTTTCGAAAAGAATAATAAGTGATCTGTCATCACAGTTTATGGGACAAGAGGAACCCTATTTGATTTTCAAAATGAATAACACATGCCTCACTGTAGAATCATGTGACTTTTCCCAGCAGACTAAGAAAAAGTCATGAAAAAAAGTCTTCATTCATTCTCGATAAATATGTTTACCGTACTGCTTCGTCATCGTTGTATAAAGATAAACCAGACTTCAACTTTTCTGATGTATACCAATAATTGCATACACTTCAAATTGATATCATTTCAATGAGTGCACTCAAATCATTTTTAAATACCAACTTCTGATTTAGACTGCCACCAGCAAGATAGAGGATCATACGGAAAACTTTAAAAGATTAATATTTCAAATCATCTTAGCAGGAATGAGTCTCCAATAAAATCTTTGGGAGCTGCTAAGCGTTGTCCTTATAAGCTATAGCAGAGCGGCGCAGGTCGCTAAAGGAATGAGAGCCAGGTCTCAAGACGTAACAAGACCACAGGGTGACTGATTAATATCAAAAGCTATAAAATGATATGAAACAGTGTCAGCTGCTCCCCCCTTGCCAAAAGGCCCTTCGACGATCAGAGTGGCCTCATCACTGGCTAGTCTGCTAACATCTTCATTTTCCTTCCCTGTCTCATATTCTCACACTATTTGTATGCAAGCGAGTAGACTTACTTAAAATAGCCCCCCCCCCTCCCCTTCATCCTGCCCACCCTCGCTTGTTTTCTACCTCGAGTTTTGCTCTCCCATCGCATCTCGGCGTTTCGACGACTGCGGTGATAGAAGCTTTGTTTAACTTTTCTCTGGAATGAACTCAGTCAACCCACCGATCCCTCATAAAAATACATCACTGGAGATGCTAATAAACCCCCGAGAAGATGTTACGCTAGGGAGGGAGGAAGGGAGAGAAAAGGCAGCAAGAAAAGTGAGGGACTTTTAGGGGCAGCTGTGTTTTATTAACCCAGTCATAATGCCCCTAAAAATCCTTATTGCTCTTGCAATGCTCCACAAAAAAACGCCGTCAACAACCTGATACAAGCTGACTCGGGACTTTTTTGTTTGCTGAAGCTGATGAGCGACTTACAAATGTTACCAAGTCCATGGGAGTGTGAAAAAAAAAAGCATCTCGCCTTCAAACAATCGCAATGTTCGCTTAGCAGGTAACATAACAGGAGGACGCCCCCCGATGATTTAGGCAGGTAGAACGAAAACGGTACAAGTCGGTGGCGACGGGAGGGAGGCCGATGTCGGGAGTCGTAAACAAGGAGACGGCTTGACAGGCAACAGATGAGCGCGCTGGCAGACAGCAGGCAGGACAGCACAGCTGGATACAGACACAAAATGGCAACCGAGATGGAAAGATTGATTTAAAAAAAAAAAACTTGGGTTGAAGGCCGACGACTCAGTCGATGGACAATCAAAACCGACAATTTGGGTTATGTTGAGGTGTTTGGAATTATTTGATTTTAATGAGATAGTTTGGGATTACATTGTTGTATTTGGGACAAGAACCATTTTCGTGGTTAAGAGGTGCTTACCTGTATTCTTTTCAGTATCAGTCTGTACTTTATTGGGGATAGCTGGATCAATAAGCCCCCCCCCCCCTTTTTTTTTTTTTTGCATGTGTCGGCTTCGTTTTAGAGGGAACAGGACAGGCCATGGAGCATTTGGGATCCATGCCTGGGTGTGGTTTGGGTTGCTGTGGTGGTTTGTCAATGTTGGCCAATGAGTCATTAGAAACTATTCTGTTGAGTCTCCTTCACTGGAATGACCTTTGCTTGGGCTTGGGAACAATCTGCTCATTTTCACCCTTTTTGCATTAATATTAGAATTCGATTTTTGATATACTAACTTCTGCTCATGCCACAGTTGTTTAGTGGCATTTTGTAAAGTTGTCTTTGTTCACGCTTAAAAGACTAAAAGTGCTCAGTCATTTCAAATGAAAAATAAATAATACTTCTTTTGCTTTTATTTTAACCTATATTTGATCACTGATTAATGTTTATTATTCCAATTCAAATTTTTGCTTGTATTTCTTAAAAGATGACCTTAAAAAAAAAATCAATTTCAGATCAAATCACAATTTGATTCTTTTTCCAAATCTTTCCGCTTTCCGCGAGCGAGACAGTTAGACAGACAGACACACGGAGGAAGGGGGAGGGAGGGAAAGTGTGGACGATGACTCAAGGCCATGAACCACATGGTGATGGAGAAGGGAGGAAGGAATAACTCATCATAGCATGTGGGATCTCATACGGCTATCACAGGACTGACTGTGTGTTTCCCCCACGGGCATCGAGCACATTGACATCACTCTCCCAAACTAGGAAGTGACTAAAGGTATCAATTGTGGTGCCCTCCCCCGTCACACAGGCATCATTCTAACTCTCATCTTTGAGGTTCCTCGAGGCGTCACGCTTGTAATCATCGGAACATAAAAGTGTTTTTATCCTCATTTTTTTCTAAATGACTGTCACATGACTCCCCTCCTTGTGGAGGTCATGCTAGTGAAAACAAACTTATTATTTCTTAAAGCCGTTTGAATTTGGAGACAGCTGCTTGCTCGGCTACCTGAGTGAGGTCGCGGAGAGTCAGACTAAATTAAATAAGTTATTTGCAGTGTAAATGCCTCGTTGGAACTCAACTTTAACTCTAGAGGGTACTTATAAAAGAGCTGTAACAAAGTACTGTAGATAAACACTGAACAAAAACACAAATAATAATAATAATAATAATAATAATAATAATATTAACAACAACAACAATAAAAATAATAAAGAAAATGATCAACATGATGTTCTTTTGTCGTATTAATTGTTTCAAAAGTCTGCATCAGCAAAATAAGTCCAGAATGTTGGGCCGACTGAACAGGTGAACAAGACACACCCACGAGCCTGTGTTTAACCAAGCTTCACATTGTTATCGGCCGTACGTTGACATCCATGCAACACTGGAGGTAGCGCTTGAATGCAGCGCAAATAATGTAGACAAAGGAGAGAAGGTGAGGGGGAAAAAAAAAAAAGTGGATAGCGCCTTACCTTGAGAACGGCCATGAACTCTGTGACCCACTCTTGCCCCATCCGCCTATTCCATTTGCCTTTATGGTAATCTGTGATAGAGATAGTAAAATTTTATGAGCGACGAGCAAACCTGGTGCTGATTAGCACAATTCTTTTTTTTTTTTTTTTTGGAAAATTCAAAATAAATGTGCAACATGACCCGTTTAGACAGGATAATAAATGATAGAAATTTGCTTAGTATGTCTGGACAGATTTGAAATCACACCCTCATCAAAAAAAACAACTGTGCTAATTAATGTTGGTGCTCAGGAATTATGCTATGAAGCAGCTTCGATTAGACAAATGCTTTGGCATCATCTTCTAGTATTTTAGTGCCTTGCAATTATGTTGTGGAGTGTCATTTATCCAAAAGTAGTGCTTTGCTGCCATTTTGTGGCTTCTTAGTTGTTTCCAAGGAATCACGTTGGAGTGAATTGAGAAGATTCTCTTAAAACAAACGCAGGTCTATGCTGACACCTTGTGTCAAGGAACTATGTTGAAGTGAGTTGAGGCGCTTCATTAAAACACCAATCGTGCTTTGCCGCCATCGTGTGGCCCCTATTGACAATTGAAAACATTTTAGCACGCCGCAAATTATGAGGCCAAAAAAAAAAAAAATACGATTTTTGCTACTCGCAAGTTTCTGTCCCTAGGAACAAACAACCGCCTTGAGATATGAGTTCAATTTGTTCCGTGGTGATGCTCGTAACTCAAAAGACTCATGGCAAACACTCTTTTTGTATTGAAACGAACTACCCTAACCCCAAAACCAGCAATGTGTATTTTAATGAGGACTGCATAAATTTTAATGGTAAAGTGTCAAATCTATACAACAATTTAAATGGAAGCCAGCCAGTTGCATGCATGTGACCTTTGAAAAAAGTGGTGTTGACACGTTGTTGCTAGTGTAAACAGCCTCGTAACGGACCCCGCGGGAAACTGAAAGTCCCCGCACACACACGTCACATGACTCTCCACATCAATTCCAGGATCTTTCCACCGGACCCTGTTTACACCTCGACCTATATGGAATGCCATTGCGTCTTTCTGCACTAGTTGAGGTTCCATGGGCTGCTCTTTGCTTCTATGCATTGTGTGAAAGTATTCCAACAGTCCTCAAAGTGGACCTTCTGCCAAGCATCCGCTGAGCCACTTTAGTTTCTAGTTGTTTTCCGCCCGTTTGGGGTCAAGCCTGCGCGTTGGTTGGCACAGCGTGGCCAAACGTTGTCGAAAGGATCAACTGCACAGTTGTGTGTTGTGTAACGCAACAGGGAGTGTGCGCGCGCCTCTATGTATGTGTGTGTGTGTGTAGTGAGGGGGAAAAAAAAAAAAAAAGAAAGAAAGTGGGTGTTTGCTTTGGCAGCGAGCGGCTTTGCCAAAGAGGCTGCCAAAAGCTCACCAAACAAACCCCGAAGCAAGCTCCGAATCTTTTATTCTTCCCACCTCTTCGCTGTCATGAAAAGGTGGCCATTTTGCTCCACACGCAAACTCAGAGGGCGGCTTTGGTTTGTGTTAGGAAAAAAAAAAAAAAGAAGAGGCAGAAGCATGGTGCAGTCGAGAATAAGAAGAACCGGTGAGGATTTGCAGCTAATCAGGGCTCGAGCAGAGACTCATAGCCATTTCCGGAGCTCAATGTTTGGCTTTGGAGTTCAGGGTTAGGAAACTCATCTTTAGTTTCTTTAAGTGATTTCAAAATAAGTTAGCCATGACATGCTTTGGAAGTGAAATGATGCAACGTTCGGCCGTGCGTGTGTGTCTTTTTCAGCCGGCTGTGTATCCGTTACATCCAGCGTTGGTAACCGTACACCTTGAACGCAAGCGGTCAGCCACTCACAATGCCAAAATAAGCTTTTGATTTACGGAGATGCTCCAGTTTGCACTTGGCTGCTGGAAGTTCAGATTTCATTTTGGTACGGAACCAGTGAGGGATAGCCAGTAAAAATGACTTCTTCTTTTTTTAAAAAGAGACTTAAGTTTACATGCAGATATATTTGCAAGATTAAATGTGATACGTGATATTTTATATCGTACCTAAAAATCGTAATCGGGTATCTTTTGCCAAATAGAGGATTGTTTTCACATTAATCAAATGAAGTGTACTAACATCCATGTCCTGGTTGGTCTACCAATGTTACCGACGACAAAAGTAGGCAATTTAGGGTTGCCGTGGCAACATGAATAATTGCAATTCTTCATTTTCAGGCCATCATTTGTAACAAGGCTGTTATTTCAAGTCAAAAAAAAAATCTGTGACGTTAGTAGGTGTTAGTTTAAATTGGTTAATCTGGCACTGCTTATGGCAACACGATGAGATAAATCTTAGAACACCTGCCTCATTGTTTTGAGGCTCCAGGTTACAATCTATGCTGTGCAAAACTACCCCCTAAAGAAAATAATATTGTGTAAAAGTATTGGGCCAACATCATCTCTTTTTTTTCTGATGAAATGACTTTTTCCAGGGCAGCACGGGGGGATAGTTGGTAGTGTAAGTACATTATAGTTGCTAAATCATAAAAATGCTAAAGATCAACAAATTTGTATTGCCTTAATGTGTTTTCATTTTTTCATGATTTAACAGTGAAATTAATTAATTATTAGAACAGAATTTATTTGTGAGTACAAAATTCCATCAATGTTTGGATTTATTTTCTTAAATAAACAACATGCACAAAGTAATCACTGGAATTTCTTTGTCATTTTAAGTCACTTCAACTAAAAACTACCCACTTGCTGCTTTTGTCTGGATTATACATTACGGCCATTAATTGTAATTCACAGTCATCTGTCTCGTAGTGTTGCTTTTTTGCTGTAGCTTTGAGGTGGGTGTGAATGTGAGGCAAGCTTAATGAGTAGGAGTGCAAAAAAAAAAAAAAAAAGGACTTGTTTTTGAAAAGCAAATGTACAGCCAAGGGTTTTGTTTCATATTAGCTTCACAATAGTTACAACAGCCACAACTTGCCAGCCACGATCAGAACGAATCCATATTAAATAGTGACTTCACTCTAAGGCTCTCCAAAAACGTGAGATTTACACCGGCGGGGTCACCAGTGGAAGTGGTGGAGCTGGAGCCGAGTGGTGCGGAGACCCTCCGCCCCCTCCTCCTGCACGTTCTCCTTTCTTTTACTGTATATGGCTCACAAAAGTGTTGTGAGCGTGTGCCGGTCCAAGTGAGGGAAAGACGTAGTTGAAAGTCATTCGCAAGTAAAAGTAGGGACACTGTGCTTCATCCAAAAGCCTCATACTTTATTTGGTTTCATGTTTTATTTTTAAATTATATCTTGGCTTAAGCTTGAGTAGCTACCGTATTTCCTCATATATAAGCGCATTTCATTAATCGGAAGACTATTGGAATTATTTTAGTGGCTCTAGTCAAAAAGGGAAACTCAGAGTGGTGCTTTGAGATACGAGTGCCCTGACTTGAGAGTTTTTTTTTTTTAAGTCAGTCGGACGATATTTTGCTCAACTTTGCAAATGCAAACTTGAGTGCTGTTTAATGCCATTGATAAGGCTTAATTATTTACAATCAGTTAAGTGATGTTATGTTTTTTTTAAGTAAACTTGACACTTGACTTCTGCTTTGTTGTAAAACAACTAATGCAGGTGAAAACGTTGCCACCCAACACGAGGGGAAAATAGACTTGCGGTATCGTCATATTATTTTCGTGTTAACTCACTTACGACTTGCTCTCTTCATCCAATGACTACTTTGCCCCATCTGCTCGGTGGGATAAAGTAAATGTAAATTACTGCACGTCATTAATTTCCTTGTCAAGCTTCCTCCGCACGCACGCTCACCCTACGTTTGACCCTCGACCCCGTCGTCCTACTACTGTTACACTAAACCAACTCTGCCCGTCAGGCAGCTCACAGATATGCTGAGGTGTTCAAGCCCCCGCACGAGTGCTGAAGGCTCGCTGAGGGGAAGCTTTCATGACAAAAAATGAATTTGAAGTCAAAGTGAACATATGACAAAGATTGCGCTAACAAGTTTAGACTAGGTTAAATTAAATTGCCCATTTTAGCTTCATCTTGAATATTCCGCAGAAAGCAATAATGAGCAATGTGTTGCTTAACTATGCAAAGTCCATAATGCTGTTCTAACTCCATCTTCTCTCATGCTAATTTTTGTCTCCAATCCAAAGCTGCTAATGAAGCGGAATGGAGTGTGTCTGTGTGTGTGTGTGTTTGTGTGTCAACAACAGACCGTGATGGCACAATGCTGAAACTTCCAACGATGAGGACGCCTCCAGCTGACCTGCCAAGCAACTATGGAGCCACTCCGCTGGGACCTTTGCAGATCTCCAGTTCCCTCTCTCCCTAGCCGGAGGGAGATTTGTGTGTGAGTTACAAGCCAGGCTTCCAATACACATACTAAAACAGACACACTTACTACATAAACGCAGTTTTGCACATTTGCAGGCATGCCGGGACACGATTAGATGGTGTGTTATGTGTAACAGAATGCACCGTCACACTCTTGAATTGTTGAGTAAAAAAAAAAAATTTAAAAAAAAGTGGAGCTGGGTGACCACTCGGTGAGACCTGAACATTTCTATACATGTGATGATGAGTGCTGGAGTTCAGTTTCTCGGAGCTAGTTTAAGGTCAGGGACCCGCAGCTGCTACCTCAGTCAGAAGGTTTGAGGTGACATTTTAACGCTCTTAATGGACACACAAGTGTTCATTCAAAGAATAAGATAGTGGACCCAGCAGTCGCAAATATCCCACTAACTCCATATTTTTGTTCCTCGTGGCGTGATAACCCACGGTCCCAAAATTGATTTGTATCCAGACTGTGTCATCATGTCTGTGTGGTTTCGATGCCTCTCAAGCCTGCTCTCTCTATTAGAACGGTCGAACAAAGTAATGGAATTTTTCCAGGAGTGATGTTTGACGAGACACGAGGGCTGTTTTTCCTTTCGGAGGTCCAAAAGTATTGTGTTGGAGACTGCCTGACACTCCGATGGAGTTGGACTGTAGGCCAGAGGGAAATTATAATTCATAATAATAATTATTATTATAAAGTTATTAGAGTATGTGTGTGTGAGGAAGTGATGCGTACATTTTCACAGATGGCATTTAATTTGTTTTAAATTTCACTGACCTACGCTGGTTTGAATGAAAAATTGAGGATGACCTTTTGGGATTTTTCAAGACGCGGCAATTTTCAATGAGGCTGTCGGCGATATCGAAAGTGGTACGCGTCTTCAAGTTTGAGATCTTGACGAAATATTTGTTGTGGTTTTTAGTTATCATGGGTGTGTTGTGAGTACAGCCTCATCTGTTTCCATGATCTCACGTGGACGAGATACATCGAAGTATCCGGCGTTCCAGTCGAGGCGGGACAATGGAGGTTTCTTGAAATAGTTCATCAAATTTTGATCATCACTGACATCTGTTCATGAGCGATAACGACACTCAAATGGGTCATACAAATATTTTATAATCATGTGTTTGGGCATGTATCTATATTCATCTCAGATCTGGCCATGGCGTCCAGAGAATGTGGCGTGGGTGTGGAGGAAGTGTCCCCGGGAGGCGGCAAAAAAGTTTCCCTCCTTGCCTCGACCCGGGAATGGACACACCCACTCAACATGCATAGCACATCTACGTAGCGGCGCGTGGCGGCCGCTTGGATGCACATTAGAGGTAGGAGGAGACAAACGTGAAATAGCCTTTCTGGGAAAAAAAGGATCAGCTCGCAGAAAAAAAAAAAAAGGTCAGACACATCCTGGTTGTCTTGTGTGGCCGCGCAATGAGAAGCACATGACTTAAATCGGGCGTGGTGCGTGACTCCTTATCAGACAAAAGCGTCCCACAACCAGGCCGAACGGGCCCCTCCCGCCATGTCCGTGGGCAGTCATGAGGTCTTTCGCCACGCTGCGTCTCGTGGCTCCTTCAAAAAAAAAAAAATCCCCGGCTTCTAAAACATCCAACCGTTGTGGCATGTTGTCAATGAATAGGTTGCCTAGCCTGAGGACAGGTTAGGGCGGAGGAAGCCATTATAGATCAATACAGATGCAAGATTGATGCCTTGTAATTTTTATATAATTACATAATCAAATTATCGAATCGCAGAGATGCAAATATGTATCGTGCAATGAATGAATGAATAGAAAAGATAAAAAATCGTAATCGGCTAACCAATCTTTATTGATGATGCCTTGATGGTAGCAATAGAAAAAAAAAATTGAAATAAAAAAAAAAACTAAAGTTCATACAATTTAATCCAAAACTAAATTCTGCTTAACTTGTATGTCTCATCTTAAATGTGCTAAAAAGAAAATCCTCTAATTTGATGTCTCATTAAAGCACTCATAGGCAGGCACTTTTTAAAAAGTGGCGAAGAAAAAAATCAAAGCGCTCTGAGAGGTAAGGCCAAGGTCATTTAAAAAAAAAAAGAAAAATCAGTTAAAAGAAAAAGAGGCCAGCAGGAAGCCAAAAAAAAATGGATTTGAGGCTTATAAGAGTTATATTTCCTCTGAATCCTCTTTGAATTTGATAACTAAGCTAGAACAAGCTGGCAAAATGTATGATTCGTTTGTGCGTGCGTCCGACCATGCCGACATCACATGGTGCCATCACAGACTGGCGATGGCCTGAGGCGGCGTGGATGAGTCCCAAAGGGAGCATTTGAAATTAGACTAACTTAAGGTCGGCGGGTTCATTGGCAGTTAACTTAAAAAGGCTTGATTGTCTTGACGCGCGCTGCTTATGGCTGTGTGCAAAAGCAACTGGAAAAAGCTTTCAATGGCTGCCCTATGCTATATGTGACTGTGGCTAATGATGGACTCAATCATTGAGAGAATGAAAAAAATGGGAGAGAGCGAGCGAGCGAGAGAGAGAGAGAGAGAAAGCAAAGTGCTCACGTGGAAAGGCTTGTAAAATGTTCTACACGCGTTCTTTGAACTCTTCATGTGTCACAAGCTTTAAATAAAGAAATAGGTATACAAGACCTCTAATGTCTATTTGTGGTTATTTTTGATTTCTTTGTATTATTTAACTGCCAACTCGAGAATAACATACCAACACATATAAACATTATGAGGATATTTTTGCTACGTCGATGTATGTGGTTTTCTATTTCTGTTCCACGATTAAGGACAAAACATTTTTTGCTTATAAGACAAAAGTGATGAGCTAATTCTCCTGTTTTAATGGCTGGTATTTAAAAAAAAAAAAGATACATTCTCTTTACAACTCAACTGAAAAAGTGCCAAATGGTTCAAAACAGCACCCCGTGTTAGCTTGTCTTTAAAAGCAAACAATAATGGAGAGAAAAAATAAAAAGGATTTTGACTCAATTTGAACATAAAATGCTTGAAGCAAATTTTTCCCTGGGATTTCTACACTGGGGACAATCCACACACCCTCTTTTTTTTTTTTTTTTCCACAGCTGTGCCTTGTTGCAATGTGCTTCCGCGTTGTCCTGTCAAAATCATCTCCATAAAATAAGCAGTATTTCTGCATTAATAAGTCACCGCTAAAGCATAAAGTTACTTTGGAGCAATAGCACGTCAGACGTGATGTTATTCTAACAATCATTGATGGACGACACATGGCATTCATTTGTTATGAAAAGCAGCCAAGGCTGATTATTCTGGCAGCTAGAAACAATTCAATGGTGTGAAGGGCCATCCTGCATATCTTAAAGTTTGCAGTGTTGTTTAACGTGTCCATCATTTTCTCAAGCATCTGTTGGAAATTTGGCTCTTAAGTTGAGAAAATCAGCATCAATCACAAACTTTGCCACTTTAAGTCATTTGTTTCCTAGATTTATTCTATTTTTTTTTATAGGGGACGGGGGGGGACAATTGAATATAAAATGGCTAAAGCTATTTTTTAGGAAAAGTGATTCTTTTTTTGACACTCCAAAAAGAAGGTGCAACCTCATTAAGGACTGTCAAGTGAAGAAGGAACGCGAGGAGAAGAACAACAACCATCACTAAACGTTGTGCAAAGTACTACAAGTAGACTCACATTACACCGATAAATACCCCAACAACAACAAAATCCAAAAATAGATTTCTCCGATCCGTGAAACACAGTCACACATTTTACCTCCTCCAGTTCTCCAAGAAAATATTCTCAATTGCCATGTAAAACAGTATTTTGAAAATTTGTCACGATGCAAAGTGATAATGGAGACGGTTGGCGGTGCGTTCACACTAGTGTAAAAAATAAATAAATAAAAAGAGGCCATCTTTGAATTGCATCTGTTCTCTGCTATGTGCTGCGAAATACTCTTCGTCATGTCTCAAGAATCTGTGGTGAGTGTTTTTGCTCCTGAAGCAGTTTTGGCAAACCACAACATTCCTCGGAATCCCACTCCCAACCGAGTGATTAACTGCACCCAACAAAGACAATGTACCTGTTTGAAAATGGCTCAACAAGTTGGAATTCAATCAAGCAGCACAGGCTCAAGTGTCTTTTCCTGACAAATACCATTGGCAGCTCTTATTTTGGAGCTTTTTGCAATCATCTGGAGCTTCCAGACCTCGGAGATGATATCCCGAGGTGTGACGTCACCCGTCTGGCTACGATGAACACGTATGATTAAAAGTTGAGCCTCGCTAAAAGTTCATGTTCACACGATGCCTCGAGAGCTGGTGTTTCCGTTGATTTGGCTCCATCTGAGTCATTGTGCACCTCGGGCAAACGCAGGCGTTGTTTGAGATGCAAACAGTCAACTCATTCGCGGTGTGTGGCACGCGGGATGGGCTCAACCTGTTTGGCAGCCTACCCCCCCCCCCCCCAGGCCAAAACACATCATTCACCAGCGAGAGTTCATCTTCAAAAAGGTATGCGGCGCCTGCTCACTGCTCCAGTACATTGGAAACAGGTTGCCGACTTAAACGTCTCTTTGCGTGATCTCCCCCCCCCAAAAAAAAAAAAGTTCTCAAAAGAACTTTTAATGTGACTCTCCCTCCCCTCTCCCAATGGTTATTGCGTGGAGCAGCCGGTTTTGCCATCCTTGTCCCAAAATAGGCAGCCTGATAGCACATCCAGGTCAGATGGTTTTGAAACATCCATGACAAGTGGAGGAGTGAAGGGGGCACTTGGCAGAAGGTCGTTTGGGAGCCGAGGCTTCGTTCACACCCGAGTGACAGTCAAGTGCGAGGTCGCGGTTATTTGCTTCGACACGCAACAGGTGGCTCTTTCCTTGGCTGCATTTTCACACACGGCGAGCAGTTTAGTGTTTTTTACTCGCCGCTATTTGCAAGGTCGTAATAATTCGCGTCGACGTGATGTGAGGGGAACTTTTTTATGGAACATCATTTTATGTGGCCGGATAAAACAAATCATGTGCGTCGACTTCATATTTCTTCTTGCAATCATCACTAAAAGGAGGGAGAAAAAAAATCTGGACTTTTAATAACTTTGAGATATTGCAAGCATTTCTTTCGTTACCACGTTTCAAAACGACATATCCGTCAATTTATCTATTTGAGGTTTGTCAGAAAAGTTCCAGGACTGGTGTCCCAAATGCTTTATCACCAGTCAATTGTCAAACTAACTTCTAATCTTTACACGTTTTTAAAATTAGTTTTTTTAAAACATACCAGCGAGAACAGTGAATCACATTTAAACCAAAAGCTTCATTCCAAAAAACTCATTTACTCTCAAAAACTACATTTACTCATCAGCAGGAAGCACACAGAAGTCACCAATGCTATCCACAAACGGAAGAAACGTCATCAAGTGGTCAAGACGTGCGAGAAAAACCATATTAAAAAAAATAAAAAATAATCCACTTATGCCTAATAAGACATCCTTCCTTCTACAAAGCACCACTTTGGCTTTTTTCATCCCGTATGACACATGGTTACAATCCCCGCCTGGCCTTCTTCCCAGCATCCTCACAACAGGAATTTATGCATTTGACTGACTTGTTTTCACGAGCAACATCAGTCATTGGACTTAAGTGCCAGAAAAGGCAACCATACGGCGGATCTATTTCCAAAGTCATTTTATGGCGTGTGGATTTGTTTCCTCTCTTATAGTTTATAGTGTGTATCATTATGACAAACGGTTCATGAGGCGAGAAAAATCAGCATTCAAGTAGCAATGCACAATGAAGGTTTGTCGCATGGGAAAGTTGAAACGATAGTAATAACCGTCAATCTTGTTAGGCGAAACCGTTTTTTTTCCAAGGGGGGGGGGGGGGGGGCTTCATTTCATTTGTTAAATAAAAAGTCTCAATTCAAATACTACCAGAGCTAAAAAACCTGAACAATTATAGACTGTATTGTATTTCCAGGTAGTAATTATAAACGTGAGAGAGTCAAAAGAATTTTGCACACTTGATTTGAATTATGGCGGTTAGTAATGAATATTATGGAAATAATCCTTCTGTTGCTCGACCAAAAATGGAGCAGATTTGCTTGGAAAAGTAGCCTGTTGTGCAGAGCTGGAGGCAAGTCTATTATTCTGCATATTTGCTTCAAAAAGGCAAAAATGTAGGAAACATGCCTCAGGAGAGAAACTGTCAAAAAAAAAAAACTCTGTCACCTATGGCCAACACACAAATGTACCTCGATCTTTTCATATGTGATGCTGGAGGTTGTAAAAATTGTTCTCTACCACTGTGCATGTAAAATCTCATTTCCACTGTCATGCGAGCAACAAGATGGCTGTTTGAGTCACATAGGAAATCCCCAGATACATTTTTAGCTTTGGCATCTTCCGTACTTCCTATCAAAGTCGCAGTTAAGTGTCATCATATAATCTCGGGCGGGCCGTGCGAACCAGGACCATCTAAAGCCACTATCATTTTTTTTTTTCTTCACCATTAGCCACTATGCAGTGCAAAAACACTTGTCTGCCTGTCAACCTGATTAAAGAACCTAAAATTGGGGTATTTAAGGTTCCATATAGACTATAATTATTTTTTTGTGTGCTATGGCTTTGTGTGTGTGTGTGAGTCAAGGCTAAGAGGCAAAGCGTTGCAGCAGTATTTGATAGCAGTCTCTGTGGCAAGCTTCAAACAAGATGTCGCTCTACTTTTGTAAGAAGCCTACACACACATCCACACAGACCCACACACACACACACACAAGCCTGCCCACGTATATGACACACACTTACACCACTTAGACTGCCTCTGAGCTAACTCTGGGATTTCAAACAGCGACAGGACCACCATTAAACATCTTCTAGCTTCCCGTTTGCAATATAGTTGTATTAACTCATGATGGTCCCAAAATTAAAAAAGGATCACTACATTGAAACCATTTACACACACACAGAAATTAAATTACAAATTAAGCCTCCTGTTGCTAACTAAAACAGCAGCACCTAAACAGTCTCACAGTTAATTACTAGATGGGGATTTACTGCATGCTGTAATCCATCCATCCATCAACAGTTGGCTAAATAATGACAGCAAATATTGTATATAATTAAATTCCCCTCCTCCAGTCTTCAAATAATGTTTGTAGTTAATTACACGACATACAAGGTTTTAATACAACGTCGTACTTCAACTGTAGTGCCACAAGTAGTCGGCTCTCTCTTGTGTGCAAGGGTACATTCGTTCCCTGAGAAAAATGAATCGATAAGTGATAATATTGTCTTTGTCATGAACACACATCTCAACTGTGCCAAGAGTGACTGACAGAGTTTACTCTTTCTTTTCTCGTGCATCACTTCCTCAAACAGATTTATCACAAGTGTTTCACAAGACATTTGATCAGCTCTGTGTGTGTGTGTTGGCTGCACGCTCCGACTCTTAACACGAGTATGGCGATGAGCGATTTGATCAGGACAAAGATATTTGAGAGCGCAGAACAAAGTAAAAGAAGAAACTATGCGGGACCAAACTAAGAGCCCTGAGGGACACTCACTTTTGAGATGCTATTGTACGTAGCCAACTTGAAAATTGAATACATGGAAAAACGGTGCCAAAAAAAACAGCTGCTCTGTGATGGTCACATCTTTACATCTGTGTGCAGTGTGTTCTAACGCTATATTGTTTTTTTTCGGATTGTGTTTTGGAAGTTGGGGTGAGGCCATATTTCTTATTCACAAAAGATAAATATGATGCGTTCAGAGGGTGTGTTGTTGTGAGATTTCTGGCAAGCAGATGTTAGTGATGAATAAAGAAAGAAAGAGAATATTCAAGTGGATTATGATGGAAAGCTAAAAAGAGACCAAGCACAAGATCACACACATATTCGGGAAGAAAGATCAAATAATGATTTTTTTTTGGGGTGTGTGTGGTGAAGCAACAACAAGCTCCTCGAGCTCATCATTTGGGAAGTAGCGAACGAGAGAGAGGAAAATTCCAGGTCAAGGCAGGCAGTGAGAGGTCACTCAAGATCATTTGAACTTCAAACAAAACACTTCAAAAGCCAAAACATTTGTACTACAAGCAAAATGTTATGGAAAAATATTCCTGAAAAGTCAACGAGGAAAAATGGAATGAAGTAGTATTGACAGTTTAGGAACAAAAAAAAACAAAACAAAAAATGTCCCACCAGGCATTGAACAACATCTGAAATAATGACAAGTCTATTATCTTGCAAAAACTAAATATTAGCCTTGGCATCAATCCAAACTTATCACAGAGTTGAGTTCTGGCCTTATAATAAATATCAAGTTATTTTGGATTTTTCACCTTTTAAACACAAGACATGTGATAGTGCTTAAAAAGCCTCATGCCAGCCGTTCTTGAGAAGGAATCTACTGTCGATTTGTGTTTTGGCAGCGGGAGAGAAGCCAAGCACATTTCTCTGAGTCATCAGAAGGCGAGGGGGGAGAAGAAGGAGGAGAAGCATTAGGTGGCAAGTCAGGAGTTTCCCTCAAGTTATTTGCAGGCAAAAGCCTTCGCAGCGCACCAACCAGAAAATCATCCACTATTGTTTCAGCGCTGCTGGCAAAGTGAGCCTTCCTGAAACTTGGTAAACACACACGCACACACACACACACACACACACACACACACACACACACACACACACGCGCACACACACACACACACACACACACACACACCGGGGGGGGTTGTGCCTGTACACAAAAAACAAGAGAGCACTGTGGAGTGAAAGGTTTTGAAGGACTTTCGCAGAATCTGCGTGTACCATGCGTGTCAAACTCATTTTTATCGTCTGCCGTTATGACGGTGACACCAAATAAATGTTTTATCGTCTCATATTAATACAAATACACAACAATGGATGGATTATTATATTTGTATTGCACGTGCAAATTAGAAAATTTTGGAACCGATTTTAGCAAGGATCATGCGAGTTGACATGACTTGTTTTCACGGGCCATATAAAATGACATGGTGAGCCGGGTCTGACCCCCAGGCCTTGAGTTTGACACCATTGTGGCCTATCAATAAAAATGCCATCATCATTATATAAAAAAAATACACTCTATTTGTCTGATGATCTTTGCTGGTGTTTTGTGAGATCTTTCTAATGTAAAACTTGTGTCTTGGCTCAAAAAAAAAAAAAGTCAGGAAGCAGTCAGCTGATTGTTAGACAAACAGGGATTTGGTCGTAAGAAGACAAAGTGTCTTTTTGTGATTGAATCACATGGGAAGAGGAACATTCTGAAGATCCTCTTGTACTTCTTAATGTGTGACAATCTACGTTGCATGTTATAATTCCCTGCTCCAGAAAAGACCACATGAGACTCGAGCAGTTCAAATTCATCTCAAGTGACCTGAAGTGACCTTTTTACAATAGCTAAGATCATCTGAACGGAACCAAAGTGTGAGCCTACCTCAAGTCATGTGACATCAGCGCAGAAGCAAAAAAAAAAAAAATCAAGCCACTACTTATAACTTGAATTGATAACGCTTATAATTTGCTGTGATAAACACCAATTATACCCTCAAAGTGGCCAACAAGGTGCTTAATCGTATTGAAATGCGGCTTTTCTTCTTGCGACCTCCCGTGATTGACAACAATCTCTCCGAGGTGTCTGCTCTCCTTTTTACGAGTCCGTGTAGCCCAATTTAGAAAACATTTCCACGTGAGCGGCACGAGCGGAATATTAAGTATACACGGTAAAACAATCTGACAGCTCGGAGTCTTCGCACCAGCTGAGCGAAAGCGGATGAGTGTTTATATGTTGGGGGGGGGGGGGGGGGGTCTAGTGCTGAAAAGCATAACGCCGATTCAGTCGCTGCCTTGTTTGTCTCCCAAACTGATAAATGACACCTTTACCTACTAGCCTGAATCTTTCATCTTATATGCAGAGTTTCTCGTATCCTCGTGACCTGCTGTTTGTTTTGCCCTGAAGAGTGTGGAGACATTTGGACCAGGGTGGCGGATAGCACGGTGTATTTTTTTTTTTCCACCTGACAGCTTCAAAGCCAGGCAGGGGGGGGGGGGGGGGGGGGGGGAACTCAAGATTGGTTTGAGCCACTTCTTGGATGCAAGAAGGAGGCCCACTGGGGGGGGGGGATTGTGTGCCAGGGTGAACCTTCTGCTTAACTGATAAGAACGATGTGTGAATGGCTTGTAGTGAATGTTTGAGAGAAAAATGAAAGAATAGTCAAAAGCGTACGCTCAAGCCGGGGGGATTTGCTAATGCTCAAGAAGATCTGTTTACACCGAGCGCCCCCGATGACCCCCCCCCTCCTCGCCCCAGAGGATGCAGCGGGCCCTGCCAAAACACACTCACGCACACACCTACCTCACTCCTCACATAGGCACATTTCTCAGCAGACATAGATATAAGGGCACCACAACTAGCGGGCAAAATTCCAAACCCAAGCATGTATCTTGAACGTAGCACTAGATAGCCTGCCTGGAGCTGAGTTTTAGGAAAAGAAACAAAAGCCTGTCCTCGAATTTCGACACTCCGATCCCGACGCTGGATTTACGGCGGAGGCCATGAGTGTGGGAGTTTAAAAAGACTTCTTGCAAAGGTAGGGAGAGTAGAGGGAGGATAACAAAATAAGTAGTATGGCCTATTTGTGCTGAAATGCTTGATTGGTTTTAATTAAAGCATGATCCAGGGCTCCCTCTACAGTTCGGAGGTGGAAGTGACTAGCAGGTGGTTCACAATTTGTTGTTAACCATTTGGCATTGGTTGATTTTTTTGCAAACATTTCACTAGTTCTGAGCAAGGATCATTTTGACAATGCAGCAATTCCCCCCCCCCAAAAATGTGCTTTTCCTAGATCACACTTTAAGCATCTAGCACAAAATGGCACAGCCCCTAAATGTGCTATAAGTAGCCCTACGGGTTTTCCCCATTCACACTTTGTCTTTGCCCTCTAGATTAGCACCGCTGTGATTTTCACATTTGCACGCCGTCGTGAGGTTCGGAGCCTGTCTGTTACATTTGGCTCGGAGGAGCCCCCTTTTGACTCACATGGACGGACGGTCACGCCAGCTGACTCACCAGACTTGTCTGTCATCGTGATTAATGTTGTGTGGAAACCATGGCTGTGCTCATGGACAATAATAGGAGCAGCAAAAAAAAAAAAAAAGATTACGATTTACAGTAGCTGAGACAAAACAAATTTACAGATTAACTCCAAATAGACTGGCTGTCACTTTGGTGTTGAAGTTGGTTCGTATAAGCATTCAAGTCCATCTCACGTTATCTTCTTGGCTAGAAAATCGAACAAGATACAAGCCGAATGTGGAACAGAATTCCGCCTCTCTTCCTCCTTCCTCTCTCTTTCATCAAAGGAGGTCACCCGTACCTACAAGCACTCAATCAACCTGCAGACGACCTTGCTCGTCCTGGATACGGTGTCCTCAGCCTTTGTCTCCGCAGTCATCGCTTTGCTAGCGGCGCCGGCTTACATAGCTTTGAGCGTACATAGACAAATAACTACGGACAATTTTGGAGCGGCTAACCGGCCTACTGTGCGTGTTTTGGGATTGTGGGAAGAAAACCAACGCAGGCGTGGAGAGAACATGCAAAACACGATACAGAATCAAACCCTGCGACTCAGAAATGTGAGGTGGATATGCTAACTAGTGCGCCATTCTCATTTAGATAAAATAAAGAACCAGCATAATATAGTTGTCAGGCAAGTGTAAGCTGATGTCACACTGCGGCTACCGCAAAGGTGTAAATTAAAGCACGAGTGCGCCGATATCAGCTACGACAGTCAAGTCAAATTCCTTTCTTATATGCGGCCTGATCCTCCCCCTCTCTGGAACGCTACTTCCAAAACGTGGATGTAGCTGAAGCCACACACAGGCTAAATGCTAATGTTTGGGTATCAACTTAAAGCTTAAATGGGTCTTTGTGTGCATTTGACATTGAACGAGAAAGCGGGAGAGGCAAACAGATAGGAAGGTTGATGTAATCTGTAAAAGGCCAGATTCCTGGGTGATGTATGGTGTATGATAGAAATGGGCGTGGGAGGTGTTTAAGTAAGTCCTTATCGCTGCACAGAGCAATGTGGGGAATGAGGATGCTGGGTTGAGCACTGCTGATCAAGGCAAAGAAAAAAGGCTGCTACTAATTTGCTCACTTTCCATTGTGCTTTCTCAAGCAAAGAATTCTTTCACACAGAAACACAAACAGATCAACAGATGACAAGCTAATGCTACGAGCAGTTGTGCCGAATGAGTCGTCTGGTTAAGTATGGGATTGGCCAAGCACTCCTTGTATTTTTTTTCTTATTTTCTTTTTTTGGACTTTTGTGTCCAAGTCTGACCTCCAACAAAGCCGCCTGAAGTCGGAATTCCTACTTGGCTTGATGTCATAACTTTGTGGAAACACCAGAATTGAAATTGGATGACTATAGCATCGCTGTCAAATATGTCACCCCAAAGAGCAATAAAAGCTGGTTTACTGGGGTGTACCTCTTAAAAAGACCACAAATGACAGTTACCAGATTTACCACGAACTATATTCCCAGCCATCGGTGCAAGGTTTTGATCTTTCAAAATATACACAGTCATAATTTTTATTTACTAGTTTCTCTATATTCTGTAGTAAATTTAATGAGGTACACCAGATTAAAAAACAAGTACCGTATTTCCGGGACTATAAGACGCACCTAAAAACCTAAAATTTTCTCAAAAGCTGACAGTGCACCTTATAGTCCCATGTGCCTTATATATGGACCAAATTCCTAAATTTAAACTGTCCCGAAGCATTGTGTCAGGAAATCAATCATAAGTGACCCGCTGAAGACTATGAATTATGAATCAAAAAGACTATGGATCATTATTTGGTGATTATAAAGTAATTTGTTGCATCTGAAGTTGAAATAAAAAAGATAAAATGGAGAATGACTTCATTTGAATTAAAAATCTGACATAATGCATTCATGGTGCGCCTTATAGTCCGGTGCGCCTTATAGTCCGGAAAATACTGTACCCCCTTAAATATTTATCTATACTCCTGTCTGTGAATGGCAAATTATTCATTTGAGATAGAGGTCAGACGGGCAAACGTGTTTGTCTTTTCAGCCATTCAGTGAGTCACCATATCGCGCGTGTGTGTGTGTGTGTGTGTGTGTGTGTGTGTGTGTGTGTGTGTGTGTGTGTGTGTGTGTATATACAGTGAGAGAGAAACAGTGTGACTGTCACGGTCTGTTTATTTCTGTGCATGTTAAGTCCCAGTAGAGTCATCGCTTGGCTCCGTAGATTGTAAGTGTGTATTAATCTAATAAGAGGAACAGAAGAAGAATGTAAGTCTGAAGATAATCAAAATGCATCAGTCTTCCATCTTGCCATTGTTAAGTTTCCCTCTTGACAACAACTTCAGTTCCCTACTCACGTATGTGAGTGGTCTGCAGGGCGCTTGTTATCCTGACATCCCTTGGCAAGGGGAGCCAGACAGCAGCAGCAAACTGCCAGGCCGTGCATGGAGACAAAAGACACGCCAAGAGAATGAAGCGTTTGGAAGCTGCTGCAGTAAAACTAATGGAGAGGAAAGTGGGGATGGGTGTGTGTCCGGAGAGGCCATCTTGTCAGAGGCAGACAGGTGGGCAAAGCAGCCAGACAAGCAGGTCGTTACAGGCTGGCGTGGTGCTACGAGCTCAGCATCTCAACACGCTGCTTAATAGCGGCTAGGCTGATTAATACCGCCCCCATCTGGGCCTGGACGGGTACTGCAGGAACTTTTATATTCTCGAGCGACTCTGTTCAATCAAATTGATTTAAATATATTTGGCTAGAGTTAATTGCTGCGTCTAACAACAAAGCTGTGGATAGAAAGGAATGGTTATTAGTGGCACTTTAGCAATTTGGTGGCTATATTTAGCAAGTCATGCCAAGGGGATGTTACGTCACAATCACAACTTTTATTTGGCTCAATGCTAAGTTTGGGGGGGAGTACGTGGTTTAATTTGTTCAATAAAATAATAATGTGGATTGTGTGGACCCCAGAGTTTCATCTCTTGTCCCCCAGCACCCAGCAAAACAAAGTAACACCAAAATGACATCTGTAAAAAATCTGTGCCCTAGCAAACTCGATCCCACATCAAGTACTTAAACGATCATTGAAATTCTTTTGACTATTGTCACTGCCCAAACTATTTTTTCATTTCAAGATGTATTATTCATATGCTTTGTTTGTGTGGCGGGGAGCCTGAGAGCTAAAAGAAATACAAATTTGATTTCTAGATAACATCAAATTATTCTACTTGAGAAAGCTCAGACAAGTGCCAATGTCAAATTAAAACTATCAATCACAGGTTGGCGCTAGATGTGTTGCGAGGTACGGTAGATAGACTTGTTTTTCCAAGTTGGAAGTGATTTTGAAACAAACTCTGCAAACATTCTTGGCTCAATAGCCATTTTGTAATACTGTCAGCTGAATGAGCAGATGGAAGTCACGTTGGCCGGTCTCAGATGTCACTATATGGGTCGCTTTAAGACGAGTCTACTTGACAGTCCGTAAATGACTGGTCAAAGTGAGACAACCAAAGACCAGGATGACAAAAGAATCTTCTCAAAATGTAAGTTGAGCAACCCGTCAGGAACTTCACGGCGTTTTTTTTTTTTTTTTACAGGACCACGTGTTAACAATTTGAACAGCAATCACATTACAGCAAAACTGTTCTGCATTAACACAGCACAGTGACACACACACACACACACACACACACACACACACACACACACACACACACACACACACACACACACACACACACACACACACACACACACACACACACACACACACACACACACACACACACACACAAACACACATACACACAGAGTTTCATTACCAGCAGCAGTAACACTGTGCTCTGCTTTCACAATACTATGGTGAAAAGAGTCCTGACTCACCGACTTGGCTAAAAGAGCTGCCTTTCTTGTGTTCGCCACATGTGGCAAGACCTTATTTCAGAACAATTCTCCCGAGAGGACTCAAATGATTACAGCCACTAGAGTGTGAGATACAAGCAAAAATCAGGTGAAGGGTTTTGCGGCCAAGAGGGACTTGTCGAGAGTATGCAAGGTTGATTTATTAGAGTGAGGAAACGTTGCGTATTGTCATGAGGGCTTGCACCATTTCTGGGCCCGGACTGCAACCCTTCAATGACCACGACATTCTGGCTACCTCCCATCTAGGTCGGGTCACAATGGAGAGGATCTTTCACAAGAATTAAAAGCACACCAGAGAGTTCACTTCCTCTGAGGATGGAGCAATCCATCAAATCCCAAACACTGGTACAATAAAGTCAAGGTCATATTGTGAAATTAAATCCAAAGTTGGCGAAAGTTGCCATACAACTCGTGGCACATTTGAGGCTTTCCATCTTTTACAGATCTACACAAGATGACTGCAGAATGCTGGCTTCTCATCTAAATGGTCAAATGTGAACCAGTTGTGGTTAGCTAACTGCAGCCATCTTTGTTTACGTGCCAGCATACTGTACAAGACAGGATCAATGAGGAAGATGATGAACAGACATACCAAGGGCAAGATGAGAAAGACTTGATTGGTTGTGAATCACACACACATGCACAGACACACACACAACACACACACAAAATTGGTGCATGCTGTTTGTATGAGCAAAGAGGAATTTATCTGTTGGCGCTGCCAACTGATGGTGGCCAAATGTGATCTTGCAGCTGGATGGGTGAGACGACCTAGTCTCAATTGGCAAAGCAGCCAACGTTTTCTCTTTTTTTGTTTTTTTTAGCATCCAATAATTACCACATTGTGGTAGAAACTTGAAGAAGTCACCCAATCATTTAAGACACTACTTGACAGCTCACACACAGGAACCAGATGACTGAATTAACTTTTGTGGCACTGAAGTGCTGCACTTTGCCTGTATTGACATTATGTGTTTACTTAAGGAAGTATCTATTTCTAAAAAGTCAATAAATGTAACCCCCTAAATAATATACGACACATTATAATAAAAATACACACCATTCTATTCCCATCATTTTGATTGACCATTTGTTGAAGGCTTTTCATATTGTAAAAACACTTAATTGGCATGTTAACAGTTGCCTTGTCGGCATTTGATGCTTGGTGGACAAAACTCCGAGGAGAAATGCAGTCAGCAAGCAAGGGGCCTTGGAAATGAACTCATTCAACTCCCGTTGCTGCTGAAAAATGACATGAAGATGCAACAATTGCACCACCCAGTGGCCAGAAAGCGTCATTGCGTTGACAAGCCTAATTTGATGATTACAGAAACTGGTGAATTAAATCAAGTGAGGTTTAAGCTTTGGGATATTTGATTTATTGGAGTTATGCAAGTGCATATCAGGTCAGAACCAATAAATGATAATATCCTAATTGGATTTTACATGTGGCGTTATGCAAGTAAACCTGATTGATTGTACACTGCACAGGATTGAAAACTCCAATTATTCATCTAATAAAACTCAATGATCAACCGCATTGATTATTAATGGAAATTAAAAGCGCTTAGACATAAATGTTACTAAAACTGAATAAACAAAAAAGTCATATTCGGTTGGCAAAAACATACAAAACGACAAACAATTGTAAAATCGGAATGTCACAATATGAAATAAAAGCTACAATATCTCATACTCACTTCTAAAAACAAATGACAAGTATGTTCATATTTTTCAACCTATGTTATCAAAGAGGAATACAAGTTATTCAAACTTGACTAACAAGTTGGACTATAAGAAATCATGATGGTCAGTAGAAAGCGTACCTACGCATCGGCAAACTGTTCAGGCTCAATCGCCATTTTGGAGTGGAACAACCGGAGTGGGTTTGGGTGGTGGATGGCTGGATTGTAACTGGTTGTGTTTGGCACATCCTCACATTGTTTCAATGTTAAATTCTGAAAAGCCATCATAAATACATCTTCTGGACCTAGAAAGAAGGAGCACAAGATGGTTGTTAGTTTTCACCCTCATAACAGCCTTCAAGGAGGCATGCATTAAAAAGACAAAACATTTCTTACCATAAGGTTGAAAGGCAAGTGTCTTTTGCAAGTGATCTTCACATTCTTTTTCCCAGTCTTCCTCCTCCTCCTCCTCCGGTGGCTGCAATGTCAGCTTCTTTCCATCTGCAGTTTTAGTGCCTCTATAAAAGGCCAACTGATTACTGAGATAAGACTAGCTGATGACATCACAGATACAAAGGGATCCCAAACCCCAAAATGTTCTGTACAGCCCAACTAGTCAAAACAGAGTGTTCGGATTAATGTTTGATATGAGGGATATGAATGAAACAGGCAAAATCCACCAGTTTTTTTGTCCATCTCGTGCAACGGCCATTAAAAATGTTCTAGCTAAATCACGACATTTTATATATGTATTTTTTATGTTGTAGTATTTCCTCAAACAGTGTCTGAGGGTAAATACTGAGAACATCGTTTTTATTTTAAGAGTGGAAACGATGATATAAAATAGTTTTGCAAGGTTTTGCATTGGGTTGCCTCGGGTTAGTTTAGTTTATTTCTGTATTTTAAGTTGTAAAAAGAAATGTTGGGTTATGCTAGTTAGGGTAAGTGGTGCTGTTTTATGTTTTAAGTCAGTATAGAGTAGAGTAAACAGAGGCACAGCAAGCATATACAACCATATGTTTTTTACTTTGAGCAACTGATTCTCCAACTTGACTTATTAAAAACAAAATACTCTATTATTAATTCAAATAGAGTGGCCATAATCCCATACATGTGACATCTGACAAAGAGGCTTACCTTAAAATACATTGTGTGCCTTCAATGCAGACCTTTATCCTTTTTTTACTCCTCCTAGGGCAGAAACATTTGAATATTTGAAAGAAATATAGAAACAGTGATTACCCAGAAGATACTGCAATTTCAATTCAATTCATGAGAAAATGACATCATACCATCAAAACCAGATATTACATCACTGCAAAGATGTACAGTTAAAATATAATACCAAATGTTGAGATTGCAATTTATTGAACTTGACATAAAATTCAGCCCTACCTCTTGTTTTTCATCCTCGCTGTCACAGGCGGGCCAGGTTCTGTTGCTGCTTGCTCAGAGGTGGCCAACACAGGGGGCTCACCGGTGGTCCCGTTGACCACAATGCCTCCTGCAGCTAAAAATGTTTCTTTCCTTTTGGCCCTAACAAGAGTTGCATTGCCAGCTTTATCCTTAACATGGTTCAAGTACCCATTAGCCACGTGTAGTGGCTTGGTAACATTTAACTGGTCTGTTTTTGTGCTTAGACTGGTTCTAATGGGAGCAGATGGGCAACTGAAGGACACAGTTAGTTCTTTAAGTAAAGACGAAACTTTTCTTCCATTGGTGCAACAGTTGTTCTTATGAGATTCTTTCCTTCCATAGCCAAAATCTGGAGAAGATCCGGACATCATGAAACCTGCGTGATAAAGTCGAGAAAAAACAAATGGATTTTAACAAGTACCACGGTTAACTTTATCAGTCTAATTTTAAATTTAATAGCGTTTGGTGAACGTTTGTGCAAATTTTCTTTCATCTAATCATAGCTGTCTGGCTAAAGGCTAAACTAATTGTAGCCGACTGATTGATATACATACATGTGCGATTAATCTGAAAAAAAGACCTCAGCGTGACCTATTAGGAGAGTATATACTTAATATCAATGTTGTTTTGACGTTACATTAATATATTTCGGATTATATTGTGCCTCACCTGTGTTGTAGGCAGAGAAGTATAGGAACACTTTTGCTCTTTGATCGATTGTTAATCGATCAGTCATCACCTGGAAGAGGAAGTTGGACACTAGCCGGCGCCAAATCTCATAGAACGCCATGTTTGTAGTTTCAAAGCGTCAGACGGCAACCGTGCTTGCTCTTTTCATAGGACAAAAATATTTTTGAACATTATACAATAATTTGACTTTTCTTGAAATATATAAAAATAAATATTTCAGTTCTTCGTTTGAATAATCATTCAAATACACAGTGTGCATCTTTGTGTACACTTGTGCAAAGTTGTTAAAACCATTAAATCCAAGAGCCGTAGTGTTTTAAAAGATAACTGTCCAGTGAAATGTTTATCGTGAGTTGTAGTTAAAACTATTATCATATACATATACGTAAAATAGAAGAGAAAGTAGCAAAGATAATAATGTGGTATATTTTAATAGCTCCATCTGATCCTTTAATTTCAATTCTAGAATGGTACAAACAGCCAAAGTGAAACCAAGACACAAAAAATATAGGTACCAGTGATAAATTAAAAATGCTGACAATGCGTATCACTGACCTCAGATTAGGAAGACAGTTTAGTAACCATAAATCAAATTTAAACTAATATGGACTTTTTTTGTGTGTGCAATGATGTAGAAATACAACAAATCCTTCTTTAGCATTGTTGTAAAATTTTTAGACTGACAAAAACTCTCAACCTTCACTCAGGTACCACACAATGTATTGCGCTATGAATCTACTTGAGCCATTGCGTCTTCTTTCCTGATAAGATCTGTAGAAAATAGATTCCTGAAAAAGACTAGCCAGTGGCATGTTTACAAATGTTCACGATATAATTCTAACATTTACAAATTGAGAGAATGGTTAAGACACAACCTAGCCTTAAAATGGTCCTCCCAAGGCACAGATTGAATGTATAAACCATGCAGAGGGAAAACAAAGCATTTTTTTTTGTGCAAGGAAGCAAAACTCAAGTTTCAGTTATTTACATAGTACAGCGTATTGTTGTCCCTTCTTACACATCAACATATTTACACTATAATAAAGTTTCACACAACTATTTGGGTTGTGTAGTCATGTTTTCTTTAGTACCACTTTACCAACACAAAAGTAGCAACATTCATTTTACCTTGTCACATTTCATTGAGTTTATTATTGCTAACAGCGACGTACCTTTCAAGCATTGGGGAGATGCTAGCTAATAGCACTGATCTAAATTTCATTTTAAAGACACTCCTCGGGCGGCTGCGCTTTCATCTCCCTAAAGTGACGACAAGTGATTTAAAAAGTGCGACGCAGCAAAAGTCACTGCCATATTTCTGGAAGACGTTCTTAAGAGGAAACCAGTATTACCTTCATTTGACTTCACCAAAAACCCTCATCTGTTGAGGTACATGACCCATTTGACTCTAAAGTCCTCCCTGACCACATTTCACAACCTTCTATGAAGACGTGCCAGAATCAAACATAACGTCAATCTTTTTTTTTTTCTCTGGTCATATTTCTCACAGTGCTAAACTACTGGCCGGCACTGATGGAACTGTCCCTTTAGAAATATGAAAACAGAAGACGGCTACATGCTGTTCCAGTTTTCATACCAGTGTATACAGTAGCTTTTGTCCAGTCCCAAAACACAGCCGCGGTACAAAAAGATAACGCTCAAAAAGTCTCAGCAGCATAACCGTCAAGTCACTCCCTTTATATCCCTGTTTTTCATTCCACAAACAGCAGGGGGCGACATTCCAGTTGTTTATGTTCCATCAGAGGGGTGTTGAATGTTCTGTACAGTCTCTTCAGACACAGAGTGACTGCTAGTTCTTTATTTCCAGGATGGACGGGTTGTGATCAAGTATAGCCAGAATGATTTTGTCCATGTACTGCCGCAGCCGCATGTTGATTTCCTCCTGCTCCTTTAGGGCTTCCATTAACTGGGGAAATATAGTAGCACAGGGCATACGTTTAAAAAGAACTCCTTTGACAAGTCAATGCTGTAATTACTTGTAATTTACATTCAGGTTTAGGCGTGACGAGTCAGCGCTGCGCTACAAATAGACCCGGTCATGATCTCTATATTGCGTAATAGCTGCACTCAGATGAGGCAAGCAGTCCTGTGCTGACTCATCTAATGCTCCTCTGCACTGCACAAGAATAGATTGGCTCAAGCCGCCTCAGTTTTGGGGGCAGTCCGTTTTCCAAAATAATACAAACGCACGACATTAAATGCCCAATGAGTCACTCTTGCTGTAAAGAAGAACAACAATGAAGACGCTCAAACGTGAAGCTTTGCGAATGCTTTACAGTGGTTTCGAACGTTACCTGGTCTCTGGAGGCGTTATCTATCTCAGCAGCCAGAGACTGGGCCTTGGTCTGCGTGGCGAACAAATTCTTGGCTTCGTATAGGCTCAGGCTGAGAATCTGACCGTTCAGCTCGTCGTTCTGCTCTTTCAGTCTCTGGTTCTCCTGGGAAGCGGATAAATAGAGAAAAGTAAGTGCTAAGGATTTGGGTCACAGGAATGGAGTTGAAGCATTAAGCAAGGTGATGAATGTTACCCCGCATTGCCTGGCGTGTTATAAAAGCGCCATGCTGACCTTGAGAGGACCACTGTCCAGCAAATGAGTGTACTCCCCCCCCCCCCCCCCCCCCCATGTATTCTTGACTTAATCATTAGTAAGGGGACTGCAGCTCTGAGCCCGGCCGGGTCAGCTGGGTCAGGTTCACGCTACTCCACTGAGATTAGTGGTTAATGTCAAATGGAGGGGTCAAGAAGCAATTTTACCATCGAACCGAGACGGAGCGGTACCCCCGACAACCTCAGCTGCTGGAATTCAGGGGGAAGAAATTCCTGGGACATAAATCGCTACACACAGACACAAAGTATAGACATTGACTTTACTGCCAAGCATGGGATAGTGACCTATTCCATCCTATGGGACACTTTAGTGGGAGTTTTTCTTATTCCAGATCACCCTTGTTTGTCTCAAATGTAAATATGAAGTCATTGAGTCGATTAAAATACTAAAATAGAAAATCCGGGTGGCAGAGGAAAAGAATTAAGAAAGTCACCAGTGTACAAAGAGAATAATCCCGGAGACATGTAAAAACACAGACAGACGTTCCTGTCATTGTTTACCTAACAGCAGGTTTGTACACTCACAACACAGTGGCAAAGAGTACCTGCTTGAGTCTCTTGACTTCATACTCCAGTTCCACCTCCCTGGTCCGACTGTTGTACTCGGACAGACTAGAGGTTGAGCTCCGCCCTCGTCCGGGCTTCTCCGTCTCCAGTTTGAAAAGCTGCAGGTGCTCCAGCTCTCGCCGCAGGTCTTCGATGAGCTGCACATAAAGGCGTGGCCATAAGTTATGTCACGCTCGATGATGTCAGTGGCAATGTAGGTGATTGATTTGCACCTCCTGCATGGCTTCTTTCTCTTGCTGGAATTGTTGCCTGCTCTGCCGCAGTTTGTCCATCATTTTCTTGTACAGGTCCATCTCATCCTTCAGCCGCAAACTGGTGTCCTCCAGCTTATCTGTCATCCTTTGCTTCTCCTGCAACGGAATTTCAATCGTTGATGTATTTTTGCAGGTATAGAAAAAAAAATAGAACTGAACTGATGGAAGAAATAAAAAAAATTCCCATGTACCTCGTCCAATTTCTCCGTCTGTGTCTTGAGTCTGCACATGCCGACGTGCATTTCATTTTTCTCATCCTCCAGCTGCTTCACGCTAAAAGTAGAAAACACACAATCGTCAACTGGGATTTGACAAATTCAACATAAAGTATATAAAATAAAATGATTAAAAATAGCTTGGGTAAAATTCTCACCGGGTGTTCAGCAGCTCAATCTGCGTGTTTTTGTCTTTCTCCATCTTGTTGAAGGCCTCTCTGTGTCGTTTCAACTCTCCTTGTAGATTTTGGTTCTCACGAGTCTCCTGGTCTTTGAGCTGCTCCTCCAGCTCATTAACTCTTTGATTATTGAAACAAAAAATAAACAATGTTATTCCTTTATTCTGTAAAAGGCTTTGAGAATTTGCGGGCACATGCTTTCGCGTGCTACCTGTGAACTAAATGAGTGTTATCCTGCTTCAATTTGGATTTGAGATCACCATTCAACAAAATTTCATTTTCCAGTTCTGCAACTTTCTTCTCCAATGAGTTCACCTGGAAAAGAGAGAGAGCTTGATAAATGCAAAATAAATAAATACATAAAGAAAGAAACAAAAACGGCCATACCTTTTCATTGATGTCGACGTCACAAGAGTCGATGCTATCTCGGAAAAGGTCCTCGGTGCTGCCGTTACTGCTACTCAAGTTGCTGTTGTGGAGCAGCTGCCTGCTCAAACACACGGTAGATCTCTTTAATGTGTTTGCATGGTTGAGAAAGTCCAAGGCACGACAAATATCTCTCCGAGGAAAACAGAATGACAGAGAGCTGCACTCGAAAGCCAATGTCAACAAGAGAAAGTGGTGCAAAGAGAATTAAAATAGCACAGGTTGCTTTAGCGTCACAGTTTTATGTCCGGATTGACATTTCAATTGCATTATTGGTGCCTTTAAAGAGCAACGGCGGCCACTCATTCTCGGGGAAACAAAAGAGGAAACTAAAAAGAGGAACGGATAACGAGGGTAATAAAAGTGGAAAAGGGAACCAAAAGAGACAAAGAGAGGACAGTGCGGGCGTCAAGTGCTATATTGAATACATAGATCAGCTCTGACAGGCCATTTTCACTCTGTCACTATGACTCAATTGGTGCGGTTGGAAGAAAGCATACAAAACATCTCAGGCCGACAGACCGTGCAGTCTGGAGCAACGATTTTACGGCACATTCTGTTAGCGATGTCAATGCTTTTATTGGAATGAGCGGTTTACTAATTAACGCACTGTTTAAGTACAAGACTGCACGTAGTGGACGAGAGATAGGAAAGTAGTTAAGACTTCAATGTGGTGATGTTAACCAAACATTTTCTTGCCTTTGCTATTTGTTGGGCTAAAGAACATTGTTCCCCTCAAAAATCCTCCAAACAAATATGAGTCCCCATTAAGACGTGTATGGTTTCTTACCTCCCAAATGCTGTGCTGGAGATTTTCCTGTTGGGGCTGCACAAAAAAAAAAAAAAGGGAGAGAGAGTTTTATCTTTGAATTGCCATGGAGATGTCTATTAGTTGAACAACACAGTAGGAAAAAAAATAAAATAAACCAGCAGCTGGCTCTTTAAATGGGCTGCGATAAGAGCGACACAAAAGACCAAATGTAATATAACCTTTATTTGCTCATGGGGTGGATATAACCCAGCAAAATAATTCCACCTA
Organism: Syngnathus leptorhynchus; assembly: GCF_054491065.1. NCBI lineage: Eukaryota > Metazoa > Chordata > Actinopteri > Syngnathiformes > Syngnathidae > Syngnathus > Syngnathus leptorhynchus. The sequence goes on along the minus strand of NC_141199.1, from coordinate 13,814,065 downwards.
CATGAATGTTTGTCTCATTTGAGTCTTTTAAAACGTAAACATCAAACGTTAAAATGTGCCAGCTTACTTTGTTTTACATTGTACACATGTTAAAACATGACTGAGTGACCTTCTACCTGTTGGCCTTGAGATTCTTGAGACGTGCTTCTAGGTCATTGAGCAGGTTGACTTTTTTGCTGCAATGAGTACAGTAGACATCCACCATCTCACTCTGGAATTGTTGACGTAGCTTACGAGGCGTCTGGCCCGCACTGTTGACACACACAAGTGAATCTCACAAGGGAGGCTCGCGGATCTCGCACAGGACTGTCATGTAACCTTGACGCAAAAGTTCCATGTCAACGCGGAGTCATCAATGTTCCTTTATACTTCTGAGTAACGCTACGAGAACAAAGCTCTGTGAAGCCACTTGTGGTTCTAATTGTTTCTTTGCCATACCTTTCCTATAATTACCCATCCTTGACATTAGGGTGTATCTCTGAAAACTGTTATTGTCTAAGCTGCGGTCTAAAGTCTTCATGCCAAGATGCAATCATAAAATGCAGATCGAATGAATTGTGGGAAAACAAAGGCTGCTACAATGTAAAACCACTTACATTCAATGGAGAGTAACCTTTCACTTTTAATTTATAGCTTAAACTCACACTGATTGTAAAAGCTTAATTGTTTGGGTCAAAGTGCGCCACAAATGTATTTACAGAGCAGTTTGTTTATTTAACTGACGATAGAGGGAGGAGTCTATTAAAAGGAGAGGCCTTTCTTTGAAAGTAGTATCACAGATTAGGTCAGGTGAAACTGTAGTTTGAAAAACAATACAGTAAAAAAAGACTTTAAAACACTAGGAAGACTACGTAATGTAGCTCCCGGGCGGATCTTAAACATGAACGTCTCTGATCAATAGCACGTCAACGTGAACTAGAATGATAATTGTCCCCCCAAAAAAAAAAGATGCAGTTGGCACGTAACAGGAGGTCTTGGTTAAAATCGTGCAGGGAACCTGCTTAAAACAGGCGTTAGCGACATAGTTTCACTGTACTCAAAAGTTCGTGTATGTACGCGGAAAACTATGTACATGAAAGGATGTCATTAGTACAGCGACTAAATTTTTTTCCCCTCCCCAATTAGTGAAAGCCTGGTCTTCATTCAAAGGAGCCATTTAGCTTACGGGGTAGACTTCAACCTGCTACAAAATGTGGCAGTTTTTAATCAACAGGGCTTAATCCATTTGATTTAATTGCATCGCTTTTGTTTACTTTTTGTTTCAATTGTCCAGCCTTGTATGTTTAACCCACTTTAAAATGCTTTCCCCAATATTGCTTCCCATAGCCTCTCCCAATGTGTAATCTAAGACTTCTCCTAAATCTGAACCTCATTTAGAATATAAAGCTCTCCAAGCCAGTTCACTTTATACCTTTGGTCTGCTTGGTATGCGTGGAAAAAATTTCAGAGAAGCTTTCTTGGCTTTAGTCTTAATCGCATTAAACAAAAGCCTCTGGTTAATATTAATGCCGTCCTGGGGGCAAAAAAAAAATGACAGCTGCTTTTAAGGTTATAAAGATAAGTGTGACAATACTGTCCGCCTGATTCAGACTCGGAAAAATGCTCCGATACTACACACCGATACCATCTTTATTATTTGTGTATCAAGGCAACATTTTTGATACCACGAGTCTCTAAAATATTGTTTAGCATCCTGTCTCCGAGTCTTTCTCACCTTGACGACACGGACGAGCCAAGATCAGAGTACCCGTTGACGCGAGTGTCGTCGTCCGGACAGGGACTGCTGGTAGCGTAGTCCGGCTCCTCTCCTTCGCCGTAGTCCTCAAACTGCTCCTCGTTTAAGGAAGCCGAGGAGCGCGTGGACAGGTCGGAAATCACAGAGTTGCTCGTGCCGCTTGTCCTGATGGCAACACAATGAAAGAATGCGGCTGAAATAAAACATCTTTCTTCATCAGAAACACGTAAAAATGAGACGCGGCTTACTTCTCAGCAGGGAAGAAGAGATCGCCCAAGATGTCTTCTTTATTGCCTCGTCGGTCGGGCCCCTCCGAAGTGTCAGAGCCTTGGGTGCTCTCCACTGCACTGTCTCGGTCTGAATCTCTCTCCTTGCCCTCGTCGTCTTCTGCATCTCCGGAGAACAGCGGGCTGCTTGGCAAGGCGTCATGATAAGGCCGCGTGCACATGATGACCGGAAAGTGCTGCTCGTCTTCGCTGGACTGATAGGAACATGATAGGAAAGAGTGAGAAACCATCAAGTTAGAATACAGACCATTCTTGGCAAATGAGTATTTGTTTCTTTGGGTGGGCCATATTAATAAATCACAGTGTAGGAAGGATTAGCTGTTCATTTGATAAATTCTCTTGGAATGTGCTTGAGGCCACCATGGGGGTCAGGAGACAAAGAGGGGAGGGTGAAAAAGTTCACAGGTCATAGGCCACAGGTCCTGCCACGCTCCATTCAAATGTTTCAGGCTTGTGTGATACAACAAGTCTTAAACTGAGCTGAAAAAAAAAAAACCCACAGAGATTTTTTTTTTTCTTTTTTAATCTTTTGAAAAGTTTAAAGAAGGTGAGCCTTTTTTTTTTTTTTCTTCCTGTGCTGCAATAATAGGTCGCATTCTGCTAGCATTTCCCCTGGCAGGTTTTCTGACAGTTCCTGTTTCACATGAGCGCTGCCAATACTGTTTACAACACAACATGTGACGCAGCGGGTGTGTCGCCATCAAACAAAGTGAACACGGTGTACACTTAGTCCAAATATTACAAGTGTGGTTTGGTTTCGATAAGTATCCAACCAGCTGGTCCGATAGTTTCAGTGTCACGCTAGTCACAGTCGAGAGATGTTACTACTTTTATTTTGATAGCTTTCTATCGATTCATGATGCATTAGGGTGTAAACAAAGAACTGTCATATCGTTTGTAACGTTTGACAAGAAAGTGAAACAAGTAGACTGCTACATTAGCCCAACATCTTAGCATTCACACGCCGGGTGTCCAGGAGTATCTCAAATGGGGATGATGTGAGGGAAGGTTTGAAATTTCTTTTGAAATGTGACGTGTCATTACAGTTGGGACACGTGCAGTGTAATTAAAATGAAAGGCTTTATGCAAAGTTGTTGAGTCCCTTGATACTTGTTCCATCGGAATTTGGGTTTCCAACTTGACAGTGTCAAATAAAATAAAATAGGCCTGAATGAACTCCCATACAAATGAAATTGATCGTCTGGATGCAAAAGGCTTTGAATCAGTGTGAGTCAGCACAGCAAAACGGAATACTCAATGAGCTGCCTGAACAATGCAGTAAGATAGAGGATGGACAGATGGATGGTGGAGAGGGAAACAAAGATGATAACAAGGAGAGAATATGCAGCAGAATTTTAATGTGCACCGGCTTTTTTCGACATTTGTAACTCTCTTCCCCTGCATTCATTCCTTTTTGCCGCCGGGCGACCTAAATGTTGGCAACACCAAAATATTCACAAGTGCATTTAATGCCTCGCCTCTGATGTTCTGGCCGAGCTGTCGCCACTGGGTACTTCTGTCATCTCAAATTCATTCAAAGTGTCCAAGGGGAAGCAACAACATTTTGAAAGTGGACTTGCCCTTCTTTAGGGATTTGCAAACAGACCAAATAACCATCACGTTTTTCTATTGATTTCAGACAGAAGTGATTCTTCATTTTCAGTGTCCCCACCTTATTTGAATAATTTTTAGAAGTCGTTGTATAAACTGAGGATTTCTTAGCAAAATGAAAATCCATTAATCCCATAACCACAGTTGATAGTAAACATAAACGCAATTAAACTTCATATGCTCGTTGTAACCACTTCCTGGAGATAAGCGATAGCATCAATGGCCAGGGACACTCAAACCACATTACTGTGATGAATGTGGAATTGGTTTTGTTTAATCATTCAGCATGTTGTCACCGTGTGTAAGACAGAAAATATAAAGTCCATGCTGCTGCGAAATTCCAGGAAAACATTATGGTTGATTGTTAAACGCACAACTCGGAGCAGCGTGCTAAGTCTCCAGTTTGACTGACGTAGAATATGGAGATCAAGGGCTGACCCATAAAAAAAAAAAGAAGTTACTTTGTACGATGTACAATTAAATATTTCACTCGTTCCACGTAGAGGAAGTCATGACTCGTATTTCCGCATCAGTTTGTTCAAACTGACAGGACTCAATGTGGTAAACCTCGTAACTCATAATTCTTTGAATTTAAATGACCTTATTTTCCTCCTTCAACTGTAAATGTTTATTTTCCAATCTGGTGAGGAATAGAGCCACGTGGAAACATCTTGACATATGGCGAATGTCAGAAGTAGTCTAGGACAGATGTCACACAAGAGATATTTCAAATCTCGGCTGCATGCAGGTATACAAAGAGTTTTGTTGTGTCTGCATAGTTGTCAGACACACACACAGGTAGTGTGTCTTGGATTACCAGAAATGTTGTCCTGGATACAGCAAAATGGAGGGAGGACACAGATTGTTTTTTTCTGCTGCATTGGCATACCAAAGCCCAAACTCACAAAGCAAGATATTTCCGTGTATGTTGGCAGAAGGCCATTGTTTGATGAGAACAAGAAAATCTGATGAATGGTAACGTCTGTGCCAGCGTCTGGTGTGACATGGCAGATACTTGTGGTACAATGACAATTGCTTTCTACACAACAGGGTGTGTGTCTCGAGTGTCAACACTTGTCATCCCATTTGTGGCTTTCCGCTATTCTAGGTCAAACTGCCCCCATTGCACCTTTGGGAGACGTGCGGGTTTAATTCGAACCCAAGCAACCCGGTCTTTTGTCTTCAGCGGATGACGCACCAAACGATTTATTAAAAGGCACGGTGATTATTAGTGGGATGGCCACGATTTGACACAAACCGAGCGCAACCGAGGCCGAGGGTGCGGAACGGCCGTTAAACAAGGAAAACCTGATCCTGATCCATAGACCGAAAGTGAGAACTCGTCCTGACAACTTTGTGACTGATCAAAAGGGCGTTCTAAATTCACATTCGGACATTTTGGAATTTAAATGATAAAGATACACTCCAAGACTTCCTTCAACTTTTGGTCAATGTTTCAACATGCAACTGATTTTGAAACACGACTTTGGTCAATCTGACCAAAATGTCTGGGTTGCTGTCATGTACAAAACGACACCATTTCTTGGGTTGTTGGCTATGTATGTGGGTCTCTCCACAAAAACAACAACAACAATTCAAAAGGATTACAAAACGATTCGAGGACGGTTCGATTAGTGTCACGATGCGGTTAAGTTCTCTAGGGTGAATAAATGACTGCTTTGCTTTTTCTAACTGAAGTGACGCTAAAGTGTGACTCAACAAAGCATACGGGATTGGTGTGCGTGTGTTAAGTCCATTTGTTCCCAGGGTGACACCGACCTGTTGAACTCTTTGTTTTACAGACCAACAACACGGATGCTTGAAATCAACGCGGAGAAGGCATAATGAAATTTCACACTAAACAGACAAGTTTGTTGTTGGCCTGGAAATAGCACAGAGATGTTTTTTTTGGGTGGTTTGTTTTCACATCAACCTTACAACTAAAAAAATTTTTCTGGCATCACCCAACGGTGAGGAATCCAAAATTCAGCTCGAGATGAGGACGGATTCTAAAAGCGATGAGCAAATTAAACATTCAAATACAAAAGAGCAAACAGATGCCACTCAGCTCTACATCCAGGAAAGTATGAAAGAGATAGCGGCCCAAATAGCTGAGGTTCTATCATCATATCCATTGTTCAAGGCTGCCGTCTTGATAGCCGAAGCATTTGGCATCACAGTGACAAGAAGGGAAGGGAAAGCCGATCTTTTTCTTCTTCATTATACATTTTATGGCTGCTGTCTGAAGCGATTTAGAATCTGCAAAATACGGTTCACATTCTTCTTGGAATAAATGATATGATTGACCTTTTGGCGATATGATGACTGAGAAGATGTGAATGTTTTTGTATTGAAGTCTCATTTGTTTTGTGTGAAGAATATTCTTCTCTCACAGTTTTATTCTGCCAGGTGACATAAAAGAAGATTGTGAGAAAGGAAGGACCATTTTAACTCCAGATTAGCCCCATTCATCCACTACAGCTCAGTCGAGTGAGGTAATCTAGTTATTCAATTGCGTGTACGGTCGGGACATTTGTGGCTTGAATATCTTGTTTCGGGGGGCTATCAAAATACAATATTGAGGGTAGTAATCTCATTTGACAGGGGAATACACCCAAACAAGATAACTGGAAGAAAAGAACAAAAGGAACTAACAAAGAGTTTTTTTGTCTGACGTAGAGTAAATCTCATTATGTAACAGCCAGTCCGGCACCTGGAGTATTCCACACGTCACATGTTGCTATTGACAATCACACGGCAACTAACTTATGTCACTATTCTACTTTTGGACTAATTTGTGATTATCACTTGCACAGCCATGTGAGAAGTCCAACATTTACGTGATCTGGTACGGTCTATGTGATTTCATGGAATGTTGTGATTAAAATAATAATAATAATAGATAAACCATTAACCAATAAACTTTTCCTTTTAGTGTTCTGTTATGTCAGACAGTCTTTAGACCCAGAAAGATTACCATGGATGTCTGATATAACAGGAGTAATGAAATTAAGCATAGAACTTCAATTAAAAAGATACGGGCAACGTTTGAGTGATTAAGTAGTCCGGAAAAAAATGTGTTTTGAGCCTGGAGGACAAACACAAATGAAAGCTGAGGTCAGAAAATGTTAGTTTCAGATATTAAGGATGGGCCGCTAAATGAATTACAATACGTCACTCATTTAGCTCATAAACGTGTTAATCCACCTCCCATCAAAACAGTTACTGATACACCATGAGCATTTGTTCAGTGAAATGTGTTTGGCATTTGGGGCTACAATCTTACGGCCCAGAAAAATGCTCTTACGTAGTTTGTATGAGGCCCGCGGGCCATAGGTTTCCCACCCGCACACGTTTTCAAGTACTACTTTTGTTTGGTTAGTTTTGATCTGTTACTATATTGTTATCTTTACACTTTTATAACATTTACTTTCGTCCGGGGAAAAGATAACAAATTGTAGCGTGATGTTTTGGACACCATTGACAGAGAGAACCGTTAAAAAAAAAAACTAATAACGCGACGAATTCAACTCAAATGAGAGCAACCTGCTGAGTATTTTACGAGCCACTCCAATACAACAATAAAAGAAAGAAAAAAGAACCCATTATTTGGAAGGGGGGAAAAAAATGGCCTCACCTCGCTTCCACCACCATCCACGGCCCCCCTTCTGGTGCCGGACAGACCTTCATCCACCGAAGTCATCCACTCGCTCCGGATGTCAAGTATGGGTACGTCGCTCCTCCGTCTCCGTTCAGCGGCTGTTACAAGAACAGGTGCGTCGGTCGTCTACTCGCCTCAGAACCTTCGCCAAAGGTCCAAAGGCTGGGTCGCTGCAAGTTGAAGTATCCCGGTCAGGGCTAAAATAAACTCGCACACACAAGGACCGAGAAGCAAGCTCACGCGGTAACGGCGGCGGTGTCCCTTGAGTGAGTCTCTTCCACGGGTGTTTGGTTCTATACACGGCCCCTCCCTCCTTCTTCTCCCTCCTCTGTGTGGGAAGTTGAGCGAGAGCAGCGGTCGTTTTTTCGTTGCTAGGTAACTGTCTATGTAGGCGGGGCTTATAGGTTCCGCCTACTCGGGCTAGGTTTGCATATAAAACCCCGCCCCCTCGGCCTGTGTGGCCCGTGAGAGAGAAGCGATTGTTCAAGGGGGAGCACAGGGTGTCTCCTGTGATGCAGCATTTTGAACAAAGATGGATCACAGTGAGAAAGAAGTCAATGGGGATCCCGAGACCATTTATATTATGCTTCAGGAATTCCATTAGTCGTTTATAAAGAGTTTTCAGGCAAAAACAGTCGGAAGTAACCACAATACGAAATTTTCCTTGATGAATCTTCCGGAAATTTTTTTGCATGTTATATTGACATAGGTATGCTTACTAATAGCGGCTTTTACATCACGTCTACAAAATCTCTAGGCCACTTTTGCAATTGTTTACTTCTACGAATGACTTTCTGGGCTGAAATGGTCATGTTTCAAATATTTGGATCTGTCTGGAAAATGTTGAATCATTCAAATCAAAAGTTTATTCGATATGACAACTGATTTTGAACAAGTGCTTTCATTTGAGTTTGGCTGCGATACATCTGCTCATGCAGCATCTGAGTTGACCTGATTTCGGCGGGGCCGCACAACAGGCAGAAGAATTGGTCTCATTCCTGCAACCAGGTCAGTGATGATAACAATTACAAACCAGTGGTGAGTAGTTGTTTGTTTATGTGCTGTTTAATGGATATACCATGGATTAATGGCTGACCTGCTGCTTTCCCTTTGCAACGCATTTGCAATTCTAATCATGTCCGTGTGACACACACAGTGACTCTGTTGAAGGTGGCTCCAGCTACAATCCAAAGAAGTCAGCTATTCCTACTTGTAGATCAATTAAGACTGAGATCAACCAAGTTCAGCTGAGACAGCACAAAGGGGATTCTCCAGCCACCGCTGCTGCGGCAAGATGAATGACGTAGCAACCCGAGAGGGTGGGTGGGGGGAGATGGAACCAAAAGGGATGCACTTTGAACAGCAGTGAATTTGTAGGCCACTTATTTGGGCCAACATTCTGGCGCAGACGTACGTGTAGCGAAAGCCATGACTACTACGACTTGCGAGGATCTTGATGATGCTGGATGTTGTGAATTAAAAAAGACTTTTTTTTTTTCCTGTTATGTGGTCACTGTCAGTGGCACGTGAGCCCAATTCAAACAATGCATGCCTTAGGAGGGATTTGGGAGGAGTTGACACACTATTGTGAATGTTGAAGTATTTTTGCATGAGTGACTTGGTTTTGTAAGATTCCTGCAAAGCAGCATGGTTCACTATAGCAACAGATGCCCATTTTTGGCCCACGACTGTCTATGCCTGCCTTTTGTGTCGTATTATACCAACTGCATAATAGATGTTCACTTCTGTGCTCACTTGCAACAAATATGAACCCTTTATTAGTGGGAAAATAAGATAAACATTTCATAAGGGAATTATTGTATGTTCTGAGTGTTGTGGGTGGTCTCGGGGTGAATGGTTGATGTTTGCATTCATTAGCAGTCCTTCCGTATAGCTCAATAGTTACAGGACAATTGTGCCAGCTCGGCGGCGTTGTCCTTGATTGTCATTGGTGGGGCTCCGCAGGGCCTTGCCGACATTTCAGCCTGTGTGTGTGTGTGTGTGTGTCTGTGTGTGTGTAAGTGTGACTCGCCCATGAATCAACTAAATGTACACAAACTTTTATCAGATTGTCTCTTCTGTTCTTTCGCTTTATCCAATGTTTATCTTTTTCAACTTTGGTCTCTTTTCAAACGCGTCGTATTCCATCAGGCGGCCTTATTGCGTTCACTCACATTATTGAGAAAAGCTAGATCCAAAGTAGCAGGAAGCAAGAAATATTTCAGGGATATATTTTGGAATTGCATTTGAACACTTTACAATTCAGACATCTGTACGACAGACGAGAGTTCTCCCGAATTAAATTCCAAAGCGACATCACTACTAAAGTTAGCGGATTTGACAGAAGGCCGCGGTGCCAACGCTGCCGCGTGACGACAAGAAAACGAGGCAATCGAAAAGACAGATCATCGTGTTCTATCACATCTCATCGCTCCAGATGCTTCGCAGCCTGACACGACATCACGTAACATTTCCACTCATGTCGATGGTGCTATCGGTCAAATAGCGGCTAGTCATCGCACTGGAAAGCTTCTCATGAGACTACCAATCGGTAGCGCAGGTCGCCAGGCATTTTCTAGCAAAATCCGTTTTTTTTGGGGGGGGGCATGAATGCGTCGACTGCTGATTGCATAATCTTTTGAATGATGGTGGTGGGGGGTGGCCAAACCCTCCCCACCCAATTTGTTTCCCCTCCCAATTGGTTTGGTCAAATCCAATTCCTTTCACATCTGACTTGGACACACACACACGCACGGCAAGTTCTCCCTGAAAAAAAAGGTTTCTTTTCAAAGCTGTGGCCTCAAATGAAGTGAAATGATCATTTACAATTGTTGTTGCAAGTCAAGAAACAAAGCAGCTAGTGACGGTGTTGCATTTCAACCACAGTGAATATTTCAAGAGCACTGAAAGTGGAGTAGATGGGGGGGGGGGGGGGGGTAGAGAATGGGGTGCTCGGTGATGTCATCAGCTCAAATACAATGTTTAATTCAGTTCACAGCGTTTTCATGAAAATATTGTGCTTAACACGGGATAAAACACTTTTATCAAATACTGTCAAGGCAGCAACTTTAAACAGCTTGTGGCGCGTGACTGAGCAGAAAGAAACAAACCTTTTCATCGTCACACAGCAAAAAGGCTTTCCCAACATGCTTTGTTGCCTTTAAGTAATTACTTTTCTTGAATTTGCAAAATACAAGGGTTCGTGAAAACAAATGTGAGAAATAACAAAAAATGTACAGGAGGTTAGACCGAGTTGTCACAAGATAAACGACTCAAAAGAGTCACAGGCAAGAAAAAGAAAAAACAAATAGCATGCATACAGAGAAACCACATGCAATTGATGAGAAAGTAAAGTACTAAACGATTTGTGGATCGGGATTTTTCTGTTTCAATACCCGTTGACACATTCTGGCCACTAGAGGGTAGTATAACACAGATGATGGAAAATGACCCCTCCTTGGATGCTGGGCGCGACGGTGATCGACACGTGCGATTTTGCAGATGTTCCTCGGTTATTCGCACAGTGCAGAAAGCGGTTCCTGCTTCTGATCCCTCACGAACTGAATAATGCATCATTCTCTTTGCAAGCTACTTCACATTTAACAATGCTCATTTTAGAAAAGCCCATGCGGTGACTTTTCCCTGGTAAGAAACCTCCCGATAGGGATTTCTGCTTACAATACCGCCTGCGCTCAAAATGGGTCACTTCTCTCCCCTGGAACTTGTAAACGGGTCACATAGTGATGTGCGCCAGAGGAGAGTTCAACTATTTCGAGACTGTAAAAAGGTCCCGGTGAAGGTGACAAAAAAAGCAGAGTAGATTGAGCTCGTGCTCTTTTATCTAAGACAATGAAAGATTTTTGAAATATAACCACATTCGTATCACGGGAATCATTCGGATTCAATGCCCTAAAGCAGACATATTCATGAATATTTTATTTTGGATTGTTTGCAAACAAATCAATTCCTTGATGAAATCAAACATTAGGACGTGAATTTGGTGATTGACAGTCACAGGGCTGAACAATTTTTGAAAAATAATCTACCGTATCTTAATAAGTCTCTTTTTCTTTTCACAGTTTGGCCTGGTGTGCGATTTATACTCGGGAGCGACTTATATTTAGAATTATTAACACATGATTATTTCTTGATCAGTGACACCACTTGACATGTTATTTTCACTTTAAACCGCACGAGGGCGCTCTGCGGAGTCATTGGAACTGCAACTGACGATCAGTCTGACATCAGCGCCGCCGTTAATACGTTACGTCAGGCACATTCTCAGTTTGTCGTTTGGGTTTATGTAGCATATCGTATGATTTAGCCTGTCGCTGCCTATTCACGTCAGTTCTCGGAGTTCTACTTTGTCAAAGTTCCCCCAAAATTGCGACTTGTACCTCAGCGTGGTCCAGCTACTGTCTCGCACAACACCGTGAAGCCGAGCGGCCACGAAGACCCTCAAGAAAATAGCTCGAGCATTCTGGGATGCAGAAAAAACCCCCAAAACAAACATCCCTGCAGTTATTGAGGTCGCTTAAAGGTTAGAAGATCATCTTGAGACAACATGAATGGACAAAAGAAAAGACAATGGCGGGCCTGCTTTTGATTCTGATGACGTCATACATCCGATCGGTGGACACCACACAAAAAGGAAATGTCTTCAGGTTCAGCCCCCTCCGTCACAACACTCCGCGTGACTTCAGGAGGATGTCATATGTGTTAAGAAAGTCGAGAGAGGAAGAGAGACGGGACGGGGAGGTGTGGGGGAATCAGCTTTTTGTCGAGGCAGCTTTAAGCAATCGCTCTTTTTCCTCGTCTTCGTCAAAGATGCAAAGTGGACGATCACTTTGGATACAAAAGCTGCTACTAACTTCTTTAGCGCTATGGAGTAAGAAACATCGTCCGATCCAATATTGTCGTCCACTTCGTCGTGTGTTTACATGTCGCTTGGCTGCGCTGTTGCTTCATCTGGAAGGGGAACTGATTCCACCAGTGTAACGTCCGCTTCTTTTGACTAGCAACACTTTGGGTTTCCACGTCTGCTCGCAGCCCGCCCGCCCCTGAGCTCGGGATCCATTCGTGGTCCGGGGCCTCGGTGACCCTGGTCTGCAGGGCCTCAGAAGGTCACCGAGGAATTCTCTTCAAATTGTTCCGATTCACCGTGGAGGTCATTCTTATTCTATAGTCTTTGTGGTTTTCTAGGATCTTTGAGTCTGTCCACTTCATTTTGTGTGTTTCCCTTTCCTTCAGGTGGACGAAGTGGAGCTGTCTCCCACCGAGGAGGTCCGCTTTAACGTCCATCCATCCGTGACAGGGGAACGTGAACTTTTTTGCTGCATGTATAAGAACCAGCAAGGCTTCTACAGTGCTTTCAGTCCTTATTTAACCATTAAACATCCAACAAGTAAGCTCTGCTGTTTCTGCTACATAATTTTTTTTTTTATAATCACTCAGCACTGATTTCACCGTTACATGTGGCACGAAATAACAAACCCTCCCATCCGCTGCAGGTGCTCCCCGCGTTGTTGTCTCATTGTCTTCCGCTCTGTGCATGTGCGGTGGTCACATCCCACAAGGCAACCCACCCACCCACTCACAACCTCAAACACAATACACATTGCAGACAGTCACAACTGGGGCTTTGGTGAGCAAGAGCGGTAAACCGCACGATAGATACTCTGTAAGCAAATCTATTTTTCTTTGGGTGTGTCGTTTTTATGCCAACCGAATACTCACCAGAGTTTTCTTCAAAATGTTTCCACGTGCGTACGTTACACCGCAAATATGTGATGATTTGGCTTATCAGGAAAACAAAGTCGGGTGAGAGCTTTTTTTTTTTTGAGGAATATCTCAAGACATGATCTTCTGTCCCCACAGCTCAGGACAGGAGGACAGCGCCAAACGACAGATTCCTCCACCAATCCCGCTGAACTAAAAAAAAGCAAATTGTGAGAACGTGAATATAAAACCGTTGTGTCATGAATATTTCTTGCCTCCACAGATGTTGCCCCCACTCTGGCTGTACCCACCCTACCACCTCCAATCTTGTCAGTGGATCCCCCCAGCGGCACGGTTGAACGTGGCGACATGTTGTCCTTCAGCTGTTCCATCCCGGCTCTTCCGTCCGCCTACAGCCCGACCTCCTTCCTTTTACTGAGGTCATCCTCAAACGAGGAATCGGCGAGCGGTCAGTTTCATGACCCTGGGATGTCAAAGCTGGAATCCCAAGCAGGAACGTTCAGTGTGGGGCCGGTGAAACGGGGAGAAGGCGGCGAGTACGCCTGCATCTACCACATCGCCACCGCGGGGGACATTTTCAATTCAACTCTCAGCAACAAGATTCAAATCACTGTGAGAGGTGATTGCACTTTGCACCCGAGTTTCATTCCTGATTCTTTGTAACTGTCTGCTTTCGGGATACCTCCATACAGAAGATCTGCCAGTACCCAGCCTTGTCCTTCAACGAGATAAACAAGTGTGGCGCATGCTCTGCACGGGTTCCCCAGCGTACCCCGGCCCAGTGTTCACCCTCTACTTATTAGACAGACAACTTCCCGTAGCCAGTCAACATGCACGCCTCACCGGCCACAAAATCACCTTTCCAGTGCCCGTGCAGGACACTTTGGTGGCTTTGTACCAGTGCCAGTACAGCGTTCTCTTGGGAGGGAAGTGGATTCATTCGGAACGTAGCCGCCCTCTGGCCATTTCCAAAGGTATTCCGTTTTGTCGCTTCTCCTCATTAGTGTTGCGAGTGAGCCTTACATGCAAAATGTTTTTTTTTTTTTTTTTTTAATTTCAGGTCTTCCTTCTCCATCGCCAGCAGGTAGCGAGCGTTATGTGAGTCCTTTGACATTTTCATGGCGCTTTTCATACGTCTCCCTTGTGTGCAGATATGTCAGGTGTGGATTGGGCTCTGATCCTTGGCTCCTTATCGACTGTGGTGCTCCTCCTCTGCTCACTGGCCCTGCTGGTGGTGGTGGTGCTTAAAAAAGGTACAGTTGGTCTCTGCGTATTTTACTTTTGTGCAGCCTTAAATTTCCTTTTTTTTTTTCCTTTTTTTAGTGAAAGCAGCAGCTGATGAAAAGAAGAAAAGGTACTGAGTTAAAAGCACGGTATTGATTTTTTTCATTTTTCATGTGAGTGTTCTCTTTTTTTTTTCGGGAGGCTGGAAGCAAAGTTTTGGACTCAAGTTCACGCCAAGGATCCCGTTGTTGGTGAGACTGATGAAAACAAAGGAAACTGATTTGTTTTTTTTCTTGATAATATAATGATGTCATGTGTGTGTTTTATTTTTCCTTTTTGCAGACCTAACGCTCAGGTGTCCCAGTGTGACCTCCCAGGTAATTATTCCTCATCAGCTATAACCCAATTTGCCGACATCATCAAAAATCATCCGGTGATTCATCTGCTGTTGTTGAGTTTGCAATCCTTTATTTCAACCTTTGTACAAATACAGATAAGACTTTTATCTCACTCACGTGTCAGCGGTAATTCTCAGTTGTCTGACTACCAAGGTCATTACACTCGAAATTAAGGGCCATCTTCTTCTTTGGTAGAATCAATGATTGTTAGCACTAAAACAACATGGGAGATGATAAGAAGACCTCGTCTTCTATTGTGGTGAGGAAAAATTTGCCACATCTGCCAGCTAATGAGTCAAATGTGAACCCCCCTCCCCCCCAAACTGTGCGAGAGTTTACCAAAAACTAAACTAGAAGCTATGCTGCAGGAAACGCTTTCATGCTGGGTTGCTTGCAGCTTGTGTTGATGTTGTGTGTATATGTGTGTGTACAGGAATGGGCCAGTGAGGACACCACCCACAGATCCCCATTATGGAACTCCCACACCACATTCACAAACCCCATCCATTAGACCCCCCCCCCCGTCTTCCCCCTCTCTGTATTTTTTCTTCATTATTGTGTAGCATAAGCTGGCTTTAAACACAGCAGGACAGGAAAAGCAATTTCCTTACTTCCTATTTCACACGGAGAGCCACGCTTCTACAATTAGACAGGATGTGATGTTTGCTTTATGTAGCTAGCTGCCACTAGTGTTGAATAAAATCTGCTAAGTGTTGATGAATGTATTGTGACATGACACACAACACGTCTTACACACTCATACACACAAGCCCTGGAAGAAAAAGTAAAAAGATATGACACGTATTTTGAATTCTTCTCGTAAAGAAATGTGATTTTCTATAGAAGCATCACTAACTTGTTTTCAGAAGCAAGGACAAAAAAAAAATTGAATTCGAAGTTGAGTATTGGTTGTCCACTGTAAGTGTCGCTAAATATCCTGTAGAGGGCGCTGCTAATGTATAATATAGTTCAAGCAGAACGTCATAAATTCTGCATTATGTTCCTCTTGATTGCGACAAAAGCAAACCAAAAAGAAGCTGCTTGGTGTGTGCAAACAGAAAATACCACAAAGGTTTTTTTTTTTGCTGTATGGAAGAAAGAACACGTCGGGGCACCTTCCAAAAAGAGCAGCTATTTTGGTTTTTTTTCTTTCACAGTCACTCAACAGACTCGAGCTCAAATGTTAAAATCCATTAAATTCAAAATCCATCCACAATATCAAAAGTCATCCCAACCTGTTGCTTATTAACAAGTTTCATTCCAAAGTTCAACATTTACTGCTTGAGTCAAAAAGGTGTCAAGGTGTGGTACAATAGAGTTACTTTTATTCACGTGTACTCTGGACTCATAATTCACCTGCAAAATCCAAACAGACTTTATTGCACCATAATCCAGGTTTTGGGATTAACTCCTGGTTTGTTCGTTCCACTATGATAAACTCATTAGAAAATTGTTAACTTTGTGATTACATGAAAAAAGAAAGTCAAAAATCACATGTAGGGCTTTTTATTTTTATTTTTTATCAGAGTCAACATTAGGGACTTCTCCATGAGCTCAAGAATTGTGGTAAAAATTCAGAATATTCAAAACGCGTATTGCAAAGTCTCGTTAATACTAGGTTGATTATGTTAAAAACTAGCTTGCATAAGCACTAAAAGGTTGCTTTTATTGGCTGGATATTGTACTGGATGACATTTGATTGCACTGATTATAAAGTGAGATGGCGTAAAAAGATAAACAGTTTGATTGTTTTTAATGAGGCACGGACAATTTTGGATTTTGGGATTTTTCGATTCTGATTTGACACAATAAAATTCCAATAACTGATTGACTGATTAATGGAAAAAATACATATTAAAATAACTTTTTTTTGTTTTTTACAACAATAAATGAGAACAATAAACAAGTTTACTTTTATACATTCTTATTTCTAAACAATTTATTGTCTTTTAGCATTTGCTTGACTATACAACAGAGTGGGAAATGTGGCTAAATTGATTGTCGTAATCATTTTCATATGTGTTAATAAAAAGAAGCAAACATTTTAACTGAATTATTTTTGATTTAGACCCAGTATTGACCAAATAAATTATCTGGTTGATTAGTCGGTCAGGACCTCTTTTTTTTTTTTTATGATTTCAGATAAATACAAGAGACTCATAAATTTGTCGAGATTAAAGCGTGTACAAGTGCAAATTGTTTCAAGTCATTTTTTTCACCCCTTTTGAAGACAATCTTGACCCTTTCCTCATTTTCCACCACCCTTCTCCACTTTCTCCTCATCATTGCTCATGGGGGTTTTGTCCGTTGACTTGTCCCGTCTCCCACAGATGCACCAAGGGGGTCTTGTGTCTGGAGCTGTGGGAGCCCCGCACCACCTAAACGACGAGAATGCACAAAGACATCAAGACTTCTTGAACAATCTTAAAAATGGTGAGTTGTGTAAAATAATTCAGGATAATCTTTCAGAGACATCTGATAAACAGGCCACTGGAGATGGACGAGAAGAAAAAAAATCTCCAACTTGGCCCGATTATTCTTACACACTATTTATTTACCCTGCCTGAAACATGGATGTTAAAATCTGATGTCGACTAATCATGTCATCTCTTTGGATGACTTTCTTGGGCGAGATTATTACGCCATAATCATCCACAGATAATGAAAGAGAGTGGAAAGAGGAGACAACACTTTAAAATAGATGCAAGAAGCCACAAGGCAGGTAACAAAACTCAACACACACACACACACACACACACACACACACACACACACACACACACACACACACACACACACACACACACACACACACACACACACACACACACACACACACACACACACACACACACACACACACACACACACACACACACACACACACACACACACACACACACACACACACACACACACACACACACACACACACACACACACACACACACACACACACACACACACACACACACACACACACACACACACACACACACACACACACACACACACACACACACACACACACACACACACACACACACACACACACACACACACACACACACACACACACACACACACACACACACACACACACACACACACACACACACACACACACACACACACACACACACACACACACACACACACACACACACACACACACACACACACACACACACACACACACACACACACACACACACACACACACACACACACACACACACACACACACACACACACACACACACACACACACACACACACACACACACACACACACACACACACACACACACACACACACACACACACACACACACACACACACACACACACACACACACAGTCCCCAGACTCTATCCCTTGTCTCCTTATCTACGAAGATAAACTGCTCGCTGTGTGTTCGGAGAGCTATCAGATGTTTTGCGGCCCACATTTGGCGCCGCCGAGACGTTTGTTTCCTGTTTGCGTTGAAGCCTGTGAACCTTTTCAACAAGAATACATTCATATTCACCCCCAACGGAGTGCCCCGTTGTTGTTTCGCTGCAGGTAGTTCCAGAGGTAACCATTTTTTTTATGAACTATATCAAGGCTTCGAAATTTGGGGAGTGTGTGTGAGCATCAGTCACGTTTGTATGATTAAATACACAGGCTATAAATCTAAGCTAGTAGCTCATTTAAGTCGGGTTCAAGTCGATGACGTACCGAAGCCCCTTTGCTTACCTTTTGCTGGTTCACTTTGTCTCCGTGGTCCTGGTCCCGGGGCCACATACCGGGTTTTCCACCAGATTGATGAGCTGGTGGAGGCAGATTCAAATTAGGGAACAAGATAAACACACACAACAAGTCCATATGAGAAAATGAATGACTATTTTTCACAATCTATTCAATTATTTGTCCAGTGTTATCATAGACACACCCAATTCACTTTGTCATCGACTTTTTGATACAAATGAGACCCGCCCAAAGACTGAGGGGAACCCAACCTGACGGCAAACACACAGTACAAAGTTCTATTTAGAAATTTCGAATGAGGTGAGAGGTGAAAGCGTGACTACAATGTGTCACGGAATGGAGCAGGGTTTATCGAAGGAAAACGGGAGTTGGAATGGAGGATGAAGGGGAACAGACAGACGGACAAACTAACATAACCACCTAGCAAAATAACAAGGTGAATGAGCGACACACTGGCTAACAGAAACGGCATTGACAGACAAAGACATGAGACGAGAACAATCCAAGAGGGAGTGATGGGCAGACGGGACTTAAATACACGACAGGTAATGAGAGGTAGGTGAGGATGATCACACTGATCGTGGGTAGGTAGACACAGGAGGGGAGGGGCGAGCACGTGAACAGACACTAGGACAACATACACAACTTTAATACATGTCGATATCTACAAAATTGAAATGGTGACTATTGTGCTAAAATAATAATCATCTTAATGATTATAATACTACACTTGGATGATCGATACGCACACGTATTTTGCAGATGGTACCTGCAGTATTACGAAATGCAACTTTGTCATTTGGATGCCCTTTTCCATTCATCCTTTATATTTTGCTGGACTGACCTGCAGTGTGTCTGCTGCAGCCACGAGACTCTGAAGAATCCAGCCCAGATGCTCGGAGGCTCCTATCCATGCCGACTGGCCTCCCGTCACTTCCATCTCCCCCGTAAAGGTTGATCCTCTGCTTGCGGAGTTCTTTCTCCCTCTCTTGAGCTTCCCGGATATCCTGCTCTACTTTAATACCATTAGTGAGGGATCGCAGCTTGAAGAAAGGGTTCTCCTTGGGTAACATCTCATCTGTGTCCACCTCTAAATTGTACCCTCCAGAACAGGATGGGAAGATGTAGGCAGATTCTGCAACTTGATCATTTCCTTCTGCATTGGTGAGGAGGTCCTTCGGTGCTGGGCCATTCGATTTGTTCTCCATGATGATGACCTGGCAAGACATTCCCTCGGATAAGCCGGGTCCTTTGGGAGTTGAAGATGCGTAAGGACCTCCCGGAGGTTCTATATTCTGTCTCCTCTCTGATTGTTTCACAGTTGACGCCTGTGATGAGGTCTCATCCTGACTATCTGAACTGGAACTGGTTCTTCTTCCAACAGACATACTTAGGGATGACTCCCTGCGGTTTTGAAAAGCTTCAAAAAGCTGTTTCTTCTCTTTCAGTTGTCGAACCGTCCCCTTATCGTAAAAACCGAGAACCTTCCCCAGCTTGACCAGATCTTGCTCGCGGCCGACGTCCTCGTGGATTTCATGTTGCATGATTTTTCCTGCCAGTTCCCTGTCCACGCCGTGGAATTTCTCCGACTTGGCGATGACCGTCTGGTTGAGAATGGTTTTCATCAGGGGAATCTCAACATACTCTGCGGCGGCATTCGGAAGACCCCGAGATCTTCTTAAACTATGTTCTCGTTCAATGGCTCGTTTGATCTCCCTCTCGATGGGGGTCTCTTTGGGTTGAGTTTCTTGGATGTTGGAAGTGCTACGTGGGGAGAAGTCTGCGGATAATCCACTATCCTCACTTGAGTCGCTCTCCATTTTGATACGACACTCAGCAATGTCCTTATTGTCTCTCTTCCCGTCCTGTGTTTGGACGAGTTCTTCAGATGGCACCAGTAGTTTGCCTTGCTCCTGTCCAAGGAACTTGTGGTACTGCTCTCCTGTTTCGCTTTCCCCTTCTGTCCTTTCCCCTGCCCCGTCTGCTTGCCTTTCTCTCACAGTGACAACGCAGACGGAGCCTTTGGAAGCCACCTCGCCCTGATTGGGTGTCTCCATGACAACGCCAGACAAAGGTGCAGAGTTCTGGCTGAGCACCTGTTGAGCAGTTTCCTGGTTCACTCCCTTGGGGGTGGGCTCATTTTGCTCTTGAGACACTAGCACCTCCTTCTGGCCGTCTAAGGGAAGAACATTTGAGGTTGAGTCGGTGCAGTGTGAACTGCACGTGTTTGTTTCTTCTTCTTCTTCTTCGTCAGCCAAAGCAGCTGAAGATGAGGATTGCTGAACATTTTGAGAACAATCTGGCTTGATATCTTCATCACCGGGCAACTCTAGCTCCTTCCGTTCCAAGCTGGAGAAAGAACCTTGTCTCATCATCTTCTGCAACTCATCCGGTTCTTCATGAGACTCGGCTTGCTGGGGATTTTGTACCCATTCTGTCATGGTCTCTCTAATTTGGCCTTGATCCTTGCATCCCTGGAACACTTCAGTGCCATCTTCTAGCTCTCCCCTGGGGGCTTTTTGGTCAAGGCAGGCGTCCACCACAGAGTCTAAGGGACCTTCTTGCTTTTGCAGGGACACTGTTGCCATGGTGACAACAGTCAGGTTCTTTTGATCTCTCGACAATCAGTAAGCACTATAAGGACATAAAGCAGAGGGTTGAGCACCACAGGGATGATTTTTTTTTTTTTTTTACAGCAGGACCACAAAGCAACAGTATAACAAATATAGAAAACAACTGCAGGATTCTGAAGTACGACATAAACTCGGAATCATTCGAAAGCACCAAATCTTGCAGCTGCTCTGTAGCCAAGGCCCTCCAATGAAACAATATACGATAACCAACCCCCGGAACACCTTTAATCCTTAATGACTGTCACTTTATTTTCACTTTTATTAACGTCAATGTGTTCATGTTAGTCGGCATTAAAGCACTGGTGAAGCATTGTGCAGCTCATAAACCCACATTATATTTAATCAGCTTAAATACACACTCACGCACACACACAAACACACACCCACACGCACACAATTTTTGAGTTTTTTTTTTTCAGCTGTGAACTAATAAACAAAATGATAATCATGATCATAAAACAATCTTTCACAAAAATTTTGATTTGAAGAAATTCTCATTTATCTGACATGACACGCACGTCATAGTACGTACGGGTATCGTAGATACAGAACGGGTCATGAGAGACTACGGATTAAAAACATCATTACATAACAAGTTTGTGTTTGCCTCATTATCCAAAGGAGCAATTTATTTTGCCATCAAAAGAAAGTCAAAATTTGAACATCATTAAAAATACATCGAGTGCAGGCGGCAATTTGAAATGAGGTTATTTTAACATTAAAAAACAAAACAAATGAATGGAAATGATTTACAGGAGATATTTCAACACATAAAAACTCAATCGACTTCATCATTTTTGAAGAAATTCCACTTACCCGTTAAACAGCAAAGAGGCCCTCTAAATGTCACACATCTTCACCATTCTCAGTTTGCACATCTGCAGTGCACAATGCTGACCAGCAATCAGTCTCTAAATGCATAAACCATAATGACAACGCACATACAAGAGGCTTACTTCATTGCCGCTGCGGATTAAGAAATACTAATCCTATTTTGGAGCGACCCGTATTTGTTTCACAATGCTCGCACATTCACTTCCATTGGGAAAAACAAATGCAAAGTTCAATTAAGGGCAGTTATATCATTAGAAAAACCCAAGTGCTACTTTTCATGGAAAGAAGTTTTTTTTTTTGCATAGTTTAAGCACAATAAATGACAGACACAGAATTGTGTTACAAGTACTTTACTCTCAATAGGAGACAAATGGACAGAATGTATGTACCGTATTTTCTGCACTATAAGGTGCACCGGATGATAAGATGCACCTTCAAATTGGAGGTTTTTAGGTGCGCCTTATAGTGCGAAAAATACGGTATTAGGACGGTGGGACAGAATCTTCTTGTGCTCCTGTCATCTCATCGGGACAAAGCTCCTTGGTGGGATCCAGCCAAAAGGGCGGAAGCATGTGCAGACACGTCGCCAGGGCCGTGAACTCCTCCCTCTCCTCCTGGCTCACCTCTCTCGTCTTGCTGAACAGGTAAACGCGCATCACCGTGTCGTCCTTGTCGAAGCGCAACACAAGACAGTCGGAGCACGACGTGTAGAGCAAAGTCACGGTGACGTTGACCTTGTCACGGAAGCGAAGAGCGCTGCCCTCGAGTGTCACGTTTTTGGTACTGGAGTGGCATTTCCCTTCCATGTGAACTCTGGGTGTGTAGGAAATGTCATGGCCTGGACTCACACGGACGTCTATGCTGGCGCTGTCTCTGCGCTTAAAGTAGGAAAGATTAGCCGCGTCGATAAAACCGCCCGAAATTAGAGCCCAGCGCCCGGCCAGGTCGCCGGGGTTCATTCCTTCCCGAGGCCGGAGCAGGTCTTGGCAGGCAAACGGGGCCGAGCCGACAAAGCACCACCAGACGGAGGCCAACGCCACCCACCGAGCAAACGCTCCTGCTGGATACATGTTCTCAGATTGCTTTCCCATTTTTCTTGCGGAGATAAGAGCGGATCTGCTTTTATAGTTGATTTGAATTGTGCAATAGTAAACTCCACAGATGCATGTTGGACTGTGACCCTTGGGTACATTTGATTTACCAAAAGTCCTTTTCGCAACAAAATAAATGAAACAATCTAATATGTTGTGGAGTGACAGGTGAGCTGGTTTAGGGCTGAGCAAACTTTGAGACTTTCAAAGTCAAAGAATGCTTTATTGTCAATTTCTTCACATGCCAAGACACACAAAGAGATCGAAATTTTGTTTCCTACTATCCCACGGTGACAAGACATATTACATATTAAATATATATATATATTATAAAAAATATATATATATTAT
Source organism: Syngnathus leptorhynchus (assembly GCF_054491065.1). Lineage (NCBI taxonomy): Eukaryota > Metazoa > Chordata > Actinopteri > Syngnathiformes > Syngnathidae > Syngnathus > Syngnathus leptorhynchus. Next base: position 13,790,751 of record NC_141199.1, on the reverse strand, counting down.
TTATAATATATATTATATTATTTCAATCTTGAGGTGGATGATAGCATTATAGCGTGTCAGGAAAACGACTTGGTGTTTTCTAATTCAAGCGTTGTTGTCTTTATTATTAACGTCCCCCAACTCCCCATCCGTTTTTAAAACGTAACTCATTCACATTTATGCTTGTTTTGGCTGACCTCCTGTAGTTTCACAATACAGAGCACTAAAAGAACAGAAGTCCTAATTCCACTGGCCTGTTTTGGGAAATGACACAAAGCAACATGTTCTGGGGGAGGTTGTTATACTGTTTTAATCTGGTTGTGAATTTTGATGCTGTGATAACTTCATTTTACTCATGGAATAAATCCATTCAGCCATCCCTCATTTTTAAATCAAATGAATGAAATAAATTGAATTCTATTGTGCTGAGACAAAGTACATGCTTTCATAACGAACTGCATGTACACATTATTTTTCCAAATCGAATATTGAATGTATTGAGCATTTTCTATTTCATCACACAACAGAATTCTGTTATGTTTTGAAAGAAAACAAAGAGCAACTGCATGGATGAATGAACATTTTTTATTCAGTAATCATAAAGTCAGGGCCGTAGACTGTGACCTCCTCAGCAGGCTTCTTTTCACAAAGTGCCTTGGTGGGATCCATCCAGATGGGCTCCCGCAAGCCCAGACACTTGACCTGGGCCACAAATTCCTCTTTCTCGCTCTGGCCCAGCTCTCGCCTCTTGCTCACCAGATAGAGATCGGTGCTCTCCAGTGCGTCCACTTTGAAGGTAAACACCAAGCAGTCCGGGCAGGAAGTGAAATAGAAGGTCCCCGACATGCCGATTCCCGCGGTCTGCAGGGTCATGACGTTTTCTTTCAAGGTGACGTTGAGGCGGTAGTACTTGCACTCGTCTCCAAAGCGGTTGGCTTGGACGCAGGTGAAGTCGTACGTGTGGAAGGTGATGCTGTCTCTCAGTCGGAGGAGATCTTCGTCCGCTGAATTTGTCATGCTGGCGGCTAGCACGGCCCAGCTTCCTTCCGCTTGGCCGGGGGTCATGCCGACCAACGGCCTGAACAGCTCATTGCATGTCGGGGGAGCGCTCAGGCTACCGGGGAGCAAGCAGAGCAAAGCGATGGAGCACACCAACAAAATCATTCTGGGATCCTTTGTCATGCTACGTATGCTCACTTGGAATTAGCTCCCGGTCGCTTTTATAGATCAGTTTCACCACCCGGCAGTTCAATGATTTACAAAAATCCAATGGAGTGGTGCTTGTCAATTTCTTTGGGGTCCAGGGATCACTTAGACTTTTGCTTGATTATAGAAGACCATAAGACTTTGATATCTATAGTGGTGCCCCGAGATATGAGTGACATGAGCTGTCATTCGGCCATTTTATGACAGAACTAAGTGCAGAATTGCAAAACAAGTGCCAGTGATCTTAACTCACTTCATAAGGATGAAGGAACAGTCAAATGAAATGGGATTTTTTTTTTTTTTAAAGCTGTTCATTGCTACTCCCACTTGAAAATGACAATCTGTAAAAAAAAAAACAACCCAACTATATGTGCACTTTTTGTATTTAACACAACCACATAGCTTATCCATTGAGTTAGCTTAATGCTAACGCTTTAGCATTTATGTAACGATACTTTTAACCATTGTTCAACCTTTATGTTTGCTCAGTGAACTACGTTTCTTTCAAACAGTTGCCAGGGAGAATTGATTTTTTTACTCATGCCTATTCCTGATGTAAATATTTCTTCAGAAAGTAACCTGCATGTCCAGAAGGCGGGACTAGATTTATGGTAGGGGCCATTTTGGAAGGTTTCATTGTGCAATGTGGAGAGTTGGAGGTTCTAAAGTTCAACTCATGAACAAGACCACCTGTTGCGTGAATTATTTTTATTTTGTTGTCACTTCCCGCCACTTCACTTCTTTATCTTGTAGTTCATAGGTTTCAAACTCCAGTCCTCTGGGACCGCATTCCTGCTTGTTTTCTTCGTTTACCTTGTTAAACAAACCTAATTCAATCGATTAGGACCATTATCAGGCTCCTGCAGAATGTGAGTCCTCATCACTTCGAGGACTTGAGTTTAATCATGTGACAGTTTGCAGTAACACAAAAGCAGAGTTTGAACAGCTTTATTGAGACAATCAGGCGGTACAAAGACCCTTGGTGGGCTCCAGCCAGATGGGTTCCCGCAAGCCCAGACATTTTGCCTGTGCCACGAACTCCGCCTTCTCGCTGGCGTCCAACTCTCGCTTGGTTTTGCTCGCTATGTAAAGGTCGGTGGTGGTGTGGCTCGGCGCCTTCACATCGAAGCGGAACAGCACGCAGGTCGGGCAGGAGGTGTGGAGGAAGGTGGCGGTGAAAAGATAGTTGGGCCCCTGTAGGGTCATGACGTGGCCTTGCCTGGTGGCGTTGAGCAAGAACGACTCGCACTTGTCCGCAACGCGATTACGTTGGACGTAGGTGGCGTGGGTCGAGACGAAAGTGACACTGTCTCTGCTCTTGAGCGTGTCTTCGTCCACCGATCGGTTCAAACTGCCGCCGATCAAGGCCCATTGTCCTTCCAGGTGGCCGGGAGAAATGTCCACCAGAGGCCGAATCATATTTTCGCAAGCCAGAGGGACGCATGTGGTGCCGGACAGCAAGCAGGCCACCACGACGGCGCACGCCAGGAGAATCATTGCAAAGGAGCGAGGAGGCCGAACCTTCGGGACGTCAACGCGGGTCTGTCACGATGTGTGCGCGGTTGTAGACCATGGCAGCTTTTATAACACACAGTAACCAGTTCAAACAGAACACAGAGAGACAAAGTCCCACTTGCCAAATGATTCACAGAAATCAAACAATGAGGACATTCGCTAGTATGACAAATATGAAAGGTCGCTTGCTACTTGTGGAGAAAATCAAAAGGCAAGATGGAAAAGATGTATGAATTTGCAATACAAAACCAGAACTGGACCAGGTTACTTGCTCACAAGATGACACGTGGTGTGTTTGAAGCAAACTCGGACGGTGATTTCCAGGAGGTAGTCTCTGCATATGGATTGTGCGCTCTTCTTAAAAGAATTTGATCAATACGGGGAAAGTCCAAAATTTATTTATTCAGTGGCACTGTTTAATAGTGAATACAGTCATTTCAAAACTTTTTGACAATGAAATCAAATCCCAACATGGTTTCTGCAGCTTATATAAATACAGTATTGTTACGCATGTACAGAGATCTGGTTAAATACAACATTTGGGTAAATGAGATGGCTCAAAAAGAAGGACATGTTGGTTTTCATCATTGGAAAGGATGAATATATGAAACTTGCGTTACAAAACCCAAATATGTGGGTGCTTAGGGAAAAAAAAAAAACCACCTTGCCATTCCCAAGTCTTCAATAATTCATCCACAAAGCTCCTAATTAGAAAAATATTCTCTATGAACCACTCGTATCATTTTCACTTGTATTTACATTCAAATGTTTACATATTACAAAGAATTCATTTGTGATAAAGCCTTTTTCATTTCACTGCATTCAAATGTTGTGGGTTGAGTTTATTGTTACTAAACAGAGGTGTGTGTGCGTGCGTGCGTGCGCGTGCGTGCGTGCGCGTGCGTGCGTGCGCGTGCGTGTGTGTGTGGTTATTGGAAAAAAAAATCCTTTGTGGCATCTAGTGAGTAAAAAATTAGAATAGGAAGGTAAATAAAGAAAAAAAAGGAAAATAAAGACAACCAAAATAAAAACAACACTTTTTTTGCTCCCATTTTGTATGAAATGAAGTTGCTTCACATATTTCAATTATCACAAATTTAAATAACATTTTTAAATAATTATTTGAAATGCAATATAATTAGATTGGGCCTCTAATGTGTCAAATGTCATTGCTAAGTCATCATCTCTTACAATGTCTACACAAACACTATTTCAAATTGATGAACTTACATATCCATTTAATGTTTTTTTTAGAGGGACCTTAATCGAACCCACAGATACTTTAAAGCAGTACAGCCGATATTTTATTAATAAACACCATAGTGCCATAAGATATTTTATCGCTATGCCCTCTTTAAAATACGACAGTTTGAATTACAAAAACACATTTATTTGGCAGTGAACTAAAACTTCAGCTTTTTCAAAATGACCAGGGACTTAATTAAGTGAGTTCAACAGAGTTTAATAACGGCCGTGATTGTAAAACATGAAGTGCACCTCTTGGAGTGAACTTCAGGGCTGCTGTCTGTGATCAGCAGAATCATCATAAAATAAAATAAAGGAAGCATTAATACTTGATGAGAGAGCAAACTCAAAAAAAAAAAAAAAAAGTGTTGCGTAGGTATTTTTGTTGCCTTTACATGAGCGAGCAGCACAAGCAGACTTTCTTATCGGGGGCCGGCATGGCCTCGGCCCGCATCTCTATGGGACGCGAGTGGTTATCGCTGGCGATGTCATCCTGGATTTCCAGGCCTTTAGCCTGCTCCAGGAGGGGCTCCTGTTCGCTCGTGTGTGCCTCAGTCCTGTGGTTGTCCATGGAGCCGCTCAGGGAAACATCCTGGAACCGAGGGGGTGCGATCGGGGAGTCGCCTTGGGCTTTCGGGGACACGTCGGGCGCCGCCGATGCCGAGGTGATCACGTCTTCCTCGCTGGCTTGTGGCGTCTCCGCCGAAGGAGGAGAGAAGGGTTGAGATTGGGAGTAGACCGGCACGGGAGCCACCGGGGCGGCCTCTAGAGGATGGGGTGAAGTTTCCGCTTCCATGTCCTCTTTGGTTTCCTCTTGTGTTTTTCCCGCTTGCGTCGCCGCACCAGTTTCATCCTTTGCCAACTCATTGGAAGCTTCTGGAGCTACTTGCTCCTCCTCCACAGCGCCTCCTTCCTTCTTTTGATAGTCTGGTGGTTCAACTTTCTCCTCCTCTTCTTCCTCATCATCATCTTCCGTGATGACGACTCGTTCGGCCCGCATGACCACGATCCCTTCGTCCACCTCGGTGGAGCTTAAGTAGGGAAGGTGTTGGCCATGATTCTCGATGACGATGACGTTTCCACTCGGGCCGTTTGTGGTGGACTTTTCCAAAGCACCTTGGTGGTTTTGTTTGAGACCGGCTTTCAGGTCCCCTTCGCCGTTCATCAGAACAGGGGCGTCGTCATCCCGTAATGTTTGCATGGCGGCTGTCCCTGAAGACAAGACTTTGATTAATTTCCATCTCATTGGAGCAGGGTGAGGAAAAGCTCGGCAGTTAATTAGCAAAACAGTCGAGCTGCAACGTTTCCTGATTGCAATTAAAAGGCAGTTTTTGCCAACAGCGTGTTAGCAGCAATCACAACGATTAATTTCTGTATTAACAACATGAAAAACATGTACAGGGAATGATCTCCATATTCATTAAGTATCTGCGGTTAGAAATGCAGATTATTCAAGCCCCACCCCGACTTATTTATTTATTTATTAATAATTTACCCACAAGCTGCCAATGTACAGTACAGAAATGTTGATACTTTTTGAGCACATGGTGAACGTTAGCAACGTGATTCAGCTAGTAAGGTAACTATCCTAAAATATATTTTTCAAAAAGGTCAACTGATATTTCGCTATGATTGTGGAAATTAGGATTGACTTCATCCATTTTAAATTGATAAAAAAAAACAACTACATATTTCAACTACCTCATGTTTCCATCGACAATAAAGAAAGTTAAAATTTGATACAAATGCCACTAAAACATTAGCTCCCTAATAAGGAATGACTTTATTATGGAAGTTTATCATGGTTATGGAGAAAAAAAAAACAAAAAAACACACACGCAAATGAGGCACATGTCACGTGTGCCTGATCGTATTGTCATCTCCACATTTGACTTTCAACGCTTATAACATTCATGAAAGGCGCTTAAATCTAACCAGCATACAATTTATTTTCTGATAGCACAGATTTTAATTAAACGATTGAATTAACACTCCATCTTACCCATATCTCCTGCGTCCATGTTAGCGGCTTCCTGTTGAGTAAAAGGCATACAGTGTTGCTTCACTAAGCTCGAACTGAGAAATATGCACTGCAAAGCGCAAAATCACAACACTTCATCCTTTGTTGTTTCACTTATATGATTTCATAAAGCATCATCATAAAGCTTAAAATTCTAAGAGGAACAGTTGCGCATATGAAACCAAAGCACAGCCTGCTTTAAAGACTATAAATTTTTTGGGGGGATCTTTAAGCTTTTATGATAGAGAAGAAAAGAATTGTGGTTGACATTTGCTGTCAATTACACTCAACGTGCCCACGAACAGATTTGTCAGTGTCAAATTGATGTAAAGGTCACTCATAGATGCTTTCATCGCACCCAAATCAAAATAATAGCTTCATGTGATTTTTTATTTTTATTTTTTTAAAGAGTCAAAATGTGGCAGTACATTTAAAGAAACAGAAATCTTAAAATTTTCCAGATCTATATTCAATTGTGGTTTTGCTGGAATCGAAATGTTTACGCAACTGCTATGCTAACCGCTAGCATTGCTATGACTGTAATTTTAAACAACGCTAACACAAACACAAAAAGAAAAGAAATGTATTCCTTGTCCTCTGTGACAAAAACTACAACTACTGGAGATAATCTTTGACTCTTCATATTTTTTTTTTTTATTTAGTTCATGGGGTATTAATTTAGTTTTGTAGACCATTTCATAGTAAATTGAGTGTTGCATGCCGCTCGAAGAACAACATGACCAGCTATCGGTTTAAAATGCCGACATTACTGCACGTGGGCCGAAAATGTATTATTCAAGCGACAACGGCGTGTACACAAATGTGAGAAAAAACTTCCTAATGGAAGATGATAGCGAACGCTTGTTTGACACACATTCTAACAGCTTTTGTTCTCAATGTGGGCGTGTTGTGCAAGTCTCACTGTTTGCTCCTCTGCGATTTGTTCTTTCACATCCTCCACCGCTAACTCCATATTCCGTGATGGCGGCCTACAACGAGAACGTATAATTTCCTACATTTTAAACACTATAGTTTATGTTAGTTGACCATAAAAATACCATCTTCAAATCATCTTAATGGCACCCTGGACTTGGAGAAAATCATCTCTTTGGTTACTATGGCAACCACAAGTCTACCACAGTGATTCCCAACCAGGGTTTACCAAAAGCATCTGCCGTGAGAGATCATTCGCAGGCGTTTCAGGGAATGATCCAGTTTCACAAAATTAAGTCAAACTATATCTAGGTTTATAAATCTCTCTCAGTAATGTATTGTGACAGGCAGAACAATTAGATGTTCCTCCATGGCAGAAAAAGTGCAGCATTTACATAAAATATTGAAAAGGATGATATGGAAATTAATGGCTGCCTCCGACACAATTTGGTTACACTTTGATGTGTGCTTCCCCAAACATGGCTAACATTACAATTACACATCAGAGCAGTAGGTGGCGCTACTGTGCAAAAAAAATATCATTACAGCATTTACGATAACTTTACAGTAAGTGTGTCAAACTCTGGGTACGCGGGCCAAATTTGGCCCGCAGTGTAATTACATTTGGCCCACTAAGACAAATTCTGCAATGACTTTATGTTGCACCTAAAATAGACTGGATAGGGGCTCTCGAGGACCGGACTTGGGCCCCCCTGCTGTATTGGAAGTTCTTACATTTATTTGTGTTGACAGTTATAATGGCCCTCCGAAGGAAACTATGACTATGATGCGGCCCGCCACGACAATGAGTTTGACACCCCAGATGAGGTTGTACCTGTGCTTTTCCATTTCCTGAGTGGCCCACGGAGGAGAGTGTGGGCTTTGAGAATCTCGTGAGGATGGGGACAAGGGAGCTCCTTCCATCAGCCACTGATCCCTCAAAGACTTTCTCTGGAGGAACACAGAGTACGCAGATCATGATTGAACTTGGAGCTACCACTTAATTAGCCTCAATGTAAGCTTGCACTTTGTTCTCTCATCTAATTATCGCTGCCACATTCATCTTCATTATTGTTTCCTCACGTGCTGTTCGGCTTCTCTCCTGCTGATCCCCTATCGTCTTTTTTTTTTTTTTTTTTTGAAAAGATCACTGCCTAACTGCATGGCGTCTGCATAATGAAAAAAAAAAAAAGGAATTTCTCTTCCAAGGCTGTATTGCTTTGGTACTTCCTTGGAAAATGATGATACTCTGCAAAAAGAGGATTCATCCCCCAACTGACTTTAGCCACCAAGCAAATGTTTTTGGAGCACTTCAAAACAAAGACATAATGCAACGTGGAATGAAAGTGATTGGTATATACTAGTTTTTCCACACAGAAAAGCCATCAGCTAGCTCATTTTGTTCTCCAGCCGCTTCTTCTCACTCAAAGGGCTAAAATAAGATTGGTTAAAATGGGTTTAATTGATGGCTTTGGATAATGAAATCAAATAAGACCGCTTTCATTTCAATTAAACTACAATTGCATGCAAAATTGTCTTGTTTTATCTCATTGAAACTCATCTTGACTGAACTCTCACCTGAAATCTCAAAATCTCCATAGCGACCAACATTGGCATGGTTTCAAAAAGTCTGCCCAACTGTTATTGGCAACCTCGTTTTAACTATGATGGTCACAAACCCTTCTCTGTCTTCTCCTGCCGGAGAGGACAAGCTCCTCTGTGTTACCTCGCCTGCCCTCTTCAGCAAGCTGCATGCAGACTAACCTTGGAACATTCCAAGAATGCCGCTGACATCGATGCATTTTTTTCTTTTTAATGGCAATCAGCTGAGTGACAGATTAAACAAAAGGTAAAATACAAGTTGTCGATAAATCCCGCCACTATTGACTGCGGCGGCTGTTGTTGACACAAACGCTGTCTCAAAGATAAGAAGAATTAGCTCATTAAAAATTAAAGCGTCCTTCAACTTAGTTTTATCGCGACCGTAAAGAACATTGCGGATGGACATAAATAATGGTAAGCGATTCGCTACATCTGTATGCGCAGAGCAAACTTTGAGGAATGCGCCCAAGGCAGCGTAACACGGTAGAGTAGGAAACGAGAACGTCGATGTGGAAATGTTGTGAAAACAATAAAAAGGTGCTCTGTGAATTGCACAGAGTGGAAACACGGCCATGAGAGCTGAGAGCTTGAAAGTGTGCGAAAAAGGAAACAGACAGGGAAGGCTATCGGCTCTCAAACAAGCCACAATGAGTCTAGTGAGAAAAGTGTGAGTCAGGCGAGACATCTGAAAAAGATCCCGCGACGGTGTCAGACCTTGAGCTGCTGCAGTCGGAGTTTTTCATCATCCATCTCTCTCTTGGCTCGTTCCTGCTCCTCCTGCAGCCGCCGTTTCTCCTGGAGACGGCACGCAAGAAAGAAATTAAACTGAAGCCATAATTGAGAGATTAATCGATTCTTATTTTTTTTTTTTTTGCTTTCCCCGTTGTATATAATTAATTAATCAGGTGTTCAAGCAATTGAACGCAAAAATTGGCCTGCAGGAAATAGCCATGCTGTTGCAGTGAGTATCGACAAATACATTTAATTGACATTTTACAATTGTCATTCAAATCATGTCACTTTTTGGGGAGTAATACGAGAGTTAAGAATGTTAGATGTTACTTAAATTCCAATTTGCTAGCACATTTATTATTTATAAAAAAAACTTTAGGCAACTTAACCAGTACAGAACAGAATGTATTGGACTTTGGATGTTCCACTGTGTTTCCTCAACAAGGCCACTGTCAATCCCAATATCAACAACACTTCAGTTTGCGAAGCTCGGTGCAGCCTGGTGTTGTTTTCCACCTCTTTTGAATTATGGATGAGCAACAAACAGCTCTTCTCTGTGGACTCACAGCGATGGCCTCCAGTCGCTGTTGGTACTTCTCCGCCTCGTCCATTCTGGCACCTGTGACACAGACAACGACAGGTGAAAAGGTTAAAGACCACCGCCGTGAGTTGTCTAGGATGATTTGGTTCACTGGGTCAAAAGATTGGAATGTGTTTTTTTTTTTTTTTTTTTTGTCATGGATGGTTGTCAGTAAAGTCTTTACATCTATGCTAAAAATATTCTTGGCACATCAGTTCATATCATAAAAATGTTATTCCTACAGGGTTTGTTAAATCTTTGTACAAAATAAAAATATAAGAGTCTTACATGGCTGCATTTCTTTTTTTAAAAGATACTTATTTCTACTAAATACCTAGGAAAGTGTCGAAAAACAAACTGCGCGCACCGATGTAGCTAACAGTGACAGTGCCTAATTTGCATATAACCTTTTAAACAAGCTTGCACTTAGCCAAAGGAAAGATCTAACCCGTCCCTAGTTTTGTTCCATTATTACATTCAGTACTTGCAGAAAGGCCAAACTCATCCCTCATTTTCACATTACTCGTCTCACGACTGAAATAAGTTACTCACGTAAAATGCTAAAACAACAAAACAAAAACACACGGATGGTCAAGCTGGAATGTCAATGTTTTGAATTCGAGACGAACAAAGTAATCAATTAGTTGATTGGTATGAATTCTGTCTTAAATTGAATGTTGACTATATAGCGACAAGGCAGATTGCACTACTGGCTACAACCAGCAGAGGCGCTGTTGTGTCTTAATTAGTTTCAACTCGACATACGCTCCTGGCAACTCCTACGTCCAGATTTTCATGTACTTTTTTAGTTATGTCATTTTAAAATGTATCATTTAACCATAATAAGAATGAATGATTGTCGATGTACTGCCATAATTCCTAAAATGAGTCTGCTTACTTCCGCTCTGCTGTTTCTTTTGGAATAAATATTACACATTCCTAGCGTTAGCTCTTCCTTCTTTTGTGTCTTGGGGCAAATGTATTATTTCATCAAAGTGATAAATCTTTGGGCCTCTGGGATCGTTGATTATCATGGTGAGAAGCACATCCAGGAAAGCACCTAAAGGAATCCTACAGCAAAAGGAAGGAAAAGCTACTACATAGGCCAAGTGTGAGATGAAGAATTGTAGATCGACTTTATATAGTCTATAAACAACACACAACAAAAGGAAGAAGAAATCCTATTACTGACTGGACCAGAATCTCACACCTCAAAAAGGTTCCAAATAGCAGGCAGATTCAAACAAGCTAAGCCAATTGGCAGCTTTGATGAAGAAATCTTGAGGGAGCTCCCTGAAGACCACCACACCAAGGCTGATAATTAGATGAAATATGGGAAGGATAGAGCTGACATGGTCAAAAGTTGGGAAGGGTGAGATGGGTTACAGAGAGAAGATGAAGGGAAGAAGGAGAGGATAACTAAAGTCTGCTTGTATTAGGATCCACATCATGAAGAGGTAAATTGCGGTCAATCTGCTGCCCAACTTTAAGGAGAGTTCAAAAAGCTTTCGAAATCAGCGAGGTGATGACATAAGCCTGTTGTTAGTGGGTCACAAAGGTAAAAATATCAGACTGCAGGAAGAACATGATACCGCTTATCTGGTGCAGGGTCAGGTAAAGTACAAATATTAGTGTCAGTGAGAATAAACACTGATAAAAAAAAAAGTGGCTGCCTTTTCAAAATAAAAGAGGAAATCGAGGTCATTGGGGCTCGAGGTGTGCTTTTCCTCAACTTGCAAAAAGACAATTCTTCCGGTTATCTTCTGAAGCCCAGAAGGAAGACTTTTTAAGACCTTTTAAGAATATTTTCATTTGTGACCCAGATTATGACTTTATTTAAAGGTCTGGGACTAACTAATTTATTGACGCTTTTTCTCTTAGCCTCATGAAATCTTAAAGGTATGCAATGTGAAAAAAGGGTGGGGGGGGGAAGAAAACGACCAAGTGCTTCTGTCATTTGCTATCATGGCTCCATTGCACACATTCCTCTTGCTCCCCAACGAAAAATGTATATTTTTGCCTCCAGTGTATGCGCTCTTGCTTATTTAAGAAAGTATATTTGCATAGTTGGAGGAGGGGGGGGGTGTCTATATCCTGGGTGTGGTGACATTGGCTCAGTGAGAACAGATGGAAGAACAGCAGGGCGTCAAGAACAAAAGACTTCAAAGATTTTAGTTAATATCAACTTTCCGCTTGAGGATGTAAAATAAACCCAATTTTTACATTGGAATATATATATTTTTTAATCAAAATACAGAAAGACCATTGCCACAAGAAAATACAAGAAAAGCCATTCATATAATGTCATTCATTGATCGCCAAAAAGGTGCCATAACTCCAGTGCGGCGACAAGAATGTTGTTTCTAAAGAAGCGTACGTCTAACTGATGACATCAGCTTTAGTGTCGAGGAAAGGTCCGAGATTGAGAAATGAGAGACAGAGCGCTGTGCTCCAAGTCAGGACACAGTTGCATATCTTTCTGGTGAGGTTTAGGTCACGGGGCAGCTCTTACATGATTGGGAGGTGCGGAGCATGAAAACTGCTGCTCAGGCCGTTTTGGAGTCCAGGCTTTACTGAGCTGGGTTGACAAAGCCCGGTTGATACCGAAGCTACTTTTGCCAAGTCCTGCAAAGACATGACTAGACTAATGGACACCGGCAGGCCTATGACCAAATTCTGGTTTTCAGAAATCGAGCGCCATTGTTTACCTTAATATTTTCCAAACATTCTGACTTTAGCCTTTCAAGAGTCATTTTCTGAATTCTTACATACATTCTTGCATATTCATTTGGATTTAATAAGATGTGCAAACATTAGCCGTCGCTTGGAGAGACTAGCTTCCCTGAATAATATTGCTTTTTGATAAGTCTATCTTTACACGCCTCAACTTTTATTAATATTACATCAAAGCCATTATCCACAACCCAACAAACTATTTTAATCGGCAAATGATCAAAACACAAGTTGATTAGATTTAATCAGATAATTGAGGCAGATTTAAATCACTAAAACAAATGATCTGTCACGATATCACATTTCTTTGTAGTTTCAAACGGCAATTTTGTTATGCGCCAAAAAAAGGTGCTCAAGGCTTTATGAGTTGCGTAAACAAAATAGCAACGTCTCGCACGACAGCAATGACAAAATAACAACTCGGGAATAGAATGAAAACAATTGGGCTATCAAAAAAAAAAAAATTAAAGTTCATCTAAAGTCCTTCCAAGTTGTTTTATAAATAAATAAAGAGACAGGGTCTTCCAAGGCCACTGTAAACTCGACATATCCTTCCACCCTTGTGCTTGGGAAGAGGAAGTGCACAAACACCAACGTCCTCCAGACATTTGGCAACGACGTGCAATCGCAGCGACCCCGATCCTTGAACCTGCACATCCTCTGATTTCGCTTTTGTCCGTTGCTGAGGGAAAGCCAGACTACAATGGCCATACGACAGACAACATGGATTCCTTGAAAGAGGCATGGGGGAAAAAAAAAAAAAAATCAAAGAGGTGCTCACTTACTATGGCTCATAGGAGCACGAGAATTATGTTTGCATGCCCGGAGAACCCGGAGAAGATTTAGACTTGTCAATCCAACTCAAAGATGATTGACACGGCACTTTTTTTTTTTTTAAGTGTCTCCATGTTGCCCACTAAATAGCAGCCGGTCTGATCACGAACCATGTCAAAATGTCCAGCTGCCGCCCACGTTCAAAAAGATGAAGTGTGGAAGGATTTTGGCTGAGGAAAATCAATTTCACAGCATCCGAGCTGAGGAGTCGATGTGAAGCGACAGCACGGCGATGCTTTTGTACAGAAGCTTGTCAGCCGCCCTTCAAATCAGCCAACATATTAATACGCTCATCTTGGATGTACAGTATGTTGGAAACAATTTACGAAAAATAATCCACTGCCTATTTCAAATGAGGCTAGCGACAGTAATTGTGATTAACACGCTGTAAAATCCCTCCCGCGTTCTTGCGTCAGTTTAAGCAAATGTTATTTCCAAGGAAGCTTCCATTCATCTTTCTGCACTTATTAATACACGTTTTTTTAATCGATTTTTGTAAAAGATGTCAAATACATTAAAGGCTTTATATGGGGACATTAACCTGTCAAATATTGACGATTTGTCAACATGCTTGTAAACAAGTCAATCTAGATTGATTGGTGCCATATACCTTAAGTACACATGCAGAAAAAAACGGCAATTTCCAAAACATTTGAGCTTGTGCAAAATTGCAGCAGTGTTGCCTGTTTACTGAATTCAAAGTCCAATGTTTTGGAATTCATGAATTCTGGCGTTACGGCTTTATCTCCTAAACTTGGTGTACAGACAGTCGAGGCTCGTATGATAACAGCGGCTTTTAAATGCGAGGAGGAACTTTGTGTGTGTGTGTGTGTGTGTGTTGGTTGTTCCGCCTTGCCAACGAATGCGGATTACAAGCTCGTCGTATTTTCACGGGCACACAGACAGCGTGACTGAAGGAAAATCTGTCTGGAAATGCTGACTGAAGGTCATGATGATAGTTCACCTCCCATCCTTGATTGTTACAAACCATGAAAGACAGAAGGAGGAAAGATATGGGGATAGAAGAAAAAAATTCTGGAAGGAATGAATGAGGGTGGACATGATGCAATGATGTATTCACGGGGGTTTGGCGGCAACTGTTCTGACAAGTCCGGACAAGGCAGCTGAAGATGTGACACAAACATGGCGTCATCTATTTTCGCAAAATGCGCTTGCCCGCACATGTACGCACAACCATGAGAGATATGTGACAATTAATGACAGGACTAGAATTTCGCTTCAAAAAAAGCAAAAAATTGCTTAAAACTCAAATACCCAGACACAGAAATCACATCTATTATTTAATGATTAATTTATATTAGGGAATTCTGTCATTATAGAAAATTTGTGTCAAGCAAAATGGAGAAGTGAGAAATGTCCATACTTTTTTTTTTGCGTAAATCCATCAATTTTTTTTTTTTTAATTGAAATTTTTTCTGTCCCCACCGTGCTTTGTAGCTCATCATCACTCAAGGAATTAAATTAATTTGAATTGTAGACTAAACAGGTGTATAATGCGGGCCATTATTTTGGCAGGTAGTTGTTTGACTTGCGTTTGCTTGCTTTTTTATGTGCAGGATTAGTGTGTGTGTGTATGTCAAACAGGTTTAGAAAGGAATGCAGTGCTAGTGTAATCTGCCCTGGGCTCACTTTCACTATTGTCATTACATCAAAAGCCAGTAGCCCTGCACGCCAAAGGCAACAAACCATTACAGACACAAAAGTATAAAAGGAGATTTTTTTTTTTTGGTCTATGTATTCCACACAATCCAGTTGTCTCGTGATTACAGTTGAAAGATCGTCTCGAAGCAGTACTTTCTACATTTCTTTCATAGTCGAGGTCACCTTGCTACCGAGACAGTCAAATATT
Organism: Syngnathus leptorhynchus; assembly: GCF_054491065.1. Lineage (NCBI taxonomy): Eukaryota > Metazoa > Chordata > Actinopteri > Syngnathiformes > Syngnathidae > Syngnathus > Syngnathus leptorhynchus. The sequence continues at coordinate 13,775,502 of NC_141199.1, read as the reverse complement.
TAACTTTCCTCCTTCCCGATGATCAGTGAAGATAAACAAAGCAACATTACGGCCACCTTTGAACAACTTGAAGAATCCAAACAAGTTCTCACCTTCACAACCATTCAACATGTCCTTACAATCTAATATTTGTCTGCTTGATCAATACATTACCGATGGCAGCGAAGGAAGGTCAAGAGGATCGGGAACAACCGATAGTCAACAGAATTTTTTTTTTGCTGTCCTGTACTTGGACAGAACTTGTGAGACTTTAAATCAACAGATCAGTGCAAATAAAAAGTGCTTTGTCCTTGCAGAGTACAGATGAAAGGATTGATCGCATTCGAATGCTGACGTATGAATAGAATGTCAGAATGGAACACACATTACAATGCTTCATTTTGTCTCATTTTATCGGAAAGTACAATCTTGCTATTTTTAAATGAAATCCACACTGAAAAACCATTAGCGATGCCTGGAAATCAAGCTCTGGCATTGTTCGTCCTGTCATCTGTACACAATTGGGGGCATTGACCCTGTCCTTAGTAACAGTGTTTCCAGGTGAATCAACTTTGTGTGAGACACGAGTATGACACTGAAGAATGTTAAAACGTCAGATACATGAAATCAAATTGCCTTCAGAGTTCCCCCAATACTTCACATCCATTTTTTTTTCATTTACATTTGTATGATGGGTAAGAACAATGAAATCTTAATAGGAGAGTATAAAATGGACTAGACAAAAATATGCTTCACATGTACATTTCTAAGGGACAAGAGTGAACCACACCAGGTAAAATGTGTGTGAAATAGGTCAAAATACACAGATGATAAAGTTGACCTAGTTTGAGAACCGCAGAGACAAACGAATATCTATTTTCAATAATAATAGTTTTAACAGAAAACTTTTCAGAAAATGGGAACGTTAGCAAACAAGTATCCGAGCGTAAACCAAAACCAATCCCAACGGTTGAAATCAAACCAGTTTGCGCTCACATAATGGGTATGAATCACAAATATTTCCTGTCTGGGCAGCGGGTGAGTATTGATTTGTATAAAGTGAGACAACATTTGTCAGTTTGCCTCTTTAAAAAAAAGACCAAAAGTCTGCAATAAAAAAAGAGCGCTGACTGTAACTATGATAAACACAAGTATTTAACTCCTCCTGTCTAACAAGAGATTTAATCAATATGACATCTGCAGATATCCATCAACATGAATATAAAATCTATAACCTGATGGAGCGCTCCCTCAGGACAGCGCCAAGGCTAATAGCAAACAAACAACTTTAGTTTCTCGTACAAATCCTAGAACTGTCTTCGCATTTCTGCCCAAAAAGCAGAAACAACAAATCAGTGACTTTTCGGACAAGCAGTGCAAAGTTCCTGCAAAGCCACATGATAAATTTTGGCATCACAAATCATTTACAGCACCTCAGCCATGGTCGTTTCACTTTAGTAAAACCTTGAACGGTCCGTGTCAGCAGTTGTAGTTTAATTTGTGTTTTTGTTAGGACATGAACTGGCTGAGTGGTAAACTTACGGGGTTGCAAATCATCCGAAGATTGTGTTCTTTGGATCCAGTGGCATTGTTTCCCTATACACAACGTGGAGATGACTACTTGATAATTCAATGTTGCAAAAAAATATGCTTGTTAACAAGGCTTCAAAAGGAAAGTCTTTCCTGTGAGTCAAATTATACCAGCGGTGAGCTGCACCGCCTTTCGGAAAAGGCCTGGAGACCCTTCCGTCTCGAGCCTGACAGAAGAAGCGGCATTTGAAGAACTCCTGCTGGGATCTTTGTTTGTGAAACAGCATGCAAAGTAGTGTTTGTTTGATGGATTGCTCAAATGAAGTTCCTTACAAAGAAACCTCCGAACTAAGAATAGCTGTGGTTGCAATGATGTTCCCATTAAGTAGGCCTCCGTGAATCATAAAAAAATGAAAACCAATATGTGGTTAATATGAACAATCTTACATGCAAGTGTGCGTGTGTTTAATACACAAGTGACACAATTGTAATATTTTTTTTTTCCGTTGTTGATCTCAAGTGACACAATTCAGATATGCACGTATAGAAAAATATGCATCAGCCTTCACTACTTCATTAGTGACCCAGTACATTTAAAAAAGACTAAATAAAACGGTCAGAGGTAACTTGAAAGTGCCAAAAGACAGCCCAGCTAGTTAAACTACTGCATCATGAGACGTAGCCTGTAGACCTGAACTTTATTACTTGTAAAAATGTTCAAAGGTAAACTTAAACCGGTTCCTGATGGTCCCAGAAAAAAAAAAAAAAAATCAGGCTACTATAAAACTTTTGAATTACGTGAGTGCAACTGGTGTTAGAAAACAAAAGTCACATTCAAATCCCTGTTTAACTGTTCAGGTCCGACAAGTTAATTTAAGAGCGGTTGAGCTTGTCCAACTCTAAACTGGGCTCACTTCCAGCAGCATGGACCGCTTTCAAAAAGTTGTCAACACAGCACGGATAGAAACATTCGGGAAAGAAATACAGCAAAGTACGTAAACTCACCTGCGGCTGGTTTGATCAAGTCCAACTAAACGTGGATATAAATCAAGAAATACGCGGAAATAACCAAATAAATGATCGCTGCAGTAGTTCGAGTTAAAAAAAAAAAAAAAAAAAAAGTTTCCCGATCACCTGAGCGAGTTGCGCTCTTAATACATTACGTGCACTCGACCACCAATTTAAAGATGGTGAGCAAAAAGTTGCGTGTTACATCAGTCAAAACGAGAAAAACACTCCCGCCATACAAACACGCAGTTGCAATTCTCTTCGCGAGTGAGAGGAGGAAGAGGAGGAGGAGGAAGCCCGGTGGTTACCTGACTCCGGTGGCGGTGTGTTTAAGTGAGTGTGTCGGCCCCTCCTCACTCGAGCAGGCGGCTTCGCGTGTCCAAATGTCGGCTGCGTCCACCGACAGCAGGTTGGGATGCTTGAAGTTGAACCGGCGCCATGACCCGCCTTGTGGCTTTCCAATGTGAGTGACCAAGTCAAAGTAATGAATGATACCATGGTCAAAGTCTAATTTCATGATTTTAATGAATTAATTTAGCTAATCCTAATTAACTAAGTTTACTGTCACATCTCAAATCAATATTCCCTAATGAAATGAATTGAAATGGTTATTTTTGGAAGTAACTTTTACTATCTTTATCTCTTGTGTGAAACACAATGAGTTATCTGGTCCAGCTCCAAAAACCACGACAACTTTTTTTTTTATCACGTTTTTAAAGAGGAAAAATATGAAATGTCTTTGAAGCTGGAAAGTCCTTGGCTGAGATTCACAGTGACAGTGTGTGAAACGAGCACTCGGCCTACTTCTGATTTCCCAAGATGACATGAGATGGTCTTCCTTGTGAACACACTCAGATGTTCTTGTATCATATAACTTTAACCACACACATACACAAAAAAAAGCAAGGTTTTTCCCTTTTTGTGCGTGCCTGTATCAGCTTGTGGAGTTTTGCGCTTTTTTTTCATTAACAATGCAACGAGCTAGTGCTTTTGTATCTGTGTGTGCATGCGGACGAGAACCAGAAGCTTCTAAACGCTGCTGTGCTTTTGTGTCTGCCTTTTGTAGAAAGAGACCCAATTACAAACGTGTACAGGGCACGTGTGTGTTCTATACTGTTCTTTGTATTTAAGAAAGGACAAATAATGATAATACAATGAATGAAAAATGAGCTTTTGAGGGAAGGAGCTTTTTTTTTTTTTAAAGAGCGTGTCGTTGATTCAGTCATTAGCTGACATTTAATTTGAGGGCTTGGGCATTTGAGTTGAATTTCTCCACCCCCTCTCAGTTCACTCAACTTTGCTCTTTTTTTCGCTCTCTTGTGTGCAAGGACATTTTCAAGTGGTACTCGTTTCATCTACAGTGCTCTTTAAATGTGTCAGCCTTCGCTCAGGTCTCCATGGGAACCTTAGCTTGTCATCTTTGACAATGCAAGATTTTGATTATTCTTAGCAGCGGAAAAAAACAAAACAAAACAAAACGTTAATTTGCCATGAGTGGTTTGTTGCATGCCGCGATTTGAAAATTAACCACGTCATTATATTATGTTCTTTGTGAACAATAAAAAAAAAAAAAAAAAGGAACCCTGAATAGCCATCTCGCAAATAAGCGGTAGCGGGGAAAGCTGTCGGCCATTTTCAGGGCTGATTTGTTCACCAAGTTCAGTCTTGTGTGGCAAGTCCCCCAGGGAAGCTACACGGTCACACTTGACCAGCTGTCCACTGCAGCATTCTTGAACATGCTGATCCGAAACATAAATATATTATCAATACAGTATTAAAAAAACATTATTGCTCTCAAACAGAAGCCTGAAGAATTTGGGCTGTGTCGATTCAAACTATTCTCAATTCCCGCCAATTGTGGCAACACACATTTAATTAAACCTCTTTGCCATCAGATGGAACTTGAACCTTAGCTAAGGTCAAAGTTTCGTTTTGTTTTTATAACCGAGTAGCACATTTTATGACCTAAACACACAGATTATTTAAAAAGTTTTGAAATAATTTATCACGGTCTCATTTTTATTTTACATCATAATATCCTTGCATTGGTGTGTAGACCGTTTTGATCTGCTGTGCCCTCTCCCGCTGTCATATTTTCTTCTTCTATCTTGCCCCCCTCTCTTCTCCCCCCCCTCCTCTTCTCCGCCTCTCTGCTCCCACACATCCATGCAGATGCGCACACACTTTCTCTCCATCCCCCCCCGTCTCTCTCTTTTCCGCTCTCCATCCTCTCGTATTCACCAGCGACGACACCCACCAGCCTTTCTCTCTCTTCCTCTCACTGAGCTTGTGGATTCACTGTACTTGGACTAATTAGCCTTGAAGTGTTGTTGAAGATCATCATGTTCATCTCCACGAGCTAGCGGCGGACTGCAGACGTAGGTTGGGAAAGAGGCTGCGGGTTATCGCGCGCAGGCAAGAACCTCACCGTTCACTCTGAGCCTCTCGGACTTTTGCAGCGATCAAGTGAGAAGAGGTTGTGCTTTTTGGAGAAACCAGAGACGGAACCACAGAATGGACCCCAGGTGCAAATCCTACTAGAAAGACTCCAAGGTGGCCCTTGTGACAGCTTGAACCGGCGAGGTGAGTTGTAAGAGTTATGTAACACCACTTGTTGGATCGATGGAAAAAGATGTGTTGATATTAAAATCTGGAAGAGCGCAGGCACGTGCGTGTGCATGTGTGCGAGATACCGAACTGGTTCTTTTGTGGCCGATGGAAGAGCATCAATGTGAAAGACACCAGAGACAATCAGTCACGCTAGCTTTATGTCTGACGGCATCTCTTGCTTGAGGTGATGGGTGCATCAAAAGCCACATTGTGCAATCCCAGAGGAACTTTTGTGTACAGTGACGGTTGATGTCTTCTCCAACTATTTGCGACACACGGTGGCATCGGCCATCTTGATCGACCACCTTTTAATTGGAGAATTAATTGGGGCCATTACTACCCCGGGCTAGTATTTGAGGAAATATAATTACCACTGATTACAACGGCCAATCATGCCCCCCCCCCCCCTTCCTAATTGTGAGTCTCATTATTTACTGGCGATCAAATTGCAATATGTCGTTTTGTTTCTCGGTCGTTCCTGTAAAGTGGCAAATGAATGGAATCTCCGCACGGTCTTTTGTCATTGCAAGTTTTTTTTCCTCACAGGTTCAGTGAACGCTATTAAAATCTTAATGAGGCTCAGCTCGGATAATCGTGAATAAAGTCAAAGGCATAATAATGAATTAGTATCTCCCGTGAGGCAAAATGAAATACTGTAAAGGGGAAATCGGGGCGTCTAAGTTTAAAGAGCCGAGAGCTTGACTAATGAGCCCCGTAACTCTTGTCTGCTCTGAGTGCAATATACGTCATTTATTTTTTAATTTGGGCACAGAGCATCATTATAAACTTTGCTACTCAGCCAAGGTGAAAGCTGGAGGTCTACGTGACCTCTTTTCCAACAGCTGGAAAAATGAGCCCTGTTGTGGTTCACATATCAAATTACCAACCATTCACGAGCTTTAAATTGGTTTCCGTACCTGAAAGGAGAGTTCCCTGCCGGAACGGTAAGATAGCTGATTCTTCCGATGCGAAATGTGATTCACACTAGTAAGTGGTTCACCTCTCTTTGTGAAACAACCTTGATTCAATCGCTTCGAAGCCAACCCAAAGCCTCGGCGATGGCTTGTCATAATAAAACAGCCAGTAAGTCTTTTACTTGACACAAACGAGGCCTTCAACCGAGAGGAAACCTTTGAATGACTTTTGTGGCCCAATAGGAACATTTGAGTGAGAACAGATCGTTTCATCTATCTCCTGCAAAATCAACCAATGAACATCTACGACCTTGAAGGTTGATAGCGGAAACGATATGTCATTATATCCACTTGGCTTTCGATAAATGAGTTGTCACATGACAATTTATATTTTTCCCAATTTTTAGTTCCTGATCCTGAAACGGCCGATACTAATATCAAATACTTGGCTGATATCGGAACCGATAATCGGTAGTGGTAATCGTGATTTGATTAGATGCCGCACAATGGGAAAATTGGCACAAAAGCACAACCCAATTTCCATTACAATGACCAGAACCTGAAGAAAAGAAATCCACAATCAACACTTGGTGATATACAGTACATGAGTTTACTGAAAAGACTGAGACAGACCAAGGAACTTAAATTGCAACATTCATTCACTCCTATCTTTGGTGTTCAGGTGCTCCGTCCTTTGTAATTCTTCTCAACGAAAATCGATCGGTGTGAGGGCTGGCAAGGCGGCAGAGGATATATCCTCTAAAGTTGTCGTCATCGCGGAGATAAGCAAATGTGAGGAGGCAAAATATAATTGAGAATATTGAATATTTGCTGGTGGTCTGATTTTGAAGTTCTATCATCTTTGAGATGTTCTCCTTTTTTTTTTTTTTACAAAGCTGAGAATGTCCCTTTTCATGTGAGGAACATTTTTCAAAGATGGCCTTCTTCTTGTCACCTCCAATTCATTCTTTTGTCCCACGTAGGGGGACTTCTTGGAAGTGACACAGTTTCCCCTCAAGTGTTACCGTTTTATCTCGCTATTTTTTCCACCGCTGCTGCGTCTCTCTCTCTCTCTCTCTCTCTCTCTCTCTCTCTCTCTCTCTCTCTCTCTCTCTCTCTCTCTCTCTCTCTCTCTCTCTCTCTCTCTCTCTCTCTTTCTCTCACTCTCTCTCTCTCTCTCTCTCTCTCTGTGTCTCTCTATCTGCAGCATGACTTTTTTTTTGTCCCTCTCATCTCTTTTTTTTTTTTTAACCAGGCTTTTGTTTTTGAACATCACACCGCACCTGATTAGACATATGCAACAAAAAAAAAATGTGGTTCATGAGCTACCACTGTGTATCAATCAATTTATTGGCCAACACTTAAGCACAGTGGAGGATCAATTATATTGTGGTGCTTTTGTTTCCTAAGGGAGTAGAAACCTAGAATCAATCGATTAGTTGCAAAATTAGAGATGCCCAATGTGTTTCTTTTATTTATACATGTGAATCTCCAACAATTTGTGGTTTTGTTTTTTTTCCTCACTTCTGAATCACCTAAATGTGCAGTTTGGCAGATCTCCAAATGAGAAGATACATGTTCTTTCCAACCACCGCAAATTGACAGTCTATTTAGTTTTAATCACAGAGCTTTGCTGCCATAACCATGAACACAACTTTGTCTGCTAGCTTCATGCTAACATATAATGGGAATTGCAATAGATGGGCTAATTAAAATAGCACTTCTACTTCAGCAACAATCAAATAGTTATATTTATGAAATATTAAATATTCATAATAAATTAAGCAAATATTTTTTTCATTTTAGTTATGAGACACTCTTATTTTTAGAATTGCGAATGGATTTAATAAAATCACAAAAATTCAAGTGCCAAAATTGCACCATTTTATTTGTAGTAGTGGTTCAGATTTGAGATTCTTGATTGATTCCCTAATTTGCCGACTCATTTGACTCCCGCTGTACTAATCAAGTGAACTGAAGCTTTTCCATCCATCTTTCCAGATGATTGACACCAGGCTGGCAAGCCAAAGGCGGGAGATGAAACTTCTCGGTGATAGCACCTATCAAAAGACCAGCACCTATATTGTGCCATGCTTCCTCTTTGTAGAGGTGAGACTCGTAACCTTCACTCACTTGACACTTTGGGGTCATTTTAATTTCAAACTTCTATGCCGTATGCATGAGGAGCACAGTTTGCGACTGTCTTCTTAAATGTAATTCTTGATACGTTGCAAGAGCATGCCAGATGCTCCTAATTAGGTATGCGCCATGTAGGAGGCGTGATACAACACGCTTTTCGCCAAGATGTTGTTTAATGCCGTAAGACCTTGCCTTGGAAAATTACCAGTCATCATTATGATGAGGATGTACTTGAAGCTTACAATTTATCCATCTCGAGCATAACCAGATCCAAAATACAAACAAAGTACTTTTAATACAACTCACATAGAAAGAAAAGCATTTCAAGAAAATTATTCATCCGTATCTGATGCACCAATGAATCGTTTGCATATATTTACATTTGCATATTCATCTCCTGTTCCTTCCACTTGGTTTCATATTTTTTTCTTCTGTCACTTCGCAAGTGTTTTAAGGCGGATTAAAAACAACAATGGGCATCAGCTGGGGAAGTGGTAGAATGAGCTGAATTTTTATTCAGTCCACTGGCTCCAATAAAATGTGATTGATTTGATTAATTAGCCAAGGCACTTACAAGTTGGCTCAGTTGTATCCTGTAGGCTCTTTTACTTCTGTCAAATGCAGTTTTTTTTAATGCAGTGTTATATTTTTTGTTATTTTTAGTTTTCTAGCTATTTGAAAAAATGCACTGTCATTAGGCTTTGATGACATTTTGGCGTGACTTTTGAGACATTTTTTTTTATTTTAAAGAATGTTCTGGTTGCTAATTAAGAAAACACTTTTCTTTTAAGTTTAAAGCTCATACAATGACACCAAGGAATCTTGGCTGTCATGGCAATGGTTTGCTTTTCAGCTGGAAGCATCGCCATGGTAACTGATGCTGCTGAACTCCTGACGTGTACTGAACGGCCTTTTTTTTTTTTCAAAATAACAAAACCGAAGCTGTCCTAGTTGTCATGGATATTTGGCAGTAGGGATGGTGAGGACGTTTTTAGGCATTCACTTTGATATGGTCAAAGACATCTTCACAGATTCTCAGCAGATAAGACTGCTTTATTATTGGTGATGTTGGGAAATCGACAATTCATATCTATTCAAATGAAAAAGAAAAAAAAAAAAAGACAAATCAATTTCTATAGTAGGGGAAACCCTATCTGTGTCACAATTACCTTCACTGAAGTAATCCTCCGCTCTTCCCACGACATTCTTCCCACCTCCTCTTTGCCTAATCCTCAAATGACCTGATGGAGCGCTTGCGGTATCGGCTGCATTCCCTAATTAATTGACCTAATTAGAAATGAAACCCAATTAGCCTGTGCGGTTGCAAACATAATACACGCCCGCAGGTCCTTGGAGCCTATGCCACAATCAGCTGGATGAGCTTTGTTCTCGACTCCTTCAATTTGTGACCAGCACTGTCAGAAAAGTTTGTCTTTTGAGATGAATGAATGAATGAATATAAAAGATGATAGAATTGAACTGAAATGCAGTTTTGGGATACTGCAAAATTTCTGATTTGGTCAAATTTTGTGACCCAATTTTAGATGAATTTGATTTAGACTAAGTAAATAATGAAAAATTCTTTATTGATTTTGAATTGTTGATTTATTTGAACATTATTAAAAGCAGGTGGTCATGAGAATGCTAGCGATGAAAAAAAACAACAACAAATTTTAGATTTTTTTTAGCTCCCTCCCACCCTGCGTGTTTTTTTGTGCCGCACACACATTAATTGCTTCATTGCGCAACCCGGCACACCTTCGTTAAAACCGCACAAATATCTCCCAATCCCCGCCGGTTCAGCCAGCATCTTCCGATTGCTTTTATTTCCCCTCCTTATTCTCTCACATTGGCTTCTTTTTGACATCCTTTGGAGATAAAAGGATTTTTTTATATTTTTTTTAACACTTTACTGATACGCCTCTCATCGTCCATTATTCTCTCTGACAGCCTCTCAACCTCTCCCCAGTCGGTCTCTCCCGACAGATCCAAGATCCATCAAGTGTCATTGCTCTCCAGCACTCATTGCCCTGAGTAATAATGTAAACCCTTTTCGGAGCTCTCTATTTCCCCTTCCCCCACGCTTGCCTTCCCTAGTCACGAAAAAAGCTTGTCAATGTGCCCACCTCATGCCACATGTCGCAGTTTGTTAGGAGCGTTCTGCTTTGGTCAACACAATGAAAGTGAGATTTATTATTATTTTTTTTTAATTCATTGTTCTTTTTGAAGCAACATTGTGTAACATAGCTTCCCCCCGCAGGGCACTCACTCCTTTGTTGTTACATTATCATCTCATTACCTATTTGTTATTTCTCTTTCTCTAGTACAGTGTTGCTCTGCTGACTCTGACGCTTTTCACCAGTTTCTGAATCTTTCTCAAATCCACTGTCGGCTGCTCTCCATTTCGTTATGGCTTTTTGTCTCGAGGCTGGTCTGCCACTATCTTATATAGCACATTTTATCTTGGGCTGAAACTTTTCATTTTGAAGCCGCTTCTTTTATTCTCACTGAGTCGTCATTTTTCTTCCCCCATTTGCTCAATCTTTTAAAATTGAATGTGAAAGCCTGCCTTTGACCCTCTCCAAAAATAGGACTACTTTTAGACCTCACAAAAACTGAAAAATCTTTTTGAAATCCCTCAAAACATCTTTGATAAAAATGTCAAATAGAATTGATAGCATGCACAACTATTCCGATTTACACTTAAGAACCATTTAGAATCGGTGTCCCCAGCATCCAACAAAATGTCGATTCAGCATATTTGGGAGTTGTATTTTCAATGAGCCTCGTTTCTATGCCACTCCGTCAAAATTTGTCTTTACACGAACTCAATCTATGGTGTGAAAAAGAAAAAAAGTTAGAGATGACTGCCGTCGGGTCTTTAATTTTTTTTCTTTTTTTATCTGTGCTTTTTTTTACTGACATCATCCGTTAGGCTCCCACTGAACCCAGAAACAAGGTGTGCTGGTGTCTTGAGCATCTTTCTCAATCACTGTGGTGAATTCAGCAGAGCACTGACTGCAGCAATTATAAATAGCATCCCAGTTATCAAGCTACATCGGGCACACAGCTCTCGACAACAAAACAGCTTCCATTCCTTTTACATTTGCGCATTTCATCCTCATTCCTTTGCCAGATTGACTGCGCCTCCGTACATCTTTTACCTCCAGGCAAGACTTTGGTGGAGTGTGTTTGCTCCTTTTTTCCCCCGCCTCCCCCTCCCAAAAATGGTCTGTTTCACACTCTTGCCAAGCAGCCGCCCTCAACAAATTTCAACTCACAGTTTTTCCAGTCACTAACAAAGCTCCTTCTTGCAGATCCTGTTTACCAAACTAGAAAAAAAAAAAATAAATGTTACAGCTCTAACCTCCCCCAAGTAGAATTCATACCAACGAGATGAAAGAGGCATGCACTCTTGTGTATTAAAATATACCCATGATTAATCTCTGGAGCTCATTTTCCTGCTCATTTAATCAAAAATTTCACACCATAATCAAGCTCCCTTTTCATTTCACATGGAGGATATGAAACGTGCATAAAGATACACTGCATTATTTCCATGAATAGCACCTGCCTGACATTCTTCTGCACTACCATTTCTTGGTTGTCGTGAGGATGTCGAGAGTGTTAGCTAACAAGCTAACACTTGTTAGCTGCCATCTTTTTACTTGTTACCACTTTGGATGGATGGCATTGTCATATCTGATACGTACCTTTTTATTCTAGAGGGATCTATTTATAGACTAGAATGTAAACATTGATTGTTATCAGTGTAATTGATAAACATGAAACAAAACGAGGGAAAATGGTGGTCATGCAACTTGTTTCTACTTTGTTTATTGTGTTGTGATACAGTTTCTGGACACTAGAGGGCGTGCTAACCACTAAGATGTGCTCCTTTTGAGTAGCCGTGTGCTTTCATCATCCACCTGCAAAATATTTTAAAAGCTAAAATCTCACTCTTTTGAATTAAGGTTTGTCACTTCTAGCAGGGTTCTGTGCTGTTCACACGGGCCCCCACAGACGTCTCCTCACCCTCTGTCAGCTTGTTGACTCCTTTGCCATCTGGCTCCAGGGAGGAACCTTGTAAAAGCTCGCACGTTTTGGGCTCAAGAGACATTTCTCCCATAGCACGCTATTATTGCCATATTTTATTTTACACTTGTACAGTGAAAAGGCTTTAAAGGGGGGGATTTGCCTTTTTTTTTCCTGTCACAACCGTCACTTTGATTTTTTTGCTTTTCGCTGCTTTTGAAGTTGAGAGGTATGCTCATTAAATCTTAATTGCGTGGTAGAATAATCCTTTCAGTTTACTAGGCCAGTCAAAGGAGGGTCATCCTCTAAAATCAGCTGACTGAAGCTACCTTAAGAGCTGACATTGAATATTTTACTCTTGTTCTGTTCAGTTCCTTTTAAACTAACCAAACATGTTCATACATTGTATATTGTGATATTTTATTAGTTCCCCGGGTAAACATTTTTTCCAAACATTGCAGCCAACTCATAGTTTTCCATAGCAACAATAATAATAATAATAATAATAATAAACAAAAAAAACGTGAAGATTTGCCCTTTCTCTTGAGGTCACAACATTTCACAGACCAGATTGACCTAATAAATGCCGCAAAGGATTCTGACAGCCGACCTTGACCCACTTTGACCTGGCCTGAGTTTGTCAGCAGTTGTCATTTGTTCTTACAACTTTGAGAATGACTTTTATGCAAATCCGAGCCCTAGGTGACTCGACGTCAATTAGAAATCATCAGCGTGACCTTTCTGAATATTCAAATGAGTCTGCATAGCAGAAGCCTTTTTTTTTTTTTTTTTTTTTGTCCAAGTGGAGGTGATACGGTTAGACTGACAGCATAGTCAATTAGATCAGACATCTATTATGCTTATGAAATGTAAAACCAGATGCTAAACGACGTGACATACCTCCGCCGGGAACGCCATATTGGTTAAACAATGTAAATCTTTCTCTCAGTCATCCTACACCTTGCTCTCTCGCCATCCCTCCCTCGCGCCTTCTGTAGTTCCTCCTCAGACGTAGGAATGCACCCACATGCCCACAGACATGCTCACTCTGAAAACACACACGGGCCATCCCACGCAGTCAGAACTCATGTCCAAGGCGACAAGCATGGGAGAAGGCCACGGAAAGAGCCGCTTGATAATGTTGGCCCACATATAAACCAGAAGCCGGGGGTGTTTGTGGGATTTGCTTGCACGTTCAGACGAGCGTTCACATTCTTTGTGATTCACGTTTTGAAGCAAAGATTTTTCATCGTATATTTTTTGAATTAATTGAAAATCTTGTTTATGGTCCGCTTGCTCGAATGATGAAAGGATTCCTGACATTGCCATAGCAACCATGAATCTCCTGCTTTGGTGCTCTAGATCGGTGGTCACCTTTCATGCTGTGTTTGTGCTCATACATGTGCTCCAGTGGTGATGTTGGTGAGCAGCGAAGGTCTGCATGATATTTATTTCGAACCACAAACTTGTTAGAAAAAAAGTAATTATATTTACTGTGAAGTTTAGGGGATGCTGGAACAGATTAATCACATTTCTATTTATTATAATGGGAAACGTGACCTCGATTTATGAACGTTTCAGGTTACGAGTGGGCTTACGGAACTAGGTTTGCAACTTGAGGTTCCGCTGTATTTTTATCTATTTATTGGGTGAAGGCTGATGGCCTTCACACATGTTATTCTACTCCATTAACTTTCTTCTTCCTCTTCCATTTTATATTTTTGGCATTTAATTCATGCAATATTTTTCAACCAATTTTTACCGTTCCACCTTCAACGTTGTCTAAAAATCAAACGAGGGATGTGAAAAACTTTCGGTTTTCCACAAATTCACAATTTTTCAGCCAGAATTTCCCCATTCATTCTTAATGACACATTCAACATTCACAGTAGATACGCCTTTCTTCTCATAAAATGACTTGTAGGCTTTATTATGACTATATATATATTTTTTTAAGAGTGCCTTTTCTGTAAAAAAAAGAAAAAAAAGCACATAGAGTAAGGACTAAATCAGACCACCGTTGCACTTCCATATTAAGGCTGAGTGAGTGTTAAGTAAAGCGGGTCCCTTCATCTCCATAATGAATGAGGCCGGCCGCTTTGATGGAGGCTTGAAATCTCCGAATGAATAAATAAGTACAAAATCAGCGTACATGTGTGCCCTATATTATCTTAAATGGCAATTATGTTGCTTGTTTATTATGGTAATATATTCCGAATTCGTAACGGCAAACATAAAGCTGTGGTTATAAGGTCACTGTTTTTCAAGTTCTTACTTTTGTAGGGGGGACAGATTGGGAGCTTACTTTTCAAATTCTTCCTCGCCGGCAGACAAATCTTCACATATCGAATTAGAACACTTACGCAGGAAGGTGTGGGGGGGGGGGGGGTGTTGTATGCATATAGGATTTAGTGTTTTGATAACTGGAGTGCAAATGAATATTCAGCGCATCTGCCTCGACGAATTACGCCTTTTTTTTTTTTTTTTTTTTTGCATCCACTTACGTCAGTGTTGATTTTATGCTTTGTGACCGTTTGCTAAAAAGGTCATATTTCATACTTGACGGCTTCTCGTGCATAATGTGCGGCTGGTGTTTTCTAAAAGCAGCTCTCCAGTGTGCTAGAATAAGTTGGGCTACGCAAAAAGGTCACGCAAGCGTGAAAATCCCGCCGACCCCTTTACTCAGATCCAAGACGCTGCATCGTCTTCCCCGAACCTCTCTGCTCCTATTTGTGCCATCTGTGCTTCATCCCTCTCTTCCTCCTCTCCTGTTCTCCTCCTCCTCCTCTTCCAAAAAAGTATTTTTTTTCCCTTCCTCATTAATGTGTTTCTCTGCCCGCTCACGCTCGCTGAAGGCATCTATCTCTTGCTCTCCGGCTCTTATCAGCGCTCGTCGATACGTATTTCTCCTGATTTGTCTCCCGCCGACTTCATCGCTTACTCCCGCCCTCCTCCTCTTCTCTCTCTATCTCTCCACGCACACTTGATTCATTTGACACATTACGGAGGGATCCATCATTTTTTGCGCCGTGAAGGATTTGAAAGGTTTCACTTTTTTATTTTTTACTTTGAGCAGATCCGAGCCCTAAAGCTGGAACCAATATGTTTTATTTCCAGCTGGTCATCATGGCGGGGACTGTGCTGCTGGCGTACTACTTTGAGTACACGGACACCTTCCCCGTGCACGTTCAGGGTTTCTTCTGCTTCGACAAAGCCTACTCCAAGCCGTACCCGGGACCGGAGGACTACAGCAAGGCGCCTCCTGTGCTCGTCTACTCCCTGGTTACGGCCATCCCGACTGTGACGGTGAGTCAGTATCCATCAGTGAAGATGCCACGCTTCCACAGGTGTCAAAAATGTGTGACGCACACACACACACACACAGCGATTCATCGTTCCCCTCATACACATGGCGCTTTTGTTTTTTTTAGCGAGGAGCAATGTGTGTAGGTGTGCGTCCTCGTGGTCTCGCTTTTCTGTGTGTGCATGTGTGCCGTGTCATAACCATGGCAACCGGCAACTGAAATCATCCTCCGCGGTGCAGTTTGAGAGCCATCGAGTGTGTCTGTTCAAGTCTGTTCGCAGTTTTAGAACAGAATCAAACACAGCTTTATTCGTTTTGTAACTCGAAGAGTGAAAGTCACACGCTTTCCGTGACATTGCATGGTCTCCCTTCAATTTGTCTGAACAAATCTTTTAAGATGGCCACCCTCTATACTAAAACCATTAAAGGAAATCTTTACGCCTACCTCATAATTTTTTTTAATCTATCCTGCCATAAACATGTTAAACATTGATGATAGGCTTCATGCCTGCGTCATAAACTGCCATACAAGTCTCCATCTAGCCAATTAGCTAGTGGCTAAATAGCAGCTAGCTTGGGAAGTTAACTTGGCTGTTCACATTTTCTCTCAGTGCTGTATTTTGTCAAATGGAGGATTAACTCTTAATTTGTATTGATTTATCCTAACAGGGTTGTCATTTCTTGCTCATAATTTCAATCCACTTTTCAGTTTAGCGCTGTCTTTTACTTGTAAGGATTGAACCATTCCAAAAAATATAAACGCTCAGTCAATGAGAAATAAATCCAAAGTGTAGTTACACTTCCAAGGCAGGCTACATGCAGGCTTATTATTAATAATGAAACATCTGCACATCCTCATCAAAGCTGTGTCTCCATGTCTGCCTTGTCCCCTCGGGCTTGTTGTCTCTTTGATGTCCTACAGTAAAGTGGCGTTACGACACGGTTGCCTCGCTGCGACATTACGGAACATTACACACTCTCAGATAGATTATAAACAAGTGCGCTAATTAAGTCATTTTGCTTTGCTGCTGCAATTGGTAAAGTAAATCATTGGAATCAAAGCTTTATGATCAAAAGTCTTGGGACACGATGTATGCTCGGTGCGAGAAATGAGATGTACCCTGGACAAATAGTTTTCCCATATTCATAGAGATGAACAATTTAGAGTTAACCTAACCTAGTTGAGTTAACCTAACATGCACATTTTTGGATCTGGAAGGAAATCAGAGCATAGAGCCTTGAGAATTAAAATGCGAAACCACAATCTTTCTCTTTCACCATGTTGCTTGGTTTTGTCGCACAGTTGACAATTTAGTTATTATTTCAAATGATTTCACACAGTTGATTAATTAATAACAAAAATTGTCCAACTTTTGGTTTATGGTCATCACTTACAGACTGAGCTGATTGTGCCCTCATCAATACATTTATTTATCAATGAAGTTTGGCTAAAGCCTCTTAAGTTCTAAAATCCTAAAGCGAATACTTGATCGTGTTGAATGTGGAAAATCTCGATATTAAACTCTAAAATCGTGTGAAACAATTTTGGGCTTCAGTATGATTTCATCCATAGTCTTTTCTGTAGGAGTAACAACCACATGTCCCAAATACGTTTGTCGATTCCTTTCTTCAGTTGATGGCAACTATAATTATTCAGTCACTTAGCACAATGAGAGTTAAAATGCCTTGTCACGGACTCGGAGGAGTTGACAGTCAGCATAAAGCCTGTCTGTCATGTGTGTCAACCCCTGTTTTGTTGACATTTAAGATTGAAGTGTAGGCTCCGCTGAAAATGTTCGAAAATGATCTGCTAGCGCACAGATGGCACTTTTGACAGTGTATTTATGTTAACCGAGCTTGCAGTCGATTAGTGAAGGGCTATGTGAGTTTCTCCGAGTGGGAGCGGATTGCCTAGAGTGTGAATTTTTTTTTTTTTTTTTTTTTAAAGTAAGAGCATCTGCGTTCACTCTTGCTTCAGGAAAAAAACGCACCATCCCACAAGCCCGTGTGTTCAAACATGGGCAGGGGAAAAAAAACAAAAAAAAAACAAGAGCGAGATTTCACTTCTCTCTCAAATCTGACTCAGTGTTTTATGTGATGGATACCAAAAGGATATTCCTCCACTAACATCAAGCAATTTTATCTTTGAAAATGCTTTTTGGAACTCACTGCTGAGGTTTAAGTGCGGGGTGATTGCAGATAGATGCGAGTGCCAATCATTAATCTGCTGTGGTCACAAATATCAAATTACTTCAATCATTTGACTAGAGAAAACTCACGCAAGTCGGGCTGGCACTATTGAATAGAATCATTCATTTACATAAAAGTGTATTAAAAACATATTTTTAATTATTTCTGCTTATTTGGTATTATTTAGTGATTAGAAAACAACTAAGCAACAATTCAGCAATATCACACAAGAAGTCTTCATGGCTATTATTTTTCCCCCAAAATCTAATGTTTGCAAATGTCTTCTATTTATTAAACACAAATCATAAATCAGTCTGCTTTCACGAAGGATTATAGAATTCAAAGAAGTATGACTGCAGAGAGCCTAAAATCAGAAAATCAGGATCATTTTTTGTAAAAAGAAATAACTCTAAACAATTCCTCAGTTATTAAAATACAAGGAAATTAATTTGATCATTGATTTGTTGCTGATTGACTGTGTATCCTTTCATAAAACAGCGTCGATAGACCAGTCAGTAGCCTGAGATGCGTGAATAAATGATTCAAAAGATTTGATATCGTCAAAGATGACCACCGATGAGCACGAACGTGGTAAGGGAAATAAGAAGCAGCTCGCCGGAACGAGAGTGAGGAAGTCAACGAGAGGCAAATAGAGGCACTCGTGTGCTACTTTCACATAATACTGCCAATTTTTCAGTGGCTCGGTAAAGGTGAGTGGGTGGGAGATTGCTGCTTCACATCCCCTCTGCCATGCTCCTTCTGTTTCTCAGTTAGCTAGCTATATTTGAAGAATCTCATGGCAGTTGACGAGAATATTATACTTGCAAGAGATTACATTTTAGATCATACCATTTGCACAAATCCTACTGCTCTTTGAACTATTTGGTTCGTTGCTTTAGTTCGCCTGCCAAATGTTGTCATTAACCTTTGGCCAATCATGGATCAAATAGTAATTACGTGCTTCAGATGCATGTGGCAAAGCACTCATACTGTGCAACACTCGAGAATGAGGCTGTGACTGTTTGAAATGGTGTGTGTGTGTGTGTGGGGGGGGGGGGTGTTGTTACTTCTGAATGTTTTCCATACACAAAATGCTAAATGCTTTTAGCCTGGAGAACTCCGTGTTAAAGCAGCTAAATATAAACCTCTTGAACCTAGCGGAAACATAGAAGGGCAGTTTTGAAGGTACACACGCCATGAGGAAAACAATATTCGGCAAAAAAAACAAATCCAAAGCTACAACAGGACAGAGTTCTGCTAGGTTTACGCGTTGCCGTCTGATAAAGCTGCCGAAGAGCCCTCATGCATAATGCATCTCCATGGCGGCGGAGATTGTAGAGAATCATGGCGGCAAACCATATCATCCAGAAATGCCAAGTTTTATTTAGCGAGAGCTACGGATGCATGAAAATTGCGCTGTCATATCTTGGAGACCAAGCAGGACGTAAACAATGCTTCATTGTGCTCGGATGCCTCGGTATTTTCTGCCTGAGCCGACCGACTATAGTGTGGAGTTAAAGAAGGCCTCTTGAGGGCTTTGGAGAGCAAATTTGTTTTGGAATGCAGTTTCCAAGGTCAAACAAACATCAGCGCTTTCTTAGATTTTGAGAAGAAAAAAATAATTATAAAGTTCTTGCAGTCTGCCGTGGATTAGGGACAAGTCCTGACACAAATAGCAAAATCATAAGAATAATACAGATAAGAAACTAAAAATATTTGTAATTACCTATAGTTACCACTAGATGGCGGGAAAGCACTCTGTACATTGAAATGAAATTCTTCAACTCACCTCAAATGCGAACCACAAAAGTTTGATCTATTGACGCTTGGTTAGCATGACAACCTCACAATTCTCAGCTTCAAAGGTTGAATTTCGGCTCTGTCGTGAGTTGAGCTGCCCAAATTTTTCTGGCCAATGTCAACATTGTTTTGGAATTTCTGTCAGTTCATTTTAGACTTCATTTTGGAAATATTAGTATCATTTGGACTTTTTGCTGGTGGTGTGTGTTTGTTTTGGCCGAGACGTGTCAAACTCTTTCAGACAAAATAGTAGTCGCATCACTCTGTCGATATTTATTAAGACAATGTTTGTTTTCAAAACAGGATCTCGCAACGCAGGCAACGTTTTGTGTTATCATGGTCAATCATTGGCTTCCGACAAATCATTTAGTATTTAATGAGTATGGCTTAGAAATAAAACGAGGTTTCACGTCAGCTCACAGCGCCAATTAGAGAAAACCCCATTTTATTTGCCGTTTAACATCTTCCTACTCATATAACTATGCCAGGCCGCGCTCCTGCGGATACACAAAACGATTCCAATTATGAGGTGTGTCGATGCTACAATGCATCTCGCCTTCCGTGATTATAGCTCCCGTCATCCCCCCCCCTCCCCTCCCAGTCTGCTCTGTTGTTATGCTAAATTTAGCTTATTCAGAAATTCGTGTCTTTTCCTGTCATCTTTGAATCCCGCCGTGCGTTCGCCAAGTTTGCATCCCCAATAGAAAGTCAAGTCGTGGCAATCATCCTCGTCTGTGGCATTCTTCAGTTGATTGCAACACACATTATGCAAATTTATCCAGAAGTTTGCATGTTACTAAGTCCCGGGACAATCATCGATGAATAACGGAGCCCCCGTGTCGACGGACAGATAGAAGAGGCTTGGATGTACTACAGAGTTTGTTTAGAAGATCACTTCCCATGATGTTCCCCTCCTCGGAAAAGTTTAGAAGTGAGGATGAGGTCATGTCTTTGTCAAACAAAACAGATTAAAGAGACGAATGGAAATGTGGACTTTTTCAAGCAAATGCGAGACTGTAATTTTAACGCTAAATAAAATGAAGAGGATTTGACCACTTGTTGAATGAAAATCTAAAATTCCGCCTTTATGAATAATTGTTATTTGGTTGACATTGTGAGAGATGTATCAATTTAACAACATGTTTTTTTTTCTCGCGCTTTGACCTCTACTAGATAAAGTGGTTGATGCGATGCACCATTCGAAGAAGAAACAAAAAAATGTTCTGAGTCAGGCCGTGTTGTCAGCAGGTTTGTCTTAGGTGCGGATAATCACAGCTTTATCCTGTCTTTGCCAATCACGCCAGACAGAAGCCGAAGAGGGGCGACCGTATTACCTTCCTTCCGACCGGCCGTCTCTTTGCTCTATCACAACCACTTCACCCTCTCCACGAGAGTCCTCTAATCCGCCAATTCTCTCACAGCGGCGCAAGATTAGCTCTTCCCGCAAGGGTCCGACATAAAACCCTTGATGAAAACACAACCATTTTATAGGAAGTGAAGGATAATTCCAGGAGGAGCAAGAGAAGATGCAAGGCAAACAGGAAACGGGAGATCAGGAAAAGGAATGAGGTCATACCTCATACTAAACTAATCTTCCTCTGAGAGTTGGAATCGAGAGTAAAAAAAAAACAAAAACAAAAAAAATCAAGCGACTGGGAAATAAACAGCGAAATAATTACAATGTTTCCAGTAGCCTACTTTCTCTTCCCACAAAGAGTCGGGCAAATCTGCCCTGGCAAAGTGACTAAAAGCGGGGCGAGACAGATAGAAGAGGATGTGGGTGATGATAATGGAGCTGTAGCTCAATTGTCATGGTTACCAGCCCGAGTGTGCATGTGTGCGTTTTAAAGACTAGCGTTGAACTTGCAATGTCAATTTACACAGGCTTTGCACACTCTTTTCTTTTCTGCCACTTTCGCTCAGCTTTTCCAACATTCGTCAAGCATGCAAACACGCGACGAGCTTCCAAAGAAAGCGGCATTATACAGCCTAAAGCCGTCCATAATGAATTTAACACCGCACACGGATATAATTCACCCTCTGTGGTGTAAATTGCCATCTAATTTTAGTGCCGTCACACAACAAGCCCGAGGTGTAAATGATGATGACAACGATCCAAACACATCTGCAGATGGTCGCGCCTACTTCCACGCTCCACCCGTTGCCCGTCTGGATTTTTATTTATTTATTTAATGGCGTGATTTAAAAAAATACTGATTATATCAATTGCTCATTTAGCTTCAGTGGACAGATTTGCCTCAAGTACAGAAAATGACTTAGAGCAAAAACATGGACTGCAGCGTAATGCGTGTCAAACACGTGGCCCGGGGGCCCACATCTGGCCTGGGAAATAATTACATCAGGCCGGCGAGAAAGAGTGCAAAGGATGGGGCCCGCAGAGCGTGACGGTCCAGTAGTGCGTGTATTGATCCCAAGTCGACTGTATGGGGTGTTAAGGACATTTTTATGATATATATTTTTGTAGCTGTGCCATGATTAATTGATTCAACAACAAATTGACTTTTGAATCGATAATGATTTATGATAACCGATTTTTGTTTTAGTTTAAAATAGTCCGTTTTCTCAGAATTTCAACATGTCAACAATCAATATTCTCCATTCGCCATTCCCTATGACAAAACGAGAATCGCCACATGCGGCTTCACCAAGTCCCAAGAATAGAAGAGATCACTATCCTTTGAATCCTCACTGTTTTTTTCCCCCCTCCCAGATAATACTCGCCAACCACATGTTGTGTATTAAAGACAACAAACACCCGCACAATGGAGTCACTTTTTGCAAAGTTACATTTCACAAAAGCTACAAAAATGAAAGCAACCCAATTAGGAGCAACTCAGCCTTTGGAGTTTCTTCTCTCACTGTGCGTTGCATATTCCCACAGACATCCTCACATCTTCACTTCATTCTTTAGACGTGTCACATCCTCAAATGTTGCTGATACTTAATTGAAAAACCAAAACTTTTTTTTTTAGTCTTACTTTCACAGTATGGTAGACCTTCTGATCTCTTTGGTAGAAGACGACAACATGTCAGTCATTCTTCATACATTGTTTTCTGTACTTGTTTTCCAATTTTCTCTTAATATTTTCATAGTCTCATTTCTATTAGTCTATTAGTGCTTGATAAAAATAAAACACAAAAGTGAATTGAGAGTTGTTGGGTTTTTTTACATGCTGATAGTGGTTCATTAGTTCAAGTCATTGTGGTTCTTTATTTTAAACTAATTAAATTAAAGTCTAGCCTACAACTCAACTGGGATTCATGTAGTCATTATTTGAAAGAATAAACACTATACATATGACCATGAGAGTTATATTCTGTCTACATGTGTTGCTGCACCGTTTGTGTTTAAATATCCAGAGTGGCAATAAACAGTTTGAAGCATTTTTGTTTTAAATATAGACAATTCTATCTGACACTACCCCCAAACATGCACCTAGAAGGTGACAGCGAGCATATTACTTCCCATTCTATTTGTGAAATGTGCCACAAGTGGGCTACCAGAAAGTAGAAATTGGAGGAGGCAGAAACAGCCTGCTTGCAAGACTCTGTGAAATGGTTTCATTTGAACTAAAGAGATTGGTTTGGAAGGCAGAGCAAGAAATCCAGCCTCAAATTCAAAGGTCTTAATCTTATATCAAGACAGCATCTGAACTTTCTTCTTTCTTTCATTCAACGGGCTGTCAATACATCTACTTTTTTTTTCATTGTAATGGAAGTGGTTGCTCGCCAAGTCAGATACAAGTGACCTTCTGAGTGAGATGCCTATAAGAAAGGATGAGTATTGACACAGTTACTTTTGAATACATGGCTGAGTGGGAGGTTGGTGGGGGTGAGTGGCGACTCGGCGGGGGCTTCGCTATCCAACGCCGCGAGCCTTGGTGGTGGACTTGTAATTGAGTAGTTGCTAAGTGAGAAGATAGGCCAAGCAGCTTATTCATTTCCATTAATGCGAGGCAGACTATTAAGTGTCCACTTATATTCTTTTTATATCATGCTTTGCACAAACAATACACTCTCCTAATGAACACAAAGCCTGGAAGAGAATAATTTATGGAATTCCAGTCTCCAACCCATTTCCCCGCTTCTCTTCCAAAATCAGATGTGACCTTAATGAGGACAGGCGCTTTAGAAAATGTTTTCGATATTTTTCCATAGAGGTTTTATGTTGCTCCTGATAAAGTTTGAGAAGTTTGTGAAATGAACGAGGATACGAGTGAATGATTGGCAATGTTACTAAATCTGAAGCAAAGTAAACTCAGGCTAGCCAAGGCAACATAATTGCTGCCAGGCAGAGAGGGGAGGAACACTCATGAATAATTTGGCTGTGCGCTACATTAAAGTGACAGAATATTACGTGAGGGTCATCAGTACTTAAACACACAATTTGATCTTCATTTGATTGACTTTCTCTCTTTATCTATTTTTCTTCTTGCTTTTCTGTCCTAGATTCTGATTGGAGAAGTGACCAGTTTCTTTGTTAAGTCAGAAGGAGCTCAGGAGAAGACCATTGTGACCGCAGACTGCTGCTATTTCAACCCGCTCCTCCGCAGAATCGTACGCTTTCTGGGTCAGTCCTCATTTTTGCAGATAAGAACCGCCTCGTTTGTTGAACACGGGAGGGGCTTCCATTTCTTGGCGCCGAAGCTAAAAATCATCCAGGACTAGGCAGAAAAAGCCTTTGGTTGTTATTTTGAATTAATTCATTCAGTGACCATGATTATAACGCAAAAAAATTGCATCACAAATCATCTTTAATTCATTTATTCAGTGTCCACGATTGTAACTCAAAACATTTGCATCACAAATCATCTTTCCCCATTGAATTTCAATTTTAGCCCACCGTAATAAGTTGAAATTTAAAGATTGTACGCCTGTGTATATTGTTTTATTGTCTGTCTGCATGTGATGCTGCCCCATTTTTGTACATTGCTAAATAGGTCTATAATAACTCTGTGGCATCGCAGGCGTCTACTCCTTTGGCCTATTCACGACCACCATCTTCGCCAACGCGGGTCAAGTGGTGACCGGGAACCAGACGCCTCATTTCCTGAGCGCCTGCAAGCCCAACTACACGGCGCTGGGCTGCCAATCCTCGCTGCAGTACATCACAGAACAACGCGCCTGCACGGGGAATCCTTTCTTGGTGGCATCCGCCCGCAAATCATTCCCCTCCAAAGACGCGGCGCTCAGCTTTTACTCAGCCATCTACACGGTGGTAACTAAAGATTTCTTCATCGTACCTTTTCCTGATTAGGGTCACTGAAAACGGTCCATTGTTTTGTTCCATTGTATTTTCCATTCAAATACATTCACAATAGCAAATGATTAAGTACAGATGATACTGATGAGATCTGAAGTAGTAAATCTGCCCCAGTTGTCTTTATTTATGTTAACCATTGCCAATTGCGCCCTCTTGTGGTGATAAATCCACCTCACGTCCGCATCCTTCCGTGTCTTTTTATTCCAGATGTACGTGACCCTGGTTTTCCGCACTAAGGGGACCCGTCTGACCAAGCCGACCTTGTGCCTGGTGCTGCTGTCGCTGGCCGTGCTGGTGGGCGTGGTGAGGGTGACGGAGCACAGAAACCACTGGAGCGACGTCCTGGCCGGGTTCATCACTGGAGGAGCCATCGCCGCCTTCTTGGTGAGAGGAGGGATGGCTGAGTGTTCCTTCATTATCTTTCTAATGACTTCTTACCTTTTCATGTCCCTCCATTAGGTGTCTTGTGTAATCAACAATTTCCAGCCCGCCCAAAAGGCGGTGCCCAACTCTCCAGCGCCTCAACCTTTAGAAACACCGGCCGGGATACCTCTGCTCACTCTTCCCCGCGTGGAGAGTCCACTTGAAAAGTTAAGTGACCCTCAGGTAAGGGGTGGGTGAAGAAGATGTAAATTTAGAATTCCTGTTCCCGTGCAGATGTTTCAGCATGGTGGCTCACACCTCCAATATTTTAAAAAGATCTATGTTTATGTTTGAGGTGAGGCATTTGTTTATTCAAGTGGCAGGCAAGCCATTCTTGGAATTACAGCAGCGGGTACGATTTGAGTAAATAAGTTCCTATTTTTACTCTGTCGCTGCCTCCCCCCATCTTTTTCTGCCTTAGGCTCCAGGGCTACCATATTCTGAGATCACATGACCATCAGCCAATCCCGCACCCCACCCCCGTGCACCACCCCTTGCGGAGGTGCCTCACCAGCTCAGTCTAGACCGGCCCGACGAAGACGACGCCACCCAGCCCTGTCCCGCCCACCACGGGGGGCGGCTTCCTCTCCGCCGGGTGAAATCCACGCAGGTGTGAAAGCCCAAGGGCAGAACGTCGGCGTGAGCCAGCCTGCCGAGGCGTCACAAGGCAGCGACCACTTCTGTTACTCCTTCCCCCCCTCTCCTCTCTCGAGGAGCAAAAGAGCCAAGGTAAGGCTCGCTAAAGCCAGTTGTGTTGAAGCAATACGTCACCCCCATGTCCCGGAGACTCCAAAACAAGTCTGATGGAAACTTAATGGAGCAAACGCTTTGAGGACCGGGAGCGAAGCCTAATAAGATCGGTGGATGGTCCACTTCAGATGTTTTTTCTAACACTCAGGACAGTACAGTGTGGAAAGAGATATTTATATGTCAACAATTACATCTGAAGTGGATGGTCCACTTCAGATGTTTTTTCTACCACTCAGGACAATACAGTGTGGAAAGAGATATTTATATGTCAACAAATTACACAACATTTTTCTATTCCCAACATTTACCGAGTCTGTTTTTACATGAGAAGAACCTAACAGCACACCGCTAAAGAAAAATATCACAAAAAGAATACTGGAATCATGATGATGTCGTTTCAATGTGAAATCTGGGTCAGTCTAGCTGTTACGATTCTGTTTTATTCATGACAACAGGTGTATCTTCTGACATCGAGCGGAAGAGTGTTTAATTGTAATGCGTCACCGGTGGAGGGAAACAGAAAAAATGTTTCAAGTGGATTAATGATCATTTTTAGGCCAAGTCACTAAAACTGGGTCATTTTCCACAGCACATCTGGTAAAACAGGTTATGTTAAAAAAAAACAGTAAAAAATATTTCAAAAATAATTGACATTAAATAAAGCTGGGCGTGCCAATAAAACAAACATACTTATCCCATTCCTGTGCTGCTACCCATCTTAGAATTAGTCCAGTAAAAAAGTTTGAGGTGACTGTGACATACTTCATGTAGTATCTAATAATTATATTGAAATAATTTCCACATGTATTTTCATTTGTAATACATTTGTTAAAATGTAAAAAAGACTTTAAAGAGCAGGTGCATCCATCATTTCTTGTCACCCTGTTGTAAAGCTTATTTCACACAGAGATTCTACAAAATTGGCCGCACAGGAGCCGTAACAGCCGTAACATCTGGCATTAGCCGCCGTTGCCTTTAATGCAAACCAAGGAATGGCGGAATATTCTTGAGCCCCTGCAATCAATTCAAATGCAACGTTGCCAGGGGAGGTAAGACTGAATTCAGTTCTGGCAGAAAACACTTTTGTCAATCATAGCACACATTAAGCATTTGACAAGCTGTCATCTGATTGTGTTGTGAACTGAGTGATGTGATAAAAGGGACATTTGTACACCACAAATCTTAAGCTCTTTAAGAAATATTTGAACCTTTTCGGAAAACGCAAATCGGGATAATCATAAGTATGACTGAGAAAAAAAAAACAATTTTAGCAAGCGCAGTGGTCTTTTTTTTTTTAATGCTAATTATGTGTGTTTACTGACGTTTCTCTTTTGATACTGTGACCATTTGACCTGCCTATCATGCGCAAATCTTTGTTGTTGCTGATGTCTTATTGAAGATCTATTCATTTTGTTCCAGATTCATTCCAGCATATAGAAACCAGTGACTCGGACTATAGAAGTAATACCAACAAGCTGTTTTGTACAATCAATGAAATGTTTTCTTACACTTATATGATTACATCTAAATGTGGAGGAATGTGTTTTGCGTCTGCTCACAATCAAAAGGACGAGCTGTGTTTGTCTAAATGTGCTCTGGTGACCAGTCTGGGGTGTGCTTGGCCTCTGTCAAATTCAACTGGGATAGGCTCCAGTTTCCTGTGAGCCCAATGAAGAAAATGAAACAGAAAAAGAATGGAGGTACATCACTACTATGTCTTTTAACTGTGTGTGTGTGTTTTACTGAGCACACTGAAAGACAGCACAACTGTTAATTGGGCAACCTGATCCATTTACTCCTGGGGATCGTTTCTTTGAACGATCCTTGCCAAGACCACTTCCGTCCACCACTAATAGGAAAAAAGAAAATAGAAACAACCTCTGCCCTATCATATCAGAGGATGCTCACTATACAGTATTATACCTCACAAATGATCGACATTCAACTGTTGGAATTTGTCTGACAAAAAAAAAAATAGTGTCAACACACAGTCCAAATTATGGTATTTTCATGTTAAATGTATGTTTTGTACTTAGCAAAATAAACCACAGTTACCACAAAATGGAACATTGTTGTTTAGAATGATGTCTATTATACACAATATATCAAATACAAGAATGATATAAATATATTATTTTGTTTGTACCTTGCAGTAACCAAAATATTTTGAAAACGTTTTTGTAGATTGTGTATGATCTTTATGTTGCAAGTGATCAATGACTGCCTCCTAGCGGCCAACACGAAAATGCTCAACCATTTTATCAGTCAATGTGTAGGGAGTATCTGTAACCAGTAGATGACGCTGTTACACATTTTACAGCCAATTTACAGCCAACGAATTGTAAAAAATAAACAGAATATTCGGATTTATTCTTCCCAGCTGCGTAAAAGTCAGAAAAGAGCATTAAAAATATTCCACCAGTGACCTTCACCTACCAACTTGCAGCATTAGTCACCAAGCTAATAAATGCAACATGATGGCACAATTGTAGACAGCCAATCTCTCTGCCCCCCCCTCCCATCTCTCTTTGTGTTGTGTTTGTCACTCTTGTTAACAACAACACACACATATACACACACTCACTCACACAGAACACCGTGCACTCTCTCGACATTATCTTTTCCGGAAATTGCTTCTCGAGCACAGCCGGAGCCCCATTAGAAAAGAAGAGCTCTGCGCTGTAACCTTTTTAAAAAGCCATTAGTGATGCACCTGCTTTGCGCTCTCTCTCTGTGTTCCTATTTGTGCGTCCTATTTGTCTCTCTTGTTAACATTGACACAACACACAATTTCTCCATCCTGATTGCTAGTTGCCCACTTGTCAATCCAGCCAGCAGCAACAAAAAAGGCCCTTTCTTTGCCAATTAGACCATGACTCACTCATATTTGACGTGGTGGAGCATCCGTTGTGGTTGTAGTGACTTTTAAAGCTCAGTTAAGTAACATCAGCAACCCCACATACTTTTAAAATGTTGGAATATTAAAACGCTAGAATAAATACATTTAGGTGGACGAGCCCCCCCCCCCCCCCCCAATCTTGTGATTTCTAAAGCTGGTTTTGGTTGTTTTTTGGCGATGTGGTGGCAGTGAACTCAACTTACCTCACAATACTGAACAATTCTTCAGTACCACTGGCGGCGCTAGGAGGGGGGGGGGCACGCAGGGACACTGCCACCCCCCTGAAATATGCTTGGATGCGCCAGGGGCCCGGCCAGATAATTCACTTTTTATTTTCAGATTTATTTCCTACATGTCCACTTCCCCCCCCATAAGGAGCACATATTGGATCTTTATCAGCATTTTTTTTAAAGAATGTTTTGGGTTTGTAACAAAAAAAGAAAAAGAAGAAGATATCTAATGGCTTCCCCAAGAATGAAATCCTACCTCCGCCAGTGGATTTGTGACATTGCTCAACATTTTTCCTTCCAACATGTTGCCCTTTGCAAAATGTGTTACTTTTAAAGCAACAGTAATAAACACATCCCCTTTTTCTCTACTCCCCCTACATTTCCATAATTTATCATTTAAAGGAGGATAGTGGTGCATAATGTAATGTTCCATTAACAAATGGCAATCAGATTTTTTACCTAAATTTGATTTAGCCATTGTAAACATTGTTATACCTCCGGCAAATGCAAAATTCTGAAGGCAGTACGTTGAAGTGAGTGCATGAGTAGTGTTGTGTTGCATACGTCACAGTCGATGACTAATATTGTGTTCACCGCGTTGCACTCTGCTGATTATTCTCAGTGGTCTGCCTCTCACAATTAGGAAACCATTAACGCTCTGTGTGTGTGTGTGTGTGTGTGTGTGTGTGTGTGTGTGTGTGTGTGTGTGTGTGTGTGTGTGTGTGTGTGTGTGTGTGTGTGTGTGTGTGTGTGCGTGTGTGTGACTTGGAAACTACGAGCGCTCACTCGAGGAAATAAGCTCTTTCTTTATTAGCATCTCGGCCCCGCAAATGTCACATTTCAACTTTACCGTCTGCTTTTTGTCTTTTGAGACAAGAGCGACAAATGACAAACATTGTGTTGTTGCGCTTTAGCCGAAAACGTCATGATAGAAGCCAGTTCTGTTTTTCTACGGGTCATTTCTGGCCATGCCTTGTTGTCTCACACACACAAACAAACACACAGACACACACTCGGGACTGGACTATATTATCACCTCCAAATATATTGGGACAGCAAATTCAATTCATTCCCACTTTTATTTCCAGAAATTCAATTTCTAAAAATAATAATTAAGGAGATAGTTTTTGATTTTATAAAGGCTTGACATATATGGAGTTGCTTGTGGTAGAAAAGATGACGAGTGAGGCTTCATGATGGGAAATATAAGTTACTCATTTCGTAAGCATGAAGAGGAAAAGGTCAAAGCCATCAGGTGCAACATTTCTTAAGGAAAGAAGATGAGTAAAAATGAGTCAGGGATGAAGGGTTGTTTAGGAATCAATATATTTGAAAGAAAGGCGGATCTTACACCGGATGCCATTTAAGCTGTGATCGCCACCATGCACACACACACACACACACACACACACACACACACACACACACACACACACACACACACAGACACACACACACACACACACACACACACACACACACACACAGTTGCTTTGGAGCGGGCCTCTCTTTTACAGGCCACCAGATGAGTGGAGGATTATGAAGAAGCCTCAGCAGCAATCGCATCCAGCATGTCTGCTCAGGAAGACCATCAAGCGGATACAGACGTCCCAGGAGAATGGATTAGGAATAGGGATGCACACGCACACACACATACACAAAACACACACACACACACACACGTATACCCTGCAGGGCACATCAGTCATGAGACAGACAACTCCCACTGCACGCTTTTATGGGTTTAGGCCTAATGGCTGACAGTGGCAGGACACCACATAGGTTTGTTTCTCTGTCATAGGCTTTGCAAAAAGACCTCATCATTTTTTTTCTCTTTTTAGGAGTGTATTTGTATATGAATGCTGTCTTAAACCAAACAAGAGCGATGTGAGACACTAGACCAGCGTGATTTCAGGTACAAAAAAGTGATTTTGTGATTTAAAATCAGAAAATGTCAAAGTTCAAATTAAGTAGACTTTTTAAAAGCATGTGATGTATTCAAGCAAAAATGGCAAATTATTCCAAAAGCTAACTTCTACATTGTAGACATTAAATATAAAAATGATTAATTTATTAAAATGATTGATCTTATTATTTCAGCTTTACACTTTTCCTAGGTTAAATTACTGTATCAGTGAAATAATATATTCATAACACATATAGTATATATATTTTTGCACATGTTGCTCACAATGTTCTGACGTTTAAGTGTACTTTCACTCACAGACAATAATGCCACATTAATAAATCATGTAGTGGTGGTGACAATTTAGCAGGGAAAAAGAAAATGGAAAATAGTTAAGCGCTCGTTTAAAGGTTTGGAACCCATTAAGTTTTCAATACTTTGCAATGACATCAAAATCCACAAGTCAGTGCTTTGCCTTCATACTAACTGGTTATAAAAAGTTGACCCTAACCCCTCCTGATACCAACCCTAAAGCCTTAACCTCATGTTGAATGCCACAAACTAGCTCACAGCCAGCAATCCTTATGATTTACACCAAATGAAGTTCAGATGTTCTAGTAGGCTTTCCCCATCATGTTTTCTTTTCACTAGAAATGAAAAACATTGAGAAATTCCCGAGCTAGAGAACTCAAACTCACTTCTATGTGTTCTTTAATATTGTAAAGTGAGTTTGAAATGATAATAAAGCCTTTAGTAATCATAGATTGTGATATATTTATAGGCAATTGTACATTTTTACAGGAAGAGGTGTCAGGTTCTTTCTGGTTTTGCGACAAGACTCTGTCCCTACCCCCACCCCTCTAATTAACTGTATTTATTTCATAATCAATAAAAACACGAGAAAGATTCTGAACATACATTTGAAGATCCTATTTCTTTGGGGTTTTTCCTCCTTGTTAAACCAAGCAGAGGAGGAGAAAGAGGAGGAGCAGAGAGCAAAAAGAGGAGGAGGATGACGACTGGACTGGTTTGTATAGCTGACTTGCATGGGATGCTGATGCTGTTGCATGCTGCCTCCATCCCTCACTCTCTCTCCGATGTGGCGGGGGGAGCAAAAAAAAAAAAAACAAGGAGTGGTTGTGTGATTCCCGCTTAGCGCACGAGACAGAGAAACGGCATGAGGGTGGAGGAAGAGGAGGAGGAAGAGGTGGGTGGGGGGTGGGGGGGTGCTCCCCCCCCCCCCCCAACACACACGCGCACTCCGGCATGGATCCAATGTGGAACAAACGGAGCGGCTTCTTCTCCGAAGCAGTCGGGAGCGGTAAGTTGAATCTCTTCTTATTTCTACTACTGATACAAGGCGAGGGTTCCCATAGCAACGGCTAATGAATGACAAGCCCATCAGCATCCTTCAAGTGGATTCAACATGACTGAGTGGGTCCACGGGAGGTTCTGGGTGTGTGTTCTGATTGGACGGGAAGCAAACAGTAGCGCTCCTCAGCAGTGGACCCAGATGGGAAGAATGCAGCAATAGCAAGGGAGGAACAAAAAAGATATTCATTGGGAGGGAAAAACAAAAAATAAATATTTCAAAAAAATAGCCATTAATAATTACAAATGTATTATTAATAAATAGATGCGTTTTTTAAATATTTAATAATAAACTGATAGACAAGGGAAGTTCATTAGCATCATTAATTTATATATGATTGTAAAAAAGATGACAATTCAAATAAAATCCCGACATAAAGGCAGGAACAGTGAAAGAAAGAAAGAAATGGGGTGTGTGTGAAGAAGCAGCAAATAAAGTTTTCTAGGCTAGACTTAAATGGACCCAACTGAAGCCAGGTTGGGCCATGTTAAGTTTGCTACCAAAAAGTTGCCTGACACCAATAACCATGTTTAAAACATATATTTGGTGCATGAATATGGTGGCCTGTTTAGTCCAGTCCATTAATAGACACAAAAATGTTTATTATCACATTATCATCATGTTTTGGGGCTTTTTATTACAGTTCTTCTGCTTTTTGTTTGATCTTCTACCTTGTAGGCCGGTTCAAATAATCAACTGAGCCCTTAACGGCCCATGCGCCATATATTGCGCACCCAAATGCAGCCATGCCACGTCACCGTCATAATCATCATCATTATAGCAGGCGCCTTTAGTTCCAAGCAATTAAGCAGCAATGCAGCATGAGCTCCCGTGTTGTACGCATGTGAGATGTCAGGTGTCCAGACCAAGTTAATAGATGCAATGGGCGTGTGGCAGAAGACAGCAATTGTGTTTTACGAAAAAGAAGAAGAAAAAAAAAAGGCCCCTCCAGCTGGAGCCATTTCACTTCCAATCATGTCAATTCAGGAAACTGATTCCCTCCCACTGTCACCCCCTAAAACCAGATGTCGTCCACCCCCTGCAAAACAAAGTTAGCGCAGCAATAAATGAAAGGCTAATCATGAGGATGTGGGATGAGGTCATGTGACGTCAGCGTAGGATTGCACAACCCCCCTCCCCTCCCCCTGCCGACCCAACCCTTCTTCCTACTCTCCCACAGGAAACAAGGCAGATGATGCTGTCATATACTGGACTCAATCCAAATGAATTAAGAGGCATCATTTTACACCTCCAAAACTTTATTGAGAAAACAAGATATTGTTCATTTGTTTGAAAGAGTAGACACGGAAAGTTTGGCTGATTGATTATTACACATAAAGACAGATTGCTCAAAATACATCAGGTATATTACTGCCGTACTGTGAAAGCAAGAAAGAAGCTGAATCTCCATTACAATATACCTATCTGCCACCAGGTGGCCAAGATGATCATACCAGACTTGGCGGGACAATCAACAGGAAACTGTCTAAATGTGTTGCTCTACCATTTGTAATCAAATATGTGTTGCTTCTGAAACCGCAACTATTGATCCTAACCGTTAGCAGGTCATTACTATTTGTTAGCATTGGACTTTTGCATAAGGTAAAGCTACTTTGTAGAAGTATAACAATTCACAAGCAGCACGAGCAGATTATCTACAAGATGCATTTTTTTCTTTGACAATGGTGACGCCAGAACACCTTTTCAGCTCTCCAACTCCATACTCCCCCATAAGACTAATTGTTCCAGGCATTGAAAATAAAAAAGTCACATTTCTCAAACAGTTGATGATGTCATCAAGGTCATTATAGATAAAATATTAACTTTTTACAGGTGAAATGGCTAAATGAGTAAAGATTTTTTTGTTATTATTATTTGGTGGTTTAACTATTACTAAATAGCTGCAGCAAACTTGTGTCTTTCCACTTTTCCTGTCGTGCGAGCTGTGTGTTTTGGGTGATTATCATGTTGAAGCTTTACTTTTGATCAGTTTGGATGCATTTTTCTGTAAATTGCCAGAAAAAATGGTTTTGTAGACTTCAAAATTCATGGCCCTTCCACCACTTAAGTAGACGTCAATCTTGGTCTTATCAGTCCATAAAACTTTGTTCCAAAACTCCAATCTGGCCTTCTGATTCTTTTTTTCTGAGTGGAATGCATTTTGTGGTATGGCATGTATTTTTATTCATGAAGATTTTTTTTTTTTTATTGATGATGGTTAGAGCGGAATTAATTCTGAAGTCTACAATATCCAGAAATTGCATCAAATACTAACTAATCAAGCTTTTACTGTGCTATCTCAATGCTAACGCTGAATAGCAATTATGATGCGGTGGAGTAACCCTTCAAACAATGGATTGAACACAAACGGTGGAGCAACACAAGTAGACAGACATCTATATATCAACATTCAATTATATATTGTTCATCCTTTCATAAAGAACGACTAATAGTGATAACTGATGGACTGAGAGGAATTCTGTTATCTCTATGAAAAATCAATCTGTTTTACACTGTCCTAGTGGCCAAGACACGAAAGAGCAGGTCATTCAGGTGACAAACGCTGCTTTTTAATTCTATGTCATGACTGTATATTTTTACAAAATATGTTATGATGGTATTTTCTCCAAAATAGACATTACGATATTTTTATCACCTTGGGAAAGCATAAACGGAGAAGTGTCATTTCCATTTCTTTCATTTCTATTTGAATCATAAAGCACCACTGTAGCTGGCAAGAAGAATAAACTGCGGCAAGGTTAAAGAGGTGGAAGAACGAAAGAAAAAAAAAAAGTCGGTAATGTTTGTAAACCAGTTTTCCGCGGGGAATTCTCCTTGGTGCTGACGCAACAGCCCGTCAACTCGCCCCCCCCCCCCTCCTTCCACCACCACAACCCCCACCTCAATCTCCCCCTCCCCCTTACATCCATCCACCGTGTGCCGCTTGATTGACACGTCCTGCTCTCTAATTGGCAAGTGTGTACCGACATTATTCTCCACGGGACGGGCCTGAGGTGGGAAAGCCAATGATTGAGGGGGGGGGGGGGGGGGTAAGAACATGTTTGGGGTGTCTATTTGATAATGGGCCTCTCTTAACTAAAACCTTTTCTCACTTGAATGTGTTTACGCCAGGGTGAAAAATATAAATAAACATACAACCCTCACATTATCCTGAGCTCATTATAACAGGATTGTTATTCAAGGATGAACATACTTTTTTTTTTTTCTGTCCGTTCCCATAGGTGCTGTCTCCTTACAACAACACAAAAAGAGGATGAGGACAATGATGAAGATCCGGGAGGGCCTCTCGGCTCCACTCTCGACCACGGGTATTCTTGGGTTGATAATACAGATGTGGATGTTATTGCTTGAGAATACGCGTAGTCGAGTGGAGGCTTTGTCTTCCCGAGGACATTTTGAAATCAATTTGAAAAACTCATGCAAGGTAAGTTTCGGAACACGACGCAATCCCGATGGCCGTCAAAGCCGCTCACTCAAATGCTGTTTTTTTTTTTTTTTTGTGTCGGTTCACTATTCCAGGTTTATGAAGCATGTCCCTCTTAGCACCTGTAGAGGAAATGAGTTTGCGAGAGGCGCTGACGGCGACGACCTCCTAACACTAAGCTCAACTCCCCACAGGCATTATTAGTTCAGGGAGATGAACGCTCCAGTCACACGTTCATTACAAACCTTCGACTACTCACTCACTTGTGCCCTCCAGGAGAAACAGAGAGAGAGAGAGACTATAATCGTATTACTGGTGAGCAAGCTCAAATAGCCTGAAATAAGAAGGAATTTGCACAAAAAACACAGCGTATTTAGCTACTTCAAAATGGAGGAACATTTTGGAAATTTTAATTCCATTTTAAAAGCATCGCTCAAGGGGATTTTTTGGGGGGAAATCCTGTGGATTACAATTCTTTAAAAAAAGAGAAGAGGATCCTAAATGGATATGAAAATATCTAAAATATAAGAATAGAAACATTTTGGGAAAGGGTAAATTGGGGTCTAATCTGTGCACGTGCCTGCTTTGTGTGGCAAATAATAACGTTAAAATGTTACTTCACATCGACTGAATAGGTAATAAAGGTTTTTATGACGGTGACAGTTTGATCCGGGATTATTTCAACCTCCATTATTTCCCATGGGATTTTTTTCCCTTTTTTTTTTTTTTTAATGAATCCAAATAAATCAGAAGTTAGAGAGAGTGAGATGCTGAAAGAAAAGCTATATAATATTATTATTGGTGAGCGGGTCCCAATTGGATGAATTTAGTTGAAGTTTATACCAAAAACAACATTGTAATTAGTGGAAGATTTCATTTTTTGGGGTTTACTTGTAACATTATAAATTCTTAAAAACAATCTCAAGCATTCCCACAGAACAGTTAATAAATGTTTTACGATGGCAACAGTTAAATCTTGGCTTATTTCAATTATTTCCTGTTTATAAAGACCATTCCCAAAATTCCCTGTTGAATTTTATCGGCTCTACTGTAGATAATACGTGTTCACTCTCTTGCTGAATTTGTTTTGTAAAATGTGTTTGAGATTCGATGGGTTGGTTGCAGATCTTAATAGTGGACAAGCGGCATCTCCTGACAAAATCTGTTCCTTGAGATTTGAATCGCAGAATTTCGGGTTTGTTGTATATATGGATGGAGGCCATGTAAGAATCCCCACACATTAGCAAAATCCAAAGGGCTCCTCATGCCAATAGGGAAATAAAGCATCGATTTTGCGTCGCTGTTACTATTTTTAGCCGGAATGATGGATGTTTATGTCTTTTATTGATCAAGTCGCGCTGCGGGTCGCCGGGCATGCTGATTAATCAGGAGGCCGCCACCCTATTGGAAGAAGACATTTGAGCCCCATTAGCATTGTTGCTAAGAGATATAAACGAGCGGGCGTTTTTCGTTGCACATTCAGCAATATATTAGCATCTGTGCGTGTGATGAATGGCGCTCATATCACTTAATGTTGCATGATGTTTAACCACTGCGTGAGCACTGCGCACATTTCGTCGCAGCGGAATGCAATTAAGGATTTTAATGAGAATTTCCACTCTGGCGTCGTGTAAACTTGTTGATTGGGCAGAGCTGTGGGCGCACTTTTGTTTGGATTTGTCTATGTGTGTGTGTGTGTACTAAGCAACAAAATGACTATTGTGAGCACAGCTCCAGGTGCCTAGCAACCACATCGCTGTTTCCTTGGCAACAGTTGCCTCGCAGTCACTGTGTGGGTGATTGGCAGACTTGACAGTGTACACGGTGTGACCCTTGACCCCACGTGCTGAATGAGAGAGGATAAAGAGCAACGGGGCCACAGGGCGGGCGCACACACACACACACACACACACACACACACACACACACACATACACACACACACACTCACACACTCACAGGTGAGGGGGGGGAAGTGATAATCATTCTCCATTGTAATCGTCCTCCAGCATGTTTCATAAGGTGTCGTCAATAGTGCTCCAGCTGGGCTCAGTCATCAAACACAACAAACACACACACACACACACACACGCACACACAAACACACACACACACACACACACACACACACACACACACACACACACACACACACACACAAACATATACACTACTCCACATCTCATTTATTGTCCCAGCCTACTTCTGTTACCGTTTGTGTATTGCGGCCATGAATGGAAAATGTGATGGCGGTACAAACTGTTTTGTATTTGGAGCTACCAGAAACATTTTATAACATCTTTCAGGCTCTGTGACTGAATTCTCAGTTTGAACTGAAAGCATATACACAAACACACACATACATAGATGCTGTTAATACACTTATATAAATTTATTTGCATCCTGTGGTCCTCAATTTTATATACAATAAAAAAATAGCCAACACTCAAAACTCATTTGTAACATTTATTATTGCTTCTGTTGACAATCATCCAGGTCACAGCAACAACAGAGTGAGTAGTTATTCGACACGCTATGTGTCTCAGTTGCATGGGAAACAAACACACGTTGTACATATTTAGTGATTACGTGCGCGCCATTTAAGCAACAAAAAGAACATGATTGGATTCTGAACTGTGATGATGGGATGCTGTGTCAATCACTACTCTGAGGATGATGAGATGTGTGGCTCAATTTTTATTACTGGACATGATGCTTGACCAAGGGTTAGAGGATGAATAATGTCACCCAGATAGTACAACTGAATTTTCAATCAGTTCCCTGATTGTGCAGGTGTCCCTAATAAAATGGTCAGCGTGTGCAGATTCCCACGACCGCACACAGCCACATCTCTCAGCATTTGAAACTTGCGGGCATTTTGAATAAATGTGCACAGTTTTAGGAAAGCTCCAAAAAAGTTCAAATAAAAGCAGGGAAAAAAAAAAAAGATTTTTGCTCCTCCACTTCCAGGGCTACTGATTGGCTGATTCACAAGCATCTATCCAATCACTGTAAACGTCGACTGGCTCTGACAGATCTGAAGAGGAAAGGGTTAAGGAGGAAAACTGTTGCAGGATATAACTTGCAGTAGAAATCAACTTTGGATATCAAAAAGAGCATTGGAGTGTTTTTAAAAAGGCAATCAATAATCACGTCATGAATAGATGGTCATAAAGATCCATTACTTATGAAAGGGTTTGGCCAAACTGTGTTATTTTACTGGACATTTCAATCAAATACAGCCTGATTACGTTTATCAGTCGAAAATATTATGGCTTCATTCACACAACTTTTAATTTATAAAATGCTCATTTTATTACCCACACATTTACAACCTCACTCTGGTAAAATTCCAACGTTTCTTCCTGCAATATATACATTACATAACTTGTCGTCTTATTCAATAAATGTCTTTCTGTTGTCATGGAAACACGAATATAACCTGTGACATTTAACACTTATTGAGATTATAAATCATAATTTTACGAATGGCTTTCTCAAGCTTTCTATCAGCTGCTAAACTTCACGTCTCTCCCGACGTTCACCACGCCATAGCGTCAATAACCTTCGAAACTACTTTGGCTGTCTGAGCACGTAGGAGAAAGGCGCCAAATGCTCAATTAGGAGCGATACAAAGACCAAAAAGCGCAGGGAGTTATGATGTGCCAATAAATCAGCGGTTAAACATCGGGGCCAGAAGATTATGCTGAAAGCTTCCAGTAAATGGAAAGTGTGGTAAAAGCTAATGGAAATGTCCCAAGTGTTCATTCAAAAACATAACAGGACAATGTGTTTGTATCATATGCATCTCTTTACAACATTCATAACTCATTATATTTCTTTACATGAAGACAATAGATCCAATTGGGATGTGTTGGTGACTCGAACTACTGTATTTGACAAGATGTGTCAATAACTTGGATAGATGGAAGAACACATGTTGAAATAATAAATGTATGAGACAAATGCATATCCATGGCAAAGGATACAAGTAATAGGCGTCTGAAACTCTTCCAAACAGACTGTACAGGATATTATTCCAGTATTTCTGGTTCTCTCCCTGTTATGATGAGGAAGAGAAGATGTTAGCAAGAAATGCATTTTAATACATGTTAAAGAAGGCAATATTTACATTTTGACGTCACATGACTTCTCGTGGTTGCAGAAAGGGCAGGTAAACTGAGTGTCCAGATCCCCGGTCATCTTCTTCTTAGTAGGGGGTTTTCGCTTGGACTTGCGGCGACCCATCGTTCGAAAATGTTTTGCTGCAGTTATATAACGCACGAGATCGATCACAGCAATAACGGCTCCAAGGAATACTTTGTGATTACACTAGCAATTCACCAAACTTTATGGTACATTAGCAAGCTAAAATCGGTGTGTTTGTTATAATCATTACGTCAAATAAGGAACACAAAAGTATCTATTGTGAAGTAATTGTCGATTAGGAGTTAAAAGAGACAAAACAAACAAAGGAACTTCGCTCTTGTTTACCTTTTCTTGGAGAGACACGTTACGGTGAATTTCACTTCCGCAAGATCCCGGCAATGGTAGCATTTCCGCTGACATGATTGGATGACGTTGAGTCAGTTCACGGCCATTCATTGGCTCACACATACGTCCGTCTCGTCAGTTAGCTCCTCGTGATGACGTCAGCGACTACAGGTTTGCCAAACTACATCATTGCTCGGATTTGGTAAACACGGACGTTTTATCATGTGAATTTACGTAGAACAAAGAATAAATAATAGACAGCTTTGATTCGAGTAAATTTACAAAGAATACATAATATATTGCTTTGATATTTCTGTGGCAAAAGTCATGAGCAAAGGTGAGCCGAAGTAAACACGACACCTAGCTAAAACATGTTGAACATCTATATATAAATATCTTGCTAACTTTTTCCAAACATGGCTAGTATCAAATACTAGTATGATTTGATAAGCAGACACCAATTTCTTCCCCAAAATATTGATCCCAAATTGAAAAAAATAAAATCAATTTCAATTATATCCCGTTAATGGATAGCACAATTTGCTCACGGTTGAGAGGTAACGGTTCTATCATGCCTCTTTGTTTATTGTTCGAATTTCTGCTCAGGAGTTTGTATGTTATCCCCCATGTTAGTGTGGCTATTGTCTTATTGACAATTTCAGCAACACTTTTAAACCAAGAGAGGGCATATTTTTGTGCTTCACGGTCACATTTGATTTTCAAAATGGACTGCTGAGCCAGGTCATCAATTGAGCAGGTAAAAAAATGGAAATATAAAAAAACAAGTACATTTTATGCATTCGGTATTCATGTATGACAACAACACACAGACACGAATAATTCAAAACAACATCATTTTGAACAGGCATTGTGTTGTCACAGCAGGGATGTCAGTGATGTGGACAGTGAAGGTGGTGGGCCTGGGAATTGTGGCCTTCTCCCTCAGTGTGGAACTGCTGCAGAAGCTCCTGCGGCGCCTCAAGGCACCGCCGACTCTGAACGAGGTCCTCTTCTTTCCCTCAAAAATGGTCTGCATGGAGCACATCTTCTCTCCCGCTTCCCCCAAGTGAGTGACTTTGCGTCGAGCATAACGAAGCCGCTGTGACTCTGTGTTCTGCGCACTTTTTGTATTAATAAACACGTTTGCAGGCACAAGAACATCTTTTCAGCCAGCACAACGTCCTTGAGAAATAAAATGGCCGATAGTCAAATGTTTGAAAGAAATCAGTCCTCAACTGAGGATTGCAATAGTTTATTTTGTCCTTTCAGCTCCTGT
Organism: Syngnathus leptorhynchus; assembly: GCF_054491065.1. Classification (NCBI taxonomy): domain Eukaryota; kingdom Metazoa; phylum Chordata; class Actinopteri; order Syngnathiformes; family Syngnathidae; genus Syngnathus; species Syngnathus leptorhynchus. The sequence goes on along the minus strand of NC_141199.1, from coordinate 13,733,914 downwards.
CTCTGCCCGTTGCCTCATGGTGTAGAGACGTCCTTCACCCGTCTTCTCCGCATCATCCTGTCAGCGTCCTCCTCTCTGGACTTGTGTTTGTTTTCTTTTTCCAACATGGAATTGAGCAGGGCTGTTCTGTACCTGTACAAACGAAAGATAACTATCAGAGTCCTTGTGGACAAGACCTACTCCATCATGACTGGTTCCCAGATTGGAGCCCTCCGCAGGGAGGGTGAGTGTTTTTTTTAATTGAACATCTGCATTTTGTCCTTGTTACAAACAGTAATGTTTTCTATTGTTGGAAAAAACTTAAAATTAACAAATAATTTTGACTGTATAATTAACTTATCCGTAAATAGATTCTTGTATATTATTATAAATTATATATATTTTTTTCTTCGATCCATTTATTTATTTTCAATGAAGTACGACTTTTCTCATCTGTTTGCTTCGTTAAAAAAAATGCAGTTCATGCTTAAGCTCAAGATGTCTTGTGACATTTGCTGTCGTTTCGCATGAATATTACTCCAAACTTTGATTTTTTTTTTGGTCATTCAAGTTGAAATAACTGAAATAAAATGAAACACACTAGGGGGTGATTTTGTGGAGCTCCTGGCAGAGTCTGGCGGAAATGACTCAGGAAGATGCTCACTTTGTTCTTGGACTAGCGGCATCAATGCCAAGAAGTCTCTCCCGTGTAGTTGTTGGGCGTTGAATGGAGGGATGACAGCAGCTGTCTGACCTAATGGACTCTGGCTCTGTGAAAGGCTTTGTGTGCTCCGTCTCCCTCTCGCTAGCTCCCCTTCTCTTTCAGCCTTCCGCATTTGCTAAATTGCCGCTGCCGTGTATTGTTAAGTAAGGATTAAGTAAGTAAGAAATTGGCAACGTGGATGGCAGATTTCATTAGGCCAAGTGTTTGCGAGCGTGCGTGTTTGTGAGGATGTCGAGCACTTCAATTCAGCCGTTGTGTCTTGTCTTTGTCCTGCGTGCTGCTTTCATGCTTTAAATTGCTGAATCAGTGGCAGGAGAACATACGGTGCGAACCCATCAATACGTTTCTGCTCTTCTGGGAACCTCGAAGAACTAAGTAGAGCATTCAATTTTTTTTTTTTTTCATTTTAGATTTAAGGAATAATATGATTGACTTTAATGCAAATGAAATTGATTCGCTCAATAAGAAATAAGAAAAATTGATCCTACAAAAATCAACGGCACTCAATTTCACGATGAAGTTGTTTCAAATGATTCAAGTGGGTTTGAATTGTTTTCTAATATCTTGACTGTAGTTTTTGTGAAGGTTTCGTCACGGTACAAGTGAGACTTCAGGGTCAAGTAGCAGCTTGTCGAGACAAGAGCCTGCTGCCGTTTCCGATGTTATCTTCATTTTTATCTGATGAATCACAGAGAATCAAATTCAACATTTGGACAAGGGAAATCAGTTCCGAAACAATCGTGAACACACAGGGAAATCAGTCATTGGCGCCGGCCATATGTAATAGTCACATGGCAATATCTACATTGCAGTGAATGCAATATAATCACAATCACACTCTATAAATCCCTCACACGCATCGTCATGCCTTTTACTGAATCGGCCTGATCTGAGCGGAGCCGCTGTTGGCCTTCATCCAGCCAGCGTAATAAATAGTTGCATTTCAGCCGCTCTCAAGCCACACAAGTGAGCCAGCCACATGCACCGTCTGGCCAGACTCGTTGGAGACGTCCCGCGAGCCGGCATTTTACCTGATTGCTTTTCCCGCAATGCACTCTTTTGGCGGGCGGTGTTGTGCTCTTTTTTTTTTTTTTGTGAGGTCAGAGGTTGCGTTTTACATTTTCATAGACATGTCGAGCACTATACGACGTGTTTAATTCCTTAATCACCGAGCCGAGTTGTGAAGTCCTTTTTTTGCCTCCCTCTCTAACTCATCCCGTTCCAACTACACATTTTAAATTGAGTTGGCATTCCAATCGCTGCACAGAACAAGACTTCAGCTTTTATTCTCATGCCAAGTGAAAAATACGGCACGTATGTTTCTTCACATGGGCCCTCAAACCGCATCTTTTGTACTCCCGGATGCCCGGCCAAATTTATTCTGTATGTCGTAGGATCAATATGGCCATTTCACTTTCTTTTTCCGACTTTGTTCTACCTGATTGTTTCCAGAGCACACCAGTTCATCCATAATGCATTGAAATGCTGTCATTCCTCACTCTCCTCCTCCTCCTCAGGGATCTGCGTGCGCAACGTGGGCCGCTATGTGCACATGCATCACAAGTTTGCCGTGGTGGACGGTCGACGCCTCATCACAGGCTCCCTCAACTGGACGCTGGCGGCGGTGCAGCGCAACGCAGAGAACGTCCTGGTCACCGAGGAGCCGCGTCTGGTCCAACCCTTCGTCCGAGAGTTTTGTAGGTTGTGGGCGGACAGCGACCCAGCTCGGAATAGACCTCTAGGTGACCGAATGATTAGCGCTGCGTCATACTCAGAAAAAAATAGTCCGTTTTGAAAGACTCGTGTCGAATTCCTATTAGGCGTTAAATGGGCAACAGCATCACATAGCGTGAAAAGCATTGATATTCGCAACATTTCAATTTTTTCTTCACATTCTTAATAGTAGGTGAGTTTTCAAAGTTTTGTACTTTTGTAATTTGTGATTACATTTTAAAAAGATACGTGGATGACAACAAAAGTTAAGTAAAGTCAAATGTTCACTTTTTCTTTGGAAAAATTGTTACTTTGCCTCAGGGTAGTTACGGAAATATTCTCTCTAGTGTGCCCAAAGGGTGTCGGAAATGAATGGACCCTCACTTTTTGTTTTCTTTGATAAAATGCTGTTTTAGGTACCACTTTTGGATCTTAGTCCCCATTTTATTTGTTTTGAACATTTTAGCTCTGTTATTTTTGTGTATCACCAAAACTTGGGTTGATATTGTATCGTAACAGCTGCTTTTTGAGAGAATCGGCGTTGGAATCATTTCAAAATGACTTATTAAGACTGTGTTTATGTTTACTGTGTTTTATGGGCAGTCTCAGTGCCAATTAAATCCAAATTGTTTTTCAGCGTGTCAACTATTCTGCTCCACAGCTGTCGTTTTTGTTTTTCCTCTTCTTGCTCAATTTAGATTCCCAAGAAGGCCTCACAACAGCAATAGCGGATCATAGAAGTGTTATCAGCACTCATACAATACAATCCATTGAACAGCATCTGCTTGGGAAATAATTCCAATGCTTGCATGACTGCTTGGCTGCAGTGTTTTAAGATCTTTGCTCGGGTTATGTGTGCAAAATGACAATGTCAAACAAAGTATCAGCTGCCGCCTTACGTAAGGGACCGATTTAACGAAAGAAGTCATGAGTTGATAGGCGCAATTCCTGCGCAGTTTACGCGCAAACCGGTTTGGGCGCACTCAAGAGACCGATGCTGGAAACCTATTTGAGTCCAGTTTCAAAATAAAGACGTGACAATTTACATATTGGCAGAGCCGTTTTGAGGAGAATGGATACAAGAGAACAAGTATTTAATTCTGGAAATGAGCGTTAATAAAGCACATTCCTCAATTTTATGAACACTTTAACTTTAGTATGAAAAGACAGGTTGTCGCTGTCTCTTTGTTGAAACTATTGTAATACTTTAAGGTTTCAAGTTATCACAATAAAAGACCGAGTGGTGTTTTAGATGACTTTTGCATTAATTTATCGCTCTCGTTTTTACAACCATTTCATCCATTATCAGTTTCGGTCTTACTTTGACAGACAAGACCGGAAGTACTCCGTCTTTACGATCAGCGGACTTGATCACGTCGCAATGTGGACGTCCTGGCCGCGAGCACATGCACAGATCCTGGAGCTGCATACACACTGACACCCCCCAGCTGGAGGTAGAAAACGATCGCGTGGGACGGAGGGAGCAAACTCAGCCAAGGTACCGACGGCGTGCTCAATAAAATAAAAACAATAAACACAACAAAAAATATAGTTTGTTAAACAAAAAAACTGCTGTTGCATGTGAATTTACCAACTCAAAATGCGCGTAATTGCAACAACCGTCAACAAGTGTCATGTCCCCATGTGACCTGCAGGCTTGTCACCGTGCACACACTTAACATGTCAACATTGCATTATTTTAATCATGCTTTACAAAATCAAGGCCTGCAGGCCTGATCCAGCACACCACATTATTATATGGGGCCCGTAAAAACCTTGAAATTTCCTTGCAAAACTAGTCATACAAATGCCGACAACTCACACAAAGCATACGGTAATTTGCTACAAGCAGTGGACGCCTTGTCCGTAAACAAACACAGAGCAGCGCAGCTTCTGGCTGACTGGCAGTTAAAAAAAGCTAACGTGGTACAAACACAACTTCCTGTAAACATTTACACTCAGCACTTCAATCAGACAGAGCCAAATCAATTAAAAAGGCTGTAATTGATGTTTTTAGAGCATAAGCATTCCAACGTCTGCTTAATTTTATGTCATTATATCTCCTTTAAACAAAAGGGGATTTTTTTTATTATTGTTTTTTGACTGTTTTTTTTTTTCAACGTAAACCTAACCGTGAACTAAAAAGAGACTGACAGACAGAATACAAGTTTGACAACCCTGATCTAAATTCTCTCCATTTTTGTTTCAACCCATCAGTTGTGCGAACATGTATGTGTTTTTTATATGTGTTGCTGAGCAAGACCTTCTTTATATTGGTGGGAGTGGTAATGCTGATCAGGTCCCCAGAGGGAACGAGAGAGAGGGAGGAAGGTGGGTGGGTGGACGTGAGGACGAATGCACGCTTCAGCATCCTGATGATGCTGGAAGACGTTGAATGGCTGAAGATGAATGAGTGGGTGATGATGGATGAGACGCGTAGGGCTCAGAATCGACCGGCGCCATAAGCTTGGAGGCCGCGTTGAGAAATGACCAACGAAGAGTCTCGGGTGACGGATAAAGAGGGATGGAGGGAGTAGCGGGTGGGCGGGGCACGGGCCAGGCCGTGATTCATGGCCGGGCTGTGACAAGGCAAGATGGAGTGTCTTTAAAGCAACACTTCCATTTACCATTTACTCAGCTATTACCCGGGGGATAGCTTTCTGACGGGTGAGCGTTAACTTGAATTGCCGAGCAGCTGATATCCTTTGCTGTGACTTGGCCAGGATCACAGCTCCCAAGCACAAGGAGACGCCAGTCAAACGCCATATTTATTCTCTTCTAGTTATCAGCTGGAGGAATTTGTTTATTCATTTCATTTGTATAGTGTCAAAGTTGCGATATCAGAACTTTTGGAGCAAGTTAAGGGCCAGCACACTATTAAATAGTAGGACTAAGCAATTTTGCAACTAACTATAAATAAATACATAAATTTAAAAAAATAAAAAATAAAATAAATAAATAGATAAATAAATAGATTAAATAAATAAATAAATAAATAAATAAATAGATAAACATGAATATAGAGGGAAAAAAAGCAAAGTTTACTGACAAACTAAAAATATTTTTTTTCCTCCAAAATTGGAGCCTCTGCGATTTGAAAAGTACAAACTACTACATTATGATGTCAATTTGAATTTGATTCATTGTATAAATATTCTGGCAACAATGCATCAAAACTGGACAAGGTCAACAGTCAATTTTGTAGCAAACCAAACGTCTGCTTAAATCTGAAGCCGACTTTCAAAATGACAAGGAGCCCAACTCGCGCAAAAGAATGACTGCATAACTCACCCGCTTTGTACAGATGGCGTCAGCCAAAGATTCAGGGCCGGGCCACGAGGAGAGGGACGCGGCCGACCAGAACTTTGACTACATGTTCAAGCTGCTAATCATCGGCAACAGCAGCGTGGGAAAGACGTCCTTCCTGTTCCGCTACACGGACGACTCGTTCACGTCAGCCTTTGTCAGCACGGTTGGCATCGACTTTAAAGTCAAGACTATCTACAGGAATGACAAGCGCATCAAGCTGCAAATCTGGGTGAGCCGTAACAGCGTATCACCACCTTTCACGTGATGTCAAAACTGTATTATGGAGCTTTTCTTCTAAAACAAAGCAAAAAAAAAAGCCCATTCCTAAAAAGTCTTATCGCTTCCAGTGCTAAAATGTTGCTTCTTTCTTTGGCTGACAGAGAGAATTTCGCTCTGTGCAGAAGCCAAAAACGAAAAACTGGCAGACAGTGTCTCCTTGCACATTCTATTCTGATACATTTGCTCTCCCAAGGTGCTGAGTGTGAAAACTCAATGTCTACCCTGAACAGTTGTGCAAAAAAAAAAAAAATCACCAAATTTGAACCTTAACGCCTACAAGGCAGGTGGCTAACCACAAGAATGAATTTAATGTTATTTTTGCAGTTCTAGAAAGTTACTTAAGTTTCTAAAATGGCTGCACACAGAACACTTAGTGTTATTTATGTATGTTTATTGGTCTTTACACTTGCTAATCTTTGTGTTCACACCCCCGGAGCTTGACTCAAGTTATGATCTCGGTATGAATATTTAAAAGAAACCTGAAGCAACACGATTGTAGACTCAACGCCGAACTCCCAAATGAACTGTGAAGACGAGCAGCGGCAATTCACGCTGTTGGCAATGAAATGCAATAAAAATATATTACTAAAGACAAAATATGGTTCATTTTAGGACATAAAAGCAAAATAAAAACTGCATGCATAATGTCGATTTATCTTAAAATCAGTTTTTCTTTCGAAACAAGATTTTGATCAACTTTTACCACAAATTGTGGACTATATTTGAAAATAAACTCATTGCATGGCCGTTGAGAAATCTCAAGTTAGATTGATAAAAAATAGATCTCTGCAAACTTCCTTTGTTTTTGTTTTTCGTTATTTGTCCCAGAGATGAAAAATGGTACACCTTTGAAAGAAGATTTTTATTTCCGAAGTTATGTTAACTAGTAAATATTTAAATTCCCACACAAACCTAAATGTCAGTTTGTCACCATTTCTTTTCTCTTCGTTCATAAAAAAAAATCCATCAGTATTTTTTTTTATGAATAAAGCAAAAGATGATTTATAAAACTCCAACAAAGGTGCCATTTTGAAAAAAAAAAAAATTCCAGAGACAATCCAAGCCAATAATATGTGGTGTCGAGTTCACATTGTTTCGACTGTGTCGAGGATAAAATAAATAACACCGCAGGGAAAACAGGTTGGATGGATAATAAATCAACAAAATTGTTCGAAAAAAAACAAATATAGCCTCTTAAATGCCAGTGCTGTAAATTGACTTAAGCCAATAAAAGGCGAGGTTAAAAGGTTCCCGCGTGCAGCCCGGAGGCTTGGAGACCATTGTGGCGCGCCCCCCCCCCACCCTCCCCACCTCTCCTCACCCCAATTTGGCCTCGGCCCGGCCACCGTGCATGTAGCATCAAGTCATTTCTCACGCGGCGCCGTTAATGCTAGTTGATGTTTAACACGCTCCCCAGACAGTACACTTGATGAAATATGCATGCGTTTGAGCGGGTGGGGGGGCAAGTGTGCTTACGATGCAGCCCGACACCCACTAGGACAAGACTCTGCTCACTCACGGCACTCCTGCGAGATGAAAGCAATACATCCTAACACACACACACACTCCGAAACCTCCCTCCCTCATTGGAATGTATTGTGCGAGTAAGCACTCTGCACACATCAGGAGCAATGATCAAATTCCGTTCCAATGGCTTCCACGGGAGCGCTGAAAGCACTCGTTTTTGTTCCATTCGGCGCGGCAACATTAGCATTAGTTTTCATAATGGAAGCGCATATTAAATTCATCTGTTTAAGTCTGCTGTGCCGCCACGTGAAGTGTTCGATGATGATTCAAGTTCCCCAGCAGACTACACATAAAGAAGACAAATAGTGCACCTTCACGACTTATTGTTGCGCTTTGAAAGAAAACAAACAACAGACTGTATCCTCGTGGCACTTTGGGTGGTTGCATCGCTCGTCTCGCGTTTGGAGGGATTTACTTATGTCCAAAAGTCAATCATTCACTTTTCTTTCTGGGGCTCGCCCAGGTTAGCGTGTCGGTTTTTCCTTTTTCCTTTTTTTTTGTATTATTTCGATACTTCAGATAGTCAAACTATTGCTTTGCTGCAGATAACAATTTTATTAATGATTGATAATCTGTCAATTATTTTTGGGGTTTATTTCTGAATCAGATAAAAAAAAAAATCATGTTTTAATTTCCCCTTTATTATGCAGAAAACGCACAAATATGAATGCATGATGATTAGGATTTGTCCGTAAAATTTCAGGAAATCGGCAAAAATCTTGCTTACTTTTTTCCAAAGTAAAAGCAAATCTTTGATTTTGATTCAACACAAACATGAAACATTATTGACCGTTTATAAATTGAAATTCTGACTGTGTACAATTTTAAATTGAAAAAGGCATCTGAATGATTCATCAATGATAAAAAATAATTATCGATTAATTAGATAATCACCGTTTATTAATAGAAAAATCTTTACTGCAGCCTACTGTATGCATATATTTTAAATTGAACCACAAAAACATGGTGCGATTGTCAAGGAAAACAGAAATGGCCACAATCCGCATCAGACACTCAATGCTCTTTTGCTTTCTCGCTTCTTTGTGTTTCCAGGACACAGCAGGTCAAGAGCGCTACCGCACTATCACCACAGCTTACTACAGAGGAGCCATGGGCTTTCTTCTCATCTACGACATCACAAACCAGGAGTCTTTTGTGGCAGTACGAGACTGGTAATCTCTTCCCGGTTCAGGTCAATGTCTTTGGCGCAGGTACAACATTACATTATTAACATTCTTGTTTCCCAGGGGAACGCAAATCAAGACGTACTCATGGGAAAACGCCCAAGTGGTGCTGGTTGGCAATAAGTTGGACTTGGAGGAAGACAGGGAGGTTCCCACCCAAGACGCTCAGAAACTCGCTACAGAACTAGGTCAGTGCACGAAAACATGCATACAAGTCCTAAACTCACTGAGGATTTCTTAATAACTGTCATTGTGCGGTCGATGCATAGTTGCACATTTTGTTTGTATGTCTAGCAATGGTCTAGATGTGTCAAAACAGAAATTCTAACGATGCTTGTATGCTAACGACTGATTATGCTAATTAGTATATAAGCACCTTGTGTCTGATAGGTTAAAAAGTGACACATTTTGTAAATCAGGGACAATAACTTTCCTGCTCCCCTAAAAATAATGATTTTGCAACTTATGTACAAAAGTAGTAGCAGGATACTGTTTCTAAATCCTAGCGTGATGAGCTAAAATGCTAATAAGCGGCCATTTTGTAAATTCTTCCCCCCCCCGCCCGGTAGGCTTTGAGTTCTTTGAGGCCAGCGCCAAAGAATGCATCAACGTGAAGCAAGTTTTTGACAAGCTTGTGGACGTCATCTGCGACAAGATGAACGATAACGTCAACGGTGACGCTTCTCCGTCGCTTGCTCTCAAGGGAGCCGGCCTGAAGGACACGACCCGCAGCATCCAGGGGGGCTGTGCATGCTGATCGCCCAAAACATTATACTTCTTCAATCGAGAATACCAAAGAGTTGCTTTGCAAACACGTGCCTTTTATCTTGCCACTTTATTATTTCTCACTTGTGTGTGTGTGTGAGTGTGTGGAAACAGGCACCTGTTGTCGCAGGCAAACACATGGACCAAACCTGAGAGAAGTGGGGATCGCAGTAGTTGTGTTATGCTACCCCCTTGTGGCTGCGTTAGGAAGTTGCATGACTGTGACGTCAAGGTACAAGTGTGCTGGGGCTCGTTGCTGACAATGATTTGGTTTTTTTTTTTACTGTAAATGGCCCAAAAATATTTCTTTAGCCATGTTTTTTTTTCTCTCTGCCTTCAAATTGAGGAATTTAAAGATTGCTTTGCAGCATGTTTGTTGTCATGTTTTGGAATAAAACACTTAATATCTTATTTCATTTGTATTTGTTTTACATTGTTGTAGATTTTATTACCAAAATGAGGGTTTTAGATTTTACGTTCTCAAAAAGTTGGCCCAGCACTATAGATAGATCTTGACCTCATTTCAGTTTATTTAGGAGAATTTAGTTTACTGTTTATTTTATTGGCCTCCAATTTGAAGTGACCCAGTTGACGTACTCCAGATAAGAAATCTTTTATAGGTAAGTCAATATTTCTAATTTCACCGGGAATCAGCTGTAAATGCTTGTGGTTGTGTTGTAAATGTTGCCATGTCTGGAAGGACTTTGACCACCAGGAAATGTTACTTATCTGCCAAGCAAAAAAAAAAAAAAAAAGTCAGTGACGTACAGGGCTTGAACTCCTTTCTCCTCCCCTATCTACATTATATGTGTGTTAAACCAGAGAGAAGATAAAACAAGTCACGGAAACTTTTTGCTGCACACACTCCTGATTGATCGACACAACTGCGGCACCGGTATGAACTCTGTTATATTTTTTTGATGTGGCTGTATTGTGGAATAGTTGTCAGGCGAAGTTCAGAAATGATATTTTCTCTTAAAGGTTCAGGTATAACATGGGTAAATTGTTTCTACAGAAACATGCCACTTTGAGTTGGCAAACTGTGAAAGGAACTATGACAACTTCAAATAAAAAAAAAAAGTAACTTTTACTTTTTTGAATTGAACCACTGAAATAAATGATAGTAGTTAAAAATAATGCTGGTTGATGGGTCCGAAAATTTCATGGCCATCCATAAAACCCAGATAAATCCTCCTAAGCAATTGTTATTTTCAACACCATAGCTTAATTTAGTAGCATTACATTTATAAATAAATTCAGCTTTGTTCTATTATTCCAGCTTTTTTCTTGTAATGTTACAATCAAATTCTAAAAAAAATCAAATTTCCTTTCTTCACCTCCATTTACAATTATAACATTTTATGATTATTTTGTATGACTTTATCTCATAATATTTCAACTTTATTCTTGTCACAATATTTTTACTATGTTAATGTGATTTTTTTCCCCCTTTATTTGATAACTTTACTCTTTTCTCATATCACGGTGTTATTTTGGTAACTGTCTAATTTCAAAAAATCTTTAAAAATCTTTAAATTTCACCCCAAAATACAACTTTTCATGATAAAAAAGTCCAAATATTAAGAAAAAGGTAAACTCATAATTCAGTTCTTTTCCCTGTTCCGCAATCTTCAAACGATTTAGGATGCTGACGACATGGAAAATATTTTACTGTTTCTTTGGACACAAATTTACCAAGTAGGTTGCTGATGTCATTGCCAGTCAGAGCGGCCATAAAGCCGGAAAAAAAAGATACCTATAAAATTCTTTACGCCGGGATCAGAGGATAACAAAGTTGTATAAGTTCAAGAACAAGGTGTGTTTTATGACATCACTGTGCTGCCTGCTTCGTGACCAATACCTCTCATTCATCATTAATGATTATTTTATCGGATTTGTTATCGAAGGCCACTTGAATAAGTTGAGCCAGATCACAAGGGCCTTAACTTTTTATCAACTTTGATGAGAGCCTCCTTTATCTGCGTGAATACTGCGGAGTGGGAAAAAGACACGTAACGCCGCTATCTTAATTATTACAGGGGGGAAAAAAAGTGAAATACAACTGAACTGTGGTTGGACCAGAGTGAGCCCAATTACCATTAATGGTAATAATAGCACACATTGAGAATGACTCCTATAAAGCCCCAAACTGTATGGGGGTCCAAATTAGGTCCAATTATTATTTGTTTATTAGTTGCCAATTATTTCAGTAAAACACTGCCATAGGCCGACGTTTTGATCCCATGTTTTCTCTCTTCTTCCTCGTTGCTTTATGTACTGTATAAAATATGTGCTGCATGATGAGGTAAAACAAATATCCACAAAAGCCTACAAAAGTTGCCAGGAGTGGAAGGGGAAGCCCCTGTTTGCTCATTTGTCTAGTTAATGTCTAACTAAAGCAAATGTGAGCAATGTCGATCGACTTTTGTTCACTTCCTTCAACTTGTATGAAGGCAGACAAAAATCTTGAATTATTGAGGGGTTTTTTTATCTTTAAAAATACCTGAAAAATATCCTGGTGATAGTTGACTTATTTTAAGGATAGTCACTCCATAGATTTAAAACTAACAACCTGTGGATCACCACTCCCGTTCTTTTTTTCAGTTTTTTTCTTTTTTTCTTCTCTCAACAGTTTGAAAACATCCGCCAAGATGTGTTGCACAAGTTTTCTCAAAATGATGATGTTCATCTTCAATGGCACCATCTTTGTAAGTTGATTGTCAAGTTAGCTTGCAAACATCACATGACCAAACTTGCTAATGCATCACGAGTGCTTTTGCTGGATTTTCAGGTAGCAGGTGCTGCCATCCTTGGAGTGGGCATTTGGGTGAAGGTGGACAGCAACTCCTTCCTGGGAATCGTGGATAGCGTGGAGGAACTTCCGTCGGAGATTTCGCAGGTGACCAACGTGGGCTACCTACTCATCGGCGTGGGTTCCGTGCTGTTGGTTATCGGTTTCCTGGGCTGCTGCGGTGCCGTCAAGGAGAGCAGGTGCATGCTGCTGACGGTAAGTATCCGCAATTAAATTGGATCAATTAGGAATTGCAAAAATTGATTCTTTACCAAATGTTCAAAACTTTAGGCGAGCACATTATTTTTGTTTTTGCTACTTCCTGGTTCATGGATGATAGAATTAAGATCTAAAATGGTACCATTTTGACTTCATTTCCATTCTCCTCTTTCAGTTCTTCAGTATCGTGCTGATCCTTTTCCTCATTGAGGTCGCCGGTGCGGTGCTGGTGCTTGTTTTCAAGGATGTGGTAAGTCAAAGTAACACAGTTAAGTTGCTTGGAAGATGTTCTGAGAATGTGTTCACAATATCCAGGCAGAAGAACTCTTTAAAAGTCTCGAAACTGAAATCCACAAGAGCCTCGCTTCCAAGTACGGAGAAGACGAGACCTTGACGTCACTGTGGAACTACACCATGGCGGGGGTAGGACTACCATTTTGACTTGTCATTATTAGACATGACTAATGTTAATTCTGTCTTCACAGTTCCAGTGCTGTGGATACAAGAACTACACCGATTTCGACGGCTCCCCCTTCCAAGACATGAATGGAAACTTTTATCCATCGCAGTGTTGCAACGGGATGTCAGTCGGCGAAGCGTGCAGCCAGTCGTCGGCGCAAATGGCCGCAGAGCTGCAGGTGCTTTGGCGACCACTCATTTGGTGAGTTTTCTTCTCATTAGGTTGCTTGAACATTGTCATCTCTCCGCCAGTTGGTGGATAGCTGCCTCAACAAGCTGCTGCAGTTCATTGAGGAAAACACACCCGTCATTGCAGGCGTGGCTCTCGGAATCGCCGCTCTTGAGGTATAAAAACACAAATAAATATTCAAAACTATTTAGAAGAAGAATTCAATCTTGTTTTTGTTAGAAAAACAACAACAAAAAACTTCTCACACCATTGTTGATCTTATTTGCAGATTGCTGCCATGGTGGTTTCAATGGTTCTCTACAAGGATATTGGCAATAAAGCAAGATGATCACTTTTAGATTTGATAAAAACAGATGATAATTATTTAGCTCGTTTGTCCTTCTGGTTTGTGAGTGTCTCAGGGATTGACAGGGATTTATTTATGTTTCAATGGCTGTCAGGAAAATAATTTAAAAAAAAAAGTCTTACATTGCCAATATGCTAAGTGTATTAATCACTTTAAGAAATAAAAGAGAACTTTCTTGTTCAGTTTGCACATCGACTACGTTGACATGTTGTCAATATTCGGGCTAAAACAGCGACGCACTTGTAACATTTGAAGATGCACAGCATGAAATGACAACAATACTCTCATATTATTCTTTTTTTTTTTCTACCTTGTTACATTGTTGATAATTATTTTGAGCAATCTTTGATGTGCTCATGAATCGTCATTAATTATCATTACTTACGACACTCCTACAATATGTAAAATCATTAAAGCACTTTACAACATGTAGTATACGAGTCATGGGGTGTGTGCTCATTTTATTGTCCCGATCAATCTTGTGGGTTTGAACGTTTCACAGTTGATCACATAAGCTCTTTCAATCAATGCACTTTGGTGGTTTTTGTAGTTCCTGTATTTCTTTTAAATCTCCTGACAGCTCGCAGCTTTTGGGAATGCTAGCATAAGCTGCTGGACATTTCAATCAAACTAGACAAACAACATTATGACTCCAAACATATTTTGGAGGAAAAATAAATTAGTTTCATGAGTGATGTCATTTTCAGTTGACTGCAAATGGCCAATTGAGATGGATAAAGAAAATGGGTGGATTTTGCTGCTTAATTCATTTTCCACAAATGCATTTACAAATATTTGGGACTGTGATGCTAAAAAAAGAAATAAAATTAACAATACCTCCGAACTAAATGTTAAAGAACAACTAAAGTAATATGTATGAAAAAAATACTGTACTGTTTAAAAGAACAAAAAAATTACAGTCAGGTCAATTACAGTAGGAATTGTTCTTGTGTTTCTAATATTTCAACTTAGAGGACAAAAGAGGGCCAAAATATGCTTCTTCTGACTACAAAACTCAACTCAATTGAATTGCTAAGGATATTTTTCAATTAATATCTCCATAAACTGCACAATATTATCTTTATAGCGCCACAATTTGATTGAACTCTTTCATTGAAGCAAGACGGTAATTGGAATCATGTGTTTGCAGTGCCCTCTAGTGGACACAGTGTTGTTAGCATTCTGACCTTCTTGCTTGCGACGACATGGATCACATTGATGTATGGTAGGTTCTGGTAGGTCTCCTAACACCTGTAGACCTCCATGAGAAAGTTAAACAGTGCCACTGTTGGATCTTTGACGGTCCGTCGTGTGATCAGGTCACGGTGTGTGGACCACACTGAAGTGTAATGCAGTAATAATCATGTCAGCATTTGTTCTTGCTGTTGTGGGAAGCAGGAGGTCACATAAAGTCATTATGGCTTTACAGCCTTCAGCGCGTGAGAACGCCAGACGAGGCGTGACGCCGCACGTTAAGACCCTGATAGCTTAGTACAATCAACCTTCTCCGCTTTTACATTTACCTTTCGTACACTATGTTTAAAAAATAAATAAATAAATAACACATTTGTACCTTTTTTTTGTCATTACGCAAAACAAAACATGATGAAACTCTATAAAATCTAAATAGAATAATATTAAAATAAGACTACATTTTTATTAAAGAAAAGACAGTTCAGTTGAATTGAACTTTTTTATTACCCTACAGTTGCATTTAATATTTTAGTAATCGTTCTTTTTAAACTTTGATGTATTTTCCTTTTTTTTTCATTTTTATTTCTGTCATGATTAATTATAGTTTTGTTCTCCTTCATCCAGGTGTAATGTTCACACTGTGTATATAATGTCAGAGTGGCTTAGTATTGCATAACAAATCTGCTTTATTTCTTGAATGAACACGTATGCCTACTATTCCACTGTAATCTAATGTTGGCTCCAACAGTGGTACTTGCACAGGTAAGGAACTCATTTGTTTTGCTATTTGCCATATATATGTTTTTCTTTTTTTGTTTGTTATCCTGAAATTGCTGCCTGCCTTTTGAAGCTCGCTGTGATGTCTGCTGCTGTGTGGGAAATGTGACAC
This sequence comes from Syngnathus leptorhynchus, assembly GCF_054491065.1. NCBI lineage: Eukaryota > Metazoa > Chordata > Actinopteri > Syngnathiformes > Syngnathidae > Syngnathus > Syngnathus leptorhynchus. The sequence continues at coordinate 13,718,346 of NC_141199.1, read as the reverse complement.
CTTCTTTCCTTTCAAGTGCAGGTAAGAGCCACCATTGTGTATAAAAGCACTCCTTCCTTCACTTTACCTCAGCACTGACAGCAAGGTCACCATTTGGGTACCTTGGACCAAACCACCTCCCTAGAATTGTTGTTTTTTTTCTCTGCCATTTTGCATTTAGTTTGATTCAAATCGTGTCTATATTTTTTGTGAATGAATTATTTATTCATCATGATGTTGCAGATGATCATCGTGGTATTATTCTCTACTTGGGCGGCGTCTTTCCCATTCCCTCGCAACGCTTTAGAGCACACCCGAAAAGTGTCAAAAGTTGATTTTGAGTCGTCCGGCGCTGGACCCGGCGAGCCTGTCCGTGGCCTAGTGAGGGTACTGCAACTGGATCCCCGCACTCTGACCCGGTCCAGACTTTTTGGAAGGACAGGCCAGACCCGGAGCGCCAGACCGCCCTTCCCCGCCTTCCTGTCTCACGGGCGGCCCGGACCGGCCCTCAAGGCTGCTGAGAGCCCGCTGTACCACCTGCAGCCTGAAAGACCACTTGAGACGGAGCACAAGAAAAAACAAGGCCTTCACATGTGGCAGAGGGCCGTCGATAAAGGAGACAAGATGCCCGTGTCTTTGCCCGCCAATCTTAAGGATGCCAAACAGACATGCGCTGCTGTTCATTTCATCCAGGTAACGTCCACCACACACAATTTGATTTTCTTTCTCACAGGAAAAAATGAAAGTAGAAATTGTTTAGATGGCGTAGTCGCTAGGACAACTGGCCTCACACTTCTTGAATTCTGGGTCTGTAGCATCAAAGAAATTTGAAAACATCTGGGAAAAAAAGACCACCACTGCCCCCTACTGTAGTCTATGTGCAATTACACCACATTAATCACAATAATATTTTTTTTTTCCATTTATTACGCAGTAGGACTATATTCTGTTCTTGGCTTATTGTTTTGACTTGGTGTGAATATTGCCAAATATTAATAATGCCTTAAATCTGTGTACCTGCCAACCCAGCGAGTGACAGCAGTAGGCTGCAGCACCGTGAGCGTCCACAACAAGCTGTGTTTCGGCCAGTGCAGCTCCCTGTTCGTCCCTGTCGAGGTGGACCCGGCCAGCAAGGGGTTCCGCCAGCGCGCTCCCTGCTCCCGATGTGGCCCCTCCAAGGCCCGCGCCGTCACTGTGCCCCTGCAGTGCGGCGCCGATGAGGTCCGCCAGCGCCGAGTGATGCTGGTGGAGGAGTGCAAATGCGAGACGGGCCGTGAGGAGAAGAACCCAGAGGAGGCTTCACCACATTTGTGAGTGCTTTACAAAAGAATTGAGGAGATGGTGCAGTATGAAGTCATCATTATTCTCAATGTCATCTCACCTCCATTATACGGAGAAAGTCATTCTAATTGGGATACTCTGAATTATGCAACATCTGCACCATCAAATGAAATGTTTTCTGAAACTGCCCCGCCAGGTAAGGTTGTTTTGTACAAAACCCTGAAAATTATTTAACCCTTCCCCAAAATTTTCTTTTATTTAGTTTTATTCATTTGACCCATATTTTGGGTGTACAAATACCCCCAAAAGTTGAAATCTATGTTTTTCTAATTGACTGTCTAAAGTCTGAACATGTTGTTCAGAAGGTTAACGATGTTTATTCAAGCTAAACACTTTCCAGACAGTCCACAACGGACATGTGTCTACGTTAAGACGACCTTTGACGTTTCCAGAGGGAAATATTGTGATCCATTAAAAACAAAAAAAAGAGATTGTTCCACCCGCTCTTTGCCTCTTCTTTTCTTGCCAACTCTGAATTAAAAATGCAATTTAGTTTGTATGCAAAGCTCTAGTGAGAACATAAAGAGGGCTTGTTGTTGTAACTCCCCCCTCCCCTCCCCTTCCCTCTTTCAACATCTCCACTCCTGCATGCAAGTTCTCAGCTCCTATGTTTTATTAAAAAGCCTCATTCTGCACACTTTTAGCACATCACATTTCCAAGTGAGAGCAAGGCCTGGGTACTTAGCAGTAAGCAAACATAATTGTTTCAGCATGCTTCCCCTTGAATTATGTATAGGAAGCACCTCTTCTCATGGCCAATCCTCCTTTCAATGGAGTTGTGGGAATTTGAGCATCATTCACCACAGATGCGCTTGAAACCGGAGGGTGCGCTTGATTATGTGCTCCCATAAAACCTATTATTCATTTATAGCCTGGCACCTGGGTTTGGTAAAGTGAACTCATCCCCGCACATGCCGACATGGACTCCCAGAGGAGCGTCAAAAGAAGGGGGCTCTTTACGTCGCCTTGGCACGCCGTCCCAATGCCTGCTTAGGCGGCCATTTGCATTCACGCGGGGCTCTCGGCAAAAGTGAAAGCTCTCATTTGCGCTGCGGGTGGTGAGGGCGGGGGGGGGGGGCATTGAGTTACCCCAGATTGCATTAGCATGTGATTAGCATTTTGGGTTGATGGCTATATTTTTCAAGATTGATGGGACAAATATTTGCTCAGGTCTTAAAGAGGAGGAATTAGGTGCCACTTGTTTTCAACTCAAGGCTCGTATTTTTTTAAATTCCCCACAGTCAACTTTCCACAGAAAAATCATCTGCGTGTGACTCGTCGTTCCTTTTGTCTCTCGATCCCGAAAAAAAAAAAAAAGAGAGAGAGGGAGCTTGTTGGTGGAACAAACAAGGTGCAAACAAGAAAGCGCACCACTTAGCGCGACAGATGTCAGGCCTTTTTTCGCAGAGCACTCCTGCGTCATTAAGGACGGCCTGGTTCCCATGGCGAAGGGGAACGCAAGGAACGAAAAAATCAGGAGGGGGCCCGGTGCCAAGTCCGCCGCCTCGGGGATCAGATCAGCGTCACAGGGTGCTAAGTGGCCTAGTTAGCGCTTTAAAACAGCACAATGAAGCTGCCTGCTCTGAGCGCCTTTTAACTGTCACACATGCAACTTGCTGGGAAGAGTGTGTGGTGTGTGTTTGTGTGTGTGGGTGTGGGGGGGGGGGGGGGGGGTCAAGGTGGAGCGAGGTCACACCATGATGAAGATATTGAGGCCTATAACTTCAATGAGTCAGACTCAAGCTATTCACACTAAAAATGATGGGTCGGAGTTTGTTTTCCTGACCAACTTGCTGTCGATTTTGAGTCGATTAGGTTACCTTGATTCAAGAGTTGTTTTTTTTTTAAATATAAACAGTATTATTTGACGTATTTTAAGGTACTGACTTGACCCCAGAACTAAATAAACTTGTAAGACACCAAAGTACACACTTTATTCTTTATCCTCTGCGAGGAACAGAGCTCCAAGAACAGCACGGTTCTGACTTATACTGCCCCCAAGTGGCCACGTTTGGCACACCAGAAGGAACAGCAAAATGGCTATTTAACGAATGCAAGTAATGATTTGTGATTTCATTCCTTTTTATTTGATATCATAAACACCTGATCTTATAAAGCAAATCAAGTTTTTTTCAACAAAATATTATTTGTGGTGTGCTGAGGGAATTTAGAATGAATTGGAAACTTTGCATGCCGCTGAAGTGGAAGACTTCTTTCATCCACTAGGGGACTCTATTGCTTCTAAATCGGCCCAGTGCTCTGGACCAGATTTAGGAGATTAACCCTTGGATATGGCACGAGGAAGTGAAAGCAAACAGTGGTCCAGCTTGCACTCAGTCAAGGAATTGTTACAATGGAGCAGCAATAATATTAATGTCATGTTCAGTCATTCGCCACTCGCCAGACGCCATCTTGTCACCTACATTCCCCCAGTGATGTTTTAGTGCTGGAGGTGTCAGGTTCTGGCCGTCAGGGTGTCTGGACCACGGCTAAGTTCTGCCTCCCCACTGATGCGGCGCTACATGCCCAGTGTGTGGTGCGAGTCTGGACCAGCTGGCCAGAGTTGGCTTTGCTGGCGAAAGTACCCCGGACCAAGGCTGCCAGCCTTTCTGTCTGGATGCCAGCCAGCCAGCCAGCCCGCCAGCCCACCAGGCTGCCTGTTGGCTACAGAGCTCGACGCAGTTAGGTGAGACCTGGTGATCTGGACCACATCAAAGTTTGTCATTGGTGATGTCCTTCTTTGCTTTGACCACAGTGTTTAGACCACAACTACCAGGTTAAAAAAAAACAAAAAACGTGTGATTCTTTTGCCACATATGAGGAAAAAAAGGTTTTCAGTGAAGAAGTCATATGTAAAATTTGTTTTGTAAAAGCTGAGAAGTTTTTTTTTTATAGCACCATCCAGGGTTCATTCGTCTGGTTGCTCTTCAACTGTTATTTGGTAAAGCATTTAATGTTTTATGAAAACAAAAAAACTATATATACTATTGCAGCTGTGAAAATACTGCATTTGATCACATTTGCTACTAGTTTGAAAATCAATATTATCTTTTAATATTAGTTCTCATAAAGAAAGGCACTTGTGACACATGCCCCGCCCACTCTTAAGGCTCACTTCCTTTTTTTTTTTTTTTTTTTCATCTCAACCTCAATCAGGCAGGTAAGCAGTGTAGGCCTCATCCCTGACTTGATTGTTTGTCAGGTTCTGTTGTCACCCAGCGTCTAAAATGGTTTCAATTGATTCAAAGCACCTGTAGCTCAAACTTCACTTTCTGGAACTGGATTTCCCATCTCTGCACTAGCTCCTTTGTCTCGCTGAGGCAAAATTAGCTAAATAGACAATTAGCTGAACGATATCAGCTTCTTACTAGCCAGATATGGGTTTGTGCTGTCAATCAGCAGCCCAAAAAGCTCCACACAGACCCCCCACGGGGAGCAGTAGATGCTGTCAGCCGGCCCGTTTGCATCCATTTCGGATATATAACGGCCCAGATAACTCCCAGAGGTCGCCTTGTGGAAATTTAAAAGTTGGACATGGAAAGATTGGGAGCACCGAACTTCCAGCGAGGAGGCCGACCCTTCAGCCGAGTGGGGCACCTCCTTTTCGGAATAGGCGGCGGAGGGAGTACCCCATAGGTGGACTTCAGGAGAAATGTAAGTTAAAATAACTCTACAGATTTCAATTGAATGTATTTGTATGTTTCTTATGCAAGAAAACAGACAGACGTGACAGAAACGGCATCTTAGCTGCAGGGGTTGCTGGTTTTTTGCTCTTTTAAGACAGCCATGGAAAGTCAGAAGTTGAGCTATTCACATTTTGAAGTTGGTTGCTCTCCTTTATTTTTGACATTATAAGCATCTGTACAATGTTTTCCAATGGACAAAAAACTCAAGTGACTCCCACCAAGACATGAAAAGAGGGGCAGCCAAATTCCCTATCAAAAGTGGGCCTTTGTGATCCCATTAGTTATTTCAATATTTCTCCAAAATGAATGGATAAAATAGAAAATGGAAATGTTCATATCCATCATCAAAAATGCCTAAAGTCATATTGTTAGTGATACATGGTCTTATTTCTAAATTAAAGCAATTTTCAGCAATAAAAAGTTAATATATATATATATATATTTTTTTTTTTTTTTTTTCTTTTTCATGGACTATTAATACTTATTTTTCCCATTTTCATTTTTCATTAAATTTTTTTGTTTTTTGGCTTGTTGCTGCTTAGCGGCAGCAGGCGGAGGGGGATGTAGATGATGATCCTGGACGATGATGATGATGATGATGATGATGAGAATATGTTGCTATGACAGGTGTGTTCACATGCCTTGCAGGTGATGTCTCTCATGCTCACTTAGCTAATGAGTCCAATTAAAGTAATTAAGAGCTGGCACGGGGGAAACCAACCCCCCCCCCCCCACCACCACACACACACACACACCTCCATTCTCCCTCTGCTTGGTCACATCAACATAACAACACGGATCCTGCGCCGTTCCATGCTCATCAACTCTTTCTCTCCTTTCTATTGTCTCAGCGTCTTCCTTTTCGTCTTCCTCCTGCGGGTGCATCGCATTCCGTGACTCTTTAAAAGAATCATGAAGACTAAAATGAGCACACACTTCACATGCACTTAGGAGACCCTTCTTTTCACAGTGGTGGGCAAAGAAGAGGGCCTGATGGAGAAAGAGCGAGGTTCAAGAGGGTGAGGGGAAGATGCCAAACTCGGCCCTAATGAGGGGAGAGATAATTGTTTTGTTTTGTTAGGCAGGAGGGGCTGGGGGGTTAAAATGACATGCCACACATGGTTTTGAGATGACGTGCAAATGGAGGGGTGGGGGCATGTGGGCTTCATACAAAGGTGGGGAATAGAATAAGTCCTAATTTACAACCCAGCGGGGAAACTATGGCTTTATATCAGCAGATTGGGGAGTTGCAAGGCCTAAGAATCGGAGGGTCAAAAAATGAAAAAAAAAGTGTTTCCCCACTATATCATAATACACTTAGTGTAATTTATACAGGAGCTGGTGTAGGCTTCAGCTCACATCCTGACACTCACACACACCTCCTGTAAACTAAAAACATTGGGACAACATAACTATAAGACACAAGTTTTGAATTCCTGGAACTGATCAACTCTAGATAGATTAAATTGATTAATGTTTAATCATTTACTACTAATCATTTTGATTGAGTCTGTGACCCATTCGTTCCAATTGTTAACCAGACTCTCAAGTGTTGGCATGTTACACCTTTAAGTCTCATCAGGTATCATGAATCATGTGGGGGGGAAAACAATTATGTCCAGAATGTATAATAATAATAATAATCATAATAATAATAGACATTATAGATAGACACTTATTTTTCCATAGATTTAATATGGTCTTCTGAGGAGTTTATATAAAAAAACGTATGCTCCCCTTCTACCAATATTCTGGATAGAAAAGTCAACCATATGGAGGACATTAAAAATAACTGCACCATTCAATTCACCCAACCTTAAACAAAAAATCCATGTCCCTCTCATAAAAGAAGCTCACTGTCAAAATAAACATTCACATATTAATCACTCAGTCCCATAAATTATGATAGTGACAAGGGCTCACATCTGGTGGACATAATTTGTCCTGCCACATCTGCTCACATTTATAAAAGTGTATAAAAGTTTGATTTTATTTCTCGGAATGTGACAGGCGCGCGAAAAACACCTTTGAGGAGTCGAACCGAGAATACGACTTTGATGTGAACCCTGGATTTTCTTCATGAGTCTGCAATTTATTTATTTTTGACAAAAATGAAACAGGACAACTTGGCTTTGACTTTTTTTTTTTTATCACATTTGGGAAATATAGACACACAACTTTAGTGACCTTGCTTGCATAGGGAGGAAAAAAAAAAGAAAACACCAAAATGACATCTGAGCACACATTGGTAATCTGGCGACTCGCAGCAAATTATGCGGGTGGGCTGTGCTTTGCGAGCCAGGGTGGAAGGAGAATCAGCTCCAGACGCCTGTCACCTCCCCCAAGAAGATAGACGGCATCATTACACAGCCACCATCATGCTGTAGCTCATCTGGAATCATCCAATCATCATGACTTGAAGCTGAATTTGACACCACTCTCACTTTCTATTATTTATTTTGCAATTCATCAACAGCCATAGAAATAATGGGCCGCAGTTAGTCAAATGGCCAATTTTCATCTGTGGTCATTTTGTCTGATGTTACTAGGCAACCTGGAATGAATAGATAACAGCGACGGAGATTTGCCAAATTGTTCAGCACGGCAATAACGTATCATAATGTAACACTGTGCTGATTTACTCTTTACGCGTTATTGCAGGATACATACGAGTTAGCTACTCTGCATTTTAGGGCAGATGGAGTAGCCGCCCCTCCAGACCACCAGATGCTGATGTTTTTCCCTTTATTTGCCCTGTGGAATTAATATTGGCCAATCTAACGCCAAGGGGTTCGGTTTATAGTTGTCAAATTTGTACAGATGTCCAAATTTGCCATAGTCTCTCACTAACCTAGTCAGTAGAGTCAATAATTGTATGAAAAGCACCTCATGGTTATAAAAAAAAAATGAATTTCAGAGTATAGGAAGACCCCTAATATAATGATAGCAATATCTTATATTTCAATGTTGTTAGAGGTGAAAACATTTGTAAAAAACAAAAAAGTGACAAACATGATTTGCCTCTGTAGGCCACATAAGTTAATTTTGCAAGTATCTATTTACCCCTTCAAAATAAAAAACTGATAAACCCCCAATATGGCTTTTTCCTCCCAAAAAATAAGAAGTTCACCCCCCTGCAAAATTTAAAAAAAATATTGTAACAAATCTCTGGAAAAAATTATTAAATTTGCTTTCGGTCCAATGTAATAGAAGAACCATGTTTATAATTTCATCCATGTTCTTGGAAAATCATTCAAGGCGTATGAATACCTGTTGCCCATTTCTGTCCTACATTGTGTTCCGTTTCTAATTAACTCCATTTTACACTTGTACGACTTTTAACAATGTTAAAAATGAGGTGCTTTACATTATGCGCTTGGCAGTAAATTCAATGAGTTTCATTGCTTTTACATCTGCTCGATAGCATTTATATGAATGTTACTGTAAACATTTCTTTATCATTGATAAAGAGTATATGACGCCCACAGTTTGACCTTGAACTAACTTTATTTTTTGTTGCTTCATATGGGAAAAATGTGAACACATTGGATGTTTACCACAGTCTGACTTTGGCTAGCCCAACATACCTAATGGAGAGCTTTAATAGCAAAAATAAATTGGCTATAAAGTCAAACTATTGTATATCGTCTCATAATCTTTTAATCGGTGTTTTTGGAGGACTTTTCTGCCATTGGTGTTTTGTCAACCAAACAACCAGACATGTGTGTGTGACTGCCAATATTTTGCAAGAATTGTGTTGCATAAATTCTGCCTAGCAACAAGTGACCACGTAAGCATGTGAGATGACCGCAAACTATAATCTACCGGTTAAAAATGGTGTTTTATCATATAGACTGCATACTGCCCTGATAGTCTTGTTGGAGACAATATTGGAAGTAATAAAAATAAATCTGGCAGTAAGGGAGAGTACTGGATCTTTTTCATATAAAACAGCAGTGATACATCGTAATAGATATGTCCCACCTTGCCAGCCTCTCAGACTCAAGAAGAGTGTGCCAGTGTGAGTAAAAGAAGATTGCAGTGATGCTGCAATGAGATTGTGTGTGTGTGTGTCTTTTTTTTGGGGTACAGAGGAGGGGTGCAGGTGGCACGGAGCTGGCGTGGGCCCGGGCTCTCTGTCCCCTGGCTGTGCCAGGCTCCATCTGTCATCAGCAGGAACATCTGCAGCCCAAGGTGCCCTTGTCGCCCAGCGTTAGAGTAACGAGTTTGGCGTTTCCATTAGGCCGTCGCCTGCTTTGGCGTCGGCCAAGAGCGTGGCATTTTTTGGGTGCGAGCTTGTGGGTATCTAGATAGCAGGACGAGGATGAGAGAGCAAGCTGGAGATTTGTTTGTGTGTGCGTGTGTGCCAGAACAACATGGCAACGCGGCACATTGACCCAGCTGGGATGAGCCGGCATGTCGAGTCATGTCCCCTCCTGATGAGAGCCGGTGCCCAACGCGCTCATGCCACTGCCAGACCTCGGCTCTCTTCTCCTCACCCAGCCTCACATCTTCCCGTGCCCCATCTGTCCTCCCCCTCCCGCCCTCTCTGGTCCCTCACTCACCTCTCTGCCATCCTTCCTTTCCTCCCCCCCGTGCTCCTCACACTCGCTCTCCTCCGCATCTGAGCTATTCTCACTTTTTTTTAATCTTCCTGTTCCCAGAAAACAGATGGTACTTCTTTCCCGCTTCTTTTCATCCTCGTCTCTGTGCATCTCCCCCTCCCCTTCTCCCCTCCCCATCCTGTTCCTAACCTCCATCCCTCCTGCCGCCTTGTTCCTTGTTTCATCAGCATCACTCCATTGCGGCCTTTCGCTGATGTTTTCTTTCTTGGAAATATCTTTTGCACATTTTGGGATTCCTTCAACAATCAGTACGTCAACAGAAATAAAAAAAATATAGAGTGACAAAAAGGAATTGGTAGCTAAACAAAAGAAAAAAGCAGTCGTGCATGGAAATTTTAAAAGGAAATGAAAGCAAGCTCCAAAACGAATTGTCCACCCAAAATAAGATTGAAATCTAATAAATCAATTCACTGGCATGCTATATTTGAGTGACTATTTTGAAATAATAAACATAAAATTAATTCATAAAATATTAAAAAGAATTTTTAATAGGATTTGATCATCGAAACGATATTATCAACTTCTGTTCCCTTGTTTTGACCAGATTAATGTTGCCTGGAGTTGTTCCATTGTAGCAGATTCCCCATTCAACAACTTATTCAAATATTTTTCCATATTTAATTTTGACAGCTGCCATCATGATGCATTGCTTTGGACAGCAAACTAGTTGAGTATCAACAGATTGTGCTTTGCGCTCGACTGGGCACGAAAATAGGTCCCCATAGTAGTTGATTGACTCAACAGCACCTCTGCTGGTTGCAACCTGGTAATTAACTCTCAACTCAGTTGCCTCAACATGCCAACGCGGTGGTGTTGTGCTTGGCACAATCGCCTCACAGTTGAGAAGGTCGCAGGTTCAAATCTCAGGACCTCCTGTGTGGACTTGGCACATGGGTTTTTCTCATCCTACCACATTCCAAAAACATTCATTGGCGATTCTAAATTGTTCGTAGGTGTGAACGTGAGCGTGCATGATTATTGTGTGTATTGGCTTGAGACCAATCCTGGTTCACTAATGTGAACAAGCCCTATGGAAAACTCATGTATAGATGCCCAAATATGTAATTCAGAATCTATTTCAAACATAATTGATCAAAGTGCAAAAATTTGCTCAAGGTTCCTGAAATTAGAGGATGGGATTACTATTAAAAAAAAAAACGGCACGATTTATATGGAATATTGTGTAGCTTTTATTTGACTTTTGATTTCTCCTTAATGTGCTGGTCAGGCTTCCACAGTGCACGACGTGGCTGCTGTTTGTGTTTGCAAACACATGGTGGCTCTAACGAGCAGCAATCTGTCTGCACATTAATGAAGCAGAGCCTTGGCTGCAATTGTGTCAATTACCCGCAGAATACTAATCAGAGCAGCACCCAATGAGACAAGATGGCAATATTCTTCTTTTTTTTTTTTTTTTTCATTTACTGCTTTATGAATCAGTTTAGAAAAATTTCAGTTTGGGACACAAAACCTTTTAGCCAAGAAAGGGAGCTTTTTTCCTTCTCACTTTTGAATCCAGTCACCTAGAAAAACAAGAGTTTTGCAGGGGGGGGGGGGGGGCACTCTTGGCACATCCCTGTCCCTGCCTTATAGTTGTTGTTTTTTTAAGTTTTTTTGTTTTTCTTTTTTTTTCTTTTTAAAAACAAAACAAAATTCCACTCTTGGCACTTCCCTCCCAGGGCCCTATCAACACTTCTAGTGTCGTTGAGAGTGAGCGAGATGAAGCGACAACTGCTAATCAATAAGATTTCTGCAACCTCTTCTTTTTCTACACCTCATCCCCCCCCCCCCCACCCCCCCCCAAGAGGCCCGTGGCATTCAAGACGAGCCAAGACGAGCTTGGCATTGTAGAGCATGCCTTAAAAAGAAACACCTGCGAGGTGGAAGACTTAAAAAAAGTAGAAAAAGAAGTAGAGAGCGAGAGAGAGAGAAAAAAAATCCTGCTTTTCGCAGCTCTTAAAAAATGTTGGCAAATGTTCCATGGCTTTTTCTGGGAACAAAACAGTAAAGAGAAAGCTCTCCCATGCAAGTAAAGACAAAAGGGGGATGCTTTTCCATAGAGACGGGAGGTGTCATTACACTTGAGACGCTTGCCAGATTTGGACTTTATCTCACCCCCCCTCCCTTTTTTTCCCCCCTTACTATCTATACCGTCTTCATTTATTAGGCAAACAAATAATAAAGAGTGTTTTTTTTTTGTTTTTTTTTGTTTTTTTCCAAGGGGGATTTTGGAAGGGGAGACAAAGATGTAGAGCGACGTGGCGAGGGATGGAAGTGGCGAGCGAGCGAGGGCGAACGCAAACAGATGGCACTCTTGGCATGCGGCGCTCTCTTAAATCTGTTTCTGCTGTTTTTCCTCGTGTGTATGAGGCTTTAACCTCGTGCTAACCTGTGTCCTGGCCTGACCCGCAACCCCAACTGCTGTTTGTAAGTGTGTACTGCACCGTGGGCCCGAGTGTGTGTGCATGTCCTAGTTGCTTACTTTGCAAATTGAGTCCTCTAATTAAATCATGCAAAATTATTCTAATTAAGAATATATGATTTAAAAAAAAAAAAAAACAGTAGGGGTTTTGAGCCTTTTCTATATACCCCTACCCTGACTCGTACGTGGTCACGATTCTCCAAAAGTAGAACTCTGAATTGTCATTGTAGCATTTTTAACTCAAATTAATTGCTTAAAATACCAATAAAAAAAAGTCAAAGCAATACAAAAAAATAAAATGTAAATGTCCTTTGAAAGTAGACTTATTCAAAGGGCATTTAAATTTTAAATATCAGGAACAAAAAACAACAAGAATATTCATATGGTCCAATTTTGAACCCTAATTGGGTTGTTTTTAACCCAGTATTTTGAAGGGTTTATTTGGACATTTCTGTTAGTGACAAACTTTACAGTCATATATCCACAACAGACAAAGACATCGCTGCTCAATGATAAGATAAGATTCATTCAAAGCATACAAAGCTCTTTCAGTGCGGTAAAAAACAAGTCATCAAGGCAAGCAATGTAAACCAAAGATGTCAAAGGTTAGCTACTATCATATCTCATTATCAGTAGTATGTCATTAGAACAGTAGAACAGTGTACACCAAAGCACTGAGATTTATTTATGTTTTCAGAGTATCTACAAGTTGAAAAGTTTGGCTATCAGCCTCCTCTTCTCATGGGACGATTATCTGTTTTAAGTCCAAAAGACAGAAGACAGATATCCTCTCGAAAGAGGAGGCGTCCTGTCTGATAGAAGAATTATTGCTGTGCTTGCCTTGAACTATGCATGTCACTGTAAGGCTTATTTTCCAACAGCTATTTTTATTTTTATTTATTTATTTATTTATTTATTTTTTTTATTTTTTATTATGGCGTCAATACAGATACATTTTTTCCCCCACATCAGAATTTTTATGACTTTTGCACCACATTTGATCCGAAAATTCTACTTCATTTCACCACCATAGTGATTGCAAAAATTCTTAAAATCTCTATTGAGAATAAAAGCGAATAAAACTCCTCAATCCATTTACTGATGGTGGGAGCAACATCCAACACCTGGTGTGCCCACCGCCTATTAAAGACACTTCCGTCTCTGTGTGAACATTCACGCGCTGACTCCCATAGACGCTCTATAGATTTCACTCAATGCACGTCACTTATATGTGTGTCTGTTTGGTGGGGGAACGGCGGTAGTGTGAGCTCATTTGCATAATCTCCCATTTAAAGGAGGGATGTGCTGGAAGCTGTGTTTTTTTTCTTTTTTTTTTTTTTTGGGGGGGGTCGGGGCGGGAGGGTGTACAAAGTGTTCATTGTGTACTCACAGGATAGCAAGAATACCCCGTAGGGCCTAGTGTGTGTGTAACGTGTGTGTTTTCAATGTTTATCTATCTATGTGTGTGTGTGTGTGTGTGAGAGCCACACCTGTCAGGAGAGCCTGAGGGAAGCAATGAGCGCATGATAATGTGTGTGTGTGAGGCAGATAGTCAATGGGATTTCATTAACATCGACAAGAGCATTAAAATCTTTGGGCCAAATCAAGGTTTTTATGTCCTAATTGTTTCCCTTTATTAACTTGGCTTGTTATCACGCCATTTTCTTCTCTTCCACAATATAACGCTACCGCCACACACACACACACACACACACACACGCTCGTATGTCGTCCTCCCAGTCTGAGCAGCAAGCATCCTTGCAGTAGCAGCATGATTTAATTACTTCTCTTCTTCATGCCAAATCATAATCTACGCAAGCAGGCTGATAGGATCAGAGTGGGGAAAAAAATAATGGTGAAATTTGATTTTTTTTATTTTTTATATAGAGGCGAGGGGGTGGGGGACTTAGGAGAGAGCCTAGAAGTGCTGAAGTAGCTCGTGGCTGTCTCCTCCGGTAGACCGTAAATGCTCCACAATCTGCTTAATATCCCCGCTGCTCTCATTAGATTAGAAAACATTAAGGAGATTGGGAGATTTGCACGCCATTGTTTCAACATGGGGTACAGAGGCCACAAATTACCAATGGTGACAAAGGGGAGAGTTGTCAGGGGTTAAATATAGAAGATAGCGTCACAAATAAGGATGCCCAATAAGATACACTATCACCATTTGAATTACTACTTGCCTGATAGAAACAGTAACACTCTCACAACATTAATTAATAATGACTTTTTTTTTTTTCCCAGTGTGTGAGCAATGTCCACTAAATCAATGTTAGGCTTCAGGAACGTTATCAGTACTCAAAGTCCTAATTCCACATTGGCAATGCTGCCTCATTAACATAAGTCTACTTTGGCTGTAAAGGGGCTAGAAAGGAAAAGTTGCCCCCCCCCTCTCCTCGCACTTTTGGCAGGCGTAGTGGTAAAGTTCCTCAGGCAAGTATAAACAAATGAACACAAAAAGAGCCATTTTGATTGTGCAGGTCCCAGCAGTCAGATTGGGTTTTAATAAGAACCATTAAACTTACTGTATGTGCTCTCAAGCCCAGGGAGGCAAATGATATGGTCTCATCTTATGTGTACGAGAAGATTGTTTCTGCAGTTTAGGGACCAATCACTTCATGCATAACACTTCACATTGTTGAGGGAATAAAGTGCAAAAAGTCCATCGACATTTTGGCAAGCTGGTTCATTTACTCGGTTCCCTGGGTGACTAATACGAGAGAGATGATGTTGTGCTGGCTGATTGTGTAAAAGCCACACTGGACGGTGGTTTGTGTTTTGATAGTTGAGGCACGTTTTGGCAAGGCCTCGATGATCTGCATTCTTGCTTGCTAACTTGGAAGGGTCCCGTGGCCTCGGAACGGCTTGGCTTTTTTTTTTTTGTTCTACCTTCAATTTATGGAGGAATGTAAATGACTGTAAATTAGACTTTTTTTTCTTCCTTTTTACAAAAAGATGTCTTTGATTTTAATTAGGCCAATATACATGAAAAATGTTCAAATAACTTGCATTCAAACTTCATTTTATTCATTCAGATCAGTCGAGAATGTCGCCAATATCACATACTGCCGCTAGAGGCCGCTAGAAGCTGCATCCATCGCATTGGCGGACTGCATGCAGTACATGATCAGCAGTATTTCTTGTTCTTTCCTCAAAATCTTGTTCTAAACATCATATAGCGATGCTTAGTTCTTAGAATTTGTGGGATGATTGAAAGTATGAAAGTAAATGTTTGTCTTTCAGGGAAAAGTCAACTAATGACTGATATTTCGAGTCAGGAATAAGTTTAACAAGACTTTGTTTCTCCTTGCATGTATAGTAGAACAAATCTGTTGATTCATGCATTATTTAGTAGACATGCACGTCAAGACAAATGTCATTTATAAATTACAGAAGATATTTTAAAATGTATGATAAAGGGGAAAGCAATTTATATTTTGTGTTGCACACAGGGAACAACTTAAAGTTTAAAAAAAACACACACAGAAAAAGGAAAAAACAATCCTTCATACATTATGAAATATATAAATTGCAAAACAAAAGAGGTCATCATTATGAAAACATTTTTGTGATCAAAATACCACAGAGTAGTTATCACATTTTCCACACAACAAAACAGCATTGTCCTTTGTAGTTACATAAAAGTCTTATTATAGCGCCATGATTTGTCCTTAGAATGATTCCACCTCTTTTGTAAGCCTGAGTGATTGACGTAACACACCAAAAGGTGCCAACCACACAAACATTAAGTGAAAATGTTGATCCAAATTTAAAGCTGCAGCACTTTGGATTTGAGGTGCGTTCAAGCCAAACAAAACACAATGTTATTGCACAAAAGGCACGCCATGCTGTTTATTTGAGCACTGGCGTAGAATCCTTTTTAATTGCTTGAATCGTCCTTTTCTATGTGCATCGTTTTTGAGTTATCGGGAGCCATACCATTGCCAATATCGCATCGGATTGACAGCGAGCAAATCTCGCTGAGTGTGTTGTTGTTTGGACGACATAATGGAACTCGTTGCTCTTAATGTCTAAAGTGTTTAGCTAGCTGTGGTTTGCTCAAGACACACACACACACACACACACACACACACACACACACACACACACACAGTGTATGCTTTATGGGATGCCCAGTGATGTCATGGCAACCCCATATCCTCAGCAAGGCGGAAGATATCCCGTGCCAAAAAGATGCCATGGTAACTTTTTCATTCTTTTTTTTTTGTTGCCCAGAAACCTTTGAAGCTTATTAAGTGAAACCGATGGGGAGACAAGTGGACAAGAAGAGAGGGGAAACTGGGGAAAGACAGAGCGATTGGGAGCGCGTTCTGTCTCGCCGCCAAAATTGCGTCTTTGTTTCAAGGAACATTGTGAACCAGCTTGCTAATGGTGCCTTCAGTGAATAAATAAAAAAAATAAATTAAAAAAAGTTGCACAAACACACTGTGCATCTGAAAATGTTGTGCCAACATCTCCTCACTTTTGGGGCAGCTTGCACAAGCCTGCAAGTTCAAATACTTCCCCGATATATATATATATATGCTGTACCTGCGTGTATTTGTGAGTTGTTCAATCATAAGTGAGCGTATACCCTTCACCGCGTAATGAAATTACTCTTTCTCCTTGAGTTAGCTTACGGCGCCAGTGGTGCTGCCCGGTGAGACAGTGTCAGGCTCTGCCAGTTTCATTAGTGCTGATGGATGACCTCATGACAGCCATTCCGCTCACTTCCACTTCAAAGAGTGCGACACAGCAACTTTGGATGAGCCCAGAGCTTACAGGAAAATGCTTTATGCTGATTACAGACGTACAGTACGATAAAGTCTTCAATTGCTGTTAAACAACACAGTTAGCAATGCTGTCAAACTTTTTATTTTTTTGCTGTCCGCATCGTCATTATGGTTTTCCTCGTGGGGCCATTAATTACTTAAATAGAAATACATGGGTGGATATTATCACATATCCAGAATACAGTACAAAAAAAAGTCAGCAATTTTCTCATTTATTTTGAAAGTGGAAAAATGTTGTAATATCTTACTGTTATTAAAAGGGAAGACAGTTTTAGTATTTTAAATAGATTTGCTTTTGCGGGCCATAGTAAATGATGTGCTGGGCCGGATCTGGCGCCTCAGACTTTGTGTTTGACACCTGTGCTATAATGGGATGAATGCATTTATCGTTTAGTTCACTATCTCAAGAAATAAACACGACAACCAACCAAAACTGTATTTATCGGCCTTGTAAAAAAAAAAAAAAAAAATCCTGTGTTTAATAAATCAATTGTGTAGGAGTAGTTTCTTTCATGTTCCACTTTGTCTAGTCCTGTGATGGCGCCGTTGCGCCTACGTCCACGTTGGCTACGCGCACCGTGCGCCGAGGACGGGGCTGGCCTCGATGCTTAGTTAGGACTTTTGGTGGCAATTTCCATATTGCCTGGGGTCATGTGGGCACGGTGCCCACTCCTGGTGTTGTGGGTGCCTACCGAGGCGTGGGGAGATTAAAGCGGGCGCACTGTGCCACAAAAGGGCCTGTCTAGTGCTTTTTAATTCGCCTATATTAGGGCACGGTGCCAAGCTAGCTCCCTGCTATGTCAAACACTCCATAACTGGCACGGCAAGTACTCGCAGCAAGAAAGAGAGGCAGAGAGAGCATGAGAAGACTTTCATTCTCTTTTTCACACACTTGGACACATGCTTGCTTGCTTGTAATTAGCAGTCTGTTGCCTTTGCAGGTTTGCGGGGGGTGGGGTGGAGTGGGGGGGGGGACTCCCGGCATTATCATTCACGTCCTAGCGATTACCTCCGCCAAGCCCCCGGGAAGGAATTAATGTTTTTTATCATTGTGGTTTGTTTTATTTATTTATTCCTTCTGCCAATTCATCTATCCGCCCGACAGCCTGATTGAATGTATGCTTCGTACAAGCCTGACTGAAAAACGAATACACCACAACTCAGTGTAGAGTGAAGAACTTTACGCCGATCCAGAAATCAGATCCAGGAATTTTGAACGTGTCATTTATCAGAGGAGAAACTCCACCTGCCGGACACAGGTGTTTGGCCTCGGTAGAGGTCGGCGCTCTGCTGAGTGCTCTTGTTTATTTGGCTTGTTTGATTGAATGATCGCGGATAAAATATTCAACCTATTTCCAATTAAATGTTTTCTGGACTGAAACGGTCATTTCTCAAAATGAAATAATAGGCGGATAAATGGGAATAAAATCATTGTTTTATTGTGTGCGGCATGTGACCAAATGCTCCTTGGCCTGGTGACTTGGAGCCCCTGCATGGCCGACATCACACAGGTGTTTGGCCTTGGGGGAGGTCTGCGTTGTATTGATTGCTGTTGTTTGTGCAAAAGATTATGAAAACTTCTTGCTCATTACTGACTAAAGGAAAACTTTTGAAAAGTGGATCTGGATTCATGTGCAGTTCCAGGATTTGATTTGGCTCAAATGCTAATCGTGAAGATGTTCAAATTTTTGTTTCAGAATTTTGCAAACAACCAAGTGGGAAGAAAAGTGTGATTTAAAAAAAAAAATAGAAAAACACACACATAAAGATGTTTGAAACATTTTGATGGTTGTTTGTAGTCTTGTGAGACGTGAGGCACAAAACAAGGATGAATGAAATTGAATTAAATAATCTTGCCGATCTCGAGTGCTCGTTGGAGAGCAATAGAACCTTTCTCTGTTTGTTTTTCCACAAATTGGCCTTCGTGGAGGTCTGTGCTCAAACACTAATGACTTTTCTTTTGTAATGCTGAAAGTACGTAAGAAAAAAAACTAAAAAAAAAAAAAAAAAGTCCAAATGCAAACTTTTAAAACGTCCCCACCAATTTACTTATTTATTTTTTGGTCGAATGAAGTCTGTACATTGTGTGTCCTTTGGTCAATGTATAATCAGTCAGTGATATCTCAAATTGTGTGTGTGAGTGTGTATTTCTGGATATCCATGCCCCCTCATGCCCTCAGGGTGGTGGCATGCAGCTAAAGGGCTTGTGCGTGACCACTGGGGTGTGTGTGTGTGTGTGTGTGTGTCACGTCTCTGTGGTCCCCTTCCTTGTAGTTGTATTCCAAATCCAGCTAACTGGCATCATTGCCGTTGAATCCGTGACAACCTTTGTTCGATCCCTTCTATTTCTGATCCAGAATTGTGATAATGTCACGACATGGACGGCAAATGCAAAGTTCTTCTCGGTCCTTCGCGCTTTTTCTTCATCCTCTGTTTCACACTTTCACACGGGACACATGACATGGGACGACAACACGAGGCACATTATACGGAAGCGTGTGTGTTTGCGCGTGTGTGTCTGCATACAAACGGCCGTGTTAATCCAAGTCTCTCCGAGCATCTGGAGCCTCGACACAGTTTAAAGGGCTGGCTTGGTTTGCTCCGAGCTGGACTAGCGTCTGCAAACACACACACACACACACACACACACAAATGCGCACACACACACACACGCACTGTCACAGCTATCTGGGACACCAGAAGGCCTCAGCAGAGCCAAGGCAGAGGCTGCCCACCTTGGCACCACGAGGTGGGGCTGTGCTGGCGCTTTGAGGGGAACAGAAATGGCAAGGGATGGAGAGGCGGAGATGGATGGGAGCGGGGGGGCTGGGGCACCTGGCGCGGGATAATAACCCTGGGAAAATGCCCGAAAATGCAGAGGGTGGAGGAGTGTGTGAATGAATTAAGGTGTGTACGCAAGTGTTTGGCTGTGGAAGGCGCCGGCCGATTGGAGCGCTTCGGCCTTATGTTGTTGTTGTTGTTGTTGTTGTTATGGCGTCATAGCTTGGTGGGGTGGGGGCTGCTTTTTACTCATGGGGGAACACTGTAGAAATTCCCTTTTAGCCTCTGTAGCACTTCTCCTCTGAACAAATTAAAAAAAAAAAAAGTTACTGTCCAAATATCGAAAATCAATAGGCCTTTTTATTCCTCCAACAACTTTCCAGCCTATTTGAAAATCCACAAAGAAATATGTAAAGAACAAGCATTCAGAACCCAAACAAAGACAGCTGCTTTTTATTACCTTATATTTGTGTTTAGTTATAATGGAACAAAAGGAAATGATAATTGTGATAATAATGGAGAAATGGCAACTGAAGGTTTGTTGCATATTTTACTTTTTTGTAAAGAGTCACCAATTTCTAATTCTGGTTCTAGCACATTTCAATCAGTGATGGCTTTTTGTGTTCTAAATGTATTGTTGGCGCTGATTTAAAAAAAAAAAAAATACATTTCAGAAAAGAATTCCACCTGTTGCTGAACCAACTCTAAAATAATGAATATTATTAAATGCATTACTATATTACATATCATTGCTATTATATTATCATTATAAAAACCTGAAATGCTAGAGAAACAAAACAACAGCAAAAAATCATCTAGAATTCTTAACTTGCATCTCTCATTTAAAAAAAAAAAAATGTAAATAAAAAAATGTGACCAGTGTTATTTTCAACTGATCGAAGTCGGCTAAAAAAAAAAAAAGGTCAGATTTGACAAAATAATTTAGGTTTATACATGGACGTTAAGTAAATAAACCCTGTGGGTAATTACGCTAACTGTAAACTATATTTTGCACTAACTAAAGGTCAAACCCGAACTTTCCTGCTTTGAGCTGTGCTATATTCAAACATTCACAGCAGTGCCTCAAATAGAAACCCCTCAGTTGCTTTCCGACTATAAATCCAACTATTTCAGACTGTCCAGGATACACTCAGAGGTCAAATGAGGTAGAAGGTAGCAAAGCCATTGATGTAGTTTGAAGCCCCCTCACCCCTCCCCCCCATCACACACATGCACCCACATGATGTCGTCTTCTCTGCTTAGCACCGCAGATGCCCAAGTTGCCCTGCAACAGCTGTCTCACCATGTGCCCGACCAAGTGTTGCCACCCAATGGAGGGGAGAGGAAGTGAGGAGCAGCAGGAGGAGAAGGCGGGTGCAGGAAGGGAGGGGACAATGTCATGAATATTCATTTGGGCCATTTTGTTTCACTCTTTCTTTCCCCTTCCCATTAGGAGTAATAGCATTTTTTATCTTCGGGCAAGAATTTGGTAGTTGTGAGCAAAGCGTTAATCTCAATGTTTGTTTCATTGTTTGTCTGTGGTTGGGTGCTGGATTTGGTGGCACAGCCAGCACCCATGAAATACCCCCCCCCCCTTCCATCCTGCACCTCGCCCCCTCCTCCTACTCCCCCATTTCCCCGTCGCAGGATGCCCCCCTGGTAGTAAAACGAAAAGGGAGGGATTCGAAATTGATGGGCCGACCTCCGATTGGCGACCGACACTGTGGGTGACCAATAAGATGGTGAGGGAAGCATGGTAACAGCGGGTGGGAACGCAGAGTGAGGTATTTTCAAATGCAGACGCCGGTCCAAAAAGTCAGATGCCGTATCCAAACTCCATTCCAGCGATGGAACAAAATGGACGCCAGGCGTGGTGCGCCGCCATTTTGGGAGCGCTGCTTGGCGTGTACGCGAGTTGTGTTTCCCTAATAACCATGACAAGAACAGTTTGAAATGGTGAGGTGACGACTCACACTGGCCTTAAGCGTCGCCAGCACCTCCCAAATAATGAATGACAATATATTATAAACAGTGGGCCGCAGTAACTCAGAGGCATACACCAAACGGCCATTACGAGACAAAATAGCGAGAAGTTTATTATTGGAGTGCTTATTTGCCATTTAGCTACATGCAAGTCAAAATATTAGACACATCCTCAGTCTCTGGACTGTGTTTTTGGGAAAATATTCTTACTTCCCCCCTCCCCATATTGCAATTATGATCTAATATGCAATTTTTTTTCCAAGGTCCAATATATATGTATTAGATATAGTATACGTACTAACTTGGAATAATTCTTAAATAGCGCCTAAAAAGTAGTTAATAATGTGCTTACTTTTATTTTAAATTGAATGTTGATGTACTGGAAAAAGTACAACAAAGAGGTGTGCAAAACTCAAGGACAGATGGATGCAAGTGTCGAGGACGGTGCCAGAAAAACGATGGCGCTTTCTATCTGCCGTCATACGCCATGCTAAATAAACGAGGATAAAGATCTCAAGTCAGATCCCAATAAAAGAAAATAAACTTTGGGGAGGGGTGTGGGGGGGTAAAAAAAAAGTGGCGAGAAGAGCGAGTTGTGTTTGCTCGTTTAATTTTGAAAGGATGAAAGCAGACAGGCATAAAGAGGGGCAGACGCGGGGAGATCACAGCGTCGTGTCGCGTATTGGCGAGTAGCGTGCCGCACAGTCTGCCACCTAAAGCAATAAATCTGAAACAGCATAATAGATAAACGCAACTCGGAACACAAAATACCCTGCGAGGAAAATCTAATAAAAAACGGAGTGATTAAGTGGAATCAGAGCTCTTAGGCTCTATCTGGAGATGAGGAGGGAGTTGGAGAAGGGGGGGGGGGGTGCCTTCGCCACACAAAGACCTGAACGGGCCAACACAACAGATGAGAGAGCATAGGGACGGGGGCCCGGGAGAAGCAGAGAGACGAACGACAGATAGACAGACAGACAGACAAACAGACAGAGGAAAGGAGCGATGGAGAAGAGAGACAAAGTGAGGGATGGATGGGGCAGTGGATCAGAGAGAGCCTCTAGTGTGACTTGCTCTCCCTTTAAACCACAGCCAGGAAAACAGATTAGGACTCTGCTTTTCTCCTGGGGCAACACACACACACACACACACACACACACACACACACACACACTCTCATTTTCCTCCACAACCATTCAAATAACTCCTCCCAACTTTGACACTGACCCGCCCCGCCCAGCCCAAAGTGGTGCTGATGCTGCCTCCACACTTTAAGGATGCTGCCAGCGTTTAGGCCCGTTTAGGTGGCCCACGCAGCGGTGGGTGATGTTTGCTTACCGTTTAGGACACAAAGATGCACAAACACATTTTGGAAAAGCAAGTGGGACAGTGTGTCCTTGATTGATAGTTTGAACTCCCGTTGGGCATGCAACTGGATTTGGCAATCCATATAGGTGTGTGTGAATGTGTGTCTATATATGTGTGCGTGTATTTATATATATATATATAATCATTCTTCTTCTTGGAAAGGTATGTTTGGTTGTTTGGTTTGATAACACAGAAGGAAGCAGAACAGGTTGTACGAGACATCATTTTGTAAGAAGCAATACGTCAAAATTAAAATGCCCAATTAAAGATGAAAGTGTCCGCTTAATCGTGAAGAAGCGTGCTTCCTGGTGTTACATGATTTAATTATACATGATTACTGGGCGAATCCATTTTCAGCAAAAGTATGTGAAGCATACTCAAATTCTTCAAGTGTCTGTTTGCCAACTTCTTCATAATGTCAAATTGTTTTAGGCCTGTTGTATAAACATGAACAGGTGGCCAAAAACTTTCATTAGCTTTTTTATTAACAGCAGTTATTCTCATTGTTGTCAAAGCATTAGCAGGATAATATAAAAAACAATTGCCATGGAATACGAGTCATGGACGAACCCATTACCGTTTCATGAGGATCTGGATAAAGTTGTAGTACTGTGAAAAAAGTCGTTGTGTAGCAAACAATTGGATTCCGGTCAAGTAAATGCCCATTTTACTCTTTTGCCTTCAAAAACTCTTTCACAGTACGCTTCAGGTAGAGAAACTGAAAGGGGAGGATTTTAAATACCAAAGTTATCTAAACGATTCATCGCCGATCAAAAATAACTCAATTAATTGTTGCGCCTCAATTAGAGTCTCGGGGAAATGTACTCACAATATAGACTGCAAAATGTTGTTCTTAACTATACAGTGTTCCAAAAAAAATGAATCCAAACAGTTCTCTCCAAGCTTGTTTTAGAAGCATCCTGATTCGGGACATTCCCAGTGTGTGTGTGAGTGAGTGTGTGTGAACAACCTCCTGCAGGAAACCGCTGCTACATGGCTTCCGAGTGTTAACCTCTCCAAGAGTGTGGAGTGGGAATGTGATGGGTTGGCAGCAGTGTGCTTGGAAAAAAAGAAAGAAAAAAAAAAGAAAAGAGGGCACCCTCCATCCTATTCCCCTGTGCCAGGGTTGAGCATTCCTCACCCCTCCAGAGGCAGCGAGCAGCCCCCTCCCCTCTCTCTCTCTCTCTCTCTTTTTCTCTTTCCCTCCTTCTATCACTCCCCTTTAATAATTCCCCTTCCGTCCGCACTTGCTTCAATTCTCAATCATTTCCTCGCTTGACTTCCTTCCTGCAAGGCCTTTGTGGCCGCTCTATTAGCATGGCTGCGGGTGAGCGTGCGGAGGTCCAAGCGGGCCAACGTTTGGACATTTGTGATGCTAGACAACACTTGTGCACTGTGCCCAACTGGCTCGCCCGCTCAAACAAAAAGGGCCTTGTTTGTTTCCTCCTCTCGTTCGCCTTGCTGCACTCCGCAAATGGAGGCACAAATATCTCAGGACTGTTTTTTTTTTTTTCCTTGTTACATCTGAGAGTTATGATTCTGTAGTGGAAGAAATAGATGGTTATTGAATTGGACTGACTAATGGGAGGCACTACATGTACGGGGAAAAATAGTCCAATGCTAACATGGTTCCCCTCAGGAATTATTTGCATAAATGTAGCTAGTTTTAGCACTAAAAACATATGAAAAGATTTAAGAAAAGAAAGGAAAGTGAGTTGTATGTACTACTTTCCTTTTTTCATCTCAGCTTTTATTAAGCTTGAAGGCCACATTGAATGATTTTTTTTTTGACCTTGCAGACAAAATTTTGAAATTCTCTTTCACAATTTCATGATTGACTAAAAAAAAGAACATTTTTTATCTTTGCTAGCTGTGCATTTTGAATGTTTACAAGTGTGTTGTTTAGCATACAGATGAGAATGCCCAAAATGCGAAAACCGATTTTGAAATATTTCTAGTAGTTTATTTTTCTAGATGAGTTACGCTGTTTTGGTATGATAATATATCTTTTTAGCACTGAAGATTTGATTTGAAATAAGATATCCCACGAATGGCCTTTATTGCTCTTTTTTGTGAGGTGATGGAGAGTCGATTGCAAAAAGTAAATCTGGTAAGATTGGTTATATGTTTTTTGAACTTTTTCCACCAGGTTCCAGTTCAAAAAATGACATAAATTGTAAAAATACAGTAAAGTAGTAGGCCTAAGTGTATTTCCAAAAAGTAGCCTCTAATATTGCTAATTATAAGCCACTGTACATGATGCATTAACATTGTGCTTGAATATGGAAAATAAAAAAAGACGACATTAAATAAAAACGTACGGCACTAAAGTTAACGCTTCATTTTGATAGAGTTAATTTTCTATTGTTTAATTTAGTGTTTGATGTTATGAGAGCATGGCGCTGCCTTTTGAAATTCCTCCAGCATCATTTGTCACCTAATTCTTGTACCCTTTCAACTTAAACCCCGCTTATTTGATTTTATTTTTTGTATCATTGTGCAATGAATAGGGCTTTGCTTACTTTTCTTGGTGGTTTCAATTTATGAGCTCCCCATGTGAAGCATATTAAATTACCTGTCGCTGGTGATCTCTAGCATTCTTGGCTCGATACTTTAACACATACTAAATTCAATATGTGCAAAAGTGTTGATAATAAGTGTTTTGAGGTTCTAGAAGTTGTGCTGGTATGTAGTGACCAAATGCTTCAAGGATGTGTGCATGGGCTTGGCCTTTCTGAAGCTGATTGGGCCTCTGTGTTCATTTCAGGTATTGCAGGACTGTTCATTTTGAATTTTTTTCTTTAATTGCATGAGAGAGGCATTTTTAAATTATTATTCAAATTGTTTTCGTTTGTCAAGAAAGCATTGTTGCTGAACAAAGCCCAGCAACAGCATGTATGAAATAAGCAAAACGAGGTCAATTACAAACAACATATGGCGTCATGGCGAGGCACCATACATTATTATTTAAGCCACATTAATTGTGCGTGTGTGTCCCCAATTTTGCATTATTGATTAAAGTCTTATGTTTTAATCAACAAAAGAATTTTTTTGATGAAAGCATTTATATATTCCACCTCTTCCATCTTTAAATTTGAATTGAATTAAATATCCTGTTAGGATTTGGTTGCTACAGAAAATTGATTTTAACACGTGTATTTGATCTTACTTATTGATTATATATGATTGCAGTGATTATTACCTGCAATGTTTAATACTGACTCTAAAGAAAACAGATTTTTTTTTTTCAATTAATTAAAGAGCTTGGGCCTTCAGTGACAGACTGCCAAAGGACCTCATATCACACAAGATATGAATGGAAATGGCCATGTGATTATATTAAGTTCATAATTACATATAGGCCTATATTTATTTAAAATTAATCTTGAGAGATGCAATTTGGTACCCCCCCACAGCCCCTCAAGCCACTAAACTGGAACTTCTCCAAACAGGCCAATTTCCTTTGCCGCAGCTCCCATTCACTCCACGTCTACATCAAGAATTGCATAATAATAATCATAATAATAATAATCATAATAATAATGATAATAATAATGATAATGATAATGATAATGATAATGATAATAATAATAATGATGATGATGATAATAATTGTGCAATTTTAATGGGCAGGTTTTAGTTTATCTTCTCAATTTTTAATTGGGGAGAATAGGCAAAGATATATTGACATCAAAAACCAGTAAATAAATCTACAAATTCAAATGAATTAAGTCAGTTGCACTCCTAAGCAATATTAATCTTTAAAATATCAGTAAATTAATACATTGGGAAAAAAAAATCCCAATTGAATTTTGGAGGGAAAAAGTCTCGCATCAGAGACACAATATAAAATGAATAAAACCATGCATTATTGTTTCTCTTATTGTAAAATAAAGTAGCCTAAATGTTTTATTGATTTTTGCCAACAAACTAGAAAAAAACCTGAAGTGTGTAAAAAAATTTTTTATAAACATTATAAAACATTCTTGTGTGTGTGTGTGTGTATTTGTGCGTGTGTGTGTGTGCGTGTGTGTGTGCGTGTGTGTGCGTCACGAGGCCTCCTCACACGTCATCTTGCTGCACTTCCACACTCCTAAAGTTAAATAATAAAAATGAGGCCATATAGGAAAAAAAATTACAAATTCGATTGGGTAATAAATAATTGACATGACCAAATGTGAGAGGAGGTCATCTGTAAATTATTGAGGAGCCGTCATATTGCAGGAATGTCTGCATGAAAGGCAGATAACGACACATTCACAATTTGCGCAAATCAGAATTTAACAGCACAATTTGCATGAATCAGAATTTAAGTAAGGATTGGCGAGGTGTTAAAATATATGACAAGTCATTTTTTTAAATCACAATTTAGGAATATTTATTAAATGTGGTGTTTATCAATATAATCAACTTGATCTATTTATTTGGATGAAACACTGACCAAAATTGTCCTTTTCCTGTACTATTATTATTTACTATTATCCAGGTACTGAAGTGTGGAGAGGAAGGGGTTTTTGGTCAAAACCAAGTTTGTAGACTTTCATGCATATATAAGAATTGCAAAAAAAAAAAAAAAAAAAAGATCGGTAGTGTGCACATATATTGTTGATATCAATTGATTTATAGCAAAATATTCAAATGAAAGATTCCTCACTGGGACCCAAGGCTAATTTAAATTGATCATGCCCGACTCTTATGACAAAAAACAAAAACAATGGAAGAGCCAACATTTCAATGTGAACCCATATATCAGTTTCACCCAAAGCCGTAATTTTGGAGACCTCCTGCTGTAGACGGGCAAACTTTTCTTGGCTCCTGATTGCGCCACATCTGAGCCGTGCAATTCGCACACAGACTCACAAGCGGGGCGGGAGGAAGCCTAATCCCCGCCGGTGCTCCTAATGCTCCTAAAGCCGGCAGCTGCTCGCCGTGCCCGCTCCGCAAACTCCGCACGGCGTTTATTAATAATTCACCCCTCCTCCTTACCTTCGCTTCACAGTAAATAACCACTTTGTGGCTTGAGTGTGGTTCACGCAAAATGTGCGTGTGCGTGTGTGTGTTTGCGTTGCGCTACTTTTGTGGATGCTGGTTGTTGTTGACAATATTACGCACCGATCTTCATTTTTTTTTTTTAATGCATCAATTCTGCAACAGCTCTTTCATCTTTAAGGGGGAGGCGGTGAGGAAACAAGGGTGCCCCCCCCCCCCCCCCCCACCCCAGTCGACGTGCAACTGCGCGTTGGGATCCACGCACATACACGCGCGGGGAGAGAGAAAGAGAGAGAGAGAGACAGAGTGGGAAAGAGAAAGAGAGAGAGCGAGGTGCGAGTCTAAACAGATCGGGCGCACTACGCGCGAAGCGGCCAACACTTCACTTATTAATATTTTGTTTTTTTTGTGTAAGTAGTCAGACAGAGCACAAAGGCACACCGACTTACTGTGCATCCCGTCCCATTTGTATTTTCCACTTTTTGCGTGCGAGGAGCAGAAGCGGAGCAGTCTGCACAACTTTGGCCGGCACGTACGACGACACTTTTGGCGCGGACGTCTTGCAGCATGGCCGAGCGGTGTTGAAAACCTTCGAAAAGATTTTTTTCCCCCCCCTCTCGGTCGTCTTTTTTTTGCTGCATTCTCGCGGAGTGGACTCACTTTTTTTGCGAGTCTCTGATTATTGTGTGTGTGTGTGTCTATGTGTGGAGGTTTCCGGCAACATCCAAAGAGAGCAAGTCTAACTCCCTCTCTCACTTTTTTTTTTTTTTTTTTTTTGGAAGCTGAACTTTTTAAGGAAAATGGGGCATTGAGAGTGTTGGCAGATCTCCCTGCGCTATAATGGTACGTGCTGTGTAACTCAATAGTTTGCCTTTGTTGGCTACGTGGACACACGTGTGTGTGTGTGTGTGTCCGTGCGTGGATGTGTGTGTGAAAGAGAGAGTGAACGTTCAACTAAACGTTGTTTGGCTGCGTTTGAGCTTTTTAGCAATTTGGATGCAGGCCTGTGCACACACCTGAGTGTGTATCTGTGTGTGTTTAGATCAAGCATTTCACTTTTGAGAAATTATCCAAGTGCCTCCACATTAAATTGGAGGAAAAAATCCAACAATTAGATTAATGTTTATTATCAATTCTAAAATACTGTTTTTTTAAGTGTGTGTTAAAAGAACTGCAGAGCAGGCCAGATGAACTGATTTAACAGGCTGTTTGTGGCCCGCGGGCTGCAGGTTTCTCACCCTGTCTAAAATGATAAGGAAGTGATGATTGAAAATGAGATTGCCATTTTTTGATATAGCTGATCTGTTTAGAGAGAGCTGTAAAAGAGATGCAGATTGAAGATCTGAGGTATCATTATCAAGTTATCCGTTTTTTTTTTTTTTTTTTTTTTATCTGTACCACTGAGCACTTCATTTGTGTACTTGACGACACGCTGCAGACTAGCATGCAGGGGGCGGGGAGGTGAGGCAGGCACACAGAGAGTCTTTGTAACCCCCCTGAACAAGTGTTTTAATAGCCCCAAAGAGGATGTGAAAGCACCAATGTCGAACTATGGAAATTAGGCAAACCTTGTCTCGAATGAAATTTTTTTTTTCCTGCAGCAACCCGCAAATGCCGGAAGATCAAACCTGAGAAAATAAAAGATAATGAGAATTTGATCATTGAAAATGTCTCTGTCTGTCACATGGGGGTCATAGGCACTGCATTCAAAAGCATGCCACTGGAATATATTTTTGGGCTTATGAAAGAATGAAAAATAAAATAAATGACAAAAATAAAAAATAATAAAGCATCAAAATTTGGGATATGTGTCATTTGCATTGGGCAGTTCAAAATTCATAGGATCATTTAATACCAATACGATCCAATGAATGACGGTAATGACTTGCGTTTGTAATTGTCATGTTCAACAGAGCGAAACACAAAAAATAGCTGTTGAGATTACGAATATAAAGGACCTTTATTAAAGGCCTCATCTCAAATTCATTCGAGTTCAACCTGCAGTTTCTTCATATTCCAACCAGGGAGCCACAAATTATTATTTTTTTTTAATTGGAATTCATCAGCAATCTTTCTATGACAGCGACATATAGTGACACACAGGACAATTAAATGCCCCACCACTGGATGGCAGACGGTCAAATTAACCCAAGAATCTACCTGTTGCCATACATACAACTACATATACATAGATTATAGATTCTTTGAGATTTTTCATCTTTGTGTTATGAACTGAAGTCAAGTATTTAAAGATTCAGCAGTCAAAGCAATCAAAATCTTTCCAGAGGCGAGACAGGATGATAACTAACTCCCATGTTTAATTTCAGTATCAAATCCATTTTGTGCCAAGATGGTGTTGCATAGCAGAACATCATCATCATCATCATCTTGTTAAAGGGGGCGGGGCTGGGACACCACCTTCATTATTCCATGGGATTAAAAGGCGTGTTATTTCAGATAAGATATGACCGAGTGAGCTATTTCATACAATGTGTTGATTTCTTCAGTCATGCTATGTGCGCTGTAATGCAACTCCTTGTTTCCTGCCCTTTGTTCTTAACGTGGCAAAAAAAAAGGATAACCGCAAAAAACACCTTTAATGACACAAAGGGAGGATTGTACCAGTCCAGACCTCTTTGTTAAAAGCGTTTGTAGACCAGGAGTGAAGAGTTGGAAAATGCCTTGATATCGTCACGTTGGGAAAGTGGGGCTAGTGAAGATTAGGTGGTCGACTGGTTAGCACGTCTGCTTCACACTGCAGAGGTTGCGGGTTTGATTCTGTCTGGAGTTTGCATGTTCTCCCCGTGGCTGCGTAGGTATTTTCTGGGTATTCCGGTTTCCTCATACATTCCAGAAACATTTATGGTGGGCAAGTTAAGTGATCTAAATTTTCCAGTGAGTGTGAATGGTTGTCAGTCTATTTGTGCCCTGTGATTGGCTGGGGACCATGTTTTGCATAGTTGTACAGTTGCGTCACTTATTGTGTTACGTATATTTTACATACATACATACATTTCATATTCTGTAGTTGATATCATTGTTGCTGGGTTAAGGGACCAAAAATGTAATTATTTCATTCATTCTATGTTTTTTTTAATGAATCAACCAAACAATGGGTTATCCAAAAATGTCTCTGCCATTTACGGAATTGGGATCCCCCCGCCCTTGAAATGCTTATCATGACAGAGCTATATTACGTGACAAAAGCGCCACATTTTGCAATAAAACACTTTTCCGGAAAACAAATGTAAAAATAATCCATTTTGATCGATATTGTCTATTAAAAATGCAACATTAATACATTTTATTGAGGGCGCCATGTTTGAAAAATGGGATATTTTGTCACGTCAACGTTACATTTTGGCATAACAATCCAACTTTTTTCATGACCGTGCTACATTTTGCCTCAAAAATGTGTGGTTTGGCCCGTGTGAAGTTCCTGGCTAAGGCCACACTGGGAAGTAAGGCCAGTGGAACTCGAGTTTATCTGGTGTACAGAGGTGGTGTGGAGTGCAAGCAGCGTGGCAGCAAAAAATGTTGCGGCCTGGAACCTTCCGTGTTACAATTGGCACGCCATTATCTAAAGGCAGCAGTTACGGACGAGCCTGTCGAGCAAGATCATGATAGTTTACAGGCGGCGTGCCAACCTGAGCTGATGTTCAGGTGTGTCACAATGTGTGCAAACTTGTTTCCCTCCTAGAATGTTATCTGCTTGACTTTCAGGATCAGCTCAGGTACCTGTGCCCCCACCTACTTAATAGCACGCTAGAATTTAACTTTGTTGTGTTGCCAGTGTCCTCATTTAGCACTCCTGCAGGGAAAGCACGGACGCAGGCCAGATAGTATAGCACTAAGTAGGGATTGTCGATATCTTTCTTTTTTTTTCAGACAGCTACCAGTAAGAGAATTCTACTGATGAATAGTCACCGAAACCGATACTAAGTAACCGATACCAGGTGTACTTTTGGTACGTTTTAATTTGTATTAAACTAATGTTGTCTAATTTTGAAGACTTTTCTTTTTTTTTCTGACAAAAGGCAGAACAGTCACGTTCTGATAGTTCAAAATAAAAATGAAAAAATCACTCTGATTTAGGATTCATTTGGAATTCAATGACAAAATAGGCAGAGCTGTCACATTAATTATTCATTATATTTTTTAATTAAATACATATTTTTTGTCCCAAAAAGTTTATGAAAATGCTGTTATGCCTGGAAAGTGATACTAAAATATATTTAGCACAAAAAAGTCTCAAAAAATGCTATGAACATCTCATTTGCTGGTATAATTATTACAGAAATTTCACAAAAATTACATTAAGGAATGCAAATTCCCACTTGTTTCATTTATTAGTTTTGGTAGGCACATTTTTTATTTTAAATATTTTAATTTTGGAATGTGCTTGTTTTTTTTCTCAAAGCAATCAGATTCCTCCATAAAGATTCATATATTTGTGCACAGTCAATTTGAACAAGTCTCCTGTTTGAGACTAAAGGGACAGAAATTAAAATGGATCCATCGATTCATGAACTAAATAATTGACAGATTAATCGACTATTAAAATAATCGTTTTTTGCAGCCCTAAATATAATTGGGTTAGCTCAAAGTACATTTACTACTAATTCCACTAACTATGCTGTAAGAACAAGCTTGGCTGTACTTGTGACCTCCTTCACCCTCAAGTGGAGTGAAATCATTAAGGCCCACTCATTCATCTACTCACCCTCAGTTTTTAAAGGAACCCCATCCGATTCTCATCTTCTTTCTCACCCCCGCTCATCCTCCTCTCGAGACGTCGGTGTGAAAAGTAGCATTTTTCCAACATATCTCCCCGAGGTAGCTTTGGCAGGCGCTCACACGGCGTCCGCGTCTGCCTTTCATACATCCCCCTCGCACTCGGCGGAACAGATCGCCGGTGACGCCCGCCTACCTGGCCGTCCGGTGTCTTTTGAAGAGGTAGCCATCTTTTGCAGCTTAGCTGGACTTACTTTGTGTGTGCGTTTGTGTGCAGGCGACCAATCTTCCATTGTCCCCTTCTTTTTTTTTTTCAACCTGACCTTCAACATGGACAATTTATGCTCATGGCTAACAAATCAAGCTAATAAAAACACACTTGCCTCACCTCCAAAGAATTTGGCCTGACGGT
Source organism: Syngnathus leptorhynchus (assembly GCF_054491065.1). Lineage (NCBI taxonomy): Eukaryota > Metazoa > Chordata > Actinopteri > Syngnathiformes > Syngnathidae > Syngnathus > Syngnathus leptorhynchus. The sequence continues at coordinate 13,685,230 of NC_141199.1, read as the reverse complement.
ACGGAATAATACTGTACAGGAGTGACAAAGAGGACGTAAAATACAAAGCGCTTTTTTTGTTATACTTTTACAAAACAATCCATCAGATGGATGAGACAAACAAAAAGTTGAAAACAAAATCCAAATCGCATCCTCATGCATATTTCTTGAGTGGGGAAAATGTGTCTCAATTAACACATTTGCATGGGGTGATGATGGCGGACTCCAAATAGGTCACTGACTCAATCTCCCGCCTCCGAATCTTCCCTCTAAAATGTTAATTAAGGAGGGCTTTGAGATTTTTCTGCTCAGGGCTGGCCATATGGGCCGGGCATATGTTATATGTATATATAGTACAATTTATAATTCATACAGCACTGCGGGAGGGAGCGTTTGAGGCACTGCATTTTTTTTTTATTTTTTTTTTTACTACAAAGGGGAGTCAGTATGTTCGGGCCTCCCAAGTGGCAGGTAGCGAGCTTAGCCCATTTATTAGTTTCATGTTATTCACTGTTCCACAATGGGATCAACACCTGTTTCTCTGGCGAATGACTTAAAAGAGCATTAGAATGGCTGAGTGCCTCTTGCTTAATAGGAAATGAATGCAAGACATCTATTGTGTTTTCACTTCGATTACATGATGTTCCATTCTAATGTAGTCTGTATCAGGCGTGTGGAATCTCTTCTGTCAGGGGTCATTTTAGTTCTCCAAGGGCCTGCTGACTTCAATTATGTTCCCAATACTTTGCCTTCTCATTGTTATTGTGATCATTTATACAATCAATTGGGGGCTAGCTAGTTGAGTACGATGATCATCCCGATTCTGAAGTAAAGCTAAAAGTATCAAGTTGTTGTTTTCTCAATGCTTCCAGTGATGTTGGTTGTTTTTGCACAATATAGATCAAATCTGATATAGGTCTTCGCGATACTGTTTCCATGAATGGTGTGTTTTGCTGCTCTATCACAGTTCATGGCTTATTTGTAAACAGTGGGGATTTCCAAGTTTAATTGGTCTTGTGAAAAAGAAAGAAAAAAAAAAGAATGTGTTTATCCCAATAGCCCTCTTCTCTATTGTACTTTATAAAACATAGAGTAATAATAGAATTGACAAAAAATGTAAAAATTCAAATGGTTTGTGCAGCATGATTAAGCTAACTTTAATAAAGCTCTTTATGATATGTGCACCTTGGCCACTAGGAGGCAGTATAATGTATACGTGCAGATAGATAACGGTAACAACAGCTAATAATGTGATGGAATAATTCGTATTTTTTTTCAATGGATGAATAATTTATGGCCGGAGTGCGGCTGATCGGTTTTGAAAAATAATCTAATTGCGATTTGAAAATTGCTTTCTACTTCATTGTGATGTTAATTTGAATTTCCTTAATTGTGAGTATTGTTATATTGTCTGTCCACATGTGTTGCTCCTCCATTTGTATTGAAATAATCCGTTGCTTAAAAGGTTTTAGCTCACAGTGACATTCATGTAAATTTCATTATTCCATCTAAGGTGTTTTTTTTTTGCATTGTGGGTTCAATTGAGCAGACTTTCATTTAAGACAAAGCCATTTGGTCGGTTTAAATACACAATCCTTAAGTCACTTTATATGTGTTATCCAGTAAACTTAAACTATCTGTGGCAATATAGAGCTAAAAACCTCAATTTTGAAGACTCATTCACTATCTGCCAAATTGCTTGTTGCTGTAAAAGTGAGTTGAGTTCACTTGTTGAGGAAGTGGAGTAAAACTGTAAAGTTATTTTTTAGGATGGTCTAGCAGCGGATTTTCAGCCATTACGAAGCAAATCCACCCGTCCCTTATGATTTGCTGTAAAAATGTTTTAAGATTAAAAAAAAAAAAAGATTCAGGGGGGACTAAGGAAACCAACCCCTGATTGATTATTTTATTGTCATAGCAATGGAGTCCAAAAACATTTGTCCTTATATTGCCTTTGGAAATGGATGTTGCCTTGCACATTCCCAACTGAGCCAGTTGTCCCACTGCCACCCTCCTACCACACGTATTAATCATCAAAATGGGCCGCGGGAGCCAATGGCAACCACTCCGTCGTCGTCACTTTTGGACTCCGTGTCGGCCAATCGGGTGAGGCTTGACGTCGCACCTGACCTTGTCTCCGGCCAATACGAGCCAATCGGAGAAGCCGCATCGCACACCTGATTTTCCGTTCTCCGGTTGGCTGGCGACTTCTCCTTGCACAGGTGCCACAAATCTGTCCGTCCAATCGAATGCCATGTGGCCTGGCAGAGGACGACGTCGTATAATACGGCGCGACGCGGTCGCTTCTTATCAGCGGGCCTCGATCCCGCCATCCAGTCTGAACAATGGGCAGTGTGTTTCCCCCTGTAAGCAATGTTTATGCACTAATAAAGATGATTAGAAAATCAGACAATTGCCAAAAAATGGAAGGTTTGTGAGTGCAGATTATCTGTAATAAAACAGCAAGGGTAGAGGGAGGGGGGGGCAAAGGCCTCTCATTGCGAAGGATATGAATAGCCTTTGTTTTCGCCACAACTCGCGGCTGTGCGGTTTGCCAGCGTCTGGCTCTTATTATGGGGTTTGTGTCTGTGCGTCTGCACGTGGACGCTCGTGTGCATGCGTGCCGGCATGTGTATGTAAATATGCGCAGGTGATTATTTTTTTTTTGTATGTAGCCATTTAAACAATGTCCGTGGGTCGGTGTCGTCGCTGAATAAATGTGTCACGGGGTCCCCGGCTGGCACAAGAACTCCTGTTTGCTTTTTTTTTTATCCGTTAAAGTTGTGAAATGAAATAGGATTTCGTAGAACGCCGCGGCGGCTGTGGGATTTGGGCTCCCTTCGGTTAAGCGGAGCCGGGATAGCTTGATCCAATCAGCGGCACCGACTGCGAGGAGAGCCCATTTCACAGCGCCGGGCTCTGCCAGAACTCTGTCTTGCTGGGCCTGCTTGAATTAGAATACAAATGAAGCTTGCTGAATGCATACATGTATGTATACAGAGCTGTACTTACACACTGGGGTGGATTGAGACGCTCAAGCGTTGCTCTGTTTAGAAAAGAAACATTTGCAAAGACGTCGTTTTCGAATGACAATGTAAATTTGAAGTGATGTTTCCACACTTTTTTTTTTTTTGACACAAAGGAGATATTTTACTTCCTCCCAAAAGCTAGATTGATATAGCATACACGTTAATAGCATACTACCAACAATAACATATAAAATATCACTGAAATAAATCACCTCATGCCTGCGTGAGCATGAATCCAATTCAAAAAATTACAACCTTAATTTTAAAGGTTGTCAGGATTATTAACTGCCTAACCAGATTTCTCAAGACAAAATGATCTGCATTTTTCTCATCTGTCAATTTTTTTTTTGGCTCTGACAATTTTTAATCTATTTTTCTGCCCCTCACCAATGCACATCACCAATTTTGAGAACGACTATTTCATCTTTTTTTTTTTCTCTGTTTTGCAGGCTACCGACGCTTACCTGGTGAACGACGATCCTGTCAGAGGCCCAGGCGTGCCTGAATGTTTCCTTGTGTCTGATACATACAGGGTATATATACACAAACACACTCACACACACAGAAACGCCCACACGCACAAAATCGAATGAACCGCATACACAAGGGATTCATTTTCTGGCCATACAAACAAGCCGAGTGGATAAAAATGATCTACTCTACCTTGACTCACTGTGGTTGCATTTTTTTTGGGGCAACATATTTAACACATTTAGCACGATGCATCTTTTCACAGAAATTTAGATGAATTTTCTGTAACTGATTGGGGCAATTTTACATTACCACTGGCTTCAATTTCAAATGTTATATGTTAGTATGATTTTCTTTTTTTTGCATGAAAATTGGAACCAAGCGTTCCATTTGAGTTCTATAACGTTGTGTTGCACGTTGCATACTGCCGGTGTCATTTTCGTCCAAAAGTCTCATCCTGTAAGCCATAAAATGATGCATTACGAATTCCTTGGCATGCATGAATGCACCTTAAAATTGCGACTTTTCTGCTGTACATTTCATTTTTTTCCTCCACGTATCACTTATGCTCTGTAGTACGGATTTGCTTAGGTGTGTTTTCATTTTTAATGGGACTAAACGTGTTCCCAGCGAAAGCACCATAAAGTATTGTGAAATAATTTTACAAGTGTTTTCAGCACATTTTAAGTATATCCCACAATATAAATCACTGGCTTTGCCTTCAAATTGTTCTAATTACCTTTGTAGGATTTTTGACATTTGCTTACTAAATTGCTCATAATAGTAATTTCCCCCCATCATAATTCATTTTTCATTATGGCCTTGATACTACTTCATACATTTATGGTCATAACTGCAGGACGTGCTTCATGAAGATGTACACATCCTGTTGTATATAAACAAAAAACGTGATATAATCCAAAGCAGCCGGACTAAAAAACGTGAGCTGCCATTACACACGGTACACACTTAAAAAGCAGCAGGCCCGCCACATTGCTCACACACACACAGACGCACACACACACACACTGAGATTGCAAACAGACCCATAACGTCTCCTGCGTACGAGATGCTTGTTAGCCATAATGGCCAGTCTGACTGCATATGTAGTGTACGTCCATGACTGGTACGCTGACATAAACAGCATTTGAAACGGAGCCACAACAAGCCGTCTCACACGTTTGGCCCGCTAATGGCGATATCAGCCTTGGCTTTTAACGTACAGCGTAACCACAGGAGATGGTAAACATAAAATGCGCGGCCAGCGGCGCGTGTCAACGGGAGACCACAACACGCTCGAGTGTTGTCACACCATGTGGTTTTTCCTCGTGTGGCAAACACAGTCTCGGAAACCGCCAGAGCTCCAGGGAGGGGGGGCTTTTCTTCAGCGTGGCGGTCAAGATGGGAAACATGGAGTTTTTTTTAGATGCAAACCTGAGTTCTGGTGTTTGGTAACTCCGCCTGCGGTTGCTATAGTTTGTGATTTGGCTGCCGGAGCGCCTGCGTGGTGTTGAATACTGAGATGGGCGTCTCGGCTCGACTCCAGCTACACACAAAGAGGCCTGCTGAAGTCAGACACAGTAGAAGAGCCATGTAGAATCGAGCGCGTCATGGTTGGGAACTGGACCGTGACACCTTTCCAAACTGACCTAATCCACATCAGTATTAAATCATTTTGAAGGCCAATTTTTTTCTGGTCATTGATTAGTAGTAAATGCACACAATGAAGAGACTGCCCACCAACCGTGGGCTCTGCAAACCCCCACCATGTGATGAGACTCAGCCAATCAAATCGTTCAGTCCGGGCAGCTTTACGCGGATTGGCAATCGGCGGTTAAGAATGTTCAGGCTATGAAGAGTTGTACTTTATATACAGAGTAGAAAAATAACGTTTCATGTTGCTGATATTAGTGCACACTATAATATGTGAATTATTCTATTTAGTAGTCCTGCACTTAAGACCTTTGAGATGCAGCATCTCAAATCCAAAGGGGTCAAAGACAAAATGGCTCCCTCAAATATTAGCATCAGAACATTTTTACAGGCCTTGTAGTTGAAACACACCAAGATTTTTTGTGGCAATAGCACAATGTAAATGTAAAAAATACAAAATTAAGATCAAATTCCAAACCAAAATGCTTCTCTTTTGCATTAGACAAAATAAACAGTTCTTGTAATCGTCTCAGTTCATTGTAAACTGCTGAGACCACTTAAAACTGTTGTTGCTAACCAAAACAGCAGCACACAAGCAGCCTAGACAATAAATATAGATGCTGTTGATCCTAATAGAATTTCAGAATGATATCAATTTTACCTCATAATATTTGCGTGTTTTTTTTTATGTATATATCTATTGAAAGTTGATACAACTGCTTACTCTAACAAAATACTTGAATTTAAATTGTTGAGATACTATACCTTATGATGTTCCGGACCTGGGCTCAAAGACATTTTACTCTGGGCTGAACCTTTAACTAAATGCCGCCGATGAAGAGTGAAAAGCCGAAAGTAGGAGAGAAAAGGAGAAAGAGAAGAGGGTGTGCGACAGCTTTTGGGGTTTGGAGCTGTGCCTTGCTGGGGTGTGGTTTGGAATGAGGAGCGACTAATGGAAAGAAATACACTCGGCCCCCTTCACCTTTTTCACTCTTTCCCCCATTTTTCTTTCCACTCTTGCTTGCCTATGTAGTATCTTTGAGCGCAAGACGAAAGAATGCATGTGTGTGTTCATGCATGTGTGCGCACACGCTGCGGTAAGTATCCCACATAGGCTGAGGTCTCGTAAAGCTCTATACACCCCCCCCCCCCCCCACACACACACACCCCTCACTTTAAAAACTTGGCATTGAAGCACCGGGGTTACTTCAACCTCCCGAAACCGCACCCTATAGCCTGCATTTACACACACATACACACACACACTACACAATGTTCCCGCGCACACACACTCGGGAGGCAGGGGGCTTATGTGTAATTGCAGGCACTCTGCCTGCATATATGAGTTTGATTAGTCCGAGGAGCAGGGAGCGGGTGAGGATAAAGCCGAGGCTGATTAGAACCAGAGAGTATCACTTGCATACAATGGGAGTCACATTGAAGCAGCTTTGGACCGCTCGGTCCAAGTTCAGGTATCAACTGTCCGCATATGTAGTGGCTATTATGCACAGCACGCTGCAAAAGGAGCTAGACATTGTTGGAAAAAAGAAATGAAAAAAAAAAAGAAAAAGGAGGCGGTTATAAATTACAAGCATCCAGAAAGCAAATGTGCATTTTGCAGTAAAACGTTGTTGGTTTCTTCAAAGCATGCCAGGAGGTCTGTAGGAATAGATTTTTTTTTTTTTTTTACATTCTAAATATGATGTGGTGTCATTTATAACTAACAGGCGACGTTAGCGTGGCTCCTCAAATCCACGTTGTAAAAGTCAATTCAACGCAAATTTTGGTTAGCGTTGGAGCCAGCCGTTTCCTGCTACTGTAAATTCAAAACCGGTTGCTGTTGTCTCATTGCAGTTACACGTTAAGCGAGTCAACATTGTCTAGAATTAAGTGTACCAGGTCCAGTGCTAAACGATAGTTTACTTTACAAAGACACATTCACCAAGAAGAAATTTGCACTTTGAAGAAAACAAAGTGTAATTTATATTAAAACTCACTGTATTAACTTTAATAACAAATGTCAAAGGAGTACCTCAAGGATGCGCCTTATGCCCCCTTGCCTTCATTTTACACTCAATCTTTTTGGCACCAGAAAATTGAAATTTATCTTATTCATGTAGATTCTGCTTTGGCTGAACAATTAAATCTTAGAATACATGGAAAGGGAACCTTGAAAAACAAGTCACATATTAAATCAAGATTGCAATAGTGAGTTTTTTTTTTTTTTTCCCCAAAATTCGGCCCTTGATTGTACCAAAGACATATATTAACTGTCATAAACTACAACATACTCCTATTTAGTTGGAATTTTTGGAGTAGCAAAGTGGTCTGGTGGTTGCCTCACAGTTCTCATGATTTTATCTCCTGTGTGGAGTTTGTGCTAACTCCAGCTTCCTCTCAAAACATGCATGTTCAGGTCAGTGGGCACTAAATTGGCCATAAGTGTGAATGTAAACGTGTGTAAGATGCATGTACCTCATTTCTCCAAAAGGATGCACTATCCCACCCTATTGAGGGTAAGCAAGGATGGAAGAGAAATTGCAGTCACTTGACATAGTTGTTCTTTTCTAGTCATGCTTTTGAATGTCAAATGTAGTACAGACTGACACAAAAAAAAGTCAAGCTTTTCCTTGAACACGTGATGTTTGTCTAACGAGATGCACTTGAACAACCTTTGCACGGACAAACTCAACATTAGCTTACAAACAATCCACCAATATGGCCAACATTCGGTATCAAGAACTTAACACACTTTTAAAAAAAAAAAGGCAATTTAGCTATGAAAACATTGGGTTTGTCACGGATGTGTTTTCGTGCATATATTGACATCATTATAATGTTGGAAATGTTTTTTTTTGTTTTTGTGGTGGCACTTTGTGTAAAAAGTGGAAGAACTGCTGTAATTCTGGGATAGTGACTCACCTGCCAACAGATGGGTACAAACGCTGTTGAAAATGATAAATGGACACTTTTGGAGGGCTTGTTAACTAAAATACCACTCAGTTGTTTGTTAAATTGTTATTGGGATATTTCGAAGTCATCAAGGGGTGTCTGACAGGATGATAACATGCAGGAAAAGAAATGACATGTTTGGGCATGGGTCTTATTGATTGCATTGGAGAGGGAGCAAAAAAAATAAAATCAAATCTTGTAATTATTTGCATTGCTATAATGATTCGTTTTTCTTCATCTTTTTATTTTTGCATAATGGAAGCTTGCGTGTTTCATTAACCACCCGCCTTTCCATTCGGTTAAGTTCTGCAGAAGAAAAGGTCGTGAGTTTTCAAAGTTCTAATAAAAAACAGTCGACGTACAGTAGAGTACAGTTTTGCATGGGGAGGGGAGGGGAGGGGAGTGAGAGTGAGGGGGGAGGGCATCAGCGAGGGAGGGAGGGAGGCAGAGCAGAGAAAAAAGTTTCCCCTAAAAGTTGGTGCTGAGCTCCGCGGCACAGTGAGCGAGGCGGGGTTAGAGCCTGCACCGAGCTACAGTACCGAGCCTCGGCCAGCCTTTGCAATGCGGCACCGCAGCGAACCTCCTCCATCCACGTTGACTCGCGACCGCTCCGACCGCCACCTGTAGACTCTCAACCATGTATTCCCCTTACTGCTTGACACAGGTACGCACTTTTATATTATTCTTTAGCAAAAAAGGGGAAAAAAATATTTTAATCGCTTTCTGGCTTGTCCCGTTTTCCGGTCTTGTGTGCTTGCCCGAGGCTGTACGCCGGTTGCAGTGTACGTGCGAGCTGCCGCTTTTTTTTCCGCCTTCTTCTCCACGGAATTTCCTCCACTATTGCCCGTGCCACTTTTCAACCTAAGATCCAGCACTTCTTTTTTTTTTTTTTTAACTGCGCTATTGCATTTGACGTTCCAGTGCAGCGCTACGCTATGGAAAGAGAAAATGGCGCTTCTCCCACTTTATCTTTTATAAACCTATCACGAAGTACAGTGCAGTATAGTAGATTAGTGTGCAAGTGTTCGGGTTTGACCCTAATTAAAGTGAACGCAAGTACACTTGAAACCATACTGACAGGTTTAACCGACTTGTTGCGTTCACGGACCGAGGAAGTGGGAGATGAGCCGCACACACGCTCTCGTTCACGGCCAAGGGCGAGTTGGCGCTGTCGTGGTGCTTTCATGGTCACGGTGGACGCCCTCATAAGCGCCCCCCCCCCCTCCACTCAGGACGTATTCGCGGTCATGTCATTATTAGTCGTGAGAATGCGTTTTGCTTGCACGCGTGGGCATGTGGTGCGTTTAGGGTGCGATGATAAGATATTTGAAGAACGGCGTTTTTCTTTAGTAATTTAAAAACCTTTTATTTTAATGATGTTAAATGAATATCTGGCATTACATTAACTGCATGAATATAATTCATTAATTACATGACATTATGCATGTGGTCATCATTTTGTCTTTTTTTAAATTTTCCATAACTACAGTAATGTTGGTTAATCTATTGCTGGAGTTAAGAAATATGTATGTATGTGAGTGAGTGATAGGACACGTTTACTGTTTTACAGGCCTTGTAACGCATATATTGTAGGTTATGCTAAAATATAAATCAAGTTGATTTTCAAAAATGACATAAATAAATTCTGTATTAAGTATGCACAGTGGAAAAAAACGATTTTAATGGAAAACAGAAAGTCTAGGATCTGGTTCACCTTCACTTTGAAAGCATGTTGGCAAAATAATCATTATAATTTCCAAATGATAAGATTTTTTAGTAAGTAATAGATCAATGATTGTTGTGATGTGATGCATCACACATATTTGTATTGTTTAAATTATTTGGCATAAATCTAATAAAGGATCACAATAAAGGTCATATTAAATGACCTTTTATTTTTCCCCAGCTCTTTCTTTTGTATCTTGCAGATTTGACAAAATGTAGATCGTGCCTTTTAAAATGAGATTGTACAACAAACAAAAGCATTTTTTCCCCTACAGTTTTAGGAAATGTTCCATATTAGGTGGAACATTTATACCTTAGCTTCACCCACCAGTTGTTTTTTTTTTCAACAACCTTTTCCATGCCTGATGTAAGATTTTCATTACTCACTAATCAGGTGCTACCATCACACATATTGCGGCAGTCATTACTGAAGTAGTTTATCATTTCTACACTTTTTTTTAATAAACAAGTTTTTCAATAATCCTTAAAAGCAATTTTCCACTGCCAGTTACCTTTTTACTGACCCAAAACGTGCTATCCACTTTTGAAAGCTCTATTCCATAAATCAGACGACCCGTGTCCTTAAACACAGTAGTGTGCGTGTGTGTGTTCGCGCAAGCGCGCGCGCACGAGAGCTCCACATGGAAAACATGTGGATTCCCTCTCAGTGTTACTTGAGGAAACACGTTTCCTCTGGCCGTTTGCACAAGTGAATCACACCATTTTTAATCACTCTTGTATATGTTGAATTAATCACACCACTTGTGTCCTTTAAACGACTCCTTACACGTCCCTTGACCTTTCTGCCGTCTGCCTCTCTGGCACTGTGCGTCCGTGCGTGTGTGTGTGTGTGTGTGTGTGTGTGTGTGTGTGTGTATGTGTGTGTGTGCGGCACATTTCCTAATCAATATTCTATTTGATTTCTGCATATTTAGTAGAGACGATTTGCAAGCCTGCTGGTATGAGTGTCCGAGTTCCCGCCGTCTTTCCGTTAATTAAAATGAATTGGCAGATATGGGCCACGCAGTGCATGATGGGCATGTTCCAGAAGATGAATATCAAATTTGGAAAAAAAAACAAAAACGTAGTAGGTCATTTCTATTCGCTTTTGGTTTGGAAGCCACACTTTTTATGTTGAAGCTGCGCACGTGAAGATACGCGCGCAACGTGGTTGTTTTGCGTCATACGTCGTTCCCTGATCATGGTTCGTAAATAATTCAGATTTATATTTAAAAAAAATTAAATAGCGGTGAAGACAACCTTTGAGTGCATTATTAATAGCGCTAAAGAGCTTTGTTGGAAATTACCGTGCCCGAAAAAGGTGCAGCCAAAAATGTGGAACTCTGGCAGCGGTTCACAGTCCTCGTGACGGAGAAAACGTATTTGCATAAAGTTTTGATGCGATGTGAAGGTTGCGGGGGCGTCTTTAATTAAAACTTTTATGTGCGATGTTTTCAAATCAATTATCTCAGCCTCCAGTTAAGTCGCCGCCAACGTTGCCAACTTTGGAGTCTGCGTGCAAACTAATGAGATGCACAACTTGGTGCAAGAGATTGTGCAGCGCACTTTAAGGGGGAAATAAAGAACTTTTATTCTCCCTCATTAGGATTTGATGTCAAATAATGTATGCTTGTGATTGTTATTTTTTCATTTATTATTTTAATTGGGCTTTCCATCTTGTAGGTGAAAACTTGCTCAGCCTGCAACGCCCCCCCCCCCTCCACCCCACACTGACGCTGAAGTTAAATATTTATTTATTTATTTATTAATCGGGAATGCAATATAGAAAATTGATGGAAAAAAATAATCAATTCTGAATTTTAACCTGTCACTACCCCAACATAAAAATGATTGTAAATGATGTGAAACATATCATACCAGCTTGCAAATATCTTGCTATAATATCTCCACGACCTTCCTGAAATGTTTTTCTGTCCATAATCTTTATTGGCTTTATGATATCTTGGGGGATTTTTTTTAATACTGTATGAAATAAGTTGGATTGCTTTTCGCCGAACATTTGCACATTTTTGGAGGGAAAATGAAAAGCATTGCTGGAATGCTTTTGTTTGACACAAGAATTTTTTATAAAGCATATTTCAAAAAATAATTTCCTGCTTGAGGTGTTTCTAATTCTTAACGCTTCTTCCTCCACATTCACTCATCATTTTTTTCTTATGTTTTTTGGCACACTGTTGCATTAATGTGAAAGATTGATTCAAGGAAAATATTTTCTGTGATCGTTGACGGCGCTCGTGAATGCTTGTCTCAGCATTCACATACCCGCATTTTTTTTTCCCTTTCCACACAAAAGCACCAGTGTGAATATCTGTCACTCAGCATCCCCCCCCCCAAAAAAAGTATTTTATATCCACAAAAGCATTAGTGTGAGGTGACGTGCGAATGATCGTCTCTCAGCATCCACACAATCATGTTAAGGTACACAACAGGAAAGTGACAGAATGATGTAGAACATTTTTTTATTTTAGACACAAAAGCTAAATGTGAGTCTGTGCATCTTTTCTGTCATAGCACTATTTCCAAATGCTTGACTCTTAACAGCCTGTGGCACAATTGAGCAAAAGCTTCACATTCAGACTCATGCATATGCTTGTATTGTTTTCACGGAACCCCGAGTATAAAGTCAGGTCGACTTTTTGTTATTTCGTAACATGTTGCGGTCGCGCGCTGGCTCAGGGCAGGCCCAGTAAATGCATTGAAGAATAGGTTTGCTGTAGTGGAAGGAAGGCCGGCTGAAAAGTGGGCAGACTTCGATGCCAGGACGCCAAGCAGGCGGTGGGATGCAAGCCGGCAAGCAGGCAAGGCAGGCAGGGCGGGCGGGCAGGCGCAACCCAGGGGTACATTGTGTTCTTTTTATTTATTCATCCTTCCCTCTGGTTGCAGACCAGGCCCACCTTAACACTGCTTGGCCACTAAAGTGAGAGCTGGTGGGCTGCGATGGGTGGATGAATAGATGCAGGAGAATGGCACACTTTAGAAGATTCATTAAGATGGCAAAGGAGCAAGAAAGCATGATTTGTAGACAGGGGGTTGTTTGGTGGGGAAAAAAAAAAAAAAAATGTCAGTCTTGGAGGTACGCTCAATTCAGCAGTGTGGCTCATCCCTTATCTGCACAGTCTCCCTCACTGCCCATTGAAAATGGATTTATCAAGCTTAACCGAGGCACTTGGCACGGCAGAGTAATAGGTGGCTGTCCCCGCCATGCATGGAAGTTATTGTGTATGCAGATATATGTGCACGCGTGAGAATATAGCCTCCCTCTTGCCTCCCAGTACGGATTAGCTTTACGTTGATCTGCGGCCAGTGGAAAGCGGGGCGGCCCCTATAGCTGTCTTGTGTTGCTTTGCGATATAGTTGTATCGAGCGGTCATACTCTCGGCACCATGTGAAATTAGAAGCGAGCGCTTGCCACGTGTGTTGCACGCAGATAGATAAAAAGAAAAGTCAATGCGCGCTTCCTGCGACGGCCTTCTTTTGTTTGAACCCTTCTAGTTTCGCTCAGGAGAATGGAAAGTACCATCGCTTGTCACGTGCAATCGTTTAATCTTTATATAATGGTGTACCTTGTCACATAAAAATGCAAGAACTGATTTTACCTTTGTCCTACGTGTGTCATCCGGCGTGATTCCACTCAAACTCAAGAGTGTGGGAAAGTTAAAAGTTAAAACATTAAAAAAAAAATCTTTAAAATAATAATATTCTATTTGTCCAAATACATTATTCTGATTAATATTGTGAATGAATTAGCAAAATCCACCCGTTTTGTTTTCTACCTCAGGCGGCGGCCATTTTGCCACTTTCCGTCAGCTAAAAAAGCAAAATGCACCTGTGGAGTGATTCATTTTTAAATACCTATGAAGACATTTTTCCTTTTTATCCCAAATTGTATCTTTCTGTTGTTGCTACTTGAACCTTTCACCAAACTGTGCCACTTTCTACATTTGAGACTCACAGGCGGGACAGTAAAAACTTTCATCCATGAATTAAACATAGCAGCAGCTGATAAGATGATCAGATGGTGGAAACGTGAGTCGCCCGCTCCGGCGCATCCCTCCTCTCGCAGCTGCCGGGGGGCCGACTCCCTCCTTCACCTTAGTCCTGCTTGTCAATTAGCTCTCTGTTAAAAGAGGAGTGACGGTTAGAGCGAGATCGGCATTGTTGGGGGGGGGGGGGGGGGGGATGAGCCGGCCTTGTTGTTGTGTTGTTGTTTGTCTCAGGCGGGCTCCTTTTTCTTACCCCCCCCCCTTCGCTTCGTCACCTATTGGTGTGTTTTGCGTTCGTTTTGATTTTCTCACAGGGTCTTTTGTGGGGGTACCCCCACTCAATGGGACAATGCAGCCTAGCGTGAAATTAAAGCTCTTAGTTAGTTTGGAGTTGCTCAAAAGAGGATTTTACACATGCATGCATTCATCGAGCCTCCCATACGCTATAGATATAGCTAATTAGAGGAAGTACGCCCTATGTCGAGCATCAAGGGCCCAATTAAAAGAGTACCTCTGTGTGCAAGATCTAGGCCAGAGAAGCTATGAAAGCATTTCTATGCGTGCGTGTCTGTGAACCGTATGCATGCCTTCTTAATCCAGGCGGGAAGAATGTGAACCAGACTGATATGAGAAGTTTCATTAACATACGCAACGAGTAAATCAAGGGAAGACTTTGCGTCGCGGCAGACGAGCGTCTGATTGGAAACAGACTCGGGACGCTCTTGCTGACTCGTCCAAGTCTTGTTTTGGATGTAGTCCACACCCAAAGATGTCTGTCACGCACGCACATTCGATTTAGTCCGTTTGATACTATAGCGTCCGTCATTTCTCGGCTTTGTCCGAAAAGTCTACTCGTCTGTAATGTCGTTTGGGAATTTAGCAAATGATGGTTGCGCAACGGTGAAATTTCCATCCCAGTGAAGTTTACATTGACGGACTGACCGCACGACTTATATCATTTGTCAGGACTTTTTCGATTATTCTGCCGACATTAAATGTGTGTGTTTAGCACCGAGGCCACACAGCAGCAGCAGCCGTCAACACAGCCTGAGGGAGGCGGTGGCGGAAAATATCAAACAGACCTCATAAATGATAAAACTCTTCGAGTTTACCAGCATGAGATACTCCCCAGTATTATGGAGTCATTTGCAAGAATGCACAATTTTCCTCGCTGTTACTGGGGAGGGCCAGTTGGTGAATTGGACATTGTAGAACAAAGTGTGCTACTCTCTGATCCCACAGCTCCCCACTCGCTCTCACTCTGTCTCACTCTCGCTCCTGTCGAGAGTGCTGGCGGCAGGCCAGGGGTGGAAAAATCTATAACCCGTTGCGTAATATCATATCTTTACCTCAACTGAACCCTCCCTCCGTAAGATCTGAGGTTGTGGCGACAGACAAACGTAGCTTAAGTGTACGTCTCACACACAGACGCACACGCACGGCAGAGAGCTTTGTGTGGCTAGTTAGCAGCACACATCCTCACATTAACAGTATCACACCACTTTGATCAAATGTTGCTGACAAATGTTTTTCGGCGTGGAGTGGCGCTCACTGAGTGCTTCGGTGCCAGTAATTAGAGACACTGTGAATGTTGTCTATATTTAAAAGGGTGAAGAAAAGTGAGGTTTTTAAATGGAAGTAACATTTCAACACAATGTAAATGGTATTCAGAAGATTGTCGTAAATTATATTATATATTATGTTCAAAATTAAAAACTATCGTTTTTTCGAAGCGGATTATTAGGTGCAATATTTATTTCACTATTTATTCTATTGTTACATTATTATTTTATTTTTATGTGCCGTATGTTTATTTCTGATCATAAAATGTTTTTGCGATTAAAAGCTATATCAAAAAATTTGACTGGCTGTATAAATAAATTTGACCGGTCCAATAGAAAATGAAGTATCGAGAGTGTCTGTCACCTAAAAATAAAAAACAAACTAATAACATAGTACAATGTAATGTAAGTAGAGCCTTAAAACAAGATACGGGGGCATTTATTTATTTATTTTTTATCACAGCGAGCCAGTACATGCAGTGCTCAAATCTCTCGCTCTGTGCCGAAGAATCTCCAACTCCTAATTTTTCCGCAACGGTCCAATGTGCGGCGAGCCTTTGACTTGTCACTTGTTATTAAAGTTAACATTGTATTTTTGTTATTGTTTTTATATTTTACTACTAGGCAGAGGGCACATGTGCAATGTGACTCACTTTTGATTTGCGTCAATAAAAATTAGGACAAAGTGTTTTATTGTATTCACATTAAACTTTTACACTTTTTTAAATACACATTTTTTTTATGTCAAAAAGTATTAAAGATTACCAACTGCGTCGTGAAACGGATTGTATTTGACTTTGGAGGTTTCACTTGATTTGTATTATTTTTTTTTCCTTCAATACAGAGCACTGATTCACAAAAATGCATATCAATAAACCTCTATCAATATCCGTATAGTTCTGTTTAGAGCCAGCAACCAGTCTAGTGGGCATGCCAGTTATATTTGTTTCCATCGGACATGGTCGGACTCACCGAGAATACTCGACGTGTATCAGCTACGTGGTTGCTCTTATCTCCCGCAGACACACAAACTCGACCTGCTGCGTAACCACGTTTTGCCCTGAAAGGTAAATAGAGACTTGCAGCAATACTTGCAGCCACGCCGACAAACAAAGTCTAGTCATCTCTGGTAATACGATCGGCACAGTTACCCGAATACAATATCACATGCTCGGGTTGATTCATTTTTGATGGTTGTGATTCTGATTATTAAATGCTCTGCAATGGTAATCCTCATGTGCAGCCAAGCATCATGCCTTTGCTGGGAGGCAATTGTTTGTTAATGCGCCAGTGAAACTCAAAACACATACAGATGTGTGTGGGACCCGACCGCAAAGTCTTTGCCATCGCATGCTCCCGCTTGATTTTTACCAGCCGGCTTATGGAAACTTTACAACCGCCTTTTTAGCGCCCATGCTAAACTCATTTAGCCGCCTCATGCTAAGCCGCACAGTAAAGTGTGTTAGTGCGGTCGGAGTGGTTTTGGGGCCAGTTGTTGGGGAACAGCTGCACGAGTGAGACTAAGCAGGGTGGGAAAAAGGGACCCGGCATCTTTTTTAACCCTTGTGTTGTGTTTGCATGTGTGTGTGTGTGTGTGTGCGCCCAACTGACTGCTGAAATGTTTGTGTTTATTGACTCAAAGAGACGGGCCGTGGATGCATACACAGCGGTGTATGGGTGGCAGGGGTCCAGGCTTGGGGGAAATGTGTGTTTAAAGTACACACCGGGCTAATTATGCTGATTTAAGCATTCTTGTGGTCCTCCCAACGGCTTGCGGTGAGTTAACTGGCGCAGGGGAGGGGGGGGGGGCGTCCAGCGGGGAGAAACGGGAGGTAGGAGATAAAGAAGTTCCCGATAGCCATAGAAGGCGGCCTTAAACGTCGGGAGAAGAGGTGGCAGTAGTTTTTTAACATAAAAAAAAAAATGTTGCCTCAGACACTGATACAAGGAAAAACATACACTGCCTTGATATTTCTCCCCCCCCCCCCCCCCCCCCTCCTCTCACTTGAGGGTAAAGCCCGTTCTGCGTATTTATTTTTATATTCAGATGTTACGGATAGCTCCGGGAAAAGGCTGTCCCTTTTCCCAGCAAGGGGAATTAATACTGTTTGAATGTTCTCTCCGGAGTCTAAAAGGGATGAATTTTGCAATGGAGTTTGGGAGGTTTGAAAGTGAAAACCTAACCACTGCTAAATAAACAAACCAGGCTTGATTAAATGCGACCCTTGTTTGTTGACTCTGTGTCCTGGCCTGCGTGTGGACACCTGTCTCCTCTTTCTTTTTTTTTGGTGTGTTTTTTGTTTAAAATGCACATGCATACGCCTTGGTGGTAACGTTCGCATGCTGTGCGCAAAATGAAAGAAAATATACACAGTTGGTGGTAGGGGCAACAAAATTACATGGCCACAGTGTAACCCTCCAAATGGGATACGCTACATATACAGTATATGTATCGTAAAGGCTTCCAAGAATAGCATCAACTCTGGTTCCCCAACCCGAAATAGTTATAGGCTAGCACGTGTTCTCCTGTTTGTAGCTCTATAAAATGGTTTAAAAGAAGAATTAGTGGCAATTTTTTTTTTTTTGGTCCCATCTCAAATACTTAAGTATTGCTTCAAATTCTAAATAATAAATGGCGGCTAGACAACCAAATCCCATTTATTTTCCATAAATGCAAATCTTGTTATAAATTTGATGGCTTGAATTAAAAACTGTTTTGAATATTAATACAATTGGTAACCCCACACACACACAAGTAATTGAGAGCTCGCTTTATTATTTGTTGATTAATTTGGCTCCAAATGGGAGCCCCAGTGGTGCCTCATAATTTCTGTCAAATCAGATCGCAACTTAATTAGTGAGCGATATCATTGTGCATCGGTAGTTACTTGTATCGTAAATATGTCGAAATATTGGCCGTCGATCAAGATTTGTATCGCGCTTTGATTCACGTTGCAGTGTGTCAGTTGCAATGAAGTGTTGGTGACCTTAGTAGCCGAGGACAACTCCTCTCATATTGTCTCACTTAACCATCGCAAAAGAATGGTTTGCGTTTAAGGCTCCCGGTGATGAAATCTCACAGAATCCATGCGGTCCTTCTTCACAAGATCATCCGACACCGGAATTCATATGCGTTTTTCTCTTGAAACAACATTCTTTGCTTTCCTAACACCTTTCCCGGGCTTTCCTCCTCCTTTTTATTGCGTGTTGTCTTACATTTGCCTGCGCAGTCTCATCTCATTTTGTCTTTTAAATCATCCCAGTTTCTGTCAGCCTCCTCTTGATTTGATTCCCAGAAGAATTATCTGGGTTTAGTTGAAGGCTTAAAAGCTACTTCCTACCTGCTTGTCATCTAAAAACGATTGGTCCATTCAACAGTTATTTTTTTCCTCTTGACGTTCTCGTTGTCGTCCTTAAGAGAAAATGTTTGCTTATCCACACTTTGGGTTTCTTCTGGGATGTGAAGGAATGCTAATGTGTCTCATAACCACATTACACCCCTCAGAGGAAGTAAAGGCTATCAGGAGAAACAAATCTCTGGATTTTCTCCTCCCCTTCAATTTAAAAAGTGTGTAATATGAATTTTCCTCTCAAACAATAATCTAGTTGTATCTTCTTTTTTTTTTTGTCCGCCAGGCAAAACTACCAACAAGGAAAAAAGAGTCCATATCATATATTTTTACAAGCACGTTAGATAAAAAAATTCAAATGCATTAGTAGTGCAAATCCTGAAAGAATTCTAACAGGATACAATCAGGGCCGGGCCGTGCCCTCCCTGACATGTGGCAGTGGAAAAAGGGAGCGAGGGATTTGCTGGCTTTATTATTAGGGCCTGTGAGTGTTGTTGATGGAGCGGCTCCATGCGAGTTGACACACACACACACACACACACACACACACACACACACACACAGACAGCGGTGAATGCTACACTGAGCAGAGGTGTCAGCCTTGGCTGCTGACTCTATGAAAGGCAAACTCTTAGAAGTGTACGTTCGTGCGAGTGTGCGCGCACAAGTGAGCGAGCGAGCCCAGCACTGAATTGCACGTGTGTGTTTGTGTGTGTGGGTTTAGCACTGACGGCCAAGAAGCCTCGGCAGCATCTGACGTGGCAGCTCTTGCTGCTTTCAGTCCAGCCAGCACGCTCCTTCTGGCGCACTTTCCTGTGATACTATCTTTTCATACAATCACATATTTATAAATGGAGACTGACTGGTGTTTTGGCATTGAGAATTGATAAACACAGTGCCATTCATGGGGGCGGCAACAGCGCGTCCAGAAAATGCATTCTTGTTTTTTAGTTTGTTAAAAATGCGGATTGGAATAAGATCAGTCGATTTGAACTTTGACATGGAAAAAAAAAAATTGCTACCTGTTTTTTTTATTTCCATCGTTAATAAAAAAAAAAAGAAAAACGTTTTTCCTTGGCAGAGGTAATAAAGTGTAAGAACTGAAATAATCCGGTTTTATTTATTATCGCATATTCACGAACAAACATTTTTCAAAAATTGTTCAATGTCACCTTTTGTTCCTTAAAAACGTACAAATTTCAAATTGGTGATGATTTTTGAAATTATGTCATTATTTAATCATAAGAATTGGCTCTTTTGTGCAGAGTTGGCAAAAGCATTACTGCATCACTTGCTTGCAACCAGCAGGGGCGCTGTTGACTCAATCTCGACTCATTTGCGGCCTAAGAACGATATACAATGTCAGCTCGCTTTACTCGCTATGATTACTGTATATCTTAAATTAGCATTAAAGGCGAAAATGATGACAATTCTGACTTTTGTCGCCCACCTATCCTTATTTTCCCACTCGAGGTGGGTTTTATGGTCCCCTCGGAGGACATGTACTTATGGCTGCGGTGCTGCGGTGTTCCTGAAGTCTGCTTTGGACGGGGAAGTCAGCCAGCGCGGTCGCTGAGGAGATAACCCTCCCGTCAATGTTTTGTATGTGTGTCAGTCCTCGCTCTTGTTTTGCTTCGCCATGGAAGGCTAAAAGGGGAAAGCTGTGGTTTGAGGACAAAAGTTTCAAAAGGAGCTGCTCTTTATACATGCGCGGCGGTGAAGGCTCTTTTGTTTCTCGCCCCGCATGCATTTGTCTGCATCCTCGGCCGCCTTCCGCCCCGGCATGCCGCTCGCTCGGCAGGGAATGCCACTCAAAATGGGCAGAGCGACCTTTAACCCCCCGAGCTGCCAGCTCAAGACGCGCTGTCCCGTCTCCCTTTGACCTAAACGCGGTCGAGCTTAGCGGAGATTAAGAGCCAACTCCGGGAGCGCCATTTGAAACGGACACCTTCTAACCCTAATGGGATCAATGTCGGCCGAGAGGCCACTTGGAGCGGGCGCAAAGCCCTCCGAGTCAACACGGAGAGACAGACAGACAGACAGACAGACAGACAGGCAAGGCAGAGTGCGCAGGCAAAGACCCAGCTCATATCATGCCACGGGGAGTGGGCACCGGTTAACCCTGGTGGCGCCAACCCCCAGCAGGCAAGGCTCCAGCTCACATGATAAGCAGAATTAAATCTGCAGGCTTCAGTGTCCCCCGATAGGACACGCTCACCGACGTGGCCTCTCATGTTTGGCATGGCTTCCTTCTCATCTGCAAAGTTGATTTTCATTCTTTCCTTTGTGGAAAGTCACATATTGTAACCTAGAGCAACCATCTTGTGCAGATATTTCATCTGACGCCAAGTTGGATGACAAAAGTCGCATGGATGCAACTCTGATTTGTTTGGCTTTGGAAATTCATTTTCTCAAAGGAAATAACTGAAAAAGAATTCATCCAAATTAAAAAAAAACTATAGTTTTTTTCAATGTTACTATAGTTTACTGAGACATTACAGTATCGCAGTATAATTTTCGGTGGGTGTGGAAGTTCCAAACAAAAGTTTGAAATATTTTTTGCCAGACTTCAAAATATCTTTGTCAATGAATGGCAAAAGTGACACTCTTTCATTACATCTGAGTCACAATTTTGCAAAACCACATTGAGTGAAGCCTACTTGAAGCGCTAATGCTAACAAGCACAAACGGGCCATGGCGACAAGTGCGGATGTTGAGCAGCAAGGCCCCGAGGGAAAACTGTAGCAACAAAATAATGAAGGCAAAAACTAGTGTTAGCCCGAGACACTGACTAGTTCGGGCTGAAAGAAAGAAAAAGTCCAAGGCGGTGTTGCACAGACTGAACGTGCGAGCGAGGCGGGCACATTGGCGAAGCATTTTTTTTTTTTTTAGGAATAAAGGGCGAGGGCACTCTGCCCGGATTTTGGAGAGAGGTTGGCATCCCGCCCCGCCCGCAGACATGAGGAATAAAAGAATGAAGGGGAGAGAAAGTCTCTCAATAGTGCATCTCTTGTGTGAGGAGACGGCGGGTCCTCGCCGGCTGCTGCCGCTGCTGCTGCTTGTTAGGAAGGGGGGGCCTTTTGGGTTTCATTATCTGCTCCATTCTCTGTGTATTAGCTAACTATGAGGTCCAAGACCTCAAGGCCCCCCCTACGCTCCATGTGTGCTGCCCGCGGCGTACGCCTATCGGAGGTGTTTGCACTGTGCACCCCTAAGCTATATTCAAGGCTAAATTAATTCAGATTTTATTAAAAATAAACATTTCCAAGGGGTAAGAGAACCTTTAAGTAGGACGTCAAATTCTACCCCCCCACACACACACACCAACTTACTGGCTGCTCTTTGTGTGTGTTGCAAGACGGGACATCGTTTTAAGACTCTCAAAAATATGTTGGATGAATAACGTTCTCATAGTAACCTCAAACTCAAGTAATGCTGAGCATATTTTCCCACGCAACACGACAGAAATGAAATATAACGTAAACACTCATACGGCGCCTTCACTTATACCGTATATGCCTCACGTAATGCGACACCAGCCCGTCTTTAGTTCTTCACTTCAAATGTTTGTACCCTTCCCGATGTCTTCATAACGCATAATGTCGCCCAGTTGTGTTTAAAAGAACTGATAACATCGACTCTTGCAGAAAGGCGTCTCTCGAATCCAGCGTACCGCCGCTATCTAGATGAAACGTCAGTTTTGCATTACCCGGCGGTAAGTGTGTAGCATTTCGCTGTAGTCGGCTTTTCCCTCGCCACAAAATATTTTGGGTGTATGGAGTTTTGAGTTTCCATCCACCAAAACCAAAGTTAGAAAATCCCCCATTTATTTAACGGTGGTTGCAGATAAATACAATCAAAATATGTTTCTAATTAAGTGTATGCGGTGATATTTATGCACAAAAAAACCACACGAGCCTCATGAAAATCCGAGCGGAATAAATCTGGAAGTATGAAAAATGACAAAGAACGTCTTTGATGTGCGTTTGTCTTCTCGCACAAACGTGGAATATTCCATAGCTCAGGCGTGCAGCGGGGCAGAAGCCGCGGCCTGCTAGCGGCGCGCTAGTGGCGCGTTAGCGGCGCTCGCGTCTCTGGAGTTGTTTAAAGTTTTCCCGCCTGCCGCCTCATGCCATAAATGACTTCCAGACTTTCACACGTACTAAGGCTTCAGTGTTTAAACGCACCTAATTACAAACGATGCGCAGACACACACTTAACATCAATCTGCAGTGATGAGATGGGAGGAAAACGAGGCGCCATTCTTTTTGCTTACTTCCGTGCACCGGAACAGCAAGAAAGGGGTTGCAGTGGGAAAGAGAGGGAGAGAACTATTGTGTGGGCTTGAATTCAAAAACTATTTCCAAAGAAAGAGCGTCATGTCAACTGGTGTGTGATGATTTCATAACCGTGAAGCTTTTGAGGTTACAAAGCTTCCGTGGTTCGAGTCGCCATTTCATTCACTGGCCTACTCCGAGCACCTTCCTTTCCCTGCCCTCCTCTCGGGAAGACAACATGGAAACCGGGAAAGGCTGAAATAGGACTTGATTTGTGACAATTGATCTCAGATGCCTGTGACCTTAAGATTATTGAGAGTTTTAACTTTGCATAAAAAAAAAAGCCTTATAGTGCTTCCTTGATATTGCTAGCACACTTGTCAATACTGGACGTGATTTTGCACAGCAGATGTCAGGGATGAATTCCACTCATCACATGTCCTGACATGCTGAAACCTTCATCAGCTCTCTTTCTGTATACGTGTGTGTACGTGTGTGTGTGTGTGTGTGTGTTTGCGTGCATGCACGTACGTGTATGTGTTTATCATACTTTGATCTCGATCAGAGTTCTATTAAAAAGTGTGTGTGTGTGTGTGTGTGTGTGTGTGTGTGTGTGTGTGTGTGTGTGTGTGTGTGTGTGTGTGTGTGTGTGTATGCCAATATATATATAAGCAAAAAAAAATACATACATATAAAATACATACATATATCTTAGTATTGTAATTATGCTTGTTTATAAAATAACTACTCTTTCACAGTACAATAATGATATTTAGAATTTTGGTTACTGATATTAAGAAACAGCTAAAGTTTTTTAAACTGCAAATAAAAAAAAGTAAATTACATAAATTAGGTCTTTGAAATTATCCAAACATATTGTGTTGATTTTGCAATTAGAATTATAATGAAGTCAGCTTTTGTAATAGACACACTATGATTCAAAATTATTTGACATTTTTTATGATTTTATTATTAATTTATTTCAATCATCATATTTACTAAATTAACTTTCCGCTGGGTCACCAACGTGATCCCCTGGCTGTGTTTTATCACATTTTGAGTTCACGAAGAGCTGAACGTCTCACGTTTGGTAAATTGAACAGCAAACGAGAGGCAATTGTTTGTTGTATTTATTTATTTATTTTACATATGTTCTATTAGAAATTGTTATCAGTGAATGAGAGAAAAAAAAAAAAACTTTGCAATGAAGATACACTTAAGGTTTGGGGCGTAGCCTCTGCGTGGGAGATGTCGGGATGGGGGTTGTCTTGGCCGGCCAGCGGAACAAAGGTCGACATTTAGTGAAACACAGAGCGTGGCATGCACAGATAAGAGGAGCCCTCATGTTAATGCCAAGCTACTGATCCACACACATTGCGGCCGTCTCGGGCCCAGACAACTACCACCTGGGCAAACACAGGAAACCCTAATGGGTGGTGGAATTTGAAAGTGTTCAAATATTAACGCTTGCGGTTCTCCTTTATTTTTCATTACATGAAAACCTGGCATTTAACCAGGGGGGGTGTAGACTTTTTATATCCATCGTACGTACGCTAGCCCGAATAAACGACACCCGGCTCGGTCCAGATGGGGTCGGCACCTTCCCCAGTCAGCGAATCTGAGCCTGCCAGCTCGGTTAGCCAAGCAGTCATCCGCCCAGCCGGCCAATCAGCGGACTGGACCCCTTTGGTCGTCCAGACATTCGCTGAGCGAGCGGGCCAGGCTAGCGCCGATGGTGGGGAGAGCCAAGTAGACGACTTTGGCCTTTTGTAAGGTGTTCGCACACAAACACACGGGCGGTCGCTCCCATTGCTCGGCAGGCGGCTTGGCCCCGCTACGAAATGTCTGGGCCCTTAAGTTTGCCGCATGACAAGTTAGCCGTTCCTCTTGCCGGGATTCCGAGTCATGGCTCTCGAATCCCTTGTTGAGTAATAATATTGGAGGAAGAAAAATTACCAAATGCTTCAGGCATTTATACAATGGAGACCGCATTAAAATGAAAAAGTTGGCAAAGTCAGGTTATGAGAAATAAGAATTTTAAGAGTAACAATCTAATTAACTTTTTTAATTGCGCAACTTTACGAAGTCATTATTTTTGCTTTTTTTATTAGGAGTTTATTCTTGCTCAATGACAACCTTTTTGTTGAACATTTTTATTTTTAACTTCCAACTTCTTTTTAATATTCCAACTTCTGACTTTGCACCTTCTGACTTTTATAGTAAAGTGACAAATTAATACAATCAATTTTCTGCTGTATTATAAAAATATGCTATATTTATGTACATTTTTTTTTTTAGTTGAGAGGCGCTTTGGTGGGTGGTTGGGGGTGGGGGTGACAAGCTTTTCAGCCCCCCCCCACCCCCCCACCTCCTCCTCTCCTTGTTTGTGTGGCAAATCCGGGAGCAGCTGCTGGTCTCAGGGTCTAGTGGGATTTTTGGGCCTGTGTTTTCTCATGCCATCCAATGCCAAGGTGCTGTAATGCGAGCGGTTAGTGTGGCAGGAGTGGGGGTGGGTGTTTGTGGAGAGGCAGGGGTACGGTTGAGGGGGTCGCGGTGGAAGGGAGGGGGGGGGGGTCAGTCGGCAGGTGGTGTCTAGATTGGACGCATGTAAAGTTGTTATATCCTCTGGACTTTGCCTTTTTGCACTAGATTGGAACCCGACTATTTGGCTTATGACGCAGCGTCACTCTCTTTCGCTCTCTCTCTCTCAGTCAGTCAGCCAGCCAGCGAGCGTCCAATCCCCCCCCACCAGCCCCGTGCCTCGTTGCCTCTGCCCCTGCCGTCGCTCTTCCCTCCCTCCTCGGCGCTACGAGCGTGCGTATTGGCTGTGCCGCCCGCGACTTGGTGCCAAATAGGTGGTCCCTGCGCACGTTGGCACACTCTCAGTCAATGGGCGCAGGAGCAACGTGAGGAGGAAGAGAGAGAAGGCAGAGTTGGAGGCAAAGAGGGCGAAAAAAGAAGCGGCACTCGGGTTTGCCAGCGCTCGCGCGCACTCTTCCAACATTGATTCCGTCCTCTTGTTTTGCTTTTTTTTTTTTTTTTGAGAACCTCCATCTCTGTCCTGTCCAGCTTTCTCGCGGCCTCTCTCTTGCTCTCACGCTGAACTCTACCCACTTTGCCAAGAATTGGTTCTCTATCCCATCAAGATATTTTTCTCCATTTTTGACCATTTGATCAACTTGATGCGCTTTATTTTCCTAATGCATTTATCCTTGTAGTCTTTTTTTGGGGAACAGTGAAGTTGCTGAAGTTCTTTCCATTCTCCTTCTCTTGTGCTCTTGAACAACAATTCTCCTGTTCCTGCTACACTACCTCCTGTGTTCCTTTGCTGGTATTACATCGTGCCCCTTGGCTTTTTTTTTCCCTCCAAGCTTTTGGCTGCCTTCACTGGACAGCTAAGCATTTTTTTTTTTTTGGTATCTTATTTTTTTCCCAAATATTTGACCATTTCTTCTGTGCAAATTGACTCAACTAAACAGTTTATTTAAAAAAAAAAATATTTTTTGCAATCTGCTGGGTCATTTTATGATGAAAGAGCAAAATGGTAACTACCATTTTATTTTTGTTTATATATATATATATATATATATATATACACTGTTCGTTGGATCATTTTATAATAATTGTGAAAATATTGATATTTTAAAATAATGATTGTTTTGATGCATGCGTTAATATGAGTTACACGTCACCTGTCTAAGTGCTGTATTGAAAGTGTTTGCTTCAGTGTGATGTCTGCTGGGGAGAGTGTCAGGCACTCTCTCTCTCTCTCTCTCTCTTTCTCTCTCACTTTCACACACACTCTCTCGGTCTCTCTCTCTCTTTTTCGGCGCCTCTCGTTCATTCCCTCGCTCCGCTCGCACGGAGCAGGCGCCGCTCCTCCATGCTGCGCGCCGGTGCTAACTGCCTCACCTCTCTCTTCCCGTCCTCCCCCCTCTCCCCGTCCTTCTCTCCCCCGTTCTCCCCCTCTTCGTCCTGCTTCCCCCCGTCCTCCCTCTCCTCCGCCCTCCCCCCCTCCTCCTCCCTCATCCAGGATGAATTCCACCCCTTCATCGAGGCCCTGCTGCCCCACGTCCGCGCCTTCGCCTACACCTGGTTCAACCTGCAGGCCCGCAAGCGCAAGTACTTCAAGAAGCACGAGAAGCGCATGTCCAAGGAGGAAGAGCGCGCCGTGAAGGACGAGCTCCTGGGGGAGAAGCCCGAGATCAAACAGAAGTGGGCCTCGCGCCTGCTGGCCAAGCTCCGCAAGGACATCCGGCCCGAGTTCCGCGAGGACTTTGTGCTCACCATCACGGGCAAGAAGCCCCCCTGCTGCGTGCTGTCCAACCCCGACCAGAAGGGCAAGATCCGTCGCATCGACTGCCTGCGCCAGGCCGACAAGGTGTGGCGGCTGGACCTGGTCATGGTCATCCTGTTCAAAGGCAGTCCACTGGAGAGCACGGATGGCGAGCGCCTGGTCAAGTCTCCGCAGTGCACCAACCCGGGCCTGTGCGTCCAGCCGCATCACATCGGGGTGTCCGTCAAGGAGCTGGACCTCTACCTGGCCTACTTCGTCCACACGCCAGGTATGTGAGCAACTCGTTCCTCGTGGGCGGGCAAAACTGAAAACATCAACAGGGGCAGCTAAACACTGTTTAATATGTACACATTACATTTGATGACACGTTCGAGCGCTTAACGACGAAAACATGAAACATCTTTCTCGAAAATCACGCACAACGTGCCAGTGAAAGTGTGCTTGAAAAAAAAAAAAAAAAAAAAAAAAAGCTTTTTCCAAATTTAAGGCCTTGGGCAGTCTTACTTAAAGACGCTTCCATCATTCAAATATCTGACAAATGAAACACATCATCATATTGTCTTTGCAATTGTTTAACTTTAAAAAATGATGATCATTTTTTTCAAATAGGTACCTACACTAACCAAAATGTAAAAAAAAAAAAAGGGTTTAAACGATAAATAGGCCCTTATGGATAATATTATATGTACAAACAGGCATAAAATGACTGAATAATTAATAATAGAAATGTCATTGAATTTCTTGTTTTTATTATTTCCTTTCGCTTGCTATGTTGTTTAGTATTTAGTGTGTGTGTGTGTGTGTGTTTGTGTGTGTATGTGTGTGTGTTGAGGGCATTGGTCCAACATGCCCTGGCAAGTCCATGCTGCTTTTTTCCAAGCGAAGCATTTGCCCCTTTATATAAACCCGTAGTTTATTTTGTATAAGCGTGTGTGTTTGTTTGTGTATTTTTACACAATTATCGCCACAGTCAAATTAAATGTTTGCGAGACAAGGGAGCCTTCGCTGTTTAGAACATTTTTTTTTTTCTTCCTATTCTGATGAAAGTGCATGTGCCCCGATAAGGCCATTGTAGCCAGGGATTGTCATTTGGCCACAACCCAGAAGTGTGCGAGTGTGTGTGTGTGTGCGCGTGTGTGTGTGTGTGTGTGCGAGCGTTGCGAGTCTCCTGGTCTCAGGCTGCTGCCGCCTTCACAGTCTGCCTGAACGCCTGCGCTGCCTTGGACCTGCCTGCCAAACAAACACACACACACACACACACACACACACACACACACACACACACACACACACACACACACACACTCGCACACAGAGCCACGTTCACACCCATACACAAACACGCAGCTAAAAAAAAAAAAAAAAAGGAGAGAAAAAGAATAGACAAACAACTCATCTTTGTAGCGTACTTTCACACGTGGAGCCAAACATGGTTTTCGTCCCATACACACACCCACACAGCACACACACACACGCAGCCAAAGACCATCCTAGATAGGTTTTGATATAGCCAAAGTGTGTTGTATCACAGCCATCACGATGGATACACACACACACACACGCACACACTCGTATTCAGCCAAACATTGCTCGCTCCCATGCAACCATTTTACACCAAGCCAAAATACTGTTTTGTGTTGTAGTGTTTTTCCCAACACACACACACACACACACGAAACACATTTCAAAGCCAAATCCTCTAAAAACACACTTCACCATGCTACACGCAAACATCGGCTCGTGACCTAATATTATTTCAGCTGGATTTTTTTTTTTTTTTGAGGGGGGGGGCATTTGGAATGAATGTCGACTAGCTCTCTCACAAACACAACACACAAAAATGACTATTTATGCTATCACAGCCTCCCGTCCGTATCCTCTTGTCTTCCATGCACACACTCGCACACACACTCGCATGAAGCCACAATCTCAATCCAGGCCAAACAGCTCACAACTCTGGCAGCTTTGCTCTGTGTTGGTCGATTTGGGGCGCATGAGGAAATCTCTTTTTAATGTTTTTCCAAATGTGCTACTTTAATGACGATGAATTTATTTTCCTTTTTTTGTTTTGTTTTACAATATTGAGCAAATATACACTCGTACACTCTTGACTCCAGCTGGCTGCATGTGTTTCTCTCTTTAAAAAAAAAAAAAAAAACTCTTGCAATATATGTATAATACTGAAACAATAATTTCCATTTGTTATCATCTTGTAATTTTTGAATCACTCAAATCCATTTCTTTCATACGTAAAAGTGGAATGCCTGCTGTTAAAATAAAAATCACAACATGCTGCTTAGAATTGTAATTATATATATATATATATATATATATATATATATATATATATATATATATATATATATATATATATATATATATATTTAAAATATGAATGCAATTTTGAGTACGCAAGTTCAGCACATGTCTGCCTAGCGGGGGACGTTCACAATGCACGGCTCATTCGTAATGTCCGCTGGCTGTGTGCTCTCTCCTGTTTGCTTAGCGGCGGTGTGCCTCAGCACTTTTCCTTCCTCCAGACAGAGCAGCCTAAGTTGGAGAGAACATTTGGGGCCTTGCAGAGAGCGAGAGGCGGGAGGGATGAAAGCAAAGACAAGGGGCAAACCGCTGTCTTCGAACCTGCCCAAAGGTCAACCGTTTTATCACGCTTGGCTCCGAATAAGTGTGAGGTCGCCAAAGCGTAGTCGTCAGCCAGCAGTCATTTTTTTTTTCCCCCCCTCTCACGTTTTTTTTTTTTTTTTTGCCTCAGTCGCGCAATGAATGACACGACGTGCCCATTGTTTGTTTTTGTTTGCTTTGCATTTTGTCGGGCTTTGGCATCGCCGCCTTTCCCGCTCCCGTTTGATCCCGTACACACTGTTGTTTTGTCTCCTTAAACATGGCCCTCATTGTTGCTCGCGCAGAGGTAAAGTCTCCGCTCATCTCTTTTGTTTATATTGTGGAAGACGAAGAGCGCGCGTTGGAAAAGGAGAGAGGAGGCTGCGATCACGATTGTTCTGTTTGGCACTGCCCGAGCCCGCTTGGTGTGGGAAGAAGAGAAAGACGTCTTGTGTTTTGTTTATGACAGAGTGGCAAAAAGCTGCCACGGGGAATCTCTGGGCTCTCTGTCAGGCTTTCTCAGGCTGTTCCTCAGCCAGCCTTGGAGATCCTTCTCTGTTTTATGGGAGCGCCACAGTCGTGACAGAACAAACCACGCCGGCATCGTCCTTGTGTTTTCAGACACCTCCGATAAAAAGCGACATGTCGGAACTGTAATGCCGAGTGGCGGGAGACATACCAGATGAGTAAAGAGTCTTCACAGTGACTTAAGGTTGTTGTTTTTTTTTTTAAACGACAAAGCCTAAGCAGATCCTCAATCAGGTACCTGTTTATGACGCCAGCGATCGAATAGTCTGACTTGAATTTTTATTTATTTTTTTTAAATCAAAATGTCACAAAAATGTGTGCTGGACAATATAATAATAATGATAATAATGTACGAAATGCAGTATACATATTTTTTCATGAAACTTGAAAAGTTTTGGCTGCGTTATTGTCATTTGACTTGTGATTGTTTACGCCACACTTAGAATAGAATGTTGAGAAGTTGTCACAGTGATTAGTAAGTTAACAACTCTAGCTGAAAAAGATAAACCGTCTTTTGTATTCATTCATGCTTCATTTGCTTTTATCTTAGCGTTAACCTCAACAATAAGATCAAAACATTGATAAATATATTGTTTACACATTCATTTATTGTTGTTTTGGTTCAAAAATACAATGGAAGAGGACTTCAAACAAATAATCACATTAAATCGCAACAGCAATATCCAAGGGGGGAAAAAAAACGTAATTAGATTAGTTTTCAAAATTGTTTTTCCCGAGTTGGAATTCCAGATTAATATAATTCACTGTAATTGAAAGTATTTATTTATATTTCTCAAAGGGGTTTCGTGACCCAGCTGCTCTAGGTTGACTTTTGTCTCATTAGCCTAATAGCATAATTAGCTCGGCCAATTTGAACTTCCTGTTCCCAAATCAATAACTAGTCCCATGTGCTTGCTCTAACTCATATTAGTATACCAAACCAACCCACCCCTTTCCCAGCTCCACCTTTGCATTTTTTAGTTTATCATCTATATCCCAAGGAAGCTGTCCAAGGCCAATTCCTTTCCAGTTTATTCTGGACAAAATCACAGCAGCACCTAAACAAGGACCGAAGAATTGACTTGTGTTGTTATTGTTCGAGCTTGGCGGAAATCTGCTCCTGAGCGCTCTCGTTAAGACTCAGACTGTTATTATAACAATGACGATAGTGATCTCTTGGCCCACAAGTGCCAACGTTTTGCATGATAACCACAAACTGGCGAGCTCCTTGCGAATGAATGACTGACTGACTGACTGACTGTATGAATGAATGAATGAATGATTGAGTGTTGCTTCAGCAAGTGGGCGCATATCCATTCACTGCTCGGCCAAATGTGTTTGATTTGCTTCATAAAACAAAATGCATATTGTGCTGTTTTCCATTAAAACGCAGCACATTTATCATTTGTCCGAGCATGGAAAGAGAGATTAAAAAAGCATTTGTCAGGGCCCAAAGTTAGCTCATTGTACTTACTCATACTTTGGAACTCGGTCCGCCTCTTTTATTCCTTCCGCGAGCCGCAAGTGTGATTATGAAAAGATGTTTCAAATGTGTTTCCAATCCCAAAAAAAAAAAAGTGCAGCACAGGAAATTTGCCGTCACTCCGAGGGAGGTGTGAAATGTGCGCACTGTGCCATTTGTGCCGTGACCGCTCCACACTGCGCGCTCCGCCGTGCCAGATCCCGCCTCCCTCGCGCCGGAGTCCCGGGTGGACGGTGAAACCCCCCGGCACTGAAGCCAGACCCCTGACTCATTGACCGCAGGAAGGATTCACAAATAAAGCCCCGCCAAAAAAAACCACCACAAATACAAATAGCAATGTAATGTATAAAAACACAATTCAAAATAAGAAAGGAGAATATAACAAAATAATTACTGTGGAATTTCTGTGCTGGATGTGTGGCATTTAGGGGCGGGGCCTAGTAAGTTAATGGTTGCCCACTTAGTGTGAGCATCTAGTTTGTGAGTGTTCCCATTTAGTTTTTTTTTTAGCATTCTCCTTCCTTACAGTACTTCAATACAAATTTGGCTCACGACAAAAAAGCAAAAAACTCGAGCGAGCGGCGGCTTCGAACTGGCGAACAATGATGAATGGCTCACAGCATGGTGGAAGTTTTCTAACGGATTCCACAGTTCTCAACTTTTGTGTTTGTTTTCCTCTGTGAAAATAATCTGTTGTTAATTACTTCCTGATCCCTTCTCTGCCTCCCATGACATCACGAGAGTGTCTTCGTTCCTTGTGCCTAAATGTAGGTATGTGTGGGCATCGCTCGGGATGACCCTCAGCGGTGAAGTGTGCACGAAATGAAGTGGAAGTCAGGCAGGTCAGAGGCTTTTGTTTTACGTGCTGTGGGAACCAACCCCCCCCCCCCAAATGCAGAGTGGCTTTGGCATCTTTCACCAAGGCCCACCCATCTTTTTACACACTGTCGGAAGGCGAAAATAGAAGGGGGAAGGTTGTCGCGTTCGAAAAGGGAGCGTCTTCGCTCGCTACTCTTGGCCGTGCAAGAGAAAGTCTGCTATTTGGATTGCTCCCGCATATCGGTGCAAGCCAAAGCCATGCTGTGTGCTTTTTGCGATCCAACACACACACAAGCAGAATTGAGGCTTGCGTAGAGGACGTGCTTTCATCAGTCCAAAAACCGCAGGATCTTCATTCATCTCATGAGGCTGCGATGACTCATGGAAGGGGGGGGGGGAGAGATCAGATCACGTTGTTGTCGTTAGTCTTTGGATTAATTGTCCATTGACAAGTAATGGAAGGCGCCTGTGAATTTGTTTTAGTTTCTGAAAAGTGCAAAGCAAGAGAGAGATTAAAAGATCGTACCTGTGTTTGTGTCTGTTTGCTGATATAAAGAAGATTATTCTCGAGGGATTTCAAGTTGGTCATATTGCTAGGCAGTTGCTATTTCTCTCTCTCTCTCTCTCTCTCGCTCTTTTTTTTTTTTTTAATCCAATTCGCTCTAATCTTCTTGTCAGTTTGAATAAACTCAGTTGTCACATCCATATTTGTCCTCAGGCCAGGCTCACAGTGCAGGCTTGGATTTTTTTTTAACTTTTTTTTTTTCTTTAATGGAAGATTGCTATTTTAGCGAATGCTACTAAGTTTGTTTTTTTTCATCAAATGTTCTTTACCAGTTGTGATATTAAATGCAAAGGACTCATTAACCATTGGAAAAAAAAAACATTTGTGTTCCCAAATGCATTTTTGTATTTAGAGCAGGAAAGATTCATTGTGTTCAATTAAATGTATAATAATGAAAAAAAAAATTAATGCGATACAATTCAATTGGGGTTAGAATGATCTGTATCGTTAATTGCCTTTGAATGTTTTAATTTTATGTTGCGTAAAGATGTTTCGACCCAATTTAATATGTACCGATTACATTTAATTACACGTTAAAGCAATTGTCAAATAAAATATGCGTATAAGCAAAGCTAAACATGGAAAAAAAAAAGACCTGAACGGAATTGGCTTTTTTCAGCTTTTGATTTTGTAACAAAAAGCCAAGCGAGAGCAAGAAAAAATGAGGGGAGAAAAGGGAGTCAAAAGCAACGAGGGGGTCGTATTGTCTGTATTAATACGGTGTCTTCCCAGCGCCGGCTCTCTTTTCAGCCTTTTGTTGCCGTTCCAACCGTGTAATGTGTCCGTCCCCAAAATCCACATCGCCACTCAGGAGTGTTAGCCGGCCTCAGTTGAGGCAGACAGAAGGAGAAAAAGCGGGAGAGCGGAAAAAAAGTGTGCGACGGGTAATGCTCACTATCAGGCTGGCCTGCCAGGGTTCGCACAGTTATTTTTAGGATGTATTTTTTTGTTTTTAACAGATTCTATCTAAAATCAGAAGTCAGAAAATAGCGGCAAGCAAATATTTGAGCTATTTATGTTTAGAGAAGATTTAGGGAAAATAAATGCGAATTTGATAAAAATGTTCTACCAAAATGAGAAGAAAAAAAATGTAGCTCGAAAGTGGATACAGCTTACTTGGGGGGGGGGCATATAAAATGATGTGGTGGGCCTGATCTGGCCCCTGGGCCTTCGGTTTGACACCAGTATTTTAAATCCATAAGATCAATTGCTGCAATAATATATAATATTTAGTCACTTCATTAACTGCCTGCAATACACTCGACCACCAGTAGGGACACAATGTCTTTTTCCTTTTTCGATCTATATATTTTTTTATATTAATAAGACAGACATTGCTTTTTACACATCTGTGTGACGAGTCAAAAAAAAAAAAAAGACCACCGCAGAGGAGTCTGATGTTTGAGAAAGTGAGAGGCAGAGTTGTCGGCTGTCTTTGGCACGGCGCTATCACTCGTATGCGAGATGCCAAATTTTCATCGACACTCCCTGCCAACCTCCTCCCTCTGATCCTGGCTTTCTTCTCCTCTCTTTTTCACATTTCTCTTTCACACGTTCCCCTTTTCTTTTATTCCTCTTTAGGGTTCAAATGAAGGCCCTCCCCTATCCTCATTAGCACTGAGGATTCCCGTTTGCTGCTTGAGAAAAATGTTAAATAATTTGTAAGTGCAAACATTTTAGTGCTCAATAGGACCATTATCTGTGTTTTTCTTGAACGCCGGCCATCACGAGGTTGTGAGCCTTGACTGTCGGACGTTCTTTCCCCTCCTTTCAGCTTCGATGCCTTGCTGTTTTATTTTTTTAATTTTTTTATATGACTCACAAAAATTTGTTTCAAAATTAAATAGTGGGACAACATGTCTTTAGGACTTTTGGCGCAGAGTTTAGGGGGTATAGGTTTGAATCGTCCTCCCACGTTTTAAAAACATGCATGTTAAGTTAATTGAAGACTATAAATTGTTTAATAATGTGAAGGTCTTTGTCTACATGACTTTTGGGCATATTTAAAACAATCCATTTGGATGATCTCCATCTTCAACTCATTCAACTGTATGACTTGAGTTATTCAATTTTCCACATCATATATATTTATCGTGGCTTGTTTTGTGGTTTTTTTCTTGTCAGTAAAGTTAAAATTAGTTTGTGGAGCGTCATCAGGGCGCCGTTTGATGTCTGTGACACCGCGAGACGGCGAGCAGTTTATAGAAGATGGACGGCCGTGTTTGGGGGGGGGGGGGTGCGGCGAATGATTGCTTTGCTGAGAAGCACAACAGAATGCAGAGAATCAAATTTGGCATGCATCCGTGTAAGCGAGTAAGCTTCAAATCAGTTTGGACACAGATCTAGGACACTAGACGGCGAGAAGAAAGCGGGATGAAACGGGATAGGGAGAGACATGTGATGGGGCGGGGGGTGGAGATGGGTGAGACTGTTTGGGAGGGGCCAGGAGGTAAGGAGAGTCCCCCCCCTCAATGACGACTTGAAAAACGGTAAATAAATGGAGTGGCGGTAAACAAGGCCTCGGCGCTCCATCAAAAGATGCCATTCATGTGCGGACAGGAGAGTCTCTCTTGAGGAGACACTAAGAGGAAGCCAGTGAGGATGACGAGAGCATGGCGCTTGTTTAGATAACGGGATGAGCTCGGAGGGGAATGGCAATAGTGTGTGTGTGTGTGTGTGTGTGTGTGTGTGTGTGTGTGTGTGTGTGTGTGTGTGTGTGTGTGTTTTATTTTGGAGGGAGGGGCAGAGCAGATGGAAGGTGGACGCAGACTTAACGAGTGGGGTAAGATGGGGGGGAGTGTGTTTTTGTTTGTTCTCTATCACTAGTGTGGATGGAGGGAGAGGGGGGGGGCACTGACGACGTGCTAAGCAGCGCAGTGTTTTGTGTTCTTTTGGCAAAGCATACGTGCGTCTAAGCACAAGTGTGCGTGTGAAAGCATATGTTCACGTCTCATCGACTTTTTTTTTTTTTTTTTGTCTGTACCGTGCATGATGTTATAATCTGCCGGTAAAAGCGTAATGTTTTTGCAAGGACTTGAGTCGGGTTCCCAGGGACACCCCGGTGAACCGGCTGCAGCAAGCCGCTATGTACGGGGCTCTCCGGTGCAGCTGGTAGTCATTCAAAAAACATCCTCCTGTCATGTTAAGAAGTCTTTTTGTGCATTTTCTCCTTGCAAACTTTTCAATTAATTGGTGTACACGAGGATCAAGCTGAAGTTACTTGAAAGCACTTAGTGTGCCGTGAATGAAAGAGCGGGGCACACAAGCCAAGGAAGTGGCACTTTTTAAAAGCTTGAATTCACTCGCTGCATTCATTCAAGCCTCGTTTTTGAATGTGAATGTTAACAATTTTTCATCTTTTTAACTGGCTAACGTTTAAGAGCACATCATCGTTTAGCGGCGTGGCCTTATCGGGCGCACTATGAGATCCGCACGCCGTCACTTGAAATTCCACTGATCTGAAAGCGGGAGAGTAGGGTGAGTTTATGTTTTTTTTTGTGGCTAATGTAAAGAGAGCTCTCTTTGTGTGTTATCAGCGTCATCCAGCATGCCAGTTCCATCGACTTCTGCCTTTTGTCGATTATATAAAAAAAAAAAATGTCAGTTGTTTATGATTTCATTCAAGGCTGGCTATCAAAACAGCTTCTTTATGCGACTTGCAGTTGATTTTAGGGTTGCCATGCCACTCGGCAACCCCCCCTTCTCTCTGTCCTCTGTCTTGCCACCCCAAAGTGCCCCCCTCCCCAACCCCACTGCCGCCTGTTCCCCTCACATTTATTGGACCCAAATTTGGCTGGCACCATGGCAACCGTGGCTCCCAGGGATCCTTTGCCTGGGTAGAATCCAAGGTGCCTCCAGGGTGGCACTGGCTGGTTCTGTCTGCATCTACGGTCTGTCGCCACCGCCGTCGCTTGGTTGCTAGGGGCGAGGCCATCGGTGCCCCCTAACCCTGACTATTGAGTGACGAGCACCCGACGTGACCCGCTGAAGCCGGTCGAATTAGCCACGGACTCCCAACGCTTCGGGCCCGGGCTATTGCGGTAGAGCATTTTACCAGTACGCATATTGATGTGGTATGGCTTGGTGCCCAGTCCTGCCTCCCACATGAGAGGCAGACAAGAGAATGAGAGGAAGGAAGGCAGCATACATGGGGGTGCATTTGAAATGTATAATATATGAGCAAACACGATATATACACTATATTGGCTTGCGTATGCAAATATCCAACGGCATACTTTTATCTTTTTGTGTGCTGTCAAAGCTTTCATGCACTCTTGTGTCTTCCTGGATACATTTGGTGAGTCACTGTGTAAAATCCCAAATTCATCATTTGTATTGACTGCACAACTTTGGGGAATGTTTGGAGTTTTTCAGGTAATTGCTCCAGAGGTCTGAATCAGCCAGATCGTGATGGAGAATCTTTCTTCTGCCAATTTTTTTGACTTGACACTGTCCTCCCAAATAACATTCTTGTGTTTTTAAGATTTGTCTGCGCTGAAAATATTTTTCAACAAATGCTTTGGAGAATCTGCTTTGCCAGTTTTAGGGTTTGTTATTGCTCACTTTTCTTCAAAACAGACATCGTTATTTGAGGCATTATTTACTGCGGTAGATTGTGTAGATTGAGGAGTTGAAACAATTGACTGTGCAAGTCGAAAAAGCGTCGTCAAATTTCGATTTTTTTTTATGATTGAGTCAAATGAGTGTGCACTACTCGGCTACAACCAGCAGAGGTGCCGTTGAGTCAATATCAACGATTTTACCCACTGACAAAAGTATGGTATTCGCATGATTCATTTTCCCTATCGTCAACCAAAACGATTCATAAAAACACTCGCTTCTTGTATTCAAAGTGCGTCGCTCCCGTTTTTGCGGAGAGCAAACACGGCGACTCCCAGAAAGGAATGGGAATCTCATCACCCTGTTTGTTCCCTGGGAGTCAGAGTCAGTATCCGTGACAGGTCAAGGGCCAATCGTTGCAGCAGTAGGTCTTCCCATATGATGAGAGAAGCAGTTCAGCCTTGGACTGAGCTGGGATTCAGATCAAGCAGCCCCGTTAGCCGAAGGATTTACGGGCAGTTTAATCGCGTCCGTGTTTTGATTATCTCCCGCGTCGTCTACTTTTGTTAACTATTGCGATGCCCGTTTTCCACACTCCGGAGTGAGCGGAACTCGTGGCAGGCAAACAGTGTATTCGTCATGCGAGGTGTGCAAGGAGATATGGTGTGTGATGTACGACTGTTGCTGGCGGCGGTGTGTGCGAGCTTGCGTGCGTTCAGCCCTGCCAGCTTTTGTAAATTGGCCCAAGGTAGAAAGTTGAAGGCAAAAGTATAAAACTGCTCTTTTCTTTTTTTTTTTTCTTTAGACTGAGGACACTGGACTGTAGAGAATTGTTAAGTTTTCGTATGTTTTTGCAGTCTCTTTGTATTCACCCTGACCTGAAATTGGGGGGTTAGATTGAGGATCGTGACAGACTAATGAGCCGCCTTTCCTGCAATTACCCTCCTCTCCTCTATTTGCTCTTTCCGTCTGTGTGGGGCTTTTTCTTCTCGTTCTCTTTGAGCAGAGTCATTCTTTCACTCCTTTTTTTTTTTTTTTACCGTCACCTTCCTTAGGACTAGTATTAAATCATTGTTGCACAAGTACTAGGATGGTCAGATTGGAGAAATGTGCTCCTAATTTGTGGTTGATTGTTATCTTGGAAAGTAGCTTCCAAGTGCTGCCGGTTTTGGCTTTCACCAGTTTTGTATGACAATATCGTATACTATGAGCTACGGTCTGACATTTTGTGTTTAATGCCGATAATACATCTCAGTGAATCTGCAACGGTAAACATTGTTATTTCTAAAAATTAAACGAGGGGCCTCTCCGAGTGTGGGCCGCTAGTTGAGTTCGAGGTTTTTTTTCCCCCCCTGTGCTAAATACTGGACAGTGGCTTAATATAGCTTATAAAATGTTCTATAACCTAGATTTAATTGTCAATTTTTGTCCACAGCTGTTGGTCCAGAAGCATGTTGTAAAATTCAAAAACTGAGCATTAATAACACTGCACCAGAAGCTTAACCTAAGAAGATTACAACAATCCTGTTAAACAATTTACTTCAAAAAGCCACATATGTGTCTCTATGTTTTTGTGTATTTATTTTTATTAGCATTTCAGGGTGAATTTTTAGGGTTTTAATTCTTATTATTATTTTTTTTCCAATATATTACAATTGCATCATTTATATGCAAATTTTGGCTATTTGAGAGAGAGACTGGTCCCAGTACAGTAAAGAAAAAAAAAAGTTTAAATAGATTGTCAGATATCTTCTGATCAAATCGCGATCTATGACTTGACATCTTTGACCCCACTATCCCGATCAGCCTATGAAATAAAGAATGACTTCCACTTTTCGGGTGATTTCCTGACCCAACTGAGTGGCCACACGGTTTCTTGACTCAGTTGCACCCCTTCATCAGGCCTCCACCTTTGACCTTTACAGAGAAAAAAAGCGCTCTAGAGTAGAAATGTTTTTACGGGGGGGGGGATGAGTTAAGCTTAACATAATGAGTAAATCGGCACATAGCTCTTTGGATAGTAAATGCTTCGCACGGGTGTTAATAGGATGCTACCTCTAAGCTCGGTGCCAACTGCCGTGCGTCTTATCTCTTGCCACTCGTGCCAAGTAAAAGTCAGTCTCCGTGCTAAATCCTTATCTTGCTCGCAAGGCTAGCAATATCGCTATACAAGCTCAGAAGGTTTATTATCAACCTCCAGATGCCACCGTACAGCCGCCCTTAACATTGTCTCTCTCTGGAGGACGAGGCAACTGCGGTGGGTCGGTACTGTACGTGGCAAACGCGCGTCTGTTGTTGATTAAAAGTTGTTGTTGTAATGGCGCGGCTTAAAATGCCAGGTGGTGGATGTGTAATGCTAATCTCCTATCTAATTTTGAGGTCCAGGGGTGAAGCTCTTAATCCGTAACAAACACATACGCTCCCACATAGTCTTACACACATATGGGTGCAGATAGAGGACCCCCCCCCTTTCCATACCACACCCGACCCACCCCCCGTCCTCCATACACACACATATGAATGTAGAGTGGAACCTCCAATGTCAAAAAAAAAAAAAAGAATCCAGTTTGGCTTTCCCGGCGAGTGAGTGGTTTTACTTGATTTGAGTTTCATTTACCAGTAGTTAACTCCCCTGAATGTTTATATGACAGTTAAGAATGTTTAAAGGTTACTTCCAACAGCTCTTCAGTGAGAATTTTTTTTACAATCACGTCAATAGGTGCCTGAAATAGATAATTTAACGCTACGTAAAAGGCTATGTGGTGTTGGAGCAAACCAACAAGCTTTAGAAGTCAACTAGTGTCACGGAAGATTTGTTTGATGTGTGTTTGCTTACGTGTGAATAATTGTGCTCAGTAGTTGAGCCACGCCCTGTGAATTGGAGTCTTTTCTTATGTTTGATGGATCAAGGTGCGCTGTCAACT
Source organism: Syngnathus leptorhynchus (assembly GCF_054491065.1). Classification (NCBI taxonomy): domain Eukaryota; kingdom Metazoa; phylum Chordata; class Actinopteri; order Syngnathiformes; family Syngnathidae; genus Syngnathus; species Syngnathus leptorhynchus. The sequence goes on along the minus strand of NC_141199.1, from coordinate 13,644,433 downwards.
GTCACAGCGGAGATGAGGGTTGAATGTTGGATCAATCGTCACAGCATGATGCGGATTTCAAATTCTCTTCAAAAATATCATTTGTAGCCTTCTCACATGCTTTAACCACAAAATGGTTTAAAACACACTTTATTTACCCTTTTTCTTATTTGCACAGTTTCTCAGATAAGAGGTCAAGTGTGCTTGCTTCAAGCCGTTTAATTGCCACACCCACTTGACATTTACTGTTAAACTGACAAATAAAACAAGAGAAATGAACTTTGTCATATAAACACCAACCAAACCATATCATTTTATCAAAGGGAATTTTGCTTGCTTAGTATTGTTAATAATAATAATAAAAAGAAAAATAATAAGAATAATAATGCTATCATTTGAAAGGCAGAAATGAGACATTTCAAACAACTGCTGCTCTAACTCAAAGAAAATTTCAAAAAATTATAAACTATTGCTCTAAAGTTGTTGTTTTTTTACTGTTGTGGGAAAATGTATGCCAATGCACTACTTCTAGGTGTCCCCTCATTGTCTTGAATAAATGCAAGTGGCCAGGCTTGGAGCTATTTTTCTTTGTTTTCCCTTGTTTACTATTTAGCACAATTTGAGTAAATTGTGTCGTCTATTTCCCCTGGGCTGCCCTTTGTTTTTTTGTTTTCCTCTTGTGGTGGCAGGTGTGGCGGCCATGTGTTTTAATTTAACTGTGGGTTGCCGATCAAGCTAAGAGGAGCCGTGTGGGGAAGGGAGGGAGGGAGGGAGGGAGGGGGGGAGAGAAACGTGTCGCCCGGGGCGTAGGGTCAACTGAGGTGAAACGTCTCTGCAGGCGTGTGGGCGGGGCTCAACTAAAGGAGGAGGGAGGAGCTACGTGGAAAGTGCCATTATATTATCCTGAAACTTGTGTGGGGTGGGTGCTTTGCAGTGAAAAGTTTCAAGTATGAAAGAAGGAAGGAAGGAAGGAGGTGGGCTGGCACTGTACTTTTGTGAGGAGGTCCTAATAAAGGAGAAAAATGCATCTTGAAATCAAACATACATCCGTGGAAAAAATGTGGGGATTTTTGGTGGACATCAAGAAGGGAGGTGAGATAGATAATGTCAACTCTCAAGGTGAAACGTAAGAAGGATAAGGCGGAGGAGGAAAAGATGAGAAGCGGGGAGAGGAAAGAAAGCCAGCAATCTACTCCGCTGGGCGGATTTCTTGAGGTCGCCGCGCTGAATATCACATCGGAATGTGGAATGCTGTCACGCTGCCAATGCAAACACACCGACTGTACCGCCGACGTGCCCAATGGCTGTCAAGGGCCGCTTTATACCGTACACACACACACACACACACACAGACGCTCATTATGCATACCGTATGTACCCTCGCACAAAATACCCCAAAGTGACCAAACGACAAAGAGAATCAATTTGCGCACTGAATAGCACGGGCCGCACTTTGACTCGTAGAAACATCTGCGCCGTCGCCGTGTCTTCTGGCCTCTTTTAGCTGCTCAACTGGGAAATTCTTCTTCTACCCAAATGTCTGGACGTTTTTGTGTGTGTAGGAAGAGCGCTTTAATGGAGCGTGGCAGCATAGCTCAAATGCAGGGAGCTGTGAGTTATTACAGCTGTGACGCGCATAATTATTCATGTATGGACACGTACGAAGAAGTGATTCATTTACAAACTTGTTAAAACATACTGGCATGTGTCGGGTTCTACTGAGGGACTTGAATCAGTTTGCAAAGAAAATATACTGGATTAATAGACACCATGTTGATCGCCAGGTGTGTCGTCCACATGAATAAATAAATGACTCGCCTGGAATAAACGTCTTCTTTTCGCCATAGTCTCAATTACCTTGACTACGACTGTAAAGCTCAACTTAGAAGATAGGTCGAATATTTGGGACAGAGGAACTGTGTACCGTGCCAAGTTGAAATAAATGAATAAAAATATTAAAATTTAAAATATTGAAATATAAAAAAATTGTACAAAATATATGAAAAATAAATATATTTGTATTTTATATTTTTTTAAAGACAATGCCCAAAATAGGGGAAAAAAAAAAGCTATCCATGTTCAGTCCCTTTCATCTCGCTCTGTCCCTTCTCGTCTTCGGTACGGAACTGGTCACCAAGAAGGAAGAGTAAAGAAATCGGAGCAATTAACGTCAAAGAAGCGGCTCATTTACTCGAGTCTACAACAAACCAATTGATTCGCTCTTTGTTTCGACGACAATTCAAAATATAAACAGAGCTTCAGCGGTTCACCATTAAAATCAAATTAATATCGGCCGCATTTCAGAGCTTCAGCAAGATAGCTTCTCAACACAAAAAGAAGTGTGTGACTCATTTAAAGCGTGTATGCATTTACGTGGCCCAATGATTCACTCGCGCGGCCCTATTCACGCTCCCTATAAAAGTTAACGAGACAAAACGCCACGTCTTTCTTCTGTCTAGTATTCCTCGTTGTAAATTCAGACGCTCTGATGTGTGTACCGCTGTGTTCCCGAGCACGCTTGTCGGAGCATGCCGGGTTCAGAGGTCAGAACAACTGAGCAGCTCAGTCGTTCTTTGATGTGGTTTGCCGCACAGATGCGCGCCCGCACCCCACGCGCCCCCAAGGTCAAGTCCAGGCAAACAGAATCCCCACTTAAGGCCTCGTGCCTCTGTTTGCTCTGATGTGCAAAAAAAGCTCCAACAGTCCATCACGCCCACGTCTTATGTTTTCTTTGGCCTCTGCATGAAGTGAATTAAAAAATATTTATATACTAATATCTTTTTTTCCCCAAATATAACCTGTTTTGTTAAATGAAACTTGTTTTCTCTCGATACCGTCCATTTTATTTGAGTAAAAAAATAATTTCTTTTCTTTTAATATCAAGACTTTATTCAGACATTTTTCGTCATAAGATTTTTTAAAAGTGTGCATTTATTCTGGTATAATTACCACTTTTCTGGCATAAAATTGTGATATGAATTCTCTCTTATCCTCTAACAATATTTTCATACTTTACGGAAATAATCTCATACTGCTTATTTTCTATCATAACATTACACGCTGTATACGAGTTGTTTACTTGTTACCAGTTTTCTCAGATTTTATCATGCATTATATTCCTCTTATTATGATTACATAATTACTCTTCAATCTTCAAATAAAATACTTCCCCGCCCCTTAATTATAGGTAAGACTTATTTATTCTTAATATTATGTGTAATGGGGGATTACAATATACAATATACAATATTACATAACATTCTCTTAATATTGCGACTTTTCAAGGTAACCTTCCAAATTTAAATACATTTGTGTTTTTCTCTTCAGCATGGCCTCCCATGCTCGTCTCGGCACGGCAGCAGCACAAATGAGCTCATTTAATTGGCCCGAGTGTTTGTGCGGTGCGCACACATGTATTTGTTTATGTGGTCACTCGCACTCATGTGCAGCCAACAAGCATGTGTGTGTTTTTCATTCTGTCCACACCCTGTCATCTCCCACCTTCTCGCTGTGGCCGAGCACTTGGGCGACTCAGAGAGAGAGAGAGAGAAAGCGAGCGAAAGAGTCGAGCAGTTGACTTGAAAGTGCAAGTGCGTCGCTCGACTAATGACTCATCGCGACGCACCCCCCTTCCCCACCACTGTTTGTAAATTTGCGGTTAGCTTAATTGAACACGGCTCGACTTCCCAACAACTTTCATTTCTTAACTCGCTTTGTGTGTGTTATTTGTGTGCCAGGCCACCGTTGAGACGCGTTGCTTCCTCTGGGACTAGTAGCCAGACACACCTTGGTTCTAGTTAATGTGATGAGGAGGACGCACACATATACACACACACACACACACACACACACACACACACACACACACACACACACACACACACACACACACACACAAAGAGTGACTTCAACATCTCTTGGTAATTACAGGCAGCGAGATCCCAGTCTGGAGGTTGCGGTTTGGCTGGCCCTCCTCTCTCGCTGTTAAGAAACTGAGCAGCGTGTGTCACTCAGCGCTTCGTCGGCTCCTCCCCAGAGGTGGCAGCAGGGGGGCCGATAAACACGCACACTGTCACACACATACACACACACATAGTGCCGCACACGTAGAGGCGTTGGCAAGGGGTCAGTAAATGTTTTGCCTCAGAGCCCGCGTGGGTGGCATCGGGCTTGACGGCTGCCAACAACCGCAACTCATCTCTGACCGTTTGATCTCATCTTTGATACATTTGACTTCGTTTTTTTTTTTTTTCGATCTACATATATTTCACTGGCTTCAAAAAGAATGGAGCAAATCAATTTAATTGCATGTGTTTGTGACTGAAATAACCGTGGTTCAACAAAATACAAACTCAACTGCCAGCACTCTGGAGATGTTTATTTCATATTTTCCCTCCAACTTATGATTTAGTTTTTGTCGTCTACTGCAGCGGTGGAAAAACTTGTCATAGACGTTTTATCACTTTGAATATTTGAAATACGACCTCATCTGTTTTGCTTTTTTTTTTAACGTTGCAACTAGGGATGGGCTTCATAATTAATTTAATTTATTGTTAAGAATTCACTCGATTATGTGGAATTAATTGTTAAACAATCACATCTTGAAGTGATTTAGGCAAATGGAACGCATTACTTGGTGGGATCCAGCAGAGGCGCTGTTGAGTCTCAACCCAGCCTGAAGAAGAATCGCAATGGTCTTAGCGGTTAGCTGGTTTGCTTCACAGTTTAGAGGTTCTGGGTTTGAATGTGGAGTTTGATTGTTCTTCTACTGTGTGTGTGAGTATTTTAGGTTCATTGAAGATTAAATTGTGCGTAGGTGTGAATGGTTTTGAATTTATAGGTGTCCTGGGATAGGCCCCAACCTAAATGGGAGGATGGAAAAAACAATGAATCGGATATTTGTTGACGTTCCTCGTAATTCATACAGTGTGTTATGTCGATGCTTCTGTAAATTTTGTTTCGATACTTTTTGAAATGAAATGAAAGATTCCCCTACAGACCGAAGCTCATTGACGTCAATTGACATGTTGGTTTGCGGTAGAAAATCTTACGCACATTTTGTTTTTCGCAGTAATACCTTGATCTTAAAATGCTGCTTTCCCTGACAGCTCATCCTACATGGAACTTTTCCAGTTCCGTTTTTTTTCACGGGTGGTCTGAAATGACACCCTTACAGCGTTAGCCACATACAGTAATTAAGACACGTTAGTAAGTTGTCCTGTTTTTGATGTCGTCTGACGTAAGCACTCAGATGTTATGCATTTTCTTCATAGCCCAAATAAATCCATGCGGCAAAGACTAATTTCTGCTATCAACCCAAGCTAACTTAGCTTCTTTCTGACATATAAAGAACTTAGCTTCTCAGGCAAAACGAATCCCTTCTATACATTGCCTTGAATGAATTACTACTTTCCCATTAGGTACCGTAGAGCTTTGACGCCATTTTGTAGCACGTGATGCTTATTCATTAGAATTTTGGTCATTTTGCAATCATAAAAGCTCATTACAAAACATGTGGTGGTTGCCCGTACTTAACTTTTCCAATGCACTAATCTATTCGACCTATTTTGACTGCTCAAAGCAGTGAGAGTCTCACCTGCAGCTCCAACTGTATCCTTCCGTGAACTCTAGTGCTCCCGTATCTAAGTCCAAATTGATTCGATTTACCTCAGTTGACTCACGTCTCAGCCAAACGTTTCAGGGTCACGCCGCTTTGAGCTTTAGCCGTCGTCTGATCTGGCTGTAACCCTACAAAACCCCGCGTGCATGCGACAGAGCCATATTAGCGCCAGAGTCTGGCCCGACCTGCGTCGGTAATGGCCGATTAATCGACTGGTGACAGTATCAAAGCTCCCCTCTGTCCCAAAGCGGCTTAGCTTCTCCAGAGCTGGGCCAGAGCACCCTGTTTTTGTACGTTGTAAAGCCGACGATGTGTTTGGCTAACGCTACTGCCTGCGCTGTCACAGACCTGCCTATTAAAAAAAAGAAGGTACAAGCCCAAAATAACTGTTACCACTGCATGACACCAATAATTCCATCACTTTCAGAAAAGGAAACTGCGCCGAAGCCCGCCGTGTAATTAGTGGCATGTGATCGAAAAGCAGTATGGACAAGCAGCGTTAGTGACAGAGGGAAACAGAAGCAGCTGTGCCGGCCGACTCAAATAAGCACACACAACGGCCATGAGAGTAAACACAGTTTAAATCCACTCGGGATTACAAATCCACTTATAGTGGGTCAACTTGACTGTGTCAGCTGCAGATCCCACACTGATCCCCGCTGCCTCGCCACACGGCTTCACGTTACATATTTGAAAGAGCGCATACGAACACGATGAATTCCCACTTGAATAGTCTCCACGTCGTTTTTTTTTTTCTCGCAGAAAGACAATTTACCCTCCGGTAACGACCCAGGCTTAACGTAACCACCAAAGAGCATTCGAATGATGACTTGTTGTTTTGAAAAACCTGTAAGTCGGGTATCTCAGGGAACTCCGTTTATAAAAGCTAGAATACACTAAAGATGTATCAAATGTATTCCTTGTCAACAATTACTACTTTCCTATTCGTCAGGGCTTCAAGGAAAGAGCACAAAAACTGCCAATAGGTGAGTTTTTTTGCCACTAGAATTTTTTTTTTTACACTGACAGGGAAAAATAGGGAACAATTAAATTAAGAAGAAAAACAAAACTCATTTTTATACATCTTGACTATAAAATCTGTCGATCTTTGGGAGGAAATAAGATCAGCCAGGGTTGTTGGGAGTTAGACACTCTTCACTCAATGTGTATTGGATCTTAAACTTTTATTCTCAAGAGCAACCACGGAAGATGTGTTTCAATGATAATCTCCTATATCTTTACAATTTACAACTTGTATAAACATTTTTCAAAAACTCTTTTGTGGGCTGGAATTGCGGGACTGTACGGTCATGCATTTCAGCCACGAGCGTTTTAGACGTCGCCGTCTGTCGGGCTTCTCTGAGTTTAATTATCTTGCACATTGAATCTAACTGGCAATAAATAGATCTAAGTGGAAGAGCAAATGAGAGCACGGCAGCCAAGCAGCAGAGTGCATGTTTTCTGCCGATGAGCGAAGGAGCGCATCGTCTGAATGAGTAATGGCACATATGATATTGACTTTAATCACATCTGTTTATGTGATTTCATCTCGCTACATTCCCAGCGGACCTTTGCTAGTTCTTGGAATGGACGACCGGGCCTGCCAGTCTGCCAAAAATAATGGCTTGTTTGCTGCTATTTACTTAAATCTGTCAAAGAGGCACCAACGCTGTTCCGCTTTGCGTAATGGCGTCGACGCAAGGTCGTGCCAAGGCGTGCGATGTTCTTTACTGTTTTGGCACTTGGGTGCGAAAGGCCTGTGTTTCCAGGCGGCCTGAGCCAGAGGCTCGCTGGCACGCTCGCAGCCAGCTCCAGAGTGCGAGACGCCTCGGTATCTCCTGGCCGGGTTCATCTCCGTGTGAAACCGGAAAAAGTGTTTGTCAGAATAGTAGTGTCATTTTTTTTTTTTTTTTAAGGGTTGGGGGTCCAAAGTGCATGCAAGGTGAGCGGATGCCAGGCAGATGTCAGCTCACACATCCCCTCCCTTATTTCTTCTCTCCATCCGTCCTCCCGCTCTTCATCATTTCTCCCAACTTCTGTCTCCCGTCGTTTTTTTTTTTTTTTCTTTTCACATTGGGTCGGGAGGCATGACAGACCGCTCCCAGCTGGAACGAGCTCTGAAAGCATCCAGGGATATATCGGTTATTATTAAACCTGCTCTCAGATTGCCAAATACCTCATCACTCATGTATGCACGCAGACTCATATGGACACATTCAGGCACCACCTGGAAGAAGCAAACGCACAAGATAGACTCTCACAAAGAGGAATAGAAAAGAAGTTTCTGATGAGAAGTTTGGAGAAATATCATAAATCTCCCCCCTCTGTGATGGTTAAATGGCAAACACATGTCAAAGCTGTCTCCGTGGACGTTAGGTTTGCAGCTTTACTGCAATTCTTGCACCTCACCGAGTGAAGCCACCATGGGAAACTCTCATCATGTGATGTGATTAAAACATGGCACACAAGAATGCCACTGAGTCACATGTGAACCTCAGCCAGGTTGAACTCATTTGGGAAGAACAAAATGTGCCCTCAAAATCAAAAATACCATCCATCATCATGGCTAACATTCAAATACAGTAGTGTAGTAGGATTAAGTGTTCATCAAAAAAAAGCTTTTATTCCTAAACGATATAGCGCAGGTTGAACATCCACAATATGACTAAATATAGTCAAATTAAGTGTACTAAATGCTAATTAAAAAAATAAAATAATATATAATAAAATAATTACAAAATATATATATTCTTAAATCCAGTAGATTTGAATTAAAAAGTTAAATACTAAATTGTAAATAAAATAATAAAAAATACATAAATTAGCTAAATATTGTAAAAATATTCTTAAATCCAGTAGATTTATATTAAAATGTTAAATACTAAATTGCACTCAGAGAATGCCCTGCATATTCCACTGATGCAGTAGTTTTAGTGTAAATAAAAATGGCACACAATTGAGTGGAAATATCTGCCACATGTTCAACTGAGCTAGTTCGGTTCACTTTACATTAGGTTTCCATAACAATCAGGATTGGCACCAAATATCTTTCGGCCATGCGTTTGCCTAAATTCACGATTCATCCAAGTTTGTTAAAGGTTTGTCGTTTTGACCAAATTAAATCGGATCTCGGCCAATACTTAATGCCTTCTTCGTCTTTGCTTTTAGCATAACGAACAATCCAACAGTGATTTAAACACACAACCTCCTTGGCACGGGAGGTTAATATAATCTAAGACTAAAATCAAAGAGCATAAGCAGACCTTGATTACGACATCAATTTTTGGCTTGCGATGTCGTACGGGGGAATTCAGCTTTCAAACATGATCTCAAAAGCGAGTCAAAACATCTGAATTAAGTACAGATGTCTTCGAGGCCTCATGTCTAAACACTATCTACAAATTGAGTGCCTTTTTTCTTATTTTCCTTGCACGCTACCATGTTTTAAATTCAAATGAATCAATCTTACGAGTGTTCCCTGAACGTTTCATTCTAGTCTAGCTTCCTTTGCATAATTACTTGACCCCCCCCCTCTTGGGATAAAAGATCTTAACTTTTCATTCCTATCCTACACCTAAGTATGTTTTGACTTCTTCTCTTGTACTCTCGGACTATAAAACTGTAATTTGAGCTTCTATTATCCCTTTTCTCGCCACATTGCATTGAGCCACGTTTTCATGGGACTCAAAGAGCTATGGTAAAACATTGAACTTGAACTTGACTGGGTCAAAGCCAGTTGGAAGCCCCCCCCCCCCTCCCCCTTCGTCACTAGTTGCGCCCTCCTCGCCCTTTCTCTCACTGTCGGATTAAGGAGCAGTGGCGGCATCAAAAGAGCCTGTCACCACTGGAATTAATAGAACGCCACACGTGCGTGAAGGCAACGTTGTGCAACTTGAGCCCGACCCGGGACAAAGAGGTATTAACAGCATTGAACGGGGGCGAGGTTGTCCCAACCAAGGTTAGAGGGCAAGCAAGTGTGAAAATGAAATATAGTGTGGGTTTTTCCCAAGAATGTAACCGTGTTGAAAAGCCGGGGCAGGGGGGGGGAAGGTTATGTTTAAAGGTGAAATCCTCAGAGGCTACACGGGGGGGAAGTGTTCAATCAGCGGAGAGGCACTTAACACAACTTGAGGCCTAATGTCACGCTTACTTACACTTCACATGGTCCCTCATGGTTTCTTATCGGCTATTTTCATCGAGGCGAGGCTGCGAACGGCCTGGCTTTACCGCCACTCGATAAATGTAAACAACAGTGTGGCCTTTTACGAAGGCGTGTCAGAAAAGTTCCAGGACTGTCGTCACAATTCCAATAATGTAAAATGAACTTAACGGCATGTTTACAAAAACATTAGTAATGGCAGGAATGCTGGTGGTTGAGCAAAATGATTTGAGCATCTATCAGTTCCCTTCACAACTTTCCCCCATCTACCTGACCAGATAGATCCAAAGTTAAAGGCCATTGTGACAGAGCTGACTTTTCGGAGTAATGTTCCCGATCCAACAATAGCTGTATTACCACAAAAGATTGAAAAAAAAAAAAATGGGGGTGGACAGAAAAGAATGAACGCGATCTTTTTACATACAAGACGTAACTTTATAAGTGCTCCCGGGTGTCTCAGTAGAATAAACTGTATTTCATTACCTGACACCTGATCGGGGGATAAACAAAGCTACTTTTGGAACTTAGTAGCCAAGATGAATGTACAGCATGTCAATTTTGACACCAGTGCTGTACAGAGCCCCAGTAAGGACACAACCTCTGCTAGAAACAAGCCACCCCTGTGTTTCCCCTCCTCCTCCTGCATATCCTGCCTGCCCCGTCTCTTCAGGAAACGCTCCTCCTCCCTTCCTTCCTCCCTCCCTCCCTCCCTTTTCACCCCCTTGACTGTTGTCTGGGGCCTTTATCACCGCTCGGCCCCCTTTCCTCTTTCTGTCTATCTGCGAGGATGAAAGAGTCAGTGAGAGTCTTGTGTCTCCCCCGTGTACATATATATCGTTGTCAGCGCAAGTGTTTCTTTGTAGCCCGGGGGGGGGGGGGGCTGCTGTGTGAGGGGCTTCCATTTAGTCTGAGCAGGTGGGCTCCCGCTCCTACAGTTCTGTTAATCACTTCTTTCTCTATGCGCCCGACTGGGTCAGGCTGAGGGCAGTTGACATACAGACAGCCCACTGTTAATTCCTGCCCGAGCGAGGAGACGTCAATGGATGACGAGGCGCACGGTGTGCTTATTAGCCCATGTAGGAATGCGTCGGGTCGTGGTTGAGAAATGGAGCTGGACTTGCCTTACTGTCGTCCTTTTTTTTTTTTTTTTTATCCCACGTGGCTATTTTAACTAAAGAAAAAAAATGCTCCATTGTAATAATTTGTCTAAAAATAATTCATTCCTTTTTTGAGACTTCTTTGTTTTTTTTATTAATTGTAAATGTTTTTTTTTTGTTGGCATTGAGGCCAGCCTTGTGATAGGAAAGATGATTTAAGAAACTGAATTCTCTGAAAAATATAACTGCTAGTCAAATTGCTTGCCAGACAGTTGATCAACCCTGCAAGTCAACAAAACTGTCTGCATCTGATAGGAAGTCACTGAAAGGGTTTGTGATAAACTTATTCATTTGTCCATATGCCATTTGGAAAAGATTTCATGTTGTGATGGAGGGGGAAAAATACAACTCTGGCTGCAATGAAAATAAAATAATAGCCAGGTGCTTGTAAATTAACCGACTACAACATGTGATGTCCAGTTTGGGATCTTTGTTGTTGACGTTTCCTCGCTGCTCAGATCTAAGTATATCTCCAGGCAAAAGTATCGGGCTACTGTATATATTTTCACCACTGCAGCTCATAGCTCATTTCCTGGCCCGCGTCCAGTTTAAAACGACAGACACTCCTAGCGGACCGGTCAGAGTATTAACAGTGAAAGGGGGATCACCTTTAATCTCAGATTAAAAAAAAAAAGTTACATGTATTGTGAGCTGTTGGGTATTATTTCAGATACTTTGGCCGGCAACCAAGACATTTCTAAATCTGGAAAGGATTGCTGCATGTGTGTGAAGAAAAGTACAGCGGGTTCATTGTGTCTTTTTCTGTCTGAGTGAGGACGGGGGAACTATTGTATGCATACCTTCTCTAAAATCCCCCGCTTAGGTATGTTGCAAAGAAAATGTAAAAGTCGGCGAATTAAGTAGGAAACCACCTCCCGTTTCTTCCCTCCCTCCCTCCCTCTTTCCTTCTCCCCAGCATTGATGTTTCTTTTTTAATGTTGCTTTTTCTCCCCATCAGGCTTAATGCCTACTTACAGCTCCATTTAGGCTGCATGCGTGGAAATTGGGTAGGGGATCTTGTGGGTTTTGTGTCCTTGGAGATAACCAGTGAGTGGGAGGTGACAAAGGTAGCATAAGCTGTTTGAGTGCATGTGCGTGTCTCCTGTTTTAAGTGCAGGAATAGATCTCTGACAAACCCAAAGTGCGGAGGGGTGCGCATTTGTCAGCGTTGTTTGAAAAGCTAATCTACGCCAGGCACTCCACCTTGCATTTCAGCAGCCCGTCAACTCTGCCTGGCCTCACTTGGTTGAATATCGCCGGCGTGTCACTAAATCCTAAATGTCGGGAAAGTCTTGAATAACGTTTTATCAATCGCGAGCAACCTGAGAGTCTGATTCACCCTTTATGACATAGGTGTCAAACCCGAGGCTCGGGGGCCAGATACGGCCCGCCACATCATTGTATTAGACAAACTATCAATACGAAAGTTACAATTTGTCTTCACAGACATTGCTAGCCATTTTTATTACCATTCATCTTTTTAAATCTGCACTTCACAGTCATGATCAGCTTGGCATTATTATCTCCTCGATCATCATCCTTGTTCCGGGTACTCAGTATGGTAATCCTCTCGAAACCTAAATTCACCATCAATCTATCAATAATCCAGAATAATCACTCTTAGCTCCCAAGCAGAAAAAGGAAAGTGGTTTTGCCAGCACAATAGATCATAAAGGCCTCAACAGAGCAGGACGGGCTTGTTGATCACACTCTCCGATGTTGTCAAATGATAAATGGGATGCCTTTTTGTCTCGCACCTTTTTACCCTAATGGTATTTAATGGTGCTTAAGCACTTTACAATACGACCCGCGTTCATCCAGTCACGCTGATGGCTCATCAGGATCCTATTAGGTGTGTCCACGCTGTTTGACGAAGTTCCGAGACACTCCGAGCGAGCTCTGTAGCAGTCGTGACATGAGCGTTTTATTTCTTTCTGCCTCTCGTCTCCGGAGACAGACAATCAACCAAGGGCCTCAGTAGTTTTGCCACAAAGCCCCTGAGTGGATGACATCACTACCTCCGTTAATGATGCCGTAGGTCACGAGCTATCCGCGTGTTGTGACTTCATACGCTCCTTTGCTGAACTTTATGGTAAGATTAGAAACAGTTGTTACCAGCCAGCCTTTTTTTATGAACAGCTCGTTGTGAAGAATATTTTTTTTTCCCGTGTTGGACTTACAAGTAGATCAATTCTTCGACTTTAGGCTGACTGGGTGTAAGAATTCGCATTAGCTGAGGAAGAGGCAGACACAGCTGGGCAGTGATTGAGGAGGAAAGAAAATAATTAGAAGCGAGGCAATGATGGAGAGAATGGGGGAGGAAGATAATTGCAGGAAAGGGGATTATTAGTTTGTCACTATCCGCAGTTTAAAAGCTCTCAGAGCAAGGCCGTGGATAAGTGAAATCATATGGCTCTCTCGTCGCCGAGTGTGTGCTGACGATTGCGGGCCGCTTCAATGTAGCTTGTACAACTTGGCTCATTAAAAGTCGTTGATGATACGCTCCATATGGGCCTGGGTTCAGTGTGTCGTGTCTATTCATACATATATCATGTTTTTTCTTTTTCAATAGTTTTCTGAGCCCACGTATGGTCTTTTGAACATGCAGAGAATTTTTTTTTTTTTTTTTTTAATTCCTTCGATGCTCAATTTTCCCTCAAGATGGATTTAGTCAAATGCCCATGCCTACTAATTTTTTTTTTAATTTAAACTCCGTTTTAAATGACACACAATTAACTGTCTTGTAAATTTCACACACCACACACAACTCAGCCAAATGGTTTAAAAAGTTGCACGATGAGGTACGCTATATAAAACTGTACATGAAATAAGATTTCAGAATTGTATACTATGACACTTGTATGAACAACCATCGGCATTGATGTTTTGAATAACCGCGTAAACTGAAAAGGCTCAAAGTACAAAAGAAAGAATAACTCATCCCGGCTTGGAACAGTATCAGATTGGTCTCGGCTGATGCATGTTAAGAAAAAAAAAAAACGTCTGTTCAGTGTCTAACCTCCAGGTGTGAGCTCTTGTGAAGTCGCCTCTTGATCGCCATCTGCATGCTTCCTCTACTCACCGTGAAGGTCCTTGGCTTTACAACATCGCATGAGCTGCACAATCAAATGTAACACTTATAAGCTCAAACCCAAACACTTAACCGCGCTATTTGTCGAAAAAAGCCTCGTCGGCGGGGAGACACTTGAAAAAGACAAAGAGCTGAATGAAACGCCGTAATGATGTGTTTGACGGAGATAGTGCGAGGACCCTCAGCCTTTGAGGTGATGAATACTGTAACACTGACTCTGTTGTGCACAATTTGTTATTGGAAAGCCAAAGTGACTTGAAATAAGCTGCCCAGACACTAACGACTGATTTATATATATTTTTTCTAATCGTAAGCAAATACCATTTAAAAGCTAAAAGCAACAAGCGAATGTCTCCATCTTATTTTCTGTCATAATCCTCTTAAGCCATATGTTTGCTCTGTGTGACATGACAATTAATCACCGTGAACTCGGGCAACGTAGTTTGTTTGCTTTTAATCCAGTTGAGTTCATATGAAAGAATAACCATTTGAGGATATATCCTCTCACATATCTGAACACGATAACACTAGAATAAAACTGAAACTTAATCATTTAGCATTAGAAGTGTTTCTAAATTACTGACAGTCATTTTAGCTACTATACGTTAATAATAATAAATGATTATTTACATGTCCTTAGGGAATTTGGCTTAAATATTTTTGCACTCTAATCTGTATATATAATTGATAGATAAAGATGAGAATAAAGCCATGATCTGCAAATTAAGCCTGCTAGTTTACAGCCAAACCTCAGAACAAACAATAGAGGGGAAAAAAAAAAAAAGATTCAGTCCATCACAAGACTTTTTGAAAGCCTCCGGTCACCTCCTATCTCACCACAACAATCTCCCCGTCTTTGTCCTTATCTAGTACGTCCTCGTTCAACCCTTAGCAGCTTTACCTCGGGGTTTTGGCAGTTTTTGCAGCCGCTTTGCTCAACATCAATCCAGGTCGAATGAGTGAAAGGCCTTAATGAGCAAAATCCCCGCAAAGCTGCAAATACGGGGATGGTTAGAGGCTTATATCTTCCCTACGTTGACGACAGAATATGTTCAATGAGAAATCTTCACGTAGGAATTAATAGAGCGTAAACCCTCAAGTCGCTTTCACTTTGTAATTTTTTGTGTGAGTGTACAACCAAAACACAAAGCGATTTAGCCGAACTAAAAAAACAATCATAATTGTGTATAATGCGAGATAAATTGCAATTAGTTTGTACAACTACTCATGATACAAACCCATCTGAAAAACTATTTTCCAAAATGTGATGGAAATAAATAATAACATAACAATCATAACATTCAGTTGTGTACAAAATCTTATCTTTGTTTTGTTTGTCTCCATTTCTAATCTGCTTAACGGTGACAAGACTTTAAGAGATGATCTGATAATGTCAATAAATCACATTATACTTACAGATTAGAAAGTTTAAAAGAATGTTTTGCTCGGGGTTCGGTTTAGTTCACAACTTGTCATTGTGTTTAATGTCATTTCATATATCAAAAGCATTAGCCGTATCGGTCCTTGGTATCGGTGAGTATTACTCCCACTTGTATGGGTCTGGAAAAAAAAGAAGTCTTGAACATTCCTTCTTGTGACCATTCCAGGATTTAGTCTGTCTTTCTCCTGTACTGAGTTTGGATAGACTCCAGTTCCCCACGACCCTCAACGGATAAGTACTTAAAAAAAAATGGAGGGGTGAACAGGTTCAAAACAATGAAAAGTCTGCTTCAGTATGATTGGAAGGGTGAACTTTCACCCACGTGAGTGACATTTTGTGCCAATAATGGAGTTTCATCGCCCAAAGGTCATTTTTAGTATGACGTTGGAAAATGACAGTACTTGTCTGTTCTCTTCTTCATCCTCATGTTACATTGGTTTTCACGTGGACGCTGAGATGAGGTGCCATCTGACTTTAGGCAAGCGGCACTTCCACGTGTACGGGACGGCTTCGCATCGTGTCGATGAGGCTGGAACCGTCAGAGCGATAAACATGGCGTTATATAGGGACAGAGTGGGCGGTTGTGGCGGAGTATTAAGAAATGAAAAGCACATTTTCATGATTTCATTCCGTCACACCGCTCTCCCTTTCACTCTCGCTGTTACACTCCCCCTGTGTGTTTATTTTCTTCCATTCCCGCTTCCCTCGCTCGCTCACTCCTCCATCCATCTCCTCTTTCTCCCTGTCAGTTAGCTCATGTAAACTTTGCCTTCGCTCATTGTTTTGCCAAAAGAAATGTGCCTCTGCTTTTGATTAAGCCTCGCGCGTCCCACTTTTATTCCTTCTCAATCGTGGGATTTGGGATTTTATGTAGCAACAACTACAGGCCAGGAAGAAAGTCTGTAAATGAATAGAGAGAAGAGAAATGACCAAAGTTTGGAATTATTTCACTCTCGGAAAAAAAATGCAACGGAGGACTATCTTACACAACCGGGCTCTAACTTAAAGTAAACATCCTCAACTAATTTAATATAGCCGACCTCTGCTAGCTAGCTAGCTAGAAGGAATTGTATTTCGTCCAGTGAACGAGGCTTTACACAGCAGTTCATGTTCCATCATTTCATTGAACAAATGGCAACAAAATATCAATGTATTTCAAGTAAAAACACTTTTATACAAAATAGCCTCAGACGTGCTCAGACTAGCTGGCAGTTAGCCAGTACGTTGTCTTTCCGCTGTGGTTAGCTAGCAGTTCCTCAGCATGTTATCTCCCCACTGTGGTTAGCTAGCAGTTAGCCAGTATGTTATCTCCCCGCTGCGGTTACATCATGAACCTGTGTATCAACTTTTTAAGACCTTTAATTAACTCCATGTCATCGCATCAGATTTTTTTTCCCCCCTACCTACATCATGCAAACTTTCGGATGTTTATTGGTGGCCTTTCACGTCATATGCACGCGACGAAGACAGACAAAGCAGTTTGCACGAGTGTGCATCTCCATGTGAACATTGCGCAGATGTTCCTCAGAGCTGTGGATGGCAGCCGCACCTGTCTGCCAGCTGTTTGTCGTCCCTTGAGGGTGTCAGCTGCTTGACTGGCAGGTGAGGAGGCCCTGGGCTCTTAGCCACAACACAGCTGGTCGTGCCCAGATGCCCAGTTAGGACAGAATATATGTGTGTGTGTTTCCTGGGCTTGCCTCAGTAACCTTAGCTTTTTTTTTTTTTTCCCTCTCCAACATCAAGCTACAGTAAGCTACCTTGTTGTTGGGTGGCAAACAGGTGAAATGGCCTTTTTTTACTGGTTAGCTTTTGTCACTTGCCAACTTCAACACAGTCCGGCGCTTAGTCATTCTTCTTACTCACTCACTCCACTTTCCCCCCTTCTCCGCTCCGAGGGGTTGGGCCCCATGGAAACACATAAAAAAATGGGGGCCCATTAAGCATTTAATGTAATGCACTAATATGTTTTGAAACTCCTTGTAAGTTACGGGCCCAAAGAATCGTTAACTATTTCCTGGCATTTACGGCACCCCTGCCTACTGGTGTCAACCCCCCGTCCCCCTTCTTCCTCCACACCCTCCTCCTCTCCTTCCTTCCCTTGTTGCCGCTCTTTCTCCGGTTCCCTCCATCTCCCCTTTTCCACATAAAGCTGTTTTTCATAGAAGCCCATGCAGCCTGGAATAGCATTCCCCCGGGCTCTGCAGGGTGAAACATTAGACTTTTCTGAGCCGCAGCCAAACAGATGCTGGCTCTTGGAGTCCCACCAGAAACAGGCCTTCATGCTTTTTTTTTTTTTTTTTCCCCCCTCGTTTTTATCGCTCTCTTTTTCATTCGCCCTCTGTCTAGTTCCTCCTCTCTCTTTCTTTCATGCTTTTTGTCGCTCCCATTTCTGTACCTGTCTCATCTTGACACTCCCCTCCTCTCTCCCGGGGACCGTAGCTCAGCGTCGTTAGACTTGTCCACACTGACTTGAAATGTGGTAACAGTCTGCCTCCATTAAACCGCTTACAATAACCCCTTTTACACCGCCTGTAAAAGTTTTTTTGGGAGTCAAAATGGAATCGAGACGACAGTTTCCCACCTTCGTAACCGAAGCAGCCCGCTGACTGTGTGTAAGGAAATGCCCGAGAGGCTGGAGTGAAGTTTCGACATTCGTTCCTCCCAGCCTGTTCAAAGCAAATGTCGCCGACCGACAACTGTTTTATAGGTCATGTCGTTCACTTATCTGATTGCGAGATGCAGTTGAGACAAGATCCCACTTTGCTGGCTCTTTGTGTAAAAGTTTGTGTTGTGGCTCTCATGCAACTATTTAGATGCATAAAAACTTTGTCCCTAACGTCCTTTGTCCACACTCTTAAATTTTCCCTTTTCCGCCGTCTTCTCTCCCAAGTTTCGTCCTACCTCTTCTAGTTCCTGGCAGGCTGGCTTGCCTTGCCTCTTTCATTCACGCTCCCCCTATAGCTCACTCCTCGACTTGTCCCCCCCCCCCCTTCTTGCTTCGTCTTTAAATTTTCCTGAACCCAAGGACCCGACTGTTACGTAAATGGGTTAAACACAGACACACATGTGCACACATACAGTATGAACTCACTCATAGCTGCACGTACAAACCCTCTTTTCACCACACACACACGTACACACACACACACACACACACACACACACACAAACACACACACACACACAAACACAAACACACACGTACACACACACACACACACACACACACACACACACACACACACACACACACGTGCACACATGCACAGAGTGCTATAGGGCCAAACTTGGCTTTGCAGCTTTTGGCAGCGGTTCAAATCTCTCCCAGTCTCCGCTATCGCTCACTGGCTGATGCAGTGTTTACATGAGCTGCCAGTCACAACCAAATCAAAAGCTTTCCCTCTCAGCTAAGAACAGTCGGGGGCCGAGGAGGTATGTTGCTGTGTGTGGGGGGTGGATGTTAATACTCATTTGACTACAGTCATTTTCAGAGACTACAGTAAATGCAGCCATTTTGGAAGTGCTTCATGTTATTCTTATACTCCTGTGGTGCTTAAAATATCTAAAGTCATTGAACTTTTTTTAAAAGCAAATAAACTATTTAACCATGCAAAGAATACATTGCTGATTATCATTCATTTAAACTAGGGCTGCAACAAAAACTAGAATAATCAATTAGTTTGTTGATGATTTAATCTATGAATCAAATTATAAAAAACATGTTTCAATTTCCCATTCTTTTATTGAAATATGATATTATTTCAAATTGACATTGCAGAAAATACATAGGCATAAATTCATTCCTATCTAATTTTTGTTTGACTTAAACATGCCAGAAAAGGGGTAAAGCATTTTTTATCATTTTCAAAATTAAAAGTTTTCTTTTCTCCACTTTTATAGAAATCTACAGTATTAACTGTTGAGAAGATAAAATTCTGAGCTTAGGGACAATTTCAAAATACAGGAGGTATCAAATGATTCATGTTTTATTTTAATCAGTTGATTCTTAAATTGAAAATTTGCTTACATGTACTATCTCTGATTACTGCCATTTGCATCCTCTGGCATTTAGCCTATTTTACATTTGAGCGCTTTGACAAAGTAGCCATTCATGTCTCAAATGAACCCTGTCAACCCAAGGGTACTTAAGCCGTTTATAAGGTTATGTAACATATTATGGCGGCTGCATGGGGCATTACATCACCGCTTAGATTACAGGGGATCTGGTCTGCTCATACACAACCGCTGCCGCTACATACGTGTAGCGCGCTCTGTTTCATGACTCCATATAGTGCGGTTAAGCGCCCATATGTCTGTTTAATGGCTATGGCTCTTTCTGTAACGAGGATTGTAAAGTCCCATAGGTATTTTTGTTTATGATCAGGCGTCGGGAGAACAATTCATGTAATTGATAAAGGTCATAAGTCGAAGCTCCGGCGATCACGTGTCTAATATGGAAGCTGTCGAGCCTCGGGGATGATGTGTTCAGGGTGATTTTGGTAAGGAGGTGATTTAGAATTAGCGAGGAGACGTTAAGCAGGATGGGCTTACTAGCTAAGCGCAGGGATGTCATGGGGCCAATGTGTTCTTGATATAAACACTCGTGCATTCACGTGAATCGAAATTGATTGATGCCTTCTCAAGTCGAGAGGCAAAGCAACTTTGGAGCTCATGTCAAAACTCGCTTGCTTCATTTATTTATTTATTTATTTTTTGTGTGTCTTCATTATGTCAAGCACTTTGCAAGAACTGCGCTTGCTTATGTTTTGCAAATCAAGTTGAGTTTTGAAGGATTTGAATGTCACCCAAACTTTCCAAAAAAAGACTGCTGCTGTTTGGCAAGAACCCAGGAGTCACCCGCTGCACTCTAATCAAACTTGCATTGCTCACAGTGTAAATAACAGTCGCTTGTAATGAGAAAATGTGCATGTTTAGTAGTAATAATAAGAATAAAAATGATAGTAAAATAATCGAATAATTATAATAATAATAATAAAGAAGAATGATGAATAATATGTGCAGTTCGTAGATATTCATAAACGTTATCCACCAATCCCCAGCAAGCTTCATCTGTCCATCTTTTTTTTTGCATTCACATACCCGTACTGACTGACCTTATGCATCAGAGATCCAGCTTCCTAACAAGTGAACCTATGCCAGTAGACAGATGGTGGTTTGCTCTGCTTTACTGTACATCTATATCCTGATTGGTTGATCTCTTTGTCTGTGGAGGTGATATATCTTGTTTTTGAGCAGGCCAAGCTGTTCAGAGCAATCCAGGCTGGCAACATTTGTTGGAAAAGCTTGTTGATGTGCACGAGAACATAATGTGGAATCTTACTAACTATTAGTTTTCATTGTGGATGAACCATACCTGGCCCTGTGACTTCTGTAGGGACCTACTCTGGTGGTTCTTTATATTTTATTCATCGTAATGCTGTCATGTTGTTCTTCAGACCACGAGTGAATGAATGAACAACGCCTCTGCTGGTTGGATAAAGTAGTTCATTGTATTTGGGCAGTCACTTGTTTTAACCGTTTAAAGAGGTATATTTTGAATCAACCAGAAGATTTGCTAGCATCATTATTAGTAGTAGAAATGTCTAAATGCATTGCTGCTTTGTGTTCAAACGTTAGTTCCTTTAAAAGGTTATATATGTGTTAGCGTTAGCATCGCAAACTAAAAGCTAGGGCTAAAAACCTTTTTTCCAGCTATGTTTTTTAAAGTGCTCTGTCAGTAATCATGAGTTGTCAGAACCTCCATGCAGGACCTTCCTATCCTGTACCTGTTTATATCTCCAGGATGTGTTTCATGTAAAGAGCCAAGAAGCGGTCTGACCCTGTTAGCGGGTTGACCTCAGGCTGGCTGTTGCACCAGGCTCCAGCTCCCTCACATGACCTCACCCTTCACAAGCCCCTCCATCTGTCCTCGCCATGCCATACAATGGACAAAGAGTGTCTCTTCACTCTGCTTGTGTGTGTGTGTTTGTTTGAACATTAGCAATGTCTTTTGAGCAGCCTTTGGAGTGTGTTATTTTTTTGTGGTCGAACTGTTTACTTCACGAGCCAGACGCTCTCTTTAATCGCCAGTCTGCGTAGCAACCCTAAACCGCACTTTAAAGACACGCTGACAAAATAAGTCCACATCAACCCTCGTCAAGCTTCTACTAACACAGCTTCCGTTGGTCCATACAATTTGATTTCATGGCTGTGTGTGTGTGTTTCAGGATTCTCCTTTTTGCGCGCTCTCACACTCATTCAGTTCAGCCTCTCGACTGGCCTGCTGGCATCATCCTCAACTCGGGGATGTTGCCAAAAGGTCAAAGTTGAGCCTTCTTCCGGGCGTCGCCTCAACCTTCTCGTCCGCATTGTGCGATTGTCAGGGTGACAGCGTGATGGCGTTGATGAAGTTTGCTCTCCTGGAGCTTCCCTTCACTTTTATGATGCCTTGCGTCTCCTTTATTGCTTTCCCTGCGAGTATCCTCCTTTTTTTTTTTCCTTTTGATTAACAACAGCCAAGCAGTCCTCCCTCTGTCCTCTTGGCATCGTTTGATAGGATTGAGTCACTTGGGGTGTTCGTACTTCTCAATAGAACGTGCGCATATTGTGTCCGCTCAGCCCAGCAGGGAGCAACAATCTCCAATTTTAATTTTGTCACCATGGAAACCAACTAAACTACACAGGATTTGCCGATTGGAATTACACTGTTCTATTTATTAAAAAAAAAAAAAAAAAAGCCAAGATAGACTTTATGACTCGCCGCATTCCCTACAGAATGATCATTATTTCTCTCGCATTTCTCCAGAGATAATAGTTAACGAGTTCCGCTGTAATTGGGTCTCTTGCTTTACAGTTCGACGCATTCACCCGACTGACTTATTGATGTATTGTTGTGTTCGTAAAGTGGCACATTTGCTACGAGTTTTCATTGAAGTGATCCTCGCGAGGGACAGACTTGGCTGCGGCAGGAATGTTTGTTATCGCCGTTATCTCAGCGGAGCTTTTGGAGGAGTTGGCAACCTTCGTCGGTATCGCTTTGCGGATACGAGTTGTGCGTTTGTGTGTGACTGCGTCGAGGATGTTTTCTCATTCTTATCCACGCGTCCTTGGCTGGCGAGTGTAGTTCACTTTCTTTTATGTGTCTTGTGAGAGAGATGCGCGTGGGTTGAAGACAACTGCGAAGATTACAAAAATTGTTAACCAAAAACAGAGATCATGAATGAAAAGCAACCAGGTGGTCAAAATTGTTTAAGTGACCTCAAGCTATTGCGCATATGGAAACAAAGATGGTAGCTTACCTTAAAGAACCTCTTCGCTTTTGGCCAACAAAAGACATGTCAATCTGGGCCCAAAAAAAAAAATCCAAATCCCAATTGAGGCCCTCCCCCCCTTCTGTTTTTGCAACACTTGACACTGATTCACAACTTTGTACACAGTTACTCCACTTGTCAGGTTCTCCCGCCGTGCACACTCCCGATACTCCCCACTACTGTCTCGTACTCCTCTCATGGTCACACGAGTTAGATAGAGATCTGATTTACGCTGGCCGAGTCATTTTGCAATTTCTTGTCTCATTCTTTAGTAGCTGTTATAAAAGGTCAAAGACACAATCTATTAGGGAATGCTGGTTAACAATTTTCTCCTTGTGAAATACTGCAAGTGATCTGTTCCAGTCAAACAGACAGCATTTAGCGCTAAACACAATAAGCGATGAATTTTCACGAATTTATTTTTTTGCATTGCAAGCACCTGGCTCGGTCTTACGTGCGAACGTGCAGCCTTTAGATGTTTTCCTTCTCGTCTGACTGTGTTAGTGTTCAGACCGCACTGTGTTGGATCTTGCTATCATAAAGCAAAAATGCAAGCGTGGATAAACTCCTGCGAGTATCCCGGCTCCGTACTTCACGTCTCCTTCCCTTTTCATGTCTTTTGTCTCTTTGTAGCAGGCCTGCTTCTCTCTGCAGTCTAGAGAGTCTGCGCTAGCCCAGGAGCTTGGCCCAAGGCCTTGCTGCTTGATTTGCATTTCACCATAGACTTACTTTCCTGTGCCAGGAAATCGCCACCTGGTGGAGATAATCACTCACTGCAACCACACCTTCACAGTTTGCATCCAGTGAGCACTTTGTAGGTAGCAGCGAAAGTACCCCCCCCCCCCAACCCCCCATGTTCCTCTTACTCTTTCCCTTTCCGGCCTTTGTGCAGCTGTATTTATTTGGGCCGAAGCGGGACGGTACGGACACACTGGCTCTTAACATGCTCGGGCCCCTGCCCCAGTTGACTCCTTTAAGCTGAGTAGATATGGAGGTTGACAGGGTAATAATGCCGGTGTCAACACCACTTAGGGGACAGTTATATCAGTATCAAGTCGGCGGGGGGACTTTCACACTCTGTTAGGTTGGGTCATGAACTGCGCTGGGGCCCCCCCCCCAGCCATAGACACACACACACATGCGCGCACACGCATCACACGCGGTCGGTCTGAAGACATTTGTGAATAGAAATGACCCCAGTCACTCATTCAGGAACCAATGTTGTCATCAATCAGTATTTACACTTAGTCAAATCACATCAGCGTTTTGAGATGTAATGGAATACCGGTGAGATGTTAACAGAACAAAAAAGTACTGCGTGGCCCATAGATGAACCCGTCAACTTTTGCAGCCAGATGTGGTTAACCTAGCAAAAAAGATTACATTTTCTACGGTAGAGCTATGGACTTTGGTTTTGTGTAGTCCACGCGTGGAAAGATGGGCCATGTTTATAGGTCGTTGTTTTTAACAAAGGATTGTCTCAATGTTTGTATGAATTTTTTTTTTCCTCTTGTTGAGAATCTATACACGTCTGCTCCCGACTGGAATGATAATTGGCGTTGAATGCTGTTCGCAGTGGCGTACAAAAATCTTGCGAATGTCACACACATTTATGAAGAACAGTGAGCAATACATTTTTGTGTTTGAGCTGTAAAAACACAAAGTTTGGTCTTTCATAAAGCTTTATTTTGGATGGTGGCCATCTTGGGCCTGATGGATCTGGCCCCGGTTTAGGGTCAAAATTAGAAATGATAATTCTACATTTTGGAATCCGGCTCTTAATTCCAGATATTGGACTCTAATCTTCAGTGTCTCCGGTCAAAAGTGACATTTCGGTGACCGATTCCAGAATACAGTCTCTCAGAGGTCCGCAGTAATCTGCACTGATGAAGACAAGTCATTTTGGTCGACTGATGAATCAAGAGAAGGAGGGCCGGACAGGAAGCGCGATAAAGAAATGGGGGGCGGGGGGGTATGGGCATCCAGCCAGCCACGATCCGCCCTCAGCAACCTCGCATCGTATGCCGCCCATTCCCTACGACTTCATCTATACTCTCTGGACCCCCACCCCATTCCCTCTCCCACTTTCTTTCCCTTTCCTAACCCTCCTTGTAATCCCCCTTCCTCTTTCCTCCTCCTGCCTCTGCTCCTCCTTCCTTCCCTCCCTCCCTCCCTCATCGCTCAGCATCCCTCTCTCCTGGGTCTTCTTGCTGTGGTGCGGCGCTGTTGGCAAAGCGTGGGCGCAGGCGGCACACAGACGGGAGCACAGATGGGCAGCAAGCTGCGCAAGGCAGCCTGGCACACCTGCTACACACACACACACACACACACACACACACACACACACACATGCAGAGCCCACCTCGCCAAACAGTTTGCCTGGCTGTGAGTGGCACAGTCACACAAATGCATACATCCATACGCTAATAGATTCACATGAATATCCATATGTACGCACAGCACTTAGAAAAACTGAGCTGTTAATGGTGTCCTTAATATTATTCAGTCCAATTTTTTGGTCCCCCCCCCCACCCAAATAAGTCACATTCACACATCTGGCTTAGCTCAATGTGAAATTTATGCAGAACGGCAACATCCAACTGGAATATTCCCTTCTGTATTAGATATGTTGGAATAAAATGTGTATATGCAAAAAAATAAATAAATACATATGTCGAAAAAGAAAAATAATGAAATAATATCCAATAAAAGAGCGGAGTGAACATCTGTGTGGGATAGCCAGGGGGATTAGGAGGTTTTGGAACATTTTAAGCGCATTAAGGATTAAAAAAAGGTCAGAATGTTTAGCAACATACCGATAAACCTCTTAAGCGAAACCCAATTGGGAGGCTGTACGGCGTGATCCTGTGTTTTGGGGAGGAGAAGAGCAGAGTGGAGGAGGAGGAGGTGGTGGTGGTGGAGAAGTCGGGAGTTGCGATTGTTCCAAACGAGGAAGAAAGTCACATAGAAAGAAACAACATACGCTAATGCCTAAGTGGAAAGACTTGGTTTCAGAGTTTTTATTTGAGTCTCATAAAACGACAGGAATGGAAGCGCTTAGAGAAGACCGTATGTCACACATGGCAAAACGGGATGGGAAGGAAAATGCACTACAGATGGAATTGATAAAAGCAAAAGCCACAGAAATATGTGAGTGTTGACAGTGGGAGGTACAGTAGTCTGTAGAACCTTCTGCACCAGCCAGTCTGGCAATGTTGAGCTGCTATTGAGCCTGCTAAATAATTGCATTCATCAGTGACATGATAATAATTATAAATATTACGAGTTCTGTCACTTCACTTCACAACAAGCGGCAGCTTGGTCAAAATTACACGGTGTATTTAAAACAATTAGTTGGGCTTCGCTAGCTAACAATTAGCATCTTTGAGTTGTTGTTCTATAGGCAATGGATACATGAAGCGATGCATTTAAAGGGAGAGATAATATGACAATATTCACGGGCATATATTCTTTTTCCTCTGCAAAGAATGTCTGCTGTACTGAGAAGCTTAGAGGAGCTCACCTTCAGTACAAAATATTAATGTTTGAAATGTCTTGTGCTGCCCCCAATTGGCTAAGGTACACATAACAGAATGAGCAGCACAATGCGTATTACAGGACCTGTAAGCAAAAAAAAAATTCTTCCTGTAGATCCTTACAAAGTTTTCAAAGCTGTCAAATCATGAATTTAACAAGGCCTTAATTTTCGGGAAAAAAAAAAAGTCTGTCTTTCAAAAGTCTTGTCAAATTATCAAACGTTGCACATTGCACTACACTACCAATAGAATGTGGCAGTTTACGTATGTAATGCACATCATGGCTTATCTCACTGAGTCCAGTCCATATCTTGCACTCATACAGCCCAACTTCCATATCTGGCTCCTAAGTGACCTCAGGCGACACTGCATTGACAGAGTTACTCTGTCTTAATTAGACTGTGCTGGCTACGTGTGATGCTGTAAGGTTTGATGTCAGCGGTGAGGGATGACGTGAGGTCGAGGGTTGTCCGAGAGGCCTGCAGAGCTCTGATTGGAGCTGCCGGAAGAGCTTCGGGGGTCTGGGCGACGAGATAAAGGACATGCTGCGACTTTAGACGGGTTGCGGCTGTCGTACAGTAGACTAACTGGCCGAGTCGTGATAAACAGTCAGGCGGACCTCCTGAGTTTCATTTTCTCAACCCAACAATACGATCGCTGTGTCGTGAAACTGATAACCTCTCGTAGCGATGGAGAGCTACAGTTTTATCGCAGCTGGCTAATTCTAGAGGCTAATTGCGGTTTTGGGATTGTGCACACATGCAGACGTGCCTCGGGGCTAGCTGGACACATACTGTATACAGTTGTGGCTCGGTGTCCCTCAACCAGTGCTTCGAAGGTGCGAGAAATGGAGTGTTTACAATATTCTCTCGCCCCGTGGCGAAATACTACACGCCGGTAAAAGTCCAGTGAAGTCGGGTTGTTTTCCCAACAGCTTTCATTGGCACCCGTATGTTTACTCCTGAGTGTTTGTCCGTTCGTCTATGAGGAGCTCAATGTATCTGGGGTGCGTGCGCAAGCCTGGTGCGATGGGAGCCTGTGCCGTCAGTTACCTGGAATGCGGAGCTACCGCCAATGCTAAGATGGCTGCCAAGCTCTAAGATGGCTGCCAGGATTACACGCGGCCCGCGATGGGGCGACGGCGACGAGTGAGGGATTCTGCATGAGAGGAGCGAGCAGAAAGGGAGGTCTTTTTTTGCTTTTCTGCCGATGGCTTCGTAGGCAGCGAGACAGGCCTGTTATTTTTTCTGCTCACTAGGCTAATCTGTGGCTTAGAGCGGCTGCAAGGCAAGTGCTGCTGGCAGGAGTCGGTGTTCTCTGTTATCACCTACAGCCTGCGGATAAACACCTCTTCTCCATTAGCTTGCTTGCTAGCAACTTTGATCTGAATTGACCACCAATAGTATTCACACATGTTTATTTACTTTAGTTCCTCAGTACTTTTCATCTCATTTTTATTTTCATTCCAGAGGAAATGGCCCCACTCATCAAAATATGATATTCTGAGTAATGTTACATTTGTGAAATATTAAGTCGCAAAGTCACCCATCTCTGAAGGCGGCCATTTTGCCACTTGCCGTCGACTAAAAATGACATCACTGTCGATCAGGTAACGACCAATCACGACTCGGCTTGCAAACATCAGGTGAGCCGTGTTTGGTCATTTACTGATCAACTGTGATGTCATCTTCAGTCGACAGCAAGTGACAAAATGGCCGCCCCCTGAAATGGATAAAATGGGTGGCCTTTACGAATCAATTCATATTTTACAAATGTAACATTAATCAGAATACCATGTTTAGACTAGTAGGACCACTTCCCCTTTTTGCCACCACTGCATTGCCATTAACATGAATGTGGTTACATTCAAACCTGGACAATGTAGACGCTCCCTTTTGACACTCATGTTACAAAAAGCTTTTTTCCGCCTGGAGCTTCTCCATTCCTAATTTCGTCCTCGAGTTGCCAAGGCCTGCCGTGTGCGGCTAACCGCTCGTGTGAGTGAAGCCGATTGCATTCATAGGCCAGTCATAACAGGTGTGTGCAAACGTGCTTGTGTACACAGATTAGTGTTGCTTGTCTGCCCTCACGGGGAAAAGTTTTCCTGCGACTAAAACGCGCTCTGCTTCAAATCCTCAGGCGCAAGCAGACTCCCGTGGTCAGCTGTTTTCCTGAGTCTGTTTTTGCGGCGATGAAACAGAAATTAGAGGAAGAAACAGATTGCAAGTGCACATGCTCGTGTGGGTGTTCATATGCGAAAGTGTGTGTGCGTGAGGTGCTCTGTTTATGCAGACTAAATCCCTACCAGCAAGAAAGTATTAAATCAGATTAGGGCACGGGATACGATTGCATCGTTAGATACTTATTGGCATAACGGCACTCTATAAATCATTGCACCTTCACTCAGCGAGCTTTCCGGGATGTGCAAAAAAAAACGTCACACTTCAAGAAATTGCGTGACTTCACCGACGCATGTTTAACTTAGCACATATTGCAAATTCAAACAGCGCAGTTCTTAAACAGACCTTAAAAAGTATTGATTAAATAAAATGTGTTCAAATAGTCATGATTCCTCTTCATGTTTTGTGCAGAATCTGGACAATCAGACAGCTCCAGCCAACAGGGGGACACGGATATTAAACCACCGCCCAATGGTAAGGAACATGATGTAGGCAACTATAAATAATATACCAGTCAGTGTCCACATAAAAAAAAAAAGAAGGGTGTGCACACTTTTGCAACAACATTATCTCAGTTGTTTATGTTTCATAATGTATTTTTACTTCCATCTAAAATAGATTAAAGCAAATATTTCAATTGAGTTGTAGTGATTTGAGGTCAAAAGAATGATTTAAAAAGTTTTGGTTGTCATTTTTAGGTTTTTTTTTTTTTTTTTAGCATGACTTTCAGCTTGGGTGGGTAAACGTTTTACGTCCACTGTACTTTAGATTCCAAATTGCAAACACACTTGTTCCTCCACACGTTCAGAAGTTCTTTCCTTTCTTATCTGACTGTTTTTAATCATGATATATTTATTTCCCCACCACAGGACACCTGAGTTTCCAAGACTGCTTTGTCACCTCAGGGGTTTGGAACGTGGCTGAGCTCGTCAGAGTGTCCCAGAGTAAGTAAAATACTTTTGAAAACAAATACATAAATAGATAAAAAGAAGAACATAAATTAGTACTTAGCAGATTGCTGCCAAATTCCAATTTGGACCGACCCCAACATACACCTACATAGCCACCGTCATGCTCATGCCTGAATTATCCCATTAATATTCATTCTTTACTCACTTAGGAAAATGTCAAAATATCTCTTTATATCTTGAAAAGAAGGATCATATTTTTGTCATCAAAATTTAACTTTTTTTTTTTTTTTTCCCCCCCCTCACCCATTAGCCCCTGTTGCCACTGCGTCAGGTCCGAACTTCTCCTTGGCCGACCTGGACAGCAGTCCCAGTTACTACAACATCAACCAGGTGGCCGTGGGGCGACGTTCCCTCACCTCCCCTCCCTCCACCAGGTACGTGATAAACAGGTAGTACTGGATTCACAAATGTAAATTATGTCAAATAAAAAAGCTCTCATTCTGTCATTGCGTGTGAAATTATTGTACAGTGGTGCCTTGATTTATAAGTTTAATTTCTTCCTTGACCACGCTTCAACACTTCTACTATACATAGAATTTCCAACCTTCCCAAACAAAGCAATGATAAAAAAGATGTTCACAAAAGAGAAATGAAGCACTCTGTAACATACTTAAAAATAATAAAGTAGTTACATAATATATGATTAATTAGAATTAGAAAGAAAAACAGTTTTGTCACACTTTCTCCATCAGTGCACATTGTGCTGATTGTTCTGGCGAGCCTTGGCCACCTGAGGGCAGCATAAGTCAGACACGCCAATATACACAACTGGAGACTCAGCTCCTCTCTCAGCTTCTCAGTACGATAGTTATATTAGTTTTTATTCAGAGAGGATAAAAAATATATATAAGTCTGAAAAGTGTTATAGGATCGATTTACATGTGTTGCTGCACTTCTAGTGTTCAATTGATATCAATTGCTGAAAGAATAATTATGCTAATGGTTAGCCTTTGCGACTGACATTTTGAAGAATGCATTTTTTCTAATTATGTTAGCCAAAAATCGGCTGTTATCTCAAGGCACCACCGCATAATATCACGTCATTGACTTGCTAGGGACAATCAACCATTTTCTCTTCTTCTTCACTTCTCTATCCTGAACACACTTTCTGTATGGATGTGTTTCACTTTCTGTTTACTCTTTTGCTCCTTTGCCACTGCATGGTATCTGCTCACTGGGTTTTCAGACTTTTAGATTTCAGGCAGGGTAGCTATTTTTTCCAAGGATGATCATCAATTAAATGTAAATGCTAATGTTTACTTTCTGTGTTGGCATTTCCTGGATCCACTTTGTTACGGTTTCATGCTGCCTCCTCTTGGCTTATAATTTTCTTTTTACTTAGAATAAATACAAGAGAGGCAACTTTTGCTCTTTATGTTCTCACTGACGCTGCTGCAAGTTTTTCTTTCCGTATCCTCGTCGATATTGTGCATTGTAAAAGTGTTTTTTTTTTTATTCAATCATGCAATTACTTTCTCTGCTTTTCCTCTTTGTCTTCCTTTAACTTGTCCTTCCTTTCTTCTCGCCTCTTGTCATCCGCCATCACTTTAGGTCTGAGGTGGAACTGTACGCGAACCTTCCGCGGAGGTAGTTAAAAACACAAACTAAAAAAAAAAATGCAAACACACTCATCCAGAAAGCTAATGCCACCACTTTCTAGCTCTTTCTTCTCTTAAGTCTTGTGTAGTTTTCATACCTAGGTTGTGATTTAACAGGACCTCGATCCGAGCGTTCACACCGTATTTTTCTCTCATGCCAGCTCCACCAAGAGGAAGTCGTTAGACGACAGTGAGATGGAGAGCCCTACAGATGATGTTTTCTATCCCGGACGCTCACCCGCAGCCAGCTCATCCCAATCTAGCGCGTGGCCCAACGAAATGGATGCAGGTACCACCTCGCCGCACCTCACACGTCCCTCTCCCACGAAGCAAAGCATCGTCAATCTTCCTCACGCTACCCCAACCATCGCCCTACTAATTGATCCCCCTATCTAACCCTTGCCTTCACTCTGAAAATATACACCCTCCGCTCCTAAACATTGCAAATGACAAAATAGAAGCGGCAAACAACTTTGATCATCCCCTAAGGATGTTCGATACAACCGCTGAAAGCGAGCCAATTCTATATTGTCATTCGCTGACACCCACGTCACTCACCAGGCCTTGCCTTTTAAAGCCATACACACGCAAAGTCACAAAGTAGACTAAAATATGAGGATGCATGAGTGGTCATAAATTCCATAATGATAAGCCTCTATATTAACGTTTCTTCTTATATTGATAGTAATCAACGCCAGTACTGTGATCTGCTTTCTTTGTCGACCTACTCATTAGCTCCTCCCCTCCCGGCCAACAATTCTGTAAAGCTGCTAGTCCTCTTGATAACTTCTAATGACATAAGTACATGTTCATGATCACAAGCCATGAAACGTAATGCTCACCCTTAACCCTCTTCACTTCCCCACCTCATCTTCTGCTCTCTCTCTCTCTCTCTCTCTCTCTGTCATTGTTAACAATACCCTTCTCCACTTTCAGTGCAGCACCATTTGGCCAGTGTGCAGGAGAGGAAGATAAAACATGAAAACGAAGGCGTGCAGTTTCCTTACCATGGTTAGACCAATATTGATTACATATTTGATATTTATTCGCCCACCCTGCTCTTTATATACATTATAATATATGTGTGTTTGAATGTAAGGTAA
Source organism: Syngnathus leptorhynchus (assembly GCF_054491065.1). Lineage (NCBI taxonomy): Eukaryota > Metazoa > Chordata > Actinopteri > Syngnathiformes > Syngnathidae > Syngnathus > Syngnathus leptorhynchus. Next base: position 13,612,288 of record NC_141199.1, on the reverse strand, counting down.
TGAAATGGATATTAGAATTTGATCTTGCTGATGATGTTTTCTTTGCCCCTCCCATTTCTGTGTGGTTAAGTGGCGGGATTTTCCAGGATTATCCGCTTAAAATTTTGACATTCTTTGTCACACATGCACAGCTCATTTCAAATTCCCTGACTTTCTCTCCGAGGCTCTGCTTGCCCTGCCGGTGTTGTTTTAACAGATGTCACCACGCAATAAAATAAAAAAAAACACCAGTAAAGACACACAAACACACACACAAGCATAGAGTGAGTCAGTCATGTATAAAGAGACCTCCACAGGTTCGACGGCATGGCGCACACACTTGTGCATAATAATGTGTGCCTGCACAGATGCCCCTCTGCCGCTCGCCCACTTGACACCCCTTCCCATAGGCAGACGTTCACACATCGAAACGCCCATGCTTACCGTGCTCCCCGCCCCTGCAGGTGTTCAGGTGGCCGCCTTGCTTCCACCTCTCCGTCTCGCCATCCCTCCCCTGGCTTGAAATCCCTCATTAAGACGTTTTACCGTCTGCGGATCAGAGGTGTAAAACCCTTCCTCCTGCTTCTTTGCACTCCCTTCTGTCTAATTGAAAATGCGGGGAGGACTCTGGGGAGGGACGTAGCCAAAAGCGATGGTTAGGTTCATCACTGGCTCCTCCGATGCTCCTGCTCCACTTAGCTGTAGATGTAATTAAGAGAGCGCTGCATGTCTTTGCGCTGCAGAGCTTCACCTCACATCAATTTCCTATTTCTCGCTCGCTATGGTCTGTCTCTCCCTTGTCTGTGTGTGGCCTCCTGGTCTCCATAGTGCAGCACGCTGAGTTCCTAATGAGTACGCAGAATAGAAATGTGCAAAAAAATCAGATCGATCCAATTATAGGAATCAGCAATACTATTGCAAAACTATACAACTTAACAAAAACGTTTAAAAGTGGACTATGTTGATAGCACCACTAGGTTTTGCTCCGACCAACCAATCAGACAACAGAAAAATGCTGACTTCATCGAGAGCTACCTCGCTGAGCTCATGAACGCAAATCTCAAATCGAATTGGTTAAAAAAAAAAACATCCCCATTGGTAATATAGTTTAAGATACATAAAGGGCCCTGGGTAGATTTGATTAACATAGCAAGTAGAAGCTGAAATCTGGTTGGACGAAAAAAAACGGACATACTGGAAGCACTGCAGCTAAGAATGAATTTATAAAAGACCAGACAGACAACTAGGAACATTTTTTAGGGGTGTGGTACACAAAAAAAAAAAGACAATGTGGGATTTTTGTCTGATTTTCCCCAACTAGCCAAACCTGCCAAATACAATCTCACCTGGGAATTCTCAGCTAGGTGCGAGCATGCAAACACGTAAACCACACCAATAGGAAAATCAAAAGCAGCTCATCACACAGACAGGTGTGCCTCAATGTGTGTCCACTTGCAACGCTTTCCTTCCTCTCAATACATCCGCACACTGTCACATTCAGATACACACCATCGATTTCCACGCACAGACACGCATTCGCGCAGCTGAAGCACGGTCCCAGATGGTGAATGACTGTGTGTATAGCCTTGGGATCCGTGAGGATGCCGAAGACATCTGCTCCACATAGGCTCATAGAGGGGGGAGGAGATGTAAGGCTGGCAAAACAACCATGATTTCATATTAGCTCCAAATGATTGTTCAATAAATCAAACAGCGGGTGGGCTTCCCCCGCTGCTTCGGTGATATAATCACAGATACGTGGCTAGAGTCCTGAAAGTTCCAATTCCCCAGCTTTTCCATGACTTGCTCAAACCAAGTGTCATTTTTTTTGTTTTTTTGTTTTTTTTAAACCCGCTTCAAAATGATGTGAGTGTGCTTCAGAGGCGCATCTGGTGGCAGGCCTGTTAGTGCAAAGAGACAGAAGGGTCATCAGGGGAGCGCTTGATTGGTTGCCAGTGGAACGCCGGAGCGTGCCAGGAGAGAACGAGTGCAGTTGCGGCACAAGCGCACATGTGAACCAGATTGGCAGACGCTTTCGTCTCTGAAGTGCTGAGACATTTTCTTTTACATCCTCCTGATGGTAACGTTGGCGTTTTTTAAGGGCCCAGATGTCTGCCGTCAGCGGATTCCCCCATCTTCCTTATGATGATTCGCGGGCGTCAAGTTTATTCAACGTTAAGCGCATACATGCGTAGAAATAATTCTTTCAAATTTCACAACAATCACCAATGGGAGTCGCCATTAGTGCGTACTGCTAATGTTTGAAATTTCAATCACGACAGTAATCCCACGCAAATTTGCACTTCACAATTCATAAATTCACATTTTTCCTTTTTTTTCTCTCCTCCGTGGAGCCTAACTTGTCTGAGAAACTAGCATAGTTAGCTAAATGCTTTGTCAAATCTCAGTTATTCCCAGGCGTTTTTTTTTTTAGTTTACACTAGAGTGTCACAGAAATCACTACTGACTGTTGGTGTCAGAAGCTGGATCCAAGGTCTTCTTCATGCTTGGAATGTATCTGACAGCACAATACTCCCACATACTCCTGCTACAGTTGGGTTCGGAGAAGGGGGGAGGATTGTGGCGGAAGAAAAAGAAATATATGTCTGCCGGAGACATAAATGGTTCACACATATTCACTCCCACCTGCTTGAGATTTAACTCTTTCACACCAGGAGGGAAGAATTTTTTATTTTTTTTTGCACGCCCCCACGCTTACCATCCACTTTCACACGTCTCCAGCTGGAGGAGGAATCATATTGAATGCCCTGTTTGATGCGGAGCAGTCACAAAAATAGACTACAAAACCAAAGCCTGCAAAAAAAAAAAAAAAAGTTTTCAAGCGCAAATATCACTCAGTCGTCAGGAAGATTAGAAAAACCCCCACAATACAACAAACGTTTTTTTTTTTCTTGCTCTGTTTTGATGCTGTTACATGTGTGCGCCCCCGATAATAAGCATACGCAAACATCTTCTGACATCCCGATTTCATACATGTCGTCAGAGCAACGCATGAAAAAATAACAACAACAAAAAAAACACTGCTGCATTTCTCACAGGTTCTGCTTTGCTCTCTCACTGGCTTTGCTCTCTCGCATATTTTCATGTCTCCCACGTGCTTGTTGCCGCCTCCCTCTCGCCCGCCCGCCCGCCCGCCGTCTCCTCTGTCCGTCTGCTTGTCTTTCGCACTCAGCAGCTGCCGGGTCCATACTGTACAGTTTGTGCTATTTCTGAATGAGGCCCTCTTCTCGTGCAGCCAGCCCGTGGGCCTGGCAGCGGCCGTAACCGCAACTCGCTGACTGTGGCTGTAACGGTGGCCGCGTTTGGCGCCGGCACCTGAAAAAGACAGAGAAAAGCCAAAGAAAGAGAAACGAGACAGAGAAAACATACAGTGGCAGAGTTAGTTGTTATTATTGCTACAGATGTGCCTTGGCTCTCAAACAAAGGCTAGTTTGATATTGGCTTCAGCTATTACCCCCCCCCCCCATTTTTTTTCTCCTTTTGAAGACATGCTTGTAAAATACTGCCCGGTCCATTCTTTCAAAGTTGGGAGCTGGGAATCCTCTATCAGAATGAGTTACTGCAGCGGCGGGAAAAACAAAGAGCTCTGATCCTTTTTTTTTGTTGGTTTTTTTCCCCACATGTATTTGTGAATGAGGCAATCAGGCACAATTGAGTCTTCTGATTGGCTCTTTAAAATCAATGGGTGACAAAATCACCCCAAATCAAGTCCCCTTTAATAAGAATAAAAGCGATGTAATATAGTCCAAAAAAAAAAAGAAATTGATGATTAAAACCACCTCTCTTTTCCCCACTCTCCTCCCTACTTTTTTTTTTTATTGATCCCATTTTTTTTTCTTTTTTTTTTTTTTTCTTTTTTTTGTTATTACCAGGACTGTCCTCGCCTGGTTCACTTAAGAAGCCGGGGAAGTTTGATTTCAACGCCCTGTCTTCCCAGAGGTCCCCCCGCATGGCGTTCACACACCACCCGCTGCCCGTGCTGGCAGGAGTGAGACCAGGTGAGAGAGCCCTGCCATCAAATTGCAACCCGCCCCCCCCCCTCATATTCCAGTCTGAAAAAGAGAGAGAAGGAAAGGGAAATTATACCCCATAAGCAAAAGAATTGCGTTCCAATCCCTCAGTTGCAACTGCTGAGTTTTCATATGTTCAGTGTTACTGCTATATCATGGCTGGCTGGCTGGCCAAAGTTTTTCTCTCTCTCTCTCTTTCAGTCTATCTTTACCCATACATTTGTTTATTTAACATCACCATAGTGCTTGTTTGTTTGTTTTAATACTGTCATTGCATGGTACCATTGCTGCATCCATGCCTTTGCCTTTGTGCTTATTAATCCAATTATCACCATTGAGTTTCATGTTTGGATTGTGATTTCCAGTGGTTTGTATGAGTTTTTATATTTTCGTACAATGAACGTGGTGTGTGCACAAAACTGGGACGACTGCCATCGATTATTAATGCCACAATGAGTAGAGCTACAATGGCACTCGGTCGAGACTGCTAACAAACATTCATTAGTTCACCCAAAAAAAAAATATGATGGATTTGGGATAGATAATATTTCATTGATAATATAGTGACGCGTGAATAATCCTTATCTAGTACAGTTGTGTGGAAAAAGGTTTTGTGAATTTTGTGTTGTCGTGCCAACCGTGTGTTCCAGTTAGGGCTGAACAACTTAATTAAATTCAAATTGACATCGCTATGAAGTGGAATCAGATTTTCAAATTGCAAAGGCTGTTAATAAATAAATAAGTAAATAAATAAAAACAATGCTTCTTAGGTTGGTAGGCATTTTTTTTATAGATAAATGTAGCTGTATTTTATTTATCTAGTGTCTACATAATCTTTGGGGACGTACAGAAGAAGTACAAGTCAAAGTGTTTACTAAGTAAACAACTCTAGTTGAAATCTAGTTGAATCTCTCTCTCTTTTTTATTTTTTTTTATTTATTTTAACCCGCTCAAAATGTTCAGTTTTGTCCTTGTTTGTAGTTTTAATGAGAGCATATTTTCACAGAACGCCACAGATTCCTTTAGTGTGTTTCCAGTGACGTTTTTTTTTTTTTTTTGAGGCACAAAGGGCAAATTGTCCTCGGAGCATTTTGCTCCAATAGCATATCCTACAAGGTTTCTCCATCTCCGCTCTGAGAATTCCCAACGTCCCTCCAATGTGAACTTTGCCAACAAGTCCCTGAAGGCTGGCGGGCTCACTTTTCAAAGGCATAAATACGTCCTCCGCTCTCATTCCATTTGACTCTCAAAGGGAACGGCTTGGTCGGCGGCCAAACCGCACCTACCATGTAAAGGTCATTTGCACTCAATGCCCTCGTGCTGAAGCGTATTGAATTTTACTTTCAGCTCTCCCAGAGGTATATTTAGAATATATACTCAAGGACGTGCCTTCAACCACTAGGCACGTTTTGCGAACGAGTCCAAGAAATTAAACGTTGTATTTTAATAGAGTTCCAAATGAGTGAGAGCGACTCTGTATGTGGACTGTTAGCTGAGTGCTTTTGGCGTATTAGAGCGGCTGTAATGAGGTAGTGTTTTGAGCTTCCGTCCGTTTGCAGACACACACACACACACACACACACACACACTCGCGCGCGTGTAAATTTACACTCTTGTCTGCGCTACAATGGCTGCAGTCCAAATGGAATGTCCCTTAGAGGCCTCGCTTCAATAAAGTGCCTGGAGGAAGACAGGAGAGTGGAGTGAAAAGAAAGATGTGAATGCGCAGAGAGATGCTTCTCGTAACCAAGGCCCACCTTGGGCGCGGCGAAACGCTTCGCTCCTCTTGTGTAGGTCGAGTGTGAGAGTGTTCGCGGCTAAGTGCTGGATTGTTTATGTCCCGCTGTTGGCTCTGGATGCACATGGAGAGATGCCAGGCAGACTGCTGTCTGATTACGCTCGCCTGGAGAGACGGCCATTGTGGCTGCCATTGCGCACACGCAAGCAATGCATGTATGTTGGGAACACAACATTTAGGCCCTGTGCTAATTCAAGTTGAGAAAAAAGCAGAGGTACTCACTTTCTGTTCTAAGAAGGACAAATAGTAGCTCTTAATTTCATCTTAAACACATTTAAAATGATTTAAAGAGCAATGAGTAACCCCAAAAAGTTTCCCCTCTGTGTTTAGAGTGAACAATTTTTTTTTTTTTTGTCAAATTAACAAACATATCTCATAATCCACATCAATAAAATAAATAAAGTCATCACTTTCCGTCACTTTCTGTAGACATAAAAAGCAGGATTAAAGAAGACGTATATGAATAATTTTGAAAAAAATGAGGCTGTGCTGAAATGATTTTGTTCTTTTAAATCTACACAGGCAATGTGCTGCCATCTACTGGTTGACAGTGGATTTACACACGATATGAGCAAGTAGAAAACAAATCTGCAAAATAGGGGGACCTCGAACCTGCCCTGGTTGAAAAAGTCAACAAGCCGATTCTGAAAAACAATAGAAAACAAAGCTATGTTTTAAAATGTCGGGGGTAAAATTAACAAAGTACCTAAAGCATCATCTAAACTTCAGTCACATGGTGTTTGGACTTTATTTCTTCCGACCACTGAGAAAATCAACAACAACGGAAAGTTTAACCAACTTGCGCTGTTGCCCTTTGTGAGTTGCGACAAACACACACACACACACGAGACAGTAGGTGACAGACACAATCACAGATGCTTGTTTGCCAGGCTCCCCTCACCTAGCAGCTTGTCTCTCTTGTTCGCCGTGCCAAATTGCAAACGCCAAAGATTTGCAAGCGACCAAACAGACAGTGGAGGCTAACGTGTGTGTGTGCGTCTTTGTGTGTGGCTGGCTGGTTGACGAATGTCTCCTGGAGGTGTTTTGTGGCCATTTGGGAGCGAAGGGGAGATCCTCTGACAAGCTCCAAAGGAGAACCGCCGCTGATTGATTACACCTCACTGACAAGCAATCCCAAAAAAAAAAAAATCACAGTGTCTGTTTGTTTGCGGCTCTCTCCTACCTCGGCTGGGTTTTTGCGAGGCAGCAGAAGGTGCAAAAATATACAAACGTACTGTGACTGACAAAAGTTGTGTTTGCTTAGTTGGCTGATGTCGAAAGTGAACGGGGCCAGATGTTGCACAATAGCCTACCGCAGTAGAACGTCACAGCTATTTTCTGTGTCAGGACAATTATAGGCCTGAGCGGCAAAATTATACATAATGGCCGCCGCTTAGTTCAAGCATATGTCTTATTATAGGACAGCGTGGAATATGTGCCGTGTACTGTATGTTCATTATCAAACAATAGAATGTCTCAACTTTTGCTGATATTTTTCCCATCCCGCTTCCTCGGTCATCTCCGCAGGGAGCCCCCGTGCCTCAGCCTCAGCCCTGCACTTCCCCTCTTCCTCAATCATCCAGCAGTCCAGCCCTTATTTCACCCACCCCACCATACGCTACCACCACCACCAGGACCCGCTTAAGGAGTTTGTCCAGTTTGTGTGCACCGACGGCACAGGACAGCCGAGCGCACAGGTAAGTGAAATAAGTAAGAAGGCTAGCAAAAACAAAGCAGAAATGTTGCATCGCACAAAATTATGCTACAACTACTTGTTTTTTTTTTTTTTTTAAATAACTTAATTTTGTGACAACATTTTGAGGATGAAAGATGTGAAAATGGGTGATTTTCTTTAACAGCATTACTTTTTCTATGAAACCACTGTGAATTGAAGACATACCCATTTTAAAGTGTGAGGGGGGGGGGGCGGTATGGAATGTTGCACAACTTCCACACAGATTTCCGCTGTGGCATAACCTCTCCAAGCAGCAATATTCAACAAACCTGACGTGAAAAAAAAAGAACAATTCACAATATTTCATAACAGAACAATTAATTGAAAGTCCGTATGACAAAAATTCGCAGCCCACTGTTTTGTTTCCCCGGCAACTACTGCATATTAGTGTTTTCGGTTGCAGGTCAGTTTGATAATAGGATCATTTTGGCAATGTTTTTAGCCCCCACGCCACCAAAAAAATAAGAAAATACATATGACGAGACGTTGCGAGGGGGAGATAAAAGAAGGCCGACTTTTTATTTCAACATCGGCCGTGTCCTTAAAGAGGATGCCAAGGCCGGTGTTGTGGTCAGAGCCACTGTGACCCCGCTGTGTCATGGGAGGATGCAGTAAATGTAGCTCATGCAAAAGAAAAAGATCAGGCTGAGTTAGCAGCAAACCCACAGAGGGTCAAATTTAACTTTGTTTAGAAGCGCTCCATAAAGAACCATGGAAACACTTGGAAAATTACAGTCGCATTCCAGCTGTCATTCTTCGTGAGGCGGCTGGGCTCCGAACAATGAGACGAAATCTCCCACAGGGAACGTCCTATTTTTTTTTCTTTTGTACTAAACACGCTGCAGGGGTTTCTGAAAGTTTGAGATTTATTTTCAAGGACCCCATCATAATAATAATAATCAATGTAAAGCAGATATCATCTGCACCCGTAAAAAAATATATATATAATTTTTATTTATTTATTTATTTATTATTTACATATATATATATATATATACACACACGCACACACATATATAAAATGCTTGGACTGTAGACTGTATACCACTACTGTAAACTTGGCCTTCATGTTTTGACCCCAAATGTGGTACCAAACAGGCACTTTCACATCTTGTGCACATTTTGCACTAATAGCTCAAATTGTACCACTACGCTATGACAACACTTTGTCTACTTCCTCCCTTGTGAAAAAAAAAATGTTCTACACCCTTTTCCTTTTCTTCCGTATTCCATTCTTTTTGGTCGTACTGTTTGATCATTTGACTGTCAGGTTGTGTGTGCCTGTGTATCTTTGTGCGTACTTGTGTGTGTGTGCGCTATTGCCGTCTATGGGTCGGCAGGTGCGTGTCGGTTGTCGCTTTGTGCCCGGCCGGCTCCCCTGTGTGATGTCGTTGGGGTTGGGGGTGGGTGCGTCCCGTCCTGCTCACCCTGTCTATATGGTCCATCTGCAGCCTAACGGAGGTGGCCAGAGCAAAATGCCGGGCTCCTTCCTGCTGCCCCCGCCACCCCCGGTGGCACGCCCCGTGCCCCTCCCCATGCCCGACTCTAAAAGCATCAGCACGCCCACCGACGGTGGACTCAGCTCACCCGCATCTCCGTGTAAGTCACTCCCGCTCCCCCTCCACAAATTCTCCCCTTTCGGCCCCAGACTCCTCGCAGAAATAACCTAGACCAGACCAAATTGTAGTTTCTTTGAGCGAGGCTACTTCATTTCACCTCACATCCCTCAATCGGCACGTAGCGCTCCCAGGTTTCACCACTGGATTTCGACATCAAATATCACGTGAATTACGTAGAAAATCACTACTCGTCTGACTTGAGCCGCTTCCATTAAGATGGGAAACTGCTCCAACTCTCAGCAGCCCCTGGAGTTAAACCATTTGAGGGAACCACAAAAGGTCCAAAAACTATTAGACGCCACGCCTTCGCCATACCAGAGGTCCTCTTTCCATCACTTCTCTATCCCCTTCCTCTCTCCCCCATGCCTCTGAGCTTCAGCTTCTCTTTCTCTCTGCTCGTGTCTTTGCGTTCATTCCCTCCCCGTCTTGTATTTGAGCTTCTCTCGCTCGCTCTCTAGTGGCAGTGTGGTCTCCCCCCCCCTTCTCGTCAGCTTTATTGGGTTGTGTAGTTTGTGGGGGGGAGGGGGCGAGCAGATCAGTCCCCTTGCACGTCGCTTCTGATTGACACAGTCCTTGCATGTCTGGCTCACCGAAGCAATACGTCCCTTTCTCTCATTGATTTTTATTTATTTTTTTTTGCTTTATTTGATATATTCTCAGTTCTTTCCCCCTTTGTTTCTCTCTTTTTTCCTTTGTAGGGGAACAAAATTAGGGCAGTTGGCGTGGACTCCAAAAAAAAAAAAAAGCAACATAAAAAGAAAACTAAAGACCATGGTGTCCCAATTTAGCACACCCCAATCAATCCCCCTCTCACACAGATCTCACAAGAAGTCAGAACAAGATGGAAATCAAATCGTATGGAGAACAACCCAAACACGATTGGTGAGGCTTAGTCGCACAAAGGGGGGAGCAAAGGGGAGAGGAGTGTCCAGGTGTTGCTTGGTTGCGCCCACACAGGTGCGCTGAAAGAGTCGGGCCATGGGAGAGGCACTCCAGGAGGGGGCGCCGGACGGAGCATCCGGGGCACCTTCTCATCCTTTTTTCGTTTGGACTTTCTCTCTCTCCTCCTGTCCTGTCATCCTCTCCCTCACCTTCCTCTCCTTCTCTGCTCTCTTTCTCTCCAATCGACACGTCACTCGATTATTTATTTATATTGACATATAAATAAATAGCACCCCTTTTCACCCTTTTTGTTTCTGACTCCGGTGTCACATTTGGGTTTTCCTTCCACCTCTAACTCTCAAAGATATTGCAACGGCCGTTCTAAACACACGCCCATCCATTATTTTATTTTTTTTTTCCCCAACGGCGCACTCACTGTCTGTCATTCCCTGTCACCGTTTTACCACCCCACCCGGCCATCCGCAGCCCCCCCCCCCCCACAACCTCCCTCGAGTCAGTTCCACTCGGCCACGCTGGAGTCCAGTGAACACAACTGCCCTAAATTTGATCCTGTGACATCAGCAACCCGGTATCACACGCTCCTGTTGGACCGACCGACCGGCCAAATGTAAACGGAGCATCGGTTGGCACCGGTGATTAATCCGATTCTTCTGCCGCCCGCCCTATTATTATGTCGACAGTAGGTCCTCAGTGGGCTTGTATGATTACGGGCCCAGGGGCTGCTGAGGATCATTAGTGACTTATTTGAAATAGCTTCCTCATGTTAGCACTCTTCATTACAGACTCGACATCCCCTGCGTAACCACAGATTACATGGCTAAGTGAAGGGAAATAACAATTAAGTTGCCCGCAACACGAACAAATCATCCGTATGACTAAGAGAGCGAGCTTCGCTCTCGCCGGCCCCTTACCGTCTTTTCCCGATCGACAACGATCCACTTGCCTTGCACTGAACTGACAAAATTGTTCAAATCCTTTCCGACGAGAGCGTCAAGCGTGAGCTCGGTGTGTATGTGTTTGTGTCAAAGCATGTACACACTTGTCTCTCTCTGTTTGTAGCATACTCCACGCCAGGCTCCGCAGCTCCCAACCGGTTTGTCGGCATCGGAACACGGGACAACTTTCTGAATATCCCCCAGCAGACTCAGGTACCCTTGTCAGCCTCCCTCATTCAACTAACACCCGGCCGTCCACCTCTGTCGCCTGCGTCTCGTCCATCACTCGCTTTGAGCATGCGCGCTGTGACCTTCGAAGGGACAAGCGGCCCCATTTGAGGATGTCATTAGTTGTGACCCCATTCAAAGGCTGAGACAATTGGATTGCTCGACACATTACTAACATCCTTCGAGGGAAGCCTGAGATGCTGAAAAAGTATCTTGCGCAAAATAGGGAAAGCATCTTTCATAAGTGGAAATGCCATTTATCCATTGCTGCCCCTCAAAATGCCCCCTCTCCCAAATTGTGTAATGTACTTTGTAAATCAGTATTCCATACTGTCTTTAGCACAAACATAATCGAATGTAAACACTGTCGTGATTTATGGCGTCAATTCCCATGTGTTCCTAATGATAGGCACACCTTGGCCACCAGGAGGCAGTATAATACAGCCCAACATAAGTTGCAATAGGAAGATTTACAATAATTAGGGGGGGGGGCAGAATTTTCAAAGGCAGCCAATGATCACAAGCGATTGCTCAAGGGCGCAGAATTAGGAAAGAGCTCCACCGCACATTCACAATCAGCATGACCCCCGTTTTTGAGTCCGCTACCTCTGCAGCGTGCGGCGTGGCGTGGCTGTTTTGAATTGGATCAAATTCTGTGTGATCCGTTCAAAGATCTAACTGAATGTTCTCATTTCACGAGCCTTTCATTGGCGTCTGCTTTGATGTTTATGCCTTCATGGCACTTTTGTGGACCGGAATGATTAGCTCAGACACGGTTGCTTGTTTGAATTGACATCATAGCTTTCCACATCCAAGACAGACGCCCGGCCGCCCGCCCGCAGGGGTGTATTATAACATACTCGATATTGGTCATCGCCCACCTACATTGATTCGTGTTGAAGGCCTCAAGTTTCAGTACCGGTTTGCAGTTTCTGTTCCTACGGTAGCTCCCCTGCCGTGAACGTAAGCAGCGCCAGTTAGTTAGAGCCCAAGCAGTGTTGATTTATCTCCACAAGGCCCGGCAGTGTGTATTAGAGCAGCGTGTGAGGCCGTTGGTGCACTACATTGTGGTTTTCGCCTTGGCTGCGCTCTACCATTGGGGCTACAGTGTCTTGGGCCTCCTCCATCACCAACACAACTTTTCTCATTAGGGGCTAACCGCACCTGCCTGCAGCCAACTCGACTTTGCCGTCCTCCCTATGCACACATGGAAGCAATCTGCCCCCCCCTCTCTCCTCCGCTCACCCGCCCCTCTCTCTACTTTCCCCTCCTGCTGCTCCCTCCTGTGTTTTCAGGCTCCCCACCTGCACCGCTCTTCCACAGATGTAGGCCTGGCACAGAGGGGACATTCAAACCCCGTCCAAATGTGTCTGAGCATGTATCGAACACACGCATGAACACGTAACCCCGTGCCAAAACTCTTGCCCCCTTCGCCCCACCCCCCTCCTGACGACGGCTTACATCTGTTTGAGAGATTTTATTATCCTCTACAATCACTTATTAAATATTAAATAAATAAATAGACCATAGCGTGGGGGGCCGGGGGGGTTACATGATGGAAAGTCAAGATTGTTTCGATTTATCTTTGTGCCACATGATTATGGTCACAATGATTAAGTGCAGAAATTCTAAATTTGTCATGCAGAGGAAAAACATCTGTAGGCTAGTTTTGTCGCACTAGTTTTTAAAAAAAGTATGTGTGAATTTACAGTACAACCTTAAATAAATAAATAAATGTTTTAGAATTAACGACAAATTAAAAATAAACACATTTAGCCTATAAATGAATAATTTATCAAGGGCTAGCTAAATAAATCTGCGTATATCCGAATCTTGTTATTCAGGCATTTTAATGGAGTCATAGCCAACCGACTGCTCGCTGGTGATTGGCTGACCACTAGTTGACAAAATGCTTCATTTGCGATGCAGCAGAGCCGACATTTTATCTCATATTTATTCCATGACCATTTCCGAGGACATCCACTTGTATGACTTTCTGTGACTCTTCCGGTCTCTCTGTATCTTCTTTGCAACATGCTGTCTGAAGCCTCTCTAAATGTCACTGTAGTGTCACAATTAGGACTGTAGCAAATCAAGAGTTACACTGGACCATTCATGAATCGAACATCTGTTGTGAATTTTGCCAAAAGGCTTCTCCATGGAGAACAACAGAGTGCTGAAACACAGAATAGTTTAACATTTGCATTCAAAAGAATGAAGGTCAATGAAATATGATTTACCTATAAAATCTCAAATGCATTTTAGTCTCATTCTGCAATTTTGCTCAAGCCAACTTTTGTTTTTTGGTACTGTCGTCCACCAACCCCTGAGTAGGCAAGGGAAAAAAGAAAAAAAAAGCGGTCTATAGAGCTCTCTAGTGGTGAGACGTGAGCGGTGCAGGGGAGCAATATGAAGAGGAGGGTGGCCAAAAAACAACCCAGGGACACAGAGCACGGGTGGGGGTTGGGGGGGGGGGGGGCAAGGGAGAGTTACTTGAAGCTCACTGCACTCCACAGTCACGTCCGAGCTGTCTGGTTGCCGCTGGCAACCAGACATGATGTCATAGGCTGTTGGGCCTGGGGTCACTCTCCTTTGCCAAGGATTACATGGGGAGGGTGATTACATGGAGAGGAAGAGAGTCGGGGGTTAATGCAAGTGGAAGCCAAGAGGAGGAATGGACTATAAAGAATCACAACTAGGAAAGAAGAGCGTGGATTGGTGAAACCTTGGAGGGGTTTAAACTCAACCATGCGGCAACGCACCGACCCGTTTTGCTGTGCTTTTCGGGTCGAGGCCTGTGGAATGTGAGCACAAGCGCGTCGGCTTGCGCCAAAACTTTCTCTCTGTGAGGAGTCGTCACCCCAGCGCTGTTTAATAACACCACTGACTTTTTATCAGTAGTCTGAAACTGGATCCATTTTTTATTACAAAACAAGAATTGCTGGCTTGCTATTTATAGCTATGGAGCAACCTAAGATGTTTTTAATGGGAAAAAAGATTTGAGTCAGCACTCTTGAAAACAGCTCATAATTAAATTGACATAACTTTTTTTTATTTTACTCTGTGTAGTACAGATGAGCCCTGCAAATATTATATCAATAAACAGGCATCAGATAGTGCCACCTGGTGGTCAAATTTTAGTGGCTTACAATTTCTTCAGCACAGATAGAAACGATTTTTTCAAATGAGCAGACATCAGAAAAAGTCCATATTTGGGATAATGGAAATAATTTTCAATTGAAGCATTATTTTGCCAAACTGGCACTGATTAAAAAAAAATGTTGTGTACAAATGAAATTAAAATTGACCCGATTTTCTGGATTGCATTATGTTTTTTGATTCACTTTTAAATCTATGTTGTACTGTGCAGCCACACACACACACACATTTCTGCTTCTGGGGCATCGTTTGAGTGTGCTTGAGTGTTGTGAAAGGCGCTATTTAGTTCTAAACTAATATTCTTATCATATTTCTTCTTTTACTCGTCTGTGGCAGCATCACAGCAAAGCAAAACACTACTCGTCACTCCTTTATGTGATAAATGATTCCATGTTTGATGGCATTTCTGTCGACATTTCTGGACATCTTTCAAAGTGAGATTTTTGATCCAATTTCAAATTGTACAACCTTGTAGCCTGTTCCAATTTGGAGACTCCACTGCAAATACTTGCTCTCCCATCTTATTTACTTTTGGATTTCCAGCACAGTCTAGGGATTTTTATTGTATAACAGCTTATCACTAAATTGTTGTCTTTTTCTCCTCCACAGTCCTGGTTCCTCTGACATGGTCTCGACGAATCAACAACTAAAATGGTGTCATGTAAATTGGGCGCGGGGGGGGGGGGGGGTGTAGATGATCAAGAGCAGACTGCGACACTAAAAAAAGGTTTCTCTTTGCCCACATTGTACAAAGTACGACTACGTGGCCCGCCAACATGGCCCCCACCCCATCCTACCCCACCTGGCCATTCCCATCCAGCCCAATTTGAACTGGAACGTTCAAATGTCCCCCACCCCCGTCGGAAATGCAAGAGGCCTCCATGAGATGGAATGGACAGACTCGCAATGCCAGGCAGAAGACGAGGAACTGTCGCATGCTCATCAAGGAAACGTTGGACAGGAAACACAATTATGGCAACCTGGCAATTGACCAATTTTTACATTTGTGATTTCTTTTTTTTTTTTTTTTTAATCACCTTTATTATTTTTTTCAATCATTTTTTGTCATCTCCACCATGAAACTCCATGCAATGGAGGTTAAAAAAAAAAAAAAAACAGTCAATGATCACCACCTAAATTACACACTCTGATTTCAAAAATCCCAGCGACTCCCACTTTGAAGACCCCCACTTGGCTTCAAGAGCAGACACGCAGCCACATCACTGCATGCTGACCCAGCCAGCACCCATGCTCTCTCACGCTCCTCATTCGCTCAGCCCTGAAGACCCATTGATTTGCGATTGGCCAATCCCAGTAACGCCATGTAATGGTGTGACATATATGCACTAAGTGGCTGGTCTTTTTTTTTGTTTACCTGTCCAAGTATCGGGGCACTTTTTTTTTTTTGGCGGGGAGGATAAGAAGCGTTAGCCAGTTGAAAGCATTTGAAAACACTAAAGGCTGCATGTGCTCTTTCATCCCCCTCACCTATGCACTATTAATTCTCATTTGGGATGAACAGAATTGCACACAGACGGTGGCCATGAGGGTGATGAGGGAGGCCAAGGAGGCACTACAGAGATGTGGCTGTGTATCCAGGTTTAGTTTAACCCCTCAAGTACACCACACACACAGACATACAGTCACACACACATTTTTACAACTATCTTCCCTAAAATAGTCTGTCACACAGCCACTCATTTTGTTATCAGAATAAGGGATGGGCACAATAAATCAATTTATTGTTTGTTAAAGGCATGGGTCAGAATGGAGTGAACTATGCACTGCAGTGACCAACCTTCTCACCATTAATTGTTCCGGAACAAAATAAAAAGAGCATAGCATGTTTTAATTTTTTTTTTAATAGTTTTTCCCCTATTACCATACTTTGGACTCATTTAAACTTATGACCCCTCCTTAAATACACACGTGTTCCTGACTGCATGTTCTCGCTAATGCAACATTTTAAAGCAATTAAAAACAAAAGAGTTAAAGACAAAGCAAAGAAATACAAAGAGGCAAAGTGTGCTTGCTTCAAGCTTCTGTGTTTCTGTGAAACCGACTCACAATTTAAAAAAAAAGACAATTAAAAAAATGCTTATTGAAACACCACAATTTTTAACCGAATCTTATAATTTCATCTAAAAAAAAATCTTCAAATGTGTGAGGGGTGGTCAATTCACGGAAAAGTAGTCATATGCCCATCCCTGTTCAAAATTAATTTTATTTTACAGGAAGATGCAAACACACAGCATGAGTTTCATATAATTAGCTTTCATATAGCTTGTAGTTCTTTTTTCTTATCTCCTCTTTTATTGGCAGATTTTGTTTTCTTTTTGGTTTTGTTCAACTTGGCTTGTTTTGCATGTCATAACACTTTCCGCCGTAGTTACGCTATAGCACGCTTTGGACCAGGCCCAAATTTCACTGAGTAGATGTCAACTAAACGGCTTCTCAAAATCTCTTGTGCGTAAGGACAGCACGGTAACACCAGCTCATCACACACGATCGCCTGCGTTGCTTCACATTATAGCCCAGTCAAAGGAATGCACACACACACACACACACACACACACATTTAACACCTATCATAAATAATAAAGGGAAACCTTTATTTATGATTCTCCAAAATATCCTTGTTCATGATTTTTCATTCATTTAAGATTTGTCCAAATTTGTTGCATGTAAATTGTCCCCATTATGAATGTGCATCATGACACAATTCACCATCAAAAGCCAATATCAAAAAATAACTGGACTGCCTTGAACTCGGTTCTGTTTTGCAGGGATAGTAAAAACCGAGACTTGGGTCTTGGCCTCTCGCGTAACATTAGTTCCTACTGCAGTATGTACTGAACATCTATCAAAACTATTAACACTTATATAAAAGTGCCTCTGCATTCCCTTCATGCAATTAGTATTCAACTTCATGTTCTTTGCTCATAGATTAAAAAAATAATAATTGGCCTTGACCAGGGTTTCCCAATTCAGCACAAGCCATCATGTTTTGCATTCAAATAGTCGAATAGTTTTAGAATCGGTTATTCCATCGATTAATCCAATATGAGTTTAGTTTGCATTGCACTCTTTTTAACGAATTGTTGTTTTTGTTATTGTTTAGTGATTAAAATAACATTAATTTTGACACCTAATTGTAATCAAGTGACTAATATTAAAGAACAAAGCAACAAACATGAGTCAAGAAATTGTATCCGTTTGACGATCATTAGCAGCAGCCTTTTAGTCTGACAATCTTTCTTAATTAAAAAAATAAAAAAAGTCCCATTCCATAATTTGGGAAACCCTGGCCTGGACACATCTTTATAGAGGGCCGCAAACGTATTTTGTAAAGACGGAAAGAGAGAGAGAGAACTTATATATTTATGATATACGTATGCTCCTTTTGAAATTTTTGCTACGCAAGCTGGTGGGCAGTCTAGTTATTTTCTGAAGCCTCCCTTCCCAGAATGCCCTTTTGGGTGACACCACCTGACCAACCCCAAAACGACACCACACACATGTGCGGCAGCGCAGCGTTCTAATACCTTAGATCAACATGTCAACAAATTTTGACTGTAGGATTGAAGAAGAATAAGAAAAAAAAAAAGTGTTGTTTTTTTTTTTTTTTTGGATGGAAAGTATTATTATTGAGAAATATGTGTCGATTGAGCCACGTGCAATGCATTGGTAGATCATTGTGTTTGTCTGTTAGAGATTTTTAAGAAAGCTACGAGAAAAGAGAAAAAAAATGTATTTGTCTCAAGTCCATAAGCTCCGGGACTCTAAACTTAGAGGGCCATGATTAAAAAAAAAAAAAAAAAAAAATAGTCTTTTAAGTCGGGGTTTTGTTTTTATTTCCTTTGTCTCTCTTTTATTTTTTTAAATGTTTCTGTGTAATCATTTGTTTATATAAAAAAAAAAAGGTGGGAGGGCTGAAGGAAAACAAATCGACACAACTTCTTTATCATCAAATGAAAACCGGTGCTCCTTAAACAATTCCATTTACAACTCTTATAAACAAATGGTCATGAACAAAAAAAAAAAAAATTTAAATTACTTCTCTTCTATCTCTCTCGCACTATTTGTACTCTTCTTCTATTGAGCGGGGTGTGGGGGGGTTCCTGATCCATAAAACAAAAGTCATGTCAAGAAACTCACCAGCAGAAAACCCCAAACATTGGCCTGAACCCAAAAACGAGAAGTGCTCCCGAGGACGTGGCTAAAAGTAGAACGCGGTCAAACGCCACAAGACCCTTTTTTATCCTCGGGCAGCAATGCGAGCCGCTAAACCCTGGAGGACCACCCCCCCCCCCTCGCCTCCCCCCCTCCCCTTCTGTAAATGACTCTTCTAGTGCTTGTGCTGTAGTGTATAGTTTCCCAGCAGTTAAAGGTTGTCCCTTAAAAGTGCCTTTTGTTCACAGACTCCATTTTGTAATCCAATCTTTTTGTTTTGTTTCATTAGCTGGTAATGCCCCGAGTGGCGCGCTCGAGCACAGCTGTAACTGTTATCGTTCCTCCCTTCCTTCTCTTTATATCTACATGCTGAAATCTACATACAGATATCAAACACGTCAATTAGTTGATTCTCAATTATTGATGGCAAAGAAAGCCATTGTTCTGCTGTTGCTTTTTTTTTTTTTTTTTTCTCCCTCGACCCCTCACGCCACCCCACTTTGTTTCTACTGTCTATTTTCTCTCGGGCACTCGAGTAGTATGTAACTGTGTCTGTCACTCTTGCTCACTGGCTCGCTTTCTTCCCGCTGAAGGCCGGGGCCCAAAAACAAATATTACTGAGAAACTTTTTTTTTTTTTTTTGTCTGAGCAGAATGCAGTTAGCTCACATGTTATTCTTGTCTGTATGCTTCACATTGTATCTCGCCATACCCATCACTTCTGCTTCTCCATTCAACAGCTAATGTACGTGAACAAATGACGCTGACGGGCTTTTGGGGGTGTCCTTGGGTGGGTTTTTAGGAAGGGGGTGAGCTAGTTCTGGGGATAGAGAAAGCTGATTGAATCGCTTCGGGATGTTGGAACAGGGGATGCGCGGACTAGGTTTAAGAGGTTACGCTTTTGTTTTGGTTATTTATTGTTTGGCTTTGTTTTACTTCCCCCTTTTTTTTTGTTTTCATAATTTGGATGATTATTTTTTATAATATTTGCTTATCAGGGTATGCTGTGTTTAAAAGCTCTTTGAGGACAGGAAGCCTTGGACTTCAAATGAAAGCTACAAGCACCTTATTGCCGGACTTATCCTGCATGAGGTTGAAGGAAAGGGGGTGGACTTGCATTTTCACAACCATTTTTCCACAAATGGAATCTCTGCTAAGTATTATTGGTAATGGCGGGTTTTACGCAGTAAAACTCTCAGCAGTATTAACTACTTCAAACACACCGCACGAGAGGTTGTGACCTCTCGTGGGGGTTCCCCGCTATTTGTCCCCTCTGCCTCACCTCATGTTGGACAGCTCCAGGTCTGTGTTCTCTTGTTTAGTTTGTTTTCTTAAGCGTGTATGGTTACTGGTGTACTAGGCAGTAGCCCCCCTCGCCGCCTTGACCCCCCCCCCCCCCCCCCCTCCCTTTAGTCCCTGCGCCTCTGTCTACGCACCACTTCTTTGTGAGAACACCCCCAGAGCTCTAGGTGAAATGCATGTGTTAATTACAGTTTCTTTTCCATAAGATGAAAAACACAGTTTGAGAAGAGCAGCACCTGATTGAATAAAAAGGATGTTCTTGACTGTATTGGTCAGCGTCACGTGTCTTTATTGAAAGTAAAGCAGTACACTAATCTTGAAATATTCAGTCAATTTTTTTTTCTTTAATTTTCTATTATTTAAACAATTTTCTGTTATTTAAAGCTTGCGATTGGCTGGCAACCGGTTCAGGGTGTCCCACGCCTACTGTCTACTTCAGAGTAAAACCTCTTACTTAATTTTGATGAAAACTATGTTACTGAATTTTACTTTTGGTCATGATAGTGGTACTTGGAGAGCGGAGTATTTTTGTGACTTACTGTAAAAGTTTGTATTTTAAAAAAATTGAAAATAATACATAAAATTTCGACAATTAATAATACTTCCAACATTTACGACGTTATGAGCAACTGCATGCGTCACAATGTGCTGGCATGTTTTGTTTTCGGTTTCTATCTAGTATTAGCATATGTGAGCCACCGTCTTTGCCCCTCCTAGCTTAGCGTCCTGAAGGCACACAGCACACAAGGAGGTGCGTTACTTTCGCTCGGCGAAAGGTGCATTCACGAACCGCAGGAATTTATTGTTTAATTAATGTTCTGGAACGGTAACGGTGGATAACTGGATATACAGTACGCTACTTATAACACTCATATATTTTTATATTTATATTTGTGTGTGCGCGCGTGAGTGTCATTGCGGGAATTAAATTGCAAAAGGTGTTTTTTAGTTTTTTTTAGTCGGACGAGTTGCCTCTCCTCTTGCGGAAGTAGCCAAAATCTCACCGACTGGACTTCCGGTCTACAATTTGTAAACACAACAATTTAAGACCTTAAAACAACTCAACCGAACGTTTCGAATTTGCGACAAAAACTACATTTTTGTTTCGTCGGAAAAGGGCGCGGAGAGCTCTTTTCGTGACGTGACGTCAAATTTCAACCAGACTTTTTTTTTTTTTTGTACAGACGCCGAAGAAAGATATCAAGCTAGCGGTGTCGTCGAGTGTGTGTCAGTGTGTACTTGTCGCTCATGCCGCTGTCACTTCAATGGGGAACTGCCTGTTTTCTCAAGGAGCAGATGATCTGTCTCTGCTGAATGAATCGGAGGCGGGCAGCCTACCTGGAGAGCCACCACCGCCTTACCAGGTGACCCGGGCCAGCGCCACAACACTGACCTACATATCCGACCCGATAGGCCGTTAGAAGTTGGAACTTGGTCAACCTAGTGTGTGTATATTTGTGTGTGATCCCATAGCCTGTTTCCCTTCACTTTATTCAAACGAAAAGTTCGAGCAAAACTTTCAGAGGGGGTTTATGGTTCCCAGCAGTACTGCTCTTCATTATACTTGAGGAACATTACCTGCAAAGTACAATTGTAATAATCAACACACTTTTTTGTGACAGTGTCAATCCAAAGTGAGAATAATTGTCTTTATATTTATATTTGATTTCCAGAAGAAGTGCAGGTGAAAAGAAATGTCTCAAGCAGAATACACACGGGGTCTCTGTACATCCTTAAAAAGTCTTAAAAGGCAGATCATAAATAAAGCAAGGCTGCTTTAGTGGCGTACTGCAGTTCATATTACAAGATAACGCAATGTACTTTGCATAACTAAAAGCACATAGCATAAAAGAGTTGAGCTGGACTTAAATAGCAGCTTAGTAGCTGCCATCTTTGTAGAAATCTTAACCACTAAACAAAACCCCTCTAACATATAAAATCACAGTGGACAGTCGTTTTAAATCAGTGGCAATCTCTTTCCTGTGACTTTCCAGGAGCGCCAGCAGCCCGTGCCCGCGTACCATACCACCCTGGGAGAAAGGCGCTTAGCCAGTCAGCTGAGTGAGGAGGAACAGGTGCGCATCGCCCAGCGCATCGGGCTCATCCATCACTTGCCGCGAGGCATCTTCGACCCAGGCTCTGATCCTTCTGACCGCAAAGTTAAAGAGTGAGTCGGCGTTAGTTTCCATGACTTGTATCTGCAACACTTGTCTTCATAGAGCAACCCATAATGTTTAAAGAACCACATATCATATACTCATCTTTTGCAGGTGTGTGATCTGCATGGTAGACTTTGAGTACGGCGACCCCATCCGGTTCCTTCCATGCCTGCACATCTACCACTTGGACTGCATCGACGCCTGGCTCATGCGCTCCTTCACCTGTCCGTCCTGCATGGAGCCCGTCGACGCCGCTCTGCTCGCGACCTATGAAGCCAACTAAGCCCCCCACACCCCTCCTCCTTGCTCACAAGTACCCCTTTCCATGCTGACCACGTAATGACCGCACCTTATTTGCCGAAACTGCTCGCTGCTGTTCGCAGGCTATAGTCTCTCTTTTTCTAGTGGGACAGTGTGCCAAATGGAACTAGAAGAAATATGTACATGTGCATTTCCCATAATTGCTTTTACTTTAATATCGCCTCAAAAACTGTTTAAAAGTTAGCTTTGATGGCACTGAAGTGTCACAAATATCACTGAAAAGTGCAATATGCAATAGATTTTAGAATTTAGGATCAACTTTACAATTAAATACTCAACAAAAATATCAATTTTTGTTTTTCATTTCGCAGTTGAGATTAGTTAATTATGAGTGTGATAGTATACAAACGAATTATGATCACTTACACCAAGTGTTGCCTTTCTTTTGATTTGTAAACAATGCCGTTTTGTCAAGAGCACAATAAAATAATAATACAGCACCTTTGAAATACAGGAAAGAGGAATTGGACCAATCAAAGCAATGATACTTTTATTCTTGTAATGTTTTGACACTTTCCCTTTTGACGATAACGAGTTTTCTCCTCATGACATTTTGCGTCGTAATTTGTTTTCACATAACTTTTTTTTTCGACCACAATTTTAATCCTGATATTTTGATTTGTAACTCTTAACTTTACAACCATCAAAATACAAGTTACTTCTTGAGGTTAATGAAACTTTTCGACTTAAGTCATTTGTTTTCACGACACGACAACTTTCTTTCTACCACAACTTTTAACAAGCAGTAGCATTGAACGGCAGTTTCCATCGGCGGATGACAAGTATGGGAAGCCTTTACATTTTCTGTTTTTCCAAGTTGTTGTCGTCCACTAGAGGGAGCCAGACACCAGCACATGCGTATCACACGCTCGAGTTTTCCCGACTCAAGTCTCTTCACACCCTCAATTGGTTTTCCATCCAATGATTTGTTCAACATTCCCACCACGTTGTCTGAGTTTGGGACGACCTACCTTTGTGAGCAAGTTTTCTCACTAATGAATGAATATAAATAAAAGCTACGGTCAAAGGTCACGCATAAGCACATAAATGAGATTCTGAAACTGGCTGCTACTCAGATCCCTGCTATTGATGCACTTGTGCAGCAGAAAAGATGCCAAGTTTCAGGGGCAAATAGACGAAATTGTATAAAAGTACGTTGCACTATGAAATCAACAAATTTGAATATGACTACAATTTAGTCGTTGCTTCTTTTTGCGAATCATCAATAAAATCATCAACCCTTGTTTGTAAGGGTGAAATTGAATTTGGGTCTGGTCCAATGTTGCGCAAATCTCCAATTGCCGTCAATTCTGTCCAGAGATTGCTCCATTTCAATAGCTGGCAAAAAATAATAACAATAATTGCAAAACAATTACGTACTTACACGTTGCACTTCCGCCCCCAAGCTCTATTTCCTTTTCTTTTTATTCAGGCACAACGGCGGACGACCGTGAACTTGACCCAGAGCTTCAAGACCAGTTCCAGGAGAGGAGAATTGTCATTCTGGTAAAAACCCAAAAGGTTATTGTGATGTGATAATTGATTGAAATTAGTGATCTGATCACCGATCACACGTTTTTTTTCTCATGGCTTCAGTCACCCCTGTGATTTGTTTTTGTTAGATGTAATATCCATATTTCTTGGGGGAAATAAAATAGACTAAATTGGTGCAACACTTCAGGGCAAATTGTTTTCATGCATGGTGTCGTGAATGGCTGAAGGGTTTTTATCTTTATGCAAATGATGGCAATCAAAAAGAAAAACTATTTAAACATCTTAAAATGAACCTTCATAAGTTTCAGACTGAGTTGATGCAATCATGAATGTGACCACTAGAGGACAGTAAAGTTCCCCTAATTCTATGGTCGATTTTTTTTCCCCCCCTTTCTTCAAACTTTCTGCTCAGGAACTTGTAACTTCTGTGATGGAGTTTCTCAATGACAAGCCCAACGAGGTAGACCGCAGGCCTCACCCCTTCATGACTGCTCCTAGTTCAGCGACATCCATCGCCACCAAGCCCGCGTTGAGTCTGGCTGTGGCCGGGCCCTCGAGTGACAGAGCTGCTGCGTCAATGCGCAGACCCCTGGAATCGCTATGGGGCGAGATGGAATCTCAGAACCCTCCCCGCTGTGACCCAGCGAATGCCGCTGCACACCTACATCTACTCGGAGAAGCCTTGGGCCTGATTGGTCACCTTCTTAAGGGGACAAAGGTGAGTACAGTCCATCCCTACTGAGCAGACACAATTTGACTGATTGGCCACCAGTCCAGGGTGGAGTCAGCCTTTCATCCACCGTCAGCTAGCATAACCTGCAGCTTCCCAAAAGTCGTGCAGAAAACAAACAGACGCATAGTCACTTGCATGTTGCGTGTTCCCAGAAATCAGTGTGTGTGTCCACAAGCTTGTTTCTACTCTTGGACTCTCTGCTGTGTGGACTTGCTCCATTGATGGGCCTCACCTCACATATACCAGAGCTGCATCAGTGTACAGACAACGTGCTGGTAAACAATGTGGAACATATACACAAGTACACTATGCACGCTCTGCTGATCATTTGTTTTCTTTCAAAGGATTCTACTCTGGAAAATATTGCCTACATCATGCCAGGTTTTTGAACCAATCCACCGGCAGAACTTTATGTTTGTACACATAGTCATGGTGAGAAGATTATTATATTTCTTGGAAGAACATGTGTTGAATACCTGAAATAAATTCACCATATACTGATGCTTCAATAGTTTGAATGCTTTATTGCATAACATTGCATGTACGATTTATTGACGATTCCAAATTTTCAGTCACGGTGTCACATTTCCAAAGGCTCGCAGTTCTGTTGTACAAATGAAATCATTCCAGATATTTATTGAAGTGGGGCAATTATAAAACAGCAGTGCAGGTGGTTTTGCTGTTTTCTGGGTGTGGTGAAAGTGCCCCGGGATACTTCGTCCCGCCTCCGCCTTGTTGAGGAATGTCAAGCAGACTGTGGAACCTGTTATACACACAGACACACACGACAATCGTAATGTCTTCAACTTGGGAGTGGTGAAACGACAAATGTGCGATTCCTCTGTTATGCAAGCCGTTACCTGGGAGTTGACACACACCGGGCTGGTGTGGATGAGACACACGCTTATGTACCTGCAGGTTGGAGCCACAAGACGATAACGCCGAAAGCTGACTTTACACTCTCGCATTTGAGTGAGGTAACTTTGATTTTGTGCTTGTCATGTCACGTCTAAAAGTTATTTGTAAAGCTTTCTGCTCCGGTTGCTTTGAGATTCTTGAACATGTGTATTGGGAGGAGAATGAAAAGTTGTTGTTTTTTTAAATTATGAAAATCTAGTCCAATTATGATTTCTGTAGTAATATGTAAAAATGTACAATAGTGGATATTCCACAGCTGGACAAGTTTGACATTGCGCAATATGGCTGACCTTGGAAAAGCTGGATTGAAGCCCATACTTCTTTTGCTTTCGTTGTGGTTCGATTTGTAACTTTCCGAGTGTTTCCATGAGTCTGTATGAATAAAGTTGTGGTAGAATGCAGTCAAGCAGGCCTGGCAAGTTGTTGCACATTTAACGGAATAAAAAAAAAAAAAAAAAAGAAGAAAGAATGCAACTGGGTCGTAGCCATTCATAATGTGGAATGTTTCAATGGTCATAAATGACCTCACCTCTACTGTCGATCACTGAATTACTTTAAAAAGTTATGCTGTCCAGTATTTCAATTTTTTTTTCTTCTTTTTTTTTTTTTTTTTAGTTGCTCTTTCCTGCCACTCATAATACAAAAACCAGAAAGCATCACAGAGCGCTCTAACTCAACAGCGTGTGTTTTCATCCTCCAGCCATGAGCAGCCAAGCGCAGCACTACGGCTCGACGCCACCGGAGCTGAGGTTGGTGCTGCTGGGCAACATCGGATGCGGCAAGACGTCATCGGCCGACACCATCCTAAGCCAGCTGACGGACTTGTCCACGGTGAGTCCCCGCAGCATCCAGCTGCGTAAGGACTTTGCCGAGGGCAGGATGGTGACCCTGGTCGAGGCCCCCAGGTGGTACTGGAACGGCCTGGAAATGGACGAGGGCGTCAAGAAGGAGACGGTACGAGCCGTGACCCTGCTGGAGCCCGGTCCTCATGCCGTTCTATTACTGGTGCCTATCAGCCAGTTCACTGAGGTTGGTTCCATGATGAAGGACCTTACTACACACTTTTTAGGAGCGGTAACTCAATTGTTTTGTTTCCTCAAACTAGATGGACGGCCAAGTGCCTACACAGTTGCAGCAAGTGTTTGGAAAAGAAGTTCTGGAGCACACCATGGTGCTACTGACCTGTGGCGATTATCTCATTGGAAGAACCGTGGAAGTGAGTGCCGGACTTTGAAGATGTCTGTCTGATGTTTTCTCTTGATTTTAGAAAGAGCTCATTGACATGAAGCAGTCAGACACGTGACTCGGTTGCTTATAATATTTCAAAACACATCTGAGGTTACGTTCTTTCCCATAAATATGTATTTAACCTGCAGGAATACCTTCTCAAGGAGAATCCTGGTTTGAGGGAAATGATCAGGCTATGCGGGGGGCGCTACCATGTCATCAATAACCGTCAGCAGCGGGACCGGACACAAGTTTCGGAGCTTCTGAACAAGGTAGAAGGAGACTGGGGGACATAGAGATTGTTTATTTCTTTCATCATTGTGAATCCTCAGTCCTCTAGTGGTCTGTGGCGGTTTAGTAGGTGGTCCACGAAATTGAAAATGGAAAGAGCAAAGAGACCAAGCTGCAGTTACACCTACTGTACACTAGAGGGCACACACATAATGCGTATCGCTTGGGCCTGTCCTAAAAATAGCTCACCAACCATGGTACATTGCACTTTTCTGGGAATTTTTTTTATATGATCCTTTGAAAATATAAACAATAATATAATTGAAAGTAAATTGCTGTATATTGACACTTAGCTTGCGCTACTTTGTTAAATCTCTATATATTGTGCTAAAACAATTTCATCATTCGTGTCTTCACACAGATGAGTATTAATGATGATTAGGAATAACAAAATACACATTATTAGACAATCAAACTGAGAGCTACTACCTTGTGCCCCCTGCTGTATGTCATACATCACTGGACCGGTTTTCAGGTTGCTTTATAATTTAATTTATTATTTTGAGTGTAAGCAAGTCTGACATTTGGAATCCCGTCTAAAGTGAATGTGACATTTAACTGTGTCTGCCAGGATGTGTTTGACTGACTGAAATAAGATATTATCTCCTCTGTCTTTTGTGTAATAGGTGGAGGACATGGTGAGCAAAAGCGGGGTGTTCTCCCTCAAAACAAAAGAGGAGAGGGAAATGGACGAGCGCGTGCAGCAGAGGAAGAGAGAGCTGATGGAAAAATTCCGGATGCAAAAGGAAGAGAAAAGGGAAGCCTTGGCGTCCAGCTACACACCAAACGTTGACACGTTGAGGAGTGTCGAGAGAGTCGAGTCACACAGAGATGCTTGGGAGAGGAGGAGAGAATACGAGATGGACAACGTCAACGGAGGAGTGTCTGAGGTGATTCAGTTTCGTCCGGTACCAGGAGGCTGGAACTCGGGCCGGATTGACTATCAGGAGGAGAGCCTTTCATCCAGACTCAATGCAGGTAGGCAGCTAATAAAATGAAAAAAAAAACACAACAAACGTAATAACTTGACAGGTTGACGAGTTTGTGAGATGCCTGTTGAGAAATTATTCTCTTCGGCCTTTCAATGAAGCTAGACTCTCACAAATGATGAATGAAAAAAAATGAATTAAAAGTCGTTTCCACTCGTAAGACGCAGTCACGCACGCATGGCTGATGTTTACATGAGTTGCTTATGAAGCCATTTGTCTCAGTCCATCACAGAATCAACAGCTATGAGACTTCCCATGAGGCTTCTCCCACCACCTTCTCTGATACCCCGGCCTCCGTCTACAACCCTGTCCTTTCCACAACTCGCGTGTCCTCACCATCCTCTCCGGAGCTGCGTTTAGTATTGCTCGGACGATCCGGCGCGGGGAAAAGTGCGGCTGGCAACGCTATCCTGGGCCACGATGTGTTTGAGTCCAGGCCTGACAGTCTGATCGCCATCACTCAGGAGTGCGTCAAGAAGAAAGGAGTCGTTGCTGGAAGAAGGGCCAGTATTATTTTTATTTGAATTTTGTGATTATTTCTGTAACTTCCAGTATTATTTGTTCCAGTCCACCCCAGCAAAAATCAGAACGCTGGGAAAATGAATTAATTTCCAAAATAGAGAACAAAATTCAATTTGGAAGCCACCCCAAGAAATCCAGGAAATAGTAAGACCGTAAACCATAACTTGCTTCATCTCCTCCTCTCCCATAGGTGGCAGTAGTAGACACCCCAGACTGGTTCCACTCGGAACGTACCCCCGATGAGGTGCGAGCTCAGATCTCCTCTTGCGTGGCCCTGTCCAGTCCGGGTCCCCACGCCTTCCTCTTGTGCGTCCCAACGGACCAGCCGGCCAAGATAGAGCTGCAGGCCCTCTCCGCCCTGGAGACCATCTTTGGGCCGGATGTCGTCGGGAAACACACGCTGGTCCTCTTCACGCACGCCGATCTTCTGAGGAAGAGCGGGAAGGCCGGCAGAGACGACATCGAGACATATATTGCGTCTAGACGTGATGATTTATTAAAATTGGTGGAGAAATGCGGGGACAGGTTCCATGTGCTGGAGAGAGGCGGTCACGGGGGAAATGTGGAGGAGCTCCTGGAGAAGGTGGAGCAGATAGTGACCGAAGCCGGGGGGGAGTGTTACTCCAGCCCCGCTTTCCAAGAGGCCGAGAGCCGAGTGAGGGAGATGCAGGCCGAGATCGCGAGGGAAAGGAGACGGCAGAAGCAAGAGGAAGAATCCCTCGGCGAGCAGTTTCGGGGGGAGAGGCGCTCCCTCTATCCTTACATGCAGACCGTGGCCGAGGCCGAAGAGGAAGTGAGAGAGGAAGAGGTTGAGAAAACACGAGCCGAGGCCGAGAGGAGTGTTAGCACCATGAATATCGAGAGCCTTCCGCCGATTACCATGGCAAATTTGTCCCCTTCAATGTTCCAGTCCATGATGGAAAGAGTGCAGTCCAACGCAAAGATGTTGCCCAAGCTGTTTTCTGACAGCTCGGTGTGGGTCGGAAACGGTGCCAAGAAGGTGATGGGCAGTTCGGTGTGGGGCTCGGTGGGCAGCGGTGCACGGAACGTACAGAAGAAGGGGGCCCAAAGTACCGTGTGGGGGAAGGTGGGCTCTCAAGCCGGGCACGTCTCCAAGCTAGTGGGAGACAGACTCCCCAAGGCGGTGGTAGATGGCTCCACCTGGGTCGGCTCCGGAGCCAAAGTCGTGGCGGACAGCTCCATGCGTGTCGGATCCGGGATTGGAAGCGGAGCGAAGGTTGTGGCCCAGAGTCCCGTGTGGGGAAAGGTTGGCTCCGGCGCCAAACTGGTGGCTGATGGTTCAGTGCGACTCGGAGCCGGACTAGGTGCCGGAGCAAAGAAGGTGGCCCAGAGTCCAGTGTGGGGCAAGATGGGCTCCGGGGCCAAAGCGGGTGCCAAAATAGTCAGCGAGAGCTCATTGTGGCAGAAAACGGTGGCCAACGCCAAAAAGGTGCCAAAGCTCGTCATTGTGGGCGCATTGCTGGGGCTGGCGCTGGGAGTGTTTTTGGCGGGGGCCGTCGGCGGAGCTGTGGGGGCCGTCGGCGGTTCTGCGCTCACTGAGTTGGGCAGGCGAAGGTTTGCCAAGAAAAGCACGCCGGAAAAGGCTGCGAGTAACATTGATAGGCGAGTGAACGACACGGTCGAGTCACTGGTCAGACAAGGAGACAAAGTCATGAAAACGGAATGAAACAAATTGACCAAAGCATATTATGACAGTGGCCGTGGGTGTTTAGAGACTGTAAATAATGTGCGCATATTGAGAAAAAATGTTAACCAGAATACATTTTGCTCTGGTGAGAATTTTTGCCCTAGGTGGAAGAATTTCCAATCGGTCCGGTTTAAAAAAAAAAAGCAAATGCCAGCACTTATGATTGCGAAGGCTTCGATTAAAGGTTTAGATTGACGCGGCAACAGGAGCTGAAATCTGATTGGATGAAAAACAGGTAGTGTGTACTGGAAGCAGTTCAGGGAAGAAAAATGCCATAAAATCCACACATGGGAATAAATTAGGACAGTTTTGTGGAATTGAGATTGCAATTACAAGTCTGCCTTTAGCAGAAAAAGAAATTTCTGGTACTGACCGAGCGGTCACTGCATTCATAATTTACATTGCATTTTAAAAATAATTTTCATCTCTGAGTGTTACGACGCAATTGATGTCTAGATGTGTGCAATAGGTTTGAGTGAAATTGAAATGTTTGACATATTATTGACTTGTGTGCATGATTAGAATAGAAATAAAAACATTTGATATTATGCTCTTGTTTTTTGTAACTATCTCTAAATACAAATATAGCAAAGTCATAAATTGCCTGCCAATTAGTTCATTGCAGTAGTAGGCTGGTTAAAAGTTATGTAAACACAATTTGGTCTGTTTGTATTTTGTTTTGTAATTTGTTCCCGAGGCAGAAGGGTGGAGGTGCTGACCTTTTATCTTCAAGAGTCAGACTGGCCAACTTCACCCCTCTTGGCCTCCTGTAGATGAGGTAAACACACCACCGGCCCACAACTCAACAGACTTTTTTTTTTTTTTTTAATGGACCGATGGACCAGCTCAAAATTTGATTTAGGGTTACTATGTTTAATGAAAGACTTGTTTTCATTCATTTTGTTATGTTATTTATAATTAATTATGTGAACAATTATTTGATCAAATTCAATATTTCACTAATTTTATTAGAATTTTATTTCATTAAATTTATTAAATATTTTAACACATTTAAAAAGTAACATCGGTCATATTGTAGTCACTATTGTATTATTTACAATAAATTAATTCACCAAATATTTTTTGCAATTATCTTTACCAATCAATTGGATCAATTAGAAATAGCCTACTCGCATTTAGTATCCCACTCCTGTTTTGATGGGTAAGGATATATTTTTTTCCTCAATACATGAAAAAAAAAATTTTTTTTTTTTTTTTGGTCTACTTTTTTGGTTTGGTGATCCTACCCCAGTCAATGTGGTTTTGGGGTTGTGCAAACTTCCTGTTCTGTGGTCCAGAACATGGGTGCATAACGCTTCCCAGAAAGAACTTGGGACCGTTTTCTGTCCACACCTCTCAGCTTCCATGCAGTTGCCACATTAACGCCTAAACATATCCGATATGTATCAAGCCACCCCCACAAGGAAGCTAATGAACAGCCCTGCCCAAGACATTAAATCCCATCTTGAACCACATCCTACATCTTGACACATTACCACACATTTACAGTTGCTGTGGTTACATAAATCCTTGCTGGTTGTCAAACAACACAATTATACACACACACACACACACACACACACACACACACACACACACACACACAAAAAAAGTACCCCTGAAAAACATGATGGGATTATGATAAAGGTATTTTTCCCATGACTGCCATTGTCACAATATAATGTCAGCAAATGGTAACATCCGGCTTTAGGGTGTCACGGCACTTTTTTTTTTTTTTACCTACTATTTATAACTCATGTTATTAATCTGTTATCATCAGGACATAATCTGAAAAAAATGAAGAACAATATTGTTTGAACCAAGCCAGCAACAAGACCTCTAAACTGCCCTTGGTGCGTTTCAAAACAAACTTTCTTTCTTAGGATCAAATGTAATGCATTGCAACAAAAAAAGAATCGTGCAAACTGTAAAAAGTTTGCACTTTACTAAAAAGATACACAACATACAACATGACTTTCATTTCTAATAGCAGAACAAGCGGTGGCTCGCTTCCTTTTGTGCTCACCGCTCATCATTTGTAGCTGCCACCATTCTTATCTGACCTTTGACCTTGGCCAGAGTGCCACGTGTCACCACAGAGGTCTTTGTCCCAAAGCTGTCCTCGCTGTTCACGTCGCTGTCGCTACAGGAGCTCGTCGCCGAGCCCGCCAGCCGAATGACCGAATCGGTGGAGTCTCGATTACGGCGGCGGGTTCTTGTTACCGCCGGACTGGTTGAAGGCGGGGAGGCGCCTTGGGATGGAGGAGGCGTGTCACACTGATAGAGAGGCTCCAGTTTGTTGTCCATCTTCCGTGGCTCATCCTCGTCCTCCTCAGAGTCCCTTCTCTCGTCTTGTGCTTGATCGTCCAGCAGGGTGACCAGGAAGTTGATGTACTTGACTGCCAGACGCAGGATCTCATTCTTGCTGAGCTTCTTGTCAGGCGGATGCGTGGGGATGAGCTTCCTCAGTTCTGAGAAGGCGCCGTTCACGTTCTGCTGCCGCCAGCGCTCGCGGCTGTTGGTGAAAACGCGGCGGGCGATTTTTTGAGGAGGACCGGCTGAACGGACAAAAAAAAAAAAAGCCATCAGAAGATTAAAATGAAAGCAAGGCAGCTTTATTCATGTTGTGCATTTAGTCAACATACAGCATATCATTTGTTTTGTGGGATATACTCACAATCATTAATCTCCATCTCAAAGTGCGAGGACGGTCTTCTCTTAACCCGGCCGTTGGAAATGACACCGTAGCTTCCGCCGGAGGTGCCCAAGAAAGAACTGAAGGAAGAAAATAATCATTAAAAAAAAAAAAAACACCAAACACAAGAAAGGTGGATGTTGTTAGTGGAGCTGGAAGCTGTTTGATTGGAAGCGTCATTGATTGCGAGCGCATCGTGGAGAATTTGAGGCCAGTCTAATAAAGGTCACTTAGTGGATGATTAAATGGATGACTCAATTGTCCCCCCTGGTGCAAGCACACAAGACAGGGACAGACGAGCTTCCAGGACAGACCAAACGCAATTCTACCTCTGCTGTGACAGAAAATCCTTTTTTGGAATCAGGAAGAGCTGCACAGTTGGTAAAGAGGACCTGCCAGTTTTTTTCTTGTCGCATTTAATTGTGCACATTTTTTTTTATCATGTGAGTCTTTAAGTGTGATCAAATATAAATATTGGTTTGCCTGGCTTATAGTTCTGAGAAAGGATCTACGTATGTATGTCACCTGGAGTAGAATGGATGAGCAGAATGCAGGTACGTCTGAGGCAGCATGGATGGACCGCCTCCACCGCCGGACCCAGGCAAAGCTCCCGAACCGTTGCCGGGCAGACAGGCCAGCTGAGTCCGACGCAGCTCCAAGTGAGGAGGCTTATTGGGAATGGGATGCAAGGCGGTCAGCGGTGGATTGGGGATGGCGAGAGGGGGCTTGCTATGGGCCAGGCTGATGACGGGGATGTGCGAAGGAAGTGACGATGACGAGGATGTACTGGAAGAAGGTCGAGGTGAGAGGGGACCCAGGTTGGTCTTTACCGGGAGCAGTGGCGGCGGGGATGCAATTGTTGGCGACTTGGTGGGGGAACTACTTGTTAGCGGTCCTCCTTGATGCCCTTCTGTCTCCATGACAACGGGCTCAATGCGTTCAGCGGTCAATACGGCCGTCTCTGTGTTTTCGGGGACCTCTTTGTCTTCTGAAGCGCACGACGGGGGTGAGGGACAGGGAAGGGGTTGAGGGGAAGTGTGCGGCTCTGAGGGGTTCATCCTCCCCATCATGGTGCAAAGTCCTCTGTTGCGTGTGCGTCAGTGTGTGTTGTCCTTACGACTTTGAAAGATGATGTCGTCTAACATGCTAATGCGCAACACTTGCTACAGTGCATGTTTGCTTTTTGCATTTTCCTCTTACAGATTTTTGCTGTCGCTTTTTACGTAACCAAATTTTTTTTCAAAGGGAAAACTCAAATTGTCACATGGTTAGCTTTCCACACCAGTGACTTGGTCCACCTTTATTGGGCCAAGGCACATCTCTCGAATTACAAAAATATCACCGCACACAGCCAAAGCAAAGATTTCACAAAAAGTATATGTGCTGAATTAAAAAAAAAAAAAAGAGACTCACAACTGATGGCCTCTTTAGATGAATCCAAAGTTTCTTTTTTGTTGGACAAATGGCAACAGGTGGATACACAGGTACATTGTCCCATCTGCCATCTAGTGGCAACGCATTTAATTGTTTGCCCTGTCACCATACGTCGCTAGCATATCTAGACATTTTTTGTTGTGAGTAAACAATCCTATTTGGACCATTTTAATAAAATCCACACTGGTTAGGAATCACTGCACAACACAAAAGTGAGAATGGTTAACCTCCTGTGCTCTAATCCTCCATTTGCACCGCCACTTTAATTTGGGCATTTTTCTTTTGAGAATAAATTTCAAACATTGCACTCAAGTGACCCTCAAAGGAGATTTGAATGCAACGTGACCCAAAGTGGATTTTTGTATTTGTTCTTAACACACATGTTGCATTGAGGATTCTCTGACGTGTTAAATGAATTTGTCCGCGTGTTTGTTTGTGTTGGGAGGATGTGAGTCAAAATCCGTTAAAGCGTTGAAAACCTTCCCGGGCTGGCGAAGGTTGGATGCATATCAAAGCGTCTGAAACAAAAGAAACACACGTGGGATTTAGGGTATAGTTGGCGTATATATTTAGGGAAGGATCTACAGTCAAGCTTTGCATGCCACGGGGGGACACAAGAATGTGGTGGAGGGAAATGCTGATCACTAATGAAGACATTTCACTGAATTGCTGCAATGCAAAGGCTTTGGGTGAAGATTGTGAGTCACCATCATCGTGTAGGTTTTGCAATCGAGGTTGTTCCTCTTTTGTTGACACTTAATGGTCATGACTTTTTATTTTGGACAGTTCCCTCTTTCACAATGTTGCCAAGTTTGTTGTTTTAGATCAACATTGCAAATGAATGAATTTGACAATTTGCGCCTTTTGAAATGATCACATTGATTTTGATCACATACTGTATTTTATTTATAAATACTGTTTAGTAGTCAGTAGTTTGAAAATGGAAATATTTCCTTGAATAATAATTACTCTCTTTATATATATAGAACGGTACATACAACAATATAACTCGGGAATTTAAATTAATTGTTTTTGTTGATGATTATTAATTGTAACACAAATATTTGTGAGTATATCTAGCAATCGTAGGTAGTGTTTTTATTCATCAATATATAATGATACATATTGCTTGCCATGAAATATTTACGGATTTTTAAATCTATGAAAATAAACAAAATACAAAATATAGGTTTTTAAAAAATTATAATTATTTAGGTGTTCATGTAAAATAAAAATGACATGTAAATGACAGCTATGCAGATATGTGATGATTACATGTTAATATTTTAGCAAAAAGAAAAAAACGAATGGCTGCAAATTTAGTTTAAACTGCTAAATACATTTATTAGACTATCACTCAAATATATTTCAGGCCGCAGCTGCCCTAAGCAAACAGCATCGGTAGGTAACAAATTATTGCTTTGGTTTATGTACAAACATTATTATTATTTCTTTAAAAATTGACATAAAATGATAACATCATTTTTATTTGTTGCAAATCGACATAAGAATAAAATACAACTCTAATAAAAATTGTAATCTATTGTCATTTCTTAAGATGTCCAAATTATATTATCTTATTATATTTGTATTTCAGAACAAAAAAACATGTTTTAGTGGCTGACTGTTGGCTTGATTAATTTAATTTGTGACTTTTCAGTCTACCCTATGTACGCATATACATATATATTCAATTCAGGGTGAAATTCCCAACTCCCTCTTAAAACCGCTAAGAATTCTGAAATTAAAAAGGTAGCATTGAAGCATTTCTTCATGACAGGTGGTCTAATAAATATGCAAAGCAATATGTATATCAACAAAAACAATACTCACTCAAACATGATGAGGCTTGCGAGTCCAGAATTGTGTCATAAAAGCCTTGAGTCTCATGTAATGCCTCATCATCAACGTTTCCTTCTTTATTCGAAGCCAAAATTGTCTGACATGCGACTCACGCAATGCTTTCTTTTGGAAAAGTTAAAAAAAAAAAAAAAAGCATGTAGATCCAGAAGTGGAGGAACGCAATGCTTTTGTGCTGTCCAATGAGAGCAAAAAAAAAAAAGAGTGGAAGCACATTTGGGGATGATGTTGACATTGCTGTCATCCCTCAAGCGCTCACTGTCTGTCTGTCTGTCTGTCTGTCTGTTAGTCGCCAAGACAACACAATGCTGTAACTGGCTGCCAGTCGGAATGCTGGGACAGAATGTGTGAGAGAGAGAGAGAGAGAGAGAGAGAGAGAGAGGGGGGAGAGAGAGAGAGAGAAGCTGGTAGGTATGAAGGTGAAGTGTGTGTGCGTGTGTGTGCGTGTGTGTGTGTGTGTGTGTGTGTGCGTGTGTGCGTGTGTGCGTGTGTGCGTGTGTGTGTGTGTGTGTGTGTGTGTGTGTGTGTGTGTGTGTGTGTGCTGTCCCTGCTGTGGGGAGAGTTTTCCGCTCCCTGCTGGACAAGAGGATGTGCTGCTACAATGTGGTGGTTGCTGATAAGAGCCTCAAAGCTGCCTGTGGCCTACAGATAAGAGACCTCCACTGCCCCCCACCCACAATACCAACACCAAGTCACTAGCACCACAACAATCACACACACTTTTCATAACACACACACAGCTTGAGGTATGCACACGCGTGCACAGACACACACACACTTCTCATGGTCAGTAGAAGACTGATTGGATTGCAATCAGCCTACTGCACACATCTCGTTCAGACATGATTACGCTCGTGCTAGAAATATGAAAATATGGGAGTATATTAAAAAAACAGCAACTTGATTATTGCTTTGACACCCACATGAACACAGGAACATGTATGTGATTGTACAGTACAATGCAAATCTGTTCTAAAAATAAGCAATAGACGTCAATGCTAATGCAACTGTCTTGTTTTCATGTTCTATATAGAAGAAATAAAAGAAATAAGAAGAAATAAGTAGAAATAAAAAGAGAAGGACTCACCTACAAATACGTGGCAAACTTGCGCAATCACAACTATGACAGTTCGGAGAGAGGTCAGGACTATTAATATCTGCAAACAGAAAACTAGTTTAGTGAGACTTAAGAGGTTTTTACACTTAACCTAATTCTATTTTATTCTATGCTACTTTTCACTTTTTTTTTTGGTTCTTTTATCACAAACATTTTTAATTTTAGGTTATATTACCTGACATGTTTCGGCATGTACTTCCGCCTTCATGCCGAAACATGTCAGGTAATATCAGCTCAAATTAAAATTGTTTGTGATAAAAGAACCAAAAAAAGTAATTGACAAGGGAAACAAAATGAACTTAGTACAACTATGCTATTGTTGTTGTTTTCAAAGTTTGTTTTTATTATTCCATACATACACATTAGTAAAAAAAATTGCATCCTATAGCTCCAAAAAATTATAGCATGATAGAAAAAAAAAAGTTTTGGGATTCTGCACCCTAAAACAAAACGGCCGTGTAATCTGCCTATGTTCGTCAAGGAGCTCAAAAGTGTCTGTGTGTGTTTGTGTGTGTCTCACAGGATGGAACATTTTTCATTCATGGAACTTGAGTGGGAATTTGGGATGTGTTGGCATTGAGCACCTGTGTCGCTGATGGCCAATAAGCGTCGTCATCATGGGCCACTTTCCTCTCCAACTTCCTTCCTAAATGTGCCTCATCATAGCTGCTCTTTGTTCTGGGGCGAGCGATGACCGTCTGTTGCTGTCGCAACCTGGAGGTCAGCACCTCTTTTCCATTCCCTCGGTGGTTTCCTCATCAGACGATCATGATGTGCACTCGACTGTAATGTGACCTTGGAGGTCCTGGGAAAGACGAGGCTTTGCTGAGTAACTGCGTGACAAATCTGTCATCAGCACCGTACTGTATGTACCCTGTGCTCGTCATCATCATCATCATCATCATCATCATCATGGCTGCACACGAGAGTGCATATGCAGGTGACTATTGAATGGCGGAGCTAGTGTTATTTTCCTTTGGGGGGGGGGGGGGGGGCATGGAGGGGGTCAATTATATCTTAGGTGGCCTGTAAAATATTTTTTCTTTCTATTTTTTGTCAAACCCAATTTTTTTCTACAAAATTGCTGATTGATTGGATAGGAATATGGAAAAAAAAAACGTGAAAATATCCAAAAGTCTGGACCAGGAGGGTCCAAACATGTCAGGTCAGGCGAGACTAGTGCCCCCGCGAAACCCCCCCCTCGAGCTCCCCCAATGTTAAATTTCGCTCATTTGCATCCAACAGCTGCAGTTCATCTTGATCAACCCATCAACACACAAAAATACATTTGGGACTGAATTAAAATCTAGAGAGAATTGATTTCATCCTGCTCATCTTCATCTGAAAAGGGGGCGTTTGGAATGAAAAAAATATATATATTTGTTTAAAAAAAAAAAAGTCGGTATAAACCTGACAGTGGTACGAGTGAAATCTAAAAGCACTGCAGTTGATTCAAAAATATTAAATAATCTATATTAGATTCGATTTAAAGAACACACACACACACACACAGAGCAAAACGAGACACACTCCACCAAGTGGCCATGTTTCCTTTGCAGCATGTAAACACGATTGTGTGCTCGGTGATAGTGATCATAGGAGCTAATTGTTTGGAGCAATATTCACGGTGCAATTGATGGAGAAAGTGGCAAACAATGGTGCAAGCACTTGCCAGGACACACGCGCTCATTGTCTTTTATTATCGTCATTGTCCTGAACAATTCATAATATGAGTATAAAATAAGTCATATGGCATTAACCCTTCTGCGCGTTATTGCGGTCAGGTAATCCTAATTCATAGCGTATTGTTTTTGCAAAATGATGACTTTCATGTAATATTTTCAAATTTCATTGAAAATGATGATTTTATTAGATAGTTGGCTTTATGATTAAATTGAATAAATAAATTGTCAATATTACGACCAATTTTTTCCTTTTTTTTTAACTCGATGAATATTTTCTCTCAATTATTTGAATCCTCTAGAACTGTGATCGCGTCAGTCGCATGTCGATGGTCACACATGGCTCAGTTTCCCAGGATGCACCTGGCAGGGGGGGGGCGAGTGAGCGGATGCAGGTTCCAGCTGTTTCCTGTGCACACTTCCTGGTTCGCTTTTAAGAGGCCTGATGGTTGGGCTATATAGTGGAGCTGACAAGGGCAATTGGATTACAGACTTTTCCACATAGGATATGTCTGCCATGGCCACAGGTGGAGGATAGCATCACTAACTTTCACATGGATTGAAAACAAAAGATGCAGACGCAGGAACATTGACTGAACGAGTCAAGGATAAACAGTCTATCTCTCTTTAGACTTCCTTTAGGGGATTTCAGGCAGGAGGCTAATGAGAACATAATGGAGCCAATCAATTGTTTCCTCGATTGAACACACCCTTTACTTTCCTCATCAACACTTGGACACAAGCCAGGGAAGTTGCGCTGAGAAGAACACAGAGAAATGCACTCACTGGCCACTTCATTAGGTACATCTGATTATGGTACCTGCAGGGGTCAAATGAACCCTCAACTTTGTTTAATATGGCTCCTTTTTTTATGTGAAAGTGTCGATTCATAAATAAGTGTCCCTTTTCTCGCAAATAATACAAATAGATCTGGAGTAAGATCCATTGTCGGTGTGTTTTGAGAGTATCCTCCGGTCTTCTTTGTGTCATATTTCTCATCATCAGCACTTGCACGGCCCAAATTCCACCGTTGCATCGGAGTGTGGCTTGTTGTCGACCTCCATCCTGTAATAATAGGAAACGCTGCATCGCTTTCCAACTTTCTCTCACACGCTTCTCTCATTGTCCTTCTGCTCTTTGCTAGCGTGAACTGAAATGTTGTTATATGAAGTATCCGTCCGGCCTTAAGGTTTGA
This sequence comes from Syngnathus leptorhynchus, assembly GCF_054491065.1. Lineage (NCBI taxonomy): Eukaryota > Metazoa > Chordata > Actinopteri > Syngnathiformes > Syngnathidae > Syngnathus > Syngnathus leptorhynchus. The sequence goes on along the minus strand of NC_141199.1, from coordinate 13,572,082 downwards.
TTTTATTACCATATGTGAGACCTAACTCCATTGTAAGCACACAAAAGCACTTGAATGGCAATATTGTGACAAGATTTTCAATAGGCAGATATCTGCATCATTTATTTGAATATGAATACAAGCTTTAATTTTATAAAAGTGGTTAATTGTTTCTATTAGGGTCTTGGGTGAGCTTCCACTTGGAATCCATGAGGATTGAAAAGTAGCAACAAAGAAGAGTCGGCATTAACTGCTTCCACTTTTGAGGGAATGGGGTTTTTTTTGGTGCAAGGTCTTCCACGCAAAATTTAGTTGACTGAATCAAACCATTGTGAGTACAGTGCCCTCTAGTGGTCGGAGAAAATCTCTACAGTTTTATTGTTTTGCCACTAGAGGGAAACAAACGTTTACCATTCAACGTTTTGTGTACTTCGGTACGGTACTTCAAAACGTTCATAAAATGATGTACTTTGAAACGAAAATTCGATTTCAAAATAAAAAGTAATTTGTATATATACGCATGTGTTCATTACATCAAAGTCAAGCCAAAAATGTTGTTTGTGATTATGTTCCTAATGAATTGTCTGGTGAATTTGGCTTGTTATTTTCACTTTGTTTATTTTCGTCCTCCCTGTTAACATCCACAGTTGTGCACACAGGTCCACCGTCTGTCTGCTGGTGGGCCGCTTGTGCGCGGGTGGTCCGGTCCAGGTGGAGGAGGGAAGTATTAACACCAAGCGTGCCCCAAAGGTGAGGGGGGCGGGGCGTAAGCGAGAAATGGAGGTGGGATGAACATCTGACAGACACATGTGCTCCGAGGCCTGCAGACCTGATGCTTCCTCCGCATTCAATTTGACAGGAACCAGGGCTATCTTCCATGAGTAGTCGAACCAAGTGTATATTTTTCTTTTAGAAATAAAACACGTCTTTTCTATTTTTTTTTGGTGGAGATGCCTGAAGTTTATTTAATGGTAAGAAATGTATAAAGTAATCATTCTTACAGGGGATAGCGTGTGAGTTCTGCATCTGGCTTGTGTCTCTTAATAGGATTAAGTGAGGACAATCTTTTGAACAAGTCTCCTGTGTTTCCATGAAGGCTATATACAAGCTTCAGCCAAAACATCTAACGTGATCAAGATGCTGTGTGTTGTGGACTTCAAATTATATTTATGTGTTCCTGTTTGTATTTGAAGACTTCCTGTTTTGGCCTTCACCTGACGCTGCGTGTTTGGACATCGCCAGTGTGGAAAAACAAATCTGTGGGCAAGGTTAGTGTGAGTTACTTGCAACTGTTAAATGTTATTTTGGTTTATGTTGTGCTTGTTAGTGTGTTTCTGTGTGTGTGAGTGTGTAACAACGTTGCTCTTGTGTAGCAGAACAAGTGAATGTTGTTGCAGTGCACGCTGCACAGGTTATTTGGGCTGGTAAATACTGTGAATTGGAGTTTTTGCACCATTTCACAAAGGATGAGTTGTCATTTATTGGAAATAGGAAATTGATATTGGCCAAAATATTTGCTTCACTAAAAATTTGATTTTTCAAGGATGTAACTTTTGCTCTGAACATTTCCACATCTGGAATTGCTATGAGTTAGTTACATCAATGTTGCATTATTGTGAAACTCAAGAATAGTGGAATAAATAGAAATCATAGTTTGATTTGTTTTGTCATGTTCACTTCTTTTTTAATGGAATATATTTATATAAACGCAGACAATCGCCATATCGTACATTTCAGTCGGATTAGTATTAAACGTGATACAAAGAGCTAAAAAAAAAAAAGCGTGAAGAGGAAGTACATTCTCTGTCCACGGAATTATTTTCAAATACACTTTCAATGTGATTGTCCTGAATTTAAGAAAACAAAAGAAAGAAGAAGAAAGATATGCAATTTAAAAAGCACTATAAATGGCACTCAAGCAATTGCAGGACTAAAGCAAAAGGATTGTTTTGGATCTGTAAAGATGTAATTAGGTGTCCTCCCATGAAGTGATACAGCATAGGTCAAGGGAAAGTTCCTATCCAAAGGCTGTATGGACGTGCAGATGTCCAAAGCAGACGGCAATCTCTTGGAGAGGAGTGAGGACAAAGCAGGAATCAAAGTTCTTACAGAGGGACTCCCGGACCGAGCCTGGGTGCTTAAAAAACCTCCAAGGTGGCAGTAAGGCTCAGGTTGGAGCAGAGAAATTCTGGTGGGTCCAGGTTGAAGAGCCACTGGCAGAACAGAGTCGCTGAGTGTCTTCCAAGGTCGCTGTTGTCTCTTGAAGCGTTTCCTCCGCCGAAGAAAGCTCCCGTTTGCAAACATATCGACCGACATGGGGTCCAAAGTCCAGAAATTTCCCTTTCCGGGAACGCCGGGCTCCCGGGGGATCTTAACGAAGCAGTCGTTCAAAGACAGGTTGTGTCGAATTGAGTTGTGCCAAGCGGGGAACTTGTTTCGATAGTAGGCAAAGTTCTGGCTGATGAAGTCACAGATCTGACTGAGGGTGAGTCTCTTCTTGGGGCTCTGGAGGATCGCCATGGTGATGAGAGCAATGTAAGAGTAAGGGGGCTTCACTGGAGAAGTAGAGATGCCATAGAGTCGGGCCATTACGTCGCTCTGGTCCTCCCGTGCTGAGAGATCCACGTCTTCCTGTTCACCACTAATCCGCTCACCCAAGTCGATGTGCACGTGCTCAGTAGATTTGCCCTCCAAAGTCATGGTCCTCGCTGTGAGCAGGTCCAAAAAGGCTGAAGACAAAGCACAAGTCTTCGTTTTGCTTTGCTGACTAAATCTTGGACTTTTAACATCCTCTGCCTCCTCCTCCTCCTCCTAACCTAAACAGGACCACCTCTTTCAAACATCCTCTGAGGAGTCCAATCATAATGAGGTTCAACACAAAAAAATGGATTTTTAAAAAAATTACGAAAAAAGCCTTCAATATTTTCATTATACCGAGAGTATTTAAATGGTGTATTTCCTGATTTTTGTTTTTTTTAAATCAACTGCAGAATCCTAATTCAGCATAAATAATTAGCTGCACTTGAGTAATATATTGATTCAAATACAATGCATACATTCAATATAAAATCATCTGTATATATATATATATATATATATATATATATATATATATATATATATATATATATATATATATATATATGTATAATTTGTACAAATGACAACTATTGGCTAATCAATGAGTTGTGGAGTTTTGCTATTCACAGGCTGATTCTGCCTGTACAGAATAATAATACCATCTGTTATTGGTTTGTGGGGAGGGGGATATGGAGGCGTTTATTTGCCTCGGTATTTGTGCCGTAACTGTTGTTTGCATATGATGTTAGAAATGAGCACAGCGGGTGAGACTTGTGGCTAATGATGCTTGATTTGGAAAATCAAACCTTGATTTTAACAGGCCCCTTTTTATGCGCTTGGCTCATTCAGCTCATTTCCTTTGGCGCTCGGTGGTGGATGTTTTGGCAAAGTCAAGAGAGGAAAGACTCTTTAACTGTTTGGAATTAGAGAAAGACGTCATGTGTTTTATAAAACAATTGTTTGTACAGTATCCCGTCCGTCCATGCGAGGCCACCCACTGCGGAGAGCGCTCCACACTGCATGTGGGCTCACGGAACAAAGACGTGTCTAACGCACGCCGCTTTCCTCCCGTTAGTTAGTTTGTAGTTTTTTGTATAAAATGGATCATCCTTCTTCTTACACGAGTGTAATTAATAGACCTAAAATGAGTCATCTGTGCTCAAATGAGGCCACTCAAATTGATCTAGACCAACAACACATGTTCACACAAAAAAACTTTTATATCCTCACAAACATGCAAGCCAAGAAAACCAAAACACCCAAAACCACAATCAAGCCCAATAAATAAAAAATTAAACACCCCAAGGCACACATTGACAAAAATAAAAAGAACATCAATTACTGAGCGCAACAAAACGCGTCACTTTTAACACAGCACACAATATGTCCGTCACACTTTAAGATTGACACTCTGCATTCCTTTTCCCCCCCAAAGCAGGCAAAGACCCGTTCAAACGTGTATTTAGATATTTTTGGACTGAACAGCAACAAACATTTCAACTTTTTATAGTGTTTCTATAACATCTTCCTTCGGCAAATATATTAAATTTAAGAGGCATTTAAAACTTTTGCCACCAGTGTTTGTTGACTGATGCGACTTTGAGTGATCATGGATTTAGCAGTCGAGCAACTTTGACATCGTGAAGGTCAAAAAGGATAGTGAGACACTTAACCATGAACGCTCAAATGCAGATTTCTCTTGCTTGGTGAATTTAAGAGGTGTGTGTTCAAGAGTTTGCATAGTTCGGTGTGGAGGGGAGAGGGGGGTTGGTCGTACTTCTCCTCCTAGGTGGTATGTTTGCGATGAGCAGAAGTAAGCTTCACACGATTTCCACACTTGAGGCACGTCGAGCTGGAGTTGCTTGTTTTTTTCGGGACATGCCAGCAATAAACACAGCGTTCCCTGTACTTCTTGAACCTTTTTTTTTTTTTTTATAAAAGAAAAGTTAGAATGTTTGGTGGTAAAAAAATAAATAAAACCACACACACAACGCGCCATAAACACAAGTGCAAAATGGAGGTTTAAAAAATTAAAAGCTCAGCAACATTGAAAATGTAACTGTGTGTGAATATTGAGAATGTAATACCTTATGCCACACGCGTTACAAAGAGGTGTCCCATCTTCTGCATCTCTCCACATCGGGGTCTTTCTGGTGAGGCACGATGCACAAATCTTGCACCCTAGTGGCAGGCAACATACATTAATTAGTACTTTAATTAATTAGTAATTAGATATCAGGCATACCGTTTGACCTATTTTGTATTGAATTAAGCAGGCCTAACAATTACGTTTAGGAGTAAATTAAAACATCATTACTTTAATATTTTGTTGTTTTTTTACAATTGTGTGGTCTGTGCGATTATTCTCACGTAGAATGTTTAAGCAAAGACTTTAATTTTATAGATTGTATGCATTCTTCTGTAATATAAGACACTACAACTCAATGTTCTGAATTTTTTTTTACTGTTGAAAGAGAGCGAGGTGAAAGCCTGTTTGCAAATAAGATTTGTGTAGCAGCGCCTCCCAGTGGGCAAAATATAGCATAAAATGATTTTCTGAATGAACAGAATAAAAATTCTGATAAACCAAATCTGCTCATAATAGTCCATAAATATCCACGTTAACTTTGACAGGATTGTTAAAACTATTTTGTGTGGTTTAGACATTTCTTTTTATTTTACAGGTTCTTTTAAAGACTGGAGCACACTATTGTAAAAATTCTAGACTGGCTTGACAACAGTGCAGGTACTTGAGGCAGTGGGTTCGCTTTCGCCATCCGAGTTGCTCGGCGTCCGAGTCCTCCTCTGTTTGCGCGAGCTCCTGCGGAGCTTCTTGCTGAGGTGGAAAGAGAGGACCCAAAACAAGACCAATTAGAGATCAACCATATATTATTTTATTAGGTGAGTCCTCACCTGTACTTGCATGTTACGCAGAGCCGACAATGTTCCCCGCCGTCATTCATCTTTGCGTGCATCCGAAACATCACTCCCTGGAAATGCGGGTCATGGATGTCGCCACTGCGGCTGGGATTGGGTTGCTTTCTAGCTCTTTTGGTTCTCCGCAAGTGCTGAGTAGCTGGTGTTTCATTTACCTCCTTTGACCTCAAGTGTGAGGTCACTGTGCTGGTGGGAGAGTGCTGCGGTTTCTTCTCAATTGATTTGGATGACATCATGCCGTCAGCTGGTTTGACGGGCGAATGACGGCCCAACATCAGGTTTGCATTGTGGTCGAGAACTGGACAAAATCGCTTCACGCTGTCGGAACTCTTTGGACTAGTCGGGCTTGTACCAGATGACAAAGTACTTTTTAAAACACATGCATGGCCATGTTCAGCGGAAGAGGTGCCATCACTCCCTTCCAACATGTCAACATTCAACTCTGGCTGTGTTTTAGATTGCTGAGAAGATGCCAGAGCTTCTTCCTCCGCCGCGTCTTTGTCAGCCATCTGTGGTGGTTCACGACAAGTCGAGTCTTTAGAGGAAAAGCCGTTTTTTTGCTCATTTCCTACTGGCACGACACAAGTGGAGACCCCTGCAACGGTTCCAGTTCCTGATTTGCATGCAGAAGGGACATCGTACACAATGGGAAATAGTCTTGAGTCTGCCTTGTCTTCTCCGTGATCCAGGAGCCTCTTACAATGTAGATTGATCAGATTCAACGTTCTCCAAGAGCCTCCAGGTGGGCTCTCCATTGCAATTTCCACCTTGCCGCTCACCACACTGTCTTCGTGTTCATAAGAGTTGTTGGAGGTTGATCTGGTGCCCATTAACCCGCTTTGTAAGGAGGTCTCAAGTTTAGAAACCTCCTGGAAAAGGTAGCCGAGTGAAGATTCGGAGGAATCTTGTTCCACCACCTTGTGAAAGATGGCCAACTCTGACCTTTGACCTTTGTTCATATCTGCATGATGACAAACCATTTTTGAGATAAGAGGAACACACCAAGACGTCCCCTGAGAGAGGTTATGGAAATCCACCAAATGAACTCTATTCAAATTGATGAATTCTCATTCCAACATGCATTGAGTTTCAAAACAAGAATTACAGTTGCCACATTTCATTCTCTTGTTGACTTGAAGTAAATTTCCAAGATTTAATTTCATGATTTGAAATTATTTCTCTCAACATGTTCTTTGTTTCAAACTTTTTCAGTATCAAACAATGCTGTCAAAAAAAATCGATGAGCGTCTTAACATTTTGTTGAGTCCCGCACGCTATTAGTCAAAACTGTTCGAACTGTAAAACATTATGAAAAGGGGGGGGGGGTGACAGTACGTTTTACATTGCGTACAATTTACAAGTCACCCAAAAATATTTATGTAGGGTAATTATTTAGTTGTTAATAATTGCATTTATCGTGCACTAATCGCAAATTCGATGTGACAATATTTATTGACAAGACTGCGCGCAAGCGGCGGCACAGAACAGTCGAGTATTCTTTCGCCATTGTTGCGGCCACTTTGAGTCGGAATATTGTCAGGGGGTTTAAAAACAATTATGGGGCAAATAAAAAACATTGTTGTCGCTTACCTTAAATTAAAAGATTTGACGGATTTTGCACACGGATATGGCCCCTTTTTGCCATTTCGTCAGAAGAGCAAGTTTAGCGCAGCTGACGCTCCTCAAATTTGATTGTTGCAGCTGGACATGTTCGCGCGATTCTTCACAAAAACTATTCGACACAAAACAATAAAGTTATTTCAAAGTCAATTTTATTTGTTGACGGATTAAAACCACAGGCTTTACCCTCTTAAATTAATGGACTAAGAATCCCATTTCATATTATAATCAGTATTTCGTTCAGGGTTGTTTTTTTGGGGGGGGAAAATATATAGTGGAGTGTTAATAAATTCATTTTTGGGCATTGCTTTAACATACTGGTATTAAAGTCAGTTCTCGAGGGCGTGTATATCTTTTGCATATTTTCGATGGCTGCAGCATCCAATACACGTGATTAAAACAATTATTCCAGGAGACCGATAATAATACTAATAATTTTAAATCTGATATGTTTGAGGAGGGAGCTATCTAAAATATGCAAAGTTTCGGCCCTCAAGGGCTAAACATCAAAAGATGAAGTTAAACTGAATTGCACTTTTCCCAGAGAGGACTAGTAATGACTCTGGGTAACATTTGCTTACTACTACTACTACAATCACAAATTTAATGTAGCTTAAAAATTCAGAGCACTTTAGCTTTCATCATAGACTGGTCGAAAAAAAGTGCACGCAATACAGCTTTAAAATAGTACTTTATTGCACAATTTTAAATACTTAATATACCATATGTTTATGACTTAAATGTGTGCGTATAAGTTGGACAAGTACAGTAGCGCGTTACAAATAAAACAAGAGGTTAACTTGGCAGACTCCTTCATTGGCATTTGGCAGCATGTTGCAATTTTGGTTCAGAAATGCTGAGAACAATTCCCTCAAGGTAAACCCATTTTTCGAGACATTTGAAATGTTTATCAGGATTTCATAGCAGTATTTCCCACAAATGCGAAAGAAATGCATGATAGTGTATGAGTAGTCATAATAAAGATTGTCTCAGCGAAATTATGAGAATTTTACGGCGACACTGAGAGCTGTATGTCGTATGAAGGAGTATAAGTGGAAAAAATTACTGATGAGAATTAAGATGAGCAAGAACATTTGCAATTAAATAATGTATTTATAAATGTAATTAAATAAATAAAAAAGTCAGAATAGTTACAATTTGACATGGCAAAAAAAAAAAATTCTAGAATAAAGTCATTATGTACTGAGAGAACACTACGTAAAATAGTGGAATAATCAATATTTTGGAAGATTAAGACGACCGTCAACATGTTCAGTCTAATGTGATTGTGGAAACCTTTTGTTGATTTTGATCAAACATTTATCTGTGGGGTGATTTTGAGAAATATTTGAAGATGTTACCTAAATAATCATTTGCTACAAATTAATTTAAAAAAATGTTGTGTGCATCACTTTAGTCTCACAGTTATTTTCCAATTTTTACATTTTATTCTCCTCAGTGTGGCCCTAAAACTCCTCTGTGAAAGTGACCTTTTTGTGACAAACTTAAACGTAGATTCTGTTTGTGGTCGTTAACAAAGAACACTTTGTGAAATTGTGAACTGTCTCAATGCGAAAGACATTCCACGTGAATAACAAGATGTTAAATGCTCCATTTTCAAAATAACCATTTGAGTTCTGCCCAAGTCCACAGGCCCACCTCAGTAAACTGTTATTTGGTCAGTCAAGATCTTCGGGGCGGTTGCAAGGGACTTCCCAAGCCCTAAATCTCTTTCAAAGTAACCCGCTCCCGTCCTAGCACGCCCTCATTTTCTGGGTTGGCCCCTCTCAATCCCGCCTTCATCTTCAGTGCCTTTTCTCAATGAGGTTTGGGAACATGTCCGTCCACGTAGAAATTCCTTGTGACTTTAGGTAAAGCCAACTCCATCCCCTCTAACTCTGGGGTAAGAATAATCTGGCACCCGAGCCGGGAGTTCTCCTGAAGCATGGGCGCCATGTCCAGCATGTCATCCTCCCTAAAACGTGAGTGTATTAGCGTTCACTTGATCTCAAACGTTTGCTAGCACTGAATCAAACATTCTAAAAAGCACACCTTACCTCTCATCTGGTTCAGGCAGTTTGTCTAAATGGTCACTGGTTACATACACGTGGCATGTTGAACAGGCCAATGATGCCTCACATGCCCCTGAATGGGAAATATATCTTATGCATATCGCTATTAAGTACACTTGCACAATTTCATTTGAGACAATCTAGAAGTTATATGCAAAATATAGCACTTACAAAGCTTTTTATAAGGTCGTCGTTCAACTATGGTATGTTCATTATACTGGTTGGACTTAGTTGAATGGATTTACAAAAGTAAATGAACATCTAGAATTCCCAAACTGTTAAAAGGAAAGTAATTTGCAATGTGACAGTTGAAACACCCACCTTCTAGTTCAATTCCATTCTTGTGAGCTAAGTACAAAATATTGTCTCCCACTTTGGCTCGAACTGGGATCCTCTTGCCCGACCGGTCTACATAGACCACATTGACTCTGAAAGACAGTAAGCACAGTTCAAGGAAAATCTGCAACCCAAGTCAGGATGTGTCTTTAACCTTATTTAGGCCACATTTCTTTTGAATCAATCATTTGTTTTCTTCAGCCTGATTTGACAATGCATTTATTGAAGTGAAGCAAAAGAAACACAACGTCGACATTGAATGTGACAAGTCATTGAAACGCCAGAGATGGAGAAAAAAAAAAACAGAAACTATTTCGTTCCGTTTGAGTTATTACGTTAGTTTATGATAACCACAAAAACCTAGCCTATATATATGATTGGCAGACTTACACATTGTCCTGGGTCTCTTCTTCAGCGCTAGCGTCCTCGTTGTGGTGCGAACCTTAAGAGAGAAAAGGCCAGTAAGTAAAATACGTCATGAGAATAGTTTACTTGTTGCACAAGATTTCATAACGCCATGCAAGTGAGGTTACACAAACATTACTCAGGGTAACGCTCGACTAAGAACTGACATATCCCAAAAATTATTAACATTTCGTCCTGAGCATTTGCTAATAAGACATTAAATCATCATCATACTTTCGTAGCCATAAAGGGAGAGACGTCAAATTTGCAAACAATCTCGAACTAGCGAGGTGAAGCACTCACCTGTATTCGTTTGCATGTATCGGTTGATGGTACGAAAGGCGTCCACGGAGTCTTTCTTCTGTAAATGAGTAGTGCATGTCTTTATCCTGTAAAAAGGACATGTACTACAGTCTGGGATAACTCGCGAAAGTCTGAAAGTCATCCCCATGCTGGTGCGGACTGCGGCGGAGGTAGCCATGATAGTGTTATGATCACGTGCTCAGTGTCGTCCAATAGGAAAAGAGTGGTGTCATTATATTGTTTTGACGACAGAGGCCGCTGTCACTTTACGTTGGTTTTCTGACATCCGGGGATTTCATTGGCCAAAGCTTGAATAAAAGGCTGAGAAAACGTAAAAAAAATTGGTTCTTATGGTTATGACGTAAATAGAAACGAATTTACGTATTGAATTATGACTGAGAAATTAAGTCATTCAAACCTACAAAATATGTTATGTTCAACGAAAATAGATGCAAAAAGTTCATCCTGCTCATTTTCAGCCAATATTATTTTACAAACCCAATAAATAGACATGGCTCCAATCCATGCTGCAGTTGTCTACTCGTTGGACTGATGTGCATATTTAAAAATAACACAAGCAGTGCATCGCTGCATCGTTCCATTTAATGAACATACAAATAATTCCCACTCAAGTCAAAATGTGCGGTCTTGTGTTTCTTTAGTTGATATTCACTTAAAATGAATCAAGATGCCCTCTGTAAAGAAAATGAAAAACTATTACTTGACTTTTGAGTAAAACACACGATACTGTTGACATTTCCACGTGATTTATACCCTTGTAAGAATGATGAGCCATCCTTGCTGGGATTGCACTATCATTTTTCTTTCTTTTCTTATCGTTCTTTTTTTAAACCTATATGAAGACTTACACAAGTTGGTTTTGAGACATATACTTACCTTCCATGGGTGCAGCTTCCTCCCATGTGGAAAGCTAGACGATGTTAATTGGGCCCTAGCGTGTTGACTTTTAAATTTAATAGCAAGGAGAACACACTGGAATATAAATCGTCACACTTTATGTGCACCTGCACATGGTGAATGTCCTGGGACAGTTTACCTTTCTGTGAATTGAAAGCATCTGTGTTTCACTGGAAGTCCCGTCTTTCTTGCAGGTGCATGTGTTTGGTGTGGTGGGTGGAGGTCATAACACAATAAAAGTCGATCCTCGCTGTTCCTTTACAATTTATAGGGGAACCTCCAAAGTCAAACATAGTTGACTTCAAAACAAACTTGAAATATGGAATACTGTCACACATATTACAGTACATTGACTTCATTGTTTTTTTTTCTGCTAATTCAGTCAAATTTGATCATCTCCCTCCACAATAATGCAGTGTAGCATTTGTGAATCATACAGTACATAATACGACATGTAAAAAGAGTGCGTGTAGTTTACATCTACCCGTATTTATGTTCTAAAAATGAGCATCAAACATCTGTTGTGGCATCTTCTTTATCCTCACTGAGGTGAAGACATATTGACCAATTTTTGTTCTTTCACAAAATTTTGATTGAACACCAACACTGGGCCACTTTGGGGGACTGTTCCACTGGATTCTTCTCACTAATTAGAAAACTGTAACACACACATGGCCACATACAAGACTGTGTTCCTGTGGTCTCCTTCAGCATGAAAGACATGCAGCTTGATGAACAATGTGTGGATGGACAAGGTCAAGATAAAGCGATCTGTTGAATGTCCCCCCTGAGAACACAACTGTGTATATCAGCTTGTGTTTCTAGTGACGGATGAAGTAGATTTTCCAGTCATCCTTTCAGTTCCATCAATCAAACCCATCAAAGCTGTTGTTAGGCCTCATTGACTAATAAATTCAAAATAACTGTTGGATTCGTGACACTTGATTTTCTTCTCATTACCTTATGTATGCTAATGAATAATACTTTATTCTAAATGTAGTAAATTCATAATAGTGTGAGACAAGAAAGACGCTAAAACCTTTGAGAAGTCTAAATTATTGCTGCAAACCTTTTTAAATGATGATTGATGATAAGCGTGTTGCATACGGTAATCGTTTATAGTATGTTTTTTTTCCTCCTATTTAACACTCGCCTTACTTTAAGTACATTATCAGGTGTGATCATCTATCACACACATTGCTTGAATGACAGCGACTATTTAATTCATCTCATTCACTTTTACATCTCCTTTGGGCCCAATCTGTCTCGAGCTCAATGGAACTCAGATGGAAAATGTTAAAGAAAAGCAGCCATGAGCAGGAAGCGCAGAGCCAAGGGTATTTTCAAAGAACTAGGGATATCGTTTTTAGACCTCCCCTTTGGACTTTTTAGCAACTTTTTAAGAGGAGCTATTAAAAGTTGATGACTCACATATCTGATCGGAAGGAAATTCAATAAAAGTTTGTTCCTCAGCAGACAAATGAGAAACTTTCGGTCAGTGTGACTAACCAAAGCATCATGGGAGCAGGGTGAAACAACAAAACACAACCCGAGTTGTGATGCTTGTGTCACTTTCGCTATTGTGTGTCAACCCAGCCTTTTTCTTCCCAGGGTTGTTTGTAATTAATGACCCTTTTCTCCCCACGCACATACGTACAAGCGGTTTGTTTATCTTGAGAGCTGATGTGGCGTCTCTATCGTCTTGCCTTTGACAGACAGCGTTGACTGCTTACTGTTGACCTTTTTAGTGGAGGCAAAGCTGCAAAGGTTAAAGCCTGTAGGTCACAGAGGTGCAGCATCAACGTACACAGGAAGTCATAAATCATTTTGGGTGGGGTTTTTTTTTGTACAGTATTTCCATTGGTTTCATAGTTTTGCAATATTACACAAATGTTTGATGTTGCAGTCAATATTTGTGTGGAATTGCATTGAAGTCATAATTCAAATGAGAAATTCTGCCACCTACTGGACAATTTAAATTAAAGCATTAGAGCGCATGCGCGAGGTAGTTGATTGGCAGGTGTGTTGATTAGAAGTGAAAGTTTGGTGAGAAACGTCAAGTGCGCCCATAGTTTGCTTGATATATGACAATAGTTGGTTTTGATTAAAAATATGTTCATATTTACAAACTTGTGCATGCACCAAACATGCACGACTCATAATTACAAATTGCATAAATGCACACAATCACAAAACAAGGAAAGAAAGTGGCACGGAAACCAAAGTCATCAAAAAAGTAAGTCAAGTAAATCTTTTATGTCTATTTGCAAATGTTCTTTGATTTCAATATGGATCTTGTCAACTTTAAAAATGTAGAAAGCAAATTAAGGCAACACAGTATATTTTGTTTAGGAATAATTTTCCACTTTGAAATAAAAGTAAAGATTTCATGAAAAATACATTGATGAGCTTTTGGAGTGGACACTAGATTGCCAATATGCTCAAAGGAAACTCTATAAGACACAATCTGAGAAACTAAAGCCAATTCAGGTACTATTGAGAGTAAATGTGTGGCTCTTGGCACCTTTCTATAATTTTTGGACAACTATGAGAATATGACAGCTGGTTTTTATAGTGGTATTTGTTTTGTTGGAAATATTTGAATATTGAATTTCCTACACTGTGTGAATGATCCGTTGCCATGTCCACCGCTTACTGAGGCTTTCAAATTGTCCATAGATAACAAACTTCCTGGCAGGTCTTTCCACTCAGCAACTATCTTGGCAACACATCTGGGCAGGTCTTTTAACACAACACAAGACTTGGGGTTTTTTTTTTTTCTCCTGAATTTCTGCATATTTAAAAGTCAAGGGTCATTAAATAAAATGGGTTCTAAAATCTATATCCACTTTGGTAACTTTATCGCAACATAAGACATGAAATGTTTTTGTGTGCAAGCGTTCGTCCAGAGTGCCGTGCTGAGGCACAGTTCATTAATCTCACTTAAATACTTGTCCGGCATTTGCTTACATAATACATTTACATGAAAGTATGAGCTGGATGCAATCATGTGGCTGAGACTTTTTTTTTTTTTTTGTGGTTTAACTTCAATTAACGTGTTTATTCGGTTCAGTAACCACCTTACAGACCCCGCCTTCCCCCAAATCCATCTGGGCAAGAAATGGCCTGCAAAAAAAAAAGTCACACATTGACCAGTGAGATAAAACTACTTTAATTCAGGCTAATTGAATCAATGTTGAAAAAAAAAAGTGCTTGATGAGTAAACTTGAAAACCCAACAACACTCTCCCACCTGCCAACCCTAATGCAGATGTTCCACTGCTTATGTTTCCATTCAAGATTTCTTAAGAGCAGTTTATCCCTTTTTTAAATGCAGTTTGGCACCGTCTGTCAGTCACATGTGGTTTTTGGTTTGGGGTGGGGTGGGGGGGGTGACATGAATCTGCGAGGCGGGCTTTCCTGACATGTCACGTCAGAATGATTGAGAGATTTACTAGGTTGCGGGTCACTTGCTCTCTGGATGCAGGTAAAGAGCACGAGTCAGATAACCTAATGCTCACCAACCCATAATTGAGTACGGTACGCCCCGCCCCACAGACACACTACATATATGCAATAACTGACAAACTGTATTTTGTACTTCACATGACAGTAATTCCATGTATGGTATATAAACTCCGACATGTTTGATTTTTTTCAGCCTTTTCACATCTTATCTTGTTGCTACAAAAATGACGTGTGGCTCGTTTCTACGTGTCCTGGCGCACTCCATCCTTGTCCAAAAAAAAAAAAAAAAAACATTGGACCAACTCACCCCCGTTGCTCTGTTTTGTGACCAAAACACATCACAGGCGTTTTTTTGTTTTAGGCAGTCTAAACAGTTTTATCAGTGCTGCTGGCAGACTGAGGAGATATGAGGCAGGAACTGGAGTATGGCTAGTTTACAGATTTATAAAATGATGCAAAACCAATGGAAAATTGAGGTGTACGAGACGTGTGAATATTCATGCGCTATGTCGCTAACGTTCCAGGAGGATTTACTCTTGTAATTGTATGTTTTTGCTGCAGTGTCATTTTACTATATTCCGGAAATTCCACATGCAAGTATAAACTCGGGGTGCAGAGCACACACAGACGTCAAGTTTGGATTTATTTATTGTCTGGAGTGGTTTGACAAGTCACAATCAAAAGTTATGCAATCTGTCCGCGGATCATACCCAAGCCACATGTCACATTCCAGATGGGATCCATTTTCAAGGTTAAGTCTCTCTATCGATCCTCCATCTTTGCATTACAAAAAAAAAAAAGAAAAATGTTACAGATCTATAAGTTATTACATTTATTTTTAGGGTGTACTAAACCAATAATCATTTCAAGATGGAGATGATGGCTAAAAGGCAATCATTTAATTTTTCAGTCAGACAGAAGCTGCAAACAGATTTCAATGGAAATCCACTTGCATGAGCTTTTACAATGTTGATTCAGATTGATCACAAATAAATTATGCATTTTTGTGTGTGTGTTTGGTAGGTTAGTTTTAGGTCATAAAAAAAATCTACATTTGTGTGAACTGTAGGCATGTCTGAAGCTTTTTTTTTTTTTTTTTTTTTTTATAATTTCCATGTTTGTGATTTTTATCTCCCGTCTAGCCAGTGTTGTTGTTTGGTTTGCAGCACAGGGTTTTATCTTTCTCCAGTCTTGTTGATAAGACAAAGAAAAGATATGAAATGTTTTGGCCTCGTCTGCGATGTTTCTATGACCGTAATAGACACACCTTTAGAGCAGTGCTATGTGTCCTTAAGGAGAGCGTGTAGAATTTTTTTATTAATTTCATTAATAAGCACTTGATTGAAAACAAGTGTACACTTGGTAAATGAGACCCTACTGTGGACACTTGACAGGTTTGTGCAGCTCCATTTACACAGGAAGCACTTTGATAACGGTTTTTAGAGAAAAAAAAAAAAGTCCACTATCCCTCCAAAATAAGAAAAAAATATTATCAGTTGAAAATGTATCATATATCTGGCCTACATCTTTCAGCTCAACTTGTAACTGCATCCTTGAATTTATCTTTTAGCACTGGCATATGTGACCACATGGACACACATGTGCTAGACCAGGCGGATGGAGATAAAGACTCGACAAGGTGGCAGTTAAACGGTCGGTCCTGCTGTACCTGCGAGCGGCACTTCACTCCAGGATGGTGTCTATGCCCTGGCCATCACTGGAGCTGTGAGTTATTACTACTTTGGGGTTTCCTGTTGGCACAGACACACATGCTTGCAGGTACATACAGTCCATATAAAGTTATGACTGGTTTTTGAGATATAAAAATCAAAATAGGCAGTTCGGAAGGTGAATGAATCAATTGCCGCTATGATGAGATTTTTCAAAATGGATTTATTTGCCTCATATTACTAAAAACTCAAAGCAGAAATGTCTTTAAACCAAAATCTTTGCGTTCGACTTAATGTGTCTATACTGCGCCATATTTAGCCTCTCTTCAGAATGTCAAACCAGACAGTTGTCCACGTGAGGTGTTGTGAACTGGTGTGTCACGCTTTTTATGTCTGTCGCTGTTGTGTTACTCATACGAGATGTGAACACCCACAGCGCACGCATCCCAACGAGTCGTAAACACACACTGACAGACTACACTCTGCCATACAAATGCATATGCGTGTATTTTTTTTATTTATGTGGACATATTCAAATTAATATGGCTTTGGCTCTATCCTTAGTTTATAAAACGTACAGGTGTCTTTCTAAACTTGACAAGCACCTCCAGCAGAAAGGAAATAACTATGATTATCGAGTCTTTATAGAGTTACCTCAACGCTCGTCTACAATACAACACCTGGGCACATGACTTCATATTGCCCCAAATAGGGGCACGTTGTGCACGTGTCCAAACAAGCAGTCAGACATTTGGCTTCAGTTGATTAACAGTCATTCGTCTAAAGTAAAGCTTAAAAAACAAAAACTAATTGTGGGACACTGTCATGCTTACGTGTTCAAATCATTAATCATTTGTCTCAAGATTAAAAGAAAATAAATAAAACAAATACCCAATCCATTCTGGGACGCAGTTGTACATCCCATAAAGTAAAAAAATAAAAAATACTTATACAGATATCTCGTTGAAAATGAATTTTAACATTCTGTATTTTCTTACTTCATGTATGCTAATAATGACAAATCTTCCCCAAGGCTTTCAAGTGGTGTAAATGTGATATTGTTTCACACACGAGCAAACACTGTAGTTTCTCCTGGAGTACAGTGAATCATGTTTCCTGACTTTTTGCCACTTTGGACTTCCATCCTGACCCTTTCCTGATTTGCAAATGTTAAATGTAACATACTACTGTGTAGTGGTGGTGACAGCCTGTCAATCAAACCCATCCGGGTGCGAATTAAGTTTCTAAGAGCTATGTTGAGGAGTATGTTTTCATAAAGTCTGGCTGTAAAGTAACTCTAATTGACAAATGAGACACCCTGAAGACCTCCAAAAAATAAAATATCAAATGTTTATTTTTTTCTTCTCCATGTACATTTCAAGTAACCCAGATTGTTGATCTTTCAGTATCACACATGTTGGCTTCTTCCGTAAGTTTAATTAAATAAGCACTAGGTCAGTGTGTTGCCACACACACAGAAAAGTGAAATTGAAAAACCAAAACCAGTTGTGCTCTCAGCAGGTTCCTTCTGTGTGTTTGTGCAACAGCACCAACAAAGAGTGAGAAATTCCTCCTCTTAATGATTCATAGCCAACCGCAGAAACATTGTCTTGCTCTCTCCAACTCCAATTCCCAGCGACTGTGATTCACGTCTGAGAGGCACTGGAAAACCCCGTAAACATCCAACGTTCACACAACTTCATCCAGCGAGTCTAACTGCTTGTTCCGTCCATAACTTCAAAAGCATCATCCATCGCCGTTATCAACAAAGACCCCCCCCCCCTCCCACACACACACACACACACACACACACGGAGTGGTCATAAATGTTCCCTTTCAACAGTATGTTTGTTCCTTATCTGTCACGCAAAGCTTCTTTCATGAACTATCTGGTCATCTGTAAGGCACAAGAACTTTCTCGACCATTCATGTTGAGTCATGACATGTAAGGAAATAGTTGTGGCATTGTTGTGGTATGGCGAGCCTTTGTGTTTAAGTAAGTTCAATGTGTGTGCGAGGTAAACTGGACTTTGACCATTCCTATAAACTACACTCGCTTCTAGAACTGGGTCAGGGTCTGACTATGGGTACAGCTCTGCTGGGGTCCATCAATTTGGGCTTCCCATATTTAACCTTCCTTTGCTAACCTTCAGCAATCACTGTGGCAAAGCTTTTTTGCTTATACAAATGTGAAAACTGGTTCCTGACAAAGGAAGTGAGGGGGAAGAAAGCTGGGCGAGCCAAAAGAGTGGGCCTCAACGAACGCCTCGCGAGCACTCTCCAACCCCAAAACCACAAAGAAAGATCTCCTAGGAGAAAGCCAGAGAAGCACGGTGGAAGGCTTTTTCCTTAAATTATGCTGGATGAAGGCAATATTTAATGAACAGAGGTCTTGCGTCATTGTGGTGGCCAGTAATGGCTTCGGTTGTCTTGGAGGAGAACCAAACACTAGATTTTGTTTACACCGAATAGCGTGACTCGCTAACTATGCTAGCTTACCGCAATCACAATCTATGACGACATTCGAGATTGACTTGGTGGGTTCTTCAATTTTTTTTCCTTCACTTTTTAACAAACATACTCACTCACAGCCTACCACATATAGCCAACTCTTGCTGTTTTCAGGGTTGAAGAGAAAATGGCAAAAATGTAAAAATATTAGCCAAGTCTAAATTGTTAACATATTTGTAATTTGACCCATGTACATAAAATGTAATTTTTTTTTATAATATTAAATTTCTACAATCTTGTGCAAAGAACATTTTAGAACATTTTGGCTGTAATTGACCTCTGGGGCAAAAACTTTGAACCACAGGAATGTTGTTCGTCAAGGGTGGCTAACAGGGCAAACAACAGCAGTAATTCAGTTTGATGAACCAGCGAGGTGTCAGAAGTCCTTTTAACGCTGTCAGTGAAAAGACGCAGTGGCGTGTAACTAAGGCTAACAAGAATGAGCGGAATCTTCCTCTTTGTCACTCGTGTCACCGGTAAAAGGTTCATTCGAACATACCTCACGCTTGTCTGCTTTGTTGGTGTGTTACTCTTAACGTGAACCCCGTGACATATTACTTAACACGTTTGGATTATTTGAGAGTACTGTTTTATGTAAACCGAGTATCCTGTAACACCATTACGATGTCGTTCCGCTCGCTTAATTTCAGATGCTGTCAAAGGTCGTTAATGACCGGCGTCACTCATCACTAACGCGCTGCTTTCACAATGAGGAGGAAGTGAAAAGAAAGAAACACTCGCGGGAGTTGAAGTTGGGAAGCGCTGTCTGCACTGTTACGTTATGTCATGTCAAGAATATTTTAGAGTGCCAAAGAAGTTTTGTTTGGTGTTCCGTAAGGTACAATTTACACTCATTTTACTTTTGGGTACACAAACAGTCCATTCGCCTCTAAAAACACAATAACACTGATTTTTAAAGACTCCAAAATCCCATTTAAAGTTTCTCTCGGCCACTTTAAGACTTTCGTTGCTCCGTGCATTCGCCGACTTTGGTTTACTGTGTTTACTTTCCAGCTGGAAAAAGAGTCTTAGTCTGATTGGCCAATTATTCAGATCAAAGTGTGTGCTGGAACATAAAATGGCATGGGACACAAAACAGGTGACAGCAAAATGGTCTACTGCCTTTCGGTTTCTCTTATGCGATCTAAATGTTTGCGTAAGGCATCTCGTTCATTTCTCGTGTACTGTAAGCAAGCGGACACACCAGATGACTTCATGGTTATATACAAAAATGTTCAGTATTACTTAAGTGATTTAGTACTTAAGCTGTCATGCAGCAACCACTTTGTTAGAATAAACCTCTGAATTCATTGTTGCGTTGATTCCTTATGGGGCACTTGGCCACAGAGATCAGAGCCATCTTTAGGAATACCACAGGAGAACATCACCAGCTTTAACCAAGCCCAGATGACATGATAGTTCTTAAGAAACCACATTGCCTGACATAGGAGAAACCTCGCCATTGGCAGTCGATAGAACAATCTTAATGTCGGATGAGAAATACTTATTTGACATTTTTAGGGCCTTTCTGGGACTGAAGAGTGACTTTCCATTGACTCAAAATGGTGGTTATGGTATTAATTTTCCCACTTGCATTCAGAATGCAAAGTAAAACTACACAAATATTGATAAAGTTAAGGGTCAGCTCTTGATATGGGTCGTAATATCCATTTATGGTCATGAGTTTAGTAAATATTTATATCATCAGTCCATGTAAAAAAAAAAAATCGGAAATAAACTGAAGCTACACAGTTGGCTGATACAGTAAGATAAAAGTTTTGTTTGTTAAAGTTTTGGGTACGACATTAAGAAAATGTGCTTGGAAACGGTGCAAAAATCTGACAAGCTTGAAGCGGAAAGCAACTCTGCACCAATGACAGAAGCTTTTTCTCTCTGGAGAGCACAGCTGCTTTGACAAACTGTCTAAGGAGCAATTTGTATTGGGAGTCAAATTTTGCTGCACCAATAATGGAAATATTCACATTTGCCAACACAGATTAATTCATCTGAGACAAACACATGTCCAGTCTTCAACAGTTACAAGCTCTTTACATCCGTCCGTTTCAAATGTGATGTATGACCCAACACATAACTTCATCAACAAAGTGTTTCCGTTTGGAAACGCTCTGAAGAACATTACCCTTGAGGATTTGGCAACGAACAAGTGTCTGATTAGATCACATGCGAAAAGACTTCCTCTCCAGGTCTTTGAAAGCACCAGAGAAGACACTCGTACTCCTCCCGAGACACAAAACACATCTCCTCGGACATTTCCACGGCCACGCCACACATCTGGAGCCGGTCAATCCGCCACCGGCTCCTAATGGAACATGTGAATGTGTTCTGAGAAGCGGCTTAAACAGCTGCTATTAGCTCACTTACACGGCTTTGGCAGGAGAGCACCAACGTGCCAACACTTCACGCATTCTGAATTCATCGTGTAAATTGACGTAAATGGGGCTACTACAGGGACGAGGCACCAAAACAACTTGGTCACATGCAAAAAGTTGACCGTAACTTCACTCTAGGAGAGTACCAAAGTATTTTTTTTTTGAGGGAGGGCGGCTATGTGAAGAATGAAAGCAAACTCTCAGCATTAGAGCAAAAGGTCAAAGCTTAACAGATACCTCGCTTCCTGGGAATATTACTTCTGTGGCCCGAGGCAGAAAGCAAGCTCAACTTATGCAAATAGACATACTTGTAAGTGGGCCAAAGGTAAGAAAAAAAAAAAAAAAAAGCCTTGGCAGTTTCCTGTTGGAACATGAAGGGTCAACCTTGGTGAATACAAACCTTTTTCATATGGGAAAATCGCATGTTCCAATTACGGGGAAGCAGTATCAATAAGCAACTCCAATGAATACACAATCATGGACTGGATAAAATCAGGATGTTATTTTCTTAATTAGACTTTCATATCCTGTTGAGATGACGCTTGGAGCAAGGACCATATGGTTGAATTTTTATTTTTTACGACATTGCACTGAAACATTTGAAACTTAGTTGCCGAGACAGGGAATACTTTTATCCAAAAACCTTCTGTATTTTCCTTGACTTTTCAAAATGGCAACCCAATGTAGGATTTGGGCATAAAGAGGACCATTTGGGGAAAGTATGGGTGAGGAAAAGTGTGACCGTATCCTAAAATATTATTTGTACTTCTCGTTCAAGATAAATGAGATGCAAGTCTCATATTTCCTTTCATCGTCTTTGCGGTTGAAGCTCCTGAAGTCTCTTTTTGTGTGTTCTCTGTTGATGTTGGCCCTGTTATCCAACTATCATCAACAAAAAGAAAATGTTGGCCTACCAGAAGAAGAATACTTGGCTGGTTGTAAAAAAGTGAAACAAAAACTATTCTCAAGGTTGTCGACCTGAATGCTGTAGCACCGTTTGAACATGGTTTGTTTACAAAACACGGTATTTGTGTAATTGATCGTGTAGTCATGATTAACTCCACTTCACTGACTGCCATTAAATTCATTCATACATGAGAATTTTGCTGTTCAGCTTCTTGTTAGAGAACTGTAAGTTGCTACTGCAAAAAAATACTGAAACACGATTTTTTAAAAATGTTCTTAGTGTTTCAGTATTTTTTAAAAATACATAATAAAAATACGTATTTTTTGTGTGAATTTGTTTAGTTTTTTAGTGGGTAATACATTTAATGTGTGACTGAAGAAAAAAAAATCATTCAAAAAACAATCTAGGTTTTTTTTACATGACTATAGCGCTGTCAAAAAAATAAAACCACAATCCTGATGAGGAACACTTCATTTGTCAAACACTTCCCGCTCGATTCCCTCCGCACTCCTTGAAAGCAGCTCGGCCCCCTCAGCTGATAAGCATCGACAAGACGTACATACCCAACCAGCTGCGAAAGCCGTCTTCAACCTTCTGATTTATCGCCGCGCCTCACGCTCCTCAACCTTCTTACCGTGAATATCTTTCCAAGGCCATTAAACACATTGTTCCCAAAGATGCACCATCTCTCTTTTCACACAATTTCATGCTCTCCTGTCCAAAAAGCGGCAGCAGATGTGCAAGAGCAGATGTTTCGTGTCTCAAGTCCACGAGGGGAGTCAAAGGCGAGAGACGGGATTTACAGAGTGAGGACAGTCGGGAGAAAGGAAGGAAAAAAAGATGAGATGAAAGTGTGATGAACTTTATCTCTGCCCTCTTAACATCTTTGAGGAGGGAGTTAGTCCTCTTTAGGAAATGCTTCAGCAGACATCAAGGCATATATTTGAGATGAAAACCATTTAATGACTTAAATATATGCAACTAGAACAAATTGAACTCTTCAGAGTAAAAACATCCGAAATGTATCTTGAGGCTCTGGGAACTTTTTCCTCAGTCAGGTGAGATCTTTGGTAACATTTTCTAAAGTGGCCCCTGATCTTTATTACCTCTACGAAAGTAATCATGTTTTTGGTCTTTTGTATGGCTCAGATTTATTATGGGCACGATTGCGCAATCAAGGCTTTTTCCAATACTTTGTGGTTAAACCAATCAATATCTGATTAATGCCGGGAGGGATCCAAGACTGTTTTTTTAATGAGCACATTTGTATTTATTTTTTCATTTGTTTTATTTCAAAAGCATTGAGTTGTGTTCATTAGTGTGTAAATTTTCACTTTTTGCATTAGGACTTTTTGCCTCCGTGTAAAAGACCTTTTATTTTTTTTGACCTCGATGAACTCAAGCAGTGCCATTCCAATTAGAATCCTTTTTTGTGTGCTGATTTAATTTGTGGTCTGTTTATGGATTCCTTTTGGCAGAAAAGTGTAGCATTTCTTTGACACCATTAGCCCCCATAGCCACAATGGTTGTTTTTTTAAAATGCTACTATGCTAACTAGGGATGTATAATAAACAGTATTCAACTATTATGTCTCGATGGAGGTCCACTGAGCTCTTCTGTGTGCAGCTGTCTCCTTTTTTCCCTCCGTTTTCTTCTCCTTGTCCGACAACTTTCCCCCCAATGTCCCTCCAAATTGCTTCTGGCAAGGCCTCCTTTTAGAGAGGGGAAAGGTCCTGGATGACATGTCCCAGTGGGATAGTCAGGGGGACATCAGGAAGCTTGTGAAAGCCACTGCCAATGGCTCGTTTCAGCCTCTCCATCACATGTAAAAATTCCTCTGTCGCAGTCTGTTGGCCTTCACATTGGCTACAGTGTTAGCAAACAGTTCAATAGCCGAGGGCCTTTAGAGGTTATGCCCATTAGATGGCCCATCGGGACACATTTGGCAGTAATTCACAGCTCGGTCACTCATATAATTGAGCTTCCGTAAACAGGGAAATCTGAAAGATGAAATAGGCCTTCTTGTAGAATGGGATCCGTAAAACAACATGGAGCAAAAATTCATAACCTTGCAATGTACGTAGCGGGATTGCAAAACAATACAATAGAGGTAAACGTAAGTAGCACAGATGCGTTCCAGAACCACCCGCAAAATGTGTGCTGTAGAGAGAAATTACAAAAAAAAAATGTGGTTATGGCTGGTGTGAGCTGTGGCCAACAGCAGCAGCTTGGTGAGCAAGTGGTTGAAAAAAATATACTCAAATGAAGTCGATCAATGAACGACAGTGTAGCGGCGAAGTTTGTACCTTTGTACCAACATTGCTTATTTCGGGATCCTTCACTCTGTGGTTTCCAGAAACTTATGTCAGACCAGGCAAAGTGTTTGTGGGAAATGACGTGTAATCTCATCAGCGTCGGTATGTTTTGTTAACCCCGGCAAGCCTCCGGGCATCAACTTGCTTGATTGGAGGCGTCTCGACATCTGAGTTCCGACGACATCTTCGCTCGCAGCTGCATTTTACCGCTGGAAAAAAAAAAAAAGAACAACTGTGAGATTTATTGGTTAGGACAGATAAGTCCAAGTAATGTGAACTCTCTGGCAGTTGTGGATCGCAGTAAATTACAAAGCGTATGATCAGAGCTGAAAGATCCCATTAGGGCAATAATTTTATTCATGTAACAAAAGGTGTACATTTTAGAAAAAAATATCAACATTAAGTTCCTGTTATGTTGCATGGCACAGAATAGAGTCTAAACAAGTTCTCTGGGAACTTTGTTGGAGATTTCTCTGGAGGTCTGAGGTTATTTCTGATCTCCCAAAAAAAAAATGCTGATGAAGTGAATGCCGGAAAATTGAGAAGTCAAGTACGCCTATGGAGGAATGTGTGTGTTGCATGTGTCAACATGTAAAAATGTTCCGCTAATATCATCACTGTCAATGGAATCACTCAGTGGGAGTGTGTGTGTTGATGTGCAAATTAAAATTCCCTTTGGAATGTATACAATACAGCGAAGGTAAAAAAACAGCTGGTTTGTATTGGCATGTCCTTTTACTTAATGCCGCACAGATAAACTGGACCCAGCTGCTGGAGTGTACGTTCCTGATCTGATATTGCGATGATTGCAAGAATACCATTTGGGATATAAAAATGCAGTGGCGGACACGGATGCAAAACTGAGAAGAACATAAAGTTTATGAATGCAAAAGTCCCATTGACTTTAATTGTTAGCAGAGGCACAGCATTGCTAAGATTGTTCAAAAGATACGAGGCCCTATTTTCATACCTAATGCAAGTTTAGCGCAAAACTTAGGCTTTGTGGTCTGGATAAAAATAATAAATGGGCATTATAATGAAAAATAAATCAAACATTCTTGCACTCGGTAGTTAATCACATGTTTATGTATTTATAGGTTGTCCCTATAATAAACTTGAAAAGAAGAGCAGCCGTAATCATTTACGCTGCAGAGACAAACAGATCAGATGGCAGACAAGCAAATGCGCTAACACGGCTCAGATGTACGCCACATGCTAGTCTGCTTGACCCCGCAATGCTTTAATGCCTCCAGGAAATGTGTGTGTGTGTGGGGGGCGCTGCTTTTGTGTATGTGCATGTGTGTGTGTGTGTAAGGACGTCCACTTAACAATTACGCAGAGGAAATCTGCTTGTCAGCAACTTGACTGTCTTCTCGGCGTATATATCCAAGATGGCCTTCCAAGGCTAGATTTTCTAGGAATTATTGTTTATTTTTTCTCTTTTAATGATTACTTTTGCTCACATAAAAGTAGATAAAAGCGGCTTAGTCATTCTTTTATAATACAGCAGAAAATGCAAATTGTTTTAAATCGTGCCAACTGCTGGTTTGGTGTGCTATTTACAGTAGCGGTGTGAGTTTCTTTTCCAGGTCGGTGTGAATGAGGATTGTTTTTTGGCAATGTTGACGTCTGTGCATAACTTTTATTCTAAAACGCAACAAAAAAACTTTACTCTTTACTAGGTCGTCATGGAAACTCACGGACAAGAATGTTGAAAAGTCTCAAACGAAACTGAGAGCCAGTGAATGTTAGGTTAGCGTACAATTTAAAATGCACAGTATTAAAATTATATTTTTTTTGAGTGGAGGTTAAAAAAGGACAAAGGTAAAACTACAATAGTAAGGAATGGGAACGAAAAAAAAAAGCCATTTGGCTCACGCTTTCTTCGTGGCCTTATCCTCACTCGCACCTTATCGTCGGCTTGACTTTGCAAATCATTCTGGAATGCTGAGCGGAGATCTGGCATTCATTTACATTCTTACTGCCTTTTTTTTTCTTTAGGAACAGAGATGGAATTTCAAGTGGCCACAAAGAAGAAAAAAAAAAAGCACGGTAGGGTGAGGCGGGGGTTTGGATCGGACGTTCCCACAGGGACTACTATGGCTGCCTTGTGGTTAAAATATCTTTTGTGTGTCCATCTCCTCTGATTACCCTCAGGCATCCAGTGAGTTCCATACAGGCATGTTTTGTCTCTTTGTGCATGTTTGTAAAAATATGTAAGTCTGATTGGACATATTGTTGAAAATTCTTTTGTAACCTTTTTGGGTAGTTCCAATCATCACTGACTGGAAAAACATTCACATGATCCTTAACATTTGCTATGACGAATGAATGTACACATGTTTTGTGACTCCCGGTCGTGATGATGTCATGCGTCATTACGCCACAATGTATAACTGAAGAGGCAAAATTGTGCTGACACTGTACTTTTTAAGTCACGCATTGTTGCAGTTTTTTCTTGGTACTAATGTTATCCTGAAATATGTTTTTAAAAGCAAACCTGCACGGGTTTACATTCATGTTCATTCATAAATATATTTTCACAAAATCCACAAACAAAATATATAATTTATTTATTCAAGCTTCAAAACGTAATACATAACATCTATTCAAATACAATTTAGAGGATTAATTTATAAATATGGGCTCATTTTTGCACACCATCATATTTACAGGTACAAAAAAATATTATAAGAATGTATGTTCTAAATGCCCAAAAAATTCTTCACCAAGATTATTCTGGAATGTGCACCCCCCCCCCCCCCCTCAAAAAATATATCTTCAATATAATGTTACAGGCTAACCTCCAGTTTGATTTCCTTATAATCCACAAAATTCACATTCAGTATGTTCCCATGGAAAGTTCCCCATCATAAATATTTTCCAATGCCAGTGAACACCATTCTGTTGCACATTATTTAGTTTCAAAACAAACACAACATTGCGAGCCACAATTTTGTTTTCCCATTGTTTCCAGTCAAAGCAGGCACTTGCTTTCTGGCGAAAAAAAAAAATTACGAAATCAGCTCAGTTATAGTTTTGAAATGTGTTTTAATAGTCTGGCATTATGTGTTGATGGTGGCATGGTAGGAATGAATTCATCATTCCAAGGCTGAAAGAATCTGGTGTCAGTATCACACCCTCCAACCATTTCATGTGAAATCTGGATCTAGTTAGGCCCCTTGTCCGTCAGCGGTGGATGAACACATCCAGACTTCATGCATACACACACACACACACACACACACACACACACACACACACACACACACACACACACACACACACACACACACACACACACACACAGGCACACCCCATCAAGCCACCCATGATTGAAATTCAGCCAAGCCAAGAGACCACATCACCAATAGCGTGTTGGCTGACCTGAACCACAGTCTCCAGCAGCGAATGGAAACCTCAGCGAGCCGATCAAATGTCTTCTGTCTGGACTCTGTGAAATAACACACAAAAGCCAGATGTGGGTGGGGCACATCCACATAAAGGGCAACGGGTGCTTTTTTTATTTTTTATTTTATGAAAGGTGTGATTGGCTGTTATCAGCCTAATTGCAGCAATCACGGGTCATTTCCTGTGAGAAAAGAATCTTAATTGAGATGAGATGATGAGTCATTGCTCCTTTATCGCCGCAGGGTCCCGACAGATAGCTTCAATCCCTTTCCCCACATCCTCCCACAGCTTTCTGTTTCAGATCCACTCAAAGCCACCAGCCGTGCAAAATAAGAAGCCATTGCAAGGAAAAATTCTCATGTATGAGTATTTGAATTGAATCTCCGTTAATATGTTAAAAATTAGGAGAATATTTCAAATTGACAGTACAAACATAAATTATCAGATTATGCTTACCGGCTTTATCGGAAAATGGGCAAAAAGATTTATCATAGTTTTTCCAAAGGCAGAAGTTTTCCTTCCATTCAACATAGAATAATAAATCTAATATTATGGAGGACTATGAAAATATTAAGTGTTGAAAGAGTGAATTTTTAGGACTTGGACAATTTTAAATCAAACAAGAAGAATTCCTAAAAAGATTAAAGATAGTTATCAATTAATTTGCTAATTGGTTTGTTGTAGATTCATCGTTGTTATAAATATAGTCGCTATACCAAATTATTTGTTATTTACCTTCCATTATCTTTCCCTTATTTACCACATAATATGAATGATCACATTGAGAGATCGTTCGGTGAAGCCCAGTTGAGTTGGCGATCCATTTTTGCTGGCTCGACAATCAAGAAAGCAGAGATTTTGCTGACTAAGGCATTTTTTTTAAGTTTATTTTATTTTAATCAGTTCATGCGTGCTGTTTTCTTGACCTTTAATTGATATGCAATGTATCGCATGGGCCATTTCTTTTTGACTTCTAGAGAAGAACCACATTGCCAACCTGAACTGAAATTGTGGTATTTTGCAAAACATTCATTCAACATCCATTTTCTATACTGTTTATCCAAATCGGGGTTACGGCTAAACTGGAACGGAACGAAAGGCAGCCTCGGCACCTGAACTGGCTGCCAGTCAATTGGAACGAACTTTTGCATTCGCATTTACACCATCACTCAGTGGAACCACACGGGGCCAATTTTCAAACGTGTGTATTTTCAGACTGATTCATCATTCAGCCACGGCGTAATCCAATAGTGGAAAGTTCACACTGTGGAAATGTGACGAAAATGTGTGTGACAGCTGGGAGGAAAAATGGACCAAAAGACGAAGCCGGTGCAAGTGCAAACGGTGAGGAATGTTTTCTTATCATCACAGACGTTAGTGTGGGCTGACGTGTCGTATCGGTCGCTTTGGACAGACAATTGAGTGGTGATAGATTACAGGGGGGTGGGTGGGAAGAGTGTGATAAACTGGGAGAGATTATTTTAGTTATGAGCACTGGCGGAGCTAGAATTTTTCTTTCCCCCCCCCCGTGGGGTGGTTCAAAAATACCTAGCTGTCTGCAAAACATTTTTTTTTTTAACAAAGTTGGTGAAGATTCAATATATGTTCCCTTTTGGGGGTGGAGTGGTGAAAATTCCAGAAAAAAATCCATCTACTTAATTCACACTATAGAAAATGGATGGCGTGTTAGTGCCATAACAGCTACAAACAGTGTCCAACAATATATTCTTCGGTTTATACTTCCTGTCAGCGTAAAAGCCCCATGTCCAATTTCTTTTGTCTGTACGATATATTTTTGCTTCTTCAGGCATGTCTGACAAATAACAGACAAAGACTGCGACATATCCGGTCTTTCCTCAGTAGGTGGTCTTCATATACCTTCTCCTCACCGCACACTCGGATGAATATCGTGGAAAAGCTTGCATACATAAGCTAGTATAACATAAGTGCCTTGGTGGAATCACTTACAGTGATGTAGAGTGAAAATATACACTCGTAGCTCCATAAACGGTTCGTGTTGCTAGTCCGTCAAGGTCAAGATTATTTCCACACCCAGTATTAGCTTGTGACTAAGTGAACGTGTGTGTGGTCAAAAATAAGAACACGAGTGCTATTAAAAGGTAGAGCAGGAAACGACAAATATGAGGTTTAATAAAGAGGGGAGGACAAAAAAAGTTGAGTACTGGCCGTGATGCTAGCAATAATTCATTTTTGGAACTGCTGCTGTGATGACACTCACTAATACCCAAATGTTATACACCAAAAATCATGTTGAGCAATACTGCCCCCGGTGGTGATGCACGGGCAACTCTTAAATATGCCAAACGTTTTTCGTTAGGAAAAAAAACCAAAAAAAATCCGCTTTGATTTTGCTTCATTCGTCATAACAAGAACACCTCACTTAGCAAAAGTAATGCGATGAAAGAGGGCAACACGTCCTTCCTGTCCTGTTCCCGTCTGTTGGACTACTCCTACTGGTGCGTCAGACGGTCTTCTATGTATTTGAGGCTTTGATATGAGACCTTTGCATGCCCCAACAGGATATTACTCTCTAATGACCTCCTGACAGGCATCGCGCACCATATCGTGCAGACAGCAATGAGTGTTGGAAGACATTTAACATTACAAAAACATCAACTGGACCTGGAGGAAGTTCTGCCCAGAAACCTCAAATCCTTCACTGCCCTTTGAAGCGCAAGCCTGCCAATACAGCTCATAAAATGTGGAGCTCCACTGACATTTTGCACAAAATGTCTTCCAAAAGAATCAACAAGAGCATTTACGAAAAGACAAGTCATTTTTTTTCCTCTCTCTATCATAGATCTTAAGTTTATATTTGTCGAGGCTAGCTGTCCCAATACTTTTGCATACTCTCAACTAACTCCAATGCAGAAGCCTGCTGGTTTTTCCATTAGTTTTATTTCAACCAAAGTCATTGAAGTCTTTCCAATATTCGTTACAAGCCTCCTGACTTTTTCACGCCTCGTCTGGCCGCCGAGTAGCTGTTCTGCCTGTTGATTGGTGAACTCAAATATGAGACCCGCTCATCGACACTATCAAACGCTTAAAAGGGCGACACTTGACCCCATCAGATAGACACTGACACACGTGAGAGTAAAATTAGATGCAATGACAAACGATAAAAGAACAAATACTGGAAAGGCTATCGCTATTGTTTACAGTCTTAGCGGTTTATTGGCAGGAATCTTCTGTTTGATTAGTTCGTCTCAAGGAGGAGCAGCCGGATAAAGGGCAGGATTTGCCACTGTCAAAACACAGAGGGTGGGAAAGGAGTTCATCTTTTCTACAAGTGTGCATGTTCTCAGAATACGTAGATAATGTACCACAAAAGGTTTCTTTGGAACCAGCTAATAAAAGCTTCCTTTGTTTTTATCTTGGTAAACATTCCAACAAGCCCTGCAGGGGACAAATCCACAAGCGAGTACGGTGAAGCATGTTAGGGCATGATGAAATCCTGCAGAGAGTCTGGGAAAAGGGGTCGCTTTCAACAACATGGGGGTCACGCTCATGTGTACGGAGGACTTTTTAGCGCTGATAATGGTGGCAGGGATGAATTTAACTTGGACAGTGGACATTTGCTTTTTGTCCATGTTTGCATTGGAAGTGCTTCCAAGCAATTCCCTTACCGAAAAAGGTTTACGACAAAGAAAAGAACTTACAGTTGTGCACCAAGGGTTCGAATCTTGGCTCGAGCCTGGGCTTGCATGAACTGAAGACTGTAAATCAGGGGTGTCAAACTCTGGCCCGCGGGCCAAATATGGCACACAGTGTAATTATATTTGGCCCGCAAAGATATTTGTTAGTGTTAATGCTAGTTTGGTAGCATGTCAATCTGATGATTGACTAGCAAACCAGTGTGTGGCAACTTAACGAGAACTTTGACACACAAATTGAGCTGCTGCGTCGAAGAAATCTTGGCCATCAAGTGAAAGAGAGAGAGAGAGAGCGAGAGAAAGCGAGAAAAAGAGAGAGCGAGAGAAAGAGAGAGTGAGAGAGCAAGAAAAAGAGAGAGTGAGAGAAAGAGAGAGAGAAAGAGAGAGAGAAAGCGAGAGAGAGCGAGAGAGAGCGAGAGAGAGAGAGAAAGAGAGAGAGAAAGAGAGAGAAAAAGAGAGCGAAAGAGAGAGAGCGAAAGAGAGAGAGAGAAAGAGAGAGAGAAAGAGAGAGAGAAAGAGAGAGAGAAAATTTGGGCTAGACCAGCCCCTTCAGCTGTTGCATGTTTGAATTTAGGTCTCAGTTCCAGTCAGTCACACAGCAAACTTGTCAGTTGGACTGACTCACTGGAAGGGTGCTCATGTTTGGAATCTATACCTCTGAAAAGCATCTGAAAGTGACACTTTTCAAGGTAATGTTCATTCAAGGTTACTTTTCTTATTTACAGCTTGGTAAATATTGAACTTAATTTATTTCTACTTATAGACAGATTATTACAGAAATAGTATTACAGTAAATGTCATTTAAAAAAAAAAACAATTACTGGAATTTCTTTTTATTGCCCGAAAATGTATACAGGATTTAGTTTATATATTTTTTATTATGCAACAGCATGCAACAGAACACACCACATAAACATTGGTAATAATATAAAGGAAAGATTCAAAGTCTCCTTTCACCAAATTATCAAAGATAACATGACATGAAGGCGAAAATAACCTCACAAAGAAACCTATGGAATGCAAGTCGAATTACCACTGATTGACTTTAATTTCATCGCTTATAACAATTTAACCACAAATTCATGATAATAGCTTACGTATGTGCTTCATCACTGATGGGTCAAACACACCTCATCGCTACACTAAAAGTTGGATCCCGTTGTATCTGCATTCCTTCAAATCAAATGCACATGTCGGAAACAATGTAGCTGACATGTTCTTTAAGTGACACTGAGACGAGAGACTATTTAGTTGACATCAATGTTTTGACAGTAATGAGTGAGTTTCCCAAACTTACCTGAGGCTCATTTTAGTTTCGAACACACCAGACAAAAATGTCTCAAAAATTGTAATTGTTCACATTGTCACTATAAGTCAATTGTGAAGGTAAGTCAACACATTATTTGTAATAAATAAATCATTTCTGGTTTAATTAAATGAAAGTGGATTATTTCCTATCATTATTGTTTTATTTTTTTCACGACATTATGCTTTACTCTATGCCAGGGCAAGATTGTTAAATAACATGACATCAGCATGTTTTGCACCATATTTGGAGAATTTTTGTAACAATATTTCAGCATTTCTCACAATCAATTTTTGAAAATATGTTTTGCTTTGCAGTGACCTGGACAAAACAGAGCTCAATAGCCCCCTCTTGTGGTAATCCTGAAAACCTCTTGGATTTGGAGGGGGAAAAAAAAGATATGAACATCATTTCATCCCCTTGTGTGTTGAAGAACCTTTTTCCATAATGCTAGCCAAAATCCTGTCAACTAAAATGACTTTATAGCTGCTCATCTTAAGCAAAAGCGTCAGAAACTATGGAGGCCTCGAGTCCCGCCCACACTGGGACTTCCCCAACCGTGTCTGCCTTGCAACCATCCTCTACTCCCATCTCCTCTTATGGCTATCTTCAGTTCTTCTGGCATTACCAGGACAAGTCTGTCATTCTAGAACATTACAACTACACGGGCAAGCTGCAGGGCCACCGTTACCGTGACGGCCTTCAACCCGAGGGCATCGCCTTCCTGGTGGTATGTCTGCTCATCGTGCTGGAGAACGCCGTGGTTCTTCTGGCTATCTGGAGAAACAAGAAGTTCCACTTACCCATGTATTACCTCCTGGGTAACTTGACTCTGTCGGACCTCCTGGCCGGGATTACCTACATGGCCAACATCGTCATGTCCGGGCCGAAGACTTTGCAGCTGACGCCGCTGCTGTGGTTCCTCAG
The DNA here is from genome assembly GCF_054491065.1 of Syngnathus leptorhynchus. Classification (NCBI taxonomy): domain Eukaryota; kingdom Metazoa; phylum Chordata; class Actinopteri; order Syngnathiformes; family Syngnathidae; genus Syngnathus; species Syngnathus leptorhynchus. The sequence goes on along the minus strand of NC_141199.1, from coordinate 13,538,354 downwards.
GGAGGGAGGAGTTTTCATCACGCTGGCTGCTTCTGTCATCAGTCTGCTGGCCATCGCCATTGAACGTCATGTAACCATGGTGACCATGAGGCCGTACCACGGAGCGAAGCGGGGGCGGATGGTAGCGCTGATATGTGCGAGTTGGGCCCTAGCGACCTTTTTGGGCGTCCTGCCTATTCTGGGATGGAACTGCATCCACAGACTGGACCAATGTTCCACCGTGCTTCCTCTTTACTCCAAGAGCTACATCCTTTTCTGCGTGTCAGTCTTTAGTGCAATTCTCCTCGCCATCGTGGTGCTGTACGCTCGAGTTTTCCGCATCGTCCGCACCAACACGCAACGCCAGCGGTTAGGTTTGTCGAGCAGTATGAGAAAGGGCCTGGCCAGGAAGTCGCAAAAATACATCGCCCTCCTCAAGACGGTCACCATCGTGTTAGGTGTCTTCATCGCTTGCTGGCTTCCGCTCTTCCTCCTCCTCCTCCTGGATTTCTTCTGCCCAACAGGCAGTTCCCGACTCCTCTACAAGGCCGACTACTTTCTGGGGGTGGCGATGGTCAACTCGCTCCTCAACCCCATCATCTACACCTTAACCAGTAAGGACATGAGGAGAGCCATTTTGAGGCTGCTCTGTCGGCCGTGTCTCATGACCAGGGACGGCCAAGTGAAGAAGATTGGCATGCCCTTCCTGGAGTGCAGCTTCAGTAAGACTGAAGTGCCCTCCCAGAAGCTGGAGCCGGGGATGGAGACAACAATCTCCTCCGGGAACGTGGTCACCAACCCGTCTCCTATCAAGACACTCTATCCGAAACTCTTCAAGCCTTAAAGACTTGCCGACTTGGCTCGCACTTAACAGAAGACATGTAGCACGCCTTTTTGAGGACATGCATGGAACGGCTCTCCCACTGTACTGATGTTTGAGGTACTATGTTGGTAGCGTGATGGCCTTGGTCTCCTCTTGGATAAAAGTGGTTCTCCTCACTATGAATCCATAAGCTGAGAAGAAGACTGTGTAATGAAAAATGATGACGATGGGCTCGAACCAAAAAAAAAATAAAAAAAAATGGAAGCATCCAACACACAAAGCTAGTGAATCTAAAAATATTCCTGATGAAGATGACGCATCGCTGGTTGACTTGTTGACAACCATGACATGTATTTAGATGCTGAGAAAACAAGGCCACTCAAATGTGAACAAGGCAACTCTTGTCAACTAATTTGCACTGAGATATCATTAAAATTGAGAAATTGGCTTGCACTCCTGTGGTTCTGTGGTTTGAATCCAAGCCTTGGAGAAGTCTTTGATGAAACCAATGTAAATATTACATTCAGACTTTCTTTTGTAGGGCTCCCTTCAAACGCTTAGTGTGGTTTCTCATTAAATTAACACAGATGCACACGATGATGTATTTCGGTAAACACATGGATTTCGCTGGATCGAAGGCCCGAGGTGTGATGTATAGTTTACGTAATAGATGATATGCTGGACTGTGGTAGGAAAATGAACAACACATCCAATTAAACCACAGAAAAGCTTCAATGCATCGTGTGCGAGTGAGATGCAGAGACATTTTTTTGAAATGACATCAAATGTCATCGGGTTTCCGGTGGAAAGTATTTTGGTTTTAAACGTCAGCCCTGTCCCGTCTGCGAGGCTCAGCCACAAAAGCACAACGATGGTTTTGGATACACTGACAGAAACCAACATGTCGTTTGTATTATCTCATGTTTGGCATTACGCTTTTTTGTAAAAAAGTTTTTTTTGTTGTCTTCTACCAGGTCCTTCATTGACAAATGTTGTTTTTTGTACTGTAATTCATCTTGTGAAAGTTTTTCTTTGAAAACATTCGGTAATTGTTGTATAGTAAATTATATGCATTTTGTACTGGTGTCTGTTATTGTTTTGTTTTTTTAAATAAATGACTGAAAATGTTTCTGGAGTTGAGTTTATTTGGACTCTATCTTAAATTGTGCATGATGCCTTTTTGGAGAACCACAAGAAGCACGACAGGAAGTGAGCCCCCTCGCCCACATCTGGTAAGGGCATTGACCTATATTTGGTGTATATTATACATATACCATTTGCACATATGGTTCCCTTTTTCCTCTTCATCTACCAAAATTCAAGGTTAACAGTCCTTCGCCACACGGAAACAAATGTGTTTTATCACATAGACGGAACAGTTATGGCCCACAGACCCATGTGATACAATCTACATTATCCATACAATAGGTCCAAATGTGAATGTGACAAATCCAGCGTGGAGTTCAGCCATTCTTACCTAATGTCAGCTGGGATCTGCTCCAGCACACTCATAATCCTAATAAGGGCAAGTGCTGTCGAAAATAGATGGATAAAGTCTGCCGTCTGTTTTAAAGTTCATTTTTTTGTATCTATTCGTGATATCACCACCTTCCAAATGACAGACTTTAAATGAGCCCACAAGTTGTTGTTTTTTTTGTATTTGTTACACGTTCCAGATGCTGGAGGTGTCTACTGATGAGAGCCATCCTTTAACAAACTCCTTACTTCTCTTCTTCATGAATTCATGCAACAAACTGATAGAGGTCATCAAGTAATATTTAGCAAAAACTTATAAGCTCTCTGGAGCAATTATTAAGCATTATAACCAGATATGTCAGAACAGGCCTAGAATAATATTTGTTTGAAATATGTCTGCAAGGACCCGTTTAGGGAACTGAGATCAATGGGGTGGAACCAAAGACAGACTTGGACAGTCAACCGAATGAACTCAAGACTTGACAAGTTGTAGCATTGCTTTTCTTCGCTTCATATTACGTTTTGGAAGTTATGTGTTTAATCAGCAGTGAGTCCTGTCAAATAGGATAATGCAATGGTCTGGAAAGCTTAAAAATAGATTTGAAAGATAAAGTGTCAACCATGTCACTAAACGCGTGAAGTGATTGAAATCTCCCTATATGCATTTCCAGTGTTGACCTTTATTGCCATCTTGTGGTTGTAAGTAGAATAGACAGTTGCCGTATAACCTTTGGAAGTTTAGGGGCATTTATGCTTAAGGACCACCAGATTACTTGTAAAACTAAACAATCATTCATTACATGAAGTAACAAACAGCTGCACTGTAAATATTATCAGTCTAAACTGATTAAAATTACATCAAAACATCATTTATTTTTGCTGATTAACATTTTACCGTGCCACTGAATGTTTTTGAGGGGGCGTAATATTTGTTAAACTACGGTAAATTTCAACATTATTATAAATAAAAACCACGTTTATTTGATGAATCTGTCAATGCTGTCATGTTGTACATTCTCTTTCTTGAGTTTGACTCGCTGAGCTGGCAGTCGTCCAGTCCAACACTTTCACTAGGACACAATCCTTTCTCAATAAAAGCACTCATTGACTTGAGCCCATTGTGCTTCGTTACGTGTCAACCGAGGCCACGTCGGGACACTCTTATTGTGAAGGGGAGGGGAGGCCCTCGCACAATGCTTAGTCATGGTGAGTTACCGCTTCCCCCCCCCCCCCCCTCCCCTCCCTCCAACACCCTCCTCCCCCGCCTCCCTCCCCCTTCTTATGTGGCGCACAGTTTATCATGGAGGAACTCGACTGCGCGACGTGAGTATCTTTTTTTGTTGTTGACAGATTTAAGATCAAGTTCGACTTGTATGTGGATACGATCAAAAACGTGTTATTGTTTATACTATCACAACGCGTCTCGTTGAAGCCGATTTAGCGTGCTTGTTTTCGAAGCGGTTAAATGCCGCTAGCTACCGTCTGTTGTTATAATCTGAAGGTAGCTCGTTCACTTTGATTAGATTGAGCAGCAACCTCTTTTGTTGGAGTTGGATTCTTTTATAAGCCCCTTTATAGGTTTCCGTGAATGTAGTTTAATTTCGGTGCATCTTTATTTTTAGCGCTGGTGTTGATGAGTAAAAAACAAGCGCCAAATGCAGCGTGCAGACGTGGATGACGATTGGGTGATTTAAAAAATAAAGAAGACGCTATGAATGGTGTGTGTGTGTTGAGTACGCGGCAGTCCCGTTCTGTGTGAATTCATTATGTAAGATTGGACTTCTCTTGTGGGTCATGTTTTGGTACATCGAGTTCAGGATGAGTCACCGAGTAGGCTAAGTCGGTGCCAACATACCAGTGATCAAACGTACTCTAGTTTAGTGGCCTGTCCTCATTTGGCCATTTGCAGTCGGCACCAAGCACACTGGATGGAAAGAAGAAAGCTGCAGAAGCAATTGTGTAAACTGGACTGAGGGATAGAAAGTGGGAGTCTCAAACTGGAATGAACTTGTGGAGTAAACCAAATGTATTGGAAATAGAAGTTGATCTTCTGGTTCTGGGTCAAACCAGTTGTCATGATCACCACAAGTCGCTTAGTCGTTATGGTTTCCTTCAGAGGTTTGCAGAAATCATAAATGTATTGTTAAATTATCATTGCATAATTTGTTTTATTTTACAAATACTTGCACAGTGCATTGCTCCCACTTAAAAACAATGCTTGCCTTGTAATATCTTTTTTTTTTTTTTTTAATTGTGCAGATTTTCTGCCAAATTGAAAAGAGCAAATCCATTTAATCCCATAAAGTAGACACATTATATTTGCTTTAGCCGGCCGTAACAAATGATGTGGCCAGTTGGATCTGGCCCCCGGGCCTTGTGTTTCACACCTGTGCTTTTCTGTAAACGCTTTTTCACACTGCATTTAGCAGAGCGCAGTGTGTCGTTGATCATCTTATTTATTGTGTATCTGCTGCCATGGCGTGACAACAGAACGCCCAAGGTCTTGGAAAACATGCCAAAAATATAAGTAATAAACATAACAAATGCCGTGTCAGGTTGGTTGAAATTGCTAGAAGGAAGTGGAGCAATTTCAGTAGCAGAACTGTTAGCTTAAAAAAAAAATACAACACATGCTTTTGCTGCCCTTAAGTGAGGTCTTAAATGCTAAAATCTTAATATTTTATGAAGGGATCCCTCCTATTGTGCAGTGTTAGAATATCAATTGTGCTCAATGTTTATCTTTGCTTTTGAATTATCTGTCATTTAGGCAAATGATCCAATTAGATTGTGCAATAACATTCATAATAACAATAGGCAAGCCAGTAATTACCCCCACATGAAACTATTCCATTTTCTGCCTGACATATCAAGATGTTCGCCTCCAAGTTTCCTTTGAACAATGAACATTTTTTTTCATGTGTTCAGCTCACTTTAAGAAGTGTTAGCTGGTACCAGGAACTTGTTTTGAATGTAAAAAAAAAAAAGCCAAACTGCTCCGTGCCAAGCTGACGTGTACAGTGACTGTCAGTGTGCACTTACGAGTTAAGCAACGCACTACATTGAAGTGACAATGTAACTATTTGATTAAGACTGCATTTTGACCTTAGCCGTTTCGCCATTTGTCAAATACTGGAGCAGCTTTTCAATCAAGAGTTTTCTGATCGAAAGTGGAAATGCAGCAGGTAGGAGAACCATACCTGAGACAGTTTGGCTCCTGGGGGCAACCTCGGCGACAGTTGCCTGAATTAAAAAAAAAAAAAAAAAAAAGTATTATTATAATATCTTTTTTTGCAGTATTTTATTTATTGGCAGATTGAAGGCCAGTTGTGAACAAAAATAATTTGCCTCCCTCCACCAACTGCTAACCAAGTTTATAACATAATCTGTTATATGTAAATATAATTGTGGGATTTTACATTTATTATTCGGGGGTTTTTTCCACACAAGAAAAACTAAAAGACCGAGTCATGCTGAATGAGACTTTTTGTGAGTCACACCCAATCGTAAAACTTCAAAAGAATGCGTGAATTACGTGGCGCCGAAAGCTATTTTGACAAAATAAGACTATTTTAGTGGTCCGCTCTGAAAAATAAACAAACATGTATTTTTGCTTACCCCGTAAAATCCTGGTTTAGTTAATCAAGTATCCATGAAGTCACAACACAACTTTTAGAATGGATTGATTTCATAGCAATTAGGTTCTAACCAGGTAACATTTTACAACAACAAAAATCTAAAAACTATTTATTGTCCATAAATGACCATATTGTTTTTTTCATATTTGTGATTGAAGCCCAGCCCTCTTACATAAAATATTTCCATGTTACCACCTGGAACCATGTTACGTATTAGTTTCACTTTTGTATCTATTTCATGTCCTCGTTCCTGAAAAGGAACTGTACAAACTCGTTTAGTCGGAGTGCTTAGTTTCCATTCCCGTCTCATACGCGTCATTTTACACGAGAAGAAACCATCTCTGCAGTGTTGGAGATGTGTGGAGGAGGTTTAGAACTTGTGCTGTGCTGACTTGAAATGGGCGTCGTGACAAAGAAGGAAGTGTCACGTACACCAATGTGGACTCGGAATACATTTGTGCCGTGTCATGGGATACAACATACGAGCGTGTGTATTAACGTTTAGGCACAGAGATGTATTTTGACACCATTTTAAGCGGATTAGGTATCTGATGTCACTTTCTCCTCTCTCGTTACAGGTGTTAGTTGAGTTGGTGCAAATTCTGGAAGGATTCAAAAAAGGAAAACAAAACAAATTGCTGTGCCGGGGCTTCCGATTACAGAAGGACCACTAATTTATTCCGACGACTTTTTGGACACAAACTTTTTTTTTTTTTTTTTTTGCTGTGAAGAAAAGTGGTGAGTTTTTTTTCTCTTATATTTTCAGATTTTTTTTTTTCCTATGTTTTTCGGTGCGCCGGTTGAAAACATTCCAAGAAACCGGTTAAATGGGCTGTCAAGTAGGCCAAGAGTTTTATTTTGCAAGCACTGGACTACATTCTCTATTCCCATCCGAATTAAAGAACATGTTTGCAAAGATGTTTTGAAAGCCAAATTAGCGGTTCTCATTGAAGCTGTTGAATTTTGCTTTTTTTTTTTTTTTCCTGCCACGTTTTTTCTCCATAGTCAATGGAATTCTCAAGTTTGAGTACTGGTATGATGGGACGGAATAACATAGGAGTGCAAGTAATTACGAGGTCTCCAATGACTCCGCAATGAGTCACAAAGCTTGACACAGGTACTGAACTCGACAAAGGAGTCATTGTGTTTGCATTAATTTAACTCCCAAGTCAGCTAAAGCAGAGGAGCCCACCCAATTTTTCCCCACACTTGCCCAGTGGTGCCATGATACCGCCAAACGTTTCTTGTGCGAGAGACTAAGGAGGAGGAGACGAAGGAAGGAAATGTCAGAGTGCTTGACAGAATGCAAAGCGCTGGTGACTCCGTCCACGCGCAACGGCCACCGCGTCTTCAGCTACACGCTCGAGAGCCACACGGCCGCCGCCTTCGCCATCATGAACGAGCTGCGTATGGAGCGCCAGCTCTGCGACGTGACTCTTCGCGTGCGCTACCAGGACCTGGAGGCTGTGGACTTTGTGGCTCACAAGGTGGTGCTGGCGTCCTCGTCCCCCGTCTTCAGGGCTATGTTCACCAACGGCCTGAAAGAGTGCGGCATGGAGCTGGTGTCCATCGAAGGCGTCCACCCCAAGGTGAGACAACCTGATTCTATTTGAATTTTTGATTTGACACGTGAGATGTTTGGGATGGTGAGGTTGATGATTCTTCTTCTTTTTTTTTTTTTTGCGTTATCTTCCTGCCATTTTTTTTTTTTTACTTTAATGCAAATTATCCATCAACTTGCCAAGCCTTTATCTCCACCATTTCCAACAATAGTTAACTTCTTTTTGCAATTGTGTGACAGCTAACAGTGTTAAAACTTTACTGCAAACAAGGCCTGTAGAGTTAATAAAGGTTTTATGGTGGCAACAGCTCAACTCTGTGGTTATCGCTGGTACAGTAGTCTGCGGTGACACGCATTGTGTAACCACGGTTAATCATTGAGATGCTCACACTTATGGGATTTGCCAATCCACATATTTTTTTTGGACTATTTTCAAACATTTTGATTGATCTCCAAACTGTATGGCTTTTGATATCAGAAACAAACCTGACTCCAAGATGCTCCTTGCTCCGCAGGTGATGAATCGACTGATAGAGTTTGCCTACACAGCCAGTATCTCTGTCGGAGAGAAGTGTGTGATCCACGTGATGAACGGTGCCGTCATGTACCAGATAGATAGCGTGGTCAAGGCCTGCTGTGACTTCCTGGTCCAGCAACTGGACCCCAGTAACGCCATCGGCATCGCCAGTTTCGCCGAGCAGATCGGTTGCACGGAGCTTCACCAAAAGGCTCGGGAATACATCTACATGAACTTCAGCCAGGTACTCTCAAGCCACGGATATTTGCACAGATATCAATTTGAATTTGATTGACCGCTAGCCCTGGAGAATTGACGTCTATAGCCGTCGATGGGAGTGAACGTGTTAATTGCTTGGCGGTAGTTCAAAGTTGCTGACCTTGTACTCTGGTCTTTTTCCAGGTGGCGACCCAGGAGGAGTTTTTTAACTTGTCTCACTGCCAGTTGGTGAATCTCATCAGCCGCGACGAGCTCAACGTGCGCTGCGAGTCCGAAGTCTTCCGGGCGTGCGAGGCCTGGGTGCGCTACGACCGAGAAAACCGGCGGCCGTACGTCCAGGCCTTACTCCACGCGGTCCGCTGCCATTCCCTCACCCCCAACTTCCTAAAAGCGCAGCTCCAGTCACTTGACTGGGACCCTCAGTGTAAAGACTACCTTGCACAAATCTTCCAGGACCTCACCTTGCACAAGCCCACCAAAGTCAATTCTTGCCGAACCCCCAAGGTGCCGCAGCTCATCTACACAGCCGGGGGCTACTTCCAGCAATCCCTCAGCTACCTGGAGGCGTTTAATCCCTGCACGGGGTCCTGGCTACGGCTCGCGGACCTGCAGGTACCTCGTAGCGGCCTGGCAGCTTGCGTCATCAGTGGGCTTTTCTACGCCGTGGGCGGGAGAAACAACGCCCCCGATGGCAACATGGACTCGAATTCGCTGGACTGCTACAACCCAATGAACAACTGCTGGCTGCCCTGTGCGCCTATGAGCGTGCCCAGAAATCGAATAGGAGTGGGAGTCATCGACTGTATGATATACGCCGTGGGTGGATCTCACGGGTGCATTCACCACAACAGCGTGGAAAGGTAAGTTGCCGGAGGAAATCTTGTGTAACGTGGCGACCAGAAGTCTCAAGTCTGCGCTTTCTCTGTAGGTATGACCCAGAAAAGGACCAGTGGCAGCTGGTCGCCCCCATGTTGACTCGGCGGATCGGGGTGGGCGTGGCCGTCATCAACAGGCTCCTTTACGCCGTGGGCGGTTTTGACGGGGCCGGTCGGCTCAGCTCGTGCGAGTGCTACAACCCGGAGAGGGACGAGTGGAAGACGGTGGCCTCGATGAACACCATGCGCTCTGGAGCCGGTGAGCACCGAGCACGAGGTCGGCTCTCTTTTTGAAAATGACTTGACCTGATCAAAATGTTTTCCTCCTTCCAGGTGTTTGCGCTCTGGGGAATCACCTCTTTGTGATGGGCGGTTACGATGGCACAAATCAACTGAACACAGTCGAGCGCTACAATGTGGAAACGGATACGTGGAGCTTTGCTGCCTCCATGAGGCACCGTCGGAGTGCTCTGGGAGTCAACGCTCTAAACGGACGCATCTACGTTTTGGGTGAGGACTGACTCCGAGTGAGGTGTTGTTTTTTTTTTATACCCCAACGTGCTGTGAGTAGGTTCTCAAAATACATCTAGTGTTGCTCTAAATTGCAGATTTTCACGTTTAGTGGGTCTCCAACTTATCCCCCATGCGATTGAGGTGTCTCTCAAATGAATTTCCACAAATGTTTGTCTCCCCAAGAAATATAGGAATTGATGGTTGAAACCATTTTGCGTTGACAGGAGGTTACGACGGCAGCACGTTCCTCGACAGCGTGGAGTGTTACGACCCCGAGAAGGACACTTGGTCGGAGGTAACGCACATGACGTCGGGGCGTAGCGGCGTTGGCGTGGCCGTCACCATGGAGCCGTGCCAGAAAGACCCGCCTCTGTGTCCCACACCGGAGCGGGACGAGCATTCACAACACAATCGGCAGCACAGCGCACTGTAAACCCCCCAACCCTCACGTACACATTGATTCTGGAGCGAACACCAAATCAGTATTATAAGGTCTGAAGTTCACTGTCAGCGGCAGTATAATCAATGGCGACCTTCTTTGGAACCTGTCTTGTGTTCTGCCAAACCCAGCAAGACCTCAGTCCTGTCTTTGTGCTCACTTTGGGCCTGTTGAGGTCCTCAAGCAAAGCCTCAACTACTAAATTGGACTGAAAAGGGCTGCACGCATGCACTGGTTCATCAGGGGGCTCTTTAGTTCTAGCTAAAAGGGGGTCGAGAGGGCCTGTGTTCAAGAGTCATTTGAGGGAGAAAAATGGTTTTATCATCTCATCCAATTCAAAGTCACTCTTGTTTGTCACTTTAGGGCTGTTTTAAGTGCCAATGGCGTGTGTGTGTATTTTGAACTAAAATCAGTGTACTGAGGGGCAAGATGAAATGGTCCCCATGACAACGGGATTCACACTTGAAAGATACTAGAAGCAACAAATACAGACTGATTTGAATGTGTTAATCAGCACCGATCCTCGTGTAAAAAAATGCTAGGTTAAAATGTACCAGTCCAAATTGTAGCAGCACATCTAAATTGCGAGTGGGACCATTTTTCCTATTGGGAGCCAATTCAGGTTTTACCCCAAGTCCTCAGAATTTGTCGGTTAAATGTATGGGCTTTTTATATTTTTATTTAATTTTATTTTTTATTTTCAGGGTGCACAAAATAATTAAATAGTGTTTTAAAACGTACATATGGTGACCAGGGCACCAAACCAATCATTAAAAAAAAAAAAAAAATATGTACCTTATACAATATGACCTTGTAAAGTGAATTCTACATACTGTACATATAAAGTGTTTCTGAATACTTTATATATGTTAAGATAATCGCTGAAAATTCTGGACTACTGAAAGTTGGCCATACTGCGTTAAATTGTTTTCCACTATTCCAGTATTCCTGATTTGTTCAGCGTGGCTAAAATGGCGCCTCGTGTGTCATAAATTGACCCACTCCAACTTTTAAAAAAAACTTGAGTGCCTTTTTTCACATCAGTGGTTTGCCAGAGGAATTTTGAGGTAGTTATTTATTAATAGGCCCATTTCTACCACAAAATAACTCAGTTCTCTCGTTAGCTAAGTAGCTATGTCTACCCAAAAATGAACGCTACATTTACTGACCAGCTCAGTGTCGTAATTTAAATTCCCAAGTGAGGAGGTGTCTCACAAGAACAAAAGGCTTGTCAAATCTTTATATGTATTTGAATTTCTTGTTGAAACATTACTTTTTTTTTCTGTGGCATTAAAGGGGTTCGTATTGGTCGCTATCTGGGATTATAGGCGGGACGTTGCAACAAAAAAAAAAAAAATAGACCTCCATTAGAAGATTTCAAATTGTGTAGCAGGTCTGCTGAGTATCTGACTTCATCCACACGCACACAAAACATTTACAGCATATTCAACGTGACTATGTGCAGTCTACAGGAAAATTTGGGAACTTAAAATCAAACAGATGACATTTTGGTGCAAATTGAGCACGTCAAACAGGTCGAACCTGGTCGATAATCTAAGTGCCAAGACTGGGATTGTGACATCAAGAGGATATTGGATACTGTAGCTGTTCAAACTTTAACTGATGAATCTTCCTCAATGTTTGATTTGTTTGTAATGTAAAAAAAACACCTATTTCTCTTCTGGAAAGTTGACTTTTCTTCTTCTTCTTCCACCAGACCTCAAAAACAAAAGTGACCATATTTGTCCAAAGCGTTCCAACGATTGAACACAAGGACAAATTTAAAAAATAAAAATAAAGTTTGTAACAGCCGTTTAAGCTACAAAGGTTTCTACATGATGTTTTGTACATTGATATTCAAATAATTATTGTACAGAATTGAAGAGCTCACCTTTTTATTTATTAGATCATTTGCTTTTCTCGTTCCTCTGAGCTGACGACACTTTTTGTAATGAAACAGGCTGGTGTTGTGTTGCTTTGAGCAACAAGCATGTATTGTTGAGTCGAAGTTCCTGTTGTGTGTGTGTGGGGGGGAGTTGTTTGTAAAGAATTTAGTTCACTTTGAAAGGGATTTTGTTGTTCATCTATAGCTGGGTTGGAAAATAGAGTATTTAAAATATCCTTTGTACATTTTTCCAACTGAAATCTGTACAATACTTGTATAATAAAAAGTTTATTGTATTTTAATTTTCATGTTTTTATATTGCATGTCGCAACAAAATTCAGTTGAACAGTTTCAACCTGTCAATTTAAAAAGAAAACTAACACCAACAGAGGGAGACAAACCACTATATTGAACATATAGTATATATTGTGCAAATACGTATGTATATCTTTTAATAACAACCCTGAAAGAAAACTACAGACGTTATAAACACTCATATTAACTTAAATGTTCTTGTCAGCATTTTAATGTGACATTTAGCCTAAATCCAGAAAATTGAAGGTGCTTTCTCCCTAATAGTATCACTTGACAACAAAAGCAAAAATAGAAATTACAACTTGGCGGTTGTACGGATCTTTAAGCTTTTCTTGGCAATGCTAGATGATGTCTATCTAAAACCGCTTTATTTTGAAATGTTTGATTCCGGTTATGTTCGTCTCGGTTGCTTTTATTTTGAAGTGTCAGTCTGGATGTGCAGGGTTGTCACGCAACTTGACACCGGTGCGCTCCTCCTTATGGATCCACGAAGACGGCCCACCGAGACTTACCTGACACCACCGCGTGTCCTGTCGGCCGCAAAAGGTAAGTCCAATATAATTGAATAAAGTCTACATATTAAATTTTGTGCATAGTTGTTTTTAAAAAAAAATCGTTAGATCACAGTTACAGTTTGTCAGGTTGTACGACTTGGAGATGGTGATTTCGCAATCTTTTTTTTTTTTTTTTGTAGTCGTGCACCTTAGATGATTGTCTAAACATCAACATATCAACAGTTGAATTGTATCTAAATGCTGCTTAAACTGTAACTTCTCTCGCAACATGTTCAAGGATTATGCAAAGCACATGTTATCTCGACATGTTTCGGATGTGTGTGAAAGCCAAGTGAGAAAACTGGTGTCTGGCTGACACATTGTTGTCAAACTGGTTGATCGACTAAGAATACACCTGACCCGATACCGGGTCTCCTGGAATCGTGTTGCACCAAACACGTGCTTTCTATTCCATCGGTTCCGGGGCTATAATAATAATGATCATAATACTTGGGTCATAAAACATGTATTACTTTTACTAGCAATGTTTGAACGCCGTTTATTATAGCTAAATAAATAAATGATGAAACGTGATGTGTACCCATACATACGCACTGGAGTTTTTTTAGTTTTTTTTTACAAATTAATTCCAATATTATGTTTTAGTGTATTCCATGACACTTCATCTCCAAGAGGGATTTCCTTCCCTACTGTATAGTCCAGTATTTAGCATCCAAATTCAAGCGACAGATGCATAATTATGCAACGTGGGTCACGTGACATTGAAACATGACATTTCTCGCTCTCGTCTTCGCTTCAGTGTGGACCAGCAGCCAGAATGATCCCAGTGGGAGAGTTCCGAAACATCGGCATCGAGCAGAACTCCAAGTACCGTGTGCTCAAGCCGTGGTGGGATGTTTTCTCCGAGTACCTGTGTGTGGCCATGCTCATGATTGGGGTCTTTGGATGCACCCTACAGGTGAGCGCCACTCAAAGATTCGTCAGCTGAAGAATAACAACACAATAGAACATAAATGGATGAATTCCTTCCACTGTAGTCTGACACACACACACACACACCCATTCAAAGGAAACACCACACTTGTCTCAACTTGTCAGGTCGTACGAAATTTCAGAGCGGTCCAACTGACTCTTCACAACTGTAATGGTATAATGTATACAGAAGTTATATTTCTTGTTCAGATTAGATTAGATTAGATAGATAGATAGATAGATAGATAGATAGATAGATAGATAGATAGATAGATAGATAGATAGATAGATAGATAGATAGATAGATAGATAGATAGATAGATAGATAGATAGATAGATAGATAGATAGATAGATAGATAGATAGATAGATAGAAAACAATTGTTGGCGTACTTGCTTCACATCTTCCAGGCAGAGATTTGCAGAAAGATTAACAAAATCAATATTTCTGTCAAAAAGAATGATACCTGGAATAGACAAAAAAAAATAGAGCTTCTACTTCAGTTTTTTTAGTACTGGTACAAATTACGTAGTCTTGCGAAAGCTTGAGCTTTTCCAGTCGTTAGATGGAAAGTCGTTATAGTTGTCAGGTTGGGCCGCTGTTGTGGAAATAAATCTTGTACTTCCCCATTCTTTTATTTTAGAGTTATTGCCTACATAAAGATTAGCAAAGGCTTTTGAGATGAACGCAATAGTCACACATGCTCAAGTTTTTATTGTAAACCTTTAGCACCAGTAAGCTACATCGGCTAATTAAACCAATGTCATGTCACAATTGGGGTAAATGACAAAAGATTTCATTGGCCCTTTGTTTTCAATCTTAACGCAATTGACGGGCAAAGACTTGAGTAGCACATTCTCGGTCTTCGCCCACTAATCCTTCCGTCCGTTCTCTCCAGCTCACCCAAGACAAGATCGCTTGCCTGCCGAGTCCATTCACCAGTCCGACGCCAAGCGCCATCGACTGCAGCTACATCCGCAACTACGGCGAGAACCAGACGTGGGAAAGCCTCAATTTAAAACCGAGCCATCCCGTTATACGGGAGGTGCTCGGCCGCAAGAATAACTTGGACATCCACCAGTATGTCTTCATCAACCACTACTGCTACGAGCGCTTTGTGCACTGGTATGCAAAGTACTTCCCGTACCTGGTGGTGATCCACACCATGATCTTCATGGTGGCCAGCAGTTTTTGGTTCAAATTCCCCGGAACATCCTCCAAACTTGACCTTTTTGTCACCATCTTGGGAAAATGCTTTGACTCCCCCTGGACCACCAGAGCCTTGAGTGAGGTTTCTGAGGAAAGAGGCGAAGAAAAATTGGTCAACTGGAGGAGAAGCACCATATCCAAAGATTCCACGGAGAAGCGAACCGACGAGGAGGAGACCACCTTGCTTCAGCGATCCGCATCGTGTAAATCCAATCCAGATAAGAAGACTCAAGAATCTCAATCGGCTCCATCTGTGTTGGATAAGAAGGAAGGAGAGCAGGCTAAGGCTCTGTTTGAGAAGGTGAAAAAGTTCCGTACTCACGTCGAGGAGGCGGACATCTTGTACATTATGTACGTGCTGCAAACGTCCCTCAAGGTCTTTAAGTTCCTTTTAATCATCATCTACACCGCGGCACTTTCTCCAAACATTGAGATCGTGGTACGTTGCCTGGTTCCTCCCGAGCTGACCGGTTTTGACATCTATTGCTGTAACCACAACAAAGCTCATCTCTTCTCCAAACTGGCCTACTGCTATATTTGCTTCGTGGCCGTCTACGGGATTTTGTGCATCTACACCTTGTATTGGCAGTTCCACCGTCCTTTGAAGATCTACTCCTATGAGCACGTCAGGCTAGAGACGGGCATCAACGACATACCGGACGTGAAGAACGATTTCGCCTTCCTGCTCCACCTGGTGGACCAATACGACGACCTCTACGCAAAACGATTCGCTTTCTTTCTCTCCGAGGTGAGCGAGAGTCGACTCCATCAGCTCAACTTAAACTACGAATGGACCGCCACAAAGCTGCGCGCCCGTCTGGCTAAGAATGCCAGCGACCGACAGGAGCTACACCTGGTTCTATTGCCGGGACTTCCCGACACGGTCTACGAGTTGTCCGAGATCGAGTCGCTGAAATTGGAACAGGTTAAAAACGTCTCCATCTCACCTAACGTGGCTAAGCTGGAGAATCTTCGGGATCTGTCGCTTATCTACTGCAAGGCCAAGGTCCAGCTGCCCGCCTTAAACCACCTCAAAGACCAATTGAAGTTCCTGCGCCTGTGCTTCGAAAGTCTCGACGAGGTGCCCGAATGGATGTACCACCTGCAACGACTGGAGGAACTGCATCTGAACGGCCCGCTTACCAACGAGGTGGCCCGAAGTGCCAACCTGGACTCCCTTCGAGACCTCACGGCACTGCGGGTCCTCACCCTGCGCTCCAACCTCACAAAAATCCCGACCAGCATCTCCGACGTCGCACAGCAGCTGCAGCGTTTGAGCATCTACAACGAAGGCACCAAGATCCAAGCCTACAGTAGCCTGAAGAAGCTGAGCAACCTGGTCTCGCTGGAGTTAGTGGGCTGCGAGTTGGAGCGCATCCCGAGCGCTGTCTTCAGCTTGAGTAATCTACAGGAGTTGGACCTGAAGGAAAACAAGCTGACCACCGTGGAAGAGATCCTGAGCCTGCAACACTGCCAGCGGTTGGTGACCCTGCGCCTGTGGCACAACAAAATCACCTACATCCCCGATCACGTCAGCAAGCTGCATACGCTGGAAACTCTGGACATCAGCTGGAATAAGCTGCGAAAGCTTTCCCCGCGATTGTTCTACTGCACCAAACTGAGGCACTTGGACGTCTCGCACAACCAGCTCACCGCCATCCCGCCCGAAGTGGGCATCCTGCAGGGTCTCCAGTTCTTCTCCGCTGCTTTCAACTCCTTAGAGACTCTACCCGATGAACTGTTCTCCTGTAAAAGAATAAAGACTTTGAATGTGGCAAACAACTGCTTGTTCTACCTTAGCTCCAGAGTGGCCAACCTGGCCCAACTCATTCGACTGGAGCTCAAAGGGAACCGCCTGGACGGTTTACCTGTGGAGGTAGCGGACTGTCCCCTGTTGACCACCAGTGGGCTCGTAGTGGAAGAAAATCTTCTCGAGTTGTTGCCGTCACAAGTGCGCACAAGGTTGACGAGTAGTAGTTGAGTTGATTCAAGGGGCCATCTTGGCACATTTGGGATTTTGTTACACGTAGAAGTTACAAGTGCATTTTCAACAGTCTTTTTGGGGGGCTCATACTGTTTCAAGTGTTTCCCACAGTGTCACATTGCCGCTATTCAGGTGGCAAACAAACAGAGTGAGACCGTGAAGGGAGCTTTTCTTTGCACGGAATAATACAGTTTGTGTTCTGCTCAACCAAACAGAGGAACAAGACTGATAAAACAAGTCAATAAGTGTCAGAAAGATGTGGTTGTACATTCATCGCTCTGATTTTGAAATATTTGTATTCATTACATATTACTGAACAAGGTTTGCATTTTTTTTTTTACTACCTCTACAGCATTTTATATTGAGTGAAATGTAAAAGAAAAAAAAAATAAACAAAATTATTCAAAACACCAAAGACATTTCCACCACATTTTGTAATAACAGGATGTTGTTGTTGTTACTACTGTTATCATCAAACTAGGACTTTTATGGTTGTTCAGTCCAGACTGCTTTAGTCATGTTGTGACATGTATGTGGAAAAGCAGGTCAGTTTGTAAACATACCTCAGAGTCAAGCAATGTGCCTGATACTGAACCTTAACATGAATTTTCTTGTTCTCTGCCGATTTTTTTTTTTTGTAGAAGACGAGCAGTAAAAAGAATAAAGTACGACTATAACCGTCTCGCTTCCTTTGCTTCTCACCCATGTTTTTGAAAAAAAAAAAATTACATTGACGAGCGTATGCATAGTTGAGATGGCGAAGGCAACATTTTGCACAAGCAAATAGGTGTGCGCATGTATTCACAGAGTTGACCAAGTGTCGGCTCGTGAGTGAACGGTTCGTTCAAAAGAACGACTCTTTTCAATGAACCAGAGTGAACGAATAACTTCCTAAGGTGATTAGTTATTTTTTCAGTTCATATGACTTCAACCAGTAGGTGTCGGTAATGCGCATTGAAGCTGGTGCCACCTCGTTGTAAAACAAAACGAAGAGGGGTGAGGGTGGGTGTGGCACTTTTCACTTTCATTTAAGCTTTAACCATGATTTTTCCCTCATGAAGTGGCCTGTTATTAGGTACACCTGAAAATGGCGGCGTACCTAATAGAGTGTCCGAATGACGTCACAGATCAACCAGCCAATCAGAAAGTGGGGGGTTGTTTGGGTGTGGCACTTTTCACTTTCATTTAAGCTTTGACCATGATTTTTCCCTAATGAAGTGGCCTGTTATTAGGTACACCTGAAAATGGCAGTGTACCTAATGGAGTGTCCAAATGACGTCACAGATCAAACAGCCAATCAGAAAGTGGGGGGTTGTTTGGGTGTGGCACTTTTCACTTTCATTTAAGCTTTGACCATGATTTTCCCTAATGAAGTGGCCTGTTATTAGGTACACCTGAAAATGGCAGTGTACCTAATGGAGTGTCCAAATGACGTCACAGATCAAACAGCCAATCAGAAAGTGGGGGGTTGTTTGGGTGTGGCACTTTTCACTTTCATTTAAGCTTTGACCATGATTTTTCCCTAATGAAGTGGCCTGTTATTAGGTACACCTGAAAATGGCGGTGTACCTAATGGAGTGTCCGAATGACGTCACATATCAAACAGCCAATCAGAAAGTGGGGGGTTGTTTGGGTGTGGCACTTTTCACTTTCATTTAAGCTTTGACCATGATTTTTCCCTAATGAAGTGGCCTGTTATTAGGTGCACCTGAAAATGGCAGTGTACCTAATGGGGTGCCCAAATGACGTCACAGATCAAACAGCCAATCAGAAAGTGGGGGGTTGTTTGGGTGTGGCACTTTTCACTTTCATTTAAGCTTTGACCATGATTTTCCCTAATGAAGTGGCCTGTTATTAGGTACACCTGAAAATGGCAGTGTACCTAATGGAGTGTCCAAATGACGTCACAGATCAAACAGCCAATCAGAAAGTGGGGGGTTGTTTGGGTGTGGCACTTTTCACTTTCATTTAAGCTTTGACCATGATTTTTCCCTAATGAAGTGGCCTGTTATTAGGTACACCTGAAAATGGCGGTGTACCTAATGGAGTGTCCGAATGACGTCACATATCAAACAGCCAATCAGAAAGTGGGGGGTTGTTTGGGTGTGGCACTTTTCACTTTCATTTAAGCTTTGACCATGATTTTTCCCTAATGAAGTGGCCTGTTATTAGGTACACCTGAAAATGGCAGTGTACCTAATGGGGTGCCCAAATGACGTCACAGATCAAACAGCCAATCAGAAAGTGGGGGGTTGTTTGGGTGTGGCACTTTTCACTTTCATTTAAGCTTTGACCATGATTTTTCCCTAATGAAGTGGCCTGTTATTAGGAACACCTAAAAATGGCGGTGTACCTAATAGAGTGTCTGAATGACGTCACAGATCAAACAGCCAATCAGAAAGTGGGGGGTTGTTTGGGTGTGGCACTTTTCACTTTCATTTAAGCTTTGACCATGATTTTTCCCTAATGAAGTGGCCTGTTATTAGGTACACCTGAAAATGGCAGTGTACCTAATGGAGTGTCCAAATGACGTCACAGATCAAACAGCCAATCAGAAAGTGGGGGGTTGTTTGGGTGTGGCACTTTTCACTTTCATTTAAGCTTTGACCATGATTTTTCCCTAATGAAGTGGCCTGTTATTAGGTACACCTGAAAATGGCAGTGTACCTAATGGAGTGTCCAAATGACGTCACAGATCAAACAGCCAATCAGAAAGTGGGGGGTTGTTTGGGTGTGGCACTTTTCACTTTCATTTAAGCTTTGACCATGATTTTTCCCTAATGAAGTGGCCTGTTATTAGGAACACCTGAAAATGGCGGTGTACCTAATAGAGTGTCTGAATGACGTCACAGATCAAACAGCCAATCAGAAAGTGGGGGGTTGTTTGGGTGTGGCACTTTTCACTTTCATTTAAGCTTTGACCATGATTTTTCCCTAATGAAGTGGCCTGTTATTAGGTACACCTGAAAATGGCAGTGTACCTAATGGAGTGTCCAAATGACGTCACAGATCAAACAGCCAATCAGAAAGTGGGGGGTTGTTTGGGTGTGGCACTTTTCACTTTCATTTAAGCTTTGACCATGATTTTTCCCTAATGAAGTGGCCTGTTATTAGGTACACCTGAAAATGGCAGTGTACCTAATGGAGTGTCCAAATGACGTCACAGATCAAACAGCCAATCAGAAAGTGGGGGGTTGTTTGGGTGTGGCACTTTTCACTTTCATTTAAGCTTTGACCATGATTTTTCCCTAATGAAGTGGCCTGTTATTAGGTACACCTGAAAATGGCAGTGTACCTAATGGAGTGTCCGAATGACGTCACAGATCAAACAGCCAATCAGAAAGTGGGGGGTTGTTTGGGTTAGGGTTAGTCATTGGGTGTGGCACTTTTCACTTTCATTTAAGCTTTGACCATGATTTTTCCCTAATGAAGTGGCCTGTTATTAGGTACACCTGAAAATGGCGGTGTACCTAATGGAGTGTCTGTGTGACGTCACAAATCAAACAGCCAATCAGAAAGTGGGGGTGAGGGCGGGTGTGGCACTTTTCACTTTCAGTTAAGCTTTGACCATGATTCGTTGAACGATTCGTTTGAACGAATCTTTTGAGTGAATTGATTCTAAAGATTCAGTTCACTAAAATGAATTGGAATGCACATCACTACATTCATAAGAAACCACAACATTGTTTACCAAGGGCGTGTTTACGCACACCCAAGCATTCTCTCGGCACCAGTCATTGTAAAGTCATGGAGTTCTAGCTAGTGGTCCGGTGCACGCCTCCATATTTACTGTTCATTGTTATTGATGTACATTTGCAAAATCAAGTAACCAAAGCAGGTTCTACTCGTCCACCAATATTTTGGGATGAAACTGTTATGTTGGTTGTTGGGTTAAGCACCGTGGAAGAGACACCAATGAGTACTTTTGCTATGCTTTTAACATGTACACGTTATTCTGATTCTTCTTAATTATTTTAATTCCACTCCCTTTTTTTGTTCTCACTATACTATAAAGTATTTTAAAACCCTAATTTGAAACCCTAACCGGAGTTTGAAGCAAAATTTTAAAACCCTAATGCTAATTTAAAACCCCAATCTGAAACCCAATTTTTAAACCCTAACCTTAATTTGAAACCATAACCTTATATTTAAACCCTATTTTTAACCCCTGACTTTAGTTTGAAATCCCTTTATCCTAGCCCTAACTCTTATAAAAGGTTTTTTAATAAGTCCCCCAAATGATGCCCCAAAAACCATTAAAAAAACTCCCGAAAAAGTCTCATACATGGTCATTTCTTCTTTTTAACAAAAAAAAAAGCGTTAGTCATTTTGTTTGGGTCAGGGGTCAAAGGTTTTATAGTTTTGATATTGGTGTTATGGTGTCATTATTCGCCACACATTATTTGAGACCTGAAGTGAAACAAATGTACACGACAGAGCACACACAGCAGATTGACTTCAAAAGTTTCTTTACTTTGTGCTTTCATACTCCAGCAGCAAACTGAACTCATACACTTGTGTATTAAAAGTATTAAATTCATGGTATAAATAACATTTTCAAAAAAATTCAAAGAATCATCACTGCTATATCAACAACAATAAATAATTTAAAGTCTAAGTTCATCTAATTTCATGCAAGGAGGTTAAGTTCATTTTGCACCAGTTCAAGTTTCATAACATTAAAAAATAAGACAAACAAATCAAGTCAATTGTTCCAAACGAACGCAAAACACCGGGAGGGGATCAAACTAATGTGCACTCCCGATTCAAAAAGCAAACAGATAAATATGTTTTAGTCAATAAGGTGCCTACATTGCACTGTGCAAAATCCAACGGAGAAGTAGCTGCCAAGACCACATAACAAGTGCATCACGTATGAACATCAAGCTAAGAAAAGGAAAACTTACGTACATAGATGCCAATAAATTCAAGTCACCAGGTTTTGAACAGAAAGTGGAACGCGCAAGACCCAGACTACGAATGGATGTGAGCGAACAGCAGGCGGATCATGTCGGGCCGGTGGGACGCCCGGGCCACGTCCACAGCCGTCTGGCCGCGAGCGTTGGCGCGGCCCAGGTCAGAGAGCGGCGCCAGGAACTCCACGGCGTGGCGGTGGCCCTCACGGACGGCCAAGTGAATGGGCAGGGCGCCGCCGTGGTCCGCCACGTTCACCGAGGCGCCGTGTTCCACCAGGACCTTCAGCGTGTCCACGAAGCCAGTGCGGGCGGCGTCGTGGACTGGGGCGGTCCCGCCCGCATCCTGCACGTTGGGGTCGGCTCCTCTTTCCAGGAGCAGGCGAGCTACCTTGGAGTTGCCCATCATCATCACCTGCACAAGTACCCTCAGTGAGACTTTGGGTTCCACTTTTTTTGTGGCTACATCTCCTGAATGAATCAATCAATGTGTGTGGTTGTTTTTCCACTTGACGACTATTGCCAAAACTCTGCTGGGATTTCCAACCACTCATTAGAAAGGCCCTTAAAGGGAATGATATCGAATAAATGCTCTATATGGATAACCCATCATCGTAAAACGCTCTGTCGTTCACCTGGAGCGCTGTCCTCCCGAACTCGTTGACTGTATCGGGATGTAGCCTGCATTCCTCCAGGATCCTCCGCACCTCAGCTAGGTTCCCCCTGGCCGCAGCTCCCGTCAATCCTCGGGCGCCGTGCATGTGAACCATATCAGCCTCCGCTTCGTCTTTACGTCTGCTCTCTAGGAGCGGAGACGGAAGAAAGGATCGACGTCTCAGATACATACATTAAGAAAAAAAACAGACCTCAGGGGGACTATAAGCGACATTCGAGCGGTTCCGTCTGTCCGGAACGCGCAACCGAAAGCGACGGCGGGGGCACGTCAACGGAATCTTTGACGGCGATTAGCTAGCAGGCTAACGGCTAACATAAAGGAGACCGGCGAAAGGTGCGGATTTAAAGCCTACCTTGATGGATTTTTGGGGGGTAATTTGACGTCGCCGAGCTTTCCTCACCAGATATCCTCAAGGACGGTTATTATTTAAATGAAATACCAACGCTAAATGTTTGGAAATATTAGGAAAATACATTTGCGCGCTGAGTGCCACACAGCCGCGTCGCGAGTATACAATTTACAAACAGTGAAGAGAACACGCGTCGACCAATAAGGGCTCGCCAAGAGGGTGGGGTGTTGTCCTATATGGTAAAGAGGCGGAGCCAGTGCCCGTTACTACAATATCACCGTGGCAACAGTATGAGTCGACCAATCAGAACCCGCGCTGAAGAAACCTGGTGGTTCGTGTACGTTTGTTTGTGGAGGAACTTCATTCATTTCTGCCCTTTTTCACACAACAATCGTCTGGAAATTCCATCGGTCATAAAAAAAAATCAATACGATACTGCAATGATCCGTATGTGTTGCAAACTCAGGATAAAGGTGAACATGAAGAATCAACATAACTTGAGAAAAATTGACATTCTCTCAAGCTAACATTTCAAGGGAAATGGTACAAAGAGGACTCATTTGAATAAAGATGTTTTATTTGTTTCTAGAGGTTTTCAACATTCAGAACAATAAAAATCCATCCTCTTATTATTAAAGATCAGAAACATCAAATAGTTTAGGTGAAATTGAAAAGGCAAGTCGCTCAGTCGAGTAGTTCAATGGATTATCAAATGCTCTTTTCCTCAGACTTTAGATATTTGTCCTCAGCTGGTAATCTAAACAAACAAATAAACAAACAAAACATATATGGTCAGGGTCACAATAAATTACATATAAAAAATGTTATTTTCACAATAACCCAATTAAATACATACAGAGATATGCTACTCTATTATTGTGCATGTGTACTGGCCAATGGGCACATACGGTATACATTGCAAAGGTGGATCGAAAAAAATAAACAAATCAATCAGTTACCTCCACTTTGCGTAATGTACCGGACCCACGGCAATGCTTGGTAACCACTTTTTTCTATGATCTTCATATATCGCACCTGTTCAAAACATGATTCAAACACACTGTTTGACATTCTATAATTGTCACAACATTTTCATCCAATTTCATTCATATTCATTGCAACATGACATGCACGTACCTCTACATACCAAAATGGTTTAAGGTTTTGAAACAGCATAAACACAAAAGCACACATGCATACCTGTATTCCAGAAACTGTGAAGTAAGGGATTTCAAATTTGACAGTAATGGGAGGTTTGCCCTCAAGCTCATCATTTTCCACACTGGGTAGACCAAAGTGAGCCCTCATTAGAAACTCTTTGCCTCCCTACATAGATGGACAAAGATTTGGTTAAGACAAAAAAAATAAAAAAAACAAGTAATCGTCACTGTCGAGCGTAAACTTTTTACGTCCAGATTTGGTCCATATTAACTTCTCTCTACAAAATTGTTGACAAATCCCACACGGTGAAGTCAAAGGTTCTTACTGGGAAAGATTTGATGGTCCACACCACCATGTTCTTCTCCGGTACATATTTGGCATGGCCCGTGCTGGTTTTAAACTTTGGGGAGTCGGCATCACTGGGGACGGGAACCCTCACCTCCACATTGTTTGCAACCGATTGTTTTTTAAATTGTCCCTTTGCCTAAAGTATCACAAAATAATAACTCATAATAATAACTTTTCATTGCAAGCTCAGCAAATTGATAGAATTTGAAACACCATACCTTCACCATAATTTCCACTCTACTATGAGAGAACTTCTCGATGACTGATTCAATCCATATCAGCGGTTTCACCTGTGACAGATTTTACACGTCAAAAATCAAGCACGATTGGAAACTAGGGAAATCGTGAAAGATGCTAACATGGGTATTGATGCGGTAGGACATAAGCTCAGATTCCCCATCCGGAGGAATGAAGGAGATGGTGCGGTCGTTCTCGAAGCGTGACAAACGTACGCACTGGTGGAACTTCACATCTTCCATTACCACCGTCTTGCCCTTGTCCCCTAAACAGTCGGTAAAACTGTCAAGGAATTCAATATAGTGGATTTACGAAGGCGTTCGCGGAACACGTACGTCCGGTGAGCGAGAAGAGCACTCGGTCGTTGAGACCGAGTCGTAGTTCGGGCATCCCTGAAAGCATGGTCTTTAGTTTGATGCTGCCCACGATGTCGCTGCTCATCACACTGCCATTTGCATTTACCTGTTGAAGCAAAAATGTGTGGTGTTTATTAGCGCCTTCTTATTATCTCCAAAACAAACAAAAACTGTCTAACGACATCGTTCGCTGTCAGTTACAGCAAGTCCTGTTGTTGCTAAGATTAGAAACTCTGAACTTTTGAACTGGCCATGGACTACCATGCTTCGCTAAGAAAAATACAAGTATTCAAATCTTAATTTTATGTTGTAGAATTTGGCTTGTTGCAATATAAACCTACCAACACATTAATGGACTCTATGACGTCAATAAAGACTTCATTCTTTTTGTACTTGATGCCCTCAGACCTCCAGGAAACAGCGTTGGTGACCGTGGTCGGCACTTTTGACTTGGCCACCTCGAGTTTGGCCCCTTCCTGTGTAATGTACCTATATAAAAAGACAAAATAAAATATTATATGGACCAAAAGATTTGTGTGTTTGGGTGAGCCTTACTCTTGAAGGATCTTGCTGTCAGTAGTCTGAGGAAATCCAAAGTCCATCAGCTCATCCAGGAGCTCATAGACAACCACAAAGTTGTCCTGAATGCTCTCCTCCTCCAGTTCTTTAAAATACTCTGTGAACACCTGCAAAAGTCACAAAATAACTCTGCTTTAAATGACTTTTCTGGTTGATTTCCAATGGGACTGGAAAACTAGTAAACAAACAAAAATAATAACGATACACACTCACCTCGACAAGTTTATAGAGGAAGGAGTACACGAGCGAGGCGTTAGAGTTCTTGTTTGTCATGGCTACCACTGCAGCAATATTAAGTCAAGGAGCTTTCACACAGCACAACCATGCCCTTTTTTTTTTTTTTTTTTGCAATTCTAAATACTTTAGCACAGGTGGATACAGTAGAGGTTACTGTGTTTGATCCACATGAAGTGAACGTTGCCGTGTGACATCACCGGACACATAAGACCTTCCTCGTCGTGTTGCATGAGCAGAGGCATGAAGTGTTCAATCTCCGCCATGTCCACATCACCCTTGTAGTTACGACATATCAACACCTGAACGCAGAAGCATATCAGATGGCTTATCGTGCAAAAAAAAAAAAAACAAAGTTTCAATTAGACATAATATAGTATAGTATTTTGCTTCCTGTGTGTATCAGCCTACTAAAGTTGAGAACCTAAAACACAACATCACCACTTAGAAGAAACACAAGGCCTTGGACTGCCATTCAATTACGTTTGATCAAATTTTATTGCTAATTAATATTTGCAGCAGGCCTCAGGGGCAACAGATTTATTTGCTGCAGGCGTTCTCCACGGACACCTGTCGCTCAACCCGGAAGTACAGAAGTAACGCCAAATGAGTATCATGGGTGCTTCATTAATTTTTAACAGCGCCATTAATGTTTAACAGTTAAAGCAGCATCTATAGCCTAAAACGTCCATTTTAAAAGTGTTATGTCCGGTCACTTTGGTCGTTTGAAAGTGTGAAATCACAACAAAAACAACGACATACAGAATCTATCGATCTTACCTTCCCCTTGAGATCCAACACAAACATAGCCGATAGAGACATACTGGCCGAACACGCACAAAACAGGTCAAAGTTTCCAACCGGAGTCCACAACTCTCAATAAATATATTATAACTCTAAAAACATCCGCAAATATGAAATTCATCAACGCTGGTCGTGTGCTCCGCAATCCTCACCGCGACGCTTCCCCTGAACGCGTCGTGACGTCATCGTATCCAGGTGAAACATTGACCAGGCTCACCTGCATGTACCCCCCCCGGACGAGATGCACCGCTCAAGGTGACCACTCGAGGGCGCTGCGTACACACAAATAACATGAATAACTTTCATTCAGAGGTCAAACAAACTAAATATTCGGACAATGTTGAATACCTTTGAGAAATAAAAACCACCACTATTGCGATACAAACTCAAAAATATATTTCACACACCCCTGCATATATTGATGCCATGTGTTAATTCTTCTTTACCTTTATTTATATAAGTACTGCATGTAGATACGTATCATGGCCTCCATCCATGTGGGCAGCCTCTTATCAGTCGCGTGAGGACACTCCTTGGTCGTGAATCGACAATAGCACCCTGTTGTTAATAATAAAAAAAAAAAAAATGTGTTTGCCCAGATGGATGTCTTTCTCACTATTTCGCTCCATGTTTTCTCACATCGGTTTGGTTTTGCTCATAGAAAATCATGTAAAAATCATACAGAAGGCCGTCCTTTGTAAGATATAATGCAAACCAGTATTAATCTTTGATGTTTTTCACAAGTCAAGTCAGTTTTTCTCATGAAATGTGGCACTCACCCCATTTCCAAGAAATAAACTTGTCTTTTTCCGAAATTAAACTGCTGTTAGGTCTTTTCTGTTATTTGTTTGGGTGAATGCAGCCAAGAAGCTGCTTTCTGAAATCTCTCTCACAATTCAACACTCAGGAATTGGAAAAAACCCAAAACAAGAATGTTGGCCAGGAACAAATAAAATTAGCATGTAGCGGAAAAGAAGTCAAGAGTTGACTTAGTCAAAGAATGCCTTGTTGAAAATACCTGGGGTGATACTAAGTGTGGTGATTCATTGTGTAATCGATACTAGCGCCATTTCCTTCTGTACCAGTGCCTCACAAAGAGTGTTTTTATTGCTAATAAAGTAACATTTCACCTAAATATAAGAGTGAAACGATACTTGAATAATGATTCAAGTGTAATATGTTGCACATAAACATAAGTTCAAAAACAAACAGATGTATTTTTCCATCCTTCCATTCTTGCAATAAAAAAGTTAAATACAACTGAACTGTATTGCACAAGGAGTTACATTGAGAATAATTACATTCAAAGCACCTCTTGGGAAATAACATCCAACACCTGCCACGCCTTTGACCATTTACAATAGCTACTTATCATAGACAGCACATTTTCTCCCTGCTGCGTGTGATTGAATTTAATTGGTTACCAAGTGAAACATCGAGTGTGAATTTCTCAATAGAACAATTTGTGCCATTGTTCAAGGGATAATCTTCATCTACGTACATCCCAACCCTCCACTGTGTCATCTTCGCGGACACTCCTCGGTTGCGTTAAAGATCTAGTGGCGTGAGATGCGACTCCTCCCATTCTTGCAGCGAGCCAGCCAATGAGAATGCGGCGACGGCATGAGGTGACGATGCGGGGCGGGTGGAGCAGGTGATGCATGAGACAAATTTACCTGTCATCTCATGGGAATAGCATGACAGTCTCATGAGGATGTTTCAAAACATATACATGTTGCATGATGTAAAGATTCGACAATGCACTTCAATTATGCATGGTCGCGGATAACATTCAAATCAATTCATTCAAGAAATATGAAGCAATCTTTGTCAATGGAATCTTAGTGGCATAACATTTGGTTGTGGAATGTGAATGCCAGAACCGGACTGACGACATAGCACACACGCATGTGGCAATTCCAACTGGTAGAACGTGCGGCGTGGGTCTGCACAAGCGTTGCCTCTTCATGACAGTTTGAGAACTAACCTCCTCACTCACTTAATTACCCCACGGCAGCCACGTTGCTGCGGCAACCATAAGCGAAAATGACGAACGATCCCTCACAAGGTAACCTTCTTTGGTTTCAAGACCACGCAAACACATTTTGAAATATTTATGGAAAGAACCGAAAATAAATGGGTCGGTTTGTAGCAATATTTCTCATCAATACACATCTTGTTGGGTGTTCCTTAACTAAGTTGTTTCGGTCAATCGCTTGGGTATAGATAGCCTATTACTCCATTCTTTCAACTGTCTCTCTCTTTCTCTCTTACCTTAGATGACAAGACCGTTTTTTAGAGAGATCACCTTCAATGATAAACAAGTTTAGAGAATCCATTCATACCATCATACACAATCTAATAGCAACCATCTTTAAAAAAAAAAAAAAAAGCCATCTCACATATGTAGTACGAGATAACGTTATTTTTTAAAGTGCAAAAGGTACTCAAATGGCCAAATCATACATTTAGATCTGGAAAAAAAAACAAAAACTGAACATTTAAGTGACTTTTTTTTTATTTCTAAAAAAAGCAAACACAACGTGACAAAAATATGAGCACTCAACAGGCAATGTATAATATGGACCAGTTAACAAATATTCTGCTTTACGTGTGCCTTGCTTTTCACAGTGGAAACAAAGTTGGACAAAAATCAAGAAATTCAAAATAAAATGCGATTGTCATCACTAAAAAAAAAAAAAAGAAAAAAAAGATTAACAGCTGCACAGAGCCAAGGTCATTTGTTGAATGTGTAGTTTTGCCTGAAAATAAAACTTAACACAGTGAAAAGACTCATTGAAAATTTGCATTAAAATATTCCTTATTCATTAATCTTCTGAAACAGTCTTGCTGATTGCCAGCCAATCGCAATTAAAATCAAATTAAAACTTATATATAAAAAGAAAAAGATTGTGCACTTCCAAATGTTCACAACGGAAATGCCAAATATGAATACAGCACACAATGGTGATAATTATATCACACTTAAATATGTCCAGGATATGATTCAGTTTGGGGATTTTACAGCAATACCACACAATCAACAACATAACATTATCCACCATATTAATAAATAAAAATATTTCCAGATTCAGCGCACACAGAAAAGGAAACAGTTTTAGTCTCTTACAAAAATATTTGCACACTATGTACATTTTTTTAAGAGTCACATTCAACATCATCAATTGAAACTTCTTCATTTTTGGTTTAACAGGTAATTCAGCAGCGTACACATTTAGAAAGCAAACCGCCAACGCTATTTCTTCTTCATTCAGACGCAATGTAACACATCACAAAGCAAAATACGTGCAACACACTTTTACCAAGTAAACAAAAACTTGAACATTCTTTACGGTTGTCATGGCTGGGACAAAAAAACAACAAAAAAACTACTGGTCTGAGTTATAACAATAATGGACATTAACTACCAGCATGTGTCTGAAAGGCACGCTTGTGTTCTAAGACATCACTGGCTTTTGAATCCTGGAATTATTGGGCGCTTTACAGTAGCAAAAGAATAAATATATCACCAAAGCTGTCTGTTACATTCAAACCGGCACAAAAAAAAAAAAAAGTGCAGGTGTCGTCTTCTGAACTTCCTTCTTTTCAAAATTTTGAGGTTTAACTTGCTGCAGGCATGACGACCCCTACCCCCCCCCCCTTCATTTGCATAATCCAGCCATGTTTGGTGATTCTTTGGATTGCGCCAAGGTCAAAAAGTCACAGTAATGATAAATTAATGCCAGGAAAACAAAAATGGCTTCATTTCTTTTTGTATGTGAAAACCAACAAAAATCAAACTGAATGTCTTTGGCATGTTGTTATCATGCAATGTCTATGTCCTCCGTACACAGCATTTGCCTCTGCGAAAACAAAAATGATATTCCAGTTCAGTGTCATTGTATTCGTACAAGGTCATGAAAAAGTAGAGTACTAAATTATGTAGTGACTTCTTTTGGTACAAGTGAGTACCAGAAAAAAAAAAACGGTATCTTAAACTCATCCTTATAAATTACGACAGTACTCGTGCGGAAGAGTTGGCAATTTTCCATGATGCACTTGAACACAGCCGAGCTTGCACACGAGTGTAATGAACTCACACAGGCTAAAAAAAAAAAAAAAAAACATTTCTGTGTTTTAAGCAAGCGAGGTCTTTGGATTACAGTTTTGTAGTTGTTCTAAGTCATGCACGCCATTTTGCCTCAACGCAATTAACAATCAAGTATTTGTGAGGCTTACCTGCAGATGGACGTAGCCTTCAGAGCTCCTGTAGATTTGCATCTCGTCTTCTGTGGTTTTCTGGTAAACGGGGTTGATAAAGTGCATGGTGTTGGTGTTCCCAAGTCTCCAGTGTCTCCAGAGCAGCATGGCTCCAAACAACAGCGTGATCATGACCACTGCCGTGAAAGAAGAAGGCACCAAGGTGAGGTTTCATTGTGAGGCAATGCCGAGAAGGGGGAAACTTGACTTGGAGGATGTTTACCGATTGGAATCACGATGAAGAGAGCAGCGGTGTGGGACGACTGCACCTCGGTGGTCTCGCCTGCAAGTCTGTTGGCTAAAAAAAAAAGGACAGAGAATAATATTTGCTATATGGCTCATTCTTTCATGAAAAATATACAACTGATAAAAAATTTCATTAAAAAATGTGCATTTATACTCGCGGTGTCAAACTCTGGCCCGCGGGCCAAATTTGGCCCACAGTGTAATTATATTTGGCCCGCTAAGACAAATTGTACCTAGACTTTGTGTCAATACTACAATTGAAAATTGTCTTCACTTTTAAAAAAATAGAGAAGTGTCTAGCAATTTTTATTAACGTTTATCTTTTTAAAAATGTTGATTTCAAAACGTTTCTTGTGTAGCCTATACTGTATGTAATACGAGACGAGGCCGAGTTTAAGGAAATACTTTTTGAACGTCACTAGCTGTGACTTACTTTGACCTGTAGCCGAAGGTTTCAGTCCAGGGGAGACGTCCGGCTCCTGGGAGCGGGTTCTTGAGGTAGTCGTGGTTGTTTTGGCATCAGTTGAGGTATTTGTTGGAAGCGTCCGGTCCTCCGGCGCTACTGATCCTGATGGCCCAAATACGAATCAATCTCTGTGGTTTTCCCGAGCCGCTGTAAGGAAACTCTTACCTTCCACACATTTCCTCATGTCAGCCGCCATGTTTATGCCATCAGGGCAGGCGCAGGTGTATTTCGGCGAGCGTTGGTTGATGACAGGAGCAGGAAGGCATAGGAACTCACAGCCTCCATTCATACTGTTCTTCTCTTCGCACCAGTTGGAACCTGCGAGCAGAAGAAAAGATTCAAGAATGGAAACCTTGTGTTCATCCGAGCTGTGGTGATTTCTGTGTACCGCTCGGTTGCTTGAGGTCGTGGAAGAGCACGATGTCCTCCGGCTGGTACAGGTCGGAGGCCAGCACCGTGATGTCGTGTCCCGTCTCACGATTGGCGCTGTAAACAGCTTTGTTGCCCGTGTCGGTCCAAAACACTTTATCCTGTTGAAAAGAAAATATATTTTAACCAGTACTTTTTTTTTTTTCCCACACACCACATTTCACACACTCAGCACGAAATCAGCTTGGCAACGTCAACAAGTGGAGCCCAAATTACTTTGAGATAATTGGTTAATTGTGCACACACCCACATTTAAGGACAGAGTTGTGAATGAAACACTACGAAGAAAAAGAAATTGAGCCAATTTCTCGGCAACACGTAAAAAAGGACATTTATAGACTAACCTCAAACACAGCTAGCGAAAGGGGATGCAAGAGCTTTTCTTTGCTGAGGATGAGTGTGTGTCTGGTCCCGCCGTTCACGTCCACGCTGGACAGCGTGTGTATCTTGGAGTCCACCCAATAGAGACGCTGGTTGACGAGGTCTGTGGAGAAACATTATTACCTATCTTGCTCATCTCGATTGGCTTCAAAATGACAAGTGATGGATGCGAGCTTACCGAGGGTGATTCCATTAGGCCACACAATGTCGTCGGTTACCAAGGCTACACGGTCAGCTCCGTTCAAGCCGCTCTTTTCTATCCTCGCCGTCTCGCCCCAGTCGGTCCAATACATGAAACTGACAAAGACGGTTTGAATTACGCTCGGCGCAGATTATCAACAAAGCGTTTCAACTTACTTGTTCACGGGATCCACCGTTATGGCTCTCGGCTTCTGAAGATTGTCGGCGATCAGCGTTTTCCTCTTGTGGCCGTTTGTGGTGGCCACAGAGATGCTCTGTAAAGAACTGTCGGTCCAGTAGATGTTTCCGTGGATCCAGTCGACGGCGAGGCCTTCCGGGGCCTCGATCCCAGTGCCGATCACCACCGTGTGCCGAGAGGAGTTGGCGGCCGTGTCCATCTCGGCGCTGAATAATAGATCCAATTTAAAATCAACATAGCATCAATATTTGGCCTATGTTGAGATGATGGATGACAGATGACACTTTGATAAGATTTTTAACCTGTAGATTTTCTTGTGGGAAAGGTCCGACCAGAAGATAATCTTCTTTGAGATGTCCATGTCCAAAGCCACCGCGTTCTTCAGCCCGCTCATCACACTCATGTACTCACTACGATCCACCGTCAGCATCCTCACATCATGCCTTTCGGTAAAATAAAGTGCGGCAGTGGTACCTGGAAGAAACGGCGAATTCAAAAAAATGTAGTCTCTGTTCCGGAGCGTTAAATGTGATTTGTGTTCCTGAGCATTACCTGAAACGGCTTTGCAAGTCTTGCTAACTGGGTCCATCTCGTAGCCGTCTTTACAATCGCACTTGTAGCTGCCGGGTTCATTGATGCAAATCTGGCTGCAAGTGTCTGGCTCGGCACATTCGTCGATGTCTAGCGAGGTTAAAAAAGCTGCGGTTAGCATTTATTGACATTTTTTCCCCACATATCACAACCCTTCCGCCGTGTTCACCTTCACAGCTTCTGTTGTCTGCTTTCAGTATGAATCCAACAGGGCAGGAGCAGCTATAGCCAAGCTTGTGATCAATACAACCATGGGAGCAAGCGCCATTTCCAACCAAGCATTCGTTGTGGTCTGCCGGAACCCACACGAGATTGATTATGTTTGCAAAGACAGATTTTTGGGGGTTCTTATATTCAATGAGTGAAGTGTCCAGTCACAACAGCTAGTCAATTTTTAGGAAGGGCAACACCTACCGCATTGATCGACGGGTTCATCGGAACCGTCTCGACAGTCTCTTTGCATGTCGCACACTTTGGCCATGATGATGCATTCCCCACTGTGACATTGGAACTCAGTCGCCCCGTCACACACATTTTCTAGGGAGATTTACTGTGCATTACAAATCTCAATTGTACATGAGGACCAAAGACAAAAAAAAAATCCAGATTTTGAAAAAAAAAAAAAAAATTCAAATTTCCAGATGAGGAAATTCAATCCAAATTTTTAATTCCCATGAATTTCCATCAATATTTCAAAAACCAGAAGAAATAGATTATGTAACCCAATAATAAAGAATCACCTGCATGGCAGTCGAGCTCATCGCCGGAGTCCGAGCAATCGTTTACTTTGTCGCACTGGCGGCTGCCGTGGATACAAATGCCGTCACTACACCGGAACTCATCTGGGCCACAAGTGGGGCGAGCTGGAAAGAAAAAAAAACAAAAAAAAACATGGATGAGAAAGAGGGAGATAAAGTATTAAAGTGGAATTTGGTTAAAAACAACAACGGCTGAAAAATTCGAATCTGTGGGTAATCCATGCAATGCTAAAAACAAAATGGTTCAAAATCAACATAAACTCATTTTAGCGACTTTTCCCTAATCATTCCAGATTTGCTCAAAAGCACAGATTTGCAGTGACTGGAAAAATGTAGCTGACGCAGTTTGAACTTCAGGTATTTAAAAATAATCAGCATCAATTTTAGCCAGGAAAAAAAAACTTTGATATTGGTTTAATGGTTGTGTCATATTTTTTGTGTGGAGGGCAATAAAATAGTCAGCCCTTTATCAAATTAACTATAATTATTAACTCACTGCAGTTGACTTCATCCGAGCGATCGTAGCAGTCGGCGCTTCCATCGCAGCGCCATTTCTCGGGAATGCACTCTCCATCAGCACACTGGAACTCATGGTCCTTACAAGTTACAACCTCCTTCTGGGGCCGCTTGTCCGCACAGTTCTCCGGCCACTCGTCCGAGCCGTCGCTGCAGTCTTTCTCGCCGTCGCAGCGCCAGGTATCGAGCATGCACGCCGTGTCGTTACACTGGAAGTAGAGCGGGCTGCAAGTGGGTATCGGGCAGGAAGCCTCGTCGGAGCCGTCCGGGCAGTCGTCGTCGTGGTCGCACACGAAGCTGGTGGAGATGCATTGGCCGGAAGTGCAGCGAAACTGTTGGTCTGTGCATTGCTTTGCAGCTGTGGTTGAGAAAAAAAAATATCAGGAAGAAGGCAGGTCAACACTAATTTGGCCATTTTGATTGTATTTGATATAGAATATTCATGTTGAGTACAAATGGGGAAAAAGCACAGATGACAGAAAAGAAGATATGAAAGTACACTGTATGTATCATTTCTTTTCCAAATTACAAACTTACTGCAATTTTGCTCATCAGTGCCGTTTTCACAGTCCACTTTTCCATCGCAGTGCCAGCTCTGCGGCACACACCGATGCTCGGGGGCGCCGCAGCTAAACTCCGACACCAGACATTTTCTGGCCTCTGAGGACACAAACGAAAAGCATGACTTGACGCGTTGAAATGCAATCCACTGAAAAAAAGAATGTTTCATACATAAGCTTTGGAAAATAGATTCACTCAAATCTATTCTATGATACAAAATCCAGGTTGATCCAGCGGTGAGAAAAACATACCGCATGTTTCAGGCAGTTCGTCCGTTCCATCGCCGCAGTCGTCCAAGCCGTCACAAACCCACCTGCGAGTGATGCAACGGCCGTTGGCGCACTTGATTTGATCGGAGTTGCATTCGAATGCTGGATGAGGATGAAAAATAAGTGCAAGTTAAATCATGAGAATACATGAATCAATAATCGGAGCATGTAGTGGAAAGGTTAGGTTATGTCAATACACACACACACACACAAAAAATACTGATAACCTCGTCGTGTTGTTTAACTTTGCAAACAGGATAAAAGTTCCAGTTAAAAGGCCACTGATAACAAAAACACTTTTTATGTTTGCGTTTCGCAGTAAGTATTCTCACATTTCTGTCGTCCTCCACAAAAACGGACTTGTCTTTGTGTTGAATCAAAATAAAACATTTGCTATCACTTTGGAAAGCACTGATAAATATTTCTGCACATTTTATGGACCAAACCAATTCCTAAATCTTAATGACTTTAAATAATAATTGTTCAAAAATAACAAATACTGTCATGTCTTTTTTTTAAATATTGGGATGAAAATAAAAACGCGTGTTCATCGGATTCATTCACAAACTAAAGGAACAGATCAATTCTACCGGTCCCCAAAAATGTCTCCGCATGCGGCTCACGCAGTCCATTTGTTGGAATTCCTCCAGTAAGGGTATTTCTGGCCTTATGTGAAACACCGACTGGCCCTTTAAGACAATAGCGCGGAAGGAATATCACGCCACTGGCTGCTGATTGGTCCCACCACAATGTCGCCAAGGTAACCAGACAGTAAGTACTGCCTGACTAATTCTGATACTTAGTAAAATCTTCAGATTATCAGTTAGAGCAGACCTGATTAAAGAAACAGTTTGATACAGAAACCCGCCTCTGCTTGGACCCTCAATCTCCCTCATGTCACGCAAAAGCCAAGCAGTAATCTTTAATAATTCACAAGAATAGTTTCCAAAAGTCAATGCAGCTGTTTTGATGACGACAAACTCACCACGACATTTGCAACAACTCCGAAACGCATCCGACCATCTGCTGAAAAGTCAACTCAGACTGAGACCTTGTTTCAGAGAATGGAAACTAAATCATACAAGGCCTAATTTTAGAGAATGGAAACTAAAGTATACAAGGCGAATGTTTTCATTTCCCAGAACTAATCTTCCCCCGGCGCCCTCGTGAAATGGGTCAGGAGCCAGAAAAATGACGCACAATTCCCACTGAGGACCTTGTTTGTGTCTTACGCACATCAAGTGCATGTACATTAATTTTACAATAACAATGATTAATATTTACTTTTATAGTGGCAGCTAGATTTTACTTTATGAGAATATCACATGGCATCACATCGTTACTAATACTTTTTGAGTGACCCTTAGCACATGCTCTGTTTATGGAGGCTATTTTTACCCCACTGGCAAGCATCGCTGCCATTTAAGGTCAATTGAACAACAATTCAAACACTTTAAAACAGCATACTAATCATATGACAGCGGAAACTCGGATCAGATGTGCATCATAATACAACAATCCTACTTTATGGCTATTTGTGTGTCTGGAATAGATTACAACTTGCAAAAAAAAAAAATCTATTCAAGGGGGGGGGGTTTCCATCCGGAAATGCGTCACACACTCTCTGGGTGCACTTCCCGAATTCAGGACTGCTTTCTGAAGTGTTACTTAACAGCCAGCATGGTGAAAGTATATTTGCCACATGAACTTGGAGATGATGAAACTACTACAGGATGTGGCGCAGATGCATGACTCGGAAAATTAGCAACAGTTGAAAAGGCTGCCTTGCGCATGCATCACTGGAAGAGAATAATATGTCAGGAAAGAAACTTGATGGTAATGATGAAAACATTGAATACAAATATTTTGTATAGCTGCATCGAGGTTTGAAGCTTGAAGTCAATTAATCCCTAATTATGTTTTGGGCATTTTGTCTGGACGTGGAGCAAAATGTCCTGCATAAAAGGTGACATATGGCCCAAAAAAAAATACAAACGCATTTTCAACTGTCAAATTCATGATGCAGCAAACAACTCAGTCACGCCCACCGGAAGTAAAACAACCGGCCGGCAAAATGATTTTATTTCTTTTTCCATTTTCTTTTTGAACCCAGCTTTAAAATGAAATGAGTTAAAAATGATTTGTAACTACAAATTTAACAAATATTTTTTTTCTTAATTTATGCATCAACATGTACGCAGTAAAGTGATAACGTGCGCGTCCTCACCTGTAAGTGCAGAGCAATGAACAAGCATCAGGAGGCAAAAGCTCAGTCGCCACATATCCCACACTTGCAAGTTTTTTTCCCACTTGAACAAGACAATGATGTGCGGAGGATGGGGCGAGGTTCCAAGTGCTCCGGTGTTTCGCCTGAACAGACACTAGGTGTTGAAAGGAGCAAATGCAAGCGACTGAACCTTATTTGTCATCTTGGAACCAGGACGACCGAAAGGGCGGATCTTCAGCAGTGGCGTGATGTTTGAAATCAGACACCGTGGAGGCGGAGGCAATGAGTTGGCATTGGCAACCTTGTTACGGGCACTTCCCATCACTCATCAAGATGAAAAAAGAAAAAAGTCCTTTGTTATTGTCATTGTTAAATTTGAAGCCAAAATGGATAGTAATTGAAAGTGAGTCCATCCATTAACTCACGCACATAAACGCACGAATACTCTGATCCAAGATGTGAGCTTTTTAAGAGTTATCCATTATGATGACTCCAAGATGCAATTACAAAATTTGTAGCCATAACTACATCCTCTACATGTAGCAAGACACCTTGGCAAAAGAACTGATGTACATTTGCAATTTACAGAACAACACCTTTGATTGGTGGGATGTTGCAAATCATTTCGTTCTGCTGCTATTTCTTGAAATTGTTACAATAAAAAAGAAAACCCCATTTCCCTGATAATGACTCACTCGGACATCTCTTTTGCAATAAGAGTTGATTTGCAGCCAACAATTAAAATTTCATGAGCGTAAGTGACGCTGCAATGGCAAACCGTTTTAGTGGGCGTGGTTTACCTGGTGGAATTGCCCAATAAGTGACTTATATGAGAAGGGCAGGGACACGCTACTCACTCCTGGGAAGTATTCCTAGAATGGGGAAAAACCTGCTGGATGACATATTTGGACACGACCTCAACCAACCAACTAACCAACCACCCACCTCGCCTAAGCCCTGCCAACGTGTGTGTGCCGATGTGCGATGAGTCCAAAGGCCCATGACGGACAGGGCGCTTATTTTTTATTTGAGTTTATATGACTGTAAAGTTTGGCAAGAATAAAAAAATATATCTTGCACATTTGGCCTTTGTCTTTTGTGCAAAGCTGAATTTAAAAGATGGAGAAGCTTCAGACACAAGTGTGCGGGATGTCTACGCAGTTTGATCGGTTCAATTTATGTTAAAGCGCCGTCTTGTGGACAAATAGAGTAATCGCATCTGTCAGATGGAATTGCATTCAATTGATTAAAGATTTTAGTTTTATATTCTTTTTTATTCACTGAATATGTGGATCTGATTTATGAAGAGTGCTGAATCTATAAAAATATAAATATAAGAAAATGGACAGACATCCATCACACAAATTTCAACAAACACGTTCACGCTAAATTTATTGTTACAATGTTCTTTCCATTGACAACGACACAACACAGCACAGACAAAAGTGTTGATGCTTTGGTTGCATGTTCTTGACTAGCTACCATCATAATTAAATTACAGTACAGTACAGTTCTCAAAAGAGAGCCACCAAAACAAATCATACATATATAGAATATCCAACACCGTCCGGCCATGAGGCCTTCACAAGCAGAGAGGACCCAAAGTCCCTCTGGTTCTTTGTCTTGAAAGAAAATATAAAATAAAATAACAGCAAAAAGTATGTCGAAGACTTTTGGCAATCTAAAGTCACCACATCCAGAAACCATTAGGAAGCAATTAAAGATACAGTACATACGTATTGGCTGGATCGAGACTTCAGAGTGCTCTATCAAGTTTGAAGTGCTACGAGACATGCTAGCAGCAGCATCCGGGCTGTTATGATGCAAACGTACACAAACAAACGTGAAGCGCCGACACCTTCGCAAACGTTCAGTCATGTTGTCGCTCACCTCTCAATGTCCAACCCAAACACACGCGCTGTTTTTGGAACGTCTGACTATTTGACTCGGTCGTGACCACGTGTTGAATAAGGCGGTTGATTTTTGGCAGTTTGAAAATATTTTCTGCGTACATTCAGGATTATTTTTCAACTGGATTTAGTAGTTCTCTGAACTCCATAGGTGGGATGGGATCGTTTTTGTAACTTTAGCCAATATTAACCCTTTACAGCACTAATTGCATGTGCATATATTAAATAGACATGAGATTGTTCCATTTAAGACTCTGGACATTTTTTTTTTAACATTTTGTGGCATGTTGGTTTGTGTTTCCCTTGTTGTCTTCTGCGACTAACATCTAAGATGTTTTTTGGAAAGGGTTGCTCTAAAAGTGAAATATTTTTTTGCAAAAGAAAAAAAAAAAGAAACTCAAAAATGCAAATATTTTACAATACAAAATGAGTGCACACTATTTTGAACAAGTCAGCAGACTGTGTGAAAGTAAAAACTGTAGTTTTGCAATATGTCTAGTCTCATTATTTGGCAAGTTAGGGGGCAAGGTGAAAGAGTTTGACTCCTCACTCTTATTGTAAACAGTTTATTTCGGTTATATTATGTGTAAATAACCATTTTATAATTACTTCAAATAAAGTACTCATAGGACAAAATCAAGTTGAAGGCCGCTCATATTATAACATACTTAGGCCGGAATTATATGTTGATTTAAATGAATTCATCACAGTAAGAAAATACACTCACACTTAATTGTAATTTTCCATTCCACATTCAAGTAAGTTTAATTTGAAAAAAGTGCCCAATGGAAGTGTGGATAAGAGTATGGCTTTGTGCAAATTGTGCAAAAGAAAAATGTCGCAAAGCACTTTGTGCCGAAACCCAAAACATGTTGTAGCGACCGTGGGAACTACCGTTAGCGTCAACTGCTTTAGCGCGACGAGCAAGACTCAGATCAAGGTTCCCAATCTGTGAAATGCTTCCCATTTGGTCAAATACTGTTTTTGTATCTAATGAAAATGCAATTAAGTGCATATTATGAATTACAAAGACTTGAGTTTTGAGTCCCACCAACAATAACTACTCTTATCACTGAACTAATAAATGTAGGCTATTGCAGATAAAGCAACACACACATAACCAAGTCATTGACTGAACATGTGAATTTGCATTCTTTTAAACTTTCAGTTTAAAAATCTTAAATATTGAATGGAGGCTTTATGTACCGATGTACGGAAACGGCGAGAGCAGACAGAATATCCCTTTCCTACCACACCTCTCGTTTACATTCTTACATCACGGTGCCATTTAGGATTCTTCGTCAGTGGCACTGAGCGAATGTTCCTGCCGAACACACACACAGGCAGAAATTTCAGTCTGAATTTGAAGTCTTTCCTGGAATTCATTTTAGATTGAACACATTTGATATACAGAATTGGAGGCTCAGCTTCTTTCTCAACTTGTTAGCACGACAGTAATGTTAGACATTTTAAGATGAGGATAAAAGCTGGAAGAATATACAGTCTACGTGTGTTGCAGCACCATTTGTGGACTGATATCCACATAGACACAAACGATGGATTACCTCTTCTTGTTCTTCATCCGAGTCATCATCACTAACCACAGGTTTGGCTCGAGTGCGTCCCGATCGTCTGCTGCGTCCCTTTCCACGATCGCCGCCTCGCTCCTTCTTGCCCAGTCGGATCTTCACCTTGACTGAACGGGCTGAACATACAGGTTTAAATGAGAGGCATAGAGATGAAGGAATACAGGAGAAGGAAAAAACAGAGCACTGTACTTACATTCTGATTCGGATTCATCATCCTGGTCGTCCTCCTCTTCCTCGCTGTCGTCTCCTTCGCTCTCCTCCTCTTTCTCGATCTTCTGTCTCAGACTGGTGAAGACCGACTGGAGCACGATGGAGTCCTCGTATATCTGCTCGCATCACATGGCAGGGAAACATCGTCAACATCGTTTTTAAAGAGGAGGTCTCGCAAATGGTCCTCACCAGGGATCCCTCCAGGTTGAAGGTTTGAGCATTCTGGAAAAGCAGCATGACGTCTCTCTCCAGGTCGCCGAGACTGCGATAGCGGTGACCTCGAATCCTCTCCTAGAAGGATGTCACCGTTTTTTTGTTTTTTTTTATAAATATGGGAACTTTGAGAAAAAGTGAAAGCTGCAATGTGACGTTACTTTGATCTTCCTGAAGTCCACCGGCTTGCGGATCAACTCGTAGTATTCAGGCAGCTCTTTGCGAGATGGCAGCTGGATGAAGACCTCGCTGAGCTGACGTCCACTCGTACTACAGGAGGTGACATCACCAAGGTGAAACTTATGAAAGGTCAGACTCATGGATGTTGATGAACAGATTTAGATTCATATTGATTTGGGGCTGTCGAACAGTATTTAGTATTTAGTGAATTGCGTCATACTATGAGGAACAAGCGGATATTGAAAGTCTACACACCCCTGTACAAATGGCACGTTTCTACAATACAAA
This sequence comes from Syngnathus leptorhynchus, assembly GCF_054491065.1. Taxonomy (NCBI): domain Eukaryota; kingdom Metazoa; phylum Chordata; class Actinopteri; order Syngnathiformes; family Syngnathidae; genus Syngnathus; species Syngnathus leptorhynchus. Next base: position 13,496,307 of record NC_141199.1, on the reverse strand, counting down.
AAATACAATAACTCATGTCAAATAAACCAATTAAAAAACAGCATATAAATAAAAATCTATATAATAAGAATATTTTATTATTCTTATTATAAATGTATACATTTACAATTAGTGATTTTTAATTTAAAACTGTTTTAACAACTAGTAGTCAAAATATTAATAATGTAGCATCCAATTATTACATTTTTCATTTCTGACTGCGTTTGGAACTAAATCAGTAAACCTTCCTACCCTTCTTTGTATCTGATAACGGCATCAATGATCTTCTTCATCTTCTTGGTGAGGGAAGGAGGATTGGGGGATATCTTCTCAACAGGTGGTCTCCCCCTTTTTCGCTGCCTCTTTGCATCTTCGTCTTTGTCCCCACGTCCTCTCCCCCCCGAGGAGCACGAGGGCACGGGGAGGTCCAGGTCTCGATCCCGCTTCCTCTTCCGAGTGGTCTTCTTGTGCCGCACCTCCTCCTCCACCTCCTCCAAGGTGCCCTCCTCGATGGCCTGCTCGGGAGGGAAAACCGAGAGTCAGTCGACCCTTCGCCTCGCTGTCTTCCCTTCTTTTTCCCCGCCCCTTTTCCTCCAATTACCTTGAGCCACTGCTTCTCGGTGAGCGAGTCGCTGTAGTCCACCTCCTTCCGCTGGCGAGACCCTCGTCCGAACATTTTCTCCTCCTCCTCCTCGCAGGTGAGCCGCTCCACCTCGGCGTCGTCCTTCATGATCCAGGTCGGCAGCTCGTCCTCCTCCATTAGACGAGGTTTGCGACGTGGGTTGCGGGCGTCTTCGCGCCGGCGGTCCAAGTCCATCCGCTGCCAGAGAACAAGACCCCAAACTATTTCATGACCTCCATGTATTCTGTTGCACCATGACTCACGTTTCTCTTGAAGTGCTCACATCTAATGCAGTAGTGGGCAAACATTTGTGGTTAATATCATCAGAAGCACGGATACACATTTACAACCTACATAAAATGGCAATCATTTATTGTCCTCATTTCACTTCCTGATTTTTTTTTTTTTTTTTGGTCAAATCAGATTTCAGCTTTGACATGTTTGTTGCCATGCAGATATTATTTGCCCAACAGACGTTGTTGAAAAACATTTTGCCAATCTAAAATATTGCAGAGAATATAAATAATAATAATTATTATATCGCTAATGGACTGTTATCTTGTGTCGTGTTTTTTTTCTTTTTTTTGCTGGTGTTTGTTCTACCACTAACCATGAACTGATCAAACTCTTCCTCGCTCCTGGCGATCATCTGATTGACCGTCTCGTCATCAGGGACCTCGTCCTCCTCCTGAATGCAGCAAACGCACATTTGCGAGCAGAGCATAAGCAAGGAAACACTTTTCTAGAAACCCCGCCCCCATAAAACTGCTGTGTTGCTGGTGCACGCACACACATTAATCCGTAGACACACTTCTTGTCCCCAGACCTCGTCTTGCTCTTCGTGCTCCAGGATGGCCTGCAGGAAGGCCCTGCGCTCGTGGCTGGACGACTTCTGGTCGAACATTCCGGCCTGGATCACCTTTTGGTCTACGTTGAGTTTGTACTTGGCGGCGGCTAAAATTTTCTCCTCCACGCTGTTGACTGTGCACAGGCGCAGCACGCGCACCTCGTTTTGTTGGCCTATGCGGTGAGCTCGGTCTTGGGCTTGCAGGTCCTGCAAAAAAAAGAGTTTTTATTCAAACCCCACGTGAATATTACATTCTTATTTGGAAACACAGACTCATTCCATATTAACCAGATATGTTTTTACTTGTCCAAGTTACTTTTAGAGCAGTGGTTAACTTGTTTTTACACTTGTATATCAGTTACAGACGTTTCTCCTTCAGCATCAGACATTTTCAGGACGTTGGATTTTAGACTAAATCTAGTCCGGCCGTCTTGAACTTTGTTTAGTTCGGAAATTGTGTTAAAAATTGTGCTTGTTTGAGTCATTCAAATACGTCCGGATTTAGTCCAAAAAATAGATATCAAAAACTGGGTTGTTTTATTTCCTGTCAAATGTAGTCCAAATTTTGTCCCAAAATAACTATTGATAAGAATTAGCTTGTGTTTGAATGATTTTTTTGTTTATTGTAACTGCAAACAAATTGGAAAAAAGAGAGAAAAAAATACAAAAAGAGGAGAGAATAATGTGGAACCTGATGCGGGTTCCAGTCCGAGTCAAAGATGATGACGGTGTCGGCAGACTGCAGGTTGAGTCCTAGGCCTCCTGCTCGAGTGCTCAGGAGGAAGATGAAATATTCCGACTCTATATCGTTAAAGGTCTTCAGTAACATTCCTCTGTCTTCGGCCTTTGTGGTGCCTGTCAGGACGACACGACAGTTAATTTTCCATTCGTTCTGATTAATTCCCATGGAAAGTATTATGAAAGTCTAAACCAGTATCCCACAAAAGTCATTAGAGAGATTTTTTAGTTTTTTTTGTTTACCATCCAGACGCAGATATTTGAAGCTGCGGTAGGCAAAGTAGTCCTCCATGATGGTCATGAGTGAGGTCATCTGACAGAAGAGCAGCACTTTATGGTGTGTGACTCGCAATTTGGGGAGGATCCGATCCAACACTTCAAATTTTCCCGAAGCTCGATACAAGTCGAGACTGAAAAAACAAAAGACGCTGAGATTACATAATATTGAATGCATGACGTTTGTATGGGAGCCGTCATGAGAACTTACCCCTGGACTATTCCACCAGAGAAACCTAAATGTTCGGAGAATGATTCCTACATAAAAAGTCAAAGTTACTCACAACGTGACACGGAAATAAGTCGTGAAAACTCATAAAACGGTGATTAAATTGGCAACATTATTTTTTTTGTCTTGAAATATGCTTCTCAACAACATTCTGATAATAACTTGTATTTTTCTGTGACTTTTAAAAATCCATCCTAACACTCTTTTGTAATGTATCATTGGTAAACAAATCCAAAATACCTCAATTTGCTGGAACATGTATGGATGGTTACAGATCTTCCTCAGCTGCATGATGGTGTTCATCAAAGTTTTGGTGCCGCCTTTGCCCTGATAAGACAAATAAAAAAAACAACAACAACATTAAGATTTATAAATACATTCTCCCTTAAATTAATAGTTGATAGTGTTGACAGTTTGGAAACAAACTCTATCTATATCAACTCTACCTTCTTGTCTTTCTCAGAACCATCGGTCAGCAGAACGCCCTTCGCCTGCATGTGTCTGTAGAGCACTCGCTGGAGAGACGACATGTCACACTTGATCACGTACTCCACCTACAGGGATGTGCACAAGATTCAAAACCTCAAGTCCTTACACGGGTCTGGTAGATAGCAAAAATAGCTTAGTCATGCCTTCTCTGGAAGCTGGGCCTCCACTTCCTTCTTCAACCTGCGCAGCAAAAAGGGGCGGAGCACTTTGTGAAGACGACGGATGATCAAGATGGTCTCCTCTTCATTGAGATCCACCTGCAGGGAAGGATGAATGTAGAAAGTGTAGATTATTTTTATATTTTTAAACCTGACATTTTTACACGGTAGTTGAGTAGAAGGAAAAAAAAACGAGTTTCACCTTCTCTCCGGTCATCGCAAAAGGTGCATTGAACCACTGCTCGAAAGTGTTGCAACTCTTGAAGATGGTGGGCAGGAGAAAGTTGAGTAGCGCCCATAATTCAGGGAGCTTGTTCTGCAGCGGCGTGCCGGTCAGCAGGACCCGTCTCGGCGCCAGGTAGTGCGTGTTCAGCACCTGGGTCAGCTTGCAGTGGTGGTTCTTCATGCGATGGCCCTCGTCCACAATCATGTACTTCCAACGGATCTGCGGGAGGTTGAGAAAAGGAGGGGAACTGAAAAAAAAGAGTCCCTGGTGATTTAAGCAAATCCGTGATGGATTAAAAAATAAAATAGGAGGATCTTCTCGGACAGCTCGGCTGGGTTCGCATGCTGTGCTGAGAAGAGCAACAAAACTTTTAGCTAGGTCACATGATTTGCTAAACAATTTGATGTTTCGGAGCTCGCAAAGCCTACCTTAGCTAGCACTTGCTTGTCCTTGATGATATACTCGTAGGTGGTGAGGAGGACATTAAACTTGCCGCTGCGTAACTGAGGGACAAAAGCTCTTCTAGCAGCTGGAGAACCCTAAAAGAAGGACATTGTACAGAAAAGGTGTCACTTATCTGGCCTCGTGCCTGGGTGGTCCAAGCATATTTTTGGGGAGGTCAATGCCCCTGTGGCCCCCCCTCTAGCTCTACCAGTGTATTCAACGTTACAATGTCTTTTTCGTTTTTGATGAACACTACTGCTCTTCTGTATTTCAATGTTCTACTATTTGAAGTGCTACTTTGTGTAAAAAGTTTTGAAAACATGACGAAGAGTGCCAGATGAAGGGCTAACAGAAACACACAAAAGCTTACCTTATAGGAAACTTTAACAACAGTGGGGCCCCACTTGTCAAATTCATAAACCCAGTTTGAAAGAGTCCTGGTGGTCAGACAGAATGTTGAAACATTACGTTGTAATCAATTGAAGATTTGTTAGCTCACGAGAGGGGCACGATGATGAGGTAGGGTCCGTTGAGCCGCTTGTGCTCCATGAGGTACGTGATGAGCGCGATGGTCTGGATGGTTTTGCCCAGGCCCATTTCATCAGCCAGGATGCCGTTCAGGTTATTGTTATACAGCGACACCAGCCACTCCAAACCTTTGACCTGACAATCAGGATGGGAAACACAAATTTGATTTCAATCCCACACTTCCACGTCACGCGACATGTTTATTTACCTGATATTGTTTGAGTTGTCCGTTTATCAATAAGGTGGACTGCTTTTCCACCTTCTCGGTGACGGCATGAGCCACGGCGTAGTAAGACTGAAGTCCCCGGGCAAAGGCCGCTCCACTGTACTCGTCATCCACATCCTGTTTGGCGTTCCTACAGAGTAAATGCTTATTGTTATTGTTGTTGTTAATGCTCATTCACTGGCAGCCCAGATGAATCTTTGACGTCTATAGTCGTCAATGGGAATGAATGAGTTAATAAAGACACGGGAGTTGAATCGCATGGGAACAATCAGAATAATTTCTACTCACTCGATAATATGCCGTACGTCCACTTCTGACACGTCCTCACTGTCAGGGTCCCTGATCTTCTTTTTTTCTTCTGTCAGTGCAGTTGAAGGCTGATGCTCCTCTTCATCCTCCTGCCACACAGCAGGTACAGTAATATAACATTTTAAAAATTGTGACTAAATAAAATAAAAATTGAACTGTGGCAGGGACAGTAAATAAACAAACACCCACTTCTTCCTCCTCTTCATCTTCACTGTCTTCACTATCAGAGCGTGGGGCCACTTCATACCTAAAAAAGTCCAGGACCTTCCATTTGCCAGTGTTTTTATTGGTCATATATTTGAAAATAAAACTCTTTGTATTTATTTCTCAAAATATTACTCTTTTGCATTGTTTCCCCCCAAACATGAATATTTGAAATCCTAAACATATTTATAGATATAATGTCTATTTACCTGCATTTCAAACAGACAGAACCATTACACACGATTTAAAAACTTACATGACTTAAAAAAAAAAAAAAATCTTCTCACCCAGGGTTCATCTCCAGCCACGTTTCCAGTTGCCCCGCCTTCGGAGCATCCACCCCGGTCAAGATATTGCCACTGTCCACGTGGATGACTTTCACGGGGAGGTCACTCATCTGACTTGTCTCATCCAGAGGCTGCGGAGGAGGAGGAGAGATCAGGACTGACACACAAAAAAAAAAAAAAATCCAAAGAACATAGTGGCTCACCTCTCCATCAGGCCCCAAAGCTGGAGTTTGTCCTTCTGGACTCTCCAACTAAACAAGATAAGTAATTTGCAATTTTTGAACTCTTTTAAACATTTGGCCCATCTTACATCATCAGCGCCATACCTTCTTCTTCTTCTTCTTTTTCTTCTTCTTCTTCTTCTCCTTGAGGGCCTGCGCAGCCTTGTGCGCGCGGACCAGCTCGGTGAGGTTGGCGACGTATTCGTCGGTTTGCTGCAGAAGGTAGGCCAGACGCTTATCTTTCTTTTGGTCGATCAGTTTACGGTAGCCCTCCTCGTCTTCGGCCTGAGTGGGTAGAATCGTGTAAAGGGGAGTGCGCTGGAAGAAGCGAGCGTCGGTCGCATGTTACCATGAGTCTCCTCATTCGCTCTTTCTCAATGCGCTCGTTCTCTTTCTTCTGCTCCCTCTCGGTGTTGGCGTGATAGGTAGCCACAGCTTTGGTCAGCTTTTGGGTTTTGCCCGTGATGGACCGATGATACTCTTTGAAGTCTTTGGCATGTTGAAGGATACTGTTGAGATACTCCTGCAATGATATGGTGAGTGATACAAAAAGTCTATTCTTTGAATAATTCATAATCCTCCTAATATTATTTGAAGGTGTTCCTAATGATTTGGCCAGCTAATGGTTACACGGTGCCCCACCTGATGCTTCTGCCTGCGCTTGCGCTCTTGTTCGATCTTCTGCTGTTTCTCCAGTTTCTCTGTGATGCGAGCCTCCCTCAAGCTTTGGCGTTTGCTGCGTTTGTAGGCCTTGGCATCCAGCGCCGTTTCCAGAGCCGTGTCACGGCGCATGCACACCACCACCTCCTGTCGCAGCTTGACCCAGCCAAGAACCGTAAAAACACGTCAAATCTTCCAACGACCCAAAACGATGTTTTGGTTTTGCCTGCCGCGGCGCTCACCTGTCTCTGAAAGTTAAGCAGTCGGAGCGCTTTGAGTTCTATAGTTGCTTTGGTACGTAAATCTCCGGCTAGAGAGCCCGGCAGGTTCTCCAGCTCGGCGATGCGATGCGTGATGCGAGCCTGCAACCTGCAGCGAGCAATTGAGTTATCTCGTTTTGCTCGTTAACCCGTTTCGGAATTCGTTTCTGGTACCTGTACTCCCTTTCCTGCAGGATCTCCACGGGGTCCAGGCCGCAGGGCTTCTGGATGGGGGTGATGCGGCTCTGCTTGCTGTGGTAAGGCATCATGGGAGGAGGCTGCGCCGGCTGCCCTGGAGACTGCGTCTGCGGAGGCATGACGGGGGAAGCCGCGGGGGGCACCGAGGGAGGGGCGGGGGAGGGTCGTCCCGTGGGCTGAGGCGGGATCAGCTTCTGGGGAGCGTTGGACGGTGCTGCTGCATTCACCAATGGGCCTGGAGTACGTGAGGAAATCAAGAAGAGGGCGCTGATTTTGTACACATAACCAAAATGTAACCCAATTGAAGCCACAGACCTTCAGGCCAGGACTTGGGAGGTCCATTGTGATTTTGTCCTTGCATTCCTACTGCTGGGCCTGATGGACCTGGTGGAGGCATATTGGGTCCCATCAATCCTAGGAGGGAATTTATTTTGTATTGTAATAAAAAATCAGTAGAAGCAGGAAATACCGGGAGCGGTTAATAAAGCCAAAACGCGGTGCTCACCGTGAGCACGACCGTAGCCTGAACTCATTGGTCCCGGTGGCCCAGCTCCTGGAGTTAAGCTCGTCATGGGCTGCTGCATGCCAGGCATAGGCCTTTTCCCTTGGACGGCCATCTGGAGGTGGTCCGGCAGAGGCTGACCTCGGGCCAGCATCTTATAGGCCATGATCTGAGCTCTGAGTTGGTGCAGCTGGCTCTGGTTGAAAGGAGTGGGGCCACCGGGTCCAGACAGGCCACCGGATTCGAGGCCTGACACGAGGGTGGGAACAGTGGCGCCGAGGCTCGGTCCGGGGCTTGGTCCTGGCCCTGGACCGCCAAGTGATCCGGGTCGGTTGGCGGGGCCCAGTGAGTGCTGATCGCCACCGGGGCCTTCTAAAGGCGTAGGGGCCGAGCCGGGGCCAATTGAAGAGGAAGATGAGGAGGAGGATGGAAGTAGAGGTCCAGATGGAGGACCGTTGGAAGGGACTGGACTTGAATGATCTGAACCACCTAATGGAGAGTGATAACCTGGAAGACACCGGGGACTTGTGTCGTGAAAACAGGAATTCATGATTTAAGAATGGAATATTTTATTTGCCAACCTTGTGAGTGTTGGTCCAGGGGACTGGGTGGAGGACCCATACCAGTGTGCCCGCCCGGCCTCACTGTCAGTCCTTTCATTTGATTGAAACGACTCTCCTCGCTCACGCTCTTGTCATGCATGCTCTCCATGGGCTGAAAAGACAATTGGGGAAAAAAAAAAATGTTACAATCCAGCACTGTTGTTAATGTTACCTCCATCAGGGAGCTTGTCTATATAAAATATATAAATATATCTAAAATATATAGTTTAACTGTCCTTACTTTGTGCAGGGGGTGCATGCTGTCCTGGCTGTAGCCAGACGGTCCCGGCTGGGAGAGTCCAGAAGAAGGAGGACCGGGACTTGGTCCCATCATGCTGTGAGCAGAACCTGGAGAAGGTCCCGGGCTTGGGCCCAGCATCGCCCCGGGAGAGGGACCTGGACCGGGGGACGGACCCGGGCGGGGATTACCTCCCATGGAGGCATCCGGGGTGGACATTGCGGTGGTCTCCTGAAGTGGGGATCTGGAAGGAAAGCTACACTATGAATGCAAACCTTGGAAAAAAAACCATCTAAATAGAGCTACCTGATCTTTACTGAGCCAAGGCACAGACTGAATTTTGCAAAAGAATAATCAGACAGCACATCATGTAAATCCTGAAATAATGACGCGCTGGTCTTAATTGAATTGGACCAATCAAATCTGAAAGGGCCAGGATGTGCAAAAAGATATGATGCTGCAATGACAGGGCCACCGTACATTCCGTTCAAACGCTTTAATAAGTTGCTGCACCAAATCATCCCCGGTGCGCATTAACACCCACAGTTAGACTTGGATCATTTCCACACAGCCTGTAAGGCTGCGATGGGTATTAAACAAAAAAAAAAAAAAAAAAAAAAAAAAAAGGAGGCAATGGCGGACTATGCAAGTCCGACTCATCCACCTGCACTGACACATCTGGCAACCCGTGATGGATTTTGGCGTGGAATTTTGGGAGGATGACATTTTGACGCATCAACGCGACACGCAGCAAACGAATCCACTCACCGTGTTTGCAGTCGAGCGATGAGGATTTTATTTCACCGACGTGGCTCGAGCACCCGCCCCCCCCTCCTCCTCAGAACGACCCCACATCCACTCGCCTCCTCCTCCTGCTCGGGTACCGCCGCCGCAGCTCCTCTCCTATGACCGAATGTCTCGTCCCAGATGCAACAAATGCGCATGCGTGGACAGTCGAAGCATCGCTCCGACAACACGTACAATGAATACCGCACAGGTAAAAAAAAAAATTAATAGGTGGCGTTTGGCCCCACTAATGTTTGTGGAATATAAACGCAACAGAAATGTTTTTTTAATCCATCAGAGGCTGCCATTTTGCCCTGTTGTCGATTATAATTGACGCCACAGTGCCTACGCAAATGTCACATGACCAGTCTGTTAATAAAATCATACTGTTATTACAGAATGACTTTTCAAAACAGATAAACACCCCGTAATATGGAAGCTGTTTAAATTCTTAACCACATTTTGTGATGTAGCAATCAAAATGCATCACAACCACATGAACACACTATTTAACAAGATTTAAGAGTTCAAAATAACGCTAAAAAAACTGCATTGCATTAAACCGTGGGCCGTTTCTAATATTGTGGCAATGTTATTTAACTGCATAAATCAAAATGTGCATTATTTTTTTTTCTTTATGAGGGCATTTTTCTTATGGGACAGCGGTGAGTGATGTGGCCATTGAATAAAGTCAGTAAAGTACATCAGACGCAAGATATAAAATTGATCAAACCAAGCAATCAATAAATTGCATCTATAATACAAATAACAAACCTAAATATATCTATAACAAGACAGCAAATCTCTTTTTATGTCTAAAATACAACTTTAATACACTATCTTCTGTTTGGGGTGCTTTGTCAGACATCATCTTATTGTCTTTTAATGTCATAAACTCTTGTTAAACAAAACTTTTTTTTTTTTTTAAAGGCCACCAGTGTGAACCAGTAGAAAGAGATACGACGTGATTTCAGTGTGTTTAGTTTAATGAGGAAAATAAACCCAGTAGTAGTGCAACCCTCCAGTAGTAATAAACTTTACATTCGGGCAAAAACTAGACCATGATCAGTCCCTGTGATAAGTGCCACGAGAACAACCACTGAGGAAACGAACCCAGAATGTGAAATGAAATCAGGTGTTCTACCATCAGCACCGTCATCGAGTGAAACCCTTGCGTGAAATAAAAGAGCGGCAGATACGTAATGCGATCGCGAGTGCGCTATTGTGATTAACGAGTACAAGACAAACACGGACCAACGTACAGCGCTTTGAGACAGACGTCTTACCTTCAGTGTGTTGATACATTATTACTTTTATACCAGGCCAAAAAGTCCAAACTAAACATGCACACTCGCACATTCGTACACTCGATAAATAGTCAAAGAAATCCAAAGGAGACACACACACACACACACACACACACACACACACACACACACACACACACACACACACACACACACACACACACACACACACACACACACACACACACACACACACACACACACACACACACACACACACACACACACACACACACACACACACACACACACACACACACAGCAACACACAAAGAGATAACAGCAGAGCTTGCTCCTGACCATATGTGACATTGAGACTATGAGACTTGTCAGCCTGTTCTTTTTCGATGACTTCTTGTCCAGGCGTGCCGGTCATGAACGGCAAATGGATCAATGTTAGCTTATAAACCCCCGTCCGTGTTTGTTTTTCCGGGTCAGGTCGCCCCAGTAAAAGAGACAGATGGTCTCACAGGAAGACAAACTCGTCACTGTTTTGTCTGTTGTTAACTCGAGCTGCCTTGCCAGGGGGCAGGATGTGTGGCACGGGGCCAGTGTGGTTACTGCTGTGCGCCTCTAGACCATAGTCGTGACTCTGACCCTCCACGAAAGTGAAGATGGGGTACCTCTCTGTTGACGATGACAGGGCCTGTCGGGAAAACAAAACATCCGTCGAGTGTCATCACAAATTTGGTGGTCGTTTGGAGACAAAGGTTACGTGCGCAGTTGGAAAATAGCTAAAGTATTTACTCAAATAGCGGCCTCGGGTATATTTGCGTAAATAAAGTAAAACACACATTTTCTTCCCTCGGGAAATAAAAAGATCGGGTCAGAGCGCTTCACTGAAACCAGTTGAGCGTTCTTCTGTGTATAAGCCAGCATCTGCAAATTTGCAACCTTCAGACAAGATGCACCGCTCAAGGCGCTTTCTGTTGAAAATAAATGTTGCTCTAGAAGCTTCCATTTCGGCAAATTCTATCTGACAGGCGAATAAATGGTAGCTGTACCAGTTTGGACCAAAGGGTACATATCAGGTCTGTAGAAGCTATCAAACTTACCAAACTGACAGCAGAACATAAAGACTCAAAGTCTTTCTTGTTCCTGGCATAAAAGCCAATGGTGCAGCTGGGATCCATTCGAGTGAAGGGCATCTTTTTGGGAGAACTACAGTGGAAGGACTAGATAAAGAAATGGGAAGATCAACCACAGTCCATGATTAAACATGTTATCTTTATCGGTCACACTTTTGAACAAGTGTGAAAGTCACATTGGTTGCAGTCGGATGAGATCAGAAGAGAGGAAATCCAAATCCAGACAGCTTGAAAGCAGTGTGACGCTGCCAAACTGACCTCAAGTGGAAAGTTGACTTGAGTGACGTCCACCACTGGTTGGCAGTAGTGAGGGTCCAAATATAGCAGCTGCTCATCTGGCAAATGGCGAGAGAGGAAACACGTCATCGCCGTCCCATAGAGGTGACGTCTCGAGAAAATCTTTTTTTTTTTTTTTAAATGGTTCTGGAGTATATTGATGACAATGCCACCCATAAATCTATTTTGTAAACAGGACAACAGGAAGAAGCAGTGTCTTACCTTGGAAACCAACAAAGTAGAGAGAGTGCTTTGGTTTGCCGCCAATGATTCCAATACAACATTCCAGCTTGAGGATGTTCTGGAAAAAAAAAAAATTAGTTTGAATGTAAAACTCTTGAAAGACTTCCCACCTTAAGAGGTTAACATAAAGAACGCCACCTTGACACATTCAATGTAAGACGGGTTGAGGGCCTCCCCGCCCAGGCGGACAGGTACCAGGATGATGACTGACTTCCAGGCTTGGTTGTCCGATTCTGGGGGACTGTGGCCGAGTGGCGGCTCACACAGACGCACTACGTCCTCTTTGTACACTACAACCAAACACAAACTTGATAAGGGAAAGGATGTGCATCACATGACCACATGAGATTGAAGGGGCAAAAGTGTCACCTGTACAATCCTGAGCCACATACACAGCCAGGTTGTGAAGAACAGTTGTATTAGCCACAGCTTTCCTAAAAAAAAAAAAAAGAAAATAAATATTGGAATCCAAATTTCTAAACAGTTTCATGGAGCATCTGAGCCTTACCGCAGTATGTGTGCCACAATGGACGGGCCGTACCAGTCCCCGGCCTTCTTTCCCGAACTCCTCCCTATTGCCACCAGCTGGTGCACCCCAAAAGGTGTCGGCGGTTGATCCCCGAACCAGGTGAGTAGTTTCTGATGGACGGGCTCGGCTTGTCGATCTCTTTGGGATTCGAATTTTTTCTTCTGACTACTCTTGGGTGTCGGATCCCTTTGCGGCATCTTCTCAGGGGTGCCGGACCCTCGCGGGGAGCCGAAAGACGGGATGGGCACCCCGGCGACGCGCACCGGCGAGTTTATTCGCAACACTTCAAAGTCCACGTCTGTTAACTGCTGAGCATCTGGCCAAGTCCAATCTAGGCAACACAAATAGCGCTTGTCTACAAATAGTAGTCTTTCATTTTTCACTTTGAGCAAATGTCAAAACATTTGGTACACCAGGACATCTAATAAAATCCAATATTCTGCCTTTAAAAAAATAAGAACGCTGAGTGAGCTTTCAAATGAGCTCTCATGATATGGAGTAAGTGTATCTAATGTGGTGGCCGGTGAGGCAAATAGATGGAGAGCCAAACCTTGGGGCATGAGATGGACCAGCAGGCCCTGAGCCAGCAGCATCTGGCCGCTGCGCAGCATGCAGCCCCAGCCGCAGTCGGTGGTCCAGCTGGAGCCTTCCAACTGAGGGAACTCCCGTCTGTAGGTCAGCCACAGCCGGGACACAAAAGCCAGGCGGAAACGCTCCACCTGGTCTGAAACACACAGGTGTGAAGAGGGAACAATGTGGTGAGAGTGTTTGTGGTGAGGCCATGTTTATCAAGAAAGAAGAAGCCAGTTTTCCCATTTTTGGTCGGATGAGACGTTCAGACTTGTCAGTCATGTTACTTTTGAAGTGAAAGAACATTTTGGTGAAGAATATGTCTATTCTCCTTTTATATATTACTTATTCAATCTGATACAGCAATAAATTAATTCAACAACAGCTAATCTACCAAATGAATAGATTGTTACTCCTGATAATCAATGAATCATTTCGAGACCTTGAATCAAAATGAAACATTGGCTTATGTAATTGGGAATTCCTTCAAACATTTTCTGCGAATCACAGAATCACAATTACATTTTATTTACACCCAAGTTGAGTCATGTGCTGTATGCTTGGAGGCTTTCCGTTAAATCCAGACGACTCTAAATTGTCCGTTTGTGTGAAAGATTGTTTGTCTTTATGTGCCATGCGATTGGCTGGTGACAAGTCACGCCTCGGGCTCAAAGTCAGATGGGATAGCTAACTTGAATGTATCGCTGTATGGTTTGGACATTCCACGTGTTACCCTGCGGCCCGAAACAGGCTAAGCCGTGTGGAAAATGGATGGATGGATGATTGACGCAGGTTACCTTCACTGTTGAGCAGATAGGCGTGTCCAAGGACAGTGACCGGTGAGATCTTATTGAAGGAGGTCTTTGATTTCACAGTCCAACCTAAACGCAAACAATTAGCAAATTTAACATTATTCTTCATCAAGGATGTCTCATAAGGACATAAATTGTCTTTTTCCACAAACCATATTTGACGTTGTTCCATGCTGACATTAATTTGGCTTTGAGTTTATCTATCTCCTCGGGCTCTCCACTTGCTTCTTTGCTTGGATCCGGACTCTGCGGAGGTCGGAGTCCAAAGCCGCCCTGCTGAGCCGGAACCTGCGGCCTTCGGCTCTCCGTTAACTCATTGAGCATCACGCCGCCGGTGTACTGCACTGCGTTGGGGGAAACGGAGTTCATGGCCCGTAGCGGTCAGAGCTGGACTCTGGAGCGCCTCATTGCAACACACAACAACTAAGGATGGGACAGAAGATGAAGAAAATGAGAGGGAGCGTTAACGTTTGACTCTCTGGAAGATCCAAAACTATAAGCCTAGAGGCTTTTCATTGTTTGAAGAGACATTGTAACGTCGTTAGGGAAAACTATGGGAGATACATAAGAAAGAATATTGAACATTCAAGGGTGTCACTGTAAATAAACTAATTTGCATGGTCCAATACTGTTCAGCCAGCGAGGTTGTGGTTACAACTTTTTAAATAAAAAGTGACAAATTCATTCTCAGCGAAGCTCATTGATAATAATGAAGAGGTTTTTGAAGAGCCCAACTGGAATTTATAAGTATATATTAAGAGACTTTTGCGCCAGTAAACTATACTGTTAGTGACTTATGAATGAATAACAAATGACTTTATAGCTCTGAGCAGATACAATAGAGCAATTGAGACGCGGGGTTTTATTACTCACTTATGTCAGATTATTATTGTTGTCTGCGCTATTATGATCACTTCCAGGAAAAAGTATGAATGGGTGCAGCGTCGACAGTTTCAATGCACACTCACGTCATCTGTCTACGATAATATTGCACAACAATGAGGGCGCACAGTAAAGTCGCTGTAAATTCCTCAACAAGGAACATGAAATAGAGAGCGACTATTTGAAGGAACCACGAGACTGTCATTTGACTGCAGACGCAACTGTTTCCCGCTAATCTGCAAATACGCAATTTTCGACAATAAACATGGATATAACAATTTAACAACGACATTTGAACAGAAATAATCCAGCCAGGCAATTACGATATCAGGTGACTCCTATTTAAATATTTACACATTGAACATGACAATAAACAAACACATTGTTACACACTGCATTGCTAGGTCCTTGGAATTTATCTCTACTTAGATGTACATACCTGTTAGACTGCTCGATCAGTAATACGTAGGCTCATTTTGGTGATTCCCTTTCTTGCTTATTGACTCTTTCAGCGCTGTTTATTTCGTTGCATTATTAGCTTGAAAAAGCTAGCTGATATTAGCATGATTTCAAGCCGGCGACGGAAGCGAGCTCGGGGTCAAGCCCGACTCACCGTAACCCTTCCCCCAAAAGAAAATTACACATAATTTCGATGACGATTCGAATATGTCGACTGTAAACACAACTGACTTTACAGCCAGTAGTGCAAAAAAGTGTCGATGGGAGGAGAAGATTTTCTTCACTGAGAGAACTTCCTGATGGCTCCCCTGGACGCAATGCAATTGGTTGACACAGGTCTATGTGTAAGGTGATTGGTGGAATGTCATACTCGGTTCCTATTGGTCCATGAGAGTCAAGTGAAGTGGGATAAACGCGGAACAGTTGTGGCAGCAAATTTGTATCTAAATAAAAAAACATCTAAAAGTTAAATAATACTCAACTTCACAAATTAGACAACATTTTAAAAATAAAAAGTCAATGTAATATGCGCATTTAGAATATTTCATTCCATGATATTTGCATGGGACTCTACTTTGAGAATCACTATTGTATGAGTTTCCATATTAAATGTGTTTGTTTTACCACTGTTTTACTGTAAATAAGTGAATAAATTATATGAAATCTTCTCACAGCAAGGACAAATGGAAATGAAAAACTTATTATTATTTTTAGAGTCGATGATAAGAACAACAAAATGACAAATTCGGGAACAACTCTCCACATTTTATTCCACTGACTGCACTTCAGGTGTCTATCACAAACAAAAATAAAGTCAAGGTACAAATAATTACATGATCAGTGAACAGATATAAGTGGAATGTTTTCAGTAAATCATTAAACTAAAAAATGTAATTTTTTACCTCAGATTAACACACATACAAATGCCCCCCTTCCTCCCAAATAAAGTGCATTCAAATAACTCAGCAGTCTCAAATGTGTAACACTAGTGTAAACACTACTGTGTTGTAAAAGGCCTGAAAATGGTAACAATAGCAGTAAAACATTACAATTAGTTCATGAACCTAAGGAGGGCATCAAATGATGTCAATACATAACAGAATCCCATCCTGACCTGTACAGCAAATTTAATAGAATCGTTTGCCCATTACTGCCAAGAAAAATTGAACACACAAATACAGAAAACTTAAGAAACAAAGATGTGATCTTTTTTTTTTTTTTTTACAACACTGCTAAAATATGTAAATGCATATTAAGTAAACCAGGTTGCAGCTACCAACGTCTGTCCTACACCACATTAAGGTCCTTCGTTTTGTTTGGGTTGCAGTTATTGCACATTTCAGTGACAAGTTGGATCCACTAGGGGTCAGTACAGTACCGTTAAATAACAAACTGCATAAAGTCCACACTGTACTGCATTTTTAACCAGATTTTTTTTTTTAAACCAGTGGGAGTAACAATAGAACTGCAGTATATGTTGATCACAAAATTAATCATCCGATCAAAATCAATTCATGCCTTATAAAAGACAAGATCTTCTGTATAATGGCCCGGTGATGTGTAACCTTCACGTGACTTTGGTTTTCGGATGTACATAACTTTCCTCTATTGACAAAGACTAGTCGTTTGGAAGATCAAACAAAAGTTGAACATTTGAATGTCTGATCTATTCAAGTGTTTTCACCTTTTCATATGAAATTGGCATTTAGTGAGCTCATGTCGTCCGACTGTCATGTGCACAGTTTGGATAATGTACACTGGCTAACTACTGTTATGACTTACATGAAAAATGTTTCTGATTGACATTAAACACTATATAGCAATATTTCGGCTACCTTACACCACTATATCTTTTCATTTTTCATATAGAACCCTATTACAAAGTATTTCATATATATGTATAGCCCACCCTTTGCTATTCATTGAGCCCTTTTTACAAAAGGTGTTTCTTTATTTCCACAACTTCCCGCTTCCCCCCAGTTCAAATCAACGCGTTTGATTTTGTGTGTGCATGTGCTCATGTCCTATTTTTGTGTATTTTTGTATTAAGGAAGGGTGCACAGTTGGTACTTACTTCATCCTTTCATACCACACTGCTTTAAATCAACTTTTTTGTTGGGGGGGGGGGAGTTATCTTCAGTTGTTATGATTATTTTCATGAGTATTAGGGCTACACTGAGAAGACACAAATTAGGAGTCGTGATGTTGCCAGACTGAAACGATGGGAATATTCAAATTTAAACTCAAGTGCTTGGAGCATTTGTTCCCCGTGTTCCTCTAATAGTTTTATATGATTATGCAAATGAACAACTGTCTGGAGGAACAATGTCATTGATTGTAAATACATTGAGTGCATGAGAAAGCATACTACCACTACACCCCCCCACCCTCTCAAACTGAGCCACTTCTGTCATGCTGTGCTTGATGACCAACCTTTTCACCCCCCCCTCCTCCTCCTCCACCCAAACTGTGCTAAATTCTCTCAGACTTCAGCACATCCCTTGGCAAAATGACTAACTCTACCCAGGGGGCATAACCAGAAATTTGGTATATAACAGCAATTGGGCGCCCTTATTGTTTTATTTCCAGTGGTATGTCATTGCTGAGCACCGCTTGGCTCTCTCTCAGGCAAATACATTTCATCGAGCTCTGGCTTAAAAATTGCAGTAATATCATCATCTGCTGACCTGCTTGCCTCCCGTGGCAATGTGCATGTGTGTAAAGGCTTCAATCATAGCGGAGGCAGAAGGGGCTGCGGTGGGCCCTCCTGTGTGGAGGAGATAAGCGCTGAGCCTGAGCTGTCAGCACCGGAACCACCAATAACAGACCCTCGCTCACGCTTGCACGCACACACACGCGAGATGTGGCACCCTCTGACAGCGCCATCCGCTGGGCCAAAATAAACAGCTGCGTGGAGCCCAATCATCTCATCCCCCCGTGTGTGGTCTGATGCGAACATTCCAGCCGTGACTGTGCGGCGATTGACGACAAAACACAGTCGCTAAATTTGGTCTTCACAGTTTTGATGACTAAAGCACTTTTCCACCTTCTTATACCTACTTTACATGTACAGTACATACCAAAGGACATGCATCCACGTGGACTCACACATAAAGACATCTGATAAAGTGTTCCACAATACGTTAAGAATCTTCTTATTAAAATAATCCAAAGTTAATGCACCTTTACAGTGGATTTTTTTCCCCCTCATCCTCATTGAAGGTAGAACCAGTCAATGATTGGAATCAATAAATAAGATTTGATAAGCTCTAAAATTGGAATGTACAACGTTTTAAGTGCTCGACATTGTTCCTCCCGTGAAGGCATTTTAGTTTGTGGTTTAGGGATCACATTTTGGTTGGGCTGCCTTCTCTTGGGATGAACTTGCGGGGCTTTGCGTCATCGCGGCCACGAGCCCCCGACCACCTCCCGCGGGGTCACATCTCGCAGCTGTGGCCGCTTGCTTGTCGTCCACCGTCTTGCTCTGCTGCTCTTTGCTCCTGGAGCCCTCCTGGGAGCCCAGCTTGATTGGGCCCAGCACGTTTTTGGCCACGGTAGTCAGCTGGCTGACGAAACTCGTCTTGTCACCGGGGGAGACTGGCCGCGACTTACACAGCGAGGGTCCGCAGAGGGAGGGGGTGACCGCGGTAGGGGAGGGCGAAGGAGAGGGAGAATGCTCCTCCAGAACCTCCAGGCGACATTTGTCCTCCCAGTCCAGGGTTCCTCGATAGCAATTGACTTGCCCCAGACTCTGTCGGACTTTTGCCAGACTCAGTTGCGGCCCGTGCGGGGGGACTGCGGGGGCAAGGATCCGAGCGGGCAGTTTGGGGCTTTTGGAGCTCAGGTCTGAAGTTCTTGAGTCAGTGCTCTCAGCTTTTCTCAAGCTGTCCCCCATACCTGAGGGTTTAAAGGCTTTCCGCAAAGCGAGCGGACTACCCATCAGTGTAGCGTTAATGATTTTGTCAGGAGTGGCGGCGGAGTTTTTCCGTAAAGAAGGACCGTTATTAGTGTCTCCCTCCTGCTTGGTTTCCCTTCCGCTTCCTACAAGGTGCTCTTGAGATGATTTACAACCAAATAGTATACTTTTGGCTGCCTTGAGGTCGAGTTGCTTGGGAGTTGGACGTTGGATGACCTTCTCTGACCCTTTGTGCCCTTCTAGACCTTCTTCTCTTTTGGCGGAGTTGCTCGTAGCGGTCGTTGTTGTTTCTCCACCTGGTCTTGAACTTAAGGGCTCTGTGTGATGTCTTCTTGTCAAGGATGTCTGGAGTGCCGCCGCTTCGACCCGGCTCAATCGCTCCTGGACCGACTCGCTCCCGGTCTCCCTCTCTCGCTCCCTTCCCCTCTCCTTCTCTTCCCTCTCTCTGCTAGCCAGCAAGGTCTCCCTGCTAAGCGGCGACTCTTGCCTTCCTAATCTCCTCACGGGCTTCAGCACACGAGTCTCCGAGCTTGCGGAAGACGAGGAGCACGGCAGGGGTGGAGGATTAGGTGGCAAACTCTCCCCATCTGTCTCCAGCAGACTCTGGAGTCCCAGTTCAGACAGAAAGGCGTCCTTGCGGTATTCGGAATGCTGCACTTCGAGGCTGTGCTTCCTCAACGGACCCCCGAGTCCTCCCGTTGTACTGGACTGGGTTAAAGGCGAGCCGAGCTTCTCTGCCGACTGGACGCGTTTCAGAAGGGGCGAGCGTGGCGGTTCTGCGCTCTTCGGCCTGGGACGGACCACCGGGGGGGACGAGTGGAGCTTGACGGGGAAGGACTGAGTGGTGTTGGAACTTCCCACAGTGTGGCCCGGTAAAGGAGGGGGTGAGGACTGGGTGGGGGATGGGGTGTGGGCCAGCGGGGATAAGGGGATGTTGCCAGCGGACTTGCAACGGGCAGAGCGGTATTGACGGTGGAGTTTGGGGGAGAGGCCATGAAGGGAACTGGGTCGCATGTGCTGAGAGGGAGCGGGAGAGTTTGGAGTGCTTGAGGCTGGAGAGCTGCTTTGAGATGAAGCGCCTAAAAGAGAAAAAGTTGAGGTTTGGTTTCAATGCAAAAATTTGAGAATGGCAAATGGGCTTCACTAATATCATCTGATAACGTATACCCAGGTATGATGGCTCAGCGGAGGAACGGTACCCCTGAGTCGGGGACCGGGCAGAGAGGCTGTGGGTCGGCGAGCCGGGAAGACTCTCGCTGGAGGACAGCGAGCGATTCAAAGAGGATAAACTGCGGCTGGTGTGGAGGAGATTGGACTGCTTTGTGATCTTGCGGAACAGCGAGCTTCGTTTCTTACTGCGCCACGTAAAAAGAGAAAAAAAAGTAGATTCAGTGCGTTTATGTTGTCATATGGACTTCGAGATTTCCAGAGGAGCACGTCAGGGCTTGCGGCAAAGATGCGGGAGCTCGTACCTGTCTTGGCCGTCCTTCCCAATGGTCCTCTTGTGTCTCCGGGCCATCTTGCACTTATAACTGGCCTTGCGGGCAGGACCCACTTTAATGGAGGTGTTCTCAAACGGCGTGGTTGTCACTGTCACCTTATTGCCGCTCTATGGGAGCCAATAAATGATTGATGCAAATGAAATGACCCATTAATATTACATGCACTATAAACACAAGCAACGTTCAGCAGATATAATAAAACTAATCCTATGCAAACTCATTTATTCCTACCTTGAGGATGAGCTCAACCACCTCAGTGTGGACCAGACCATGTACTGGCTCACCGTTCACATGAGTGATGAGGTCGCCTGCACACAGACCAGCTTCCTGGGCCGGACCACCTTCCTCCACATGCTGACAACACGGAATTAGGAATAAGGAATCGGCAGTTTCTATAAATACAGCTAATAAATTGATATCTTGGGCAGGGGAGTCAGTGCTGGACTGAGACAGTTTTGATTTATGCAAGAAGTGACCGCAAGTTTCCTACCCAGACGATGTGATGCACGCTGTAGATATCGCTATCTCCAATGTAGACCCTAATGGCCCTGAGGGTGAAGCCGTATTTCTTTCCAGAGCGATGGATGGTGATGGGCGAGCGGAGTACGTTGACAGTCGGGAAGAAGTCTCGACTGGGCGACGAGTCGCGAGATGAGGGATTGGAGGAGAAGGAGTGGGGGGACATGGGGCTAGCCAATGGAGAGAAGCCACCATGCTGCTCCACTGGAAAGAGGCAGAGAGTCACTCTGTTAAGTTAAGCAGCGGCAAAAATAAAAAAAAGTACAAAATAAATGAATAAATGTATAAATAAAAAATTAAAACAGTAAACATTTTATGGTAGTTGTTGGGTGCAAGACAAATAAATGCCTCCATCAAATAGACACTAGCTTTTTCCCCATCCTTCTTACCAGATGGTATGATGACAGATAGAGCTGTCGCCGAGGCAGATTTGATGACCTTGTTTCCAGCTCTGGAGTTACGTTTCTCCCCATCGCCAGACAAATGCGGGTGACGCGCCCTCCTGAGGACCAGGTCATTGGTGGCCCGGGCCCCCAGGGGGTCATACAGAGGCGTCATCACATCGCGACCGATTGTTGCAGGAGGAGCTGGACCCAACGTGTTAATGCTCACAACTCCAGGTGTCTCTCCTTGCTTGGGTGATTTGTCTGAAAAAAAAAAAAATCACATTGGAAGTAGTACAAAATGTGCTCACAAATTGGTCATGAAGTCATTCTAGCACGCACCAGCTCCGTTAATTTCTTTCAAACTGCTCCTCGACTCCCCGTGGTGCATGGACGGAACACCGGTCCCGTCCAGGGAAGTTCCCCGGACCCTGATGGGGGTCGGCCTGGACACAAAATCCGATTCTCCCTCGATGGGGGAGGCAAAACGATGCGTGTCCATCAGCGCTGAGAACCGTCGCCGTGCGCCCAATGGCGGACTGGCGTCACCCTCCATGTAGAGCGACTCTGAGCAGGAGAGGCGCTTCCTGTCCACAACGCCGTGAAACAATCGTAACGGATTTAGTTTGGGACATGATTTTGGCTCATATGAAATATTAAAAACGAATTTATGATTTCTAAATGTTTTACTATGGAGTATTAAAACTGTTGAGAGCCTGCGGTTTGATGACCCTAAAGGGAAAAATATTGAATAAGGTCCATGTTTATATGGAAAACACCATGCAATCAAGGAGACCATCTTCAACTAAATTAAATACTCCATGACAGTGACTGGTGGTCAGGTCATCCCGCTCGGTAATATTCAGATTCCAATCAATCGTAATAATTTAGAAAAAATGTACCAAAAAAAAAAAAAAAGATTTTTCTCCAATATATGAGCCAAGTGAGAAATGACTCATAACTGGAGAGATGGAATTCGATACCTGGCATATAAAAACCGAAAATCCAATATGTACCTTATCAATGAGATTAATCTTGCTTGGATTCAGGATGTATGAATGATTCATTTCATTTGAATGACTTTTGCTTGAAGGACTAAAACAGAGTTATGAGATATAATTGCAAGCTGGTTGAGTTGCATGTGCTCTCATCTCATTTCTAATGGATAAAACCAGCAGGTAGCTGTGGCATAGATATAGCGACACTGCGGAATTATGTTTAATAACTCCCAAGATCAGCTTGCATTTTTCATGTCGTCAGGCTAAAAATGGAAACCCTGCGGCGGTGAGAAGTCGCATTAGCTTTTCTGTTCGACACCATTGTGACAGACGAGGGGCGAAGGAGCAACGACTGAAGTGTGACTGAAGCACTTTTAGTTCTGTGCATGAAATCTACTCGCAATCATTCCTTTTTTAAGATGGCTAAAACATTTTTTCAATGATACAATCAGGCAAATTTGGGTCCTTCTATACATCCCAGGAAAGAAAGGACCACGTTCGTGATGTCAGAGATGCTGAAAGTGGCCATGTTGACTTACATCTCAGGAGATCCAGTCCTCCAACTCTTGTCTCGCATGCTGAAGCTTCCCAGGCTCTCTCTCTTGGTCACCTTGTCCTCCCTTGAACTCTTGTGCTCCCGACGGGACCCGGAGGTGGACGTTTTCTGCTCCAGTTGAGAGAGATGTTCCATGCTGCTGTACACCTTCAGGAGACATACGAGCACACGGTCAACACCTGTTTGGATTATAATGGAACGTCCGTGTTCTCGGCGGGTCAGTGGTTTGAGCTTCTTGTTTGAGCCAATAACTACAGGGTCATTTACAATGTAAAAATAAACCTCAACATTTATGCAGCTTCATTACCTGTAACAAAAACGCATGTGGGGGAGGACAAGAAGAAGTAGCGCTGAATCAAGACAAACTGGAAGGGACTTCATCTGTTCACCATGGTAACAAGACTCGGCGGCTAAACGATGTCGGCAGCCGGAATATATTTCAGGCATATTTCATCAGCATATAAGGAGGCCGCTCACGTTTTCATTTGGCCTTTCTGGGGTGCTATTAGGTCAACTCCTCCACTTAAGAACATTTGTGTTCCTGTTCTCATTTAACCATGCCGAGGGCGGACACGGTTGAGGTGGCCCGGCTATCGAGAGAACAAGCTCAGAGAGATAAATAGGAGAGGTTGACAGGAGCTTCCCGACCTTGCTGAATCGAGGGGAGCAGGAGGAAAACTGTCTGATCTCCACCGGCTCGTCATCGTTGGTGTCGTCCCCGTCGTACGTGTTGATGTGGTGGTAACGATCGGAGCGTGCTGGCAGAGGTAGTAAAAAGAAATATATGAGATGTCACTTGAACGTGTGACAGAATCACTGCACGTCCTAATGGAGACGTAGCGTACTATCAAAGTAGCTGGTGTCCTCCTCCGACTCCAGGTGAGGGACGAACTCGGCTTTCTGTCGCAGCAGACTGTTCCAGTCGAGCTCTGTGAAGAATGGATGCTCCTTCACTTCAAACGCTCCACCTAACACACACACAACTTCTGTGAGTAAATGTGCTTTTAGAAAATGGCTCCAGGTGGAAAAGCTGGCGGCAGAGTCAGCACCTGTGCCCAGCCTCACGAGGGGATTGGTCTGCAGCAGGGCGGAGATGAGGGCTTGTGCTTCCTCAGGTAAGGCATCGTCGCCGTCAGGCCAAACCATATTATCTGACGGAACGACAATGCACGTGCACAACAGATATAACACAAATATAAAAGTCAAAAAGGTCCATGCACCATCCATCCATCCATCCATCCATCCATCCATCCATCCATCCATCCATCCATCCATCCATCCATCCATCCATCCATCCATCCATCCATCCATCCATCCATCCATCCATCCATCCATCCATCCATCCATCCATCCTCACCAGTGATGACCTGCCCAAACAGCTCCTCAGGAGTGTCTCCAAAGAAAGGCACGCAGCCCACAAGGAACTCGTAGAGGATGATGCCCATCGCCCACCAATCCACCGGCTTTCCGTAGCCCTGACGGAGAATCACCTCCGGAGCGATGTACTCCGGAGTCCCGCACACCTGAGGGCCGAAGAAGGCGGTAAAAAAGATGGAGGAACAACTGAAAAAAAAAAAAAAGAAATCAACGGGTAGTCTGAGTACAAAATCTGTCTTGTTAAATTGCTGTGCGGAAGGCAAAACAGAGTTGCCAGGGGGACTCATGCATCACACTGACTGATTACGACTCGTATCATTTGTAAAGAGCATAAACAATAGCTATAATGGGATTGCCACAAAGATGGAAAGCCTCATGGTTCACTGGTTTAGGCAGCATGATTTGGTGAAGATGAACGACTTTGGTGTAGGACTCGGCAGGGTTGAGATGCACGACTGCAAAAGATGGAATGATTCTTTGATTGCCGTTTGCCCGTGCATCAATCAAACCTCTTGATTTGGACTCATTTCATCTCATTGTCCTGCTCGTGAAGGAGACCCGGAGAAAAGTACCTGCTTATCCAGGAACTCTCTGGCGTCTTTCTCAATGTGTCCTTCATATAGATTGGTGGTGAGGCTCATCAGACCCATTTTGGACAAGCCGAAGTCGGTCAGCTTGATGTGGCCCATGGAGGTGATTAATAGACTGAAATAGGAGAGACAAAAACTTGTGTCAAAAACTCATTGGGCCTTTGTTACTACCAAGAATTTGTTTCTGCTGTTTGCTTGTTTCCAGGAAAAACAAACTGCTTATAAATGTTGGCACAACTGCACAATCCAGAAGCCATGGAGGATTTCTCATCATTGTTAATAGTCCTCTGACAACTGATGGTAGCAGGTGGATTGCGGCTGATCCAAATTGAATCATTTGGCCTTGGCAGAGATTTGCCATTCGGGTTTGTGCTACTTTGTCATTTGGATTACATCTCAAATGGCCTCACTGAAGGACCGGTACAGTTCCATGTTTATTAAGTCACAACCCGATTTAACAGAAGCACTTAAAAAAAAAAAAAGAAATAATAAAATATACATTTTCTTAGAGCACAATATGTGTACACATTATTTATTTTTTTCATTTCAAGTATCCCAAACCATAATTATGCTTGACTATTCATAAAATAAACATTGTTTACTGACTTGTCTGGCTTCAGGTCTCTGTGAACAATGCCATAGTTGTGCAAGTACTCGAGGGCCAGAACGGTTTCAGCAAAGTACATCCTGGCCAGCTCCAATGGAAGAGCACCAATGTTCTTCAACAAGGTGGCGCAGTCACCACCTGCACGAATACGGAATAATACAGAGCGATGCGTGATTGCTCAATTTGAGACTTCAAACACCAGAGAAGTAAACTATTTGAAGCTGAGACTGTGACACGCATGGAAATAATTCTACTCTATATTCGGTATAGGCATTAGAAAACAGATGATGAAGACTAATTACTATCATATGAAAAGCACACGAGTCCCAAATTTATTTTTTATAAGCCGGGTAGCATTAGGGAAACAAAATAGCCTCCTCTTAATCTTACCCTCAACGTACTCCAGCACCATGCACAAGTGTCTGCGTGTTTCAAAGGAACAAAACATGGAAACAACAAAAGGGTTCTCCGCAAAGGTGAGAATGTCTCTCTCCACAAAGGCTTGCTGGATCTGGTTCCTCAAGATCAGATTCTGCTTGTTGATTTTCTTCATGGCAAAGCGCTGTCGGGTCTCCCGGTGGCGCACCAGATACACGGCCCTGGAAAGACCATACCGATACCAAGTCCCGATACCACTAGCAATTTTTTTTTATACATATTGTTAAATATTCTTTACCCGTAAGCGCCATTGCTGATTAATTTGATGCTTTGAAAGTCTTCTTCACTTGGTGGCTTAATGGCTCTCCCCTTACCCTGGCAACAGAGAAATTAATTGCCACATTTGTAGATGAAGAACCCAAATAGCAGATTTCAGATTTTTTTTCATCATCATCCTCAACATAAGTTAATGCAAATGCAGTCTTGGTTTTTTTTTTTTTATTGAGGCGGTATCTGGCCTACGAATTAACTTTTAGGTTTTTTGTTTTTTTTTCCTGCGTGTTTTTATATTTCATTTTGTAGGCTACCTCTGTTGAGTCATCAGTCTCTGGCGTGTGTGGACCTTCGCTGTCGTAGCTGTCGAGACTCACGATATCTGAAGGACAAACACAATAGTTAACGAGCCAACCGAGCTTCAAAACAACAAAAAAACATGCTTATTTTAGCTACGGCGTCTCGCGTCACAACGCAGACGTGGTGGACACAAAGTGATTCCATTTCACTCCAGCCAAACGTGTCACATGGGGAAACGCAGCATCAAGAAGAACGCTCCTATTAAATTTCCCACAATTCCTCCCACTCGTCTTATTCCCTGCCAGCAGAAAGCTGCTAATTTCCACTCTTCTTGTACCGCATGTCCCGTGCGTGACAGCTGCTGGAGCACAATGATTATTATTTAAATGCTTCGTTAGAGCGTACAAAAACACGAAGGATGCTACAAAGCATTGAACGGAACAGAGGACCATCAATTGTGGCAATTTGAGTTTGATGCGGCGCAAGCAGCTTTCTATTGTGTGCCAAGAAAAACAAAGTGGGAGCAGCGATGTGGTTGAAGTACGCGCCCACGTATGAAGCTGCAAAAACTGTCTTATCTTCAGCAGGAATTGATCAGAAAGAAGCCAAATTGTTTCTCGTGGAGTCATTCCAGGTCATTTAGTTTTGGTTTACACCCATCTGACAGGTGCTAATTAAAGATTCGGAGGCGAGGATGGTGGCGTTACAGTGGCGATGATTAATTAGAGAGGCTGATGCTGCCACCGGTGCGGCGCTTCCGGCGGCGGCGAGTCCAGATGTCACATAGTGTCTCATGGAAAATATCTCATGAATACCACATCAGACAATAGCTTGGATGCACACGTGGGAGGTAAAATGCAATGCAGTTGTAAACGTTGTAGTGATTCAAATGTGTCAGGTCAGCGAGAAACAAAAGCATGGCTGGTTAAGTGTGAGGTGGTGTGGCTACAGAAAACAGATGAATGGGAATATTAAGGTCAGGCCTAAAATCCCCCAAAAAGATGGAGTTCATATTTGAGTTTATATTTTGGAACTGGCCAATAATCAATAGTTTTTTTTTTTTGCCCTCCCGCTCACCTTCCAGGGGGTCCCTGGTGAGCCCGAGTTGGCTGATGATGTATCGAGGGATGTCCGCCTTCATCAACTGTCCCTCCTTGGCGTGATCCTCCGCTGCCTCCAACAGATGGTAGAACTCTTCCGGATTAAACTCCTGTTACGTGAGCACACAGATTTAACAAGCTTGAAAATGTGGCAGAACGCCTGGCCGCTAATCAAACAGATGCACAGAAATAAAAATAATAGGTACAAGTGTTAAAAGTCTACCTTGCTACCTTGTGTGTGTGTTCAGGCCCAAATAATATCTTGTGACACATTGATATAAGTGTGAAAGACAATTTACACTTGGCCCAAGTGTTAATATCCCCTAAAAGTGTGCAAAGAAACATTACAATGAAATATCGCTCATGTCCAAATACTAACAGGCAAGAAACAGAATTGATATTTACCGAGTCTTGTGTCAACTTAATTGACATTACTTCATTTTTTTTTTATTTTGGTCATGTCCAAAGAATGTTTATATTCGTGCAACGTAAGAAGCAATTCCAGAAGTGCCACACAAATTATAGTCATAACATGAAAAGAAAATAACAGCACACCATTGTACAACAGCCAAATTTGAAATGACTTTTCCAAAGTAGCCCTTTTTCCTGTTTTGGGGTCCTTTGGGATCACATTGTGATTTTGATTACAAGGCAGAGCCGGGGGGCTGGCAGGATCTTTTCCTCCCGTGTCAGACACACCCCCACACTCACTTCTTCTTGGCCAAAAAGAAGAAAAAAAAAAACTGCGATAAAGGATTAACCTCTTCTCTTTTTGATAGCTCTCGCTTCAATGATGATATTTTTGCTGCTAACAGGCTCCTGACTAGTTGACATTTCCACAATAGAAGACCTCAGCGTTCAAATTTGGTCACAATGTCTTATTCTTGCTAAGCTAAAGGGGCATGACAACAAAAAAAGAAATCCATTCGCATCTTGTCTGACCCCATCGACCCCCTTCTCGACGGTCGTCTTGGCAACGGAATGATGAGCTAAATGTAGGTGGAGCGTCGCCAGCGACAAATGTGTGAGGTTATCCGGCAGTTAAATGTTCATTGACTGTATGCAACATGCCAAGGTCACCACTTGCCACCTGATTATATTAAAGCTCTCTTGTCAAAAAAAAAACAAAAAAACATCTTGCACCTATAAGGCCTCTCAAAAATTGGATTTGATTTGAAATGACAATTACAAAAATCAAAACTTACAAATAAGCTTTGTAACTCTTTTTTTTTTCCAGCATGACTTTTGCGAGACGACTTTTTTTTTTTCCTTCATGGATAATGTGAACGTGCTTCCTCACGAAAAAGGTGATTTTTTATTGGATACCTCTGTGTTATATCTTTATATTATTACCGAGCATATGCTTATCAAGAGTAATTTTAAATTTTGCAGAAAGGTTTGTGTACCGATGAGCATCTTTGAACACACTCCAGGTGAGAAAGTCAAGAAGCATATTGATTGAGTTCAGTCTAAAAATACGACTGACTCTTTAACTAGCAACCTTGTGGCTACCTGATGTGTTACGCCGATATTCATTACTTCAAGACTCTCCCACTTCCAATTGATTATTGACCGAAGCATTCTCTGTAACTTGGAGCGGGGGGGGGGGGGGGGGTTAAAAAAAAAAAAGTCTCACCAAGCACTCTAGCAACCTGGCCGGCCGCGATATGATGATAAAGAGCTTTTTGACCAGCTCGATGACAAAGGTGAGCTCTGAACTCTCGGAGCGCTCGTACGCCTGAAGGCAAATAGAAATAAATCAAATAAAGACTCAATCCGGTTGAATCAATATAGCCGAGAAGCTTTGATACTCACGTCATTCAGGAGTTTCTCCAAGTTTTCCTGAAGTTCACAGAAGTAAACACTAGTAATGAGGCCCTCTCGCGATTTGGTCAGGCAGTCTCGAGACAGCTCGGCTATCTGGTGATGGATGAAGCTGAGGACGCCGTCGGCCAGAGGCAGAACGCTCTCTGGGGAGTAGTTGTGGATGAACTCTGATAACCTCTCTTCCATCTGAGCTGTGGCCTAATGGAGGACAATGCATCGATTAGTCATATATTATTGCCAACTTAGACGGGTGATCACTGTCTGTCACCAAATTGTCAAGTGTGGCGGTGCATCATCATGACACAGTGAATTTGTTCACAAACAGGAAGTAAGGACTCACTGGATTAAAAAAATAAAATAAAACACTTTGTGTGCGTCTGACCTTGGGGAAGCGCTCCTTGTACACATGGTTCATCATCACTATTTCATTGTCGTAGCAGGATGGCGAGCGCCCCGGGCTGAGGAGAGACAAAGGCGGAGAAATCGAAAACACATCGCCCGATGAAGAAAATCAAAGAGCGAGTAAAATATGCAAAAGTGAATTGTTTTTTTTTCCCCCCACGGCTTGACGACATTCTGTCCACATATTATGATAATTTGCTCCAGTGTCTTTAATGAATGGAGACTTTTTCCCATAAAACACTCTCCTCCATCACTGCCTTGGAGAGACACTAAAAGGGGATTGAAAAATATGAATATAATCCTGCTACAATGGCACATATGATGATGAAAAGATGTCTTGTGGGCAAACACATTCCAGACAAACCTCACAGGCT
Source organism: Syngnathus leptorhynchus (assembly GCF_054491065.1). Lineage (NCBI taxonomy): Eukaryota > Metazoa > Chordata > Actinopteri > Syngnathiformes > Syngnathidae > Syngnathus > Syngnathus leptorhynchus. The sequence goes on along the minus strand of NC_141199.1, from coordinate 13,466,010 downwards.
GACGTGACGTGAATAGTAACAATGAGGCATGTCAAGGTACGCAATGGGGGGGGGGGGGGGGGCGCTGTAGAAAAGCCAACCGGGACACATATTATCTAGGACGGGATCTTATGAGCGGATTAATTCGACAGCCCAGAGACGATAAGTAGTGATGCGTGGTGTTTTGTTTGGGGATCCAGAGAAGATGCTGGGCTGTGCAAGCAGGGCGTGTGCACCTTGTCACCCTGGAAAGAAAAGAGGCGCTGCTCTCTGGAGGCACTCGAAAACCACAGGGTGCAAAGATACACACACATCACAAGAGGGAGAAGATATTCTTTTCTATTGTGTGTCAGAAATAGGCCTGAAAGCTTTTTAGGCTTCTTGACAGCACCCGCAGAGTGTGTACTTGCACCCAACACTGTTGCCAATAAAGTTTTTAGCTTTTACTGTTACTCACAAATGCCTTGAAATATAGCGAGTTTCTATTTCACGACTCTACAGGGTTGTAAAAATGACTCAACGGGCCGCTAACCAGACAGGAAATTGTTGGCTCCAAAGTCATATTTTTCAGTGGAGCATATTTATCTGTATTTATTGGATTATGTACACAAGACAGTCAAATTTTTATGTAGCCGTCCATGCATTTGCTATGTGACGCTTGCAAAAGCATCAGGATCAATTTGAGTGAATTGGTAAGGACACATTGACATTCTGCGGTAATTTAACCTCCCTGATTATTAAACTTTAATTAATCCCAAATTACAGTCTGCCAGTCAGAGCTGGCACCATGACAGCAGTGCATCTAATGTAGCTAATGTAATAAGATGCATAGTGTTGATATCACGCATCCCCTCTCTGTTATTGGAATTTAATTTTTGGGAGTTTTTTTTTTTTGCCATTACGATCAATGAGCACCACCTAATCCATCAGATATGATGTTTGCAGTGGAAAAAAATATGTAGGAACTACTGACATCTAAAGGTGTGGAGTGGAATATCATCCTCCATTTTTTTTTTTTTAAAGAGAAATTTTTTTTTTTTCCTCAAAGGAGGTCTCACCTGAGGCTCCGAGAGCGAGGACGGACATGCGGCGAGCGGCGGCCCCCGTCGTCGTCCGTGATGCTCTCCGTGCTGCCAAAGTGCTTGGACAGGAAGTGCAGCTCGTCCATAGTGGGCTGGAAGGGGAGCTGGTGCAGACGTTCCTGGGACGAGCTGGATGACTGGAAAGGAACCAGCAGCGGGCAGAAGAGAGAGAATAATGGTGTTTTTAATCTTTGGATCTTCTTTTCTCCTTTGATGCCTGCGAAGCAGCTAATCATTTGATATGAACGAGGGAGACGAGAAGCGAGGAGGAGGAAAGGCAAGTACACAGTGTACAGTCATGTGAGTGGGTGCGAAAAAACATGAACAACGTAAGGTAGCAAAAAAAAAAGAGGTGGAAGAACAGAGGAAATTTCAAGACAGACACAATGGTAGAGAAACAAAAGGTTAAACGGCAAGGAATGAAACAGTCTCGCCGGATAAAAGTGGCCTGCTGCCTTTGGCGGCTTTTTTTTTTTTTTTGCTAGCTCAGCGGGGAAAACGCCAACCTGGATCAATAGCAGACTGAATGAACACACCTCCCAATGCTTGGGCATTGACCACACAATCATTTCTGCTGGAAGAAAAGTGCTTGCAGCCACTTGGAAGCTGAAGAATGGAATAATGACCAGGAAGGCAGGAAGTCCAGTCAAAGAAATATGCCGGAGCCTCCCCATGGACATAAAGAGCAAAACGACGCCACAGGATTGAAGAAAAATAATAATAATAATCCATCTCGAACTGTACACCTTTGTGCCTCCATGTCTTTCGTCAACATTCGCACATCAATGAAGCTACCATGATTTAATATTCATATATGTTGAATATACAGCAGAGCATTTTATCAAGTATGCTGAAACGTGACGGGCTCTTATTTATCCTTCCCGTTTCTGACGATTTGATACATGCATTTAAATAGGACCGATGAATTCTTTCATCTGCTCTGATCAACATGCAGCGCTGAGACTGCGGCTAACCAGGCGAGTAATGGCTCCGACGGGCAAGAAGGAATGAAGCAGGAAATGGAGAGGAACATGTGGAGACTGCACGAGACGAGGCAAAGTGGAACCTACAGTGTCGTCATGGTAGTTCGGACTGTGTTGCTAACAATTAAAAAAATGTCAACAGGAGATTTTTAGTTAACGGACGTAAAGCTACAAGAACAATTGAAGACATAGCGGCCTAAATGATCTTGTAATCACCTCTGTGCCACCCACCCTTCCTCATTAACTATCCACGCCAGAGGGAACACAGCGAGGTGTGCGAAAATTTATTGGAACACGTTGTGACTGCGAGGCACAATTCATTTCAATTATCTCTGCTGTACTTTTTTTTTCTGCGTTTTTTTCCAAGTGCGCAGACAAATCAGGTCAATCATCTCTTGGCAACCGATGAGGTATTTTTAAGTTTTGCACTTCTCTGTGTTTTTTTTTTTGTGCCGCTCGGATGTTCGTGCGGCGTGAAATCTTTTCAAAGCGTGAAAAAAAACCCCCAACAACTTCAGATGATATGAATAGTCTAACAATAATTGATTCCATGCATGAAAATGGATACACACTAACTATGAAGGAGACAAATATTTATAGACAAGATACATAATAGATGATAATGAAAAAAAAAATACTTTTGGCCATCCTGCCTGCTTCACCTCATTTTAAACATGAATATAAGAAAATGCCCACTCTGAGTAACTCCTACCGTTGAACTGGGAGTATTGGTGCCATAGCCCGAAGAAGGAAGCGAAGCGAGGGACCATCGACGACCATCAGGCCTGAAGGAGACAAAGAACAAGAAGCGGCAAAAATCACTACATGGGCTGGAAGGGAATTTTTGTTATCAGTTTAAATAGCATAACACAGGACACACACACACACACACACACACACACACACACACACACACACACACACAAACAGGCTCGTCCCTCACTCGATAAAAGACCTGCCCCCATTTTGCGTGTGAGCTTGATTATTATCACCTCCTGTTTCACTGTGCATGAGAAATTAAGCCCATCAACAATTTCACAGTTAGCCCTTCACAATAAAAAAAAAAAAAAAAAAAAAAAGGGATGCGAACCTTCTTGAAGAGGCGAAAGAAAAGTGGGCAGGACCACTTGGTGAGAAGTTGCGTGGGCTGTCCAATGGGCTGCTTCCTAGAGACACACAGAAAGGAGGATTTGATTTCTGGAGAGGGGATAACAACTAAATCATGCAAAACATGTCCATATGACTAAGAACCTCATTTGAGGGCAGTTTAGTATTTGAGGGATTGACTCAATCTAACTTTTTGTTACTTTGTACTAGGTTTGAGCCACCCTGCAGCACTTGAGGGAGCTGTCTGACACGCTCTTGTCAAATATAAAAGCTTTATTCCAAGTGCATGAAACAATCAAGGTTCATATCGAGTTGAAGATAAAAAGATTTTCGAACAAATGACAGATTTGGAAACAAGGGACAGATTTCGTGACAAATCCAACTGTTCTGGATTTAAGAGTCAAGTTTGAATTTATTTTATGGACAACCTAGTCTGTGAGCATGAACATCACGATGAATCTCTTGTCTCCCAAAACAATATTTTTCTTAGAAGCTAGTTTACGAATCACATGAAATGTTAAAGTCATGTGATGAATTTCAAATATCAAATAAACTACAGTGGCATAAAATCAATGTGATGGCTGGTAACAAGAAAAATGGCATCAACCGTATCATTTTCCATACTGACCGATGTGTCCAGGCAGTGGGGAGTGAGGCCTGGGCAGGGTGGGAGATGTACTGGTCAGGATGAGGCTTTTCCGGTTACTTGTTCTGCAACTGGAACAAAAACACAATCAAATTAGCATGAGGATAAACATAGCATGATGAAACCACATTTGATCTGCTTGTAAATCATATTGGCAAAACCTAAGGTGGGTAATAATCCAAGTCCAACTGATGTAAAAGAAAGCACCAAGTTATTATAATCCTTTTTATACTGACAATTTTATTGATTAATCAATTGAGGCCCGTTGACCTTTGCCCTCGTCGTGTTTAATAAATGTGCTAAGGAGATAAAGACTTTCTGCAGCTTCTTGCACAAGTGCCTTACGCAATTGTTGTTGTTGTGTGCTTGCCGGCTCTATAACCACATGAACGTAACTTTTAAGTATGACTTAATATTTGTTCGGTGACTCAACTCAAACGGAATATTGCATCAGCTAGCTCCATATCTCTTTGGGATGTGCAATAAACATTTCTTGATATATCTCCAACAAGACACAAAGTCTGTATTGTTGTAATCTATCCTTCAATGTCCCTCTTATCTCTCCTTCTTTCCAAGTCTTGTTTGCTGTAGAAACATCAAAACCTCAATTTTATGGACGGCAGTACACCTGCGTGGTTCTGGCCAAGTGTTCAGACTTGTCAAACGGAGGAGTGGCGTCTTGAAATATTTAGGGGAAATGCATTCGCTCTAGATTGGGAGCTGGATGAGCCGTCTGTGGCTCAAGTAGTAGATGAGAGTGGAGGGGGAGGGGAAAAAAACAAAAAACAAACATGAGGCAACTTGCCGTCATGGCAAACACGCAAATAGTATTTTTCATTCCACTCCATATTCAACCTTGGTATCTCATACATGCACATTTCCATTTATTGACATTGAAAGGCTGAATCACTGGAGCCCACACTAGTCGGGCTTGTGTAGTCTTTATTGTTGATTCATCAATCATCTTGTCTTCAGGAGAACCACACAGGAATCAACAAGTAGCTGTGACTCATCGAGTCAAATTCCTAATGTTTAGAGTTATTTTTATCCAACTATATCACGAGTAATGTCATCATTATGACGTGGATGACTGGCAAAAATTGTCAAAATGTGCCAGGGGGTGCTAACATTCACTCTGGTGTTTTTTTTTTTCACATCGTGCCCATCTCCACATGTTGGCAAAGTGAGATGTTTTTTCTTTTTGGGTGTTTTTTTAACAATCGTAGTAGTAAACCTCTGACATCTTGGCTGGTTCAGCCAGACTATTAAGATCGAAACCAGCCTGTGCAAAATAACCAAGTGACATTGTTTTAACTATAGTTTTGATTATTTTCTAGCGCCTCGTCTTGCCCTTAACGGCAAGATTAATTGGAAGCAGCCCGATGAAGGTGACACAAAAGCAGCTTTGTGTGACTGCATGTTAAAAGGTTTAGGACAAACAATCCATTTAATAGGCAAAGCCAAGAAGACAAAAGTCAATGCAAACACATTGTCAGTCGCCAGCCCGGTTTAACAATGTGGAGAATTCCTTGCACGTATAAAACGTAAAAAAAAACACTTATTGTGCTTCAATTAAAACAAAAGACCTTTACATTATTCAAACGAATTCAGATCCAATTAGATTAATCAAGAAACACATTTTCTTTACGTGCAACTAATTAACCGAGACGGAAGATGAGGAACAATGCCGGAGGGAGGAGGCAACATTTTTCTTACGTCCTGGCCCAAAATATGAGCTCATCCTACTGTGACAACACTGCAAGTGTGCTAGGACAACAAAGTCTGCGTGTGTTTGCTTTATGCGGTTGCCGATTGTATAATCAATCATAATCCATTGTGTAATCCATCATGTGGGTTTAGTGTGTTTGCGTGACAGAGGACTAGCGCTGTGGCCACCGGGGCTGTCAGGTAGATGAAGTACGATTGATGGCGGCCAGCTTTCCGTGCGGCCATTGTAGTGAGTGCCACAGAGTCGGCATTACACCGTGTCAGACATGAAAAAAGGCTTCCTTATGTAAACAAATCATACAATGAGATTTAAAAAAAAAAAAAAAATGATGATATTATTAGACTGCTAGAAATACAAATGCTCATGATCCAAAGCATACCACATCATGTCTCAAACATGGCGGAAACAGTGTTATGGTAGTGGTCTGTATTAAATTTGGTAAATTGGTATGTATGAGTGAGGATGACAATAAGTGACTGCAAATGTAAGCAAGCACCTGGAATTCAATAATAAGAGTTGGGATAAATAATTAAAAAATAAATGATAAAAGAGTTGGTATCAGTAAAATATTACATGACAAAACAATTACATGACAAAGTAATTAGTCATCCAATAATACAGCCGAAGAGCTTACAACAAAAGTAACTTGTAAATGTGTAAGTCAAATAAACCAGTAAGGTAATGAAGTGCTTAAATTACATGTGAAAAACATAAAAACAAGTATGATTTTGTCATGAGGGTGAATAAGTGAATAAACAAAACATACAATTACTGTATTTTAGTGTTTTAATTATTTTAAAATGTCATGGATACAAACGTGTTGCAGACATATGGAGCAAGATCATGATTTATATATAGATCATTTGAATAATTATAGCTTACAGCAAATGAAAAGCCCCAAGTCACTCACTCAAGATATTTTTCAATGCGCTTAATGAATCCATGTAAAGAGTTTTGCATATTCAAAGTGAACTATTATAAATGAATGTTTCTATTATGTTCTAATTTCCTGAGAGACACTAGTTCATTTGCAAAAATTAGGAACAGTCATTAAATCAGCCAAAGACAAAAATAAATGAATGAGTCAGTTCCTTAAAAAACAAATAACAGCCCCGATCATGTGACTACCAAACAAATATAAAATCCATTCATTATACTGGAGACCCAGTATCAAGGGGCATGAATATAAATTAATGTTGTTATGTCAAATCAATAAAATGACAGAAAAAGCAAAAGTGACACAAACTAAACAGGCAATGATGTAATGGCCTTTATTGTGACTCACTGCCCTCAATCCACGGCCGACAGTGGTCAAGTTAATGCTCCGGGTAACGTGCGGTAGGAAGGTCAACGATTAAGTCTGCGGTAATGATTCGTGCAAAAACACTGACGACCAATTATCCCCCCTGCGGGTACTGAGCTGGCACGGGGCCACCGGTGTCTTCAAAAGACGTGTCGGTGAATATAAAATGGGAGGTGGGAACAATAACACTCATTTTAACTGTGTTTTACTGACCCAAAAAGAATGACCATTTTCTCAAAGATATTATGCTCAAATTAAATTGCTGTAAAATCTAAATGCCCTATTAAAAAAAAAGTTAAAAAGTCACAAAATATTTTGGAGTAAACAGCATTCAAAAGAATGAAACCGATTTTGTCACTTTGTATTACTCAATAATTTATTCTCACTTTAAAGTCAGAATTTGGAGAGAAAAAAAGTCAGAATCCTCCAGCTCCACACCTGCTCTAACTCTGTCTCTGACTCCAGCACACCAGCTCTGCCTTCAGCTCCGCCTCCAACTCTGCCTCTAACTTCAGCTCCCCCTCTGTCTTCAGCTCCACACCAGCTCTGCCTCTGACTTCAGCTCCAGCTCCTCCTCCGACTCCAGCTCCACACCAGCTCTGCCACTGACTTCAACTCCGCCTCTGACACCAGCTCCACACCAGCTTTGCCTCTGACTTCAACTCCGCCTCTGACACCAGCTCCACACCAACTTTGCCTCTGACTCCAGCTCCGACTCCAGCTCCTCACCAGCTCTACCTCTGACTTCAGCTCCACCTCTGACTCCAACTCCGCCTCTGACTTCAGCTCCACCTCCACACCAGCTCTGCCTCTAACTTCAGCTCCGCCTCTGACTCCAGCTCCACACCAGCTCCGCCTCTGACTTCAGCTCCACACCAGCTCTGCCTCTGACTCCAGCTCCACACCAGCTCTGCCTCTGACTTCAGCTCCACACCAGCTCTGCCTCTGACTTCAGCTCCGCCTGACTTCAGCTCCACCTCCAGCTTTGCCTCTGACTCCAGCTCCATACCAGCTCTGCCTCTAACTTCAGCTCTGCCTCCGACTCCAACACCAGTTCCACACCAGCTCTGCCTCTAACTTCAGCTCCGCCTCTGACTCCAACTTTAGCTCCGCCTCTGACTCCAGGACACCAGCTCTGCCTTCAGCTCCGCCTCCAACTCCACACCAGCTCTGACTCCGCCTCCAACTTCAGCTCCAACTCCAGCTCCAGCTCCACACCAGCTCTGCCTCTGACTTCAGCTCCGCCTCCAACTCCAGCTCCACCTCTGACTCCAGCTCCACAACAGCTCTGCCTCTGACTTCAGCTCCACACCAACTTTGCCTCTGACTTCAGCTCTGCCTCTGACTCCACCTCCGACTCCAGCTCTGCCTCCGACTCCAGCTCCTCACCAGCTCTGCCTCTGACTTCAGCTCCACCTCCAGCTCTGCCTCTGACTTCAGCTCCACACCAGCTCCGCCTCTGACTTCAGCTCTGCCACTGACTCCAGCTCCACACCAGCTCCGCCTCTGACTTCAGCTCCACCTCCAGCTTCAGCTCCGCCTCTGACTCCAGCTCCACACCAGCTCTGCCTCTGACTTCAGCTCCGCCTCTGACTTCAGCTCCACCTCCAGCTTCAGCTCCGCCTCTGACTCCGCACCAGCTCTGCCTCTGACTTCAGCTCCGCCTCCAGCTCCACACCAGCTCTGCCTCTGACTCCAGCTCCACACCAGCTCTGCCTCTGACTTCAGCTCCACCTCCAGCTTCAGCTCCGCCTCTGACTCCGCATCAGCTCTGCCTCTGACTTCAACTCCGCCTCTGATTCCAGCTCCACACCAGCTCTGCCTCTGACTCCGCACCAGCTCTGCCTCTGACTTCAGCTCCGCCTGACTTCAGCTCCACCTCCAGCCTCTAACTTCAGCTCTGCCTCCGACTCCAACACCAGTTCCACACCAGCTCTGCCTCTAACTTCAGCTCCGCCTCTGACTCCAACTTCAGCTCCGCCTCTGACTTCAGCACACCAGCTCTGCCTTCAGCTCCGCTTCCAACTCCACACCAGCTCTGACTCCGCCTCCGACTTCAGCTCCGACTCCAGCTCCTCACCAGCTCTGCCTCTGACTTCAGCTCCACACCAGCTCTGCCTCTGACTTCAGCTCCACCTCCAGCTCCACACCAGCTCTGCCTCTGACTTCAGCTCCACCTCCAGCTTCAGCTCCGCCTCTGACTCCAGCTCCACACCAGCTATGCCTCTGACTTCAGCTCCACCTCTGACTCCGCATCAGCTCTGCCTTCAATTCCGCCTCTGATTCCAGCTCCACACCAGCTCTGCCTCTGACTTCAGCTCCACCTCCAGCTCTGCCTCCAGCTCCAGTTCCACACCAGCTCTGCCTCGAACTTCAGCTCCAGCTCTGCCTCCAACTCCACACCAGCTGTGACTCCCCCTCCAGCTCCGCCTTTGACTCCAGCTCCACACCAACTTTGTCTCTGCCTTCAACTTCAGTTTCACACCAGCTCCACCTCCAGCTCCGCTTGATTTCAGCTCCACTTCCAATTCCATACCAGCTCTGCCTCTAATACCACCTCCAACTCCAGCTCCGCCTCTGACTTCAGCTCCACCTCTGATTCCAGCTCCACACCAGTTCTGCCTCTGACTTAAGCTCCGCCTGACTTCAGTTCCACCTCCGCCTCCAACACCAGTTCCACATCAGTTCTGCCTCTAACTTCGGCTCCGCGTCTGACTTCAACTCCAGCTCCACCTCCACACCAGCTGTGACTCCGCCTCCAGCTCCGCCTCTGACTTCAGCTCCGCCACCGCCGACTTCAGCTCCACTTGATTACAGCTCCACTTCCAACTCCATACCAGCTCTGCCTCTGACTCCACCTCCAATTCCACACCAGCGCCGCCTCTGACTTCAGCTTCACACCAGCTCCGCCTCTGACTTCAGCTCCACCTCCAGCTCCGCCTCTGACTTCAGCTCCGCTTCTAATTCCGCCTCCAACTCCAGCTCCACACCAGCTCCGCCTCCATGATGAAATTTTTTTTTTGGTCCCACCGGGATTTGAACCCGGGTCGCTGGGGTGAGAGTCCAGTGCACTATCCACTATACCATGAAGCCTTCACTAGTGTTGCAGGGAAGGAATGTACACTATATGGTTTAATGGAGCAGCCTCTGACTCCAACTCCAGCTCCACACCAGCTCTGCCTCTGACTTTTTTTCCTTCTTCACTAGCCTTAATCTTCTTCTGTAACGGACATTCTTCTTTCCATATGTGAATCACTAGATACTACAGACCATGTTTTGCACGTTCAGAAGAGGAAATACTTTAAATGACTGGACCTAACCGTCAAATTGAAAGTGGATTAACGCAGGAGCCCGAAAGGAAATGGAAAGTTAAGACACTAAGCTGATCGTCTGCTGACTCACAGAGCACAGAGGACACTACACACATCCGGACGGTTCAGCCATCGATCTATCCAGACACACTTCCTGTCAGGTGACGTCTCTCGCTTTTTTTTTCTCTCTCTCTCTCGCTGCTTGGAGCCTTTTAAAGATGAGTGCATGTTTACGGGTTTGGGAAATGGAGCGGAAATGAAAATCATGATATGGTACCCCCCCCCCCCTTTAGAGGCTCTCTTGACTATCAGGCTACTCCCCAATCAATTCTTCTAAAATGCAATATCCACAGCCATGGCTACAATTAGGGACAATTTCCTCATCAAATCCTGTGCAATATATTCATCCATTTAGCTATTAGTTGAATTGGATGTTTTCATTTATAAGCTGTATTTGAATGTGATTATGCTCATGAGTTTAATTCAACCTGTGATTTTTTTTTTCAAGTCAAGTTAGGAACGTTCTCGTCGTGACCCTGTTAATCCGTAAGGAGACCAATCCTAACATTACACGCCAAAACAGTCAAATAATAGAATAAACCACAATTTGGTGACTTAGAAATGTCCATATCTGAAAGACAACCATTTTTTTTTCAATCATGTGTATTATTCATGTCGCATTTGTGCATGACATATTTGTTGTGTTATTTTTATTTAGCTCTTAGGTTTCTTTTGAAATGTACAGTTGAAGTACTTTATGAAGGGCCTGGTATAGCATTATGAAAGGAAACTCAGTTTATTTACTTAACAATTTAAAAAAAAAACAGACATCCAATAATTAAACACAGAAAGTGATAAATAGCAAGTTGCCAAACTTCCATGTTTGCGAGTAATTAAGTCTACGGGCTGACAGCAGCATCTGCATTGTGTGAAACTATCAAAAGAAAAACACTGGGAGTGATGCTCGGGGTCAACCTGAACACCAGTCAACAACAGATGGTGCTGTCATGGTACAAACAACACGAGCGGAAGACGGAAAGAAGTTTCCGTGTTTGATGCTGTTATTGGCTACATCGCTGCAGCTGATTTATTTTAACAGAGCGGCCATGCCATATATTATACGTCGTGCAAGAATTAGGTGCGGTTAAAGAAAGCCAAAGACGTGATTTACAATGGCACCAATTGTGATTTAAGGAATTTATCCGCTGGCTATTTCCATGTACCATATGTAAACAATGACAAATATATAATATTCAACATTTTTAACCCGTGAAAAATGTATTTAAACATTGTAGCTTTGCGCGCAGACTAGCCAGCTAATTAGCATTTCCCGCTAATGTCATCATCTTTTTTATTAAATCAATATCAAAAGCCACGCTAGATGATTTAACAGTATTTTCTATGGCACATTTACAATTAATATAACAGAACCTTTGACTTTTTGAGTAGCAACCCATAACAACAAGACTGTCCTTTCACCGACAACGTGAGCACTGGTGAAAGCCAATGGTGGCCATAAATCTTTTTGAACACCACCTGAGATCTCCTTTTGATATGGTGTCAACAAGCAAAGCCCCCACGGAACGGCAAGAAGATGGATTCAGCCAAACAAGCAGACAGAGTGAATGACTTAAAGGCTAACGTCCTGGCTACAGTTAACCTCGCTGAAATGTGGGCTGAGACATCGCCTGCGGCATCTCCTTTTGTCCCACCTCACTCTTGTCTTTTGTGCTATCTCTTATTCTCTCTCACTGTTGTTTGCTCTTTTTTTCCTTCCTTTTAGCTAAGCCTGTTCGGCAGTATGCATATAACATTATCCCACCGTCAACCCGGGGAAAACATCCTTATTACGCTCTTTAGGGACGATAGAGTTAGCCGGAATTAAAATATCTGAGTAGCGATAAAATGGATTCAGATGTGATTTTTGTGTGTGTGTGTGTGTGTGTGTGTGTGTGTGTGTGTGTGTGTGTGTGTGTGTGTGTGTGTGTGTGTGTGTGTGTGCAGACATTGGCAGGTGGCCTGGCGGTGAACCCTATTGACTGCTTTAATCGCCTTTTCAAGCAAGGTGACGAGACAATTTGGTCTAGCTCTTGGCAGATGTGAGACTAGCCTGGAATTTATTGCACACACAAACACAAATGGAAAATGATTAGCAATAAATGGAATACGCGAATAAAAAGCTTTATTCAGCAACATGAGACGTGATGGGATCTCTGGGTTCTCGTTTTTCTACGACCTTAATGTGTCTTATCCCCCCCCCCTTCTTCGATTTTAGCATGCATCCCAACGCTTCCATTGTTGTTTCTGCTCCTCCATATTCCTGTCCCTGAAGTCCACCATCTGTCGCCCAGATTTCCATTACCTCTCTTCTCTTCTTCATGATGTGTTTACTAGAGAAGCTTAAGCAGCTCAACGGGAATATTATTCTTTTACACACACGGCCACAACTTTAGGTACACCTGAGCTCTGCATTTAAAAAAAAAAATACACTAAAATGCATCATGATTCAAATGTATTGTAGCATAGAATTAGAAACACACAGATTTAATTCTGTTTTCATAATTCTTTAAATGATGTCAACAGTGTACATTTTCACAAAGTATTATACAACAGAGTGCTCATGGAGCTTTTGTTTTGGAACGGATTAATGGAATTCCCATTCATTGCAATGGATAAAGGTGATTTAAGATACAAGTGTTAAGGGACCAAAGTTTCTCATGTACAATACATAGTGTAGTGCGTTGTTCATTTAGAGTAAACATACTCATTTTATCCTCGTGAGATTAAGGGTCTTCCAAATTTTAAAAAATAAATAAGATGTTCAGCATGTATACACTCTTCTTTAGATTTGACTGGTTTTTACTTAATGCGGGTCCCCTTTGAGATGTTTGCCATTCGGCAACAAACACGCAAAGTAGACCTCCTCCATTTCATCGATGAGAGAGGCGAGGAACTCGAAAGTCAGACGACAGATGGTGGGACATGAGCGACATAAAATGAAAGTCTAGAGCGGAGGAGAGGAAACAACAACAATAGAGGCACAGGGAGAAGAAAATAGCAAGTGGTGTCCAGAGAGCGGAAAGAGCCCGGATTGGTGCCAGCCAGACAGCACTCCAGCACTGCACTGCCCACTATTGGCTCTCCTCAACACAAGCACTTCCTGGACGCTCCCAATAATGCCTTTTACTTCATAATCCGACCTACCGCTCTTTTCGTATACACACAAAGAGGCAAGTATAAGTTTGGCCATGCTAAAATGTAAGATCATTTTAACTACTCGACACCTCCTTGACCTGTTTGCCCATCTTCGCCGCTGCCCTTGACCATCACAACTGTAAACAAGATTTGATCTTTGACCTTCAACCTAAACCACATTCCACTGCAACAAAAATGAAATCCAACCAAGGCTTGTGGTTTGTCTATCAAAAAGTTGTCTTTTTTTTTTTTGGTACATTTTACTTGCTTCAAGCATTTTTTTTTTCAAATGACTGGTTTTAAGTTCTGCATATATCAGCAAAAAATATATAAATTGGATCGATTGTTCAGCACACACACATACATTCATTATTTTCCATCCGTTATTATAGATCCTTGTTCTATTTATCACACCAAGAGGTGTGCAACTGGGCATGATAACACAACAAAAGCACTCACGGGCATACGCAGCATATTGCTGAAGCTAAATGGAGACAGCTGTGAGACAGCACGATTGCTGGCAGGGACAATGGAAATATCACCCGAAAAGAAAACACGCACACGCACACGCAGTTCACGCAGTGAGCTAAATGGTAACGAGAGTGAAGCAGCAAACGGAAGCATCCTTACCTTTTTGTGCGTCGAAACATGTCGCTAGCAGCAGAGGCTGTGTTGGCAGGTGAACATGAGCGGAGGCTGAGTCTCCACTCACACACACAGAGGCAGTCAAGAGGCAACGGCTAAAGCCCACATCCCAGTTCAACACACACACACACACACATCACAAGTGGAAAATTCAAGCAAGAGACAAGAGTTAAACGCGCGAGGGCTGCATCCCCTGGATTGTGTGTGCCAAGCCGGGAAGAGATGAGCAAGGGAAGGGTGGGTGAAAGAAGGAGGGGGGGGGGCACAAATCGACAGACGGAGAAGAGAGAGAGAGAGAATCAAAAAGATGAGAGGGCGAGACACGGGATGCGGGAGGGAGGCGGTGGAGACATGACGGAGCAGCCGAGCGTAGACTAATTTGAGGAGAAGAAGGGAGGGGGTTTTAGTGGGGGCGCATGTGTTATTGTGCACAATTTGACTTGCTGGCAAAAGAAAGTGGCACGCTTCTTTTGAATGTTAATATTCTTACTGATTTTCCACAAGGTGAACTGGACGGGAAATGTTGTTAATATGAATACATTCTAAATTTCACCATTTTTTCAGCTCTTGAAGTTTAATTTGTTCTTTGACCATGCTCAAAACTTAAAACACTGGCATATGAAATTATCTTTCCTCATTAACACATGAATGGAAATTTAAATAATCATTTCCACCCCCCCTCCCCAAAAAAATATTCTTTACTACTGATTACAGTTTCACTTGCATCCAGTTTCTGTCCATATGCAAAGCACTTTATCACTGTTGATTTCAAGTAAGTCTCCATAATATATATATTATGTATATCCACTATATACATAACCACTCACTTTGTAATTCCTACTGGTTCAAAGAAAATAATCTTCCACTAATAATGCACCAGTACAATATCAGAATGGATGAGTTCTCGTTTGTCGTACATGTCACAGGCGTAGCTCAGCAGTGCGCCACTCAGGGAGGCATTATTATTGTGTGACAGTGTGTACACACATACACACACGTACACACATACACACACAACACACACACACAGTACACACACAACGCTGCCTCCCCCCCCCCCCCCCCCTTTTCAAGCTTAAACAAACCTAGCAAACGTTAAAGCTGACGCGAGGCGACAGTTACACAGTGGTGCCGAGTAGACTAATTGAATAATGGATGTCGTCTCTAATGTAGGAATGGATCAAATATACATGGTGGAGAATAGATGGAGGTGATATAGGAAAGGGTTGTCATATCCAAATGTGGGCGCCATGATATGATAAAGATGGAATTTTTCATCCAGTCAATAATGGCTCATCTGTGGATAACTCGCTAATAAAGACACATTTGAGCTCCACCCCAGGATGACCCAAGTAAGCTTTTTCTCCCTTATCTCCCACTGTGACATATGTTGAGAGTCAAAGGCCACGGACAAAACACAGCCGGCCAAGGACACGCGTGCGCAGAGGTGCAACAATCAGGCCGTAAAAGTGAAGAGTGGGAATAATTACTCAAGCATCGAGATGCACAGTGTGTGCCACCTCTGCCCTCAAGGTGTATGCAGAATACTCAGACAATTAAATAAGACACACACGCACATAACGTATTTAGCTCAACATTCTAGTCACACATTTTCAATGGCTTCTACAGTTTATATGATAAGCAGACGGATAACAAGGCAGCAGTAATAAAATGTATTCATGACTGCGGGCTGCGACAATTTCAAGACGGATTTAATTGATTTCCACACCCTAAATGATAAGCATATTCAGGGGATTTTGCACTCCCCCTCCCCATATTCCCCCCCCCCCTTTTGTTTTTCAACTCAGCTTTTTTTTAGCAGACAAAAGACATGCAGTCAATTTGGTTTAAATTTTGGAGGCTGCAATCTCGCAGCGGGGAACTCAAATTTGTCTCTCAGCGTGATGGCGACACAAAAGATTTCAGGACCTTGGATAGGGACACATGCGCATGTTCTGTCCAATATTAATCTCCTGATTTGGTGGAATTTAGATTCAATTGTCTCATTGGAAATAATGTGAATTTAATGTCTTCTCGGGACAAAGCGTCCCCATCATAAAACCAATTTTCATTATACAGGAAATTTTTTAAGTTATCTTTTAAAATTTGAAGTGTCCCACAAGTATTAAAAAAAAAAAGTTACAAAACGATTAAAATTTAGAGCAGAAATAAATCCACCAATTAAGCTATTAACTGTTCCAAAAATTTGCAAAAAAAGAGAATAAAACTTGGAATTCACATGACAAAATCCACCTGTGATCCTGCTTTGCAAAGCTGTCGTAGAATGTTAATCTCCAGCTTTAAATGTGACATTTAGAGGGCGAGTTTGTTAATCCTTTCATTAAAAAAACCACAAAAAAAAAAAAAAGTGTGCGCTGCAATAAAACACGTCTCCCTTGCGGCGTCCCCATTTTCAACATGATGGCTCTGTTTCTCAATTTGGCTCTATAAGATTAGCTATCATCTTGAAGGTGTTTTAATAATTGAGAGATTTAAACTGCAAAAATGTCATATGCTTATTAGTAATGCACTCACATATGAAATTAAACACAGATATTTGTATATTAAACAATTAGGTATGCAAAATGACCAACACAGAGAATAATGAACAGCTCTTAAGACTCAAATTACACTTCAGGGCCCGCCCCCCAATGAGTGGTTAAGGGTCCTTGTGCTCCGTCTCTCGATGACATCTAAATAAAGCACGGAGTTCTGCCTCCTTCATTTCTTTTTGCTCTTCAATTGCCACAGCTGCATTCATAAAACCACCCATGCGATGCATAAAATGGCAAATGCTATCTAATAATAGGCAGTATCATCTTGTGCAATTATAAAAAATAACATTTCATATAAAAACAGCATACCTGCTACTTTTCCGTGGCAGTGGAAGATCCTTCTGGCAACAAAGGAAAAAGAAAAAGGTGGATGTTAGAGTTCTCAAAACACAATAATCTGTGTGTACTGTTACCGTCGATAAAATGCTACTGGCGGCTATTGGCTTGACTGTAACTTGAAATGTGCTAATGAGCTCATAAAAAAGTGCATTAATTTATTCAAAGAGAGCAGTAGCTCATTTGCAGACTGAAGTGGGCTCAAGCAATTATACCCGCATAATTACCGTACTTTATAGTCTGATATTTAACTTTTTGAAAGATGAGAGGGTTTCTAATTTGAATTATTTTTTTACACGAAAGCCTTCATCCTCTCATGTCTGCATTGAGACAAATCTTTCACAAATGGGCTTTTTTTCTTCTTGGACATTTTTTGTTTTAGATATTTGGAATTTTCTTGTAAAGTTGCTAAATGAGTTGCAAAAGTCAATCAAAGTGAAATACAGATTTCACCATGCATTAGCTATGAGGTGTCAGAAGAAAATTACACCTGTTTCTGGATCAAATCCTGAAATCATAAATATTAACATATTATGATTATTATTATTATTATTATATTCATAATCAAGGGCAGATTTTGATCATCTCAAAAGGTTTACTTACATTCCGATTAAAAAAATGTATAGAAATGTGTTGACCTGAAAGTAAATTGCAATATAAGGCCAGTCTCATAAATTCTTGAAGAAATTGTAGCACAGTAGAACAAAAATCATTATTTTTTTTAGTTGGGAAGGTTTTGGAATGATCTATCCTGCTCTACTTTTTATACATCAAGCAAGTGAGCAGGGGTGTGTAGATTTTTTTCATCCACTGTAGGGGGCAATCTGCACTCACTATACAGTCAAACAAAAGCCCTATAAAATGGCAAACTTACTAAACAGAGAATAGGTTGTGATTTTGAACTCTAGTTTTAGACATTGTATTTCACCTCTGAGCAGATTTATAAAAAAAAAAAAAAACTACAGATATTTTCAGACAAAGACTATTGGCGATATAAACAGATCAGCACATCCAATAAAAGTAAACTCATCTCAATGTTGGCTATGAATCAGCCTCGGCCAGGTTTGTGATTACGCCGCTAACCCAATGAGCGACACAACAGCCGATCTCGTCAATGCTCGGGGGCTTTCTGAGTGACAGGAAACGGCAGGTCGAGTGAAGCAAAAGTCAATTTTAAAACGGTTTCTGCTCATTTTATGACGACGGGACACAGCAGCGAGGACACTGATGTGATTAAGATCAAGTGGGACGCACCCTCTCCGTTGTGCTCGTTGCGCCATCCCTGGCCAATTTCAGTCTATTAGACTCCATGTCGGAGAGATCGGCTTACATATCTCTTGTCAGATTAGTCTGTTCAAACTAACAACGTTAAGGTCAGATGTTGGAAATCAACAACTGCGAGCACAACTAATGACGTCCCAAAAGGAAATACTCTTCTGTCTAATCATTTGAGTTGCCCTCAATTCATTTCTCTCGCCTGCGTCGAACACTCTTTGTAATACAAACATAAGCGTCCGAAAAAAAACGGCAACAAAGGCGAGTTGATGAAACGTGACTTGACAGCTGGAGCTCTCACATCAAAACAATCTTACCATGCGCCTGCAAACTCAAACCCAACCAGTTTGAGTTTGGCATCCACCCACCACCCCCTTACTCCTTGATCTTAAATAACAGCAGTGGAAAAAGGGTCATTAATAAACATTGCAGTCAGAAATCATTCGCACTGCTAATCTAGAGAAAAGACAATAAGATAAGCTAAAAAAAAAAAAGAAACAATTCAAATGTGAATATAAAATCGAATCCTCTCCTTTTGAATTGCATTATTTATAATTAATGAATATATAGGTAGAATTTCGGAACAAATTTTGTTCCAGATCAATGTCAACGATTAGTTTAGACTTTGGAACAAATTCACCGATGCAAATACACATAGCCAGTCCATTATTTTCTACCTAGTGATTTCCTCTCCATCAATTATATTGAAAATCTGACTCCATTAAAGAAAAAAAAACTGAATCGACTCAAATAATTAACAAAGGCTTGTCTATCAGCCTGAAAGCCTGCGGATAGAAAAAGCCTCAATTACATTGACGTCAAAAGATCAATATGTTGATATTTGACCTTCAGCGGCATTTGTATGGCACAGTCTTATATAAAGCGAAGTCCGCAAAACATTCGATATTCTAAAGTGAGATTATATTACATGTCTGACGTGTTCTTTCAAGCAACAATATATAGTATCACAGCTTCAAAATCACTTGTAGTCATTGCCATGACAACCCTGGATTGCCTACTTTCTGTAATATTGGCGGAAAAGACAGGAACACCTCTCACAGTACGTCAACAATTTTGCTTTCTTTGTGTTCATCACAACACAAAAAAAAATACAGTTTCCTCGTATCATTTATTCATGTTACGGAATGCACCGGAATACATACAGGTCAATTGAGCTTAAATTTGACTTTAAATATTAAGACAGACATTTTTCCAAGCCTGTAATCTGTTGTGAGTTTTCGTGATGAGAGCCGGGATGTCGGTACCTGTGTGATGGTGCTCTTGTGGGATTGTGATCACTTCTTTTTTTAATGAGAATGACTTCACCCATCACGGGGCGCTTTTCCTGGGATAGCTAATGAATTACATCATCAAGAGGAAGTAAGCTCGGCCAGAGTGACTCAGAGGAACATGTGCTAACGTGTGTGTGTTCCGATACGGGGTGTGGCAAGGGGTAGCTAATGGCTAAAAAGCCGACACCTGCTCCCTTTTTATTTGTGCCCAGTCGGCGACGTGATGTATCCATCTTGTTTTGTTCTCATTTCAGTTCAAAGGACTATGACAACCTTGGCAAGTCCAAGTACTGTAAATTTATCTTTTCGTGTGTTGAACAAACAGGGAGGGGGGTGCAATATTTATTTAGTAATATTTTTGTCTTTTTGTTGTCTAATATTTTGTATATTTTGTTTAGCTTAAACGTTTCTTATTTTCCAATTTTTATTGGATTTTTCTCAAATAAATATATCAATATTTTGGGTATTTTCAGTTGTTTTTTTTTTTACTTTTTCTTAATTTTGTTTTCATTATTTTGTGTCATCAAACATTTTCCCCTAATATTTTTGGTATTATTTTAAGATAAATGTCTGAATATTTTAAAGTATATATATAAAGTAATGTTTATATTAGAAGTAAGATATAATAATATTTATAAATAATTAATATATTTATGCTTTTTTATTTGAAGCTATAATAATATAATTTGGGAGCATTTGGCTTCTTTGGACTTGTGCTTGGCCTGTTTGAAAATGGTGTTGTCTCTCGTGTCGACAAAACAATCGAGACATTTTGTGCGTGATTTTGCAGGCAGAGTCAACCATGCACGCACGCAGTGACATCTTTGGGAAAATGAATGCATTATGCACATCATCCCTGCAACAACTACAAATAATTAATTTGCTTTTCGGTCACCTTGCTATGTTCCAAGAGGACCTTTTAAAAACATTGAAATATTTAACTTGTTCTGCTTAACACATAACAGAAGGCTGAAGCCTGTTTTTTTTTTTACTTGGTTTATATTAACCCAAAAAAGGGAAAGAACACTAACTGGAATCTGGAGTGAAGAAAAAAAGCAATTGTGTCGGCGCTCTGGGCGGAATCAAAGCTTCTGTTCTTTTTCTGCTGCCAAAAAAAAGTGACAGCTGATTGCAAGGCGAATGTCACACTGTGTATTCTTCACTTGAACGCTCCACCAGACTTCAAGACTTCAACTTTACAGCTTTGACTCTTCTCAGAGCCTTGTGAGGATGCTCGACCTTCGCATTTATTACCTCCCCGTTGGATTCATTTTTAAATACAAACCCAGATGTTATCTTCCCATTTTCTGGGTTACACACAGGTTGTTTCTGGATTGCTAGCAGCTTCAAGACTTCTTATTTTTTTATTCTGTAGTCAGGCTCTAATACATTTTGGTCTGCACGAGAAAAACAATGTCTCCAAATAAACAGACGACGTCCGAGTGTTGTTTACAGTCCGTCTCGATGAAGCGGAACAAAGCAGTGAGTGACAGAAGTGAGCTAGCTGTCACTTCTGGAGTGACTCTTATCCCCATGTGCTTAGCATATTGAAAACAGGCACAGTGCCCAAAACAAAATATTGGACAAATTATACTCAGTATGTGTGAGGTGTTCTCCATAACGCTGATGGCGCACACGGTGATTTGCGACGAGAGCAGTGTATTAAGCGGGTTCCTGACACCTAGCGAAACTGATGGCCCAATAACCTTCACTTCCGTAGCTGTGATGGAAATGTCTCATCTCAATACCAAAGAATTCAAATATCCTCTTAAAAGAAAAAACAGTCAAGCACAGGAGAAGTTAGTCCGAACAAAAGCGTACGTAGATGCTGACAATCTGGTCAGCGATTGTCGAATGTCACTAAAAGGTTATCCTGAGGGATTTTTCTGTGGCTGGTGGTAACATGAGCGTGCCTACTTGGCGCTGACGTATTTTGGCGCCTTCGGTTTATTCCTCGAAATTACGTTAGCGCCGTCGTAAACCGAGAACCGCCCCCGTACTGACTCCTTAGGCAGGACCAGGTGTGATAAAAACCACTTTATGAAACCGATACGTGAAACATAACCCTGAAATCAAAATTCTACACAACTGCGCCCCCCCATTTCCTCAAATGAACATTGACCCACCGTTAAAAAGGATCCTGATATTGTAAGAAGCACTTAAATGGGGTCTGTCGGAGCCCACGGCTTCACTTGCCTTCTTCTCTCCTACCGCCTTCATCTAAGCCTCGAGGCTTTTTAGGGGACCCTTCTGTTTCCTCCCCGAGGGTACACGGCGCTCTTAGGCCACCATTAGTCCTCCTAATGGGCCTGACAACTGTGCCACATCCTCAACATTTAGACCTCCTCTGTCTCCGATATTGATATCGACCACTTCAGTGGGAAGCGGAGAGTGTTGGGGGGGGGGGGGTTAATGGGTCAATTTCATATTGTACATATGGACATTAACACACTCACACAGTCAAAGTACAGTAAAACTGAGTGAGTAGGTGCACCAGTTCATTAAACCAAAAAAAGAAAAGAGAGTCACAATGAAAAGGGAGAAAGAAAAATAATAAAATCGTTATACTTGATAAATTACAACTATTCTTATAAATGAAAATCTGCCTTAATTGACATTAATTTCACAATTTTTTTGTGTGAAAATTGAGATTATATCGGCAGAAATTATCGTTGTAATATTTCATCATACCATTGTAATGCTGTGTGGCTTTTCTACATATCAATGATGCCCACATCCTTGAGATGTATTCAAAACTTGATTATTATGTTCCTGCAATAACGATTCTGCGCTTGTATAACGGCTTTAATGTGCATGTCTAACATTTCCCCGCATCCTACGATAAGAGAGATGCAAATCAAACAAATTTCAAACAGGAGACATGCATGAGCCAACGTCATTATTTAGTACATTTTTTTTTTAATTTTGTGTTCTTTAATCCAACCTACAGTCAGACCCAGTAATTGCCAACTGGGCAGCATAGTCGTCCAATTGGGCACGTCGATATTTCATAAATGATGAGTAGCCTTGTGCAGCAGATGGCAAGATGAGCAGCCGAGCGCTTTAATTGTAAATTAATACACGTTGAGGCAGTTAAGTGGCAGTCAGTAGTTGTGCACTGAGGGCCTGTGCTGCTTTACTAGAGTCATTTCACGGCTAGAAAAACCTTGACGGAATCTCGCCCCGATGTTTGCTGCCAGCCATCGGTGTACGAGATATCGACTAACCTACTTCGTTCACGAGATGTGGACTAAGCTGCTTTTAGCGCTCAAGGCTCAAGTCAGCTTAATGTACATCTGAAACTCGTACCAGAGCTTTGTCATCCACTCTGCCCGACAGAGCTGCCTTCAGTCACAACTTGAGAAATGAATGAATTAATCTCAATTGTAAACAAGGGTAGCCATTTTGTTGTGTGGTATGAAGCGGCTAAAGCTATTTGCTTGGATTAGATGATGCAATGTGTAATAATGTGATAAGATAAAACTATATCACAAATTTACAGGTTTTGTCTAGATGTATTTTTGTGTCCTTCATTATTTGTGAGTGAGGGTTATAAATAAACTTGTTCTGTTAAAGGTGACTTCTGCAAAAAAAAAATAGCAACGAGCATAGTGGTTAAGATTATATAGAGAACAACAAAAAAATGGGAACCAATCTAATAGCCCGAGTGCATTGTGGCTAACAAGTAAAATAGGCTTCTTTCTGATATAATATCATTATTTAATGTGTGTCAATGGTTAGCTCAAACTATGCTACATGCTAACTAACTTCCACACAAATACTTTACAATTTCCCTTTTTTAATCTATTTGCATTGTTCTTGCTCACTTCAATTGTTTGTAGAATGGGACTTAGTTGGTCTGTAGCATCCAATAATGTGACAAAGCAGTGAAATCGGCTCATTGGTAGAGATGGCTTCAATATACGGGGACATTTTTTTACATGCGACATTGTATAAGTATTTTAATTATTTGCATAAATGCTTTTAGTGGTGGTTAGAAGCAAGTTGATTGTGTGAACTCAATGTGATTAGCTAAAATGGGGTAGCACCTGCAATTACCAATAATCGAGCCAAATTTCAACATTTTGCTTCCCTTCCCGTCAGAGTCAATGATTGACAATGGAGATATGCTTATGCGTGCTGTATTGGTCACCTGGCATGTTTTAAAAATTGGAAATCATATGGAAAATCGGCACGTACACCGATTTACATAAGAGCAGTCAGTCTTATGCGTACAAGCTCTGTATAAAAGCTATATTATACAGTGCAGGGGAAAAGAAGATACGTAGTGGGCATCTGATGTCAATTCTGCATCATATGACATCAAATCTGAATTCAAATCAGATGCCCACTGGGTAGTTTGACTCAAGTAAACAAAAGGGATGAGAAATGGCCCACTAAAAAAAAAAAAACTAATTCAGATAAATAGGCTGTTTCTGTGATATCAATGAAAAGCGCTAACAATAAGTGGACACTAAATTGGAAAAAAATTTTTTTAAAAATTAAGAATTGCTGGTGTTCTTGATTTTTAGCTTGCAAAGTAGGCTGGCTACAGTAAAACTTTTATTCCGTGGGTTATTTAAAAATAGAATTTAATAAAGTATAGAAAAATGACATGAAGGTTAAACATGAACTAACAAAGAATACAGTTCCAACCTGGAGCCTTCTTCTTCGAATGATGCCAGAGTCGTCCATGGTGATACCTCTTGGAGGGTGTCTCGGTCCTCTGTAGTTCTTTTTCCCCCTAAATGATGTCACGTGACTCCCCCCCCCCAACACGCGCCGCGAGTCAATTTAGCCCAAAAATCAAAGCCTATGTGGACATCGATTACCGGCAATATAATAAATTCCACAATAACAACGAGTATCTTGTATCACTCAATCAATACACTACAAATCTAACGCATGGAAGTAAAAAAATAATAATAATAATAAAGCCTCTCCGGTGTCGAGTCCAAAAATCCACGATAGTGACACCGCGCAGGAGTTCCGTGAACGCAACACCATATCATCACGCCCGATTAACTGCACATCGCTGTAAAGACGCAAATAAAGGCAACGCCGTTGCGGCAGCTTTCAGATCCACACGAAAGCACCGTTTACGCAGAAGGGATGTATCCGAGCGCCCCTCACATGCACGCGGCTTCGTGTCATTGTGTTCCTCCCTTTTCCACTGCCTCATCTACTCCATCCTCAGCTCCGCCACAACAACCGCTTCCTACTACCCGGTGACGTTGACCCACCCCTCAGAGACCAGACGCTCCGCACTGACGATCGGGGAAGGGGAGGGGCGGGGATCCGATGGAGCTCACTTCACACATGGGACCCCTTACGGCCCCGCCCCTCAAAGTGGCTAAGAATGTGATTACATGGATCGATTCGATGCAATATTTGTGAGCTCGAACCATCGATCGAAAAGGAAATGAACTAAAGTCTAATGGAGCTTGCAGCACCTGATCGTTTTGTTTTTTTTTGCACCACGGGAAAAGAACCAAGACCAAACTCGAGCTGTAAGCAGCTTAAAGGGCCCTCGTAACTCTCCCAATTTGGGCCATAACCCTTCTAAAATGTCAAAGTTTTTTTTTTGCCAGAAGTGATGTTTGCGCAAGAATTTTCACGCAGATTAAAACCCTTTAAATTGGCATTATTTTCCATTGCAACTGGAATATTGCCATGGCAACAGCGTGTAAGGAAATAACTTTACACCCCAAGTTTGAAGACGATCAGGGTGTATTGAATTTCTAGATATACCAAATTATTTCTCAGAATAAAACATGGTAAAGACAACAATCCTGCTTTACTCGAATCACGTCCACTGTCACAGAGGATCATTTGCAGGAATTATTACATCTGCCTTGAGTTAGTGGCCAATTGTTAATGACCAAGCTTTTGAAACATTGTGCCACCATTTAAAGAGCAACATCTTTTCCACAGACACAAGAAAAAAACCTCCAGGGAAGAGATCAACTAAACTTCCCGCTCACACGTTGTGGTTGTATTGACAAGTGAAGGGATGAGCCAATCAACTCTTAATGGAAGAACACTGCGGTATATTAGTAGAAGCAGTTTCGAATACACCGCTGAGGATAAAGTCCATCACCGTGTCCCTGTTAGACATTTTGTCTTTCATACATATCCTGTGGTTTAAGTTAATAAGTACAAATCAAAATGAGATGAATTTTTTTTTAAATCAGTCATCCTTACGATGCAACTTTCTCAAAAACACGCATCTACCAAGAATACAAGATGTGTATCTATCTACTTTAAGACTTCTTTGTTCTTCATTTTGAATTCCCTTTGTTGTCCGTTTTGCGAAACACAAAAGACCGACCACGTGGCGATATGTGAAAAATATTTCCAAAACGTCAAAGTGTGAACCAGTAACAGCAGGTGAAATATTCCGTTTGAGAGCGTGACCCAGTTAGCAGCTTGTCGGACTCCTCTATTATGCCGCTTTTTTTTTGTTATTAGCGTTTAATAATTGATGAGCGCGCATGAATTTTGCATTTTTCTTCCCTCATTCATTAATTGTGTGATTCGGGAAGGGCAGCGTGGCACGGTTGGCAAAAACAGACACAGACAAAAGCTTTTAGGAATGATGTCAGCCTGTTTGAAAAGACGCCCTGAGGGAGGTCGTATGGGGTCAGCACTCCCGAGCAGAAGCCCGGCATGGGGGGGGGGGCCGGGATGCAGAAGATGTCGGCAGTTTGCGCCATTGCATTTCCCGACACGGTGAGCCCGTCTCACAAACGCTACGTCAGCTCACATCTCTTCGTGTGCTTTAAGTGTGTCAATAAAATAATAGGTTTAGCATACAGACATTTTTTTTTTTTTTTGCCGATTTATTGAAGTAGTTGCTTAGGTTATACGAGTTCACCTTCCTTGTACGTTAAATGTGAGCTTAGGCAGTTAAAAGGACATCGGAATGTCCCATTTGCTGTAAAGCGGTGAATCGATTCATTGTTCCGTTGTGTTTTTATTGTATCGTGAGATGTTGTTTCTGTTATTCACAAGGTTCTCATTTTAATAGTAAACTCGCACGGAAACAATATAAATCACTCCGAGTGCCCTTGAAGATGAATGGCTCCGTCATCCATCAGGATTGGATGATTTCATTTCAACCTTATCTTACAATAGTGTTCAAATTTGATCTAAAAACTCAAATCCACCAGGAGCGCGTTTACAAACAGAAAACACTTTCCATAACTTCCCTTAGCCTAACTAAGCTCCTTCCTGACATGCAAAAATGTTCCTCTCTCATTCTGGATGCATCACTTCCGCTTACCTCCTTGACACCAATTACTACTTTCCTATGAGTCTTTAGTGACATCTTAGAGCTCAAAATAAAAAGATAGCAGAAGATATGTTCTGCAAAAAAAAAGAAAGAAAATTCTAATAATAACAAAAAAGCAAACCACAAATTTTTAGAGGTCAATTCAAAGCGTTCGCAATCATTATTTCCGTGTAGCCGTCGTGGTGTGAGAAGAACCGTATCACTTTTTTTTTTTTTAACAAGTTCTCCCTTTTCTCATCCGCCATCTCCTCGGAATGCCTCCAGTCATCAAGGCTTCTGCTCTCTCTCTTTCTCTGCGTACAAGTGGGTCAAACTGCAGGAGTGCTAAAAGCCTCGCTCTCTGCAGAGAAGCTCCTCTAAATAAAACAACACGCAATCAGCAGTCGTACATGAACAGAGCTGTCCGAGATGCAGACGAGAAGTGAGTTAAGGTGACCAACGGGTCAAGCGATATCAGCACTGTGAGGGGTTAAGTAGCTTTTAAACTGCAGGCAGTGTGACCGGACATGGCCAGATCGCTGTAACTAGATCTAATTTACTGCCATTGCTCCAAATCATTTTGGTTGAACGGTGACACCATGTGGTAAGAGGACACAACATACACAGAAACATTTTTTGATATTGTGGTTCTGGTTAATCATTTCTTGGCATGTTTTGAAATACGGTTATGTAAGATGCAAAAAAGAAAAAAAAGAAAAAAGTTCTTCTCAGCCTTGCGTGAGTCGTCAGCGCACACGCAATCTTTCATGGAGACTTTCTGTGTCAATCGGAGGAGAAGAACGGGCACAATCCAATTAGTGGAGTTAAAAGAGCCACCATGAAAGGAAACTGGGACTATGTGTAAGAAGATGAAGGATTACTAACCCTGTGTGAGCTCAGCTATCAGGTATTTGGTGCTTCTATAACAAGCAAGTGCCATACTGTATTTGGGTATAGTTTTAGTTAGAGTTGTCAGCTAGTCACCTCAAAGTAATTACTGAATTTACACAAATTAAATTGGTAAATGCATTATTGAATAGGTGGTTTAATTAAAAGCATAAATGTGTACAAAGTGTTCCCGTGACTGAAAAAAAAAAAAAAAAAAATCAATGCAGCTGTTATTGCGGGATTTATACGATATCAGACATTCTTGTCTATGCCATAATGAAGAATGAACGTCCACGATATTTTCGGGAGAACAACTGTGACTGAACGGGTATTGAGAGCAGTGCAGACATTTGATGCAACTAACTATTTGTAAATGTAAAAATGGAAATAAAATTTAAAAAAACGGCTGATTTGACAATCTAAAAGAACAAAATGCTCAGATAAAATAGCCAATGGATCACATTTTAAAATTGGGTAAACATACAACGGATGCGACTTGCCTGAAGTTCTATTTTGTATTTTTTGTTCAAAGGACATTCATCAAGAAGCCTTGAGGCTTTGCATTATGCATTGAAGTACATTCCAGTCTCATTCGTTTCGGGTTATTTCTGTGAGCTTTGTGGCTTTAATATTTCTCTAATCAACAGAAGTGTACCATCAATGTTTTTTTTCTGGCATGAACAAACTGAAAATGTTGACCAACTCTAATAATAATCCAGAGTCAATCATTCCCTGACGCTGACCAAAGCCAATACAAACAAGCTGCCAGTTTCTAACTTCACCTCATGTGCCCCTTCAAACTTTTTGGTTTTCCTGCTTATTTATTTTTTTAAAGTCATCTCATACAGGCACCAAAAATGATGAACACTGACATTTTCCAGTTTGTCTTAGCTAAAGAACTCCACTTATATTGTCGGACAACGACAGGCTGATCTAATGGCATTAAGTCTTGATCTGAAATAGATCGCCACCTTTGTCCTCGGCGGCCATTCAAACTATTTTGAATCCCATTGACGTAGGGGAAAAACCGGCCTCTTAAGAGGGATGAGACACAAAGCAGGGGAGGTTATAAATGACCGCAGAGAACGAATCAAGACAGAACTGGACACAAAGACGGCAAGGTGTTGTCTCCCTGCCTCGCACCCGGTATCAAAGAACGGCTTGAGAAGTTGAACCAGTCATGGAAGCTACCGCTCAGAGCGCGACGGTCACCGGGGCTTTCGACCGGGAGTCATTCTCCAAGAAAGCCTTGAGGGCCACCACCAGAGGGGCTTCGTCTCATTTTGTGGGGAGCTCCATTATCATCCTGTCTTCTTTCGCCGTGTCCACTCTGGCTATGAACTGCGGGAAAAAGATCCAGGAGTCTCGGCACAAACCGAATTCCAATTGACAGCAGGCTGCATCTTTCTGGTTTGTGATTTCGTCTGACACAAAAACGATGTCTTCATTCAAGTAGAGGCAGAGGTGTCACTACAAAACAGCGACTGCACGGGAACGCTGCGAAATTTGGCATCCATCTCGAGAGCAGCGCAACGCCTTAACATCTCGCAAAGGAACGAACCTAGCGTATGTCTTCAGGCCTCATCCTTTGAGTGTGTCTAAACACAGAAGCTCTAGATGTGATTTTTATGCCTGTTAGTCACAAAAGCAAGACTGATGTCAAAGATCTAAATGTCTTGAAATGTGTCTAAGAGCCCGAAGCCGGCTTTAAACGCGTCTTTTGTTTTCTTCAATCAAGAACTTGCTTTTGAAAGTTTTTATCAGTGAAGTAATTTTGTTGAGTTTAAGCATGTACCAATCCTTTGTTGTTATTGTGCAAGAAAGTGTCATTCCTCTGCATGTATTGGCAATATGTTACATGAAAAATGTGCAACATTAGCCAATATAACCTAAAATGAGTCATTAGAGGGATCTTTTTTTGTCTTTTATTTGCATAACTAATGCGGATTTCAGCCATGTAAAACAAAGGCTTTTACCAACACAAATGCAGTTTTTCATACTGCCACTAGAGGGCACAACTGGAATTAAAATATTTTTTGCAACCCTGCCTCGTTTTGTTCCCGCTCCTCTTCAAACAAACCTCTGCTGGATACGTTTTATAAAAACAATATTTTATGAGTAAAACGGATACAAAATACAATTTATGAGTAAAACAAGCCAAAACCTTCTCACGATGCTGCTTGTGTGCAAGCAACTCACGGTGCATGTCGGCCAGTCCTCAGAGTGTGTCTAAATTCTTCAGCCTTCGGTCTGTAAAGAAGCGGTGCGTCTGCTTGTTGTTGACGCCACCTGGCGCGCCAAAATAGGACAGCACGGACCTGTTGGCCAGCCGCTGTGCCGCCTGTTCGCCATCCTCCTCGTCATCATCCCTGAGGAGAGATTCAACAACACAAGTGTGATTTTTCACACAATCATCTCCTCAGATCACATGTTTGGCAGATTACGCGTATGATAGAAATGAAAGAGATTGCGGGTTTCACATAATAGGGGATGTAAATGTCTGAATGCAAACCAAAGATAATTTCAAAGCATTTTTTTTTTCTTTCTTTTGATCTTAAAAGTTGTGGAAGAGGCCATAAATTTAATTTGTTGTTCATGAGTTGTTACGGACTACTGTAGATTACCAAGGGCAAGGAGTCGGACACAGTAAATCATCTTTTAAGTCTGGTTAATAAATCTTTTGCTTCAGATCTCTGAATGAAAGCAGTCTTACAATACAGCTTTATTTATTTTGTAATGAAAACACCTGGAAACTATTTTTTTTTAAAAAAGCATGTCTCTGTGAAGTCAAAGAATTTCTATAGCACTTACCAATGGACAGACACAGCCTTGCTGTCAATCAAGGTTTGGGCCGTGCTCCAGCTAAAGCGCACTAACTGGGGGTAGCCAAACACTGGGTCCAAATACTTCGAGAGCCACGCTTTAGTCTTTGGGTCTATGAGCACGACAACAGTTTTGCAAACATCACACAAGTCATGATGAAACCATAGACAGCAATCATCAAGTATGCGATTTGTTACCATTCGGGTATCCTGAGCCATATTCTGAATCCACGTCTCCGAGGTCCTCAGCAAACTTCCAGTTCTTCACAACATGGTCCCTGGCCACCTGACCAGCCACATGTATGTTAGCAACGGGACAATTTGAAGCCATTGTTGTAGAATTAAAAAATAAAAAAAATGACCTTTGCACAGATACTGGCTGCACTAACTATAGGGAAGAGGGAGTCAGCCTTTGGCCTCACTGTGACCTCGATATCTGGGAACAGTTTAGAGAGCTTCTCCTCGTACTTCTCGGCAGGGCCGACCGTGTCCACAAACACCTGCAGAGATGGAGGGAAACATTCGGGGCCACTTCCATAGTAATTTTATGATTCTGTGACAAGTGGAATGTCCAAAGTCAAACACAATGTGTTCGGATCAACTTCCATGATTGTAATTTGAAAACAAATGTTTCCATCAGAAACCACCACACTTTTGTAGTACAGCATTTCCATATTTGCATTCTGGTCGGGGATGTTCCAGTGAATCATATTTACTTACCTCTTTGAGCTGTACGCCACTGTCCAGTGCAAATTGAACTAATCCAATGGCCGTGTCGTGTGACAGGGTGTTCAGGTTGCATTTGGTCCTGACAAAAGCACACGTGCAGTTGGTAGACTGATTTACACATGCATTTTATTTACACTGCATTCGCCAACAATACCTCTGTAACATACTGGTGGAGATGGTGTTTGGGGAGAGAATACGCAGGGCCCAGCCCACAAAACTTTTGGCATCGTCCAGGTTTTGGAATAGATTCTCTCTTTCTGATTCTGACAAAGTTTTGGAATCTAGAAAGGAATAAGAAATAAAAGGTTATGATGATTTCATCCTTGCCTTTGTCACTTAGTACTTGCTTCGGACTTCAGTTAGGTTTTTAATGTGCAACCTGCTCCAAATATAAGGTGCCTTCTTGAGATTACTGTTGTGAATTGGTGCTTGATGAATAAAACAGATATAACTTGGCAAATAAAAAGGCAGATGAAATTACCTGCCACTTTCAAGCCCTTTAAATCTTCCTTTTTGGAAATGGGACAAAAGCATATTCCATAAACCATTGGACCTGGATCAAAAAAGCACAGTATTGCATTATTAAGTTAGTAAGTTGGATAATGTGATTGTGGTGTCAACTGATACTAAAAGTTGAAAATAAGTTCCAGCATACCCAGCACCGGTCCCCTGCCCGCTTCGTCGATGCCCAGGCAGCAGTCTTCAGTCTTACACACATCAGGAACGATGGAGGACAGCAGACAGCTGACAGAGTTATCGGCATCGAAGGCGCTGGTATCCATGACCGCTGCTCGAGAAGACATTTCACATAAATTCATACAGTGTCGCGTTGGTATGCTCCTATTATAAGACATTGGGAAACTGTTGAGCTAAGTCTATCGCTGAACAACAGGTTAGCTAGATGCTATGTTAGACGGCGAATGTTGTTAGCAAATGATACAAACCGGCCTGGTATGACACGACTTTATGCTAGTCTAGTCTCATCCGAGTTTATTAAATCTTACCTTGGAGGACAGATTAACTTCGTTTCCTAGCTTTGGTATTTACTATTTGTGCGTGTGTAAATAAAGAAGACAGCAGATTTTGAAGCGGAAGAATTCGCGCCTCATAATGACGTCACAGCGCCAGCAGCGGATATCTATTATACCGCCACCTCATGGCCTGGGGTGGAATATGAAAACTTCATATTTGTTTATTCTATGTTGCACATCTTTTTGATTCAGGTCCGAAGCAAAGTTCAAATCCAGGCAGATGTATCAACCACAACTACTAGTACAACCTGCTTCTCTTTTTAAAAAAATCTTCAATAAAATGGAATTGAATGTCTGTGGTGACTTATTTAATATTTTTGCTTGATTTTCAATATATATTTATATATATATATATATATATATATATATATATATATATATATATATATATATATATATATATATATATATATATATATATATATATATATATTTGTCATGCCCCAATTATGAATGAAACCACCATTATATATTGGCATCACTTGATTAAAACAAGCTAAGCACATTAAGGAACAGGTGTACGTTCGATACGAAGCCCCCTGTTGAAGTTTATTTTAGGTCAATTTTATCATACATGCATTTATTCCGGTGGAAATGAGAGTTCGCCGTGTGAGGAAGGCCGTTACTAAAAGGTTGAAATTGGCCTGTTCCCTGCTTAACACCCTCCCCTTCTCAATTTCTATCCCTCTCGCCTGCTCAATGGCCCTCTTTGTCTTTTTGAAGTAAAACGCCGTCCCCAGCCGATTAAATGCTAGGAATTAGTAGTTCATTTTAGCCTACTGTGCATACAAACACACTAAAAAGCTTAAGCTGCTGGGGCACTGCATGTGTTATTCTTACAGTTCACACGTCAGTAGCGTGTTTATAATTTACTTTTTGGGCCTTCGTTTGCTAAGTGCAGCATGTGTTGGATCTGAAATGTGACCGTCACATAAAACAATTTTTTTTTTTTTTTACTTACACTGACATAAAGAAAAAGACCTCACTTCTTCTTTTTTTTTTTTTTTTTTTATAAATAAATTGATTTAATAGATGACAACAATAATATTTCAACATTGCTATTTCTTGTAAGGAAGCAAAATACTTGGCAAACACTTTACAAAACTATTCAGAATTATAAAAAAAAATGGAGGAAGCAAAAGTTGTGGCATACTTGTCATAGCAAAAAAAAAAAGAACTGCATGGTAAGCGGGTCAGTATAAAATGTGAAAGTTTGCATCACATATTGTAAAGTAAAGCCCGTGGTATTGAATATTATTCACATTGCCAGAAAGGAAGTATGGTAGCCTGTTTGGGCAGCTCTATAGGAAAAACAGTCGAGTAGAAAACGTGCAGAACAATTGTACATGTGATTCCAAGTAATCCTTAAGCAGCACCCAAAGCTGGCCAATTATCTGAAGGGAACTTTGTACTACTGCTTATTACAACACGTTAGTGATGAGATTTGAAATTGTTACAAAAGGGAAATAAGTGAGATATTTCCAAGGTTTTCTTTAAATGAGCAGGCGTGGAAAGCGTTTTCTGCTATTGGCACAAAAATGGCGATAAGAGTTGAGGTAAAGTATCCAAGATGGAGCAAAATTGTGAAATAGAAGCTGTCTTTCCCTCTCTTTTTCCTATTATTCCCATAAATGCTTCAGATCAAAAAAGTAGTAAAGGATAGCGACACAGAAACACACAGACAGAAGAAAAAAGGTCACCGTTAAGCCTTAATTGGGCGCCGAGTTTGAACAAAACCAGAAGCAGTGGTGAAGCTGTGTTAAGTATATTATCATGTCAGTCACAATAAAGTTACGCTACTATATCAATATCAATGACACTAGTCATATAAAAAAAAAAAACCATAAAAAAAAACACTCCTTTAGTTTGGTTAATAAATGGGATGATATCAGTCTGTGAACCTTTCCTGGGTTATCATTCATGTATAGAAAACAATCAATTGGCTCCTCTCCAGTTGCTGTACATCTTCACTCACATTCCGGATGGCACGCATAGTTTCCAAATTGTATCTTCTAGATTAGATGCAGACCCCACAAATGAACAAGTGCGCCCCACGCCCTTGGATGCATTTTATCAGCTAAAAAAAAAAAGTAAAAACCTCTAATATGACATCAATATGGCATAGACATACACACACACACACACACACGCACAAGTCACGCGAACTCCCATTAGCAAACACACGCTGCGCTCACACGCTTCCCATATATTCCTGGACTCCGCCCTCAGGGTCTTGTGAGTGTGGTGTAAACAGGCTGCTCCCAGTGTGTGGGGCTGTGGGAGGGGGCCACACTGGAGGGGTCGCCTATGGTGGTGTACAGAGGCCTCTGTGTCGGGCCCATGTAGGAGAAGGCTGAGTACAGCCCGGGGGCCTGACTGGAGTGGGTGTAGTACGCCCCGGGGGCCTGGTGGTCTCCGTATTCAAACTGAGCTCTGGAGGCCAACGAGGGGAAAGCAGAGCCGTAGTGAGGGAGGCTGAGAGGGGTGTAAGTGACGTGGGCGCCCGAAGAGGGCGACGACGAGGCCTCGGCGTAATGGCTCCCGGACCCGGACTCGCTTTTGATCTGGGCTTTGGAGTGGTCAGCGGGAGTGGGCGAGCCCTGAGGCTGCTGCTGCTGTTTGGAGAGCCAAGCCGAATGGCCGCTAGCAGCGGCAAGGGCGTAGGCGTAGGATGAGGCCGAGGTCCCTGCTGCGGAGGCTCCGGCGGCGCCCTGGGGGTGCCCGTTGGGGGGCAAGTACTGGTCGAACTCGTTGACGTCGAAAGGCTCAATGTTGGACATCACCTCGTTGCTGATCTCGCCGATGTCCATGGTGCCGAAATCGATGTGGGGCTTGGAGCCGGATGACGAAGGACCGCCGGAGGAGCCTTCGCCACCTACGCCGAGGGGTCCCCTGGAGCCCACTGCTCCTCCGGCCCCTCCTGCAGCCCCGTCCCGCTTGCTGTCTGACAGTTTGCCTGACTGGAGATCTGTTTTTGGGGTGGTTGGTGGTGTGGGGGGGCTGTGCCCTTGACCTGAAAGCGACAGATATGCTTAGTTTAGCAACACATCCAGGATTAGATTTACTGTCCATTGCTGAGTAAATTGTCTTTAGATGATGACATTTACAAATTAAATACACTATATAAATGATTCTCCAAGTGTGGTATGAGTACCACTGATTGCACGTGGGCTCCCTCTTGTGGCATGTAAAAGAATCACTGAATTGAAATGTTCAAATTTTGCATCACGACTTCAACTTTTGCTCAAATCCAATAAAGTCCATTTGTAAAGTAACGTTCAGTTGTTGGTGTTTTGTTAACATAATGACAGATAGTATAAAACAATTGACTTTTTAGATGCACCGGATAAACATTAGATGGTATCCAAATTAAAAAGTCAAAAATACAATCGACAAGACAGAAAAATTAAATTCTCTTCCACTAGGTGGCAGAAGGTACATGACTTATTGAATGAATAGGTTTCAGTTCTGTCTGTCCATTTCCCAAGTATCACTGAGACCTATTATAAATTAAGAAAACAATCTCACGGCATACTCAAATAATAATAACATGGTTAACCATGTATTGTGTGCTATCTAATGGAAGAGCATGACTTTGGTCTACCTGTCACTATATGTCGCCGGCATAGATAGTTGGACATTACATCGAGCAAATACATTTTATGAATTTTCTACAGTGATGAGCTCTCACGACCCACCTGACTACTTATGGACCTTTACGACTCTTTGTGGTCAGCGTACTTGAGGAAATGTGCAAATTTCTATTACTGTTGTGTCTTTTTTTAACCCTGAAATTAACGATGCGCCACTCGATCCCAACGCTTAATATATTTTGTCCTAGGCCACTGTAATGGAGTGTCACCTACTCGCAGGGTGGTGGTGGTGATGGTGATGGTGGTGCAGGTCGCCCAGAGGTGACCCCGCGCCTCCATTATGCTCCAAATGCAGACTCTTGTAGTGCGACTGGGAGTGGCTGGCTTCCCCCTCGCCCGGGCTGTCCGACTCATTAGCGGGCGTCAGTTTGCCATTTTTGCGTCTCCGGGGCTGGTACTTGTACTCCGGGTAGTCCTTCTTGTGCTGTTTCCTCAGCCTCTCCGCCTCCTCGATGAATGGCCTCTTGTCGCTCTCGTTGAGCAGCCTGCAGGAAGGAGAACAAGGAGTGGTTTTACTCTCCTAAGTTAATGTGGAAGTTAAAATATGCGCAAATAGCACGCGTTGGCGCCGTGCGTAAATGGAGACGCGCGCGTAATTGGTTGCTCAAATGACTTTTCGTGGTTTGAAACACAAATTAAACACGCTCGGACAAACAACAAGCGTTAGTTGCTTGTTCGCGTCCACTAATCTGGACTTTTAATTTCGCTCCTTTTGGCGCAAATTACGCAGGAAATGAAGTTTTACTGTATGAATGCTGTGTTCTTTTTCGTACAAACCTCCACAGTTTTCCGAGGGTTTTGCTCAGCTCCGCGTTGTGCAGGTGGGGGTACTGGTCGGCCAGCTTCCTCCTGGCCGCCTGGGCCCATACCATGAAGGCGTTCATGGGCCGCTTGACGTGAGGCTTGGCTTTGTTTCCGTTGTTGACGCGCACCGGCATGGGCACCAGGGTCCAGTCGTAGCCATCGAGAACTTGACTGACCGCCTCCCGGATGCCAATGGGGAAGCGATCGTCGTCCTCCTCCGACTTGACCGTCGATCTCTCGTCTCCCGAGGCGTCCGCGACGCAGAGCGAAGTCAGCTGAGGCGGGGGCCCGGTCAGAGGTGAGTCGTGACCGGGTGGAGCTCCGACGTGGCTCGGGGAGAGTGAGTGAACGTCGTCCGAACCTCCAGGGCTCAGCTCCGCTTCGGACATACTGTGCTCCTCTCCGGACATTTTTTTTTAAGTTAAATTCGTTGAACAACAACTTTTAAATGATTTTAAAGAGTTTTTAATAGACTATATGGAGTTTTCGAAGCTTCCCGGTACTGCGGATTTTTAATACGAAGCCATTGTGGTGCGTAAATGTGGCCAGATCCCTTTTTTACGCATCGAAATCCGCTACACCTGCAGGAAAACATACGATAAACTAGTTATACCAAAATGACGTTCAACGTTTTAATCAAATCATAATATTTGATCATGCTCAGTAAATTTGAAAAATTAAAAGGTTATGCTACAAGTTAAATAGAATCTCGTGTCGCTAATTTAATAGATTCAAAACTTCATCAGATCAAATTAGAAACCCCAATCCAACAAAATCCAGCAAATCAATATCGCTCAAAACTAAACATTTTATTGACTTTAATATTTGTTTTGGTTTTGTTTTTTTAAAAAAAAAATACATAACTTACCTGTAGAGACGCGCAGTGGTTCAACATGGGAGTGCGTGTGGCTGGCAGTGGAGCCGATGAATGGCTGCTCTGTGTGGCGACACCGGAGCTTAAAGAGCGCCTTGTGAGAAGGACTGCGAGAGGGAGAAAAAAAAAAGGGAGATTGAAAGTGGAAAACATTCCCAGAGAGGCAGCATTCCAGCACACACAGTCGGCTCCGCCCACTTTCACGAAAGCGGGCGCTTTAATTGGCTCTCGCCTCGCCCTACCAGTAGCTGATTGGACGAGAGCGGGATGGCGTTAACGAAGGGCCTGTACGTACATCGCTGCAACGGTTCCAAAACCTCGGAGAAGAGGTGAGATGTGACATGAGAGTCGCTTTAAACGAGTCCACAGTGAACCCATTTAGTGGACAGAGAAGGCCAGCTTTGTTGCGAGTGTTGACATGCTACATCAAACAAATAAACAATCATCCACTGACTTATTACATCTTGCGGCCGCATTAAATCAGAAAGGGAGGGGAATCGAAATAGCCCAATTTGGCTTTCTCCAGTTTGATTGGCTGTCAGACAGGAAATGTCGCCTTACAGCTATTAAGATTAAAATACCTTCGTGAAAATGAACAAAATGAAGCTCGACAGGTGTCTGGGAGTGTGCGTTGAAGAGCTCCAATCTGGCTAAAGGAAAAATCTACAAAGGCGTCTTCTTTCGATTTATATATCTTTTCAATAGTGGTGTCAAATGGGTTGATTGTAATATAGAACCCTTCATTAAAAATCGATGTTAAATTAATTCATATAAATTATACATATCGATTATATTGAAAGTCAGTGTGTTTAATGCAAGGAGTGAAAAAGAACGACGTATGAATTTGTTTTTTTTTTATTATATTTCTATTATTACATTTCTATTTCCTAAAAGATAAATGTAAACGCGTAATGTTCCAGGGATGCTAATCCAATGTTTGGGGATTCAATTTCAGTTTTGCAAACCCAACACATCATAGTGTTTGTTTGGTTAGATTTATATCTTTTTTATTTCGCGATTTTAGGAAT
Source organism: Syngnathus leptorhynchus (assembly GCF_054491065.1). Taxonomy (NCBI): domain Eukaryota; kingdom Metazoa; phylum Chordata; class Actinopteri; order Syngnathiformes; family Syngnathidae; genus Syngnathus; species Syngnathus leptorhynchus. The sequence continues at coordinate 13,427,470 of NC_141199.1, read as the reverse complement.
GATCATAATTTAGATATGCAACGTAGAAATTAATTATGAAGACATCTTCAAAAATAGAATAAAACTAATACGATCGATAGCTAATCCTACCTATAGTAACACTCCGCATTTCCCCCTTAATGTTTGTTGTTTGACTTGCAGGTCAAAGTTCTGAATAAAATGCAAACTATTGACTCAGTTGTTCATCCTAAAACAGACTCGTTGGTTGTTTAAGCGGACAGTCGCTGGTAAGAAGCGACCATTGAAAAGAAGAACAGGCTCACATTCACATGTTTGTCAACTGAGGGGGGGATTTTTTTTTTCTTTCTTTCTTTTCACGTTGGGATATTTAATTCGAACGTTCCTCTCAGAGTCGAGCGAGACTGATGCGGTGCGTTTCGCCTTGCGTGACTTGGAGGATCTGTACACGCTGGAAGGCCGCGATTTGCGCAGATAAGCGTGGCCTACTTGGGAAAGACACGCACGCACGCACAATCACACACACACACACACGCACGCACGCAAACGCGCGCGCGTTTCGCGGCGCGCTGCAGGGAGCGCAACAATGATCCTTGTGTCTATCATGGCTCTCGCTCGTCTCTCTTTGCTCTCTTTGTCTGCGTCTCAGGTGAATTGTAGCCATGTGATCAAACGCCCAAGCCTCTATCCATTAACCCTCGTAAATGAAAAAATGGGGAACAAAAAGCAGTTTTGTGCTACAAACATGAAGAGAGGAAAGGAGGGGAAAAAATGATAACAGAGAGCGATGTGTGCGTCCTTTCTCCCCTTATGTCCGAGCATTGACACTGGTCGCGCACACAGAGAAATTCCTCCTCAGCAGAATGGATGTCTCTGCCTGCCTGCTCTCTGCGTGCGACACCTTTTTTTGCAACTTTCTGGATTTATAATGAGGAGGATGCATGGGGTGAAGGTGTTATTGGTGGTGGAAGTGTGGGAAGGGGTAGGGGGGAGAGGGGGTAGGGTGGGGGTTCCAGGTTGCACCCCACTGATCAACTCATCGGACCAGGCCTGGAAGTGAGTGATGTATTTTTGTTGTAGAGCGTGTTGAAAGTGTTTGCTCTTTAGGTTGGCGCCGTGCGCAGGGGAGGAAGCTGCGGTTTTGCGCAGAGAAGTTGACTTAATGCACTTGGATGTGCACGACCCCCAGGGAGCCAACTGCGGGTCTGCGCGCGCTGTAATTACACTGGACACCAAGTGGAAGGTCATTTATTTGGGTGCCATTTATCGAGCATTTTGGTTTTATTTGTTACGCCCTGACACGTTTGAATTTTTGCTTTATGAATCTGTGCTATCATTAATTGCATTTTGCTTTCATAGTAAAGCGCACTAGTCACAGAATACATTTGAAATCGCAAGGATGCCGGGTGACGTGTTTTTCGAAGTTATAAAATGTTGTGTTAATGTTAATTTGAATGAGTTATCAAGAGACACGACGGAAATGGATTCCTATATTTTCGTTGTTTTTTGCAGTTCCCCTCATCAAAATGTATTTCCCTCCAAACAAAAACATCATTTTAAATTAGGCAAATGTTTTAAAAATCAATTTAGAACAAATAAAACGTAAATTTTCATTTAAAAAGCATAAATCATATATTGCAACAAGTGTAGATGATTCGTAAAAAAAAATCACGATGTAAAAGAAATCATCACGCGCTTGAAAATATTGAAGAAATCACGCGCCACTAGTTGTATTGACACTTTATTTATATTTATATATGCGTGTATTCCTGTATTTGGAGACATCAATCACTCAAAATAAAAAGTTTCTTTTTCAATTCATAACTTGCGGGCCGCGGCATTTCTAAAATTGGCCCGAAGCATTTGAGTTCTTTTTTTTTTATTAAAAATTGTTGACGGCATTGCAGCATTAAAAGAAGCAAACCGATTCGCATGGAAGATGACGTTGATAAAATGTTTTGTGGTTTGTTTTTCCTCGCCTGCAGGTTGTTCTCATGCTCAAGCTGCAACACAGGCCTTCTTCATCCCACCCTTGTCACATTTAAATTTACTCGGAAAACACACCACCGTACATTAGCTATATACTATGGGAGTTATGATTTGAATATTAAATGGCTGCCTTTTTTTCTGTTACTCAAGTATGCAACTCATCGTCACTCAGCCTAATCAAACAAAACGAAATTAACCTTAGCTATACATTAAAAAAAACAACCACATCTTAGTTCAACTCGGTGAAACCAAACGGTACAAAATTTAAGTCATCTTACCTCAACCCGATTTAACTCATCTTAATGCAAGCCATTAAATTGAACTAAACTCAACTAATGTGACTCAACTTAATTAACAATCAATCCAATCAATAAAATGTGTACCCTTATAAACAAATCTACCAAACCCAATGTCCACCTGTCATACGTGTAAACATGATTTCTAATGTAAAAACCTCATATTAAAACATTCACATGCATTTTGTAACTTTTCTTGTGGTCAAAGAGAGAGAGGGGGGGGGGGCGGCTGTTGTGGCTGTAAGCAAAAAAAAGGAAAATAGAGCTCACATGGTGCATCAGTGCCTGTGCTAACCTGCCATGTGACTTGCAGTAATGAGTCTCTCCATCAACACACACACACACACAGAGCAACCACAGTGTCACAAGAGTCTGACACACAGCTCTTCCTGGGAGGGGGGGGGGGGGGATAAGAGGGTAGACGATGGAATGACAAGGTCTCATGATCTGATGGGAGGTGAAAAGGTCACGCCTCAGGTGCACATCAAATCATTTGAAATGTTTTGGTGCCAACATTGGGTACATCTTTCCAAACTGACGCCATTCAATAAAAGAGAAGTATCAATCATTTGGCTCGTGAAAAGCTTCAAAGGTTTGCATTGGCATGTGACAAAACCTCATATTATCGTAGAGGCTATCTTTGCAGCAAAAATCCATATTTCTAAATACAATCAATAATGTGGACTCATCAGACCAGAGAACACTTTTCCACTTTCCGTCTGTCCATCCATCTCAGAGAAGCCATTGGTGTGTCTGGCTATTGTTCATATGTGGCGTTTCGCTTTGCTTCTGACAATAATTTTGTTTCTTTTTCTGTTCTGTTCTATTCTAAAATACTATTGTCTAATTGCCGTATTGTAATTGTTGGCAAATGATCCTGATAGTGTAAGTGAAATTGTGGATGACTGACATTTGGGCCGAATTGCTCGTATTGCGCACAGAAAACAAAAAGACCCTCTCCTACTATCGGGAGGGAATTCCTGAAATGTGTGACGTTGGATAGAGAAAAAGAGCTGGGCTAGAACAAAATCGAGGGAAAGTGGACAATAGTAGAGAGCATGCAACGGATGTAGTTGGGGGAAGTCAAATATTCACATGTCGGGTCACATTCTGCATTAAATGGATGTATAATTGGTGGAGAGGCATTCTTCCTTCTCGTGTCACTGCGCTGAAAAGAATGCTGACATTTGTTCCAAATGGTGACAAAAGGGGTCTGAAATGATGCACATTTTCCAACATTCAGAATTTATAGTTTGACTCAGAAAATCTCGGAATCTGGGATAGGCATGATAATTGAGTCGTTGATGAACTGAGTGTCAAGAATTCCGTTGATTGTGCGAAAAAGTAGATAAGTGGATCAGATAATAATGGATGTGATTTGCTAGATTAAATCTGAACTTGTAAAAAAAAGTCTCAAGAAGCACAACATGGAAAGTTCAGCTACGACATCGAAACATTAAACACCCCCCCCCTTAGGAGTTTTAGACTGTTTCCATGGAAACAAAGACAATCGGAGAATTGACGATTTCAGAGGGGATGCATTCCAGAGCCACCCCTCACAATATAGAAATACAGTTTATGCATTCCTTAACACACATTCTCAATATTTACAGTAATTGATCATTTTCAATATTCAACTTTAGCATAAGCACAGCAGTGTCACATGTAAACAAAAACATTCTGTCTGCTCGGTGGCTTGTTTACTACACGAAGCAGGGAACATGGTACAGATCTTCGTAAAGTTTTGTATGAAAGGTTATTGACGAAAAAAAAAATTCTTTGCTTGTGTGGAACCAGAAGAAGTCATTTTGCACAGGGGGAATTCCAAAGTGTGGCTATCAGTTATAAAAAAAAAAGAAAAAAAACATGTGATTGAAATACTTGGACTACCAGTTCCACACATTACTGTAGACCTTGTTGAGAGTACATAATGTGAGTTTTGAAAGCTTTTTGAGGTTGTCGTATGATTGAAGATGACACAGCGGGCTTGCCGTGACTGTGTGGCCGGAGGGCCTTATGTCATTTGGATGTGTGGGTTGTAAAGGGCTGGGAAAAAAACTCAAGGGTCACATTGGGAACGGGTCATGAGACGGTGACACGTGGGTGAAGAAACAGGCCCGGGATCTTGTGTTGCTTTTTTTTTTTTTTTTTTTTTACCCCGTAGGAAGTGAGGGATGCAGGTGTTTGTGGATGATGCAGCGAGACGAATAAAAAATGATTCTGCTTTCTGACCTCTGCCCCTCCTTTTTTGCCTCTTCTCAGTTTCACCCAATGAATTAGTGCAGCTGCACCACTCCTAAATGGGTGCCGCTCTTTTTTCCTGCTAGTGTATGTGACCCACCATGAATCCTCTCTTTGTGCTCCCCCCCACCCTCAGCTCCCACCTCCTAGTTTCTTGCCTCCTTTTGGAGGAGGGGGGGGCAAGTGGGGGTAAGGGGACTTGGGTTGCAATGGTGTTAGCACTGGTGATGTGGTGGCCATGGTAGCGATGGAGGAGGCAGCCGGAGGGAGGGTTGGATGTTGGGTTTGGGAGTCGGGGGGGGGCAGGGGGGCTAGAACTTGTTGGATTACATTCCAGTGCAGCTGTGGAGGCTGGTGCAGGCCAGAGCGGGATCATCATTGCATTGCAAGGGCATCATGAATGGACTATTGTTTGGAAAGGCCCGCATCTATTTGCTACTAACTTCATTCTGACAGGGGAACAGAACAACAAGCGGATGAAGGGTGACATTTAGAAAGGTTTTTGGGGGTGTAGGAGAGGAGAGTGGGGGATGGATATTAATCTCATGCGTTTGTTCAATTATCAAAAATTCACAAAGCGGCTGATTAGCTTATTTGTGGCGGGCCTTGTCGATGATTAGTTTATTTGTTAAGAATAGTGGCGGGGCCTTGAATGACAATTTACCCGATTTAAATCTACGTCACAAATATAGAAATAATCAATACCATACTAAAACCCAATATTGTAGAATAGTATAGCAAGGAATTCATGGACCGGATATACGCTCCGTAATATTATCCAAAGATCTCTCTGCACGTATGAAGCAAAGGGCAAAACAAGTATGTTCGCTACCTTTGACCCCTCAGGTGGCATTGAATTAAAAATCAGTCAGCGGATATTGCCATGTCAGCTCAGGAACATAGAAAAGCATTGTCAGTAAACACAGTTCATCTACAAGTGTACTTTAAAACGCCAACGTGCGAGACAAAAGCTTTTTTTTTTTTTTATCCACAACACCAAGAAATGCTGCTGGCTTCTCCCGGCCCGTGCTTATCTGAGCTAGACTGATGCAAAGTGGAAAAGTGTGCTGTGGTCTGACGAGCAAACATTCCCAAATTGTTATTGGAAAATCATGGAAGTCTTGTACGGCCAAGAAAAAAGGCGATGAAGTGAAGCAAATGAATTGAATTTGACGGAACAAAGATGATATTTTAGGTTGTAAATGTAGGTCACATTGTTTTCAACTCATTCGCGTTTCCTTTTTTGTATGTTTCGACTAACTGATTTGGGGCGGCTAACAAGCTAAAGTATCACTACTGTTAACTGTGACAGGACACGTAAATAAAACCCACTATATATAATTTTTTTAATATTTTTTTTCTATCGTTTGCCAGCCAATTGTAAATACAAAAACGCAAAAACACTTTGGAAAAAACGAGTCTTTGCTGTGACTCACATGCAAAAGTGCCGGTGAAAAGCAGAATGCAATGGTGGTGATGAAGATGGGGATGATAACGAGACACACACACACACACACACACACACACACACACACACACACACACACACACACACACACACACACACACACACACACAATGGTACCATTGACAGCATTTTTATGACGCTTGTGCCCTGCAGCCACACATGCCAGTTTAAGAGTCATGTACAGCGATTTGCCAGTTTAAGAGTCATGTACGGCCATTATTTTTCAAACCTTTCTATAAAATCCTCACAAGGAATCTCTTTACAATCAAGATTTGTCTGTGTTTTGCGCAGACTTTACCAAGATTTAGAATGTCGGCTTCATTCGTGATTGTTATACAAGTGTAAAAAAAAAAGTGAATCGGATAACAACCAATCACTGCTCACCTGTTTTCTGGGCCTTGCTTTGTGTTTCCACATCATTGCTGTGAAAAATCTGCAAGTAAATGAAAAGAGGTATTTAAGAGCAGATGAACCGAGGGCAACCCTGGAGTCCGAGCCTCTTTGAAATGGCTTTACTTCAATCAGCATCCAATTAAGCAATTAGCTGGCTTGTGTATATGAGAGGCTGCAGACAGACAACACATATTCCACTAAGATGGTTCATTTCTGTAAATATGTTGCCACAGGGAGGAGATATGAAGCGCTGGCATGAGTAGAAAGTCTACTAAAATTGCTCGCATGTTTTTGCTACTGCAGCTGCTTGTCTGTGGGTTTTTTTAGTCAACATCACCAATGGTGCTTGGGTAGTAAAAAACACAAGCTTCTATAATTATTAGTTGTTAAATATTTGCGCTGAAAAGTCACACTGCCAAATGAGACATTTTAATTCATCCTCCAAATGCTCAAGAGTGTCATTTGTATTTTTTTTAAATAGAGAAATAATTTCTACAATAAGAAAAAAAAAAAAAAACACACAAAACAAATCAAAGAATCTTTTTAAATAATGAAACTCTTGGTGTCATTGGGATTTATGTTGTTCAGCCATTTTGAATGAAGCTTGTTAGTCAGCCATCTTATGAATGAATTTGAAGATTTATCAAACCAAAATACATAAGAAAGTGGAAGAGCTGGAGCAGACTTGCAGGAGAACATTTAATTAGTCTGTCTGTGCGATATAAAGAGAACGAAAGAGGAAAAAGAGGGCCTGAGGGTGCTGAGGAAAAGACGTCCACATGAAAGACTCTGTTGTCTTCGCAGAGGAACGACATGAAAGGCAGCAGGACAAAGAGACGGATGAGATATCTGGGCAAAGAAATTTCTGACCATTTGGGGACTGCCCTCCTTCGTGTCTCTTGTTGTCTCCTTTTTTTTCTCGAATGTTTCTTCAATAAAGTCCAACAAATTAAATTGCCTCTAGACTGTGCAATGATGTTTGCCTACAGTTCAGGGACGGGACCGAGGGGTCAGATTTTATGAGGGGTCAACAGGGACATCATTCTGAATTACCTCTGCACTTACACACACACGCACAGATTTTTTTTTCAGTACCACAATTATTTTTTAAAATATGTTCCTGACGACGATGTCGTAAGATTCATTGATTGGTCTCAAACTGCCACATAGTGCCCCCCCCCCCACGCACACACACACTCATTGGAGTGGCAAGCGTGCAGAGACCAGAATCAAAGTAGGCGTAATGGATTGGACTCGGGGTTGTATGTTCATGGCACCCACATAATTTTTTTCCCCCCCTTTACATTTCCAGTTGTAGCGTGAAGTGTGGTGTGTCAGTTGAATATCTAATCTTCAACTTTCTGACATGATGGTCATGGAAATCGTTTGCAATATTAGCAGTTAGATCATTCGGAATCCATGAAAAAAACATTAACCCTCGCTTTAGTGCATTGACTCGCTAACAGTGTTCAAAAGTAAATTTGAATCACCGATATTTTTATATCCAACCCACTGATGACAATGTCTATTATTTTAAATTTGCTTTATCACAAAGTTTTTGAGATTTTTTTTGTATTTAAAGTGATGCTTTATTTATTTAACCATTTCAGCAATAAAAAAAATGGTCTACAATTAATTTGATGACTTCATTATTTTTCTTGTGCAATTTGCATCTTGAAAAATGGATTTTGCCACTTGCTCAGGACTCAGGTAACGACCAATCAGGACTCAGCTTGCAAATGTCACATGAGTCAAATCAGCGAATCATGGTCAATGAGTTGAATCTTATCGCCCATACGCAATTTGTAATGTTGAGTTGGCATGGCTGCTCTATTAAGAATAAAATAAAAGACTGGAAATAAAACCTGCAAAGCTTTTGTGTTGTTAGTTTTTGATTTTTCAATACTTTTCATAACTATGACTCACACTGACTAACACTTTGAGTAGAATTCAATTTGTGACAATTCAAGTGTTTTGTTGTAATTTTCAAGTACCACAATAAATGAGTTTTCTACTACTTAAGGTGTGTTTGCTTTTGTTTATTTTTTAAATTAACAAATTTCCAAGGCATTATTGGAATAATTAAGTATAATAATAATTATATATAGTATATAGTATATAAGTATATAATAATATAATATAATATAATTATAGTATAATTAAAAGACAACTGTGCTTGTCCTTTCTGTTTGGATTTACTCCTGAAAAAGTTCTCAATCAAAAAACGGCAAATTCAATAAACAAAACAAAAGCATGGTGGTTAAAAAATAGTGGAAATTTTGAAAACTAAGTCTCCATGCAGTTTAAAGTCTTTATTTTTGGTCAAATCAATCTTGTTTCTTTAAAGCATGCTGAAAAATGACAATGACAGCATGTGGTTTTGTGCCACTCTTTCCAAATTAATTGGATCTCTGTCAAATTTGTAATTTTAAAAACACATACTGCATTGTATTTTCAAACCAGAATAAATGCCCAAATAGTCCACCACTAGGCAAATAAAAATGTCCACGTCCTTTCTCTTATCTACTACGCGGAAGACATGTGACACAACAACTAATCTCAAACTAAGAAACGAGAAAAAAAATGAATGCCCATAGAATACACAAAAATTCAAAGAATACAAATCAAACAAGGCATCTAAACTATTAAAATGATTGGACTAATTTTAGTAATTCATAATTGTTTCATTAATTGTTGCACCTGTAGTTGTATGTTATTTTTTCTTGAATTATTGTCAATCAAAATAGCCAGTGTAAAAAAAAAAAAAAGGCAATAAATAAAGTTAGCTTGGGCCTATTACCTTACATTAATTATAGTCAAGTAGCTAATTGAGGTGTGTACATACAAGTCACACCATGAAGTTGAATTACACTATATTCCGAGAATTTATGCACGATTTTGCTGTCACTGTCAAAAAAACAAAACAAAAAAATAGAAATTTGATTAACCGTACACTTGTAACAAGCCAGATTCTTTTGTGGCTCACTCATCTTAGCATTGCTGCTACCCATAAAAATTCAAACAGGCGGACAGACAGGCTAGCTGGCCGATAGACAAGCAGAGACAGACAGACAGACAGACAGACAGACAGACAGACAGACAGACAGACAGAAGTTTGCCCTGTGGTGCTTCCCAGGCCAGTCGGCCTCTGCTGAGCTGAGTCGCGCACGCTCTCACACACGCACAAAGCTCTTCTGTTCCTCGCAGCTCGGCAAGCACACAACAGCTCATTATGGAATCAAAGACACCCCCCACCGCCATCAGCAGCATTATTGCCATCACCCCCGTGCTTCCCAGTGTCTAAAGAGTGTCCCCTGCCGAGCACACGCACTGTCACCATCTCTGGCCACACAGCCCTCGGGCCGCCAGTGTCCAGTGAGGCCAGAAAAGCCAGCAGACACACACACACATGAAAGCACACATTGAGATGAAGACAGCACCTTATTAGGTAGACCTCTCGTCAGCCATTAGCAGCCCTTACGGAGGTCACAGAGGTCAGCCAGCTACTTTCCTTCACAGAACTTGCCGGGCACTTCAGAAGACAGCTGGAGAGCGAAGGGACGCCATGGACAAGGGAAACAGCTGGAGATGAAGAGATGAGACACCTCATCTGGTCAGATGATGACTGTCAGAGAACATATTGAGGTAAAAGTGAGCAGCAGCGAGAGGTGAATTTGCAGATCACACTTGATTATCCTCAGCTCGAAACCTGCCCTACACAAGCTATGCTAGTTAGGAACACTAAGAAGAAATCGGAACACGTGATCAGCCTTATTCCTCCCTTGCGATCAAAGTCAGCAAAGGCCCTATTGATGTCTTTGAAAGATTATACTGAGCTATTATCCTGTGGTGTGGGGTGTGTTAAGTGGGTTGTTGTTACTATACAGTTAACCGAGCTTCTCTTATGATCATTTTTGTCACAATTATATATTATTTTATTTTCCTTGGATTAATGCAAAATCATTTTCATGTAGCTTGTCACATCACATGTGGATAAAATGCCATTTGCCTTTGTGTTGTGTTTTTGTTGTTTTTCTGAAATAGTGTCTACTTAAGGCGGTCAACATGTTTAAGGTTAAGGTCAAGCAGCAACTACTAACTAATATGTCATTTTTAAAAACCAGGGCATGAATAGGATTCTTGCATCGAACTCAAATGAAAATAAAACACTTGCAGGTCTATGAGGGACTAAAAAGCACATTTTGACTTTTTATTTTTGGGCGTTCAATGGCATGCTTCAGCCACATGGGGGCGCGTCAATAGCACACATTAAAATTCACTGCTTGCTGTCATCTTAATAACTTCTTTTTTGTCCTGTTTTTTTCCCAAAGCGTGTCACCTGTCCTCCCTGTGATCTCCCACTTTGTTCATGTCGTCAATTATTTTTGCTCCATTTTCATCTTTTACCTGCATTTTTTGCTCCATTTTCATCTTTTACCTCAGGCAAAATGTGCATATTTTGGTCCAGGGGTTGTTCTTCATATGTATCCCAATGTGGAACTTTTAAAATTATTACAAGTTATTTTGGTTCTTTGCCCTTCTTGTCCTGATCATGCCAACCTGGTTTTGGAGCCTCTAGCACTGTAGTGCCCTAGTTTCTTTTAGGTATAATATGCTGTACACATAAATATCAGCAGCATTTTATAGTATACCGTGTTGTCCAATGATTGCCTAGCAACAGAGAAGAGATGAAGGGATTTACTTACTTTATTCTGAACCCAAATATGAATTAAATACTTCATATTCTGCACTAATCATAATATAGTCGAGTATATATATTTCTCATATCACAACAAATCTTGCATCTACATTACTTACCTAGATTAAATCACCTTTGATGCAAACGGAAAGTAAAATTTGGACACAGATGGATCCTTTCACCTGAAACAAAGAATGTTGTGCACAATGCAAGGAAGGGCAATTCATTTCAGTGTAACAGTAAAAACTGTTTTTATTCGGTGTTTATCATACAAAACAACACACTGTTTGTATCTACTGATAAAAGAAGAATAAAGTGCATTTTCTCATACATGTTTTACAGTTATTTGAATTGTCTCTTCACTCATACTATTTTTTTTCGGATGATGCACATTTTTGACATCTCCTTTTGTGATGTTAAAAGGATGTTCGAATGTAAGAAAATAACTGTTAAAACAGTGAGAATCCATGCTTCCTTTTAAACGTGCTCACCCTTGCACACATAATGGTTCGCTCCATTAAAACATGAACAATGGTGTGACACCTAAAGTCTTAATGGTTTGCCAAACAATCAAAAACCACTAGAAATGTGTAGAGCACTTATATCAAAACTGTCTGCTTTGTCTGACAAAACTATCGACAAAAAAAGTTGTTGTTTTTTTTTTTTTTTTGGGTGGGCGCCCCTGGTCAGTTTGAAACCAACTCAAGTTAATTCGTTCACCCATCACTGCATTTCTTTTTCTCAAGTATTAAAGAAACTCTATCATGCTATTTTAAGCTTTCCAACGTCAATTACATGCGTGTATATGATTATATATTACCTTTGGCACAATGGCGATCTAATTTCTTTTTAAATATGAGTTATTTTGTGCTTATATTACCCCGGACGTAAACTGGAAGTAAGCCGGTAGTTTTGAGGTGCGTTCAATGACAGCTCATAAAGTAGGACATGTCGTAATTAATGTAAAAAAAAAAAAAAAAGCTTATTTAATGCACCAAACAGAAATGAAGCAATGACTACTATTGACTAGTACTTGAGCACATTGCAGAAGAAACTCCAAGATAAGTGAACGGAGAAAAACACCACTTTGGGGGAATTTTGGTCAGGAATTAGCATGGCTAAAAGCTTTTTTTTTTTTTTAAATGACTATGATATGGCTCCTTTAACACAGCAACTCTTGAGCGGACCAAACAAAAATCTATAATCTAAAAATAGAATCTCTGGTGTGGTTTGGTAATGGCTCTTAGTTAGAACTTGTTAATTGATGATTTTCCAAAAACATCTTGAGCGCATACACCGAATCTTGTTCCTTTTTTTATTTTATTTTATGTCATTTTATTTTTACCGTGTGAAACTGAAAAGAGAGAGAAACCAAGGACCAAGTTTACAAATCCATCGACTGAGTCCCACAGGAAAAAAGTGAACTATAGGTGTGATGGCACCCTAAAATGCAATATTTCTAGCAGCTGCATCTGATGTATGAACTAAAATGATCAGTTCCATATTCAAATTAAACACTAATATATTTACAAAAAAAAATGAAGTGAAGTCAAGAGCAAAAGCTTGATTCCTTCTCAGATCATACCCACGTTGAGTCTTTGAGATGAGCTTGTTGAAGGAGGTTAATCGATACCTCGATCCATCAATGAAAATATACAATTCTCAAAACCGATGCCAGCCAAGACACACACCAGCAAAACGATCCTTCCTTGTCATCACATGTATCGTTCAAAAAGTGAACTGATTTTTTTGTATTCACCATTAGTGCAATGAGGTTAGCCTTTGGCTTGCCGTCAGCTTTAGACTCCAGATTCTCGACTGACGTATAAAGGGAGATCGGGCTGCAGTTTATCCAGACTGATCTGGTTCTGAGTGTCCAGCACACACAGCATCTCAACCATCTGATCCTTCACAAATGTCTCCTTGAATCCCACGGGAAGGTCGTCTTGCAAACTTGCTCCTCGGTCACCTTTGACCCCCAGGGTGTCTACCTCCCCTTCGTCCTCATCGTCTCCGCAACAAAGTGCGACCTCATTCTCGTAACAGAAAGCGCTCGGGGAATGAAGGCCCAGGAGGTGGCGGGCTGCCCTCGGAGCAAGAGGTGACGGGGACCGCGAGAAACTCGAAGCGGAGGACGAGGACGCCCGTCTGTGACCTTCCCTTTGACTGAGCTCCCTGGCACTGCAGTGTGGTGTGGTTGGCACTTCGTACGTCTTGTGGAAGCTAGAGTAGTCCACGTGGTAGCGGTTCCCTTTTTCAAAGACCACCGGTTCAAAACGGTGACCCCACAAGATCTCCTTGGCCAAATAGGAACTACGGGCCTGAGTGGTCATCGCCGTGGCTTCCACCATGCCTTCCAGGATGACCACAATCTCAAAGTCTTCCTTCTGAAGATCGGCACTACTCAGGTCATACAGAGGACTGGTCTTGTTGATCTCGTGGACCACCACCAGCGGCGACACTAGAAACAACCGGTCCAGACCGTCATCGTAACCGACGTCGATATCTGTCTGCTCCAAAGGAAGGTACTCGCCCTCAGCGGTCACTTTGGGCCGAATGAGCTGGGCACGCACATGCGCCTCCACGATGTGGCTCTTCCGCATGTTCCCCAGGCGCCACATGAGGCACAGTTTCCCGTCCCGCAAGGCGATGACGGCGTGATGTGAGAATAGCAGAGTCTGAGCCCGTTTTTTGGGACGCACCATCTTGGCCATGATGGTGCCTATCATGAAGGAGTCGATGATGCAGCCCACGATGGACTGCACCACCACGGTCACCACAGCCACTGGGCATTCTTCGGTGACACAACGAAAGCCATATCCAATGGTAGTCTGCGTTTCTATGGAGAAGAGGAACGCCCCGATAAAGCCTTGGATGTGTAGGATACATGGCCGCCACTGATCCCGCCTGTCCTCCGACTTGCTCGGAGAGTCTCCTTCCTTCGTAGGGAAGTGAAGGTCAAAGTCTCCATGAGCCAACGCCACTCCCCAGAAAACCAGACCAAAAAACAACCAGGACAAAAGGAAGGTGGCGGTGAAGATGAGCAGCAGGTAACGCCAGCGTATGTCCACACAGGTGGTAAAAATATCAGCCAGGTATCGACGTTGCTTATCCTCCATGTTATCAAAAACCACGTTACACTGGCCGTTCTTTTTCACAAATCGGCTGCGCAGTCGACTGGTGACCAGGTCGGCTCCGGCGTGTCGACATGACGGCGAAGCCCGGCAGCTGTTGACCGCGGAGTCGTCCGTCACTCTCAAAGACAGAGCCCCTCGTCCTTCTTGGCTTGCAGGATATTTTCCCGCTCCTTCATCCTGGGTCTGCATGCACGACACCGTCAAGGTCTGTTGAGTCAGAGGACTGTGGCCATTGTGGAGGCCCAAGGCTGAGATCTTCAGGGCATCTTCGTCTGTGGAAACAATGCTGTATCTGGAAAACAGGAGAAGAGTGTGACCAATGTTTCGAAACTGTGGGACTACTCAAGTTGACAATTTTATTTTCTTTGCCAAGTGAGCGTGTGTTGTCCTGTGCTTCCTGGAAAGATTCATTTTCCTGTGGGATGGTCACAGTCTCCATGCACTGGGGTCCAAGTTGGGGCAGTGAGCCACCACATTCATCATATTGATCTGTGCTGTATGTGGCAGGTCATGCCTTTTTTTTTTGTAAAGTGCATTACCACCACCCACACTGGAGTAGTCCCTCACCGTGTCATGACTTTCCAGCCAATCAAATGAGACCGACGTCCTTTCGGCCTTAGCGGAGGTCTGTCCTCAAATTCTCTATTTGCCCTTTGGTATGTACATCACGTTTTCGGTATCTTACCTGTTGACTCGCACTGCTCCCATGGCAATGGTGATCATCAGTCTATGTCTGCAAGGGCAGTAATGAAGGTTGGGACGGGCAGTTCCAACCATGAAAGTATTGTTGGCGGACTGAGATACAGTATGAGCTCAGGTGGGTCTCACACTTGGGACCAGCGTCTTCTCATGACATTTTCTAGGAGCAAAAAAAAAAAGTGTAACCTTAGAGAGCTTATTCGAAAAAAAATGATTCATTTTATCCAAGCAATGCGATTAGACAAGTCAAATAGAAGTTGCCACAACATACTGACTCTCGTCTAATGAGAATTTAGTCCTATTTTTACAAAAAAGTTCAAATTCTGAAATATTATTCATATCCAAGCCTGGAGATGTTTTGCCGTATTTATTTCTTTAGTTATTTTTTTCCAAAATAATACTATTACTGACTGTTATCAGCAACTGGTATCAGTAACTGGTATCAGCAGCCCTTGTGAGTACTCAATACCTTAAAATAAAGCCAGTATCGAACCGATACCAATACCCGATATCGGTACTCGTCCACTTTTTAAAGGCTACAGATCAAGCGGCATGTTTCTGGGAATATTATCCAAGCATCCATCCAAATATCCCTCCCCAAAAAAATCAAGCATTTGGCCTTGCCCTAATGCACGGACAGGGCAGACAGTTTTGCGTAATGAAAGCTTATTGATTAGGTCCTTCTAGTGGTTTGCCTTAGGGAGCTTACTCGGGGTGGAAAACCAGACTGGCAACAGTGGGGGCAAAGGTCTAAAAAAGACATGAATCAGTAGTAATCTACTGTTAGAGGAACAATTGATCTACTGGTTGGCCCCATGACAAGGTTGAGGGGTGAGTTTGCTTGGCTTATTATGTCAGAAGCAGGAGAACCAAAAAAGTGTTGCATAAGCAATAGTGTAGCAGGGTCAATCGCATGCAATCCTAAAGGGCATCATCGGTGCTTTGCCAATCACTTCGACATGAGTGCCTTGTGTTAAAGCAAGATAGTAATGGATGGTCTTGGCAATATTTCCAACAACAATATCCATCATCAATAAACACTCTGCCATACACGCAAATACACATCTTGATGGGATTTAGCGTCACGTAACGTGTGTGACTCTCCCAGACTTGCACCAAGGACAGATGTCGCCAACTGGCTTCTGATTGGCCGGATCCCGAGTGATTTTCAACTGGATAATCCCCAAATAGGAGGATGACGTCAACACAACGGCTCCGGCATCTGGAGGAAAATGTCCTCTACGTGAAAGCTCAGCCTTTTTTCTTAAAGACAAGATCAGTGCAACTAGTCCATTATTTTTATTCCATTTTTTCAGTTTGACTCGATCAATATAACGATTCATTCGGTTCAAGTGAGGGCAAACCATTTTACACTGTGTTCATTTCTATTTTCAAATATTTAGGTCAGATCATATTTCGACCCCTACTGAGGTACTTTCACTTTTCAGTCGTTGGGAATAGTAAATTTATTGTGTTGTGCGTTGGCATGGTAACGTTTCTCTTGATAAGGAGAAAAAAAAAGTGTTTTGTTTTTTTTGCTATCGCGGCACACGACACGGATCGGCAGCCACGTGATCTAATCAAGATTCATCGGGAGAAGATCCCGCATGCTTGACGTCAGCCTTATTCAAATTTGTCAGCGAAACCAACATAATCTCATGCAAGGCAAAAGATGGAGAAAGCCCCGGTCAAATACCAGATTATTATGCCTCTTAATCTCTCAGTCCAAACAACAATATGAAAGGTGGTTGCCGCGAGACCCGGCCTGAACTGTCCAATCTGAGCTCTAATGATGTGACCGGAGGGATGAACAGAGAAGAATGAAAGACAGAAAGAATGTGTGAGTGAAAGGTTCTTTCTGAGAAAAAGTGAGATGTTTACAGATTGAACAAAGTGTAAAGAGAAAAGAAGACAGTAGAGATTAAGATGACGAGATTATGACATCAGAGGATGTTACTCCATCTAATGGTATTTGCAACAAAAAAAAAAGCAGAATGAAAGTGTGACAAAGCACAGGAGAATGGAAATATAGAGTACTTGTGATCACTTTATGCAATACTGTGGCTCTCTTAAAAACCCAGCCTATGATATCAATAATAGCTAAAAGTCTAAAAACAATCAAAAAAACTGAAAAGTATAATTTTTTTGGTGTTCTCCGTTTCTACAATACAACCTACAATTAAATAAATTTCAACAAACTGAATAGATCATGTCAGCTTAGCTTCCATTAGCTCTGTACTTTGACTGCACAATATTCTAATTCAGTTTCGAGACAATATTATAATGTGTTTAAACAAGTCATTAAAGACAAAAAGTTTTATGGGGGGGTACTGAAATGTTTTGAGATTAGTTTTTTTTAGACACAGGCAATACATTAGGAATCCTAATTTTTGAAATGACAATTGAAGATTACAGCAGAGTTTCCACCGTCAACTGCAATCAATGCTTGGAAGTATGCAAGTACAAGTTATGATGGGGCAGTTTGCAAACCAAGCTGCATGTGTGACGTACATAGGCCTGATTGGGGCCACGGGAGCTGTCCAGTGCTGAAGATCGATGCACGGCCTGCAGGGACAATCGACAGGCACGAAGAGGAGTGAGGTAGGGGGGTGAGGGGTGATGGGGGGGGGGGGGGGGAGGTTTGGGTGACAAACCCTAACCCTACCCTAAAGTGTAAAATGATTTTATCCATTCAGATGTTTTACCCTCTCTCTGTTTACACTAGCCACATGTTTTACAGTCAGCTTACTCAACCAGATGAACGTTTTGTTGAACTATCGATCCACGTGTTTCTGAGCGTTATTTGAGTTTAAATAGGGGATTCAAAATTGTTTCATATTTTCAGATTTGGATAAAAATTGAAATCAATCCAGCAAGTAGGCAAGATACTCAGCATTTATTTGACGTTCAACTTATTGGTCATATTTCAAGTTAATCATACTCGAAATAAATGATGACACTCACCTTGATGTTCCGGCAGTGTGAATCATTCGGGAACTGTCATTGCCATCATTCTGAGTCTGGTCGCTGCTCACTTTTCTCTACTATTTTCGTAAGTTCTTTTTGTGTGCTTTGTCTTGCACAAACTTGTAAATGTCTCCAATCTGAGCTTGGTCATCGTTGCTCCATAACGGTGAAGCGTTTCACTGCTGCCTCGAGCTTGGGCATCTGCCTCGATCTGTGGCGTGCCTGTGTGAGTGTGTGTATGCGTGTGTGTGTGTGTTTAAGCGAGAGAGATCATGAGAGAGAGAGAAAGAGAGAGAGAGAGGTATGACTATCTTCCAATTTGTATTTGCTATTGTTTTGCCCATTGTGAGGAAATATGTTGTGATTTAGCATCAAGCCAACTCGGGTTTGACTTGAAACGTCACAATTATTTTCAATATTATTGTGACATTTCCAAGGTTTTGAGTTTGGAAAGCTACTTACGATCGTGTGTTGTCCGAAATGTTCTGAAGAATGTGTTCTCTCCATCTCGAGGGGCTTGGTTGGACAAGAATAAAAGAGACGATAATTTCAATTTGAATGCAATATACACCTTAGTCACACTGGATTGGTAGACTAGTAAAATTTGAATATAAAATTATAAATTGATTCTTTGTATTTTTTGCATTATTTTGTATTATTTCGATAATGGCCATTTGCGCCGTTGTGGGAGTGAACGCAGCTGGCTTATTTCCCGGCCAATCGCAGCGACTCCTTTCATTCCTTTTAAATTTAGTGTAAGAGGCGCTATGTGTGGAATTTAAAATTTCATTTCAAATTTTAAAAAAAATCTAAAAAAAATTCCAATTCCTCGATTGTCCTATACTTTAAAGTTAACTGCACAGAAGCCGATGCCTCACGACACTGATCTTCCCTGAGCCGACCTCAGATTCAAACCAGTGCCAAAAAAAGTGATTAAGTTAGTTGAGAGTCATTATGTGCTGATTAAGCAGATATTATATAACAGTTACACGTGCTGGTAATAATGAGAATCTTAATGGTCCATAAGGTCTTCATCGTGTCCTTAGGCTGTGTCCAAAATCACACAACCTCTGGAGAAAAAAAAATTACCATAAACAAATCGCCTGTATGTACAAGTTTGTTTTAGCCTATGTTTTCCTTTGAAACAGTTTTTGGTATATCAGACCAAACTTTTTTAGTTTCCATGGAAACTGTATCTTTGCTTTTTCTCCGTGCGTATAAATACACATACTCTCCCGCCGCGCAATTTATTTTTAAAATGCATTCTTTTTAGTTTGGTGTAACAACAGGTGGGTGTTTTAAGTGCGTGGGTGGGGGGGGAGGATCCTGTATTGCAGCGCCCAGAAACGTGGGCTGAAGGTCAGAGGTCAAAGATTCGTCCGCGTGGGCTGACAAAAGAAACGAGTGGGCTGAGATGAACTTGCAGTCCAAGTAACACATTTGAATGAAGCAAATAAGTAGTCACTGTTTTGTTTTGTTTTTTAAACCACTTGGTGATTTATACAGTCGTGGCTTTAAATGTATTTCTTCCAAAACATGTACAGCACTTATAAACGAGCAATGGACATTTTTTTTCCTCCCCAGACACAAAGCTCACTGAGAAGATCAGGGATTGAATTAACCAACAGAAGGCTTCCTTTGCATCATGGTAACTCTTCTCTTCAGTCCATTTTTAGATTTCTTAGGCAGATGATGAGGTTTTTTTTTTTTTGGGTCTCTGTGGCCCTGCTTGATGACTCCCAAGCTCGCATGTCATGAGAGCCAATTATTCACTTTGAGGGCTCATCCAGGTCAACTTGTTTATAGAAAAGCAGGCCGAGGGGGGCGTGAAAAGTGTGTGTGTGTGTGTGTGTGTGTGTGTGTGTGTGTGTGTGTGTGTGTGTGTGTGTGTGTGTGTGTGTGTGTGTGTGTGTGTGTGTGTGTGTGTGTGTGTGTGTGTGTGTGTGTGTGTGTGTGTGTGTGTGTGTGTGTGTGTCCTAGAGGGGTGCTCCCTGTGAATGAATTAATTTAATCTAAATTTTAATCTTTTAAAAAAAAACTTGATGGGGATTTGTCATTCAGGCAAGATGAAGTAAATTATTCTTCAGTTTTCAATTACATCGTTAGATGAGTCATTCATTAAACGATACGATTATTTTTGTGGTTGTAGTTTGGATTGATGTGGAACGTCATGGTATCATACTGGAAGTTGGATATAATACAGGATGTCTTGTCATCGTTAAAATGCATTTACAATAAGAACAACATTCCTTCTTGTATTGGCTATCCAGCTGTAGCTAACGTTGTGGTTTGTAAGTCAAATCATGCGAAACATATTTTAAATGTTATCAAGGAGACAGTGTTTGCTTGTACTTGGAAATCACTTAGTCTCGGAGGCTTGGTATCAGAGGATACCTAAATTATGCAGTGTTGTACTATAAGTATTAGTTACAGTCTTAAATATATTATGGTGTTGCTTAATATATAGAAAATTATGTTTGTGTGGATGGGATACCATAATAAGCACCCTTTGAGAAACTTTAAGGTAGAAGAAGTTTGTAAGCTAACAGCTGTTTATAAACACACACAAAAAATAGTTGCCTGTTAATGGTTATTACCAACCTGTTTATTTTATAGCCATTTGCCTCTTTGGCTTCATAGTTGTTCATTTTTATTTATTTCATTTTTTTAAATGGGCTGAATTCATTTATACTATTGTTGGCTCTAAAAAGACGCCCCCCTGTGGCTGGAATCTCAAAGTGACCTCAAGACTTGGAACAGGTACAGATATAATTTCATGATTTAAACATTCTGTGATTGATTAGATTGAACATATTAATAATCAATTCAAGGTTTAAATGTTTCTCGTAGGCTAAGGCTAGCCAACCAAAATAGTCAAATAGTTCCTTCTAGATCTTGTCACTTCCAAATGCATTCGTATTATTAGGACCATAGATAATATACAGATATTGGAAATGCTAATGAGTACACAGGCACAAAATGGCATTCCATTCCTTGCTACACACCTTTTATAATTTAATTAGCAGTTACCGGGCAGACTTAGATAAAACCCCTTATTACCAAATTCATACTGTTTGTACTAGTGTGCTGTTCCAGGATCAGATGGTGTGGTTGTCTTTTATTTCACGTCCATGCTGATTCACTGTCATGGCAACCATCTGTGTAGCAACCTCGCCTTCTCCATAAGACAGCTGTCAGAAGTCAGTCCACTTTGTAAAGATGATGGTATCGGATACAACATAGTATCCATGTGGGCCCCGTGTGAGAACCAATCAACTTTAGTTTGGAAGAACTCAACCAAGGAACAATACATCAAAGTTCCAGAACAACCGTTTGAACCTAAAAGCAACTGCTCGGGAGAGGAACCAAAACTTTGAAGAAGGTAAAGACTATTGATAACGTAAGCTTTGATTGAGATGTTTCTGTGTGATCCTGAGCATAATACTAACATTGCTCAACAATTTTTAAATGAGAGATGCAAGTAAACTTTGCCAGATCATATTTTGTGCTGATTCTAATTATGCCCGCATTTTTTGTATCATTTAATTTTCAATAGCTTGCCTGATCAACAAAAGTTAACAATTAATTAAAATGTTTTAATACTTGTTATTCTCATTATACAAAGAGTCTCCTGGGAAATAAGTCAACACTAACACTAATATTAACTGAAAGCTAGTCAATCATAATTTAATAATGACTCAATGGCAGATGCCGGAGGACGACAGGTGACATGTCTCTACCATCCGAGGACTTCTATTGCAGGCGTTTCCAGCCCAACACCTTTGACCCGTCTCGTTGCAGCACCTGCCTGCGGCCAGATCACATGCACCTTAACGCTGCACCTGAAGATGCTTCACAAAAGTGGGTGTGTACATGACACAGTCAAAAATCTCGGTGTTACACCGCATGCGCCACAACTTAGACCTGCTTTCAGATGGTCTAAAGTTCAGTCTACTTCCAGCCACCTAATTATCAGGAGTGTCAGGGACATGGAAAAGAAAACACTGGAGGTGGTGACACATTGGCTTGATTGAGGTCATGATATCAAACAACCTGCTGTTGGAATCTAGATGATTAATTGATGATAGTTCATCGGAAGCACGGGGAATCTTTTGTCATATGAGACGACCAGATGACACACCCAAACTCTTATGGTCCACCAGGAATAACATTGCGTTAACTTTTAGTATGAAATACAAAAGGAGCAGGACGGATTTTGAAATCTGGAGGATCAAAACGTATCCACTAATGAGTGTTGAGGCAAAAAAGGAATCAAGATAAGAGTCATGTGGGCGGCTCTTGCAATGCAAAAGAGAAATGAAATAATTATGAGGGTGAGCAGGGACTAGCTTGTGTTACGTCCGGCGTGCAGTCGAAGCGTTAGCTCCGCTAGATGAATGAAGAGGGTCATAATTGTCGGTGGAAGCTGATTTGGATGGAAGATAAAGGTGACGGTAAGTGCAACTATTGTATTGTGAAAAAATATTATTTTAATGTGGTCTAATTAAATTCGCTGTAATGAGCAAACAAAAATTGGACAAATTAAAAATGTATCCTTTTTCTATATTGATGATAGGGATGATTGATTGTATCTTGTTTTTTCTCTCATTTTTCAGGAGTTGGGTGATGATGAGCAAGTCTTATCTGAGGTGAACTCAAGTGCCAGCGGTGATGACATCACAGATACTTGGAACTACGAATGGAGTCTTGTCCGCAGTTTGAGTCCTGAGTGCGAACTTGATATCTGTGACACTGACACACAATCTAGGTGACACGTTATAAAAGTCTTTAAGCCTGTTTTTTTTTTTATTTTTTTTTTATTTCCGCATCGGCACACACTTAGCAGCACCCAATTCATCAATCTGTTGTTGTCCCTCATTTTTCAGCTCTACAAATAATAGTGCTGGTCCAGAGAGGAGCAGGTCCCCAAGTTCAGAGAGGAATTGTGTCACTCTCGAAGATATGACCCGGATGGACCCTTCTCCCATTCGCAGTGCTGGGAGTCCCTGGATGGACGAGAGGAGAGACAGGAACAGATCCCGAAGAACTTCAGGTCACTACACATAACACAACACTGGCAAAAAATCATTTGATATTTTCAGACTGCTTACCTCATTCCGATTCCGGTGATTATAATTGTTTGGATTTCAGAGTCCAGAAGAGTCAGGGAACAAGAAAGTGGCTACTTCTCTCCAGACCGAAGAACTGATAGTGAACATCTGACAGAGGATGTCAACAAAAAGTCGTATCACTACTACGAGAGGGGTCGCCCACTCCCCAACAACTACGTTCCTGAACCCAAAGCCTCTGTCCCGTATCGGAACATCAATCTCGGTATTCCCTCCCAGAGGAGGAACCCTGAAACGTACATGCTGGACACTTGGAGAAGCGAATCTCCTCAGAGGTATTCATACCACTCCAATTTCCGAAGGGGGACTGAGTCATTGAGGAACTCTCCAACACGTCATAGCTCAGTGAGCCCAGACAGACACAAGAGCTCAGACCACCGAATGCGTTCTCTCTCCAGAAGTGAGACTCGATCTCATGGCTCAGCTCACCTTCCCTCTCAGCGTACATCCAGCAGGTCCAGCTCATCACGTAGACGGGGCTCCTTTGCTTCTCGAACGGTGTCACCATCTAGACTAACAGCTTCTCACAAGCGCACCGACTCCTCCTTTTCACAAAATGGTGGCTATGAAGCACAAGGAGGATGTAGCCGAGAATCTAAAAGTCCATCACTAGCTTCCCACAAGCACAGTTTAGACTCTGAGAAGCTCTACAGAAATCTGGAGTCCATCTCCCGCCGCACCTCTTCTTCAATATTTCAACAGAACACGAATGAGGGATACCAAAGATCTCCTCGAAGCAGAGAAGGGTCTCTGTCTAGAAATGGCTCACACAGCAACACCTTACCGAAACTAAGCGCCTCTCCTGGATCCTGGCAGGGATCCTCACAGTCTGTGCTGGGCATTCCCATCTCTCGTGGTTTGAAACATGGCGCGGATCTCCAGGGGCCATCGCCGCCACCCGTTGCGATCACGGAAATGGACGAGAGCAAAAATACGAAGATCAGTCGTGACAGGAGCAGGAGTAACGTGAGGAGCGGCATGGAGGCCTTGCTCCTCTCTGAAACCAAGACGGCTGTGCAAGAGCTCGAGGAGGTAAGTCACGTGCGTTTTATGAAGTTGACACATCTGCCACAAAATTAGGCACCTCCGCACAGCCCAATGAAGACGTAAATATTTATGATGCCGCAAAAGATGTCAGCCATCGCTCATAATATTCCTACTTTTCTAACTCTGAGGTGGGGCTGACAATTGAAGACTACATCGTACTGGCTGACATTCCGACAATCCAAGTGGAGTCAGAGGAAGACTTTCCGGGTCTGACGAAGAGGAACCAGAGTCCTAGTCCTTGTAGAGAGCAAAGGTTTCGGACTCAAAGGTTGGTGGTGGCATCACAGCTGTAGCATAAAATACAATGATTTCTTGTGTGGGGTGACAGATTAGCAAAAACTCCGATTGTAAACTTAGTTATTAGACATTTTCACCAATTATTTATGGACATTGTTAATTAAAATACTTTTGGGAGGGTAGATTTTGATGGATATTATTGGGAGCATGAAAGAAAATGAGATTTAATACGAGATTGACATTGTTACATTGTTACAATTAACTTTTTGTTTTTGTTTAATTACCTTCATATGCAATCGTGAAGCTATCAACCTCAGGCCGAATTCTACAGTTGGAATTTTGCTTCGGATGAGAGAGGCAGAGGTAGAGAGCGAGGGAGAGACAGGAGAGAGAAGAAAGACTCGGAGAACGGTCGCTTATCACAAAGACAGACGACAACATCTCTCCATATAGAGGTGCCATTTTTTTTTTTTTTTAAACCAAAACATCAACAATCTGTTTAACACCGCGGTCATTCCATCACAGAATTCAGACAAGCAAATTGGGGAGCAAAGAGACGCAAAGCCGGATGAGCGAGGACTTCACGACTATCCGCAGACACAGGTGAAGATTTTGTATATATGTAGGGCGAAGAAAATGATGTATTCATTTATTCCTCCAAAGCAGTACCGCGGCTATCGTTGCCAATTGCCAACTTAAATTTTTTGTAGAATCATTCGAGCAACACAGCCATAGTAAAAACTTCATTTCATGTCTAATTTCATTGATTTCCACTCTTACATTGGATACCATCAACCATGTGAGTAGCTTTTCTTTTTTATTTTTCATTTTCTTTTGTTCACACTTTGATAGGTTAGATTTTTTTTTTTAAATACAACTTAGCCCAGCCTTTCTGTTTTGCATTCTTTATTGCTCCGACACCATATTTCTTCAAATAGTGGCTTCCCCTAAAACGGATCCCATGCCCCAGTTAATCCCAACGTACGCAATTTATTTTACTATTGTAATTACAACCCGTTCAGTTACCATATGAAGAAATATGTCAGCTTTTTTTTCCTGTTTATTCTAATAGTGGCACACACTACTCAGAGTTTTTTTTTATTTTTTTTTTAAGTTTGGTCTTCTTTGTTTTATCTGTCGTAACGGACACGGAAACCACATTTAAATGCTTACTCATACTTCTGTCTCCAGATGCTGTGACTCTGAAGGGGTGGATGTCTCGACTGGATGAAAACGACAAGGTCAAAACAATTTCTTATCTTTCTTCATTCATTTTGTACAATTGCCACGAATATATTGGAAACCATTTTGTTGTTGGTTTTTTTTTCACAGTGGAGGAAACACTGGTTTGTTCTGGATGATGAGTCGCTGAAATATTACAAGGACCCAGAGGCTGAGAAGGTATTTGATAAAACACTAACTTATCGCTGGTGTCAGACGGAACCCTCTTAGCACTTCTCAGGAAACCAAAAACACGACATGTTTGTTAAGCCAATAATATATTGCATTGCATCATTAAAGAAAGCGAAGCCATTTGCAACACTTGCTCAATTCTTTGTAGAAATAATAAACGGTACAGCTTTGAAAAAAAATAAAAATTGACCTAATTCGGATAAAAAAGGCTTCCCGCCTGACAATGACTTCAAGATTTCTCACACTTGTTATTTAACTGTATGTCGCATCAGTTGCTGGTTTTTTTTTTAGGGCTTCCCAAATTCTGATTTATTCATGGTATTTCATAACTCAAGTTATCTATGAATTCATAGACTGCTGTTTGTTTTCTTCTTGTGCAATAGTCAGATGACTTGGACGGAGAGATTCACTTATTCACTTGTGTCAACGTGTCAGACTGGGATGTGGAAAAAAACTACGGCCTCCAGATTCAAGTATTTCACTTATTTTCCCCCACTTGGCTAATTGACTTACAAAATGTACCAGGATATCAGCATTGTTTATTACCCTGCTCAGTTTCATATCTATTATATGTTTGACTGCTTCCTGTTTAACGACGTGTGTGTGTGTGTGTGTGTGTGTGTGTGTGTGTGTGTGTGTGTGTGTGTGTGTGTGTGTGTGTGTGTGTGTGTGTGTGTGTGTGTGTGTGTGTGTGTGTGTGTGTGTGTGTGTGTGTGTGTGTGTGTGTGTGTGCGTGTGTTTACTGGGTTTTTTGATTACTTTTAGACAAAGAGGGCAGTGTTCACTCTCTCTGCAGTGACCTCTAGATTGCGGCGGAACTGGGTGACGTTACTGAAGCAGGCCATCCAGAACAACACGCAGTGAGTGTGGCTCCATACTGGAAACTGGTTTGAAAGAAAAAAAAAAAATAGCCTGTGGTAAAAGCCTGTCGAGTCTAAAAATGCCTTTTCTGACATGGCTTAGATCATATTCCAATCCCAAAATACATCATTGACCCTTAGGGTTTGGTTAAAGAAGATAGATTACTGTTTTGTTAAAGAAAAAAAGAAAAAATATGGTAAACAAGAAGAAAGCGATTTTAAAAAGAAAAAAAAGGTCAAACAAATTTCAATCACAATGAAATAAAGATCAAAAGCATTAAAAATTAATTGACTGCAATAAAACCAGCTCCATCACATTTTTTCAGTACTGTGTTTTTAGTTTTCGATTTTTGCCATTTGCTAAAAAGGCTTCTACATTAATGTCAATGGGTTGAGACCACTTATTTGTGGGGGTGTTCAGGAAAGTAACAATAAATACTACTACGAGAAACAAAAAAACAAAATAAGTTGAACACACACATTTGATAATAATATTTTGTCAAATTCTCATCTCTTCCAAGAATAAAGGAATGTCGCAAGGAGTCGTAAATTCCCGGGTTCATCAAAGACGTGCGTTTGGGTGGTCTGTCGGCGACGAGGCCTCCTATCTTTCTTCTGATGTGTAACCTTAGCCCCTTCACTTTGCCCCGTTCTCCCCTCAGCCAATCAGAAAGCGGCAGCCAGAAAGAGAACCCCCTCTCCCGCGGCCCGTCGCCATGCCAACCGGCTGCTCGCTTCACCTGTTCCGACAGCACAGCTGCCCGCTCCCCTCCGGTTGAAGGCCTCCTCCATCCGCCAGCAGACGTGGACGTGCGCGCGGAGGTGAGCTCCGAACCTCTCAGACGAGAAGAACAGGAGGAGGGTTGGGACCGCGAT
This sequence comes from Syngnathus leptorhynchus, assembly GCF_054491065.1. Classification (NCBI taxonomy): domain Eukaryota; kingdom Metazoa; phylum Chordata; class Actinopteri; order Syngnathiformes; family Syngnathidae; genus Syngnathus; species Syngnathus leptorhynchus. The sequence continues at coordinate 13,400,061 of NC_141199.1, read as the reverse complement.
TGGGCTAAGCGGCTGGAGGAGAGGAACAAGTGGTTTGAGGACGCTGCCCCCTTCAGTGAGATGAGCAGCCGGTGGGACTGCATGGAGCTGAAGAGGGGAAGTGTACCCGTGCCCGTCATTGACCCCACGGACTCAGAGGTCAACAGGAAGTGGATGGAATTTGAGAGCCTGTCATTTAGAGATATGAGCGTGCAGTCACTCATCGGATTCCAGGCCTCTGATTCTCACGTTGACACCCAGAACTGTCACTCAAGAACTGACAAGGATGAAGGGTTTGTCACCAGTTCCCCAAGTGACTTTTCAAGGGAGGCTCCCGCAACTGTAAACGGGTCACACATTGTTCAAACAAACACAACCGAAGCCCTTCAAAAGGAGGTGAGGAATGTATTTGGAGACTTTTACTTGCAGGGCCGGAGCGGGACTCATTTTTATAGCTAACACAGAGCGGCTCATTTAGGTTCACGCCATGAAGATATCTGAAATAGCTTACTATTCTCTCGAACAATATTCATATTGTAAATGATGAAAAATCTAAATTATTAAATATGCTCACAAGATCACTATCAGTGTTTACGTCAACAAATATGAGAACGGAAATAGTTCAAATGGACAGAAAAAGACATCATCGGTTAAATTTTGGGGCGATTAAAGATGTCTTCAATGACCGAGAAGAAATCAGGTTGCCATCGATCCAATTTTTCTGGATCACATTACCTGAGTCATTACAAATCTAGAATGGCTTGAGCACTATACTAATAAAAATGCCATATGGAATTGCATTTCCATTCATCTTCTCCATTTTCATCTTCCAGGCGTTGTCGCTTAGAGCACAAATGGAGAGTATTAAAAGAGAGCGTGGTGCCAAGCTGATAAACGTGGACAGCCCATGTGGACCCGGGGCCCCCTGCGTGGCCCGGCTTGAAGCCATGGAAGCATCCCATCGCAAAGAAGTGCGAGAGCTGCAGGAAAAACACGAGACAGAGATCGGCGAGTTAGAGGCACGAAAAAACAAAATGCTGGGGGAGGAACGGCAAGCCTCTGTTAAAGGTGGAGTCCAAAGAGCATTTATTTATTAACAGTATTAAAAAATGGCATCATTGTATATTTTAAAATCTAATATTATTTATAAAACACAATGAAAAGATAACAGCTCCCATGATAACACACATCTGCTGGTAGTGAACCATGTGATGTTTTAGCACGAGGCAGGAATCGTTTCCTGATTAGCAAACATTATTATTACAGCCATGGAGGCCCTGAAAGCAGCCCACAAAGAGGAGCTGGAGAAGGCCAGGCGGCTGCCTGGGGGAGACGCACGTGTGGAGGCATCTTGCAGAAGCCACATGTACCAAATCATACAATCTCTCCGTGACTCCGTGTGTCCTCGAGTTCCAGTTCACCACACTAGTGTACTGTATACTGCAGGGCATCAAACTCTGGCCCGTGGGCCAAATCTGGCCCGCAGTGTCATTATATTTGGCCCGCCGGGACAAATTCTCCTTCGACTTTATGTGTCGATACTAAAATGACAAATTGTTGAGATGTTGCTAGTTTTTTACCATTCATTTTTTTTCACGAGACGTTCATACATTTATTTGCCTTGACAGTCATAATGACCCGCCGAAGGAAACTATGACTACAATTCGCCCCGTGACAAAAATGATGTGTTTGTCATTTGTGTTTGTCAGGCCGCCGGTGGACGTGTGGCATCGTGAGTTAGATGTCCTGTCTGAACGTTTCTCTGAGAAATGTATACAGCTGAGCATCACCGAGCAGAGCAGCCAAAGAAAAGAAAGCGATCTGGAATGCAAAGAGAGAGAGTTGCAACAGCTTTGGAGAGAGAACCAGGTCAATAATATCCAGAGTTCTATATGGTGCACTATAAACAACTTAAATTATGCTCGCCCCGTTTGATTGTGCTACATTGCTTAACCTCATCAGTCAAAGCATATAAGTGACTTTTTTTTTTTTTTTTTGCAGGAGCTTAAAGCCAAGCTGGCAGAAGAGATTAGCCGCATGCGCTATTTCATCACGGGACAGAGGCCGGACGTGCGGTCCCTTGGCAACGTGGCATCAGAAGTTGAGGTAGTGACAGCGGTAATCTGTAGCTGAATTCAAATTTATGCAATTTCAACTCTTACATAAAAACCGTAGGGAAACTGTGACCAGCTGGCCGCACCCTGGCCTAGTTCTATTGTTTTGTTTTAATTGTACCTGAAATTGGATTTGGCAGACGTGTGCTGAGGGATCTTGGATCCAATTTAAAGAGACAAATTGTTAGAGCAAGGGTGCTTAATGTGTTGCCTCCCATCCCAGTAATGAGTCCCTGATGCATCATTATCATACTTTATTTATCATGGCCTTGTTAGTTTCCCCATGTTTGGTTTCATTGAGCAGCACACACTGCCCTCTACTGGTTAATTAGCGAATCTCTCTAGAATGGCGCTCCCCACGCTAATGATTGAAAACCCGTTTTAACCAAATTCTCGTCATGCATAAAATGGCAGCTATAAATCATCATCCATCAGGGTGGGCTTTTTTATTATTATTATTAAGCATTTTTATGGGACTTGTCGGAATACTTATGATCCTGAGAAATGATTGTCGTTTGTTACAGTAATGACTCATTATTTTCATAGTTTTTTAAAAACAGCTAATAAATGTACATTTTCAATGAGCATGATTTTGAAATCATGAAGCGTGTAGCTTCCACTTTGATTGTTCTGACTGCTGTAAAAGATAGCAAGTTGGTGAAAATATTAGCTACTTTGTCCTATCTAAAAATATCTAGTGTGTAGATGTTGGGTAGATGTCAAAGGTCAGATTATAATGATTTTTATTCTCCATTTCCAAAGCCTCAATCCAAAACATATTCAAGCTCCTTGAACGTTTCCTCTCTTAGATGGTGCTTCGAGCCAAAGAAAACGAGGTGCAGTCTCTTAAGAAAGAGGTCAGCTGCCTTCAAAGTGAAATCCAGTCTCTCACTAAGGTATGATGGATACAAATGACATATCACTGGCTATAGCATTATAGCCAAGGCTACATTATTTTAGCAAGGAGTGCTCAATTATTCTTTCTTTTAGGAGAAGGAGGCAGCCTATGAGCGCTACAAGGAGGCTTATGTGGAGCAGAGTGATTTGAAGGGTCGAAGCAGGTTAGAGATGGCTGCTCTCAATGAACACTTGAGACTAGTCAACGCTGCACGACAGGAGAGAGCGAGGGAAGCCTGTGACCAATGAAGCTAACTCGTAAAAACCTCATTCAATGCAAATAAAGAAAATTCCCCACAAGTGATACAACAAAACTTGTGACGCCACCACGCAGATGGTTTTTGACTTGCTTTATTGAGTTCACAAGATGCAAACAAGAGTGAATGCTTTTAATTATTTAAAGCCTCACATGATATGAGAATTTCAAATATGTTAAGGTGACAGATAAAGTGGAGGACAGAGGATGGAGATGGGCAGAGGTAGGTGGATGTATCTGGAAGGACAGATGCCTCATCTTCCTCGTTTTCCTTCTGCCTTATGATATTCTTGGACTCAACAATGCACCCTGTACATAATTAAAAAAAAAAAAACAGGTCAAGTTGAAGAATGCAACACAAACTAAAACAGCACAAATTGGGCACGTCTTACCCAAGGTTGCATAAATCAGTGTCAGTTCAGTCGTCGTCGTCATCATCCTCTGGAACGAAGATATCATGCTCTTCCAATAGAGCAGCAAAGTTCTTGCTGATTAGAGTTCCCACATAGAGAAATGGCACCACCACTGCAGTCATGCGGATGAGACCGAAGGGCGTCTAATTGGAACAATGCCAAAATATGGATGTTAGACTTTAAAAAGTCGATGACCCAAGATTAATATTTGTTGATGCATATAAATTCGTGTTTGTGCACTAATCGGATTATTCAGATTATATATGATCATAATGGAGTAATTAAAGCCCAACAGGGAAGGTTAATATGAACTACCCAAAAATACAGGAATTTCTTTAGTTCGTATGGGAGCAAAAGAGAGGGAAATATTTGAATTATAAATATTGACAAATCACTCAACGCTTACAGTGTACTGTACTGCATTAGTCATCGTTTGCGCTGGACATTTTTGCGCATACGGCAAAAAAAAAAAAAGCAGCATTTGGTAGGAGCGTTTTCTTTAAAGAACTCGACAACAAAGAAAATATTAGTTAAATTTATGATAATTGCAATGCTATTTTCTTCCGAAGAGAGTAATTCCAATCATCCGCTATTGTTTTTATTATATAGCCAAAATGTATTTCCTGATATTGCCTGTAACTTGTGTAAACACGCGTTCATTGGCTCATTTGACAAATACAGACCCGTATCAGCATAGCGATTGGCTAAAAGAGATGTCATAAAACGTGAAATCCCGCCCACATGGTTAGTCATTTTTCTCGCATTGACAAGACGACCTCCAAAAACACTTACTTTATCTGGTTTTGGTAGGATTGCCCCCGATGACGACGAAACTGCATTTCGAGTTTGCGTCGTCCTGTTTAGATATGATGTTTTTGAAGCATTGTTACGAGTCAGTAGTCCAGCATTCCTGATGTTCGGTCGCAGGGAGAACCGTAAAATACTCGTCGCCATTTTTCCCAATGTAAAATTGTGGGCGGTGGCAAAAAAATGACGTTCCGGGTGTTTCCTTTGGATGACGTCAGTTTCATTTGCAGCCTTTATCATACACGGGGTCGAAGTTGAATTACTTTTTAAATGCTATTAAACCAAGATCGTCGAATTAAGTAATACACAGAGTCGTCACCAATCACAATTTAATCATATATTTAAGGCTCTTCTTGTGTGTTAAATGAGCTCTTTACCGCGTTGTCTAATTGAACTCTGGTAGTTATTAAATATTGTATAAAGTGTAACCGTTTATTTATTTTAATTAATTTATCATTTATGTAGATAAACAGACCTTTACACAAAATATGAAAAGACAATTGATGTTGCTAAACTAGTAGTAGCGGTGCAAGGGAGGCGGAAGCAGCAGTGTGCGCGCTCTCCGCGAGAACGCGCGCGGACGGGAAGTCGACTCGAAGACGGAAGAAAAGAACGCCGAAATCAAAATGGTCAACTTTTAGCCACCGGGCGACAATTATACACAATGTTACAAAGGAAGTTGTGACTTTTTTCGACCATCGACTCAGTGCGCTGAACCAAAGCCACCCCTAAGCCAGCGTTGACTTGTGCTGCTGCCACACGACCTGGTGACTCCGCCAGTTTTCAAACAGGCGCTTCGCTTTTTTTTTTTCCCAGCCCGACCACAAAGTCACTTTTTCTTTTTGAGTGGGGTGTTTTTCCAACAACCCCCAAGTATACTAAAACGCTCACGCTCAGCTTCCTGGCTAAAAGTTTCGCCTTGTGGAGGGGAAAGTTGGTGACCGAGGCCTAGGCGACCGAGGACGTTTACATGTGTGAAGACCGCGGCGAAGAAGGAACTTACTCGCCACCAACATGTCTGCCCAGGCTCAGATGCGAGCGATGCTGGACCAGCTCATGGGGACGGGGAGAGACGGTAAGCACGGTTTGGTCTTCAACTAGAAACTCATTTTAAAACAGCTGAAATTCACCTCGTCTGCTAACATTAGCATGCGTGCCTTGGAGTTCGTGTTGGTGCTAGCATTAGCTCGGTTGCTAACTGGGGCTCGCATGCTTTGCCAGTCATGAGGCGAGTTAGCTACCTGTTGTACATATGTCAACAGTAGTATTAAATTTGCCACTAAAATGTTGTTGAAACATTGCATGTATTATTTTTTACGGCTCCCCTCTGGGCTTTCATTCATTTTTAAACGGGCTCCTACGCGGTAATCACGCCAATGTGACTCAACGATCTGCACCTAATTTGTCGATTGAGAGATACTAATTTAAACCCATCCCGTGAGAGAAAGTAAATAATTTAATAGCAATAATAACAAAGCATAGCATCGATGTGTTCACATCATTTTAAGATATATAAAGAAAAACTTGCTTTTGATGTCATTATAAGTGACAAGTATAGAGTAGTTTAAATATGCTTCAAATATATTTTTACAATTAGTGCAAAGTGAGATTAAACTACAGTCATCGATAATGACACCTGTGTCGATAAAGGGTAAGTGATAAATGGTGACCCCCCCCCCCCCTCCATAAGAAAACAATATTGGTGAGTATAATGGCAGTGATGTCATAGAGTGATAGTGACTTATTATTGTAATTGCTATTTTCTTTCTTTATAGGAGATTCCATGAGGCAGAGGATTAAATTTTCGGATGATCGGGTGTGCAAAAGTCACCTTTTGGATTCCTGCCCTCATGACATTCTCTCAGGCACTGTGAGTATCTCTCACACACACACACTTGCACCAAATATCCATGTTCTTGTCATTAATTATCACTCTGACAATGTTTTAGGTAGCTGTTTTGATTAGTTTGATCTTTGCTGCAGCCCTTTGGAACTCTACTGATGATGCCAAAGTTGGAGAATTGGACTTCTCTTCTTAGTTTGATGCGCCGATGTTTGTATTTCAAGTTCAGTTTGGCAAGCCTGCATATTCCACTGAATAGACTCAGTTTAGGTTGAAGATAAACACCAAGCTCTCTAGTAGACTTGCATTCCATATAGAACTTTTATTTTTTCTAGCAAACTTGTTTCAGAAGTCATATTGCCCTTAAGTCAACAAATGTTCACCATTGCACCTGTACGTGATCTAATAAGCTTGCGTAGTTGCTGATTTTAATGCACTTATCTTTTCTGACCCTATAGAGAATGGACCTCGGCGAGTGTGTCAAAGTCCATGACCTGGCCCTGAGAGCAGATTTTGAGATTGCCTCCAAGGAGCATGAATACTTTTTTGAGCTTGATGTGAGTCAACAACGGGAATATTGCGAATCTAAACAAAATGTGACCCGCTATTATCAGTCAGTATAGTGACACCTAGGATGCCAGCATCATATACGGTTAACTTATTTGTAATGTTCACTCTTAACTATTAATTGTACTTTCCAGTACGATGCAGTATATAATGCGGTTTTGTCAAGGTGACGAAACCATCACGGCACGTGATTACCTACCAATAAATCTTGTGTGTTGGTTTTCAGGCTGCTGAGCACCTTCAGTCTTTTATCGCCGACTGCGACCGCAGGACCGAGCTGGCCAAGAAGCGGTTAGCAGAGACTCAAGATGAGATCAGTGCGGAAGTAACAGCAAAGGTGACAATTGTGGCACCAAGAAAATCAAAAGCAACCAATTAGCTGCAATCATTGCATCATTAAATCTCAGCGGCTTCGCTTAGGCCGAACGTGTCCACGAGTTGAACGAAGAGATCGGGAAGCTGCTTGCCAGCGCCGAGCAGCTGGGAGGCGAGGGCAACGTAGAAGAGGCCCAGCAGTTGCTTGAGAAGGTGGAGAAGACCCGCGCCTTGAAGAAAGAAGCAGAGGTCGGAAGACTGCTTTAACTCTTATTCGCCGAGGTGCTTCTCTATTCCGAAACAATGGCCGCTTATCTCTTTGATTTCTTTCAGGATGTTTACAGAAACTCAATGCCAGCCTCCAGTTTCCAGCAGCAAAAACTGCGTGTGTGTGAGGTGTGCTCTGCGTACTTGGGGCTCCATGACAACGATCGGCGTCTTGCTGACCACTTTGGAGGCAAACTTCACCTGGGCTTCATTGAAATTCGCGAGAAATTGGAAAAGCTCAGGGTAAGGCGCCTCACTCATTTGCAGCCGATACAGTTTGGAATGTTCTAGAGTGTTTGCTGAGCGAGTCACATCTTAAAGACAGAGCTCTTTGGCACATCTGAATTTTTGCTCTGGTCCCATTCCAAATGCAGAAAGCCGTTGTGGAGAAACAAGAAAAAATGCGATCCAGACGCAGAGAGGAACGAGAACGAGATGACGAACGGGACAAACAGTGGGAGGTGGAACGGGAACGGGAAAGGGAGCGAGAGAAGGAGCGGGAAAGGGAACGAGAGTGGGAGCGAGAGCGGGAGCGCAGGAGGTAAGAGGTTCCCCGGCTGCCATTACGCCATACTGCTATCAGGTACAATACAGTCTTACGTGATGATGTTTTCCCATGCAGGTCGCGATCCAGAAGCGGAGATCGATACAGGTATAGCCGCTGTGTTTTTACATATAATAAGTCAAATCCAAAGTCCATTGCTTGATGTTTGATCCATTTTCTCATGCTCAAATGTAGAGACGGAGGCAGTTCGTCCTCCCACCGGTCAAGGCGCCACCGCTCTTCTCGTTCTAGAGAAGAGGGCGGCGACCGGGATCGGGAGCGAGAGAGGAGGCATCGGCACAAGGACAGACACCGCTCACATTCGCACTCTCACAGGCACAAGAGAAAGAGGTGGGACAACTATTGAAACCTTCGAAACCTTTCCTTTGTGGCCTTAGTCATCTTTTTAGAGAATAGTCGACTGTTTTTGGAATGTAAAAAAATACAAGTCAAGTACACAAACCAGTTTAAATGGCAAATGAGCCCAAGATGAGTCATTTCAAAACTTTTTTCCTTCATTAATGTGTCCACTAAGCTGTGCAATTTCAGTGGGGGGGGAAAAATCTGCGCATATCCAAAATTAATTTGAGTCATTTCTTGAAGACTCAACAGAACCATTAAAGTTGAAGGTGATGGATAGTCCAATTTTTAATGATTCGGTTCCATGGCCAGTTTAGTAGATACAAGACGAAACTGTAGATGAAATGGGCAATGTTGACCTGTGGGTCACAAAATATGAACGTGTCCCTAAATGCACTCATCTTCTAAACAGGTCCTCCGGAGAAAGATCATCACACACCCGTGACTTTGAGCCTTCGCTGCCCAAGGAGCAAAGTGAGGAGCGCGTCTTGGATGAGTGGCGTGACAACCGGCCAGAGTTCAAAGACTGGGAGGACCGCGAGAGGTCCACCTCCCCAGACATGGCGAGGGAGCAGGAGCGGGAGAGATCTCTGTCCTTGGAGCGGGACCGACATTCCAGCTCTGAGGAACGGGAGTCGGGAGAGATTTAAAGATAACAGAGAGGATCAGGACGAAGCACGTCTCAACGTCAATCCATCGTTCATTGTTCAAGGATTAGAGAGACAAAGGCAGGCACGTTCAAAATGGGCATGTGTTCATTAGCAGGGTGGAAAGATAACGCGGGACTCAAGGGATGTTGAAAAAACAAAGCAACTTTTATGACTTTGAGTTTGTTTATGCTGAGATATTTTGAGTGAGGAGAAGTTTGTTCAACCTTACTCACAACATGCTGGTTTCCTTTTAGTCATTAGTTCAACTTTCAATGTTTGTCTTTTTCCCATCGGGACTATTAAGTCTCAGTAGGTGTGCCTCATTGTAAAGGATTTGGAAATATTAACGTTGCATAACCACTACAGTGCGTTTTGATTCCAAAAAAAGCTGGTATTGAAATTAATAATTGGCTTTTAATTCAAGGTAAAGATGCTTGAGAATAAACTTGCAGAGTCATCAAACTACTACTGTTGTGTGTCTGATGCGACATGATGTGCATGGTTACATCTTATCGTGAGGCGGAGGGGCGTGCTGTCTGCTAGGGGTGGTGAAGGGGTTGGGGGGGGCTTCTATTTTGCTGTGCTGCCAAAAAGTGTAATAAACTTTCTGCTTGATGTGCAATGTGTCGCACAAACTTACGCTTGTTTTTTTTTTTTTTAACGTACCACACTCACTATTAAAGGTATCAACTAAAGCTTTATTGAAAGACTTTGAAGCTGGGTTATTTTTAGTTGTCAGGTTGTGATATCTACCAGGATATGGAAATAAAGTGCGCTGTGCCGCAAATTACGTCACAAGACTGCACTTTACGATGGTAGTACAATGTAGTGCTCATTTCGGCCTCAAGGTGGCAGTGAGTTAAAAGATAGGGGAAGCATGTTGACGTCACGCATGATTTGAAAAGAAGCGCGCAAGAAGGAAAATGGCGCAGGGGGGACGGTACAGCAAAACAATAACATTGCACACTTAAAACCTCTGTTAAAGTCCAATATTGCATTTGGCTCACCATGTCGTTGCTGAAACCTTTTAGTAGGCAGCTTGCTTTGAACACCGCAAGTATATTGGTAAGTTTACTTTTTTTAGCGTTAGTATTTGTAAATTGCGGTCAATTATAAATAGAGTTTAAGGACATATAGGACATAAAAATAGTTTTGGGAATACATTCTTTAGGTAGCTGCCTTCCGTTGCAATTATGTTTTGCAACATGCACGAATTTTTAACTGACTGCACAAAATGTAATTAGAAAAAGGTTTTCATATAGAAAAACAAGACGTGCTTTGCAAAAACTAACACCAGATTCTGATTCAGCACCCCAAAATTACTCTTAATCCATGCAAGAAATGTTGACCAATATTATCTTTGTGTTGTGTCAAAATACTTTGTCAAAACAACTTTGGGGAAGAGATTTCATCCTGACCTCTTCCTTTGTTCTCAATTCAGCTGGTGGAGCGAGAAGAAGAGTTTCAGCAGAGATTAGCTGAAGCGCTTGTGGAGGAGACAGCAGTCACGTTGAATGTGTGAGTTGTGCTTCATCCCCCCCAAACTGCTGATATTACCAGAAAAAAAATATTTTAATAGCCATTTTGGAGTGTCCGGCTTACTGAGCTGTGACAGTGTTCCGATTCAATAAAATGAACCATCATCGCTCTCGCAAAGGAACTAATTGTTTTATGCTGCATTAGGTCTATCCTGCCCAATGGACTGTATTTATATGGCTCCTTAGTAGCAGCGGGGGCACTTTAGCCGATCCTGGCTGATGGCGGCTCGCAAAGTGCCCCATTGTGCGTAATTAGTTCTCAATGTCTTATTCAAGGACATGTTAAGACACTCTCCTCATCCACCTCGTGAGCTGTTGCCCTACTAACACCCAATTAATTGTCAAGTGAGTCTGCGTTGGTCAATCTTGGAGAGAGAGAGGGGCATTGTAACTCCTTTTGATTGGCTTACAAGTGGACATTTTTAATATTGATATGACGCAGTCTGATTTGTCAATGTTGTTTTTAAAACAGGAGACTAGCAAAGAGTCTGCCTCTGCCCTCCGAGAACCAACACAGCCGCCCCAGGATAGACTTGGTGGTTTTTATCATCAATCTCGCTTCTGAGCTCAGGTACTGGATTTCTTTCAAACCATAATACCATAATTGTGTGCTGATCTACGCAATATAGGATTTACAAAAGTAATCAATTTTATGGTCAGAGTTAATCAACAACTAACTGATTATCAAATTAACCAACTATTTTAATAATCGAGTCATCGTTTAGAGCCATTGTTTAATTGAAAAGTACAAATGTGTAATTTCTGTAGTCCTTCACAAAAGCAGACTTTTGTGCTTAAGTAATTAAAAAAAAATAATAATAATGATTTTTTTTTTAAATTTGCATTTGCAAAGATCTACTTTGACGACAGAAAACAATGATCAAACCAGCAACAGAATCAGTTTCAAAAAGGTCGATGATTCGGGTCCATGAAGACAACATTGTTCATTGGCATGAATGGTCGTTCGTTTACCTGCCGCCTAAATGAAGACAAAGCGCTTTGCAAAATGGATGGAGTGTCCGACAAGTTGAACTCCACCTGGGTCTTTATTTCAATTTATTTTCGTCACAGTCTTCATTCTACCCAAGCCTCCCTCAAGTATTTGGACCCGGCATATTTCCTTGGAAAGGTTTGCTTCATGGCCACCAACGGTACGTCAGAGGGAGGATAAAACTCATCTCACTTGTTTTTGAGGACAAAATTAAGCCATTTGCTGCGTGTCTCTTGTAGCACGCAGCGTCATCGCCTCCCCAGAGCGCCTAGAGGCCCTCAGAAAGCTGGCCGCGTCATTGCACTGCACGCTGCTTTTTGCTGAGGATCAGGTTGGTGACAACTTTCCTCATCCCATACATAGGCACTGCAAAAATCCAGAATGTGTCCTTTTTGTTATCATGTTTGCTCAATCCTGGAAAAATATTTAAATGCAAGCAAAACACAATAGATCCTGTGATGCTATTTGACTCATAAGTTTGAAAATTATGAAAACAATGTACATGTATTAAATTAATTAATTAATTAAATTAGCCGTTCGAGGTGTAGCAAGCTTAAATGACTAATTGTCATATAAGTGTGAAAATAAGTTATATAAAAATAAGATAAGTCACTATGGTGTGTCAAAAGAGGGGAAAAGAATATTCCTAAAAGGAAAAGATCTTTAAAAGAAAAAGTGAGCAGTGGATTTCAGTTTCTCTGCTGTGACAGCAATCTCAATATTTGTTCCCCGCAGACGGCAGATGGTGTGACCAATGCCTCGGAGAGACTGCTGACCATCTTGAAGGTGGCGGCCGGTCTCGTTCCCATGACGACGGCACTCTATCTGTCCAACCTGACCATGTGCACCGTGCCCTCTGAGACGAATGAGGTGGATTATGATTAAGTTTGTGCCACCAAACTGGCATGCGCGCAGACTTTTACATGAGTGTGTGTTCTTTGTAATCTTCCACTAGTGCTCATATTTTCTTTTTATTTAAGCACTCGCTCAAATAGTAGGTACACAGTGCCGTACTCAAATAAACCCGTTTAATCTGTAAGTATTTTTTGTCCATTCTGTATCCAGCAGTTAAATAGAACGTGTAATATTTCCTGTTTCCGCATAAACTGATTCCTTTCCGTGAAAGAGGCTTGAAATGTGGTCAAATATTTAATCGCAGTGCAGTGGTTGAGGACCCCAAGGGGGCTTGCTGATAGCAGTCTTTGTGCCCCCCCCGTGTCACCTCTTCATCCTGCACCGATGCACACGCACGCTTCCTATTAATAGGTTGTCATCATGGCAATTATATGGCATTCATGTTCACTTGTGTTTTTTTGCAACATGGCGGCAAGATACTGGAGGCACATGAGGGAGGGGGCTGAGGAATGTAACTGGTAATTTTGGAATCTTTGCCTCTGCGGTTTTTTTTAATTTTTATAGTGAAAATGTGACTGGTTAAAAGAGGTAACTGATAAAATGGCCTTTTTAAAAATGATCATTTCAAAGATCCCAGCCAGGCTTCATCTTATTTCAAACTGAAACTCAAGCTTGTCCCATTCCTTTCAGTTTAATATGAACCCAAAAATGTAGTACTTTTTGAATTAGCATGAAGATAGAATAGTAAAACTGAAATGTCACAAAAGTTGAAGAACATAAATTCTGATATTAGAAGGAAGATGAACTTCTTCCCAAATCATTAAAAAATAACTGACTCAATGAAATTACCGCCATGGTTGCTCAAGGTCTTGTTATAAATGTCAACATAAAATATTAAATGGCCTTTTGCTCAAATTAGCCTTGTCCTTTACTTTGCTTGATATGAATGTGAAGCTGCACTCACTATTTTGTGGTAGCCCGCTTAAACTTCTACGCTATGCTTCTTCTCACTCCTTTCCGAATGTCATTTTTTTTCTCCGTGTTTATTTTGCTTTCTCAATTTCATCTGGGTTTATGCAGGGAATTTTGTCTGATAGCAAACGAGAAGCTCAGTATTGTTTGTGTATTTGAATGTTCGGAATAAAAGTTGTCAAACAAACACACTTTTTTGGGAGGAATTTTAAAAGAAAGAGTTAGACTTTGATAGATTGCTAGCGTTAGTATGCTAACGTAAAGCCAGATGCTGTGGGACTATTTCTTGCGAACGATGGAATTCAGAGAAAAGGGTAAATTGTGAGAATTTGAAGAATATCCTTAATGTGGTGAATTGATGTCAGAATTATTCAATTGAGAATGTTGCGTATACCATAAAAATAGTCAGAACATTGCTACGATACTGAAGGAATTTGTTTTTCCGATATTTCAATGGCATGATATACTGAAGGGCAAGACCCACGAGCGGGGGGTGGTTGTGCCTCATGTCACGTCTTCTTCCTGGATTTGTAGGCACATTGACTATTAATAGCTTATCATCATGGCAATTATCCATAATTCAAGTTCACGTACGTGGAGTCAGACATGGGTGGGGGTGACAAAAGGTCCTGTGGAATGTTGCTAGTGTCAGCATAGCATTGGTGCTGTTTAGAAATGATCCAAAATATGCCAGGAATTTTACCAAATGACCTTAAAGCTTGTTTATATCCCAGAATATGTCAAATTGTGGCTTTTCATAAGACTATGCTAAGAATGTATTTTCTATCATTCTTTTATATGCCAAAAATAAAAATATTTTACCAACATTTCTTATACAATGATTCAAGTTAAGTACATATGGATGAAACTTGGTCAAAGTGGTCTAAAATAAAACATCTTTAAAAAAAAAATCTTCAATTTAGTTTTCTTAAACCTGTCAGTCCCCTAACTGGTGTAAAGTGCATCATCTTAATCAATACAGTCAGTAGTGATTTTCATATACATTTTTATTCAGCAGTTACAAATGTGCACAAACACACAAAAAATAATTCCATATATCCTACTTTTGTGCAATAGCTGTTCAAGAACACTTTATTAATAATAATTCAGCTACTTGACTACATATATAATATTCATTTGAAAATAGCAGTCCTAAATTTTGACAAAATTCCAGACAGCTATATTTCTATCTCCAAGCTGACATCAGCCGGCGAATCCCATCTCTTTGTAGTCGGCGTCAATGTCGGCAATGACGACGTCCATTGCGTTATTCAGAGCCTGCTTCCCGGCGCTGTCTAGTCCTGCCTTCTCTTCCAAGACCTTCACGATGACCTCTGTGATCAGCTGTAAGAGTCAAGCAGCAGACTACAAATTTCCCTACATACCAATCAGAAAGATTATGACGGGTCAGAAAAGTTCCAGGACTAGTGTCACGAAAGACAGCTCGCTTTATTCAATGCTTGAGAAGATGGGAGACGAGAAATATAACTGTGCATCTTGTGGCATGCTTTGAGCATCTGACAGTTCCTGGCAAGGCTGGGAACATGCATTAAATGCCAGCAGGATAGAAATTTGAAATTGAAATGTAGCTTTTGTGACAACAGTCTTAGAATGTGTTTCAGTTTGACCTTGAAATTGATGAGGGCTATCTTGTGTTTGGTGGCATGGGTCTTGGACAGAGGCTTGAGGATGTCAGCGTGGTTGCCTTTAGCTTTCAGCAGCTCCCCCAGTTTCTTAAGCACCGTGACTCCATGGGCAGAAATGGCCGCGTTTCCGGCCATGTCAGCTTGGGCGATTCCCGCAAATTTGGGGAACAGCTTTTGGGTGTCTGGGTGCTCAATGAATAAACTGTGAAGAGAAAGTACACTAGTAGTTTTTATCAATTGACCTTTTTGTCTTGGACTGCATATTCTACCAAAAGCAACTGACCGAGTTAGAACTAGACCTCCGTATGTGTTCAAGTCCGCCTCTACTGGAGCCCAGAACTTCAGAATTGTGTCAAAGTCAGCCATGACTTAAGGATATGTTTGGAAAAACTGTGTGTGGGAGGGAGATTAGAGAACACTGGAGAATACCAAGCTAATTGGAGAGAAATTCAAAGAGAAAAGAGGAAGAAAACCAAGACTATTATCCTTTTGTTCCAGCATTACATTTAATGGCCAGCAGCCATTAGGCGTTGCATAAAAGTTATTATGAATACGTTACCTCAGCTTTGACCTCAATGCAGCTCCATTGTGTGTCATGTTCTTATAACACATGCATGGTTAATTTTTAATCCTCAAAGTTAAATTTACATACAATGTTAAATTAATTCCTTAGCTTCAGTCAATAAAATTCCACTCTCTAATATTAAATGAAGCCAGTAAAATTGAGAAACCTACCTGTAAAGATATAAACAATACTGCAGTTATCCAGTTCCTATGACCTCTCATACACCCTCGGCCTGTCCTTATATATTCCCTCCCTCTGTCCCATCACGCACGTCCCTCCAAACTTCTTTAACACCTCCACGCTCGGCATTAGAGTGCCACTCAAGAAGCGAGATAAACAAGATCAATAACAGAATGACAAACAAAGTTCATCAGAACTGTTGTCATAATATATGCAGCGTTGCGTGCCTGTTTTATAGCAGTTGTAATGCTGACCTGGGTTGAACTACAGAATAGCAACACTTTAAACTAAAAGAGTAGGATGCAGCATTGATTTTTACAAGCTCTAATACTGCTGTTAATTGGATCCCAAACTTGCAGCCTTTAAATTTTATTTCGAGCGCCAGATACTCCTTGGATGACCTTAAAAAAAAACCAGTCCAACAGCAAAATGCAGTCACCTTTTATGATCTTCAATTTTGATGAAATAAAGTATTAAATAGTTTCAATCAAACAATATTAGTGCTTGAAAACCTTGTGGGGGGGAAAGAAAAAAAAACATATAATTTAAAACTTTTCTTGTTCACTGGAGTAAAATTTGAGGAGCATTTTTGAGGTGATACTTGATGTAAAAAAGTTGAGATTGAAATACGGTGAAAGGTAAACCCCTCCGGTGATTGGTCACGTGGTCGTGTTTGTCCAATCGCTTCTTGTATTTTAATCACGTGGCGTAACAAACGCGGAACTCCATAGCACCCGTCGGCTTAGGTAGGATTGTTCCAAAACGTCGAAGGGTTTATCACTCCTGTTTTGTTTTTGATACGGTCTGAAGTAATTCAGACTTTTAAATTACATTGTGTGATTATTAGAACTCTCCGCGTCGTTTAATGATACGTGTTTACAAAAACTTTAGAAACCTCTGCACTGCTCCAATGAAACAAACAGGTAAAATTTGTTGGATTTTTTTTTTATCCCCCCTGAATGACTTTCATTTCAGGCAATGATATCAAGATAAGACTAATAAGTATTGTATGTGTAATGTAAACTTCAAATCTCAGTGTACCTCATAGTTTGACATTTATGGGCATTGCTATGTGTGCATTATAGAATATTTCAGTTGAGGTTTATGGACATGATTAAAATTACACTGTTCTTTTTTTCTTCCAGAACTTTCTGTACCTGTCCCCTGGGGAGAAATCAGAGGGAAAATTTGGGGTCCTGAGCATGGCCGTCCTGTCCTATGCCTGCACGGTTGGGCTGACAACTGTGGTTCCTTCAATACTCTTATTCCTCTTCTACCTAAAGGTCAATAAAAATATCATATTTGCATGAATAGAAATGTTTACTGTTGTTTTCAGTGTTTAGGGGGAAAATGTAAAAAAAAATCCCATATACAATAAAGATAAGAAAACAATATACAAATGGTGAGACAGATAATAAGCTTAGAAAAAACATGCCACATGTATAAATATGAAATTGACAAAGAAAACATGGAAATAAAAGCTACAAAATCTAAAATAACTAACAGAGTCAAACAAAAATACACTCTAAAGAATAATAGTATGTTTGATTGACTGACAATCAGTCCAGAATTCCACAAAGCTAACCTGCAAACAAACAAAAATGAATGGATAAAGTATGTTTTTTTTCTTCAAAACAAGACAGTTTTTTTTCTATGCCATAACAATAACTGTTGGATTGTGCGTCATCCGTTTTGTTTCTTCCTGTCAGAGTGTCGATATGTAGCGCTGGACCTGGCAGGTCACGGTCTGTCCTCCCATCGTCCCCCTGGTGTCTTTTACACATTTCCTTCATATGTGATCGATGTTCAGAGAGTTGTTGACAGTAAGTGCATTTTATTTCCACACAGCTTTTGTTAACATATTTTTGTGTTCATCTGATTTGCACACATTTTTTGATACAAGATGATTATGGGGTATTATTGATTTCAATCACGTTATCCATCGGTGCTCACAAGCCCCGATGTTCTATGTCAAGTAAAACCAATGTGATGTGTTCTATTGTGATGAGATGCAGTAGCTGCCTGATGATCTGTGAAATTAACTCCCACAGCCCTCCGCTGGCGCAGATTCTCCATCTTGGGCCACAGTATGGGTGAGCACAACCTTGCAGTAGTCACATCCATTTAAACATTGCTCCTTGATAAACGTCCACATCTCCATCTTGTTTCTTTTCAGGAGGTAATATCGCTGGAATGGTTAGTTGGACGAGTGTGTCGTTTGACCTCTGTTGTTATTTTTAGCCGTCATTTGACACATCTTAATCAGTGCTGACTTGGATCCACCTTGTGTTTGTTGCAGTTCAGTGCTCTATTCCCTGAGATGGTGGAAGCTTGTGTGATGCTGGATTCTTATGGGTTCTTACCCACTGATGCGGTACATTTAAAAGAAGGATTTATCTTCCCCAAGAAGCCCACTGTTTTGGAATTAAAGGTCCCTGTCATCTCTCGAATGGTCCCAACTGTTGAATGTCGTCTTGTTACAGAAAGAGATGGCCAAAATAATGCGACAAGGCATAGACGACATGCTTCAGTTTGAAAAGAAGCCTGAAAAGAGCAAGCGAGTTTACACCTATGAGAAAGCAGTGGAGAGGTGCAGCACAGTTTTGTTTTTGTCTTTAAAACGACCGTGTTTAGCGTCTGCCTATTGATGTTCTTTCTTTTTGTCTCAGGTTGTTGGCAGCAAACCCGACTCTGACTGAGGCATCTGCGCACAACCTTTTAGAACGTGGTCTCGTTCAAGTTGAAGGAGGTTTGTTTTCACGACTTCTCTGCTTTCATGCCTTGGAATAAATTTCAACTGATTTTATTTTTTTCTGTAAATTCACTGCAATCTTTTTATGTAGGAGTTGTCTTCTCACGTGACTTCCGTATCAATCTGGTATGTTCCTGTTGTATGTGTTCATCTCTGAAATGTCACAGTCATTAAAAATTTTGGGGTTTTTTTTACGCGTGAAGAAAAACATAGCTCGTATCAGCTTGGAACAGAGTCTAGAAATGCTGTCCAGGATACAAGCTTCCGTTCTGGTGCTTCTGTGAGTAATTCATTTACAGGACATGCTTGCTGTACTTCAGCATTGGAGTTCTACAACTCATCTTTTTTTTTTTTTTTTTTTTTGCAGTGCAAATGAAGGCTTTGAGAAAATGTTTGCCGAACCAGACCAAAAAAAATTTTCATCGCAGCTTCTGCAGGCCTATAGGCACAAAAACGTAAGTGTGTTCATGCAGAGTAGGTGTGCTTTTGGCTTACGTTTTATTCATGCAGTCAAACAGCAGCCGACTGACTGACGAAACAGAGTGAATATCCAAAATGAGCGACGGACAGATATTAAGACGGGATACAGGCATATAAATGAAAAGCAGCTGCAGAGATGCGAAAGCAGCAGTCTGAATGTTTCATTAAGTAACCCCATAACGGAATGCGGTCAAGTTGCGCTAATGAGACTGAGCAAAACATTTTTGAGGCTTGAGTCCCATCAGTCGAGGAAAGGGGAGCGTCTTAATGTTCCCTTCACTTGTCTCTTCTTTTTTTCCGCTCAGCACTCGGTGGTGAGTGTACCCGGCAACCATCATGTCCATCTGAACAACCCAGAGGTGGTCGCACCGTTAGTTTGTGAATTCCTCCGAAGCAAAGTCTTATCCTCGACGGTCAAAGATGACGGACTTACTGCGAATCTGTAGGAAAAACACAGCACACAACACACCATCACATTGCTAATTTCAACATCCTTACTTCTGATCTGTGAACCGTACTTCATAATTGTAATCAATTTCAATATGTTGTTGCCTTATGTGGCAGGCTTTTTCTGCCTTCAGACTTCTTACTCAACCATCTACGCCGCCCTCAGGGTAAAATTCCATAGACTCTTCCTGACATTGCAAAAAAAAAAAAAAAACAGTTTAACATTTCAGGCCCTTCGGCTACAGTCAATATGGGAAGCAGCCTCTTCATTTCCCCGGTGATTTTTGTTTTGGTTTTCTGTCAGCTGTTTATTTTATTCATTTTTTTGTCTGGCCAGTCGACTTGTGCAACATCAGACAGCGGTTGCTATATCACCAGCTACCCCGCTGCCTTTGAGCAACCCCTTAAATCAGTGACTTTGAACTCCCTCTGCCATTAATATTTCAGAGGTTGCATGAATAAATCAAAAGGCAACTAGCAGAGGATAGCAGCAGCACCACAGCGGCTCTGGGGCTGCATATTAGTCAGGTGGTCCGTCTGCTCTGGTCTGTAGAGGATTTCTCATTTGCATCGCAACCATGTTGCATCCTTGGAATTCCACCTCTCTCACCTTACAAAGCTTCAAGAGCTGCTCTAAAATGGCCCAGTGCATTTGAGAAGTTTAATTTCTTTTTGATTTACTATTTAATGGAAATTTCATCACATGTAAGCAATACAAAGATGCTTGAAAACACTCACGTGTGTGCGCGTGTGTGTGTTTGTGTGTAAGGCCAGTAGTCGATAATGCTAAAGCACATTGCATCTTAGAATGTTTGTTGGATTGAGAGGATCCATTTTCGATTAAATTTAATAGTGGAATACGCTGTGAGATGGTGCTGTGATCATAATAAAACTGATACAATTTTGCAGTTAACGGGCTCAAATAAAATTCTATTATTGTGGTCTTTTAGGAGGTTAGTAATAACCTTTGTATTTTTTTTTTTGCCTGAATTAGCAAAATTACCAAACCCATTCTGCCATTGCAGGAGTTATGTTCCAAAAGACCGCTGCAGTAAGAGAAATCCAAATATAGATACACCCTATTTAAATAGTCCCGCGGCATGGTTTCAAAGTGTTTGCTGAACTTTTTTAAAGGTCTTTAAACACACTTAAAATAATATGAACACATTTCAACACAATATACTGAGAGCACGAGTAATAGATAGCAAAAATATGAGCAATGCTATAATGCACCAATTCTTCTGTATTTATAGTAAATATTGTTTTGGCTTTTTTTTCAAACAAACCTATCTCTCAGTGTACATCAATAATCATGCATATTAAATTATTATAACAAATGTTGCTTTCTGTGGCTGTGCTGAAACGCTTCCTGTTTTTCTTTTAAATTTACACAATTTGCAAATTTTGTGGCACCATCTAGTGGTCAACTGTGGAATTGCACCCAATATAAACAAGTAACTAAAATGGAGTTTCCAACTGCACAAAAAATAAAAAAATACATTTGCAATAGTGGTAAAACCACTGCTGCAGTATGATATAATTGTTTTCAAAGGTTACTTGGCACTCTGTAACAACCAGTGTGTTTTGAGATGATCTCCCATAATAGGTCTCGGTGGGCACAAGTGTGGATCACAGCCTGGGTGAGTCACGCACACACTGTGCACTGATGGCATATAAATAGTCCGTCCGATTCATGCTGACACTGCTTTTTCACACACTCCCCAGGTGTTAAGGGAACCAATTCTCTTCCTTCATGTTGTTGCGTTTGTGTCCCAATTGCCTCATTTCTCTCGTTGATTCTAAAAATGCTCAAATAATTTTAATGCGATTCCTAGCCGTATGCACGCTTTTTTGTTTCAGGTGGAAAAAGACTCATCTTAAATGTCAGAGTCTTGCAAGTTGGAATGCTCAACCGGTCTTTGCACTTTCCCTTTGTTTGTATTCTATTCCGTTTGAATTATTTGACACCTTCAGGTAAAGTCGAAGGGTGTTGCCGTCTGAGCTCAGGTAGTATAACACCTTTCGCATTTATTGTGATGAAATAGGGAATTTAATTGACGAATTTGCAATACAAGTGTTCGCATTTGGCCCCTTCTGCAGTGAGGAGTGAATTAAAAACAAGTTCTTTGGCAGCAGCAATCATTATCCAATTGTGCGGGACACTTTGGGCTAAATTTGAAGAGTGCTGAAATAGTGAAAATGAAATCAAATCCGACACACTGATGTGTCATCATTTTAGTCGAAGGCATCTTTTCGTTTGCGGGCGATGGCTTTGACTTGAACACTGCTCTAGATGGAGGGGCTCGTAAAATGGGAAATGGGTGAATTTGCTTTTATCTCCTCTCGCAGGAAATAATCTCACTTCCTTTGCCCTGGTGTGCTGGCTGTGCATCTCTTTTGGCAGGATTTGTCTTCCCCCTCAGAGACCAGCGGCTTCATTCTGTGAGTTGCTCTTCATCCCCTTTTTTTAAAAAAAAATGAGGCGTAACATTTGGGCCCCAACGGGCCAAGTGTCTTTTTGTCGTCAGCTACAACACTTTAGAGGCTGGAGACTCCCATCAAACATAGCAGCTTTCTTTCGAGTGTACTTGTTTTATTTGGCTGCATTCTGTATGAAATTGAGTCCAATTGTGTCTTGAAGCAGTTCAAATGCCTGCATTTCCAGATGGCAACCAGCAGAGGTGCTGTTGAGACAATGTGCTATCAACTAACGAAAACTTGGCTACATCCAGTTTTCTGCTCAATTCAATAGTGGTATGGATAAAAGGTCTTTAAAGCATTCAGATAAATGGAAATTTGAAAAACATCACGTATAGTCAGGACATCTGCCTCACAATTTTATGGAAGACTAAATCATCCTGAAGTCTAAATGTGGCTGTGAATGTTTTTTGGACGAGATCTGAATGAAATTTTCATTTTATTCCTCAATGCTGCTGCTGAGCCCAGCTGCCGCCAGCTTGACGCCGAAAGCCTCCACGCCTTCATTCACAGTGGCAGGTCAGCTTTGTAATTTCCTAAGTATCCATGAGTTGTCGCATTCCTGTAAAACACCACCATCCCTGTTGAGAGCTATTTTGAATTTTGAGTATATTCTTGAGTGAACAAACTGCTGATGATCTCATTCACCGCAGCCCAGTAAAAAATTGATTTTTAACGTCTATAGCCGTCAATGGCGGTGATTGACTTAACGACCAAGTGGTGCTTCGATTTTAGCTAAACTCGATTCTACTTGAACTTATTTCACACACAAAAATGATTGAGTGATCAATTGGCGGTGATATCCTGCTTTCAATCGAGCAGCTTGTTGATGCTGCATTAAATAATGAATAATTTAGAGTACACCACTTTTTGTGAGTAATTCTTTTGGATCTCATCACACAAGTAATTAGCTGAATGCGCAAAGCCGCAACGACTATGTGATTGCAAAAAAAAGACCAGGCGGATAAATTCAGACTATCGTGTAAAACATACCCATGAAATACCACTTATTATAATCATTTGCAATTTTTTTCGAAACACAAGCAAATATTATAAAAGTCATGTGTTTACGAAAACACACACCACCTGTGGAGCAGAGCGTGCATCTGTAAAGCTGCTATTTCACCATGCCCTCTAAAAAAGTGCTTGGTATTTTCCAACGTTACGATGCTGAAGAAACACACCTTTGTTCTCACCTTAAAAGTGTCACATCATCATTTCTAACTTGTAAATGTCATCATTATGACCTTGCCATCATCCGGCTGCTTTTTATTAATCTCCTCCTCAGTCTAAAAATAGCAACCAAACTTTGTTTGTGCTGAGCTTTTGTCTTCTGTCCTCGTGAGGGATAATAAATCAGCTTTTAGTCTTTTAACATCTTTGCGGCCGCTTTCAATCACAGTCGATATGACACCCCCCCGCCCCCCCATCACCACCACCACCACCAACACCACCATCCTCCTTTTTATGTCAGAGAAACAGCTCTTTGGCCCTGGGTGTTAAATTGAGTGGAATTGATTTTACGCAGCAAGCTGAAGACATCTGAAGGGCTTGCACCCATCTCCTCCCACACACACACACGCACAAGCACACACGCACACAAAGATGATAGTTATATAAGTTTCCCTCCCACTCCCTCCTTCCTCTCTGCCATGAGCAGGGGTGTTGTCATAGCAACCGCACCCCTCCTTTGAACGTCAGAGGCATGAGCTTGGAGGATGAAGCTGTATGCAGCATCTGTCTTGCGTGCTTCTCAGAGAGCATCTTTTTGGACTTCTCTTTGCGTGACACTTTGAGAACTGCGACGGAACATCTCCCCCAGCGCGGACGGATTTAATCGCGGACCCGAGTCGCACGCCTTCAAGCGCCGGTCCAGCTCCGTGCACAGGTGAGCGCTTTTGTGTTCCGTGGCTTTTGTTTTAGGGATATCTGGGGGGAAAAGTGGGGTGCTGATTGTGGGCTTCAGATGTTAGTACTGTGTCTTGCCTTCTTCTGTATGTTGAATTCCACATGGAGAAGATTTGTGGAAACATATTTGACGACGCATGCATTACTCACTCAATACAGTGGAACCTCAGTGTTTTCCCTACCTAATTTCTCATTTAAAAAGTACCCCCCCCCCTCAGAAAATAATGTGGAATGAATCCATTCCATCCATCTATTTTCTATAGTGCTTAACCTCATTAGGGTGATGGGCGAGCTGGAGCCTATCCCTTTGAGGGAGAGGCTAGCACACCCTCGATTGGACGCCACCCAGTCGCTTTGAACAGACAAACAAAACATTACGTACATACGTCACTTATGGCCAGTTCAGTCTTCTGTGAACCCAACATGATTGAAGTACTCACAGAAAACCCATATAGAGTACATGCCAAGTCCACACAGGATTCAAACCCTGAACCTCAATACTGTGAGGCAGACATGCTACCCGCTCGCTGTATTGATTCCTTCTGTGATTAAACCATACATAAATTGACAAATATGTACATAAAACATCTATTTTGTTTCATGAAAATGAGAGTCATTGATGCCACCTCAAAAAGGTTTTTAACTGTATATACATGCCACAGGTGCCAAAACACTACTTTTGCTTAAATGAAATTTAAAAAATTTGAATTTCCACGCTCATATATTCTTTATCTTCTGTAAAAAAACAGCTAATGTTATTTAAGTTATGGAGTCACTGAGAATAGTGGTGGCCTTTATAAGTGTATTACGCCGCCCCCTAGTGGCCCAGGTAGGCACGCTAGAAGGTTTGTGTATAATGTAAAAACCATACAGTGCGATTTTCCTCTTTGAAAACATTACAGTTTGTTTGTTGTTCTGTTTTTAATGAACTCTTGTCTTCCTCTCCTCTCTTCCAACATCAAGCCCGCTTTCTCCCTTCTCATCCATTTCGGACCCATCCCACAACTCTTAAGCTCCCAGTGATGTCGTGGTTGTTCTTGGACTGGTTTGTTCCGCTCTACCTGCTGGTTTCAGTCTTGGTGCTGGCGGGCTTTGGCGCATGTCTGTACTTCTTGGAGCCCGGGCTGCACGACACACATACGTGGAGCAACAAAAACGTCAGGCATCGCCCGCTGGTGGCCAGCGTGAACTGTAGAGATGGTGACACAGATGCTCTCATATGATCGGGAGGGGGCGGCGGGGGGACTTCCACAATGGAAAGAGGAGAGATGATCTGATAAGCCTTATCCCATCCCATCACATCAACTTTTCTCTGATCCCAAGCATATTGTATTTTTTTTTTTTTCAGGGGTGAATCAGACTAAAGTGAAGCAGATGGGTTTTACTATAAAAGATGCCGGAACGAGATTGCAGAGGGGCTTGATGGCTTTTGGAAAGGCTTGATGACAACTTTTTGTGCCATTGTCCACTTGTGCCAATTTTTTAACATGCATTGGTGTTGTTTTTGTAGTTTGGCGACCATTTCAAGTGTACTGTATAATGGTGTTGATTTATGTATTGCTATTGTTAAAGTGACATATAATACCAGACACGTCAGGTAACCCTGCATAATCTTCCAGGACTTTATTTTTTATTTTCACCCTCTTCTGCCATGGCTTTAGACTTCTAGAAAATAGCTCATTTATTTATTTATCCAACCAATGCAAATACACAACCAATCAAAACTGTGCATGATTATTACTATAAAGGCCCATTTTTGTATTGGATCACATTGTTGAGTGTACCTACTGTTGTGGCCATTGATGCTGTCAATTAGGGGATGGGCAAAGTATTCCCTGTAATTGCACTAATTTAGTCATTTTTCAAAAATGTTCATGTATTTATTATTTCTTCAGTATTTTTATTAATGGAATATTTGGTTACTTACTGTCAATAATAGACCGGTATATTAAAATGAACAAATTTACATTCCAAAAGTATTTACTTATTTACATTAATTAGAAACATTTAAAAGAAAAAAACATGTTTTACCTTTTTAATCCCTGCAACCTCATCTATAAATGAATTGAAATTAAAACGGTGAGTTGCCCACCCCTGATGTAATTACATTGAATTTTTCCCTCCTCTCCCTGGCAGTGTTCACATACCAACAGATGCTGAGAAGCATGTAGATGGTTTGTGCCACTGTGTTGTAGTGTCTATATTACAATATGTAACGAATAAAAACAGCAAATGTGTCTTCATAGTTGACAGAGAGATTTTTTTTTGTTATTGTGCTGACTGTGTGCTTCCTTATCTGTTGGTACCAAAAATAAAAGTATGGTATGTAATGGTGATTATATGTGATGACAGAACTCCGAGCGAGGATGCAGTGTGGGTGTGAAACAACAGTACAGGCTCAGTGTGCAGGAATCACGAGAATGGCACTTGTCCACCCACGACGCCCACTATGTCTTTCCTTGTCATGCTGTTTGTCTCTTTTACTCACCCAAGTGTGATAGGAACCAGACAACAGCCTACATATACAGGTTAGTGATATTTTAATTGCTTTAAAAAAAAAATTTTCATTGTTTATTTTATTTCAAATGAACCCTAGAATCTCATGTGTGCTACTAATTGACATGAGATTTTTGGATGTTATTGCGCAATGATAATCCAAAAAGTTTTAGTTTCCATCACATTTCAAATTGATAGCAGTATGTTCCGTAATGTTTGATTACATGTCAGAAATAAAATCTCATTCATATTGTCAAAACAAGACACTCATTGCTGGATCTGAGCAGTACCAAATCGATCGTAAACAATCGATTAATCATTCTGCTACATAACAGTTTTATTCTCATTGAAGCACACAGCCAAACGAAATGTAGCATCTTGAGATCCTGCTAGCACTTTATTTTTTTTTATTTTTTTTTAGCTGTGGTTATTCTCAAAGCACTATATAACAAAAGTTGAGTTGTGAGTTTAGTTTCCATTTGTGATAGTAAATCTACTATCAAAAAATAACATCTTGTGTTCATAGTGTTACACTTGCTTGAGTGAGTGTAAATCCTGGTCTGTCTCTAAAAATAAATGTCTGGATGGGTCTCCATTTGTACACCTACATTGTGTTTAGTCGATTGCCTTTCCCCCCAGAAGAAATTAAAAGCCTCAGACAAATGTCTCTTTTTTTTTTCATTCATCTCCAGGTTGCTCTCTAATCTCATTTCCCCAAGGTAAGAAGCAGCAGGAAAGAAGAATGAGCATATTTGACCGACTGTCACCTTTAATCCCTCGGCTGTCGGCGTCCTCCAAACAAGCAAAAGAGCATCCTCATCTTCCTCAGCCTCCTCATTCTTCATCTGCTCTTTTGTTTGCTCCTGTCAAAAGGAAAGGGATTGACATCCCTCCATTTAAACCAAAGGATGTCAGGTATGCAGTATTCAAGCTCATTCCATAATATGTCCCTCTTTATCTTTAATTTCCTGTTAATTTTCATTTCTTTTCAGTTTTGGCTCTGCTTCTTCATCTACGTGTCCTTCTTTGAATGACGGAGAAATAACTATAAAACCTCCCGCAAAGACCTCCGATAGGTTTTCTCCAAAGACGAGCGCCTCCGCCTTTGATCATCCCCGCCCTTCGCATCTTGGTCTTCCCACCACATTACGAGGTCAGACTGAGCCCCAAGCCAGGCTTAATCAGAAAGCATCCCTGGATTTTTCCAGAAGAGGTAAACACAGATTTTTTTGGGCCTAATAGTAACACGATAAATATAATTACTTTGTGTCTTGTTTCTTTAAGATCATCTTGGTTATCAGCCTGGATATGAGAAAATGCACTGTGAAAACCAAACAGATGCACGGATGACTCCTGAGGCCTCCAGAACGCGCTGGAGAGAAGATCCCTTTCACGCTCAACTCAGGTGGCATTCCAAAGAAGATACGAAAAGTCCATCATCCAACACTTCAGTCAATGTTGAATCCATAGACAAAGAGAGATCCTGGTCCAAGCCTTGGACGGATATTGATCTGGAACACAGTTGTCAATCAAGAGAAAAGCCTCCAACAACGCAGGCTCCCTGGTGGACATACAGAGGAACATCATTTAAGACATGTCTGGTGCATCCTGTGCAAACATCTTCTGGACGACACATGGGAATCTCATCAGCAAATGGTAGTGAAGCGAGTGACCTTCGAAAAGGAGCTCATGAAGCTTGCACCAAACAAGATGCCGTCAACCTTGGTAGGCCTTCTTCACCCGAATGCTCCAAAAGGACTCGTCTTCCAGAGGAGGAACCAGAGGATCCCTATTACGTCAGCATTTTCTACCCAGATTCAGTGTATGAAGGTGAGTACTGACCGAGAGACCACCAAAGCCCGTCTCAGGGTCTTCGAGGGGGGCGGGACGTGATCAGACTCAGATGTCGCTGCTTATCAGTAGAGTAGCAGACATGTTGATTAAAAAAAACATAAGCTTCACGAAGTGTTTCAATGTGGCGCACATCAATAATATGTGAAGAAGAGCTAAGGAAGAATGGAAGGAGATTCAGAGAGAATATGCGAAGAGGTAATATAATACTTTCTCATTTGTTTATTCTTTATTAATTTATTTACAAATAACAAATTTGGTTCATTATTGACATGAAATAATTAGTTACAGTGACTAAATCAATAATTTGACAGCCTGTATACTTACATTTGTTATTTGTAAATAAATAACAGTATTTAGTATTTAAATATATGAAAGTATTTGAAATCACTTTTTAAAGAAAACAGCTCAAATTCAAGATGGATTAAAGAATGGAGCGGGCTTCGTGTGGAGAGACGGCTAATGAAAAGTTTGTTTGTCTTATACTGCCTCCAGGTGGCCGAGGCAGGGATTCCATAAAAAGTGTGATTTAATTCTGATTAGTGCTAGTTTTCCTCATGAAAATACACATCCCACAATTGTTTGTATTTAAAAATATTTTAAAACAGGTTCAGGGCTTAAATTTGTCCATAAATGCAACCTGTCCACGGTGTACCCCACCTCGATTGGGGATAAGCAATATAGAAAATGGATGGCTGAAATGCATCCCCTGAGGTGTGGTTGTATTACGCATGCGCGCTGCATCACACCACGCCCTCTTTCCTCTTGTGTCACCTTGGTAACGGAGGAAAAGAAAAGCAGGGAGGGGAGGGAGGGAGCTCCAAAGCCAACGGGAAGGAGAGGACACGAGCGGAGGAGAAATACCCAGAACAATCTGCTCATCTCGTCACTGCTCTGGCAGAAGCTACTTTATTCAAATTAAGCAACTTTAGCGGCTTCTCGAAGAGACGTCGTCGCGTCTAACAGGTTAGTGACGCAGCAGCTGTTAGCACCTATTAGCCGCCTAGCCCGTCTTGTTCTTATCTCCGTGGGAGACAATAGGGCCGACACAGGCTGCTAGGATGATTGTAAGGTAAACAACCGAAACAGACGCTAAACGTGGGCTTTTCTTCTATTATTAACCTCACACACGTAAAAAAAACAACCATGTGTTTTATTGCGAGAACCAGGTTGCAATGACGTAAGTCCATCACCATCATATGGCGACTCGCCCTTATTCATCTCTGCATGCGCCGCTGTGACAGTGTGCAAGTATGTGTGTCAAATGGCTTGTGCATGTCGTAAAATGTGCAGTGACAGCCAGGGTTGGCCTGTTTCATGCACACTAGGCTACACTGAAAAGAAGCCCGACAGAAGAATCGGCAGTTCCATGTGCACAAGCCTGCAGGCTGAGTCCTCACTTGTCTTTTATCTATTATTATTACTTACCATCTGTCAGCCCAGTACTTTATTTTTTTTTTCACCTTAAATGTTGTCACAGTCACACGTCTGGTGTCTAGGTGTAGTACAGTGATGAGAATCCTCATTTCTTTCTTACTAAATTCTGACAACAGATGTGACCCAGGCGCCATTCCATGAAACACAGCCTGAATTGGATCCTTCATTTTTACTTACATTTTAAGTTCAATTGATTTCAATAATTATTCTTAATCTTTGGAGGCAGCAGAAGTTTGTCTCCATATTCTGTACGCCGTCTTCTGTACTGCTTGTCCTCATTAAAGTCGTGAGTGGGCTGAAGCCTATCCCAGCTTACTTTTGTGACACCATCAAACCCCACACAAGGAAACTGGGGATTCAAGCCCAGAACCTCCCAAGTGTGATTCTAACCAGTACTTTGTAGTGACTAATACTTTTCAAATGGAACACCCCTACAAAGATTGTCAGTTCTGTTTAGTTCTAGATGTGGTAATCAGACGATAATTTTCTTCACATTAATATGATCAATCCCACTATTCTAAAACTGGATTCTGATCAATGTTGCATTTATTTGCATTTTGCTGTCAACTGAAAATGACATCACAGTTGCTCAGGGCTCAGGTAATGACTTGACTTTTTCTTTGATAAGAAACAAATGACAAAAAATGAATTGATACATTTTATATAACCAGTCCTATAGTATAACATGGCTAAATTAATGGAACAAAATATTAATTTGAAATTTAAGAAAAATTATGATCATTTTTACATGTTTAATGAATGAAATATGTCCTAAAATATTTTTAATTCTACTAATATTTTAGTACTTCCATAAAGTCAATTAGCAAAGTATTCATAAAGTATTAATTTAAAAAAATAATGACTACATTTTATAACCCAAATTTCCCTGGAAAATAAAAAACAGCAGACCAATTCTGGCTCATGAGCCATATTTTGCCCATCCCTAGTGTTGACTGGAGAAAGGAAGGAGACCCAGCTTCTCTACTGACCTATTTACACATGTAACAGGCAGATTTTCTGGATGAAGATTGATATTGTTATCCCTCTCCTCTACAGACATGTCGGACATAGTACCTCCAGAAGTGAGACCCAAACCGGCCGTCCCTGCCAAACCCCCCAATGTGGGTGCTCCCTCCCCATCCAACCCCTTCCCGCCTCAAGGAGGAGTAGGTGGCATATCAGCGGCGCCTCCCAGTGCCATCCCGGTGCCCATCGGGAACCACGGCCCGAGCCACGGGGGCTCTCATGCCGTCGCCGCTCACGTTGTAAGCCACAATATGAGCCACGGTGCGGGTCACGCTGCAGCCCACGTCGGTGGCCACGGTCACGCCACCTCGAACAGCACCAGCGGCGGGTCCACTCTGCTCGGTTACATCGGAATCGACACCATCATCGAGCAGATGAGGAAGAAGACGATGAAGACGGGCTTTGACTTTAACATCATGGTTGTCGGTGAGTTTGACACTCTGGTGCCTAATGATTCTTGAGAGGTCACGTAAACGCTTGTGAAACCTGAGCACTGTTAGAAGCGAACATTTAGCCATATTTTTCCAAGTTGATATTCATTTTCACATTTATTTATGTGTTTATTTGTTTATTTATTTATTTATTCAAGCTGTTAAATTATTTGGAAGAAAAAAAACGTATAAATATATCAGCTGTTTTTAATTTTTTGTGTGAAGAGCCTCACCTCGGACCCCTTTTCACCGTCAGGTCACAGCGGTCTGGGCAAGTCGACCCTGTTGAACACCTTGTTTAAGTCGCAGGTGAGCAGGAGGAGTGCAGGATGGTCCCGTGATGACAAGATCCCTAAAACTGTGGAGATCAAATCTGTTTCTCACGGTGAGTACACGCAGCGACGCACACTCAGCCAGTTGTATTTTTAGAAAAGATATCAGGCACTTTCCAACTCATTCTCGTGCTGGTTGACATATGCGAGGCTTTCATCTTTCTACATCTCGGAGGAACTCGGAGGATCTGGGTTCTGACACAGAGCTGATATGTTGAGCCATATTTAAATAATTCAGGGCAGAGAGTAATTGTCCAATTCATACAATGTAAAACAACATTTTCTAGATTGGCACGTGAATAAACATTGTACAGGATCCTCCATGATTTAGAGCACCAGGGAGTTAGAGGTGATAAATCGGTGATAAGCTGCTTGGGTGGTCCATTATTATGGCCACGTCTGCAGCGGCCAATGACACTTTGATATTTTGCAATAAATTAAAACCTTCTATAACACTTGGCCTAATTAGGAGCCTTTTTCTCCGAGCTGACCTTGGGTAGGAGGCTGGGTACACCCGGGACTGGTTGCCAGGCAACACTATTAATTACTATCATTCCTATTTGATTTGTGTGCAACTGAATAGTGAAGATGTTGTATTTTCATTGTTTTTATCGCTTCTTTGTATGAAGTTATCGAGGAGGGCGGCGTGAAAATGAAACTTACTGTTGTCGACACGCCTGGATTCGGGGACCTAATCAATAATGACAACTGGTGGGTTGTGTTCCACTTCTAATTCTCTTAAATTTATTTGGAGAATCTGCTCAAATTTCGCTTTTGTTCATTTGTGTCCTCAGCTGGGAGCCCATTTGCAAGTACATCAATGAGCAGTATGAGAAGTTCCTCAAAGAAGAAGTGAATATCACCAGAAAGAAGCGCATTCCCGATACCAGAGTGCACTGCTGTCTCTATTTCATCTCCCCGACCGGACACTCGTAAGTAGCTGAAACTGATCCCGACTGCGTTAAGCCTTTAGTCCACACGGTCCAACTGCCAAGGAGAGAACCTCCTTTTCACACAGCAGCGAAAGTTAACGAGACAGATGAGACATGACAAGTTAATTTCCCCGCGCAGCCGTCTGCCGTTTTGATTATTAACACTTGAGCATTGACGGAGAGTGACAGCACACACCCCCAACCTACTTACTCATCTTTCATTTATCGACTGTACGAGACAGACTGCGGCAGCTCGACGTGGAGTTCATGAAGCGCTTGAGTCATTCCGTCAACATCATTCCCGTGATAGCCAAGGCCGACACCATGACCCCCGAAGAGAGACAGGAATTCAAACAGCGGGTGAGTAGGGTAGCATTGAAAGCGCAACCTTTTCATGATGTGCTTATTGAGAATATGATATATTCCCCGAATACCACTAAAAAGCTGTCGTTTTCATTCGGGCATAAAAAAAAATTAAAAAAAGCATGATGGGCCAAAAGAGTTTATTTAATACACAAGATGTGTGTCGCTGCAGGTGAAAAAGGAACTGGAGATGAACGGCATCGAGTTTTACCCGCAGAAAGAGTTTGATGAGGACATGGAGGACAAGAGCGACAACGACAAGATCAGAGTAAGCCATCCTTGGGGTTTCCCACACGACGCTAGCCTAAACGGCTTAATATCTCATGGAAATGTCTCGCGCCCACAGGAGGCAATGCCCTTTGCTGTGGTGGGTAGCGACAAAGAATATCAAGTGAATGGCAAGCGGGTTTTGGGGAGGAAGACGGCATGGGGTGTTGTCGAAGGTGAGAGTTGTTTTCTTTGAACATTTTCCAATCTTAGCCACAGAGAAGGTATTGACGGGCTTTTCATTCTGTTGCAGTTGAAAATATGAATCACTGTGAGTTTGCCCAGCTGAGAGATTTCATCATCAGGTAAACGGCGGCTTCATGGGTTCACGCACAGGTCAAATCGATCGGATTTAAACACAAACTCGTTGTTTGCTCGCACAGGTCTCACTTGCAAGATCTGAAGGAGGTGACTCACAACATTCACTACGAAACATACCGTGCCAAGAGACTCCATGAGAACGGAGGCCTGCACCCCGTGGAAACCCAGGAAAGCAACTTGTAATCACTCGGTGTCGTTCCACATGATATGATCGTGAGCGGCATCGCCGCATGCTTGAAACACACGTAAATGTGTACATATCAGTGTCATTTATTGGTATTTTTTTATAAACCCCTCCTTGCTTGTCAAAAGTAAGTTAATATTTGGGTGTGCCACCCAGCGTCTTGGTGCCATGATATGAAATGACTGACAATGACTGGGAAGTGTTTGTAGGTTAGGCGAAGCATAAGATGTGTCTCAGTGAGAATGCCATTAGATTTAGTCTGTAGGTTTTGGGACTGATGGACGTATAGGATCTTCTCATTACTTTTGTTTGGGATATACATTGGATTATGTTCAAAATTGTTTTTGGGTTTTTTTGAAAATGTTTACAATTGCAGTTGAATATATATTACGTCAAATCAACAGGAAGAGCTCAAACGTGTCAAGGTTGGGTAAATCTTTAATAAATTAAACTCGGAGTAATTGTGACGTCATCAAAGTGCCATACTACTTTCTACCGCATAGTGGCAGCACTCTTCCATAGTATAGCTCTGAACCCTCGCAAGAAATTTTTGTGTGGTTTTTGCCTACGGTTATTATTTATAATTATGTCCAGGACGTCATAATTAACTATTATTATGTCATTCCAAACCACACGTATTATACAGGATTTCAAAAGTATGCTAAGTCTTTAAATGTTTATGTTCTGTAATGGAATTTTTGCTGTAGTGTACAAATAACCTAAGGCACTTTTATCAATCAGGTTCGTTTTTTTTAAAAGTCATGGTTTTATACAAACGTGCACATTAGTGTGATTTTTATTTGAGATATGAGATGTCCGATGCAAATTGAACGTGCTTGTGATTTTGTTGTGTTCGGGTGAGATGTAAAGAAAGCGTGACATCACTTTTTTTTTCTGGTCTATTCACTTTTTGCATGCTTGAATCCAAATTGTCTGTGTGCCTAACCAATCACTGCTCTGTCACATTTACTATTTGCAAAAGTTGAAGTTAAATACAGTAATTGGAATGAAAAACTGCTGTCTGCAAACGAAATCGGCAGTCCATAAGAGAACAAATCGCTCATCCTTTCCATTTGTAATCGCTCACAACGTTTCAAAGTTGCTGTTAATCGTTGAACGCAATATCATTTGAAACAATACTGAGTTTGCATTTTTTTATTTCTCTTATTTATTGGGATTTTATTTAATAAATGTACATTCCCATGGAAATATTTTCATCTGAATGTGTTTTTATTGAAACATTTCACCTCAAGTGGAGGACATCAGACTTAATATAAAGAATAGATTTGATCTCACTTGGACATCAACTCCATATTTTAAGATGATTTAAAAAAAAAACTCAGTGTGAATAGGGATGGCGCTACACCGGGTTTATGGCGAGCCCCATCAAAAACTAGTCGAGTCCCCCCCCCCGCACAAATTGTACGTAGACACTGTCCGTGGAAATTTGACAGTTTGGTGCCGCTACAAGCGAGTATATGTATGGCCACTAGAGGTCAGGCTTGCACGAGAGACAAGCAACCGAACTGACCAGTATAAAAAAAAATGTTCTGGCACTTAGGGATTGGATCACTTTGGGTGTATCACCCAAAAGTGTTCTGTTGTGTTTCATGAGGCTGCGAGACATTGTGATTTGTAGTCTTCAACGTGCAAGCACTGTGAGAACGTCAAAAGTTTGTCCGTTTTTCGAAAGTTCATTTGTCTTCTGTACTGAAGTTCCGCCACCATCCTGGCTGATGGCATACCATTTGTGGTCCTACAATCTTGACAATATTGGATTTGATAATGTAGGATCATCAGGTCTTAACAACACACATGAAATATGATGTGTTGATGATTTTTATGAGATTTTGTCGAAGAAATGAAGACTGTCTTCCGTGGGATTTTGATCCATCCCCTGAGGGAGAGGGGAGCAGTGAGCAGCGACGGTGCCGCGCTCGGGAATCATATCGGTGATCTAATCCCCCAATTCCAACCCTTAATGCCGACTGCCAAGCAAGGAGGCAATGGGTCCCATTTTTATAGTCTTTGGTATGACCCGGCCAGGGTTTGAACTAAAGGGAAATGTGCTTTCAGCAGTTTGCAAACATATTTTTCAAGGTTGTGGTAAACTTATAATCATATCAATAGAATAGCTAGTATTGGTGGGTAGCGAAGAATGTGCAGGCAAACTGCATGAACTTGTTTTCTTTGAAGTGTTGTGGAACAGGCCCAGAAAGGGAGTACCGGACGAGAACACCTCAAGGTCAGTGAGAAACGAGGGAGTACCGGACGATAACACCTCAATGTCGGTGAGAAACGAGAACAACAACACGTCCAGATGGTCGAGCTTTGCGGGGAAAACCCAACAGCAATAACACCCAGACGGGAAGGAGATGGCCATTGACCAATAAATAAATAAATAAAGAAATAAATAAATAAATAAGAAATCAGGGGAGAGCGCGAACGCAGTCCCCCACTACCAGAAATTATGCAGTCGAGATTCCCACATTTGGGGAATTCGCAGGAGTCAGCACAACCGGAGCCTCGCCCTGGGTGACCCACCTTCTTGATGGTGGTGTCCCCCCCTGCCAGGTAGTAAGTTGTGTGCATGTAGGTTCACGTGTCACCTGATAACTATTAACCGACAGGTCAGGTTTGGTGTGCGAGAAACGGAGAGAACATCGACACTTCAGCTCTCAATTCTTATTCCTCGCCATATGGCTTTTGGAACTGAACCAACCAGGTTTACCACAAAAGGATTTAGGCGGTTTATTACAGGAAGTGTCTTGCTGCTTTGCTATATTAGCATGACTTCCCCCCTTGTGGCGGCTATGGGAACTGCATGTTTCCAACACCAACAAAATGGCTGACTGCTGCATGAGGTAAGCAGAATGAGGAAATTGACATGTGACAATTGTTGGGATTGTGAAACGTTTAATGCGAAGAAGGGGGGTTGATTTTTGTTGTTTTCTTGTGGATATAACACTATTTAATTAGAATTAACAGTCACCTTAACTCCTGTGATGAATAAGTAACAAAATTAACCAAGTGGAAACAAGTGTTTTTGTGCTTGAGTAGTTGTTTGATTACATTTTAACAGCTTGTGGCTTGCTTCATGTGTTCAGTTATCGGATCTGCATCATTTCAAACATCCATGTCAATAGGGTATTGCAGTTTAAGTCCATCTTCGACCAAACATTGTAAGGGCAAAAAATGGCCCACGAGCCTGAACCCGTTCTTTAGCCCGACCTGCTGAGCATAAACGATACTGTATCAGGAATTTTGTATAAAAGGTTCCAGTAGATTCCAGCATTACCAAAACCAAATTTTCTCTTAGCCTTTAAATATATCATATTAAAATGATATTAAAGTGTTGTGGGATCATTGATTGGTGCATAGCGTCGAGCTTGGCTGCACTAGGTCCAGTAGTGTTGAGATTTTTGTTTCATTTGTCAATTTACATGAAATTTTCTATGTGTTGCCATGTCAATCTATTCTGCCCATGCCTTTGAGAATCAGTCGTGCAGGCTGACGTATGATTTTTTTTTCTCAGCACTGTATTTGTCCCGATTGGTTGGTCGGAGCAAGTCAATCAATATTGTCTTATACTAGCAAAACACGTCTGTAGTGACGTGCACACATTCATTTAATAATCTCCATCTGTAGATTTTTTTTTTTAGATAACTTCATTCTGACCTAATGCTATACATAGCACAGTTGCATGTTGTTGTATTGCCACTATTGTTGTGGCCAATACTCCAAAATGACAAACCAGTGTGAAATATAATCCTCTAAATTTAATTACTGTGTGGCACATGTATCAGCCACTGGTGCTCCCATTGCGCTGGTCCAGTGAAGTTTCAACAGAGCAGTGCGGCTTGGAATTGTTTTTTCCAATTGACTCCTCCCCCACCATTTTAACCCCTCCCCTCAGGTCAACCAATCCCAGCCCCCACCAATCCGCCATGATCGCGTTCTGTCTCAGTACAGTCTGGTCCCCGATTTTTTTTTTTTTTTTTTCTTCTTTTAGTTCAGCTTCTGCTTTAGTCCATAATGGAGCCTGTCTCGTGTTGACTTAGTGTTGACCTTACGGTTGTGGCTGTGCTGTTGTGAAGGATCTCACACACACGTGCCTTTGGAGACATGAACTAAGTGACGGGTAAGACTCGAGGATTGGTAGAGTCCACCATCTCCCCTCCCACTCTTCCTCCTTTTTCCAAGTGGTTCTCCTCGAGCACTTCACTCGTCCCGCCTCCGCGCCACAGTCGGTTTTTGTGTTCGTTGGAAAAGAGGAGGAGCGATTGCAGGCGGTCGGTCGGACGACTGAGGTAGGACTGGAGTCGGTCCGCGAGCGCAAAGGCGAACCAAGCACCACACCGCTGCCTCTGCCGTTGTGGTACAGTTTTCTGGCTCCAGTTTTCCGGCTCACATCTACCTTGTGCTAGCGGACTTTGAAAAAAAAAGTAGCGTTGGCGCCACATCGAGGCGTGGAAAAGGAGCGGACCTGTTTCTTTTGCAGTTCGGGACACGGGAAAAATCGCGGCAACATCGCTTGACGACGCCACTGTTGGTGAGTGATGGTACTGCGGCTATAGCTAGCATGCACCAAATATTATTTTTGCAATTTGTCACAACATATAAACACGTTTTTTTGCAATTACTCTTTGTGTAGACATAGTTTACCTGTTACACTTTTTGTAAAGATTTCTTTCAATTGTAGAGGCTTTTATTTTACACTTTTAACCAAACACGCTCAGTTAGCGCTTGCTTTTCGTAAGCGTGTGGCAATTTATTTTACACCAATATACCTCATATTTATTTTTATTTTTTTTTAAACTTTTTTGTTTTCTCAACTGAGTGAAATCTTAGCCATGTTAAAATGTTAAATATTAAGAAATTTTGGGAACAATTGTTAACATTCCAAATATATTTTATGGAATTCTACACAAAATGTTCAACTTTTCATATTTCTTCACCAAATAACACATGGATTAGCTGCACATTTTCCAGTTTTAAGAGCTGCTCACTAATGATTGTTTTATCGATTAATAAATCTGTCAGTTTTTTTTACCGTAAATAAATTTGATAGAAAAACAGCCTATCCAAATTTCCACCCCAATTTTATACTGAAACATTATTTTAAATTGACAGTGCAGAAAACGCACAGACATAATATGATTCAGTTACTGGTTTGGTAATGTGCAGTACTGAAGAAAAGCGAAGGGGGCGCTATACTGCACACAGGTTGTTTCGGTGTAGCTGCAATACAGTTGTCGGTCATATTTCGTCATCTTCAATGGAAGCCATAAGCCGATCACGTACTTTTCCACAGAGATCATCGGTGGCCATTTGATCGGAGCACCATATGTATTACCATGCTAACTGTTAGCATGTTAGCAGTTTGATCAGTTGCATTCAAAATAGGATACAGACAGGGGTTTAAAACCGTTTTCAATTGGCCTCAACACTTTACCAATTGTGTTTATCTTCTATACAAAGCCAGTAATCCCAGTCAGTCAACCATAAGAGCTTTTTGTACTGGCGTTATACATTGTTACCATACTAACTGCTATTTTATTGCTTATAAGCAAAAAATTACTTTTAAGGTCAATGCTGAGAAATGCTATCAGGCAGCCTTGAAGCCTAACAGAAATAAACGGAAGTTTTGTGTCAGAAATACGTTCCCTACTGGCTGAAAGAAGACTAGGGGATTACATCACGTCACTGTCTGTAGTCTGACTAGTTGTTTGGATGTTTTTAAATGCTATGCTTTGCACTGCTATTTGGCCTGTCATCTTACCTTCCACCAGGATGCTAAGGTATGTTGTGATTTGAACAGATCAATTTTGAATCCATGTCGTCGGGTTGTGTCTCTCCTATACGCAAACCATTCAATTGAACTGAATGTGTTAGCGCTAGCGAGCACCTCGCCCAGCAGACTGCAGAGATGAGAGTTTAAGGGGAACAGGTTCGTTTAGAAGTTGTCAATTTTGTGAGCGTAACAAAGGGAAAATAAATAAATGAACTCACTTTGACACTATGCATCACAACTTGATTTATATATATATAAAAAAGTAAGACATTTTAATACGTTTAGGTTCCATTAGATTTAGATTAATCAGCTTCCTGTGGCCTCTGGCAGTAGATTTCTGTTACAGGTGAGTGCCAATCTACTGCATTCCTTGTGATTATTCTACATTAAACCCCCCCCCTCTTGGTTTGAAATGGTACAGGCTAGTAGTTTTCCATGCGCCACAATCGTCTTGGATGTGGGTGTGGCTTAATTTCAGCAGCTGGGCAGACAAGCAGTCCAGAACATCCCTTTAAAAATTATATCCCGTATACTTGAAGTAGATGTAGTAATTAAAATTAATAGATAAGTAACCAGTGATGTTTTTCCTCTGTGTTTAGACCACAGAGCACATCAGGCATACTTTTGAAGACCGATTTAATTTGGCAGAGTATGTCTGTTTTACCCGCAGTCATAATAACCAATACATTTGTACTGAACACTATAAGTGTAAAGTATTTCACAAGAGCAAATTTTCAGAACCCACCAGAAATGCAGTTTTTATCATTTCTCAGCCCATTTTTAAAGAGGGTACCTAATTGCATAATTAGGATACTTGGATAAAATGTAACGTCTGATTAGTTGGAGATTCAATGGCTTCACAAGAATAAGAAATAGATGTGAAATGTGCCAAAATCAGAGATCATAAATCAATGTAATCTTATACACGCAAAAACTTGTGACCTTGTGTTGACATGTCAGTTCCATGTTATTCCGTCTGGGAAGAATGTATTTGGCCTGTATGAAATGGGACAGATGGGACAAAAGTAGCTCCAGTGGCTGCAGATCATGGCCGCTCCAGCAATTTCACGTTACCACACGTCTGAATGAGTGAAGAATGTCTGTCATGGGAACAGCATAGAATTAGGCTGATATGAGTAGATCCCGTACCTTGCACTCTGTACTGGAGATGGTTTAACGGCATTCATTAATCATGGTTCGGCACATACCTTGGTTTTAAGATCATGGAAATAAGTTGAATGCGTCATAAGCGTGTATGAAGGTAAGAAATGAAAATGATATCATCATGCATTCTCTGCCAATAAGCAGTTCTCCAACAACTGCTTCATGGTTGTATAAAAATATTTACTTTAGTCGTGCCATACAAAAATAGAATAAGTTAATAACATGTTTACTTTGACGGACTCACACTCCAGAAATCGAACATATTGCATAACATGTTGTTACAATTAGGCTTAATACTGTACGTCCTGTTTGCGTTATTCTGCAACCTATCAACATATTAATGCCATCACAGTTGGTGGAAATTGAGTGATTTAAAATTCACAAGCCGCAAAACTCACCCCAGGTAAGAACACATTGCCCCTAACCTTTCCCCAAAAGGTCATCATGTCACCTCATCCTAGAAACACTAGATACAACGGTGTATACAGTGGAAGCTCAGCTTACAATTTAAATTCGTTATTTGACTATGTTCATGAATTTGAATGGAACAAGAAGTAATCCATTTCAGCCAGCAAACAAAGTTGTACTAGTTGTCCATGATCTTACCTTGATTTATTTTGCCAAATAAAAAATTCTGCATTTAAATCAATTTCACGGAACTAACTTTGTTAGGCTATTGGTGAGAACATAGGTATCAAACTGTTCTCCATGCTCCTTGGAGATGGCAGCTATCACTATGAATAGATATTTTGAAAAGACAGGCACATTGACCAAGGAAGCACCCAGTAAAATAAAGTTTAGTATTTTCATTTCGGTGTCAGAAGATAGTTCATACTTTGGAGCTCTTTAGAGTCCCAATCCTGTGGTCCTTCCCATTGCCTGTTGATTGGCTTTCCAGGGTAGACTGCATAAATATCAGACAAAGCTAACCCAAGTCCATGTAAAATAGAGTCTTTAAGGAAAGGAAATATATTGAAAGCTACCTGGACCTGTGTGGAAAAAGTTACAAGCCCCCCCCCCCCCCCCCCCCCTCCTGTTAAATCATGAATCGATTGTGGCTGATCACATTTGTCGGAAAGCCGAGATCATTTTCACTCACCACAACAATCCTGATTACCTCCAGACCTGTTCAGTCAAAATATCTTTTTAT
Organism: Syngnathus leptorhynchus; assembly: GCF_054491065.1. Lineage (NCBI taxonomy): Eukaryota > Metazoa > Chordata > Actinopteri > Syngnathiformes > Syngnathidae > Syngnathus > Syngnathus leptorhynchus. The sequence goes on along the minus strand of NC_141199.1, from coordinate 13,358,489 downwards.
TAGAATCGGTCTGCCACCATCCAAAGAAATTCAAGAGCCGATGAGAAATGATTGCCTTCCATCAGTCTTGAAATAGGTACATAGCTAGCTATAGTCCTAAAACCTAAGGACTCAAGCGAACCACAGTGAAAGCCAGAAATGGCGAAAACATGGAACAGTGGTGAACCTTCCCAGGATTGGTCGGCCTACTCTTAAGTACCACAAAACCACAGTAAAGACTCAGCCAGGAAGTCACAAAGGAACTTCGGACATCTAATCAGAAGCAGAATAACCTTTCAAAACACCCACTTGTCTCTGGTCATTTGAGGCACTCTAGTCTATCAAATGAACTGTGGGGATTCCTTTGCCTCAGTTTAGGTCAGCATGACTCAATGAGGAAAACAATGGACAAAAATTACAGACTTGCAAGGCATTACTGCTGACAAATATGAACCTCAAAGCCTTGTCTTATTACTCAAATGACTTTTGGAAGAATAATTTCGACTGACAAGATGAAAACTCAACTCACAAGTGGGTCTCGTTACATCTGTCCTCAAAGTAATACAACACTTAGGAAAAACATTGTATCAAGGATGGTTCCTCTGATGGCCTAGGGCTGCCTACTCCTGGACAACTCGCTGTGATTAATGGAACCATGAATTCTCTTCTTTACCTAAAAATCCTGGAGGAGAATATTCAGCCATTAGTTCATGACCTGAAGCGGAAGCGCACGTTCTTTTTGCATCAAAACAACGATCCAAAACACTGACAAGTCAACTTCTGAAAAAGTTTTGGAGTGACCTAGTGAAAGGCTGGACTTGAATCTGAGTGAAATGCTGTGGAATGTCCCTAAAGAAGAACAAAATAATAAAAATATATCGACGCGTGGCTGCCAGTGTGCTCCGACCACTGTCGAATGTTCACACTAGTGCGAGTGATGGTGTCGGCAAGAAGGGTAAAGTGTCTTGCCCAACAAAACGATGAGACATGACTAAGACGGATTGGAATTCAAACGACCGATCCCTCGGTTATTAGACGACCCATCCTACCGAACAAGAATGGTTCTCAATGAAACATTACTAAATGTGCGGAGCTAGGTGCAGGAGCTTTTCTGCAGTAACTACATAGAGCAGTAGGAGCCATTTTGAAACGTCGTGTTGACTGCAATCGACTAAAGGGAAAGCGGGGCGTGGGGGAGGGGAAGTGTCATGCTGCTCAGAGTACCGGTGGTTGATCTGGTCTCAGGCCTAAAAATCGTGGAATGTTTGTATTTTCTTGTGCCTCTCTGGACTATGCGTGCTCCTCGTAATAAAAAAAACTCGGCATTGGTGGATTGTAATTATTTGCCCCCAAGAGCTGGGCTACATTTATATCTTAACAGACATGCTCGCTAGCAGCTATCTTAAGAACGCGCTCTCCCTCTCGTTGGCTAACTTGGGGGAATGGAAACAATATTATTGTGAACTAAACTAAGCTTAAACTGAATGTGTCCTTGCTGTGTGTTGAAACCCCATTCCTGCTGCAATGGTTTAGTCCGTGCCGGGCTGTAAAAACCTCCAACTGGAGCAGGCAGACTGCTGGTGTGGGGGAGGGGTGTTGCCGCTCTGTCTGCCTCTTACTTTCAGACCCGACTGTTTGGTGCTAGCTATAGCTCAACCGTAAAAATATGAATCATAGCAATTTTAAAGCTGCTCATTGCATTATGAAACTTTAAGCAGCAATGCCGCAACACGTATTCACGAGAACTTTTTTTGTTTTTAAACCTCTCGGAGGTTACTCATTTGGCACAATATTGGTTTAGTTGTGTCTCACCCTGCCCTTTTTTTTTTTTTTTTTTTTTTTTCAATTGCACTTATATAATCTCATACAGTCGCATATCGCTAAAGAATACTCAACGTGCGCTGTGTGAAAAGTGGCGCTTTTCCCCTCCCCCACCTTTTCTTCCCTTTTTTTCCTTCTACTCAGCCTGTGCTAGCCGGTGAGAAAAGAAGACCAAATTATGCGTACTCTCGTTTGGCAGGCTAGGAGGAGGCGGTGCTTTTGGATTGCACATTTTCAAGTTATTTGTGCAGAATTTTTATTATCTTTTTTTTTTTTTTTTTGCTTTCAATTTATATTTCAGATTTATTTTGTGCACTTGGGTACACTTAAGTACTGTGTCTTAATCTTTGGTTGTACGATTTAGCAACTGCATTCGGAATAAGCATCCGAATTCACATTTATAGTTGTGTGTCTACAGCTTTCATATTGTCATGTGATCAAGAATGAGAGAGAGGGACAAATCGTAGACATACGTGACAGTTCTACCAATTAAGAATTTATCAGCTGATGCCGGGTAGACTATTCTAGTTTTATATTTAGTGGCTAACATTTTAAAACCATGCCCACCCAGTGGAGAAAGAACGCATGGTGATATTTACTAATGCTACTGTCAACATTGTGCGAGATTTACTTCTGATTCAGCATTACTCCTCTTTTTCTATATGGATATTATTTAGAAATAATTGCAAGAACTATGCAAACAATTAAGTGCTGTAACACAAGATATGCTCGCGGTATCAGGATCAGCGCACCAGAAGACCCGGTGGCCATTTTGAGTTTCACTGAATCCAGATGAGCACAGTGAGGGTGGGGGAGGGGAACCATATGCACCATGCGCAGTATTATTGGAATGCAGACTCGGCGCACTCACTGACCTGTCTTTGACTTTACTGGACATATAACTATAGTTTATACAGTATTTCAAAGAAAGATTAGAACTTGATAGTTTAGTTTTTCACTGATTAATCAAAATGAAATAGAACACACCGCAGGGTCTTTTAGAAACAACATGAACAAGAGAAATATAGATTAGGTTCATGTTTAAAGGAGCTCATTTTGTTTTGTTTTTCATGAGAATACAGTTTTCAGTTGATAGATTTTCCTTGTTGTTTATCCGTCCTGGGCGGTAGGCGGAGTCTGTTCAAGGATTCGCTCATGTCTCAGCAGAGCATGTTGCTCACAGGAGAACTGGTGGCCATTTTGTGTTTCTGCAGTCTGCACTATCACAGGGTGGGGGATGGGCAGAGAACGGACACACAGCTTGTTTAGTTCTCAGAACTGGACTTTGAAGGAAGACTGGCAGGGGTTGCAAATGAAAGTTTATTTGTATCACATTTCACTCGTCTTTACCTTGCACTTCATATGCCCCAAAATGTCCCTCAGGGAATTAGCTTAGAAAAAACCCAAATCACCAATTAAACCTCTTGTGAACAAAAAAAGCAAAATGTAAAACATAAGTAATGATTTTGTATGTTTCAAGTAAAACAAATCTCTTTACCACCTTTTTGTTTTTGAGAACCACCCCTGTATTTGAATGGTTCAGCCCAACAACTGCTCTGTCTGCTCTGGTAGAGAGAGGGCAGATGGAGACTTTGGAGTTTCCGACTGTGCGCCGCTTTCATGCGCTGTAAGGCTACCACGCTAACTCCAGTATTTTTGTATCCAGTCATTTCATTTCATGTACCAACCTTTTTCTGTTTAGTTTTTCCATTAAGTGCTTGTTAGGCTTCTTTTTATACATGTGTCGTACGCAAACATTTCCAACCCATAAGATACAATTTGTCTATAAGCTACTAGTTTGGGTGCCTTTAATGGTAATAGGATTGTTAAATGGTGTGAATATTTATCTCTTGCCTTTTTGAACAAGATACAATTTCACCACTGCCATTTCAGTGGTTCGGTCCAAATGACAATAGGAAGGTGGGGGGGGGGGCGCAACTGCGTATGGTGGAGGAGCAGGGTTGCTGCTGCACAGGGATTGAGTGCGAATTGGAGCAGCCTGTGCTGTGTCTCTGTATGCAATTTGTTTAGGATTACAGCTTTAAGTGTTTTTTTTTTCCATCAATTTATTATTTGTGTGCGTAGAATGCAGATCTAATGGCTTTGAAAATAGTTTTGAAATTAATGGTATAGTCTGACATAGGCTCCTCCCATTTGATCTTCTCTTGGTTTACAGACTCCGCTGTTAATATCTGCAACTAGTTTTCTCGAGGACAAATTCAAACCACTAAAACACAGTGTTGGAGCTCCCACATAAAATGAGAGAGCAGTTAATCAGTTTTTTGGGGTTTATAGAAACTTAACCCATCTATAAACTTGATGTGTGATCTGATCGTCTTTGTCCTTGATTTATTTGTTTCCTTCAACAAAAGCTATTTATCTCACCCCCCTCCCCCCGCCCTCATTCAAAATGGTTTATTCCGTACCGGCTGTAGTTTTCTATACAGTGTACTAGTCCGTGCTAGAGTTGGGGGAGGGGTGTTGCTTGGCAACTACTTGTGCAATTTACGCATATTCTGTCTGTGTCAGCGCTGCTAGCTACACTAGATGTTGACAATCACTATGCTGTACAGAATTATTCTCAAAGAGGATTGACTGGTATATAAAAATAGGTATATGATTTGTATTTCTTAGATTCAGGAATCAGATTTGTACATGAAGGTTAATAAATTTAAATCAGGCCCCACACACCCAGATTTAGAACAAGATGGACTAGTCCTGAAGAGCTCCTCCTCCTTCCGCCTGTTTTCCTGCAGGTCTGTGCATGACAAAGCCTCTCCCTTCCCCCACAGTCATATAGCCCTCAATCACATGTATCCCGATAGAACTATTTTATTTAGTTTTTAAAGCACATTTAACACCAATGTCTAACTAAATATTTACAGACATATTCCCTTTTGATTTTAGTCCATTGTTGTCTTTTAAGTTAGGTTCTACGTCTTTTTCTTTTCCTATGCTATGCTAACCAAATAAGTTTATTTAAACCCAAATGGTAGGACTTCAGAATAGCATATTAAATTTTTGTAGAAATATCACCAGTACCACGTCCCCAGCTACACATTACACGTTCTTGTGCGTAGTGCTGTGTCCATCCACGCAGTAGGTTCAAGTTGTTCTTGAGAACCACAAGCACCGCACACACTGCACAGTAAAATTATAGAGATAACAGATAAGTATGCAGCTCTGTCTGCTCAGTAGCATTCACTTTCTATATGCGAGTGGACTACTTGTCAGATGTCATGTCTTCTTTTGCACCGCGGTTAATACAAAGTTAATACCGAGATAATACAAATAAATGTATCGGCATACGAAGCAACACGGTGCGCATACGCACCCACCCTATCACATGATTCACCCCTACCTCTAAAACCAACATGGACTAGTCTGAAAAGAGCTCCTCCTCTTCCTTCCTTTTGTGTTCTGCTGCTGGCCTGCTTAGCCTATCCCTTCCCCCATTCACGTACGTAAGCCTCAACAAACAGCCTTCAAATGATTGACAATTCTTTGACTTTAAAACATGCAGATGACAATCAATATTTGTATTCATGCATGTTGGCCACTCTGTATGCTATTCTCAGCGTAGCTATAGATTCTGTCAGTTATTCTTTGATGCTAAGCTAGTCCAAAAATTAGCATTGTAGCGTGGCTTTTGTGTTAAGTTTTAGCTAATCAGATTGTAGAGCAACAATCATACGCACTTATACTTGTAGTTTTAGAAATGTTTTTTCAAAAGACTTTTAAAATTTTCGGGTTACACCAAAATTCAGCATTTAGGTGAATTTACACGGTAAGCGATTTTAAATAGGTGTCAGAGATGCCTATCGTTCTCCCCCTCCCCATCTTGAATCTGCAAATCTGGTTTAACCCAAAACTGCTCTTCAGTTTTGTCGAAATTCTATGACCGTGTCATTGTTGGACGCCAAAATCGGAAAAAGCTTTGATCTTTGCCAAAACCACAGAAAATCTCAACCAACATATAGAACATTTTAAACGGTTACGGGATTTCTTAACTTCAGCGGCCAGTGGGACGAGGATTTCCTTTTCTTCTACTGGCTGATGAGAAGTGATGCTAAATTAATTTTTAGGAAATCCAGCACAGCGAAAAGGAAAGAAAATGGTAGCCAGTGGGGTAATAGCTAACAGCTGATAAATGTCCAACCTCTCTGATGAAATTACCATTTTTATTTAGAATAAAATATACTTGTCGTTTCTGCTCAATTGATGTGAGCAAGTTTGTTTACTAAAGTTCCCTCCATTTTTTTTACTGAATGTAGTTGCTGCAACCTGCTGTCTTAGACAGGGGGACCTCTTTCAGCTAGCTAGTGAGAGCTGTGCCTGGCAGCTAACAGCAGAGCAAACGGCCATTTTGAGTTACTGCATTGAGTCCTGGCGCAGAAAATGAAGCCACTGGGTGGGGGAGGGTGATATTGAGCTCAGCCCAGTGTGCGCCGATGTTGGAATGTTGCGGTAATCACGTTTGTAGTTCCCACCACCCCTTACTTGTTTATTTAATACATTTGCTGGGGTTCACCTTGATGATTTTTAGTTTTAAGCCGTTACCGAAAGTCTTTGTGTCATGAATGAACATAGTGCGTATCTGCACAAGTCTCATCTGACAAAGTCATCAATCAGTAATGTTGGGTGAGAATTTCACTTTTCCCACTTCTAAATACAAACGAGGACTGTTCAGTTCGAGTCTTGCGGGTTAGGGCTGCTGCATAACCTACGTAAATAGACTCGGGTAAATTAGTTGTGATGTTTTGCCATAGTTTTGCCATTACCCTAACCCTAACCCATGTCTTCTGAATTTATATGGCCTTAAAATCAAATGTATATAATGTTTTGTAACTGATTTTTCAGTGTATATAGTTCCCATATAAAAAGATAAATCACAAAATGTCAGATGGAGCCCTTGTGTGCAAAGTAAAGGTGCATATAATTGAATGCTATGATAAATTCAGGTGCCCAAAATATAAAAATGCGCACAACCCTCTTACGGAAACTCTTGCATGTTTTGCATAACCTCTGTACTGCTGCGGGAGAGCGGCCTCAATCCATACACTCTGATTGGCTGAGGATTGAACCAATAGCAAAATTGGGGGATGGGAAGAAGGTTAGGTTGCTGCTGCTTGTTGTAAGCTTCAGCGTCGTATGGGTTTGTCAGATGGTGGGCCAAAGGTGAACAAACTTTAAAAATTTAGCCAAATTTATGATTTTGAGTAAGAAGGATTTTTGATGAGGGAGAGTTTCTGGCTCACTGAGCTCTGCCTTACTCTGGCTAGGTCCCCTTTGAACATACATATACTACATACGTATATGTGTTGATTATTTTTAGAATCTTTAAGAGAATTGTTGGAGGGAAGGGAAAAAAAAAGATTTGGGGTGTCGTGCATATCCCGAAAGAACTTTCTGGAAAAATACAGGCTGGCATCCATAGGGCTCTAGAGGGCCCTCTAGTGTTGCTTTTCAGAAGCCACAACCATTTTATTCCTTTGCAGAGTGTAATGATAACCATAGACTCTGATTATGCCACTATCCTCACATTGACCACATGGTCTTCATAGACCCTGTAAGGCTCATTGTGGCCTCTAATATCTCCTTGTCACTCCACAGGCAGCAATGGAAGTTGTTGTGACGGAAGAGAAGAAGAAGATATTCCGCGCCAGGAAAACCATGAAGATCAGTGATCGGCAGCAACTGGAAACCCTTCACAGCACTCTATTTACTGGAGCTTCGAGTTCGTCTGAACCTTCTCCTCCACCCCCTCTAATGAACGGCTCGCACAGAGAAGACGGACAAAAGGACGTGGAGCAAAACAGCCACCAGGACTCAAACTCCCCCATTGCTACATCCCCCGCCTCTATGACCTCTCTGAGCTCTCCTGCACCATTTCTTTCGCTCAATCTGTCCCCCTCACCAGTACCTTCCCAAAGTCCAAAAGAAAAGGACGAGTCTTCTTCAGGCCCTTCGTCACCATTCCAAGTTATAGACTTTGAACAGAAAAAGGAGGAGGAAAATTCATCCTCATTGCAGACCTCTGAAGCAGCAGCAGAATCCAAAGAGCCGCAGGACTCCACCAAGGTATTGGAAAAGCCCGAGGTAATGACCTGGGTCACCGTTGAGCTGATTGATGTTCACCTAGGAATAACTTCATTTCTCTTTTTTAGGAGGACCAAACTCCAGCAGAGAAAAATGCTAATGAATCCATTAAGGACTCTGCTAAAGGATCCGCTTCTTTGCCTCCGGAATCTGATGGCACAGTCCCAATGGAAACGGACACTACCGTGGCTGGTGACACAGCCCAAATCAAGTCTCCAAGTACCAATTCCTCCATTCCTCCGGCCTCTCCATCCGTGGATATAAAACAGGAGAAGGACACAAAGCAAGAGACGAGCAAAGATCAGCATAAGAAAAACTTGCTAAAGCAAGACAAGATGGAGGTTACCGTTGTTAAAGTGGAGGCCAAAAAAGGCAAAACGGACAGTGAGCAGTCTTCAAAGCCGCGCCCATCTTCCACTCCACCATCGGGTACTGGTAAGAGCCACTGGCAATCATTTCATATCGTTAAGATTCTTTTTTCTGATGATAAATGACGGTAATAGTCCTGTCAATTGTGGCAACAGGACTTCCTGTGAATGTTTGCATTTTGTCTGTAACGGAACAATGAGGCAGAATTTTCATTGGCCCATTATGAACTACCATAGTGATCCACTTGGCTCTCTCTCGTGGTAGTTAAGTTGATGTGTGTGAGCGCATGGCAGTTTTGAGAAAACTTTGGCACTCGCGAACAATGCAGTGGAAGTGACAAGCATACTGGAAGCTAGCACGCATCTATCTCTGGGAGATGCGTGCTGTTTTTGTTTTATTATGAAGTTGTATCACGTCCACATCGTCACGATACGTCATGAGGATCAAACTAGTGATTGGCTAGTGAGTAGTCAAGGGTTTGTTTTGCCTCTTGCGGCCTAGCCGAATGTCAGCTGGGGGCAAGAATGCTTTCTTGAAAAGGATAAGACCAAACCTGCCAAAAACACTATGCATTTCATATGGTAAGGATCTATTTTTGTCCCCTCAAACTATACTGGTATGATTTGCTTCATCTCATTTCTTTATTTGCAGATACTCGTTCCTCTGTTTACATTGCATAGTCAAGTCCCATGTAAATATGTATGTAATGTTTGATATGCTGCTTGTGGGTTATGTGGATTGCAAAGATTTTATTGACTTTGGCATTAGATTGTATCATATGTCCTCAACTGGCTAGCTTTATTAACAACACCAATAATGTTCTTGTAAAAATGAATTTGTATTTGAATATTTTTTATGTAACACCTAAAAATGAAACTGAACATTTTAATGAGCAAAGTATATTTTGTTTAGTATATTTGTGTTTTTGTTTATTTATAAATATAGAAGTACTGTTTAAATGGGTTGCCTTTGCTGTCATTCGTGACCTTAATCCAGGTCATCTTGTCAGTTAATGAGACGGTTCCTTAAAAACGGGTATTGTTATCTGTGTTGGTACAGTCTCAACTGAAGTTGCCTTGAATAGAAAATATGATGTAATGAATTAAAATCGCGACTCTAGCTTGAGCATGTCTTTCTTTCTCAAACAGCGTCAGAGAAGAATTGTACTTCTGGAATCAAGCGCACTTTGTCAGAGGGCTTTGACAAAGAGGGTCAGACGATCAAACGGGACGGGAAGAGAACAAAGATGGATCAAGGCGAGTTGGAGGCTCAGCTGGAAGTCAAAATCACAGCAAAAGCTGGAAGTCATCACAAGCTTGAGAAGGTAAATATTTTTCAATGAATATAAATTGTTTTGACAATTGTGGTAATGCCGTGCGTTTTATAGCATCACAACGTACATACCTTCAAATGTAAGCTAATCATTCTGTTTTGTACTCTCTTAGATTGTACAACAGTTAGTGGGTGAAAGGTTGAAGGCGCTTGAGATGGCAATCCTTGAGGAAGGTTTTCAGGATTTGAAAGGCAGAGTTGACAAAATCGAATGTGCCACAAAGCACCAAATGGCCATCCACAGTCTCCAAGTAAGTTCAAGATAACGGGGATAACGAAAAAATCATGGCGCTTTATCAGACAATCACTGCACAAATATTGTATCGTGATTTTGTCATGAGTACTTGAATTTTTATGCCAATTTTAATTTTCTATTCCTACTCAGGCCAAGATAGCTCGACTGTCCAAGAAATTTGGGGAAGCCAATCAGGCATCAGAAAATAAAAGAAAACACGAGGTGAGCGACGTCTTTGATACTTTCTAGAATGTTTGCTTGCATCTGTTTAGCGAGTGATGAAATGTGGAAGTATTCACAGTGAATACCGTCTGAATTTCCGCAGGCATTTGTTGCTTCTTCTGCTATCGCTGCTGCCGCCGTTGCCTCTGCTGCTGCTACTGCCACCACCAAATCATCGGTTATAAACACTCCGCAAGTTCAACGGTAAAGTGTCCATACAAAGAATAAATTGTCATCCTGTTTGACATTTTTATTTTTTTATTTAGGTTGTCAGTTTAACAATTTGAAAGACCCTTTCCCATCAACTTTTGCATCAAATGACAAAATAAATACTACTTTTATTTACTCACGTGTAAAATACGACAGCAAAGTGCAGTGCTTGCTCGTATGGGAAGAAAAAAAAAATGACCGTTGTATGAACGTGACAATACTGAGCCGTACTTGACAATGTCCCGGGTTGCTATCTGTAAATTACTGAATTACACACAAACGGAAAGACAGACAGACAGACGAAAGAATCTTACCATTCCACGTCCCACGTCTTCACTTTATCAGGATCCGGGTTAACCGTATAACTTTGCTTTCTTCGGACTGGTTTGGACACACATGTCCCAGGTCTTTATTACACACATGCTTGGGTCCCGGTCCTAAGTCTTGTGACGTTCTACAATATCACACCGGGCCGTGCAGAGTGTAGTTAAAACTGCACCTCTCCTTCCAACAGCGTGCTCCGTCGGCAGGCCGTAGAACCGCAGCCCGAGACTCCCAGACAGCAAGTGGCTCTCAGTGACGAGAAGACTCCTGGCAAGAAGGAGAAGGGAAAAGAAGACAAGGGGCAGGCAAAGGAAAAAGAAATGCCACGCAAAACTACCATGGCAAAAGATCTGGCCGAATACAATGAAGGGAAATGCAAAGCGGACATTAAACTCCGTCCACTACCTGCCCACATGGAGAAAGTTTTGTACCACAACTCCAAAAGAAACACGAACGGTCACCGGCCTGACCGTTACGCCTCTTACATTTTTCGACACTTAGTCCCGTACGAAATTTACTGCAACTGGGTGAACAAGGTCAACTACGTGGGCTTAATGGGAAAGCAGGCACTGCCCAGGAACTTACGGAGAACTATGAGGACATATATTGAGCATAGATTCCCAGGCCTGCCCAACGGCTGCTGGAGAGAGATTCGTGATCTTATCAATGAAATACTGCAAGTCAAGAGGAGACCGGAATTCTTCCAAAAAGTTGACGAAAGAAATGGCGACTTATTTTGTTGAAAAGGAACAGAAGCATACTGGGACAATTGTCATTGTGGCATCTAAAGTGCTGTCATTGTACTAAAACAGTGTCATTCAATTAGCAGCTCGCGGGCCACATGCGGCCCAGATCCAACCCTCGGGTGGCCTAGCTTATGGTCCCGCCTGCCTGAATTGAATTGAATTGCATTGCATCCAAGAGAAGCAGAGGGTATCTCGGTTCACAAGATTTCAAAAATTCCTACAGTGTTTGCTCATGTTAATGCAACACTCTACACTACATTTCTTGATTTGAAAATTTGGCCAGTTGACTAGCCCTTCACTAGAATGCCAATATTGTACGGAAAAACATCATTGTTTCACTTTCCAAGGATTCTGAATCATATATTGTCTGTGGAACTGTCAGTACACTTTAAAAGACAAAAAGGACACACCAACCAATAGTGACAACAATAAATGTTTTTTGCTTTACTTTTAAAAATGAAGCTGTAGAATCAAGTTATGCAAAGATGGTTTAATAAAGAGCAATCAAATGAACCATAGTGTGCTTAGTTGTTCCTGATGTGGGCAGCTTGGTATCCTTTAGGTTTGTCAACTCTTAAGCATAAATTCTTTCCAAACAGGCCAGTCCGGACACCCATGGAGTTGAAGCAGATCCCAACGACAGCTGTTACTTTGCCCCATACTGCTGGTGAGTTGCACTTTTGACAACCCTTTGGTAGTTCCTAGCTACTGGTAAACATCGAACCAATGTGAACATTTTCATTTCTTATTAAGGCCCTTGTATATAACATGTTATTGATGGGAATTCACTGTTAGCAATGAAATATGTTTTCCACCATTTTCCAATGTAACTTTTCCACTGCATTTCTCCAGAAGACTTCAATATCACTTTCCTTAATGTGTTACTAAGTAAAACTGAGTTTTTATAAAATGACTTAACTGCTCATGAAAGAAGCTTTCTATTCATCTTTTAGCGTACAACTCACCCCTACAAAAATTGAAATAAAAAATTCATTTCAACAAAGAACCAATGTGACAAGTTTGTTGTATTTGCCAGAAGACGTTTTACTGGCAGTCGCTGTTATGCTTCTGATGGTCTTCTTGTCTTTCGCAGCAAAATCCGGCCCACTTGTTCCAACCTCCGTCTCCTCCAATACGGCCATGGTTTCACAGGCCCCCATCATAAAGCTGATCACTTCTTCCTCCAATGCCGTCTCCACCTTGGCTACCGGCATCACCACTCAGAGTCCTACAGGGACCTTGTTGCTGAAGACGGCACCCGGGGGTAGCATGATGACCGGCCAGCCGCTCATCATACAGCTGCCTGTCTCCATGACAAACGGCCAGACGGGAACACTGGTCAACTTCCCCATGTCCTCTCTGCCAACGGCAAGCGCGCTCAATAAGAACAAAACCACTGCTTCCACTACTACGTACATCATCAAGCCGGCTCCTGTCACTACCACTGCTGCGGGTTCTATTCCAACCCCAATCACGGTGCCAGCCCTCCAGGCTCCCCCTAGCCAGATGTCCTCCGGCCAGCTCTCACTTACCCGAGCCGTGTACCAGGGCGGCGCTGGGTCCATAACTACCCCCAATGCCGGAGTTTCTGTGACCCCAGCCAGGAGCCTGATTTCCACTGTGTCTGTCGCCGGAGCCATGTCTACGGCATCTTCGTCCTCAACATCGGTTCCAGCAGCAACAGGTTCCGCAGGTCCAGGACCTCCGCAAGGGACATCTTTGACTTCTAAAACAGGTGCAATACTTTTAGTTCTTTCTTATTTCTTTATTTGTATCATTCCTATCACTTTTCTTTTTTATTTGCTTTATGTTGCAAACCACAGATGCTCACATGCAGATTACACAACTCCCAATTTAATTTCTATTTCTAATTTCTAGGGCCCGATACCAATATTAGAGAAAAAATAAAATTGCAGATAAATCCGCCGTTAAATTTAAAGAAAGCTTACATGCATATATTAATTTATTTTTAATCCCCTCCAACAAATATATGAATGAACGCTAATTAACATTTGGCTGTTTTCCAATACTTTGCCCTACAGTATTTTCTCAAGGTTTAATTAGAGATGAATTTAGTGACAAAACATGCAAAAAAAAGCACTAAAATAGAAATAAATCATGAGTTTAAAAATAGCTCTGCTCTTTTACTTGTTGCTGCAAATTAGATATAGATTATTGTACTGTATTGTAATTGTACCGATGGAGCCTGCCCAGTTTTAAGGCAAAACGTCTTCCAAGACAACTATAACAGCCCACTCGCAATGAATTCAATGCTCCGATAAGTCACTGTATTACCACCCTTTTTTAGTTTGTAGCACTTGTCCTTAGATTTTTTTTTTTTGTGTTCTCTATCTGTAGAGAACCAAGCCTCGGGAACCACTCCATCCAAAGCAACTGTTCCAGTAGCACGCCCCAAAGGTGCTGTCATTGATCTTACTGAAGATGATGATGATGTGCAGGGTAAGAGTGAAAGGGAATGTAAAGAATATTTCATTCAGTTATTTTCTATCCAGGAACTTTGCATCTAAAGATGTGTTTTCTGCTTCTCAGTGACAGGAGTGAAGGTGGCTACGATTCAAAATCCTTCGCTGACCCAGCGTCCAAATCCAATCAGCATTCTAAACAGTAAGCGCTTTGTTTAATATTCCTTACCACTTTTCTTCAAGATTCCTTGTACCTGATATTTTGATAATCAATTTACTAAAGAAGTCCTGATTACAGTAAATATTTGTATCAAAATACTTGTAAACTATAAGTATCAAACAATCAAGTCAGGGAGGCGGTAACTTGGCGTGCCTTCGTGTGCCACGTTGGTAACCTAGAAACTTGGCGTGTTGACTGTAAACCGAGGACCCACTGAATGGGCCCCAAATTGTTACAATTTGTAACGTTCGGCCATTTTTTTGCTTTGTGTTTTTGGTGTTTATCATCCGAAAATTGCTTTTTTTGAGAATTCGATAATTCCCCATTGGTTAATTTGCTTTGTAAGCCTAACTGCATGCAAATCCACCCGTGTAGACATGATTTATTTTTTTATTCTTTTTTAATCTCAATTGTCACTGTTCTTTCTCCTCAGGCGCAGGGGCCAGGTCATCCCCACAAAGTAGCCAGAATGCATCCAGCAGTAATTCATTGGTGCAAAACCGCCCCCAACTGGTGAGACTCAAAAACTATATTCTATTTTCGTGTTTTGTAATTTGTTGCATTTTTTTTTTTTTTTTTAACGCATTATAAGGCGCACTTAAAATTGACTTAAAAAATGACAGTGCACATTCTAATTCAGAGCTTCTTATATATGAATCAATTGGGGAATTGATCCATATTGGTTTTACATAGCGCTCTACCAAAAATGTTTGAGTACGATTACAAGGTCGCATCACTTGCAGCATTATGGCTACGGTGGTCAGGGGTGTCACCGAAGTAATAGTGGTAAAAACCCATACTGTGCTTACTCCTAGTCCAACACCACTTGTGTGTACAAAGACCCTGAAATGGCACCTCTCAAGAGACACGCATACGACGCCGAGTTCAAACTCAAGGCTCTCAGCTACGCAGCCAAACGTGGGAACAGAGCAGCTGCGAGAGAATTCAAGATTAATGAATCAATGGTACGGAAGTGGAAGAAGCAAGAAGATAATCTGTCCCAAGTAAAGAAGACACAAAAGAGTTTCCGTGGGAACAAAGCAAAATGGCCACAGCTGGAGGACAAACTGGAACAGTGGGTTGTTCAACAGAGATCTGCAAATAGAAAAGTCACTACAGTCACTATTCGGATGAAGGCAACAACGCTTGCAGAGGAAATGAACATCAATGAATTTCACGGCGGTCCTTCTTGGTGTTTTCGTTTCATGAAAAGACGTAATCTCTTCAGCCGCAAACGAAGTGCCATCTCGCAGCAACTGCCAAAAGATTGCCAAGAACAGGTGTCCACGTTTCATGCATACTGCAAAAATATTATCACTGAAAAAAAAATCCAGCCAGAGCACATCACCAATATGGACGAGGTTCCACTCAGCTTTGATATTCCTCTGAACGACACTGTGGAGAAAACTGGCACCGGTACAGGGGATGAGAAGACATCCTTCACTGTAGTTCTCGCCTGCCAGGCTAATGGGAACAAACTTCCACCCATGGTTATTTTTAAGACGAAGACCTTGCCAAAAAAAGACTTTCCAGCCGGCATCGTCATCAAAGCGAACTCTAATGGATGCATGGATGAGGACACGATGTGTGAGTGGCTAAGAGAAATTTTTGTCAAGAGACCGGGTGGCTTCTTCCACACTTCTCCGTCCTTATTGATTTACAACTCCATGTGTGCTCATATTACCGATGCTATCAAAAAACAAGTAAAGAAAACTAATTCGGAGCTTGCCGTCAATCCGGATGGATCAAGTAAAGAACTCCAGCCGCTAGCTATTGGTGTCAACAGTGCATTCAAAGCGAGAATGCAAGCTGCGTGGAAGCAGTGGATGGCAGAAGGCGAACACACGGACAAGACAGGGAGACAGCGCCAGGCCACTTTTGCCACTATCTGCCAGTGGATCGTGGATGCCTGGGCTGATATATCAATCTCAACTGTGGTCCGAGCTTTCACGAAGGCAGGAATAATCAGTGAATTGCCAGGAAATAGCAGCGACGCTGACTTGGATAATGACGAAAGGGAGACGGACATATTGGATGCCACACTCACCAAATTGTTAAATTCGTACATGGAAGAAGAAGAATTCAAGGGATAAGTGGACAGGGTATGAACTGAAAAAGTGAGCACTACATCTTATGTAACTGTACAATGTCAACTTGACAGACTCCAATTATTGTGTGGTATTAGGTAATAAAATTTGACGGAATTACCTATTTGACTGTTTTGTTGACATTCCCCTTTAGCACAGTTCCATCTAGTGGATGCATAACGCAAGCCCAGTCAAACGTTTGGCTGCAGTAGCTTCTATACTAAAACAGGCCAGTCAAGTTCATTTATATGGCCCTAAATCACAGACCAGTCTCAAAGGGCTTCACATGTGCAAAAATGACAATTATTCTCAACATCCCCTGATCTTAACTCCCACAGATGGGGGGGATCCCCCCTCAAGGATAACTTCAAACAATCCAAAGCAAAAGTAGATGTCCCTATCAATCACTATCAATAAAGGTGCGCTTTATAATCCAGTGCGCCTTATAATCCAGTGCGCCTTATAGTGCAGAAAATACAGTAAAACCTATGTACATTTTGACGTATGACAAGCATCACAATTTTTTTTCCGACTAAAGTTGGATTGATCAAAAACTGTCCTCCACGCCACGACCTATCAGACGTTCTTACCAACAACTTTTCTTTCCGTCTCGTAGGATTCCTCCATGAAATCCCGTACCCCTTCATCGACGACGCCAGCCCGGAGCACCGGCATGACACTACCCGCGCTGCCCCTGGCACCCGTGCCCCCAAGCCTCTCGCCGGAGGCTCAGCGGACCTCGCTTCCCCAGCAACCACAGCTCAAGCTGGTGCCAAGTGAGAGCGGCATCGTGCTGTCCTGGTGCGTGGCTGAAACAGATCAGTCATGCGCGACTGTAGAAAGCTACCACCTCTATGCCTACCACCAGGACAACTCAAACAGCAATTCTGGTCAGCAGCACTGGAAGAAAATCGGGGAGGTGAAAGCCCTTCCATTACCCATGGCCTGCACCTTGACCCAGTTCCAGTCTGGGTCCACATACCATTTTGCGGTTCGAGCCAAAGACATCTATGGGCGCTTTGGCCCCTTCTGCGAGCCCCAGTGCACAAACGTCATCAATCCTAGCTCAAACTGAACATCTAGAAAAACAATTTGCATTTGACTCTTTGTTACTTATTTTAGGCAATGTTGCGTCTTAGGAGCTCCATTATTGTTCATCGTTGACATAGAGAATCTGTAAATAGTTCTCAGCCGATTTCTGACTGACTTGGAAAGTTGCAGCAGATGGTGTAGTTCAGTGCTTGATGTATTTTTCGTGGTTAATACTGTTGTATATAAGTGAAACTCTTGTCCACCTCATGGTCCAGTTCAGATCATTTATGTTATTGGATCATGTACGTATTGTTTTGCTTTACTGGAGACATGATGCCAGAACTCTCTTGTCAACAGAATTGCACAAAAATGTATACATGTGTGGTAGGAACTGAATGAGAACTTTTGTAAGTTTTGTCTGGTAACCAGACTTGTGACAAACACAAATAAAATGTTTTATTAAAGCTGCTCCTTACTTCATTTCTGGATAGTTTTGGTGGGTAGATTTAGAATGGTACGTGAAGTAAATATATAAATAATTTCTTTCTTTCTCTTTGTTCTTTGTCATCTTTTATTTCAATTTTTCATTTGTTTTTAAAGGACCACGCCACGGGCTTCCAAATATTCATTTATTTATCTTTGTTTTTTTGTCTTTTTTTATTTAGTTCAAATTTCCGTTTGTTTTTAAAGGGCCACGCCACGGGCCTCCAAATGTTTCCCCGGGCTAGAGCGAAACCGTTTGGATTTCTGGAATATACCAACAGAGGGAGCCATTGCTCCCAGAATGCAAGGCTCTCTTCCCTCCCAATTGTTGCAGCATCCTTTTTTGGAGCTTCTCATTGAGCATCCTACAAGGGACCCCACCTCTACAGAGCTCTCCCTCTCCCCCTCACCATCTCTCTCTTTGGAGGAGAGCAAGTGAGCACACTTTTGAGTTGAGCGTTGCGCCTCACACCAACCAATGGTGCTCTCGCCTCCACACTTTATTGAGAGTGCCATGTCCAACATCTGCGCAGGCGGAGGCTTAACGCTCATCCATAGGGAAGCTTGCATCTTTCTTTGAGGAGGAACGTAAGAGGGGGAGACGCTCAGAGAGAGAGTGGGGGGGGGAAAGGGTCGAACCGAAAGCCCCCCACTCTTTGCCTCACTAAAAAGAGCAAACACGGAAGGCTTTGGAGTATTCCATTTTTTCTTTCGTTTTATATTTTTCCTCTTCCTCATCGCAGTGCTGGGAGGTGCTTCTTCTTTTCACATAGTCTCTCTGTCCATTATCTGCCTCCTCATCTATTTCTCCATCTACCTGGTGTACAATTTTTTCTGTTTATGACTGACCAAAGTGGACTTTTGCTTGCCATCATTTCTTTTCCTCTTTGACACTCTCCTGTCATTCCATCTCCTTTCTATTTATCTCATCTCTTATAAATTTGGATCAATTTTACTTCTAAAGAAAAGAAAAAAAAAATGAAATCAACTCCGTGAATGACTTTACCTACCCTTTTTTTTTTTTCTTCTCTTTTGGTCCCTCTCCACACCCATTTACTTTGCACCATACTTGCGGGATTCTTAGATGTTACTCTAGGTAGGTTAACTATCGTTTAGTGTCTGTCTATCTGTCTGTCTGTGTGTATTTGTGTGTGCTTTACGTATGCATAAAACACACATCAATAATATCACGCACATGCACTCAACCACAGTTGCCCAAAGTCAAACTCGGGGTCCAAAATTGGTCGCAATTTTATTATTATTATTTTTTAAACCGGTCGACGATTGACAGCTATGTTTCTTGGTTGATTCCTATTTGTTGTAATCAATTCGCTTTGTTGTGTATTCTTAATGTTGCGGCATAAATTTGGATGGTGGGATTGGACAACACTTGTAATTCTGTTTTGAGGTGAAAAGTTTGGGAAACAAAAAGCTTTGTCTTGGAATATGAGGTGAAACTCTTTCAACATAATTTTGACTACTAATTTATTTTTAATTTATACATTGCTCTTTAAATCAAGTCAACATGCTTTGAATTGTTTATTTATATTTTGGCCATGAATTCCAGATGTCATATTTATTCTTCCTGCACCCTCCCGTACATTTTTCCAAGCTCACCCTTTCTAACTATCCAAATATATGAATCAGGAAATGAAACAATATTTTTATGATGTGAATGTTCCAAAAGCCTCATGATTTTCCATTTACTTCCCCATAACAGAGTGAGACAGACTGATAGACAGATTATAATAAACATGTCGCAATAACAGACATGACTAAACGATCCCAACACTGCCACTCTCCCTCATTTTTATTTTTATAGCTCTTACACCTTTTATGGTTGCGTCCCCTTTTGAACTTTGGGTAAAAAACATCGTCACCTTTTTTGTCTGTGTATACGATACATTTATGAAGGCAAAAGGGGCTGCTCTTTTTTTTTTTTTTGCTCTGCCTTTGCGTCTCAACTGCGTTGTCCTGTAAAACATCTCGACTGTGCTCTGTACATTATGTGTGGCAGAAAAGATTTAATTGGGTGAGTAGTGAGCATGAGCCAGTAGGACTGATCTGCATGGAACTGTATTGTGCATGAACTTTCCTCAGTCAGCAGCTCCTCTCTTTCACCCCGCTGTGACTAATTGGTTGTTTCTAGACCCTGGCTTTTGATCTTTATCCATCTCTTATCTATATGTATGTATGCCGCTTCATTGAGGTGTATTAGATGCAGCAGTAGCAGTACATTCTGATGAGGATTTGAGCCAAAGAGGAAATCTTCACTCCTTGACCTTTTCTAATTGATGGCAGAAAGCAGCTCAAAGTACTTAAATGCGGTCCAAGTGGCTCCGTTGGCTTACATAAGTTGACTCGGTCGTTTTAAGTGCGGCGCATTGTGCAAGCGTGTGTAATCTCGATTATGCAATTGAGTTTGTTTGCGTTTGCTCGTCACGGTGCATTTTGGTGGAAATTTGTAATATTGCTACATTCGTTTGAAACAGTAGACTTCTATGTTTTCATTTAGAATCTGCAGAAGTTAAAGTAGCTTGGATGAGATCTGAGATCCGACGTGTAGTGTTTTGTGTTATACTATTAACGTTAGGACTCGAGAATTTCAAATGACATTTGTGTATGGAATTGATGTTTAATGGATTGTGTTGTTCACACTAAACTAAACAATGGGACACTTTCTGAAGTTCCATTTCTGGTTCTATGGTTATCATCACTTTTTCCCGCCTTGTCAACTATCACAACCTTTCGAAGGACTTCACACGCTCTCTGAGCTGAGATGTCACAAAATGTTGGGTTTGGACTTCGAGTTAAATTCAACGTTGAACTAAATCTTAAAGTACAGTCAAAGCTCTCTAAGTACCACCCCCGCCGATCCAAGGAAACGACCGGATCCTCACTGTATGACGTCATAATGTGAGCAGCCATACCAGAAAAGCTGTCCCTGCAACTTGAGTTGACATGCCACTGTTAAGATTTTGGCGCATCAAATAATTAATAAAATGTCTGTAGTTCTTTCTGCAATATGCTCGAGTATTAGTCATTGCTGTTTTGCATCTTTTTTTAATGTAATTCTGAGATGTCCTACTTTAAGAGCGGGCTTTGAACGCACCTTCAAGCGCATTAGTGGTGGTTTAAGTGAATAAGTTACTTCCGTAACTTGCCACCAAAATTACTCATGTTTCGTGAAAAAAAATAGATTCAGAGGTAATATACTTGCCTGTAACTGTGCAAAACTTTATATTGCATGACACCGCTCCTAGAAACAGTGAGACACGTGCATTGTAAATACCTGGCCAGACTGCTGGCAAGTCCAGTGTGTACCTGGATTCTCAACTCTCAATCAACCCGAGCTTTCTTGAGACTCAAAACAAGATACGCGTAAAAGTGAAAAACTCATGCAATCGTAAAAGGTAATTCATCATTGATTTGGGAATAGAAAAATCTGTACTTCCATGTACCTGGTGGAAACTTGCACCTTTTCAGGTTTGGGGTTGAAATCTTGAGTCTTGTCTTCCTGTGTGGCTTTTGCATGTGCTTTGTGAGATAAAATTTCATGCAAACTCTGGTTCAACTGTATTTTGAGGTTTCACTGTCTTTTTTCATCAATTTTAAAATGTAATTTTAGTTGAATTTTAAAAGTGGAACTCATATTAGTTGACCCACTACGCACAGTGAAATTCCACATATTTCTTTCTGTAAACCCCAAATTCAATTATCCCCCAAAAAATGTAAAATCTTCATCTTAAAAATACAAACCTGCTATTTATATAATACTCATCTTAAAAATACAAATTAGCGTTCGCCTTTTATAAAATATATTCCAATGTGTTAAATGAAATGATATCGTACTATATGTTTCAATTTTTAAATTGACCAGAGAAATAAACTTTTTATATGCTAATTTGATTGATTGGTTTGTGAACACATAAAACTAAATAATTGTTAGTGTTATTTGTCCTCAAATAGATCCACAAAACAGCAAAAACAAGCTCCAGCATGTTGACATTGACTATTGAAGTATATTCATCCTTTCACCAACAATTCATTTTGTAACTCTCCTCCTTCTTCTCTCATTCAGACCGAAGAAGACGAGTGTGAGTCTTGAGCCGATAAAGCGCTAAAACGCGGCTGGCTACAAACCGAAGTCAACCGAGGCATAGAAAGTCCATGAGGAAAAAGAACCGAAGAAAAGAAGAGGAGTATATATAAATACATAGGTTACACTGCTTCTCATCGCCTTCTCATCTCCACGGCAACCGTGTTTCGCACAGACTTCTGGGAGGAGACCTGGCAGAGCTGTCACCAGCGCCGGAGCAGGCGAGAGAAGAAAAAAAAAAATGCCAATGAAGCAACATCTCGCCATGATGTTCCATCACCCTCGGCCCACATCTTTTACCTCCTTGTAATTCACGTTTAGCAGCAAGTTAAAATTCCCACCAAGTTGAGGTTGACTGTTTTGGTTACCATTCCAAAAGTTGACATCACTTATTGAAGCTACAAACTCACTGGCAGCTCACACTTGACAGAAAAAGCTCTCACCCCATCCATCAGTCTTCCCGTGTGTGACTTCCTGTTGCCCACCCACCCTTCATCCGAGGCTATGAGAGGAGGAATCGAATCCCAGCTCACTCCATCATGCCAGTTGTGAAGAGCAGTGAGGAGATCCGGGCTGGCAATGTTCAAGGTAGGCCAAAGTACTATTGTGTCATTTGAGTCAAAATGTTAAAGCTGGTTTGAGCAAATTAGTTGGCCCTTCTGAGGCAAATAAAACAGTCCCATCACTACTAGTTTAAATTTGACTGTCCAGCACTACTGATATCAAATAACTGACTGTAGATGCTTCCTTCAAGTAAAAATAAATATTGCGACTCTTTACCAATTGATACACAACACAAAGCATTTAAGTGAAGCACTTATTGACTAACTGTATTTCAGTTCATGTGGCAGCCTCCCTTGATATGTTATTTGAATTTAGTCTTTCTGTTTCTAGTCGTTTCCACTATTGAGCTAAGCGATAACAAGGTTCTGACTTCAATAAGCACGCGGCTTCACACTGGGAAAACGGGTCTAGACAATAGCGATTGTACAAAGGCAGCAAGCGTGATGGTATGAGATGATAGTTTTTTTTTTTTTCATAGTGACTCAGATGGATGAAAGGAACATTTTAAAAGTGGCAGGATAATGGTGAGAATTGTATGGAAGAATATGCATGAAGATGTAAAACACGGCAGGCAAAAAAAAAAAGGAATATTGTATCACCAAGAAACTCAAAAAAAGAAGCAAACACTATGAAGACAACTGACCCAAGTTCCTGTTATTTTTTTTAGAGAAAGAAACTACATTGACCTCTGAATTATTACGTCATTAGAAATCACATCCCTTCTCAATTTCTTATAATTTAGAAAAAAAATCATAAACAATAATTTACTGATGATTTTCTGCCAATGGAATATTATTTTGCTAGCAGTTAAGACACTCGGTGGACGTAAACGAGCGATTTGTCGGAAAGCTCAAAGAGCGTGTAACCTTCGCAGCTTCTTTTCCTTGTGTATGAAATGGAGAACATGTCAAATCCCGTCTAGAGGACCGGCGCCGAGATTTCTCTTTGGCCTGCTGCCTTGTGCGGATTCTGTTCTTTGCCCATCTTTTTTATCTTCTTGGAGCAAAAACTGGAAGAGCGGATCCAAATGGCGTATCTTCTTTAAAACTTACAATATGTTGGGAGAAGTACATAGGCCACATATCGTTATTGATATTTCCTCTGATATTGCAGCGTACTGACTTTGAACTCTGTTTGGAGGACAAGCTCCCTTCTCAAGGATGTGTGAACTGGATGCCGACAGCTCTGTGCACAGGCATCGCTCTCACTTTGAGAGCGTTAGCGACAAGGAGGCCCTGACATTGCCGAGCTGTGATGTTGCATCTTTTCACTTTGCGTATTGAAGATTGAAGGGATTACGGGAGCTGGGCAACGACACCCCTCACCCCCCCCCCCCCCCCCCCCTCACTTGAGTGTTCCGACTGTGTGCGGTGTGGCAACAGTTGAGGGCAACAAGATGTTGGCCGCGCATGAGTCACAAAGTACGGCTTTACAAATGTTGATGAAGTCGTGGAAGGATTACAGGTGATGATGAAAAACCTGGGTGACCCCAGAGCTTTAAAGCAGCACAATTTTCAATTCTATTCATTGTCATTAGTAGCAGGAGCAACATAAATAACCAACTTGGAAACTGAAAATGGATCGGCGAGTATGAATCCTATTCTATATCTTTTTTTTATTTTTTATTCTACCTCCCTACACCTCGTCATGTGTGACTGTGATAGGAGGAGGAAGAGCTAAGAATAGAGAGGAGGGGGCCCGATGCTGCGATGCCGCCTCTACCCACGCTGCTGCGCTCCTTGGCGTGCTGCTCAAACGCCGCTCGCCTCCCCAGATCTGCACCACAGATCTGCAATGTGTGCAACACAAGTGATTTTTTTTTTCTCGTTCCGTTGCGCTCTCTCTCTTTCCCAGACGCTACAGCCTTTTTTTTTTTGGCGTCCTGGTTGTGAGTGACAACGAATAACACGATCACAAATTCCATCAAGAACTGCCACTTTGCATGCCGCGTCTTTTAACGCTCCTTTGACGCTTTTCCACACAGATGGAACAAAAGAGAAAGATGAGAAGCGTGAGCTGAGCAAAGGGTTGAAGTGCGAAGATGAAAAAGGGAGCTGTTGGGTGAGAGCGGAACAAGACCCAAGCGATATTGGATGGCACGGTCCTCCAAACGCTGAACAGAAAATAGATATGAGGATTCACAAGAAAGCGTCGAACTCTGCGGACGCGTCTCCCTCGTGGGAATCGAAGATGGAGGAACATGATCTGATTGGAAGCTTCTGAAAGTAATTGGCTGAATTGCAATCAATAGCTGACCTTTAATGGGGAGCTAGCGAAGAATGCCAGTCAACAATTGTTTGACCTGTTGGACGCTGCTGGAGCTCACTTCAATTCACTTCACTCACAAGTGTCAGACGTAATTAGTATTTTTTTTTTTTTTAAGAAGCTTCAAACTGTTCAAACTAGTCTCAGTTGTGAGGAGTGTCAAACTACAGGAATTACTCATTATGTATTCAAATCAGTCTCCAATAATTGAATGTAAACAATTGGCACTTCCGCAGGCACGTAAGCTAACAGTCAGCATCTACGTGCCGATATTTTCTTTAGCTAAGCTAATGCAAATGAACAGCTGTATCTGTGCCACCACCTGTTCCTGTTAATATGTCCTTCTTAGAAACACATTGGCAACTGTAGGTTGTCGCATCGGGGATTTTCAAAAAGCAGAAAGCTGCAGACTGGCACGGCTCTTTCCTTGCAGGAGTGACACAGCTGCAAAAGGAAAGAGCGGCGGTTGTTAGCGAGTTCCCGGGCGTCTTGAAGATGCAGGGCACAGGGGTTCACTGGTCAGGAGGAAGGCTAAAAGTGAGCAGTGCTCTCTTCAAGGGGGCAAGTAGCAAGCATGGAAGGTGGGGCTATGTGATGTCAAGTCAAACTGATCAAAAGTTAGCAAAAAAATATATATCATATGGCATCACATATTCTTTCCCTTTTGTTAGGTGAGAACATGGAATTTATCTCACCACTCTCAAGACTGATTATGAGTGAGCATCCTTTGACGAGATGGAGGCAAGCAAGCGTTTTTAATGGAACCAGGTCCCATTACAGTGAACTAATGAGTACACTAACGGAAAAATGACAATTTGATAGAGAACCTCTTCCGTACTTTTTCTGCTCCTCTTTCCATCCTAATGGGCACTCAGTCGATACAATGCCATTAGAAATGTGAGATTTGGTTCATCAACAGTCGATGGTGGCTTGGATGAGTCTTCCGCGGTGTTCGGTTTTATTTTGTGTTATTGTGTAACTATTTTTATAAGCCTGAAAAAAAAACTTTACACCAATCCAACATGACTAATCAACAATGAATTATATACAACAGATACATACAAGAATAATTGAAAAATGGCTCAATGCTAGTTTCGTGTGAAGACCTTGTCCTGAGGGACAGCCCCGGAAATAATTAGCATCAATTTAACCGCAGCAGCACATTTTGAATATATTGAAGTTCCTGGGCGTTCTCCCCAACGACACGTCCCAAAGAACAAGATGTGTCCCACAGTACGTGTGACGTCTCTCTGAATAAAAATCTGTCCATCTCTTCAGCCAAACATCATTCAGAACACAGCTGCTCCGACCTGAGCCGGCCACCAAATTTTAATGGGCCAAGACAGCGTTACTGCTTCTGATTGTGTATTTTGTATTTTTCATATCTCATGCAGAATAACTGAAAAAAAATATTTGTTCAGATAGCTGACTAGAAACCAACAAGGGCTCTCTTGACATATTAAACATACAGCAGAAGTGGGCAGCATATTGTTTAGCTTCGAAACGATGATGGCCGGGACCCTCCGAGGGTCAAGCGGCCCTCGTTTCCGTCGAGGGAAACGTCTCTCAATTGCTAACTTAATTCCAGAGCAGCAGATATACTATAAGCTCGGTGGAATAAATGACTTCAATGAAGTAATGAAGACCCCAGGGAATAGATGGGCCCTCAACCTTTCCCCCATCCCTTAACGTGTGTGTGTTTCGTTATCACGCCGCTAGCGCTATCTATGTGAGCGAGCGTGTGTATCCGCACTGCCTCGTCTCGTCTATTTGCCTGAGCCGAAGAGAGCAGATTGTGTTATTTAAAGAGCCGAGGCAGCATTGGAGATGTGGAGTGTGTCTCATTAGCCAAGAGAGGATTCTTGACCTGGCAAAAGTGCACATAATCATAAGAACTTTGTCAGTGAAGTAATGTTCCCCCCTTTTTCTGGCTTGTCGACAAGATGCTAACTGTTGCTAACGCCATAATGGCTCATTTTGAACACCACCTGTATGTTAAGTATCGGTTGAACATAGAGTGTGATGGGGATTCATTTTTAGCCCTAAAGTTTCACGACTCAGACCAGACCAGTTTAGTTCACAACATTTGAGTGTTTATGGTCCTTTTTTTGTAGCTGTGTATTAAATCATTGCAGTCATTGTTATACATAATAGCCTCGTACCAATTAATGTGTTAGTAGTCCATTTGTAAGAGCAGGTGATAAAATATTTAAATATTGCAAACACAATTTATTTGCTGATTTCAAAACAGAGCCGCCGGCCGGCCGGCCGGAGGAAATAAAAGAGCGGCTATCGTCACAAAACAGTCACAGTTAAAGCAAAACAAAAAAGGGTTGCGGACTGAATGTTCACTCAGATGGCGTCTCGCACGATGGCTGTGTTTTGTGTGATATATGAGGTCCGTTTTCAGAGAATCAAAAAGCCTGTTCGCTAATTGTGTTTGGAGGCGTTACAACTGTAAGCTCTGACTGTATTCATCAATTTTTTTTTATTCCTCCAGTTGACAACTCGATTAGAAAGTGTTTTTTTTAATACTCGTGACAACCTGTCTTTCCAGTCTGTGATTTAGTTGTCATGGTCTATTGCATAAGTGGGCAACTTTGCACAAGGTTTTGGCATACGTTCCGTCACTTTGACTTTTTGAATTGATTAATTACAGAGGCTGCAAATAGAAAATGTCTTGACTTCCATTCCTCATGCAGGGATGGAGTCATTACAGCCGCATGACATCACATTACCTGACTGAGCGCTGCCGAGTCGTGCGCGACACGCAGTGTCATTCACAAAACATGGCACTGGGATTTTGTTGTAGTTTGGATACTACTGATGAAATCTTTTCTTTGATCGTTTTTATTTTGTATTTTTCTTTTTGAGCCAGCACACAAAAAGTTTTTCCATCCAAATTATTAAGATGTAATTAAATACAAATAGAAAGATTTGGTGGCTAAATATTCTCTCAACTGTGTGTGAATGTGAATGAGAGTCAAATAATAACGATAATAAAACAACATTTGAACCAAATAACGCATCAACAAATCCATGTTTTATGCCCTTTATTAATTCCTGTTATTTCTGTGTTTCTGCACTTCAACATAATGAGGACCTCTTGGGCGATACAATAAACAAACCAACGTGTCTTGTTAGTGGAATAATAATAGGCATGATCAACGGCTGCCGATTGACCTATTAAGAATGTTAAACGGCATTGATGAACGTTTCTGAATTATTGGGGGACATGCTGTGACACCATGTGAAAATACCAAATGCTGTCGACTCCTTCTAATCTCTCCTGTGAGATGTTTAGAAAGGTTTTTCATAGATGTGACATTATTCAAAGTGCTCCTTGAAATCATTTATTATATATAAATGATTTGGCCTGTTGTCAGTAAGCTGAGATGACACACGTGCCGCCTTTAACTGCAATTGACTGCCCACTTAATGTAAATAGATACGCCCGTCAATTTGTGTTATCCGCATTGCCTTTCACGCGCCGTACTGTAATGCGCAGCCCACCGCCTCAAATCTCGAGGGATATCGTCGAGGCCGATTATGAGCGCCTACGTGCGTTTGAATCTGGAGGTGCGTTCCGTCTGAAAATCTTCTTCTGGAGTTTATGCACTTTTCATCTTCAGAAAAACAGACTAATGATCTTTTTTGTTGAATTAAAATCCATTTCCAAAGATTTGGTTTTTTACAATGGAAAGTCAAGTTTAGTTATATTTGTCAGTAAACAATACAAAATAATCAATTGGTTAATGAACACTAAAGGGGGGGGGGGCGTTTGTAATGCAAAACAAAATGTTATCCAATTTTTCAATGAATTGATTAAATAACTGATATAATAATCAGTTCTAAAATATTTGGTCGTGGCTATTCTAACTGTATGCCAGCAACCTATAGTGAGAAGGAGGAGCTATTGCACATAATTAAGCTGTATAGATTTTTTGGGGATGGTTTTCCAAAACATTTTAATCTATAAAATACGTGCCTTTGCTCAATACATGTTGGTAATATGTCAAACGTGCAGTATTTGACTCAGACGAACAGTCCAAAGCTTGATGGATCACGCAAAATATTTATCGGCAGGTCGACGGAGAGAGCTTCCCTCCCCATTCCGTTGGCGGTTTGGGCCATTTGATAAACTTCCTCGATCTGTTTCTTTTTTTTGTAAACATTAGGTGTGAGACAACTCATGGCTGTACCGTGGCACGTACCATTTCTTCATATTGTGCAAACTGAGGGCTAAGATGTCAAATGACAGACGCTTGACCTTCTTCATGAAGCGTTGATACTGTGCTCATGCATCAGTTTGCCCATGAGAAGCTTTGAGTTGACCGCATTTTGCTACGATTGTGCTATTGTGCATCTGCCGCTCACTTTTGAATGCTGCTGCTCCATATGTGACTCTAATTGCCGCGTAAATCCTGTCAGCGTTCATCAAGCGAGAGGTCTCGACTCGCCGCAGGGTTGGATGTCTGCGAGTTAAATGATCCACTTGTGACACCCGCCATTTAAAAGGTATTAATTAGGACGTCCTTTATGGCAGTGGAGATGTTGTATGGTACTGATTAGTCCAAATGGGCCAACAGCACCTATGTCAGCCTCCATCGCGCCTGTAGCTCTTTCTGGAGATTCATTTTTAATGTGAGCTACACTAAAAGGCGGAGCGCTGGCTCATCTCGATCTGAAATGTAGTACAGTACAATTCTTAATAGACAGCTTTGTATTTGCGCCGGCAAAGTGCCACCCAAAATAAGAAATAAAATAACGCCTTATCGGGCGAGGACATGCGAGGCGTTGCGGCTCACAAGTTGAATCTTCCTGTCCATCACCGTGTTGGGCGAGCACATTTGAATTGTTACTATGGCAACAGAGCACGACTGTTACACATACCAATTCAAATGGGTGACTGTCGCTCTGTGTTCTTGTCATCTTGTCTTTGATTTATTTGTATTTTTTTTGGAATAGCTTCTTTCATTTGACCTGGCTCTGTGAATTCACATCCTTTTCCCACATGCTGCCATCATATACTTTTTTTTATTGAAGTAATCCGAGCGTCCTCCTTTAACCCTGTGTTCTTCTTTTTTCGTCATCATGCTTTCCATGTCCTCTTTTCGACAAATTTTCGCCTGCTTTGTGTCGCCCCTCGGCAGCTCTTTCCCGATACATCTTCAGGGTTTCTTCTTGCCGTTTCTTCTTCCACCTCCATCTCTCTTTGTGGATGTCTCTATTTATTCTCTCCTCTGCTCTCTGCTGCCTTCCTCCCACTCGCTTCCTCCTCCTCCTTTTCTTTCTCTCGCTTGGCTTGGGTCTTCGTGGAGAATTTAGCTAGTTTACAATTACAATATGCATCTGTCATTGAGATTGACTCATCTGTAGTTATCAGACCTCCTATACTCTCGATATAAGAGTCAAACTTCCAAGTTGGGTCCAAAGCCAGTAATCAGGGGGTATAAGGTCATCCCAAATAGTCCAAAATCCCCCAAATCCAAATCCAATTTCCAATGTCAGCTAAGCAAGGCGGTAGGGACTTAGAAAGCAGGTCAAGCAGCCGGCAGAGATCGGGAGAACAGGCATAGTCGGAGATCGGGTTGGTCCAAAAACAGGTTCAGAAAAACATCTGCAGTGGGAAATGCTGCTAAAAAGCAGGCAACAAGTGAGAACAGCGACGCTGCTCATGAGCTGTGTCAAGCTAAACTCGCCCATAGCCAATAAAGACAATCTAGTCTAATACCCATCCATATTGTAATCATATTTATGCATGCAAACACACTTGGAGCTGTAAGAAAAAAAACTCAGCATTATGTTCCCAACAAGCTATGACTAATAGCGTTTCTCTCTGCCTGTCACCTCCCTCTCCACTTACGTTTAGTCTCTTGAACACCCCCCACCACCACCACCACCCTGTCTCCTTTGATGCTCCACTGTGCTGCTTTTTGTGTGGTGGCTAATAAGGAGCTGTAAATAATAGTAATAATAGGAAATAATAGGTCTGCGCTCCACTTTAGTCAGGCTTGGAGGAGGAAACAACTGAGAGGAGGAAACGTGTGTGGAGGAGGTTAATCAAAACATTAAATAGGTGGAGTTGGTAAAAGAGAGGCCCCCTTGTGTCTTATTAGTAACCCAGCTGACTTTGGGCAAGAGCATCCTGGACTAGTAGTCACCAGTCATTCACAAAGCACATCATTGCCTTCAGTCAGTTCAGATTTTTTTTAAAAGCAGTGTCTTTTTTTTATTACGTTTGATGAGCTAAATGTTTTTTCCGAAGCCCGCTGTGTGTTTGGATACGGTCTTAATAACAGCTATTCTTTTTTTGTCTCCTTCCTGCAGGGACGGCATTTACACTCCTCCACAATGCTCGTCAGCCTCCCCCCGTCTCCCGCCTGTCCTCGGGAAGCGCACCTTCTCTCCGCCTCCTGCCCCCATCGTCCTCCTGTTGTAACCCTAAAACAGAGATCACGTCACCCAAATGCTCAGCCGCAGCTGCTCCTGCTCTTTCTTATACTTTTAGCGCTCCTGCAGCCCGTCTGCGGGGCTCGGGGCAGAGGGGGAGGTCCAGGTTCAGGACCAGGAGGCGCTCCAGGAGGGCAGGGTGGCCCGAGGGGAGGCAGCACCCAGCGCGGCGTTGTCATCCCTCCTCATTACTCCCCCGGGCCGCAGGTTCTTCCCCCAATCAACCCCAAACTCATCAGCTCCCTCAGCATCGCCGTCATCTTGGTCGGGAACTCTAGTGAAGTGGCCCTGGGGGTGGGACTTGAGAAAGAGGACTTCCTGTACATCCCCTACCCACCAAAGGTGGAGGTGGTCACCATGAACGAGACCGATCCAAAGAGCATCATCAATCGGATCTGTACCCAAATGTCCCGGAACTCTTTGCAAGGCGTGGTTTTTGGCGACGACACGGACCAGGAGGCCATCGCTCAGATCCTGGACTTCATCTCGGCCCAGACTCACATTCCCATTTTGGGCATCCGGGGAGGCTCTTCCATGGTCATGGCTGCCAAGGTAGGACGGCTCATCAGTTTGGTCTCACTCGGCACCAAAACCCAAACACATTATCGGTCAAATTTGCTTCCAAATGGCGAGTTGTGATATAGTTTGTTAGAAATCTGTTTGATTTTATTTCAATTAACCTAAGCTACGTGCTTAATTTCACATTGACTATCATGGCAGCATTTGAAATGACCACACACACACACACACCAAACAAAAAGAGAGCACACGCTGTAGTTCAAATACCCTCGGCCACAGGAGAAATGAACACTTTGAAATACAGTGTCAAAAAATAATAACTGTGTTTTCATTCCCACTGTTCTTTCAGTCTTGTAATATTGAACAAGTGTTTATGCAGCCTCCTGTGATTAGCATTGACTTGCCTTGTTAAACCTTTTTTCAGCCTTTGTACGCTCGCTTACACATATGCACACCGATACAATACCGGATCAATGTCGTGAACACGGTTGGCATGGTAACTATTTTCTTATATATATTTTTTTAGACTGACTGTATAGACGTAGTTACGGGTAAAGGAGGAAGGAAACATTATTTCTTGGTCTGACAAAAGCAGTCCCCGGAGGAGAAAAGGGAAAATAAGGAAAAGAAAAAGCTGCTTGGTCGCTGGAGGGCAATGACGCCGCTACAAGACTTTGATCAGATGAATGAATACACTGAAATGTATCATAAAAGAGAGGTAGAAATATGATTGAAAATAGATGAGCTATTCTGGGCCCCATAACTATGAAAACAGATGCGTTTTGTAACATCCCCTCTAGATTCCCAACCACGGGATCTTGGACTATTTGCTACCAGAGAGCACAGACACCATTTAATTATTTTTTTTAATCAGTTTGAAAAAAGTTTTTTTTTTTTAAAATCAGTTTGAAAAAAAAAAAGATTTTTAATCAGTTTGAAAAAAAAAAAGTATTGTTTTGAAAATCGGGTTGCCTTTGTCAAAACACACGATTGATGACATCTGTCACTTATTTGTTGTTTTCCCTCAAGGCACTGTGATTT
This sequence comes from Syngnathus leptorhynchus, assembly GCF_054491065.1. Taxonomy (NCBI): domain Eukaryota; kingdom Metazoa; phylum Chordata; class Actinopteri; order Syngnathiformes; family Syngnathidae; genus Syngnathus; species Syngnathus leptorhynchus. Next base: position 13,325,966 of record NC_141199.1, on the reverse strand, counting down.
CTCAATAATTGAATTAGAGGCACAAAACGAGGTCAGAGTCCAGATCATTATGGCGTACTGTCAAGTCATAATGACTATATCAACCAATGTGATGAATGGATTTTTTTCCATCTTGTAAATTGGCCCCTTAAAGACTGCAATACAGTCAACACTGAAGGCCGTCTCAAATGTTATTTTTGTTTTGTTTAACCGTCGTATTATTTCAGTCAGAACTTTAGGCTACAAGTACTATACGTGCTTTGCAATTGGCTGGCGACCAGTCCGGGCGACCAGTCCGGGGCGTACCTCACCAAAGTCAACAGAGAAAGGCGCCAGCTCACCCTGATCCTAATGAGGATGAGTGCTGTAGAAAATAAATGGATTTGTCAGCAGTAAATAATGCATGTACTTTCCATTCCTCATCAGGCCACCAATATTATGTCTGTCATTATTTGACTCCACATTACTCTCAAATCATTTTTCAGCCAGCTTTTATGGAGAGCTAGTTGGTACATGCATCAATATCTCAGCAATTTGATTTCTATTTAAAAACATTGATTGCACACAGGCTCACCTAATAGGCAAGAAAGGCAGATGCAAAAGGTGCCGTGAACTCAAGGGGGCGCCCAAAATTAATTCCGTATAATTAAATTCATATGAACATAATTCACAGAAAAAAAGCATGGACATTGAGGCACGGATTCAAATTATTTTGGTTTACCCAATAAAATGAGATGTCGCAATAGCAAATCACCGGCGTGGTTTGTTTGTATAAAACTTTTTCCCTCGGCTGCACGTGTTCTTTTGCAATGTTTAAATAGCCCGTGCCCATTCTCTGTAGACATGGCAAGGCCACGCAAACAATACCACGGCAAGCTTGATTTTCCTCTCCAGCAGCCTATTTATAATGAGCAAGTGCGTCATTGACAGATGCAGGTAGGCCCAATCTGCACTAAACAAGTTGCACATTTCCATTTAGCCATGAGCTTCCTTGCGTCGTTATTGGCAGAACAGGACGACGGCGTCGGCCTGGGCTCGCACTCGACTTTGGCTCTGGAGACTAATGAGGTCTTCCAGATCTATTGTGGGGACGTAAGCTGTGTTCCTCGCCTCTGTTTTGTGTGTATGCTCATTGCTGCTGCCGAATGATAATAGCCTTGTGCCTGCCTGTGTTTGGGGAGATTATAGTCAGGGTTTTCAGTATATATATAAGATATAGTATAAGAATGCAGGGCATCGGGAAAAATCTTTCACCGCATTTGATTTTGGTTGCATGGTTTGGCTTCTCCACGCGGCCTGCCGTTACTTTTAATTATGCAGGAGGGCTTACAGTTGCTGCATGTTAAATACTAATCTCTCACGGGGTGAAAAAGTGTCTGTCAGGTGGTCGATAGGGAACGTGGGGTGAATCGGCATCGTACAACTGAATGAAAGTGCCATTAAAAATCCGCTTTCTGGCACACACGTATAATCCTAATTGTCGCCGAACGCTAAGTCGATGGGTGTTATGGGAAAACAAAAAAGGTGAGCCTTCATCTACTTGAATTATCTGCATAAAAGTAACAATGAAATACTTTGGCTTGATTTTTTTTTTCATTCCAAATTCTCTTTAAAAAAGCGGATACAGTAAAATTTGATGTTATTATTATACATCAATTGCACATCAAATCTTAACAACGGAAATAACATTTGAACCATTTGACAGATACAGCAAACAAGATCGTTAATTTCTGTTACAATATAATGTAGAAGTCTTCCTGAACATAAAAAGATGTGGTGGGCCACAACTGGCCCTCGGACCTTGAGTTAGACACCGATGGCATGGAATAACACCAGCAGGGTCCAATAACAAGAGTAATAGTCATGTGCATATTGCACGAAAAGAAAATGAGTCGTCTTGTGAAGCATTCAGACAAGAAAATGAATCATCATTGTGAGTCCAGGGCATCTGTAATGCACGAGATGTTTGTCATCCATTTCACACGTCACCGAGATGGGTCTGTCTCGTCGATTTGTGCGCTGTCATTGTGACAAAGATGCTCCATACATCAAAACAAGACGATTGATGCTGTTGCTTGTGAGCGTCAACGTAGTAGTAGCACTCCGGCATCTCTTTTAATTGGAAGGAACAACTCTGCCACTCTCAGTCCAAGCGTTCTATTCATCACCTTAATTGGGCATTTGGTATTGTCTTTATCACTTCATTCGTCGTCACTCTAAAATAACATAAAGCAAATTATTCAGTGTTGAGGCTTAATAAACGTTTGGAAAGGCCGTTGTTCTGTCAGAGAGAGAGAGAGAGAGAGAGAGAGAGAGAGAAGAATAAAAAAAGAGTGCTCACAGTAATTTTGACATGTTTCATCAACAAAAGCCCGAGGTGGTTCTCTGTCAGTACACTGAGGAGGAAACTATGTCAGGTGGGCATCAACATCACAGCATATTTTTTTTTTCCCTTGTCATATGTCTTGTTTCATTTTAAGGATCCGTTTTAACTGCACTCCGCTTAAAATTAAGTGCTGTGTTACGTTGAAAATGAAACACAGTGAGGCCTTCAAGGGGTGATGCAATCTGTTGCCGGTTAGAATTAGATTTTTTTCTTTTTTCGCTCAACTTCCAAGTAAACCGACTTGGAGATTTTTTTAGATCTCTGGCTCTCTCTCTCACAATCTTGACACTTCCACACATGCAGCTAGTGACTTGCACCTCCTTAAGTACACAATAAAATGTGAGCCCCTCCCCTTGCCTTGGTCTTACCCCATTATGAATCCACTTCATCGGTGTTTGTGCGGCGGGAGCGTGGTCTGCCTGACTGATTTTGGAGATCACAGGCGACGTGACGCCGTTGCACCCGGTTACAGCTCGTAAGACTGTTTTTTTGTTTTTTTTTATCTCCCCTCATGCGGCCATTTAACATTCCAGCATATGAAACCTAATGATTTCACTCATCTTATTTCCTCATGTGGGAATAATGTCAAGCTTTTCAGAAAGGAAAATAATAGCGGTCATCTTGATCACTTTTGATTCCCAATTAGTTGGAGACAAAACCGGCATGTATCGATTACTGACCCTTGTCGCACTCGATAAATATCATTTATAGTCTGAGGAAGGACCTTTAGTGGCCGGCTGACTTATGAGGCTTGTCAGTCAAGCTCCTTCCCGTCGGCTGAGCGAAATCTCTTTCTTTAAATAACTCGGCAAAGGGACAGACAATCCGGCTTCCAAGACAGGAAACGCCACAGTGACCTTCCTTGGTTTATAGAGGATTTTATTTCAAAACATCCAAACTACATTTTGATATTGAGCTGGTGACGCAGCTTCTCCCAACAGGCTTTTCCCCTAGATGAACAATAATTGAACTTTCTTGTTTTGATTACCTTTTTTTTTTCCACAGCAGTCCTTTAGTTGTGATTTTTTTTTCCATTTAGTTTCATTTCTATTTATCACTAGTCTCAAGGGCCCACGTGACTGCAAGTTAAAGTATTGCATGACAATTTAACCGAAACGACTGTATACTGGTCATGAAGTCATCTTATGGTGCTCTTTGGGAATGCGGAAGATGAAAGCAAAGTGTCAGATAAAAGATTTGAAGATAAAAGATGCTTGCGGGTGTAAAGAAAAAAAATTCAATGGGATGATTTTCATGCTTTTGCATCAGGCTGAGAGGGCCGGTAAATGGGGGAGACAGCCGGCTCTGAGTATTTAATTCCGAAAGGTCATGTTAGCTCTAAATGCAATGGGGGAGAGGGTGGGGGGGATGCTTTTATTCATCGCTCAGACTTGTGGAACTTGTTGAGCAGAGAGAAAGGTGCATAAGAGGGTGTTTAAAAAAGAAAAAAGCAGAAACAACAATTTGGGCACACGAGATTTTTTTTAACAATATTAACAAGTCCATAACGAGGCTCTTTGAATGGTAGCAGAATGTTATTAGTTATGTGGCTGCACATTTGGGTAACCATTTATTTCAGTTGTTTAGTTTACATTCATACTCAAAGATAAAAAAAATAATACTGAAAATCATAATTGAGTTGTATCAGGTACACTAATGCAGTGAAAGTTTTTGAATTATTTATCATTTACAACCTAACCCCCCCCCCCCCAAATTGAACAGATATTAGTAGACGTTTTATATACATAAACATGAACTAATCTTCCTGTGGGATTTATATTTGAGTACCACTGAGCTCCAGTATGTCAAATTTGCTGTTTCACATATATCCCTGCATCCCAAAGATGTGTTTGTTTTAACAATCACGCACAGCATGTGAAATGTGTTTGTGACAGCTGCTGAGCATGACTGACATATGGAACTGGCTGGCCATTATATATGCTGACAGTGACGCCCATTGACTGGCACTTCTCACTCACTCTTTCTTTCTGGAAGCACTGACCTCGTTCCAGCTTCACTCCCACGATCTTTATATCGTTATATATAGTTATATATAGTTATATATAGTTTGTATGAGTGTGTGATAACAGCCTCTGAGATGTGCTGTGACACTGCAGCTGTTCTCCACTGCAGACTATCACACGCAGTCACATTTAGTCAACACTCCTTTTCCTACTTGCTGTCCTTAATTTTCCATTCTGTTTCTGCGAATTCCACCCTGTTCACTCTCATTCTCTCCTCCAGTATCTTTACGCCACATCTTTGTCTGCAGCCGCTCTTCTCTCTAATCTCCCTTTTTTTTCCCCCCAGCCTCCTGCTTGGCATCAAAGTAAGCCCTGCTCCTCGACAGGCGCCAGCTCACACGGCTTATATTCTTTGCCATTTCAACGGGAAAAAAAGTTTATAGTAAGAAATGTTTAGGATTTTTTTTTATTGCCATAGCAGAATCAATCAGTGACAGAGGGCACAGCAACCTAAAAGCTATTTATTTAAATTTGGGTATTACATTAGGTGATATACACCAATATGATACTCAGAGTGACGGAAATCAACATAGCTTTACAAAATATTTTTATGAACAGACATGCAAATAACTTTTAGGGATTAATTATTTGCACTGATTCAGAATTTGTCCTTGTTTTTCATCAAAGTAATAAAAATAACCATCATCATAGTAAAATTAGGCTAGAAACAGTTTTTTTCTGAGCTATGAATTACAATGCATTTTAAAATCCGTATTGCGCAAGGTTTAGAGCTCAAAAATGTCTGACTGCTATTTTTGCAGCTCTCGTGATGTTCAGGAACATTTCTTTGCAATAACAACTGAAACTTTTGAGTCATTCACGCAGCTCTGTCACACCCCTCATGCCCCCCCCCCTACCACAATAAACACAGCGAGGACTTTATGTATGGTCCACATCTGTCAACCGCGGTTAGTTTGTGCTAGTTATATTCAGCGTAAGCCTGATCATCGGCATGTTGACATCGGTGGTCTCGGGCTGAAGAATGTCATCATCAATGAGCAAATACGTGGAGAGATTTCCCCCCTGCGGCCAAATTTTGAGTGGGTAAAATCAGCTATAAATGCGTTTTCCCAAGGGGGGGGTCAACCAACAGTCTCGTAATTGGCCCATCATGGTCGACCTCAAGTGTTTTATTGACTGTTATTGCGCTCATATGTGTCGGCCCGCCGCCGTCGTTCGCAAATGCCAGCGCGATGATATTTTTACCCATATACAGTGCAACAGAGTATATATATTTTTTTCCCACACACTAATGGCATCTTTAGCACGGCCGTTTCCATGGGAACCGAGTTGCCACGGAAACACTGCATGTCTCTTTGAATTAGAAACGTCTCCTCCTATCCCCTCACGCCGTCCTGTCTGTCCCTCTTTCACTTTTCGCCATCTTGACTCGTACCTAGTTGACAGGCCAGCTGCTGTCAGTCACAACCACTTGAGGAAGACGTAAACCCCCCCCCCCCCCTAAAAAAAAAAAGGCAAAATGGAGGAAAAGTATCCAACTTGTGTTGCATTTGTATTTTCCATGAACATAGAATAAGCTTGAGAGAGGCTAGGGGTGTTTTTTCATCAAGTTGGAACAGGAGGAATGACACCAAAAGATACGAATTGAAGAGCGGGAAGGTTGAAAAGTAGATGGAGGGGAGGAGAAGGGGAGAGGGGGGGGGGGTGACATATATGACAAGGTGGGATGGAGACGGCTGATGAAAAGGATGATTGATTCTCTCGTATCAGTAACCACGCTACCACACTTATCCTGATTTCATCCAATTCATTTATTTTCATGTTGCTTGTGTGCAGCCAAGAGGAGATAAGCACGTGAGGGGAAGAAAATGAGCAGGAGCCACCAGTGAATGGAGTTATGTCGGGTGAGCTTCCAAATGAGAGCTTGGAGGGGGGATCACATTCATCCCCCAGGTGGTGATGAATTTCTGGAAACACATGAGGGATACGCCGCGAGGAGAGAGGAGGAGGTGAAAAGATGCAGGAAAGGAGAGAAAATCACGTCATGACAAGGTTTTGAACCTTGTGGCTCAAATTGCACCGTGCACTTGACTCCTCTCGCCTCAGGTGTTCAGAGAGACGGATGACATGGATGGCAGACAGGAACAGGAAGGAGGGATGACAAGTACTTGCTTTCCTTTCTTTAATAAAGAGGAAGTCAAGTCAAGATTTCACTTTGGGATATGAATTAAGCAGCAAAAGGTTGCCAGCCAATCACAGCAATCAAATTGAGCACAATTGTAAACAATCGATTTGCTTCGAAGGGGTGAGGGGCAGAAATATCTTGAGGGTGCTATTGGTTTTCCAGCCCCCCCCCCACTATCTCGCTAAAGAGGAGTTTATTTTCTCTTTTCACCGTTTTAACTTGCAGGGGAACCTTTGCCCCCTGGCCAGATTGCCAATGCCAGAGTCCTGCTCGTCAAGCTTAAGCTGTTTTCTATGAACCGGAAAGTAGCCTGCGAAGAATATGATTTGAACAGAGAAAAATGAAAATACAGCACTCCCACTTTTATTTGAGAAATGTTCTCTGTCTGTCGTAAATCATGGATTGACGCCTTTCCGCCACCCTAGAATTTAACAACAAATGCTTTGTCTTACTTGTGAAGCAGAAGTTATGATTTGTGTCACGGAATACGTTTATTGTTATTGCTGATTTTTTCTGTTTAAAAAAAAAACCCTCATGCACTTGGGATATCTTTAGGCTCTTTGACTTGAACTACTACGAGACTGCAGTATGCTGATGAGAGGCGGCATTTTTACACAACGACTTTGTTTTTGCATTTAGTCGAATCAAAGTGCCTGAAGCATAAGTGTGAAAGTGGCTTATTGGAGATCACACAATCCGCCTAATTTAAGATGATTACATGCTTGGAAACTACCATCTTTTTCATGTAAATGTTGAAGCTTAAATGCAAAATATTTCCAACTGCCTTGAGGTGCATTCACAAAGACTGAAACCTTCATTTATGTTAGAAACGGTTTTATCGACTACTAATTATCATCACATTATCAACTGTCATATTCGTGTTCGTGTTAGTATACTAACCAGTTTTTTATCTTTACACCCCCTTCCAAGCTTTCTTTTCAGAGTGGGAAGTGTTGATTGTACTGAAACGCTTAAAAAATGAAATGATTATAACAATTTTGCTTTCTAGAAATCCAAACAATGAGTCATGCTCATGACTAATAGTTTATTTCAATAATGAAAGAAAGTGAAGTACATTGACAATGATATAATATATTTTAATATAATATAATATAAAAATAAAATAATATAATGTTACATAACATAATATAATATAATATAATATAATTTATTCATTGGTTTGAACTTATTCTGGAGTGGGGAAAACAGACATTACAAAAAAAAAAAATGTCCGAATGCGTGTATGATAGAACACACTCAATTCCAAGAAGTGCAGTTGCACTATAGTGCTGAGAGTGTTGGTTTTCATTTCACGTGTGACTAACTGTTATCCAAACTGTTGACGGGGGTGATTTGGATGCGCTTGAATAGAAGCGGGACGAGTAAAGCCTTGACATCATCTCTGACTGTGTGACAAGCTCACCTTCACTACTCGGAGCAAAGCAGAGAATGAGTTCCATGTGGGTGATATCTTCGTCGCTGCACAAATTTGGAATCTTGCAGAATAGGATGACATGTACAAAGACAAGTCAATATGGTATCTATACCTCTTTTTCTTTCTTCCATTTCTGTTTTTCTGAAACAGACATCCAGTTGCAACTGGGTTGCATAGGTCATAGCTAATTGATTGTGCGGCTAGTTTCGATTGGCGCTATCTTTCCCAATCAGTATACACGGCTCCCACGTGTCAGTGATTAATTACCTGCATTGCCGCCAGTGCAAACGAGCATAATCAACTCTTCACGAAGGCGCTTTCCATTAACTGGCGAGGCCAAGGGTAACGCTGAATTGACTCCCCCGCTTGTCTTAGCAGGATTTGCTCTTTTTGAAGGGATTGTTAGTTTAATTCACCCTTTATTGCCATAAGGGAGGGGCTATCTTTATTGAGTTTGAAGACAGCAGAGGGAATAATTTAAGTGTGCTTCCTGTCAATGTACGTTACTGGCATGAATCGAAACACAAAGATACTTTTTTTCAATAAAGAAAAACAAAAAAATAAACATTTTTTCTAGTTCTTTTAAAAGATACTTTACTTTTAACTTTAAGATACTTTGTTGTACTAAGTTCATTCTGTTTCCTTTTTTCAATCACTTTTTGGTTCTTTTATCACAAACAGGGTGTTTTGGTTACATTACCTGACATGTTTCGGCATGAACTTCCGCCTTCATCAGAGTTAAGATACTTTGTTCTAGATAAAACAACAAGATTGTTGCCACTGAAATGAGTTTCCTCCGCATGGTTTGGATTGCCTCTCTTGCAATACGGAATATGTTCTTTTCCATGTTCCATTTCCCTGAAGGGTCCCTGAGAGATGTTTAACTTCTTCATCTACCTCTTTCAGTGTAGTAGGAACACATCTGAATGATGAGAGAAGATCAACACACGTTTAAAATGCACCCCTTGAAAAAGATTGTGTAGAAAGTTGAAAATGTCCTGCCTCAACCAATACAAAAAAAAAAACGTTCTTCTCATTTCAAGCGTTCCTCTTAACAAGCTTTACTTCCCCGTGTAACATTTTGGGCTTGAATGACATCATGTCTCGAGTGTAACAATTGACGATTGAATAGGGCGTTTAATTGCTTCCTTCTCGTGTCACAATGGAGGTGAGTGTTCACTGGTCATTGCACGTTTGTAAATGAGGTTGACACGGTTTCAAGACAAAGAGATTAATTAGCGCTTATTAGGCAGTCAGTTGATTACAAGCCAGTAGTTGGTGACACACAATAGAGGACGTCATGGCTTCTTTTGGAGAGGTAAATAGGAAGCCCCGCTGTGGCATGGACTAGCAGAGACATTGGCAGATAAATGCACAAATCCATCATGCTTTTTTTTTACTTACCCTAAAAGAAGAAATAAAATTGCTTTAAGCGTATTTGAATGATTATACGACTGCAATCCGGATGGCCTATGTCTTGTGAATTTATGATTTTTAGAAAAATGACAAATCCCTTCATGCAGGTTTTTGTTTGTGAATAATTTTGAATGAATAATTTCTGGCCCAATGATATATTTGCTTGTGTATTTGACCAAATATTATTGCTATTTTTAACCAGAGAATTAATTATTGAAATCACACTCAATTGGGGGTGTTCGTAAAGAAAAAAAATCCAGGCCTGCACCTCACAATTGATCACATTTCTAGCATTCAAGTAGTCTATAATCTCTGTATTTAATTTCAATTTCCAATGCTTGATCACATATATTTCTTATTTTTGATATTTGATCAAATATAGTAATCATTAAAAATATCACCCTGTCTTGCATCTAAATGCAAAATGTTCTTGTATCTTGTTTGCATAAAGTATCAGGATTATTCAGGCTTTACTAATGAACAGCCAAACAAAGAACCTCAACTCCAATTGGGTGCTGGACCATGAAATATCTTTACCTAAATTAAAATAATTTGTAACGTCATTCACTCACACACAAACAGAAAACAATTGCACACACCATGTCCTAATTTTTATCGGGTTTAAATGCAGCCCCCAGACACACACACGCGCTCGAGAAACAGTCCCACTGCGGGAGTGAATCATATTCCACCGCTTCGCCAATCATTTCCTGGACAGAAATAGCAACATGTCATTCAATCAGGACATTATAGGATGTTTAAAATGGGATAAATGAAGCTGAGAGTCTTTTGAAACAGGTCATTGATAATTCAACAGATGATTATGAAATTAAAAAACAGTGGGCTACTATGTGTGTGAGTGTGTCACACTGGGAACGATTGACAGCAACGGCTGCGCGCTGACTGTGAGGAGGGGAAGATAGAGGGAAGAAGATGAAAGGAGGCGAAAGACGAGTGTGATGAAGTGGAAAAGCTGATTGTTGCCCAGGCGCTATGCGCACACTGCCGTTTTGTGTGTCACGATGTGAGCGTGTCTGTGAGTTCTTAACATTTGCCTGTGTTGTCAAGCGCTCTCTGTCTCTTTCTCTCTCCCCAATCCGCTCCCACCAGAGCTTGTTGAGCATCGGGCTGATACGTTGCTGTTCCCCTTTGCAAATCTAATTGGAGACAGACTTTCATAGGCATGACATGGAGATGAGTTGCCAAATCCTTTCAGGCCCTCAGCACTGTACAGTGACGCAGCAGGACGATCCCTGACAGTCTTAATGGCTCAAAAAAACTGGGGAAGTAGAACTTGAAAAGCCCGACCTTAAAGTCTTCCTAGCAGATGGATGGTAACGTGAGCAATGATGGTGAATATTAACTTGGTTTGTGGCAATGCTTTTTTGAACATTATGGGCAACTAACTGCGTGCATTGCGGTTAAAAACGGGTATTTGCGCCGTTGTGGATGTGAACACAAACTATGGTTGCGGTGGTTGCTCGCACAAAAGTTGAAACTCTGAGTGATGATTTGTGTACGGTGGCATATTCAGCACGGCAAGACCATTCTGAGTTTAAAAAGCACGTTTGATCTCACTGACGTGAGAATGAAGAGGTGGCAAGATGGAAGAGAATTTTTATTAGCAAGAACCACCAAAGTGACAGAACGTTAATTGGTCACAACTTGCTCCATACTAGCGTAGACTTGAAAGTAAATCAGTGGCAATGACCTGTTTGTGTATATCAGATTGTCTTTACGTACGGATTTAATTATGTCAGTATTGTATCTATTTTGTTGTGTAGAATAAATTTTTTATTGAGTTTCAAGAACACAAGTTGGTTGAGGTAGTCCCAGTTTTGACACCTCAACTGACTTTTGAGCATAGAAGCAAATATTCTGATGGCTCCAAAGGGATGTGGAGGTAAATGGGGAAATATTTGGATCATTCTTACTTGTCCAGACAGATGCATCAGAACTTTCCCCCTCCCCCCCAAAAAAACAACAACAGCAAAACTTTTGGACATTAATCCGTCACACTGAGACATCGGTAGACTTTAAAGCACGGCAGACTTAAAACCACGACACCGCAATAATCCGGTCAGGATGAGACGAAGCAGTGCATTAAAAGGCGTGCGTGGAACAGATCGCTATCACAGTCCCTCGTCTTAGATGTGCTGATGAAAAGGATGCACAGGATCAAGTGTACTTGTGAATCGAAGACGAGCTGCACACTGCATGACAAGAACCATGGCTTTTCTTTCTTTCCATGTCCCATTCATCAGACTCTTGTAACATTTTTTTTGTTGTTTTTCAACTCAATGTCACACAGCTTTTAATTCTTCTTATGGTTATCTCAAATGACCTACCGCCACACTATTGGAGGAACAATCAGGACTGGTAGAGCTAGGATTTTTTCCCCCCTTAGCAAAATAGCAAATAAACACTGTTGGAGAAATGGTAAATGGGAAAAAAAAAATCTGAAACAAGTCAATCGTCTGGCCTGGGGGGGTCCAAGCATTTCATCAGGTGCCAGTGCCCCCCCCCCCCTCTAGCTCCGCCAGTGCAGCACAACTCGTACATTATTTTAGTCTCAATCCTCCAACACATCTGACTAATTCACACATTTTTCAAAAACGTTTTGGAGAAGTGATGCCAGGACCAAAGAAGAGGTTTGTATCCATCCCTGGGAGAGAGTGTATTTTTTGATCATTTAAAATTAGTCTCTTATCCAAATCTGGATTGTTTTGCCTTGGTGAGATCCATCACTCTGCTGAGTACCGTCCTCGTTACGTAAATAAGTTTGTTTCACAAAAATCCATGGCTCGTTTTTCAAATAAATTGAATCCAACCCACTCGTTAGAAGTTTAGTCAAAATGAGGGAGCCGGAAAATGAAGTGACAAACCTCTTAGCTGGCCTCTTCGTATAATTACTGTGCATGTATGCATCTGAGAGATGCGGGGGGGAAAATAGATGGGCTCTAACTGTGCCCTATAGGATTCACACATTTGTGACATGAACTAATGAGGTATAGAACATGAGGCAAAAATGGAGCATACAGAGGAATTGGATAAAAAGGAATAGGGGAGCGGGTCAGAGGTACCAAAGGAAAAAAAAAATGTATCATCAACGCCATTTGAGTAGCACATAAGAATTAAACAGCAATAATGATCTTTGAAAGCATAATAAGAAAAATTGTAATCTGAGAAGGAACACATTAAGTGGTGACCTTTTGATCCCACTGAATAGCAGGTTTTGATCTGAAAAGTTATTACACCTCTCAGCTCTTTGAAAAAAAATTTTTTTTTAGACAATCGGCGGAAAAAAAAGTGACAGTGAGGAAACGATGACGACTTAAGCAGCTTGAGCTGGTAATGGAGAGAGTGAGTAGGTGGGAGGAAATGAAAAGGCAGCCCAGTAACCTAAGGAGGAATATGTGTGTGTTTGTGTGCGACGTCACTGTGGCTCAACATGTCACCAAGAGAAAATACAGAAAGGTCAGCTGTGACAAAACTATTGATCCCGCAGGACAATTAAAATGGCTAAATCACAGTGCAGAAAGTGCTGCGGCGTACGCTGGATAGACATTCAATGACAAATGGAGATGCGGTCATGCACCTGTTTTAAAATATGTGCCAAAAACGTAATCATCAAGGGGCGTGGCTCATTCATCCATTCATCGCTTTGTTCTTAATGGATTGCAACTGTACTGTTGTGGTTGTCTTGAAAGATGTTTCACCCTTCATCTGAGCAGGCTTCATTTGTTCATGCAGCAACAACTGGTCCTACTGTAGTAGGTTGATAAAATGATTTATGAAATAAATCATCCCTCTGGCTGTATTGTGTATATCTAATTAGATTTTTAAGAAAGCCTACAGCTTTGACAGAATCAACTATATTGCCCAAGCGTGTCACTGGATAATAAAAAAAAAACAGGGTGGTGTCCAATAGAAAATTTGAGAAGATATTGTCCAACACCCGCGGCAAAAGTTGATCTCACAATAGATGCAAATCACGTGTTAACTCTCCCTCAATTTGCTTGTACAACCCCTACCACCTTATTTTTTTTCCACACTGCCAATCCTTTCACCCTCTCTTGACACTGCGGTGTTGGCGCCTCATTACTGTGAAAAGTAGGTAGCAGATCATTTCTGTCCCTATGGCAGAAAAGGTAGGGGTGGGGGTGGGGGTACGGAAGTTGGAGGTCCAATGTGATGTATTGTGCCTGATGAGCGCTCACTCTCTTGTATGATTCACACATATGACCACAAACATTTCATTGCGCATGAATGTTTAAATTATGTTTAGACCAATTAAGAACATTTAAGATTTTCCCTTGACGCCCATATGATCTCTCCATCCATCCATCCATCCATCCATCCATCCATCCATCCATCCATCCATCCATCCATCCATCATCCATCCATCCATCCATCCATCCATCCATCCATCCATCCATCCATCCATCCATCCATCCATCCATCCAACCAACCAACCAACCAACCAACCAACCTAAATAATTAAAAACTTCCATTTTGACTAAAACTCAAAAACATATTCATTTACCTCATTAAGCTAGCTGAGAAAAAAAATACTGGAAATACTGGATGACATTAAAGTGTGCACTTCTACCTAATGAAGTGTGCAGCAAAGTGCTGGATATAAGCTCCGGGCAAATAAGCATAGTAATTCTCCCCATTTTCAATTTTCCAGGAAGCCTGCAGTGGTTGAATCACTTAAATCAAAGCATTCATCTGAACAATTCATTTTTATTTGTAGCGTGCTTCTCAAAGTCCTTCAAGATGCGTTGTCTTCCGTGTATATGTATTTCCACGTATCACTGTGCATCTTCAAAAGCAAAGTGCATCCTCGGTGCGCCGGACAGCAAAAACAGCAGTCAGTCTTGTCGCTCCGGTCGTCAGCCGCTGTCAAACCGAGGACCCCTGACATGATGCCGCTCTCATTACAGCCCCTCTGCCATGTCGCCTCCAGTCACTTACACCTCATGAATAATCCATCTCGACTCTCGCGTCCTGATGAGTCGCTTGGCGCTTTTGACATGGATGGCTGACCCTGCCCTGATTCAAAGCACCAGACAGCGCTTCCTTCGCTATCTTCTTCTCGCACGTGCCGGTTGTAATACTTGTAAAGGCTGTGTTGACAATAAGGAGTAATTTGACCCGAAAATAACTTCAGAATCCCTTTGACCCTAAAATAGCAACTTCAGAATCCCTTTGAGGGGGGACACTGACAGCAAATAGTGCCTCTGGTAATTCATGGAATATTTCCCTTTGGAGTCAGGTCACGTTCAAGAAGAGTTGGGTCAAAAAGGAATGTTGCTTTTTAGCTGTATGTCCAGCGTTTGAAATCTGATTTTTGTCTTGCTAAGAATCCATATTTGTCTTGTCTTAACTAACAGTCAGGCAATTGAGCATTGTTTAAGTTGTGGCCGTGGAAATGTTACAAGTGACAAAGTGACTTCAAGTCTGCTGTCAATGGCATTAGAATTCGGTCTACACTGTTTTTTTTTGTTACCAACACCCGATGAAAGCCGCTGGCCTAATACATTGTGATCATTTTAACGTTTGAAGAAGCTTTATGAATAAAGCTACATTTATTCCAGAGGCGCAGAGTCACTGTGCATGTGCCATAATTATCTGTCTTCACTCTCATGCTGGTGGACTTTGTTAGCTAATTGGCTCTCCGTCTCTCGTTTCCAGGACGACAACTCCATGTTTTTCCAATTCGGCCCGTCGATCGAGCAGCAGGCCTCGGTCATGTTGAATATCATGGAGGAATACGACTGGTACATCTTCTCCATAGTGACCACATACTACCCGGGCTACCAGGACTTTGTCAATAAGGTGAGCAAACAGTTGTAGCACGCTCGCTCTAAGTGGTTACGCTAAGCCTAAGAATCAAACGCAGTAGGTGGCTATGCCACCTGTCTGCTACATTTTCATCACAGTGAAGAAGCTGCCTTTGGAAATGAACATCAGTTCCGAAACAAGTCGGGGGTCAGTGAAGAATATCATTTCATGGAAAGAACATTTATTTCTATTTGAACCAAGCAGTTATTATCTGTCGCTTTGGAGCATATTACAGGAGAGCTTTCACTTAATGTGTTTCCCCCCCCCCAGCTGTAGAATCTGCTGATGTGTGTAAATATGCATGCTTTTTACCCCTACCCTATTTTGTAATATTTCTCAGTTGATATATAAATGATGAAGTGGTTCCTTACAAAAGGCAGCCAAAGTGGAGGACCTGATGGTTTGGGTTCAAAGCATAATTTTCAGCTTTTAAAAAAGATAAGGTTGGCAGACTCTGATGTAAATGGACCCGCATGTACCGTTCCCTCATTGCTTTAATGGAAAACGCAGAGCCGCTGAACATTTAGTTTTTTTTTTTCTAAATAGAGCTGCTCACTGAGGCTGGAGGCTGCTTATCTCCCGGGCCGAGCAGAGACTTTTTCAAGGCAATGCTATGAGACTCTGAGTAATGCACAACAGCAGCCATACACTTGATAGTTGCATAACAAAACAAAACAAAAAAAGTTCGACTTACAACTGGGTTGGTTGCTGAAGTCAGCAACTATCCGACTGATTTTTTTCTGTCAAAACTTTCAATGTTTAAAAAAAAAAAAAAAAAAGCAGCCTTTTGTTACTACTCCACACCATTAAATCTTCATCTCTTTTCCATCAAGGTCCGCAGTACCATCGACAATAGCTTTGTAGGCTGGGAGCTGGAGGAAGTCCTCCTGCTGGACATGTCAGTGGATGACGGTGATTCCAAAATCCAAAACCAATTGAAGAAACTGCAGAGTCCCGTCATCCTTCTGTACTGCACAAAAGAGGAGGCCAGCACTATCTTCGAGGTGGCTCATTCTGTGGGTCTCACCGGTTATGGCTTCACTTGGATTGTTCCCTCACTGGTGGCTGGAGATGCAGACCACGTACCGTCTGTTTTCCCAATAGGTAAGCTTACAACTCATGTTTATTTATAGATGTCTTTTTTTTTTAAAAACTCCAATAGGGCATAGATCACACTACCTTTACATTTTATGGCGACCCACATAAATGTATTCCCAATAAATGTAATATGAGTCGTATCTATTAATCGCAAAGTCCTTACATGCCTCAAATGTTCTCGCTGACAAAATCAGGGAGGTCAGCCGGGATTCAATTCAACCGAGTTAGCTTCGACCATTGCTGGGACTGCGTTCTGTTTAGCGCAGTGTTATGGTTCTAGAGGGAATTTTTGGGGGTGGGTCGTTGGAGAAATTCACACAGACACATTTTATAATTTCATAGATAAGTAAAACACAGACTGGACAAGCAGCAGCCGTTGACAGTCGTGAAGTCAGTGCTGACATCAAGCTGGCTCCATTCCACTGAATTTGGAAATAAAATGCAAACCAGCCAAAGCACCATAACCCCCCAAAATGCTGGAGTTTATGGGTGAGAGAAATGCATGCAGACATCAGTGGTTCCTCACGCTTGGATAGCCAAGCATAACAAAATGAGCTGAGGGCTGAACCACATTCTCCATGTTCACAAAGTATTTCATTCATGTGCTCCTCTTGAGGAAAGGAAAAAACATATCCATACATATTAGCATATGAATACATCCTATTAAAGTTTTGAGAGTGCGGTACACAGTTTTCCATTAATTTCCTGTCATTACACCTCTTCTGAGACTGGCACTCAGATTTCCAGGGGCTAGCTAAATTATTTGGATGTCTGCCCCTCCTAAAAATCGACCTGCTGCATCTTTCCAATCATATGTGCACTCTCACCTTTTTTTTACATCAAACACTGTATTTTTAAGAGATGTCCGTTATATTTCTTATACATCGAGGGTGTCAAACTCATTTTTGTTGCAGGCCGCATCGTAGTCATAGTTTCCTTCGGAGGGCCATTATAACTGTCAACACAAATAAATGTATGACCGACCGTCTCATATCATATACTGTAGAGGCTACACAACAAATTGATGAATAACTAGTTTTGAAATCAGAGACTACCAAGACCTGTTCAAATAAAAAAAAAAAAAAGAGAACGGTAATAAAAATTGCAAGCAACATCTCAACATCAAGTGAAGACAATTTGCAATTTTTGTATTGACACATAAAGTCTTCGCCGGCCAAATATAATGACACGACTGGCCAAATTTGGCCCGCAGACCAGAGTTTGACACCATTGTTATCCATGGACCCATTCCTACCAGTTCCTCTTCCATCATATCATGTCCCCCCACGCAGGGCTGATATCGGTGTCATACGACGAGTGGGATTACAACATCGAAGCCCGGGTGCGTGATGCAGTCGCCGTCATTGCCACGGCGACGTCCACCATGATATTGGATCGGGGGCCTCACACCCTCATAAAATCCAGCTGCTTCGGGACTCTTGATAAGAAAAACATCAACACTGGTCACTCCAAGGAAATACTCAGGTGGGCAAGAATTTAATATGATTGTCATAAAGTGACTGTGTTTTTAGCATTTTGTGAATTATTAAAGAGATCAAATCATGTTGTCATGCAAAAGGTAGGCTGATCAATAACAGATAAAATCATAAGAATTGGAATCCGAGTACAGCAGAAATAAATCGTAGTCGGACTTTCATTGCCTGGAGCAGAGTTAACTATCGATGCGGTGCAGCAACAACACGCGTGTGCTTCACCAAGACCTCGAGTACACAGATGCAAACACACGAGCACCACACCCAAGGAAAGCGTGTTAAGCAGGACAATAAAAACCTTTTCACTTCACATACGAGAAACAAAAAGCATTCTTTGTTCTCCTCACGAGAACATCCTTGTTTTGCCTTTTGGCACGTTACAGAAAAGCAGGAGCGCTGCTGTTCAATAATTCATTCCAGTTTAAATTCATGGGCAATGTTAACACTGTTCTCACCTTTCCACTGCAGGACAAGCACATTTGCCAGAAAGATTCATACAAACACATTTGGAGAATTACATGTGAACGCAGGAGTGAGCCTTTAAAAACTGCCATCTTTCATCCCACATTTCCTCATTTCCCATCCTGCCACTGTAGTTTGGCAACAGCTTGATGTATTACTGTAAAATGTACCGTATTTTCAGGACTATAAGGCGCACCGAAAAACCAAACATTTTCTCAAAAGTCGACAGTGCGCCTAATAGTATGGGCCAAATTCCAAAATTTAAACTGGCCCGAAGCATTGTGTCATGAAATCAATCATAAGTGGCCAGCTGAAGACTATGAATCATAAATCAAAAAGACTATGGATCACTATGTTGTGATTTGTTGCATCTGAAGTTGAAATAAAAAAGGTAACATGGAAAATGATTTGATTTGGATTAAAAATCTGACATGATGCATTAATGGTGCGTTTTATAGTCCGGTGCGCCTTATATAAGGACAAAGGTTTAAAATGGGCCATTCATTGAAGGTGCCCCTAATAGTCCGGTGCGCCTTATAGTCCGGAAAATACGGTAGTCATATTTTTTTGGGTAATAATTCGAGCATTGGTACACGCTGTCACAGCATCCTCTCACAGCACTACTGAGATAACAAGAACACCATAAACATAAATATTTCAATCCCCAAAGGGCATTGAGCGACTTGGGATGAGCGCTCAATCATCCATCCGTGCGTTAGTCTGTATGTGTGTGTGTGTAAGAAAACGAAAGATGTGATTTTTCAAGCAAACATTCATTTTTTTTCTCAACTCGACTGACTGGAGGTATAGAATTTTGATCCCGGTGTTGACCTCAGGGCGGGCGTAGCAACACCAAAACTTCCCCCACACACACATGAAAGATTTTCCAATCAGTCTTCATCACATCAAGCCACCAGTGTGATTCGTGTGGACGTGAAGCTCCGTGAGCCGAGTTTTGAATCTTGGTTGACTTCCCTTTTAAAAAAAGCTCATGCTAGCATTTTTTTTTTTTGGGTGTGTACCAGCCGAATTGCGCATGCAATAAAAGTGGTCTGTCAAGGGCTGTGCTACACAAAACGCTCACACACACACAAACACACAGACGCCGTATTCTCCCTGAGAGAGAAAAGCAATAATAAGGCCATATGTCCGTGCACGGTGCGGAGGATAGCCACAGGCCGTAGCGGGCTGGCTGCATGCAGAGCGTATTAACACGCCATCCTGTCAGCGGTGATGGACGGAGACGGGAGGCCCCTGTGAGTCATGCACTCAAATGAGTTTAGGGGGCTTGCTTGACCTTATGGGGGCACACATACGGTGATAATAATATTTGAAAATAAAAGAAGAGAGATTTCCGGCGGCCACTTGTTGTCTCAGGCCCGAGAGCGTGATCAAATGAGAAAATGTGCTGCTCCAAGTTGTTTTGGATGAGATGCGAAGACACACATACGGTGATAATAATATTTGAAAATAAAAGAAGAGAGATTTCCGGCGGCCACTTGTTATCTCAGGCCCGAGAGCGTGATCAAATGAGAAAATGTGCTGCTCCAAGTTGTTTTGGATGAGATGCGAAGACGTGTTATTATAATGAGTTGATGCTGTGCGTGTCAGATGTGATGTGTAAGTGGTGATTCATATTTTGTCACAAATTTGAGCGTTTGGATCATTGCTGCCTCATTTCTTACACAAATTTCATTTCTGACAAATATGATATGTTCTATATACGTTGCGTAACCTTTGTCCATATCTACTCTCTGGTCATTTTTATACGACTTGAGACTTCAGTTAGCTTGATTGGTGAGTCAAATTGAAAGAAATAAAATCAAATATCATGGATTTGAAAAAAACAGCCAAATTCCCTGACAACTTTATTCTCCCTATAACAGTGCCCTGCACAATTTCTACCAGTTTGTCTATTCAAATGCTTTTGTAAGAAATGATTTAAACTGCAGCGTTTTTATTGTATATTCAGAATACTAGACAGCATGGCCGCTTTTTGCCCCACTGTCTGCGTTTGCAAACTGGCTGTGAGCTTAAAGCTAAGAAGACGATCTTCACTGCAGGCCATGAGAGGCGTGCGCTGCCTCTCTCATGCTAGTCTCCGCTTATGTCACCTCTTAAAGTATTTCCTCCCGCGGCGACTGCAGCACGTCAGCGTTATTGCATTCCTCAACGGTCACAATCAAAGTGGCTTTTTCTCTTTATTAGTGAGTCAGCAAGCTAAAGCATTGCGCTTTTGGGCATCTGGAGCCCCAGTGATTTATTCTGAGTCTTTTCATACATGCAAGTGGGTCAAAGGATCAATCTGATCAACGGCTGCGCACTGTCAAGCTCGCTTTTTCCATTTTCGCTTCTCTAGTTGTGTTTTCCCATTTTGCATATACGGCATGGCACGGGTCTCTTTCTGAAGCTCTTTTTAATGATACTGAAAAGTTGAATCAATGAGCCCTCACAGGTCACTTTGACCAGCCTTTCATGCTATAAATACATATCTACACATTGTGAAGTGACAGCATTAGTGTGCTTTTCAGTGGCGCTCATTGAGCTTTGGACAAATCCTCACGAGGTGCTTTTAATGCCACCAAAGTAACAGATCAATTGTTCATGTGGCCTTTACTGGTATTTCTTCACTTATTGCATGAGTGATGGATTCACGTGCGTGTTATTGCACCTTTCATTGGTTTTATTGATTTGGCCCACAATTGGTTGAAAGTGGATTATTATTTTGGGATTAGAGCAAAAGACACAGTGGTGTATAAAGGCTAAAGAATTTTTTTCTTTATTTGCTTATTAAGAAAAAAAAAAGTCAACCACACATTACTGAAAAACATAATTTTATGTATGTATGTCTTTCTGGCGTACAAGTGAAGATGTGCATCATGTGTCGATGAATGCCTATAAAAACTTAATTTAATTAAAAAAATTGTTCAATAAAAACTTAAGTTGAAAAGTTGCATCAGATCAATTCATTTTAATGCAGAATTTACAATATCTCTTGAATAGTGTATGCTTTGAAAAATTTGTTTTTTTAATCATGTCTGACATCCTGTTTGCCAATCTTTGGTGCACATTTTAAGATCAACCAATCTGGCTAATAAACATCGCTGAACCAACCAGAGAATGGGAAAAATACAGATTTTACCTTTTTGGGTGAATCTGAAATGTGTGTATATTGGACGGACGCCAGTACTCGGGATTCTGAAGGGGCTGGGCAAATATTTGCACGGCAATGCATCGAAGCTGAAATCTGATTGGACAAAAAAAAAGACAAACACATGACTGAAAGCTGCACTTGCTATAAAAAATGTATTGAGGTAATTTTTGTGTTTTCCACGGTGTTACTTTAAAGTAGCATAAATGTCGTGCCGTTGGTGAGAATGAGACACCAATGGTGCTTTGCAATTTCGAGTTATCAATGAACATAGTATGCACGATTTGATATGTGGGAGTACCCGGGGGAAATCTTTTAGTCACCCAAAAAAAAGTTCAACTGTAATATGATTTACCATTTTACCTGGGATATTGGAAAAGCACACTGAATAGAAAATTAGATTAGTTTTCCCCCCGTACCCTTCTGCATTTAATGTTTACCGAGATTTCACTTTTCACAAGTCGTCCGTAAGAGGAAGAATATGTAATTGGGGTCAAAACGTTTAATTTGCCTCAAATATCCCCAAGCTGTTTTTGGAACCAAGTAGTTGGGCCGGACTATTCTAATGACGCCTTGGGCAGAAAGTGTGCTGTAAGATGCAGCCAAGTTGGTGCGTCACGTTGTATTTATCACTTGAAACTGCTTTTAGTCATCTTTCCTAACTTCCGTTTTCACACATTTCCGACTTCTCGGTTGGTACAATTCAGACCACGCGTGACTTTTGCAAATGTTAAATCTCTCAAAGCATTTTTAAGTATTCTTTGGGTGTAAAAACGGTGCTGCCAGTAGCAGCAATTAGCGAAGCCTTTTTAGGGATTTAGTCGAAGGTTTTTGTGCTTTAAAAGAAACGTGGAATAATTTGAATTTCATGGGATGACTGAAAATAGACGATATGAATATTTGATGTTGGCATGCTGGGGAAGGTGTGTGTTGCCATGTTAAAGCCTGGTGAGGAGATGTGTTACATCACCCCTCCTGTTCACAGCACAGGTTGCCGTTTGATGTCTGCAGCTCACCTGGGCGCCTCCCACTGCCCCACAACCGACATGCTGCACCAGCGGACACTTCTTAAAGTCGCTAAGCAACTTATACAGCACATCATTAAATGTTTGCGTTCTTTTCGTTTGATTTTTTTTTCAATTTTAGCCTTGGCTGCGATAAAAGTTGATTTGATGCTCTTTGGTTTAAAGTATTACAACCTGCAGGTTTTCACACTTTCAACTCAAGTGTCAGCTGCAGCTTTAATCAAATTATATATTTTTTTTATGGATTCTTTTGACAATTTATTGTACCAAGGAACCTACGGTGTCAAACAAATCCATAACAGTTTGATAAAGTTGATTGCGAAATAAATATTGGATAAGAATGTGACAACTGGGATATATATACTATATTTTTTTTTTCATGATTTATTTTTATTTATGCATACACACACAGTGTGACACACTAACATCCCTGCATTGCAGCAACAGACTGTTGCTTTTTTTTTTTTTTAGAAGCAGTCTGCAATAAAAAGGCAGGAATCAACATGAGTCACCATGCTGAAGATATTTAAGCTGGAAGGTAGCTTCTATTCCCCTCACAGCCATGCAGTGAACAGTTAGTGGGTGAAAGGCGCGCAAACATAGAGCGTGACTGCGATTGAGCTGCGTGAGATTCTGTTAGTAGCTCATCCCACGTGCCTTTCCCCCCCCCCCCCTTTTCTTCTATTTCCAGTGAAGTCAGAGGGGAACACCGACATGAGAAGGGATCAAACAGCTCATAAAAGCCTCGTCGATACTATGGGCTCCAAACATGAGAAACACGGCAAGCTGGCCCGTGCCGCTCTCAAAGTCCCAGCATGCATCAGTAAAAGCGCGGGTTAAACAATGGCCTTGAATTTTATTGATGAGTGATTTGTGGTGTCTCTCGGAGGTGGATCGCAGGCATTGATCTGACAGCGAGAAAATACGCCCCTCATCCGCTGAGATAAATGTTCCCATGGCAACACAGCTGATGGTTGTGGCTGCCATGGCAACGCATTACGTGACATTATGCCAAGGTATACGACGCCTCCCCTCCCTTTCCCATGTGTTGCGGTTGTACGCATACCAGGAGCCTCATTTAGCAAGTTTGCGTAAAGCCTGCGTACAAAGCATCTCCCACGCAAAGTATGGTTTTTAGAGATTAATTCTCCCACGTCTTTTTATTTCTGTTTTTGCTATCACCTGCAATAATTGTTACAATAATTGCTAATTGGTTCCACTTATCAATGAAGCACCTGAATGTCAGTCTCAGGCATTCTCAGTACCATTACCAGTACCTTTTTTTTTTAATTTCTATATTTATTTATTTTTTCAAGTTTTACTTTTTATTAATTTTATGCAGCATCTGTCATTTCACTCATGTACACCGTGAATACTTTTGCCACCTCTGCCATCCATATGTCGCACATGAAAATGGTGGCAACAAGTCCTTGAAGGAGGCTCATGGCATCATTTGTGCACAAGAGTAAGTTGCAACCAGTAAATGTGTTGGCACAACAAAGTGTGAAGCCTCCACTCGGCCATGTGTGCGCGTGTTAGAGATAGAGAGAGGTGTGTGTTATTAATACAGCCAAAGACGTCTTAGTCAGAGCCACTCAGTGTTCCAGTGGGAGGTACTTGTGATTAAATCTTTGGCCCTTTGCTCATCTCTCCTTAATAGATTTATTGTCTTGTGTTTGTCTTTTCACACTTGAAGATGATGGCCTCATACATTTAGTACTCCTTGTATGCAGACAAGATCTTTATTTCTCCGGCGGATTGTATTCCGAGGCAGAACGTCTCCATGGTGACGGCGGCCCGCAGTTTGCGACGAGGAAGAACGAGGGTGGGGAAGAGAGCAAAAGAACGAGACGCGCACTTGTTGAGACACGTTTGCCGATATGTGTTCTCGCAGGAGGTTTATGCGCTTGCCCTCTTTTTCAGTTTTGACCTTTTGCCCTTGGCTCCGTCTGCCTCGTCAGCCTTGTCAGCATGAGAGCAATCAGAAGTTGTGACGGTCGCTTTACAGACTGCGTTTTTTTTCTTTTGATAAAATCATGAAATGGAATCATGTCCTTGAGCTATTTCTCTTTTCTCCCTCCATCACTGTTGTTAACCAGCATTGTGACTAACCTTCACTGAGCTCTCCCCGCTTTTAATATGTGGTCAAGTGTCAACACAAAAATTGGATTGTTTTGTCCAGAACATACTCTAATTTTCAAAATTAAATTATCACTGTTACTTTATGCTTTGTGAAATTATTGTGGACTGCGAGAAGATTTTCTCAGTTTATCAGAATCACCATCGTGTCCACATCTCAAACTGAATGACATCACTGGCTCGCAGGTGAACATGGTGTCGAATTTAGATGGCGATATTTCCCGCTACCTCGCCCGCGTGCGTGTCCTGCAGCCGATGATTACGCCTTGTTCAACATAAACGCCATCCTTTGTTTAGAATCCCACGCACACGTTCTGACATTTGGCTTTGCAATCTAATTGTCAGGTACATCATGAATGTGACGTTTGAAGGGCGTAACCTGTCATTCAGCGAGGAGGGCCACCAGATTTTTCCCAAACTGGTCATCATTCTTCTCGACAAGGACAGAACGTGGGACAGGGTAAATACGGTGTTTGTCATACAGCGCTCGCTTCTAAAAATCTCGCCCGTCACCAAGCCTTGTTGTCACACGCAGGTGGGCAAGTGGGAGAAGGGCTCTCTGGCCATGAAGTACCACGTGTGGCCTCGCTTTGAGCTCTACTCGGCGGCGGAGGAACACGAGGACCACCTGTCCATTGTCACATTGGAGGAGGCGCCTTTTGTCATCGTGGAGGACGTGGACCCGCTAAGCGGCACCTGCATGAGGAACACCGTGCCTTGTCGTAAACAGCTCAAACTCATGTGAGAGGAATTCGCAATTGGTCGTACCGTGTGATTCAGGGAGGTTCCGTATAACGACAAATATATTTTCAAGTGATCAATAACAAAAGCCCATTGTAATACATTCAGAATTGCTCTTAAAAATGTGATTGAATATAAGAATTTCATAAATCTGCACTTAGACTCAAGCACATTCCAGTTACAAAAATGATGAGTTGAAAAAGAGTAAATGTATTAATTTAAAAGTTAAATACAACTGAACTGTACAAATGAACAGTACTGGATTTCTAATCAAAACACATCAATAAAAATAATATGCTAAGCTTTTTCATCAACAATTAAAGCGTATCGTCGAAACATGTCTAGATCTCCCCAGAAGAAATGATGGAATTAATATGCAGTCTTTTTTTGAAGTGACATTTTTGTACAGTGTGCTTTTCTCAAACTGATATGAAACCATGTGATGTAACCTCCTTCTGAACTAAGTTGACCTAAATATACTACGATGTGTACATTGAGAATTTAAACATGCATACGCCCACATACACGTGGTCGCACGCAAGCTTGGTGAGACAGTCCCCCCCCCTCATCTCGGTTTCTCATTATTGCATAATTTATGGAATATATTACAGTACCTCAGCCATCATGCATGATATGAAATCACAACCCCGTGCCCTTCTACTTATGGAGCTGCACTCGTTTAACTTTGAAGAAGATCACCAAACATACTGTGCCCTTTGTTTGACATTTGCTTCGAACAACATCCATATAGCATAACTATTCAAGACGCTTTGCATTGATTTTGTTCTTTATTATAATTTAAATGAATATAACTTCTGCCATTTGGACTTGTTTTAATATTTAAGTTTCCCTCTTCCTGTCAGCAACCAAACGGGCGATTCGGGAATCTACATCAAGCGCTGCTGCAAAGGTTTTTGCATCGACATCCTGAAGAAGATCGCCAAAGCGGTCAAGTTCAGCTACGATCTCTACCTGGTCACTAACGGTAAACACGGCAAGAAGGTGAACGGGACGTGGAACGGAATGGTTGGAGAGGTGAGGGCTTCTTTTTATAATGTGTTATAGTATCAGGAGAGGAAAGTCAATGTCAAACAAAAAATTTGACAAACATTATGCTAATATGACAAATTGTTATCCTGCAAAAATTTTATTTATCATATTACAAGAAACACTGCAGTTTGAAGTTTAATTTTTGTAATCTGCTGGGAAAAAACTAAACTAATGAATCGTATAGTTGAATAACTCAAGTGCAAACATGAAAAAAGTTAATAAGTGAAAGTGAATAAAGACAATATCACAAAATGATTTGGAATTTTAATAGATCACGTGTAGCATGCGAAAAAGGTTTTTGTAATTTGTTGGCTTTCTTCAGTCAACACATTTATTTTTAATTAAAAGCCACATAGAAACAAGAGTCTTCATTACGCCGCCTTTTTCGAAATGTCTTGTTTTTATCGTTCTGTCTCGTCATTCACTCCCATTTTGTTTGTTATTGATACCGAAGCCGGGAAGAAATCCTCATTGGCCCCGCAGAAATTTACATTTTCAATAGGCATAATTAAATAACCAAAATAATCTAACATTTTTATTTATAGCCTGATGCTGTCAAAATTCAGGCTGAATATAAACACACTCACTGAACACACACAGTATATATTTTTTTTGTCCTATGTTTTTTTTTTCTACATTCACTGACCGTCTGTTCCGTTTGTATGTGTGTGCCAGGTGGTGCTTAAGAACGCTCACATGGCGGTGGGCTCACTCACCATCAACGAAGAGCGGTCCGAGGTCATCGACTTCTCCGTGCCCTTCATCGAGACGGGAATTAGCGTCATGGTTTCCCGAAGCAATGGGACCGTGTCACCCTCTGCCTTCTTAGGTGAGAGACACAAAAGATTTTGGGGAGACGTCCTCTTTATTATTAAGAAAAAAATCTCACCTGATCACTTGTCTATATCTAATAAAAAAAAATATTGTTTCCGCTGTTACAGCCGATAACAAAATGTGCACATAATGCAAAATATTAGCCGATCTGATATTAACTATCATCTCATGTCTACTGTGAGATTTTTCTCATTTTCTCAAAGGTTGCAAAACACCCTAATATTGGATAGCATTGAACTGTGCAGCTATTGCGTTGAGTTGAATAAACATGAAGTAAACGGCTAACCTAACACGGCCCCTTTTGTGTTGCAGAGCCCTTCAGCGCTGACGTGTGGGTGATGATGTTTGTGATGCTGCTGATTGTGTCCGCCGTCGCCGTGTTTGTGTTTGAGTACTTCAGCCCGGTGGGTTACAATCGCTGCCTGGCAGACGGCAGAGGTGAGAGCGGTTTGCACACACAAGAACACACAAGCACACACACATATCCGCGCTGAGTCATTTGGCGCTCCATTGAGTTACCTTGAATTTTCAATTTTTCTATTATCGCTCATAAGGAGAGTTGTGAGTTTCTACTTGTGGAGCATTTACTTCCATCGCTACTCAATTGAGGTAATGGAAACACAATCAGACAAGTGTCAAAGCCTGAGCAAAAGGATCCTCGGTTCCCACTCCAGCAGCACTTTTAATGGTGCCGCTCTCAAGTATTACACCAGCGTTACGCCACCTTCTCCTCCCAGTTTGTAAAATGGCGGAATGCTCTCAAGCTCTTCTATTATCGTGCGTTGAAAATATTTATCGCTTTGAACAACGCGTGGCAGAACGTAGCGCCGCTGGCCGCTGGGTGTCAAACGGGAGCGAGCCAGTTTCAATCAATTTTCCCATCAAAGTCAGCAAATTTGATTTTGTAGCTTTTCCTGTAGGTTTTATAGAACCGGACTGTCAGGAGTGAATTGGCCTGGTGCAACAACAGCTACTCAAGATAAAATCTGTCATTTGTAAAAGTGTTTTATTGCTGTTCACAGCCTTTTTTTTTTTTTTTGCTCTCGGGGATGAAACGAGTATTTAAGTTGGACTAACGTTTCCTCATGCAGTCTTCGTTAATATCTCCTGTCTGAGTGAAATACTTTTTTTCTGCATCCTGGGTAGAAACACGAGGTTATATAAGGTTGTTTTCCCGGGAACATGTGGAACAATTGTAGCATGTCTAGCCTTGCCCCCTTTTTCTTTCACCCTCCTCTAGCTTGTCATATCTACTGTACCTTCCTTCCTACCCACATGGGCAGAACAGTCTGAATGATTAAGGTTGTCTCTTGAATGGCTGGTCACCATTTTTTTTTTTTTACAAGTACCTTTGAAATCTGAATG
The DNA here is from genome assembly GCF_054491065.1 of Syngnathus leptorhynchus. NCBI lineage: Eukaryota > Metazoa > Chordata > Actinopteri > Syngnathiformes > Syngnathidae > Syngnathus > Syngnathus leptorhynchus. The sequence continues at coordinate 13,297,372 of NC_141199.1, read as the reverse complement.
TACAGATCTGTTGGCACTGTCAGAAATGTTTATTTTTGTAGATGAGTTTGTTTTTAGTGTCGTGGCTCCCTCTGCTTTTGTCTCCTCTTCCTCCATCATGCTTTATTTCCTTCTCCTGCTTGCCAGAACCCGGCGGTCCCTCCTTCACCATCGGAAAAGCCATCTGGCTGCTTTGGGGTCTGGTGTTCAACAACTCTGTGCCGGTGCAAAATCCCAAAGGTACCACCAGTAAGATCATGGTATCAGTGTGGGCCTTTTTCGCTGTCATCTTCCTGGCTTCCTACACTGCCAACCTGGCAGCCTTCATGATTCAGGAGGAGTATGTGGACCAGGTGTCGGGCCTGTCAGACAAAAAGGTGGGAATACACAGGATATAAATGTGCTGCAAGAACATTTTAGGACCTCCTTGGAGGAGGAGGTTATGTTTGTTATTTTTGTCATTGCTTTAGTATTTCATTGGAAGATTTCTCTTAAGTGCTGAACTGCTAAAGCTGAGAGCTCTCTGTTTTAGAATGCTGGGCATAGAAGTCGGAAAAAAAAAATCCTCAGTCACGCTATTATACAACTTAATTAACTGTACAGACTGTGATTTAACGAACACTTTATTTTTTTTAAAGTCACAAATGTACGCAAAAGCCAACAAGCGGCATTTTGACAAAACTAGAGAAACATTCATATTTTATTTCAGATTTTTATAACACTATACATATAAGTTGGTAATGAATATTTTCTAGATCTAATTTATTGTCTCTCAAAAATAAAAAGAAGTTTAAGCATAAAATCCTAAGCTTTACCTTTTTTTTTTATGTTTTTCTCCTTTACTTAATTCTTTGTCTCTTTACACATTATTTTCCTGCCAATTAAGAGGTTTGAACTTTTATTCCAACAACACAGAGAATCAAGCGGTATTCTCTCTTCTAAAATTAGATGTTCAAATTGATCTTTTCCAAGGCTTTTTAGGAATTTGTATATTCGGTTTAATGAGCTGCGGAATACTTTAGAACACGGCGTGTTGGTCCTTGAGATCTTCCCATGTACGTCAGACCTCTTATCACGACTCCAAACATTTAGCTAATTTAGGCTTCCCAAAGCATCGTTCTGTCCTCTGCTCAACAGTGCATTAAAGGCTATTTGATGCGTCTCGGTGCCTTTTCTATGCTAACGAGCACTCCTCTGTCATTTTCTCTTTGTGGTTTCTTTTCCGGAAACCGCCACCCCCTCCCTCCACCCTCCCCGACTTCATCAACAACAGTTCCAGAAGCCTAACGAGTTCTCGCCGCCGTTCCGCTTTGGTACCGTGCCCAACGGGAGCACAGAGCGCAACATCCGCAACAACTACCGAGACATGCACACCTACATGACCAGCTTCCACCAGAAAAATGTGGACGAGGCCCTGCACAGTCTCAAGACAGGGTGAGGAGGGGTCCGGGGGGGGCTGCTTCAGAGGAGAGGATGAATGGAGGGACGAGCATGGAGATGAAAGGGAGGCAAAGAAAAAAAAAGTTTCTCTAATGATGCAATCAGAAGAAAATATGATGAAGGACATCGCGATAAAGAAAGTTGTGGCCACTGTGGGTGGGTGGGCACTGACACACAGCACAGTCCCAAATTGAAGTTACAATGATCATCAATGAGCTGTCAAATCACTCAGTTAGATCAGGAAGGCTCACTGATGTCTCCATCTTGTGATCTTCACGTGCAATTACCAATTAAGTTCCAAAGCCACAGTTCCATCCCCAAAAAATGTGATATCATAACATCAGTTGATTCCACTGAATTAAGTAAGCATAATTGTTTAGACTGGATTTGAAAATTGCCATATTTGGTAAGTAAAACCAATTAAAAAGAAAACACAATCAATGAAATTCATTCTTGTGCTCGACAGCAAACTGGACGCCTTCATCTATGACGCCGCAGTGCTTAACTACATGGCGGGAAGGGACGAGGGCTGCAAGCTGGTCACTATCGGCAGTGGCAAAGTGTTTGCCTCCACTGGTTACGGCATCGCCATTCAGAAAGACTCGGGTTGGAAACGAGCGGTGGACCTGGCCATCCTCATGCTGTTTGGAGACGGTGAGGCCTTGAACGGCGATATGTTCTCACTCACTTCAACATGTAAATGTTTAGTTCAGACGGAAACTTGGGAAGCAGCTGAAAGATTCCAGAAGAAACCAGCGAGGCTATCAAAGCTGCAAAGCTACGAGTCATTGCGAGCCAAATTGGCAAAGTTTGTTACTTTGCGGCACACGGCAGTAAAACCTACAGATGGAGGAGAACCAGATATAAAAACACACATGGAAAAATAATTTTAAGGGAACTAATTCAGTAAAAATCCCCAAATTCTAATAAATATAAAGAAATGTATCCCATGAGGAAAACCTGTGGGATATTTTGTATCCACTGTATTCCTGCTTCCGACTCGGATTAAACAAACTCAGATTAAACAAATTAACCCGTTTAAAATTGACTCATTCATGCTCATTTGCACAAACAATATCATTATATTAAACAAACATCGAGGAACAATATTCCGCACTTGCTCTCTTGTCCTCCCTCGCTTCACTCTCTCTTTCTCATTCTCTCACACATACAAAAGAAAAACAAACCATCGGGGCAAATCCGGCAAATCTCTCCGGACGTGTCCTCCCGCTTTAGCAATCCCCAGGGATATGGAAATAAGATGGACACATTTTAGGGTGGAAATACTTCTCACATGGCCATGCAAACTTTCTCCCTGAGGATTTTTCAAGTCCCAGCGGGCAACCCCCCTCCCCACAACAAAGAATGATCAGCCTAGCATAAGCAATCCTTAATGAGGACGATCTTCTGCAGGGTGTTCAGATAAAATAATGCAACATGACATTTGTTCCCCACCATTCATGAGACCTTAGCTGTTTTTGGCAACAACTAAAAAATATGTCCTTTTTCCCCTCCACTCACACTTGCAAGTGACGTCACCTGAGGCAAACTCCCTCAAGATCGGACATATCACGATCATATCTGCAAACATCCTGTATCTCTGCTTCCTTCAGGTGAGATGGAGGAGTTTGAGGCTTTATGGCTGACAGGTATCTGCCACAATGAGAAGAATGAGGTTATGAGCAGTCAGCTGGATGTGGACAACATGGCGGGGGTCTTCTACATGCTCGGGGCCGCCATGGTTCTGTCACTTATCACCTTCATCTGTGAACATTTGTTCTACTGGCAGCTGCGCTTCTGCTTCATGGGCGTGTGTTCCGGAAAGCCCGGGGTCACCTTCTCCATTAGCAGGGTGAGTGTACATGGGTGTTATTTTGGTTTTGACCTCGACCTGACAGTGAGATCCCAGCAATAGTTTTGTAGACATGACTGACTTTGGTTGAGATGGAAAAAGCATTGGCGTAGTTAGATTGAGGCTGCGGGGGCACTGCCTCCCCTGAAATATGCTTGGATGACCCCCCCCCCCCAGGTGCCAGGCCAGTACAGTTCTGTATATTTTAATCCCAAAATAGCCTGACAGAATTAAACCGTTGATTAAGTAATCATTGAAATGACATTTACTCGGTATGTGGCGTGTTTGCAGTGAGTGATCTAAAAGTCTGTCGAGAGATTTTAGACTACTTTCCCGTGTTTCTTTGACGGGTCATTTAACAAGATGTCTTAGTGTTATTGCAGGCTGTTTCGTTTCCCAGAAATAGCCATTGGAGGGGTAATTCATTTGCATAATGTTACCTTTTCGCCAAGAGGGTTGTCGCACGTAAATGGTCTCAGCTACCGTTTGTCAAACAAAAAGACACCAGTGTTTATGAGTTAGTGTCCAAGCTGAAGTATCTTCTAATTGTCATTTTGTTTAACGCCCACTCACACTGCCCTGATAATGACTTTACAAGTCAGAACTGGCATTGAGCACTTGAACAATGTTTTGTTTCTGGAGGCAGTGTGAAGTCACAAATCTGCCTTGATCGCTTTTTTAAAGTGTGATGTTTTTCAAATTCTAAGCGGCACGGTTAGGACTCATATCTATGCTCCAAACATTTGACTTTTAGTGGTTTGATGTGTTAATATCCATTTGAACAATTTTCTATGTATTTACTATGTCTTCACGTTGACCTGGTTTCTATCACAAAAATGATAGAGGATAAAAAACATTATTTGCAGCAGAACAAAGAGTAGGCAGGAAAAGACGGTGATGTGCCGGTAACCTCTATTCTGTAACATTTCAGAGCAGTTACAGTAGCTCGAGATGTACTACTGTAAAGAGATCTACGTACATTCCCACTAGAGCAGCTGTCATTCATCCAAGCACCCAGAAACAGAGATAAAACAGACACACGGAGAATAAAGAAAACTGTGCTGATGTCAGCTATTATTGATAGGTATAGAGTATAGTGTAAATCCTGCAGCCTACAATAGCTCACTCACAAATGATCAAATGTTTTTGAGCAAAGACGTTTGAGTCTAGCTTATGGTTTGCCAGCCTTTGACCTTTCACATTTGATAATAATGAAGTTTACCAGATGTATTTTTGATGCAAACAACAAATTGTCCCAGCGAAATGGTGTAATGTGCATGCCAGGCCAGTAGTTGGCGACGTCCTTTGTAAAGACACATGCGCCTGCACGACTGCTGCAAATAACCATCTGTGATTACGCTTCAGCATCGTATATGAGACTGAATAATAGGACTCAGTATGTGAGAAGTGTTTGTTTTGTTTGCAATACTGCTGCGGTCCAATACCTAATTAAACCCTAAACACAGAAGAAATCATTTGAAACAAAAACTGGTGGATACATAAATGGCGTCGACAGAGCTACAAATTCTCTCATACGCTTTCTTGACTTCACGCTCAACTGCTTGCACTTCTAAGGAATTAAGATTTAACCAAGCAGTCATGACAGGCACTTTCACAAATCCCTCTCTAAATTATGAAGTCTTTGGTACTAGCCTCCATTTTTTACTGCTCATACCTTTATTTTTCTTACTACTTCTTCCTTCTCCTCCCACTTCATCTCTCTTACCCTCGCTGTCTCCCTTCACCTGCCCGCTCATCTCCAATCTCCATACTCCAGGGTATCTACAGCTGCATACACGGAGTACAAATTGAGGAAAACAAATCAACCATAGACTCGCCTTCATCATCCATAAAGAAGAACATGAACAATACCCACTCGAACATCTTGAGGTTGCTCCGCACTGCCAAAGACATGACTGCAGTGCCGGGCATAAACGGCTCGCCGCACGCGGCCCTGGAGTACAACCACGGTGGTCGTGAATCGGGCATCTATGACATTCAGGAGCACCGACGCAGCCTCGTAGGGCACCCGGCAGACTGCAAGTCGGCACCGCCCTACATCCAAGAGGACAGCATGTTCACTGACTACATCAGCGAGGTGGAGAGGACTTTTGGGAACTTGCCCCTGAAGGACAACAACTTGTACCAGGACCATTACCGGCACCACCACCCGGTCTCGGCTTTGGGTATGTCCGGCCCCCCGCCTAACAGGCCGCGTAGCTTAGGCAGCGCTAGCTCATTGGAAGGGGGCATATTTGATTGCGAAAGTTTAGGGGGAGGAGTAGCACCCATCTTCACCACCCAGCCTCGCCCCTCCATGACTCACAGGAATACCAATAAGTTTGACCTGATTGCAGGTCACCCCCCCGCGGATTCCAACCAAGTTGGGTTCAAGGGAAGCAATGTGTACGGGAGGTTTTCATTCAAAGGAGGCGCATCCAGCACGGGGTTCATCGGGGGTCATGAAAGGTACTGCGGGGGAGGTGGTGGCGGGGGAGGCTCGGGGGGCGACGACGGAAACATCCGCTCCGACGTGTCGGATATCTCCACTCACACCGTCACCTACGGCAACCTGGAGGGCAACGCCAAGCGGCATAAGCAGTACAGGGACAGCCTGAAAAAGAGGCCGGCGTCTGCCAAGTGCAGACGGGAACAGGACGAGCTGGAGCTGAGCGGCTTCAGGAGGAGACCCCACCACCACACCGTCCACCACCACTTCCCTCACGGGCCCTTGGCACACCGCACCATCTCACCTCCCTTGGAGCGCAAGCGAGGAGGGGGTAACGCTTCACCTTACGTATTCCGCAAAGACAAAGAGAACTTGAGGGAATTCTATGCCGACCAATTCCGCTCAAAGGAGGGCAAGTGGGAGCAAGAGGGTGGAAGTGGAGGAAGTGGTGTGGGCGTTGGTAGCGGTGGCAGTATCTGTAAAAGCTTAGTTCCTGTGGAAGACTTTCTCAAAGGTAAATGCAAGAAGCAGGATTCCAAAGGTGGTCTCGGCTCAGTGTCGGCAGGTCAGCAGGCCCACACCTGCTGGGAGAAGGGCGTTTCCGGACTGGGAGCAGGCGGCATAGCTGGTGGTGACTGGGAGTGTCGTAACTGTCACAGTGTGTGTCACCACAGTGGAGGGGCGGGGGGCTCCTGCCCAGCTAGCGGGATTGGAGCGAGCAACGTTCGCCCCACCTCTGCTAGCTGCAAGCGCTGCGACTCATGTAAGATTCAGCCCAGCAACCTCTACAACATCAGCGAGGATAACAACATAGTGTTTTCTGCGGGGAAGAGCAACATAGGAGCAGGCCAAACGCCGACTCAAAGCAGGAAGCTTGGGCCGGGTGGGCGGGTCTTACGGAGGCAGCATTCTTATGACACGTTCGTAGACCTGCAGAGGGAGGGGTCAGGTCGCAAGGGAGGTGCTGGCGGCGGCGTTGGCGGCCAGTTTGCCCAGCCCCGAAGTGTGAGCCTTAAAGACAAAGACCGCTACATGGAGGGCCCCAGTCCTTATGCTCACATGTTTGAGAGGTACGCAGGGGAAAGAGAGTCTCCCATGTTTGGAGGGATAGGCGGAGACCGGGCTAAAGGTGGCTCCTCTTTTAGTTTGTTTCGCGGAGGCGAAGGTGGGTTGCATCGGCGGTCCGTGGGCGAGCGAGACCTAAGAGACAGGGACAGGGCTAAGATGGGAGGTGGGAGCGGCGGCGGTGGTGGTGGCAGAGGCGCCGGGACTTACTCCTTGTCTAAATCTCTCTACCCAGATAAGGTGAACCAGAACCCCTTCATCCCAACCTTCGGCGATGACCAGTGTCTTTTACACGGTGCCAAACCGTACTACATGAAAAAGCCACAGACGCAGCAACAGCAGCAGCAGCTACTCAACAACACCCGAGGAGGAGGGGACTTCCGGGGCTCCATGGGGGCCACTTCTTATTTGCCTGCGTCGGCCACGGCCGGGGTGATGTCCAATGTAGCCCCCAGGTTCCCCAAAGATCTGTGTCTGGGCGGGGTGGGCGGTCCCATGGGAAACCACCACGGGGTCAACAAGCTCATGCCTGGCAGTCGGGACACGTTAGGTTTGAGCCAAAGACCTTTCAATGGTGCAAGCAATGGACACGTCTATGAAAAGCTCTCCAGCATAGAGTCGGACGTCTGAGGGGAGGATAACGTGGGGGAAGACAAACGAAGGAAAACGGAGAACAAAGAAACGGCGCAGTATGAAGAGAAGGCGACACGAGTGGGTGTCGTTCTCACGCTACTAAACGCCACAATCTGGACGATGCGTTCAAAGCCAGACTGTGGACGGTGAGTTTTAAGCAACAAGGGAGGATTGTGGTGCTGGGAAGGAGGTAGGGAAAGACAGACGGACGGAGAAGCTTGCTCTCTCGATAAGTTCATTGTTCCACGACAAATTTTTGAGTTCACAACGATATTACAATCATGAATGCGAAATCAACACTGCTGAAGTAACAGGGTAAATTAACAATAATTGTACCAATAGTGTTAATATTATTACTGAATATTACTCAAGTGTTTCAAGATGATTGGTTTGTTTTCCGATTTTATTTATTCAAGTAGTGTTTGTACGATGTTGATTGTTTCTAAGCTTACCAACGTCACAGGAGACTTGTGGACCATTTTGAATATTTCGGGGGCTCCTGTCATTTTGGATTCTTCTTTGTAATGAATTATTTCTTCATGTTTTATTTATTTATTTATTTATTTATTTATTTACTTTTCACAATTTTGGAGAGTATTGTGATGTGTATGTGAGAAAAAGGCATGACTAAGTACAATGTACTTATTGGCTTCCTTCTTTTTTTAATGGTCTTATTTCACCTACAGAAGCCTACATCATCATACTGATTTGCCTTCCATATAGTTTTTTTTTTTTTTTGCTTTCTGCTCAGCAGCATCAAAAAGGTCTCTCATTTCAAGCTGGATGTGCCTTAAAGGATTATTGTTTCACCTCCAGACAATTGGTTCCTTAATTTCAGGGCTAAAAACTTTCATCACAGGAGTCACGTTAAAGAAAGTTGTGACAATGGCAAACTTTCAGGCAGTTGAGCTTCAACTAAGGTGTCAAATGTTATTTCTGAAGACAAGTAGAGAAGTGTTGCGGTTCAGAGGAGTTTTACACTGACCCTACAAAACAGTAAAATAGTTCGAATTTATGAGCCACTGTACCAGAATGCAAAATCAACATTCCTTTTTGATGAAAAAAAAAAATTCTGGTTTTCACATTATCCTCATCAAATTAATTTTAGCATAAGTGATCACCTACTTGTTGCTTCTGTGTTTACTGACCAGGGCAGTTGTGGTGTTAGAACCAGATATGCTCTGAGTAAGACGCTATGCATGCTACTTTTGTTTTCTTTTCTTTATATTTAAGGTATTAACAATATCTACTTTAGTACATAGTCACCAATGAGTGAATTACCAAAATGAGTGCAACACTCTTTCTGGAACAACATTTGCACTTCCACTAAATATTATACAACATCATGGATAAAATAAATAAACATTGAAATTCAAATTTGTTCCCCACAAGGATTCAAATCTGAACACATGGGTCAGCTTTTAACTGTGGTTACCTGCTACTTTATGGTATAGGTTGGCATTTTGGTCAAATACGTGTTTAGGGAGTTACAGGAAAAGAACAATCTACAAAATATTAAGCCAACTTAGATATTGATAGCAATCAGTCCAATAAATAGCAAATGACATGTTTGTCGAGGTTATTAGTAATATTTCTGCAAATTTCCCCCTAAAAATGTGAACAGGTTCCACAGCTAATTCAAATTCCTACACAGTGGAACTTCCTATATCTAACAATCTACGATGTGACTCTAGTCCCCAACCATGACCACCCCCATAATGGTGCATCCCTCCCTCTCCCAGATCCATCAGCATGTTATCAAGTTGTCCTTATTTTACGCCAATTGAAATGTTACTAGTAATATTGTTAAAAATCCAAAAATGCATTCGGACAAAATTATACCCAATACCGATAAAGAAATTTTTATTCCATGGCAAATTCAAATACGGAGCACACAATAGAGTGAATGCTTTCTTGTCCTCCCCATTTTGAAATTGAAAGCAACTTCAGTATACTTGGTTGACAAGTCAGTATGTATGATAATAAGTGTTTGCATGCATACACTATTCTTTCTTTCTGCTTTTACAATTTTAACTTTTAGGCCAGCAACTGGGTGTTTTTTGAAAACTTACTTTTTAGAAATATCATTGGTACACGATCAGTGTTAGTGTACGTGTGTTTGTGTGTGTGTGTGATTGTCTTAACAAGAGAAAACACCAATCTAACACACCAAAATCAAAAATGAATACTCCCAAGTTAACAAGACATTCTGCAAAATGGATAAATGGTTGTGTTGGCTAAATGTTCTTGAACACGGTGGAGGTTTTGCTGTCAGTCACTGATAAAGCCTTTTTCATACTTTTCCTCTTTTTCCTTTTTTTTGTTGTTTTTTTTAAAAAACAAAACAAAATATCTCCGTACATGATTTCTGTTGTCGTACGTGCCTGAATTTGTAAGCTTGATTACCTCTGTGTGTGCGAGACACAGCGTGAGTGAGGAATACACACTTCTTTTATATGTACTATACAACTCCATGTAAATAGAGGCACTCATGGATTTTTGATATATTAAACAAATGTACAAAATGGCAGAGAAAAAGGTCTATTTGCGATCAATCTTTGATTCGTAGGTGCCCCTCGCAAAATTGTTTTGTAACGACTTCAGGACGTGTTAATGTGCAGTTCTTTATAATGACGGAAAATGCACGTTTGATCATTTTATTTTGACCTGAAGGAAAAGATCTGCACCAACTAGTCCGTGGGAAGCACAATGTCGTTCCGCTTTTGTTCCTTCTGTTTGGGTCCCAGACGATCAAAGGCCATCCCGGAGCTGTACAGATTGTGAAAAATTGTACATACAACTCCAAATCTTGTTCACCCTCACTTTTTTGTATGCAAATTAATTACTTGTGTGAAGAAAGCATTTCAGATTTGATGGAATATTTAGTAATATTTGAACAATGAGATTAAAACACACAGTTGATGTGCAAATAAGTGCTGAGAAATATTCTTCTTCTGTCTCTTTGGAATAAAAGTGTTGAGTATTAATAATAAAAAAAAGTCAAATCTCACACATGCTTGTCAGTTCATTTCTACGTAGGACAAAACGCAGCTGGTGAATCTTTTGTTTTGTTGATTTGAATGGACTCTATTTTCATAGACAGCGCAGGTGTGCTCAAGCATAAAAACTGGCTTATCTTGGTTTCTGTACAGGTGCGAACCTTCTTTGGCCTGTTTTGGAATTTAGCAGACCGCCCAGAGAGAGTGTTTTATTTCAAACACCCCCGGCTCGTCTGATCATGTAGTGGCAGAAAGTCGACGACATTTTTCGAGCAAATAAAAGCAGGTCTAAGTTGTGGCGCTGGTGGTGTATCGCTACTTTGGTGGGTTTGATCAAACATTTGGATCTCCAGCTCCTTGACAATTTGAGAGGTTTAGTTATTTCATTTATTGTGTAATTTCTTAATTTCCACCACCCAAAACCAAAACACTGTTATCCATTCCCTTTTTTTGCTGTATTTAAATGTACCTCACCATTTAGTATGTTGTTATGGAGTGAGCTGGGAATGTTTCAGGTGGTCAGGAACAGTACCGTGTCCTCTGTTTGCACCTTTCTGAATTTTTACATGCTGTTGTAAAATACATAAGCATAATGAGGGAAGTGATGCTAACATCAAAGCGTTCCAAAAACACCCCCTTGTTCCTTAGCTGTGCTTTCGTGTCCATCAACAGGGGATATACAGAAAGAAGCAGCAGGTTTTAGCAATGGCTCCCTTATGTGGGCAGATCTTTACATCTACTGGCACACAACACGCTGACTAAACTAATCCCATATTAGTTTGCATCTTTTTTTTGAATTTTTTTTCCGAAACAATCCCTCCATCAGCATCTTATTCCGCTCACTTGTTCTCCTCTCCTGACATCATCAGGGCGATGAGCTCGGCGTGCATTGCAACACATGTAACTACTTCTTGACAATTAACTGTTACCTAGCAACTGGCTCTTTTTCCAGAGATGGCTGTGGTAGAGAGAAAGAGAGATTTAAACAGTATTCCCACAGCATCTTAACCGGATCGGATGCAACAATGCGTCGACAATAGCGAAAACCAAAATGGAAAGATCTGAACGCCCACATGTGTCGATTGTGCACAGGAGAGGAGGAAGAGGAGAGGGTGCTGCTGTGTGATGCTGCACATGTATCATGTGTGGGGTTAATACATGAGGAGGTGGAGAGTAGAAAGGGGAGATTTTAAAACAAATAAAAGCAGAATATGGGCCACAAGTGGGAATGTGTAGGGGAAAAGGTTGCTGTGACAAGTTTTATAAAGACTGTGTGTGCGTGCACATCTTCCAGAATATTCACAGAAAATAGACACCTGCTGAGTATAGGTCATGAGTAGCAATGTTTCCAGTGTTTATTGAGACCAGGCACATATTTTACAACTGAAAAAAAAAATCTCACAGTACACCACTTAGCAAAACAATTGACAAAAAAGTGCTTAAATGCCTATGAAGTATTTATTGAATGTACCTTCTGTCATTTCAAACTTGGAGCATTTGGTTAGTTAGTCAGTCAGTCAGTCAGTCAGTCAGTCAGTCAGTCAGTCAGTCAGTCAGTCAGTCAGTCAGTCAGTCAGTCAGTCAGTCAGTCAGTTAGTTAGTTAGATCTGAACCTAATTCTTGTCACGATATTATCTTATCAAGCATCTTAGTCCAAAGCAGTTAAAGAACGCTCATAAAGTATAATCTGTCCTGGTTTCAAAACTTGGTTGCCTCTGCATGCAAGTTATGGCTGTCACCTTGTGGCAACGAATGGCATTGCAAAGGCTGCGGAATCATTTGTTGACTTGTGTCTAAATTGTGATTTTTGATTCAGTAGAATGCTAGAACAGTTTATAACAGATTCTTTTTCATCCAAAACATCGCATATTGGCTAATTGAAATGGTTAATTTTGATTTGCAGAAATTTGTGTTTCTTTTCACATAAGTGATCAAAATTAATTGAAATTAAATTGTAGCATTTGACAAGACTCAAACTTTGTTGTTTAACTTTCTTATGGACATGAGGTCACCTCCATGATGTTTGACACCTTCACCTGCCTTCTCCTCCCTCACCAGCCAGCTGGCCCTCTTTGGGCTGACCCTCACCCATGCACTGGTTTTGTAGCGGGCCACGCTCCCCTCCTCACCTGTCAGGCTCTGACGTGTCAAAGACAGGTCATCCCCGAGCCTCTCCTCGTGGTAGCCATGGCGACGGAAGAACCGTTCCATGGTTGCTAGGAGATGGGAGAGCTCTGTGATACGCTGATGCAGCATGGAGACTTTCTTTGAACAGGTCGTCGATGCTTTCCGATAGAGGACGCATCCCCCAGGATGAAGGGCCAAAAATCACTCTGTACTTTTTTTCTAATTACAATTATTGTTACACTCTAAAATGTTGAGAAGTCACCGATGGTGCCGTAAAATAGCTTGACGTTTATCCAGGCAGCCTGGATTCAGTTCCCGTAGCTAACGTCAGCTGCGGATCGGCTTATTTTGGTAACGTTCTATCTCCGCTGGAGTCCATATAGTTTGTTATCGTTATTTGGGCGGGCCTCTGTTACCATGGCAACCAGCATCTGCACCATCAACAGCAAGTGAGAATTTATGACCAGCAGACAGTGCACTTAATGAGATGGAAAGAAAAAAAACGCAGAACAGATTTTCTAAGAATTAAATCAACCCAATGAGTAGGAATTGGACTCTAGCCCCGATGACTTTGGGTGAAAGAATACAGAATGTTTTCGAGTGACTGTTTATGATGATAATCGGTTCTTATCTAGAATGTCCATTTCATATCTCAATACTGTAAAAAGTATCATTATCCCCTCTTGTTTTACAGCATCTTTGTTCCCATTCAATTTGTTCAAGTGGATGACTCACCTGGCAAGATACTGGAGCATGGCATCTATTCGAGTAGGTCAATTTGAGGCAATATGGTAATTTCTTGAGGTTCAATCTTTGCAAATTGAGGTTTTTAATACACAGTCATTTGCCGTTATATTAGGAACAGAAACATTATCCGATGTGATCGAATGCAGGAGTGTGTATTATCATTCACAGAGATAATAATGCCCGGTTTTGAATGAGGGAGGCGTTAATACTTTTTCATTTGGTTTGTCATACTGAAAACTGTTTCTAATATTTTGCCCATGTCACGGAGCTGAATTCGGCAACCCAAAAAAACAAATAAGTCCACATCTGCATAGAAGGTAATGCATGCATCCTCATAACAGAGCGTGTTAATCACACTGGATCAAAGTAAGCCGCTGGCTGGCTTATTGTTTGGGTATTATAACAGATTTGTAGACATGAAGGTGGAGAGAAAATAGAGCCCAAACAGGAGGTGCAGCATCTGGCAAAAGCGTGTTACATCACCATGTGCCTTCTTGAATTGTTTGCCTTGTAGATGAATGAATATATTAAATATATATATATATATATCTGCATCTGCACTACATGTTACACATTTGCTGGCAACATACTCACAATATTGGAGAAATTATCACTCACTAACAGAGCCACTAAAGACAATCTTCACTGTCAAAAAATTTCAGAAAAATCCTACAACATAGACAAATGCAATTAATGTGGCAGGCTGACTTTGTATTATATTTTATTGCCATCATTGGATTAAAACAATTTAACCTCATTTTCAACAAAGCCACTGCTAAAGGAAATGCTACAGTGCTCTATTTCTCCTCTCACATCTTGCTGTACCTTTCATTATTTCCTCTTTCTTTCTGTCTTATAAATTTATATCTATTCACTACACGCACAAGCGAATTTTCCGCAATGAGCGCAACTGCCATAGTGATATAGTTATAGTAATTACAACTCGGCTACAAATTAGCAGGCCCATTGCCTCCCGTTTTTTAAAAGCAAATGAAACACATTTTTATGCGTTTCTGTTCCCAAAAATAAACATACAATTATGACCTCTTCAGAGGAATCCATCCTTTCCTCTCTAGCTGTCCTTCAGAACACAATACTAAACTTGTGTTTAGTGGTTGATTATCTAAGTATCTGTCCTGGTCAAGAGATGACATCATTGAAATGCAAAATCAGATCTGTTTATGCTAATATGACGAGAATAAAGCAAGAGAAATAAGATTGAGCAAGATATCAACTTGTGATGTTTCCGTTCAACCCTTTTCGACAAGTTTGTAATATTACACAGTTAACGTGCAATATAAGATTGCATGACTAATTCACATCGAACTGACATCCAGATGTTTTTGATGTGTGTGTTTGTGTGTGTTTCATGGCGTGCAAGCTGAGTTGAGATCACAGTTGGCTACACGTTCACTGAGAAATTTGGTGGAAAGAGTCAAGTGGAATATCAGCCTCCAAAGAGAAGCAAAGTGTCATTGGAGGAAAGAAAGAAACAAAAAAGAAGGAACAAACTTCCACGCCTCAAAGAAAAAAAATAACTGCGCTGACGGAATCTTGCCTCGGTTCACAGCTGGTCTGCATTAGTGACAGGGCATTTGTCACCCTGTGTGTGGAATTCCTCACACACACACGTAATGGGTTTCAGAGCTGGGCGGTAACAGGCTGCATTTTCTCCATTATATGCACTTAAATACTTTTCGAATGTGTATTTGATACAGATTGTAGCAAAGAACATGACGGAGACGCCCATGATTTGCTACAGAGTTGACAAACACAGATGCACAATTGGGGGTGGAAGTCAGTCTCTTTTTCCTGTCCCCTGTGACTTCCCATCGAGAAACTAATATTTTGAGGAAGTGCATGTCCCTGAAACAGGAAGTCCCAGTTGTTAGTTTAGTAACCTAAGATAACTGAGAGCCACCAGCGAAGCGTGAACATCTTTTATAAACATGGCATCACAACAATACCGTCTTCTTTTTCCTATACTGATTTGGATTCTCAAAATGCACTTTACTTTTTGCGCTGGGGTTGGAGCTCTGAGTAAGCTGACCACCACTACATCCTCAATAATATTATATGCGCCTGATATAGTTTGCTTTGTTCCCACAGGATTGTTTTTTCCCGAGACCGTCTTTGTGGCAATCACGGGTGAAGATCTCTACGTTCACTATAGTCTGACCATCCCGGCCAACCAAAGCAAAGACTTTTTGACCTGCTTTGACCCCTACAACCAGGTGATTCTTAAAAAACTATTTTCTGCAACTCAAGGCCAAGCCTTGATCACCAACGCCATGCTGCATCTGAAAATGCTCACGATATCTGGAGAATATCATTGCCAGTACAAGGGGGCCAACGCGTACTTGTTTCTTCGACTGAGAGGTGAGTACAGAAGCGGGAATGTGCAGACTCTCTTCAAATAAATCAAAACAGAATTGATCCACTTAATCTAATAGCAACTGCTCAAGAATTTGTGGCCTGTTTTATTTTCACTTTTATTTTAACAGTATAATTGATAACAAATTAGTTTGCCAATCTACACAATGTTGTTGGCATTTTTATGGACCTTTCTAAGTGATACTGACAAGCAAACTTTGATTATTTGGAGTTCATCCTTTCATTCTTCTGTCGCCTTTTCATGACTCCACTGATCGTAAATCATTGAACGCTTTTAACTGAACAAATGGGGTGGCACTTGCCCACAAACTACTATAACATCTACGAGGTCAGACACAAACAAAGCCCACAACAAAAGTCTTTTTTTTTTTTTTTTTTTTACTGCAGCATGGAATGTTCTGTTGTGAATCAGAGTTGTGGCAACAATGAGTATTTCTGGCCAGTTTCGAACATCCCCCGAGACTGTTTTGTTACTTTAACTGACTCAAATAACTTATCATCATTTCTGACTTGCCTTGGAAGGATTATGAATGTAACACTTACATGAGGTACACTTGCTCTAGAGCAAATACAAGAGTTACACAATTCTCCCTTCTCAAGGCCAGTTTGTTGCTGTCAGTTTATGATTCTGGTTGTAGGTTATAATGCTCTCAAAATGTCTTTTTGGTATGTCACGAAAGTTGTATTCTTCCAGATCATGGCTACACGGATCTCGATATGGTGGACTACACAAATTTCATAGTGTTGGCCTCCTTCAGTGGCGTGTTGCTGGTTTTTAGTGTGCTCAGCTCTGTGTATGTCTTCAGAGGAACTTGGGTAAGAGGGGCATCACATGCAATCAGCATGTTGCGATATCAGAGCTGAGTGTTTGGCTTACATTTTTATCAACAAAATCAAAGAATAGTGTTTGATTCAAGCCCATCACTTGAACGCAATAATAGTCAACATGCCACTATTGAAAACATTTGTAATTGCTTATTTATTTGGTCACCAAGGGCATGTGTTTTTTTCCCGACAAATTTTAGAAAAAACAAAATCCCCAATCTGGCAATCCAAGCAACAATCTAAAGCAGAACAATGAACGATCGCAAGCAGAAGAGCCTGAGGATGACAGCATGGGTGCGATAATAGCTTCTTCCACAGCTCTCTATGCCGTAAGTATGGCCATGGGCGTATGCACATTCATGTCATTATTCTGGTCACTTTTCTCTTTTTCATTTATAAATAAAATGTTGTAGAGTCTTGAGCCGCGACCTCGGTCCATTTATGATGTGCTTGACCGCTCAGCTGTCAACACAGAGTCACAGCAGAGGAAGCCTCCTCCCAACCCAAAAACCAGCAAGAAACTGGTCAGTGTGGATTCTTACTGATTTGTCACATATTCAGAAATGTATGACAAGATCAATTATGTTCTCAGGGGGAACAAAACGCACAAGCACAAGAGGAAGGAGTATTTGAGTGTGTCTACGAGAATTTCTGAATCCTAAAGAATCCTGAGTCAACCCTGGCTGACATTGGAACCCATAAAGAAATAAATTATATACTGTACATACTGCAAAGACACAAAATGTATATTTATTTTTGAATGATGATTAAAAGTATCTCAATCATCATGTCAAAATACACTGATATGCCAGAGGCTTCATATGCAGGCAAAATTACAATATTTCATTATCATCTGATGTTCAAAATCCATTAATGTTTTCCATATAGAGAGCTAGAAAGGGCTTAAACATATTCATCAACATTATTCAGCATTTTTTCTGTAAATTAATTGTTTCTGTCTATTAACTTAACTAATTAAGTTCGCCATGTTGGGGATCTAAGTGTAGTTTTAATTGAATGTCTGTCTAAATGCACAGATTTAATAACTAACTACAAATACAGTAAATGATTGTGCTGTGTTTGGCTGCAACATAGGAGGGAGTGATAAATATATAAAAATTTACACTCCGTACCAGTTGATGGCGGTAAAGCGCTATTAAATTGTTTCCCAACCTCCAAGAATCGACCAATAGAAGAAGAATAGGATAACAACACCGCTGTCACTGTCAGTCGCTTTTTCGAGTCGTTATTGTGTTTACCTGCGCTGGCCATGGCTGCTGAAGGTGACTTCTTGGCGAGATACCGTGCTGTATCGAATAAACTTAAAAAGTAAGTGTCGGATGAATGGAAGGCAAGAAAAATTACAGATTAGAAGGGTTTCAGAAGTAATTATGATGCCGTTACAAGCTAGCTAGAGTTTGCCAGCTTCAATCTCTCGACAGTCAAAGACGTAATAATTATGAGCGATATTTCTTCATCTAACAAATAGATGTTTTGCGAAATTAGCTAAGGTTTGGTACGATATATCAGCGCCACGCGACTGTCCAGTGACGCTTAAAGTCGTCAGATGTCTGACACTTTTTGGATATAATGGCACAGATTTTGCATGTTGAGGACGATGGTAACATTTTTGTCCTCGTTGCAGACGTTTTCTTCGAAAGCCAAATGTCGCCGAGGCAAGTGAGCAATTTGGTAAGTTTTGACATTCTAGTAATGTGCAAAACAAATGTGCTCAATGCTTGATCATCTTATTTGCAACAATATTTGTTGTTTCAGGCCAGCTAGCTAAGGAGTTAAAGCAGCAGGACTGTCTGCAGTATGCTGCTTTCTGCAACCTTGCCATGGCCCGGTAAGACAACTCATGCACAAATCATTCCTACTTGTGTATAGTTTGGCAATGACTGTTTCATATAGGTCCAATTGTAAAGCAGTAATGACACAAACAAAGTTGTGCTTCCACTTCCACTGTCTCCTGCAGGTGTGAGCAGACTCTTTTCAACGCTCCTGGAGAAGCTCTGGCATTAACTGATGCTGCACGCCTCTTCCTTTCCTCTGAGAAAGAGAATCGCTCTCTGCAAGCACCAGGCTTTGATGAACACCTACAGGCAGCACTCAACTGCTACACATTTGCCATTAAGGTTTACTGGGATGCCCCTTTACTCTTGCAAAGTAAATGTATATCATGTAACTGTCGGATAATGCGATTGTTTTTACAGGTGTACATTGAAATGAACCAGCCTGTGATGGCTGCCAGTCTTTGTTTAGAACTTGGCAATGCACTCAAAGTAAGCTCCCCTGTTTATGTGATGCATTATATGGGTGGCATGTTATATTTCATTTCATGTGACGCTTCAACAGGAGATGAACCGACCAGGAGAAGCTATTGTTCATTACCAGAGGGCAGCTGAGTTGCAAACACAGATGCCAGTGGAAGCTCTTTTGTCAATGGGAGAAATGGCTTCGTGTAAAATTCTCACACGTGAGTGTCTCATATATCTCTTAGCTTCTTTGTTTGTTTCCAAAATGTGCAAGGTCATATCAGGCTGATTAATAAGGAGGTATTGTACCAGATCTATGACGTTTTTGCAACTTATCTTATGTGTGATTTGTGTTTTGTCTTTTTAAATAGGTGACTACGACGGTGCCCTTTCAGTGTTTACAGAAATGCAGCTCATGTGCCAGGAGAGAGGACTGCAACTACCAGGCACCAGCACCCCCGTAGGTGCTTTTCTGGACATTGTGGCAAGATGCGAGATCTCTAGAGTACTCCTCCTGATGCTGCTTGAGGTACAACCCATCTGTTCATACATATACTGTATTGGAGGGAGTAGCAAAAAATCTATGAGGTTGGGAAACAGATCAAATTCAAACTGCAGCCCTGGGAGCTGTTTTGAATTCCCGGAAAGAAATTCCACTGTCCAAAAACTCAATTCAAGAATTGCAAAGCTGCTATCCAATAAGAAGTCCCAACTTAATCTGTAACTTGACATATTGAGTTACCATTTGATTTGACGATGTGCATTTGAATCAAAACTACATGATTAATTTTGGGACAAATACTGTGCACAAATGGGGAGGGGCATGGACTTTAGTGGCTACTTGTGGGAATATAGATGTCATTATTCCAATCCAGACGCAACAATTATCAGACTTTACATTGCGGTCTCGTATCTAGTTTGGTGGAAATTAAATGAAGTGAAAATGCAGTAAAGTTGACGTAATGGCAGAGGATCATTATTCCAATGAGCTGCATGAAAAGCTTCCAAACTCTCGGTGGCACGCAGCCAGCAAATTGCAAATCGGAGCGATACTATAAAAGTTTAGTGGGAAAGGAAGGAAATACCCACGCAATGGAAATACAACACCGGCTTGTGTTGTGACCATCTACATTCCATAATCTAAGTCATAAAGCTTATTTCGCGCTTCTGTCCACTTTTCTGTGCAGCCTCCTCCGCAGAAGCTTCTGCCAGAACATGCGCAAACACTGGAGAGATACGCATGGGAGTCCTTTGACCCACATAGCCAAGGTTTAATTTCCCTAACAAAACTATGATTTTCCCTTTTGTGTTACGAAGAAGTCTTACCGCGATTGACAATCGTGACAAGTCCGATGAGTCAGTCCTCTTGTTCTCTTGCAGTGACCTTCCTAGCCGAGAATGTTTTCCTGCTGCTGCAGTCGGTGGTGGTGAGTTTCATCAGCCGCATACTTTTGCACTTGACAGGATTTCCTGGTCTTCTCCTCGGGGCCTTTTGCAAAGCTGCGATAAATGTGCTGGGATTGGCACCGCTTTTCAAATGGATTTCAGTTTTCCCGTATTAATCTGCGGCATTTAAACACGGGTCCTCGGAGGACCGATAATACTGCTGGTAGTGTTGCTGGATGAAGCCGTAACAAAAAGAGGAGTCTATAATGAAACATCAGCTGAGTTTATGAATAAGCGCAGAGTCACATCCCATGTCAAGGCCATCTGAATTTATTCGCGCCGCATATAAAAGCCAATGTGTTTCACAGATGGCATGCCAGGAGAAAGACACAGAGTCCCTGAAGTCTCTTCAAACTGAACTATGGTAAGCCTTTCATAATGCTCATCTCTATCATGAACACTTTGTTCCTTCTCAGTGGATTTGACATTTTTCATTGACAGTGTTATTTAGATTTGCCTTTTCCACTTCAGGCCACTGCTGACCGCTGAGCAGAATCATCTCCTCCACCTAGTGGTTCTGGAACGCATCACACCGTCTGGCCAAGGCATTTAGTAGCGTCCTGTTCTCATCCGCTTCCTCTGGGAACGATAGCTAACATCATGGAAACATTCCTGCTTATGACTGGGTCTGTTGTAAGACCTCAAGAAACGCTTGCACTGAGAGAAATATCAATTGTAAAACCTTACAAAAAAAAATAATTTGGGGGGTATCATGTTAATGTCATTATTTTGTGCTTTTAAAATAGTACTTCATACATATTTATAGTGCCACTTGATAGTGTTGATCTTGAGTTGATGAATGAAGTGCAAAGAAGTTTGTTACTAGTTTTATTGATTATAGTATATGGCTTCACTCCAATGTAATTACAAACCTTCTAATGCATAGTTTAGAAATATGATCAAATGAAACACTGTCGTCCTCCATACCTGGTTCACATGTACAAATTGATGTACTTTTCTCTTAAGATAGCAGCCTACTACAAACAAAAAAATGCAAAACATAGTTTGACAAGGAAAAGGAAAATTACAAAATGTTACAAAAATATAATGGTTACAATGTACATGGATAAAACAAGGATACATTATACTTCAATCATAAAATAAAGATACATGACTTAAAACTACTTGTATTTTCAATTAAGGCTTGTTTAATTGTTCAAGTACTGCAACGGGGAAGTTCTAGTGTTGCTAAGATGTAACTTCACATATAATGTTTACTTCTTTCTTGCGGTTGTTGCTGGAAGCCTGTTTGATTCAGGGGGGGGGGGTGTCAGCACTTGAACTTCTGATCACATCTTATCTTCTTAACACCCCAGCTTCTAAAATAATCTAAACTGATGGCTTTATTTCTAAAGAGCCAACAGTGTGAGACTTAAGGCACAGAGATGCGACACTCCTGTTTGCACAGTAAATGTATGAAGCCACATTTGGCTGCAGTTTGGGTTAGTTTAGCATAGAGGCTACATTATTCAAAGGTAACAAAATCCACATGTAAAACCTTCTAAAATTCCATTTGTGTAAACTACAAAAAAAAAAAAGACAAATGTCTATCTCCCACTTCTCCCAAATTCTACGCTAAGCTACCTAGCAGCAAGCTAGTCACAGTTGACATGTTCCCAAATTGCCACTAGATGTTAAAAGTAGTGTTATTTTACATCATTATAACTTGCTATTGTAACTAATTTGACTTTAAGGTAATGATGTAAATTATCATGTTATACAAATTTAAACTTTACTCCCGCATAGTACAAATTAATTAGGGGAATAGAAAACTGACCAATTAAATGAGTTAGGCTTATCATAAGATTTTTTTTTTTTAACATATGGCTTTTTTTTTTTTTAAATGCTTCCAATTTTTTAAACTCCCAAAAACATATATTTGTCACTGATTTGGAGGAATACTTCTTGAACGTCCCAATTAAGAAGGAATGTGATCCCACATCCAGGCCGCCTCTCTTTCCACTCACTCACTCTTTTTCCGCAGGACGAGATAGGTGATGGCTAAGAGCAGTGTGAGGACAAATGAAATCCAGGCCAGGATGTAGGAGTGTCCAAATGCACCGTCTTCTTCGGCATGAAACTCCGAGGTGTAGATTGAGGCAGCTATCATTATACACAGACCTGCGGGCGAGAAGTGAATACTCAAGACAATTTGTACTCATAACAGGTAACTCCTTATACCAGTAATACCAATTCAAGTCATGAACAATTTCCTCATTTCCTGGCTGCAGTGTGTTTAATCACTTGACTACAGAGGGTGAGAGGGATTTATGACATCTGAATCATAAATATAATAAATAGCATTCTTTTGATTTTTCTGCACAATATTTTTTCATCCTTGTCATATCAGAAGATACCAAATTGTTTTTTTGTTTCTAGCAATTTACATGTCGATTTTTAAAGAATTTTTCAAGCTTTTCTTGAATTCTCCACACTGCATACATCAGCAATTCCATGATTGTTTCCCGACAGGACGCCATTTATTATTCATATGGAAGACCCACCCCGTGATTCATTGGCGTGTGGAAACAAAGGCCACAATTAGAGGAAATATGGTATTTTCATCAAAATAAGTAATCATATCATGAGCGCTTGTCAAATAATGTCAAATGAGATGAAAGCATTTGCTGTAACTGTCTCAGTCTATCACCCACTGAAAATCCAATATGAATCAGACTAATAGCTATGATAATGAGTGTTACAAATATTTTGAGTTGAAAATCATGACCCATCAAGAGGACTCGCATGACTCACTTTTCTGCTCAATTCTCAGTGTCCATTATGTAAAAGTGAGTGAAACGCCCAAAGGCAATTGAAGCAACAGAAAGACTTTGTTCCAAAACAATGACATTTCTCTCAAACTAATGTTCTAAAACTACCATAAAAATAAGGGCTACTTATAACCCTATTAAAAATGTAACTTTAAAATGACGATAGCTATTTAGTTGACCCCTCCCTCATCACTGTTAAAACTAAACATTAACCCAATTTGCATTTAGAATATAGCTGAAGTTAGCTTAGTGGAAATATATTTTTCTTCATTTTTGCCTAGCTACTGAATTTGCCCTGAGAGGTGGGACTCCCATTTCATGAATGGTACTTTTTTTTTTTTTTTTTACATTTAATGTTTTCATTCACTTTTGAAGCAAAATATAATTTCTCTCCTGCTATTTAACTCACATACATGTCCAATTTGATACTTATCCAGCTTGAGTTTATTTTCAGTTAGTGGTTTTTGTGCATGACATTCCATTAGTCTTGTGGCGTTTAACCCTGTAGACTCTTGAGACTAGAGAACACACAATCTTTGTCTTAATTGTATCATGCAGAACAAATAAAAGTGTTTGAACTCTGCCTCTGGCTCTGAGCAGACACACTCGCAGCATTAATCGATCCCACTTCCTCATTATGGATTTTCAATGATCCTCCCCTCTTCCTCCGTAAGGATGTACAGTAATATGCGTTTAATCACACAATTAGTTCATGCATTCTAAAAAACAGTTTAGCACGTCATCTGACAGAGGTTGCCTTTGGTTATAGAAGGACGTTATTACTCACAGGCGAGCAACTGCAAAACGCCAGTGAAGGTGAAGCGCTGTCCTTTAGGGAGAGTGAAGAGCTGAGCCACAAAGACAAACAGGGCCAGGATGGCAAAGATGCACGCCAGCACTGAAGTCGCCTGTACTGCCTGAAGGTACTCTGCAGCAACAACACAAACAGTTGAAGGAATGACAAAAATGTCGACAATTGCAATTTGCACGGCGCTTATTAAACATCACTGCTATTGCAAACTAATAATTTTCCGACAGGATGGCACTTGCTGTTATGTGCACATGAATCTGCCTGCTGGTTATACACTTAACACCTGCTACCATATATTTACTGCAGTGGGATGCGCATCTGGTGGGTGAGAAGATTTCTTATCGTGTTTACCTTCTGGGTAGTCTTTCAGGTTAGTGTAATGCCAGGCTGAGTTGATCAGCTCCCATCTTCCCCACAAGTCAGTTGACAAGGCATCAGTGGTCCACCAGGCCTACAGAGACACAAGTACAAGTAGGTGTCATGTTATATTATGTTGTGAATTGCGTGTTTTGGATTTAAAAAGATTTGTCTCTAAAATCAATGTGTATCTATTTCTATTGCCCAAGTTTCTCTCTTGGTCGCAAAAGCGCTACAAATGTTTTGAGGGCATCTCGTGTACAAAGCCCCCTTTAGGTGACCTTGCAGATTTCACAGTGAGACCCACCCATAAGCCCCGCCCCATTACTTTCCTTTCATAGGTCCCAAAATAATAATAATAAAATCTTATTGTTATTACTTTTTGGTCTATCACAGGATGAAACCAACTTTTAAGCTCTTTATCCATCCAAGCATTTATACAAAATGGATTGTCTGGTCAGTGTATAATAATCTGGGGTGGTAAAAGAGGAACCCACCCATAAACTGTCACAAAACTAGTTAAATAACACTCGCTTAACCCAACTTCTCCCCCATATTTTCATTTGAGTAAAACAAACAATCGGAGTGTGAGTCTTTGGAGGGTATATGGGGGAGAAAAAAAATACTTACATTATCAATAGTAGCAACAAGGAGCAGGATAATGGCGGTGAGATGGACAACAACGATTCCAGCCAGCATCAACATTGTGACCCTCTGGGAATAAGAAATACCGTAACAGTGATTTGGAGGGACTGCGGGGCGTGTGCGCTTACGCGCATGCGCGCGTGTGTGTAGGAGGATGCAGAGCATTTACTGTATTTAAGTTAACCTCCCCCTTAGCAGAAAGCCCCTCACAGCTGTCCCAGATAAAACACTGCGAATGGGAGCTGACAGACAGAGGGCCCCCCAAAAAAAACGCCCCCAAAAGCCCCGCAGACAGATGTGCCCCCTCCCCCCCCCCCCCCACCCAATCTCCCCGCGCCTAAGTATTAACTTTTCACACATTTCTCGTCCCACCTCGCTGGATAAATCAACATGAACTATTTGTAGTATTCTATCCTCAAATTCAGGGCTTGAAACTATTTCCGTCGACGAGAAAGGCGCATTTGTTGCGACGGTGTGCGGACATTCCCAAATTACACGCGCAGGCCCTCTACTGTACAATACCGTCAACGACTTTGAAAAGAGCGCGAGAACACAACACTCGCCCATAATCATCAAAATAATCACGATTATCATTCACTTTCCACCCACGGATATCGTCATTTATGACGATTACCGTCCGACATGAAACTTTTTCCAATGCGCGCCTTTTACCCTCTCAACTTTTCGACCCTTCCAAGTTACTTTGAAAGTTTGGACTACGCTGTAAAATCTCGCTTTCCTGCACTTAAAGTGACCACAAAGTCACAAAAAACACGCGTTAAACGAGAGGAATGATTAGTAGTATAAATGCAATCGAGGATAATAAAGTATTACCTGAAAGCGCTCAAACGCACAGCCCGGGAGTTATTTGGAAAATGTGAACGGCAGTAGAAGACCCACCCAGCTCTGACTTGGACGCACACACATCGGCCTGTTTTCCCTCTCTTCCCCTTGTGCAAGCCCCACCCAGAAAGTTTCACATTTTTTTCCTCCTCAATGAAATGTCCACACACTAAAAGCTATGCAGAGTAGTTTTCCCATAAAACAACAGCCAGTTTGAAAACGTTGATTTCTTCAACCTTGTTTGGAGTCCACAGAGTTTCTCTAAATATTTCTTTTAAGAAACAGTTTAATAAAAAAATATATATTTCCTGACCATGAGATAATAATGTACCGTACATTCCTTTATTTGCATGTATTTCCACTACCACACTCTATCGACATACTAATGATTGAAGTTACCTTGGAAGTTGGAATGAATGAATGAATGAATGAATGAATGAATGAATGAATGAACGAATGAATGAATGAATGAATGGAATCCGAAAGGGCAAAGAGAAAAAGAATAAATGAAGCACTGTAATCCCAGTAACATTACCATGTATTGTAGTGATCCCCAGATAACCACGCAAATGTATGCCCTTAGGGCTATGGAATGTTATACTGTAGTAGTGTAGTTGCCAAACTAACCGCAAAACTTGTCCTACTGCTATCACTCATCGGACAAATTAAAGCGTGGAAGTTGAACGCTGTAATGTATGAGTGGATTGAATTTTACCAATATTTTCATGGAAAATATGCTTTAAAACTCACTGGTTGGCTACTTACATTTGTTTGTTTGTTTGTTTGTTTGTTTGTTTGTTTGTTTTAACACAATGAACTTTTGTCTCATCTTGACTCATGAAGTATGAATGTACTTTTGGCATGTACATTAAGTGCATGTAGTGTGGAGCACGGGGCTGAACGTCTAGCGTCTGCTACTGATTCAAATCAATAATAAAAAGCTTGGAATTGATTATCCAGAGTCTGCCAGGCAATGCACTCTCACTGATTTACCATCAGCCACGGCAGCAACATACTCTCATTCGGCCATCGGAAATAATGATAATAACAATAATAATAATTCACGACAATTGATTAACATTGCTGGAGAGATGACGGAATGTTTGACCTCAAATATGTATCCTGCATGCAGTGTAATAATTATTCCCAGCCCAGGTGTTGATGCAGGGTGACCAAACGGTATGTAAATGTCAGCAAAGAAAAGTGGTTCGATCCCACGTGAAGCCGCTTTTTGCGGTATCAGTAAATGTCTGCACTCTGCTGTCATTACCATCCATCTGCTTTCAATTACTGCATTCTCTGTCACATTTGCATCTTTTTAAGTCACAGTTTGCAAAAAAAAAACGGCCTGTTAGTCAAACATTGAATTCCGCAGTCAGGCTATGACATCACACTGGGTGTGTTTCACGCCTAACTCTCTTCACTTGAAACACTCACAAACTTGAGTGTTGTTTCTTCGGATTTCATTTGACTTTCAGTGTATGCTATTCTCTTAACACCCCGGATTTATGCTGCTCAGAATAATTGCTGCAAAATATCTGTAAAAAGCCACAGAAAAACAATATGCAGTAGCGATTTTCTCAACTTTTGTTGAAAAATAGAGTTTTCACTGAGATTTTGGTCCAACTGCAGTCTTTTTGACAGCTGGACTTTAGAGGTCCTATTTAATCTGTTCCCAACCCGGATCGGTACATTTTAAGGGTACAAAAGCAATCGACTTTATGCTACCGTTCTTCTGACAAAACTCTTTCTAAAGTTACAATAGTATATATTATTTCGAAGAACACGGTATAGCATGAAGTCCAGATTTGCAAACAGGGGAACCTCTGTGAGTGACACCAGCACAGAAAAATCCAGTTGACAGCAAATTACAGCGTGGGTGAAAGCAGCGAACATCACCGTGGCAACCTCCAACTGCAGTGAAGGCCCGTATAGACGCTGGTGTTTTTAAAATAACAGCCTGGCACGACTGACTTCTATTTAACTTATGTTCTTGTTCAAATGTTGAAGTGAGCGCGTGCGTGTGGGGGGCCATAGGTGCTTATTTCGGTTGTGACATAATACAGATGTAGTGGATTTTTCAAATAATGCCATGTTTTGAAAGGCTCACCACCAGTCAGCCAGTGGACATCCGTTAAAGCTTTTTACTACCTGTGCTGGATGAGAGAAAAGCTCAAGTGAGTATGGGTCTTCTTATGACAAAAGCATGTTTTCAAAGCAGGCTTAGCTCATTTCTGCCCTCAGGCTTGAGATCTTTGGGGTGGGGGGGCAAACGGATGGCAGTAGTCTTCATCCTAGGCCAACAATGGTGGCTTTGTGCTGCTGGAGGTGGGATGAAGACAGATAACATAATAATGACTTCCTCTGCTTTTACGCTTGCCACGCGTTAGTGTGTCATTTCACTTGTCATTTGTAAAAATGTTACTGACATTGACTCGACTTGATTGCTAAAGGTTTTATTATTGCAGCAGAAAAGATTTCCTCATTATTTTTGATATCAGAACAAATTGGAGGTCAAGGGTCATCACTGAATGGGTTGTAAAATTGTGGCCTATATATCTTGCGAGAGAGGAAGGGTACATCGGTACCTCTTTAACACCGATTCTGAGTCAGTGGAATTTTCTTTTCGTGTCCCAACATGTGGGCCTCCACATAAAAGCCATTGTGCAGAGAGTGCTTATTGGGAAGATATTACAGAGCAGCAGCTGCCACGGATGAAAAGTCTTCTTTTAAAGGGAGAACATCCCACCAATCTGCTCCCAGTGTAGCAAGAGTGGGAATTCACATTTATTTTAAATGCCGCCATTGATATATTCCATAGCTTCCTAATGTGCTTCATGATCGGAAAATGCTTTATTTTGTTTAAGCAGATGCCCCTTCACAACAACCAAATCTAGTTCTCTTGAATTTTATTTCTCAGTTCTAGCTTTCTTTTGAAATGCCTCTTCACATTCCCCCTTACTTCCAACTGATTTCCACACCCTTCACTACAAAATTTCAGCAGTGTAGCGTGCCATACATTTGAACATTCCAAATGAGTTCCAGAGGTTTTTTTTTTTCTTTCTTTCTCAAACTGTAGCACATTGCGGTCCCATCTGGAGCAGTAACGCAAGAAAGTGAGTCCTCATCCAACACATGATTTAATCAAGCAGATGTCCTCACCTTTTATCCCTCTAAATGGCTGTAAAATCCTGCTGGGACTGCAACATTATTTTCATCAGAACTAGCTTAAGTTTCTTAAATCAGGGACAAGCCCATGTATCAGAGAATAGCCAGTGTCCAGATGCTTGTGCAATAACATAATGTTGGATGTCTATGAGGAAGGGCGGTTAACAGATTGTGACTCCGATGACATATGCTATGAATCTTCCTTTTATATTTGTCATCCATCTATCAGGTGATGTACAATTTTTATCACAAGGAGTACAAATAATGCAAATAATCCAGACATGTAGAAATATAGTAGTACCAATTAAAACCAGATTTACGAGTTTGAACAATTATTATTAGCATTATTTAATATCCTGGATTAAAAAAACCTGCACAAAGTGACATTTTTAAAATAATGCATGATGCATTTTAATGTACATATTAAGTTACAGACACCACTAGAACTTTTCTTTCATTTTTAGGCCCATTTTATATGGCCATTCTTGAGACATTTTATAGTAAAAACTGTCGATTAATTATGACGTCACCGGCGGCCATCTTTATCGCGCTTCCCTTCCCTGATTGGCCCAAGCTTAATGTCACTTAATTAGCCTCACCTGTACATACTCCTCGGTGGACACACGAGCAGGAGCGTCAGCTAACTCGAGATGTATTTCGACGAAAAAAGCAAAAAGTACATCTTGGTTTTATTTATAGTAACTATTTACTTGTTCCACCTTTGTGATTCTGCACCACCAGCCCCGTGGGGAAGCCGCATTTTCGCCCAGGAAGCCCAAGAGTCATCTTCAACCGAACGGAAACAAGATGGCGTGAAAGGGAACCTTGATGATCTTCTTGTCCAGCGAAGAAAACGACACGATTCCAGCAACAGCGGTCATTATAACTTTTGGTCTCAAACTGAACCATCGTATGCCGATCGTATTCCAGACTCTAGTAAATTCAAACTCGGTGAACCTGTTCCTCGGGAGAGCTTGACTTGGACCAAAGGCAAAGTCATCAGATTACAAAGCTTGTCCGATTCAGAAGCTGCATATCAAAGTGATTTCACAGGTAACCTTTTCCTCATTATGGATTTATATACTAGCATGCGGTCCGGTCCTTTTTATTATTTTTGAGTGTTTTTTGGTTTGTTTTTAGATTTTTCTGGTGTTCCTGGAAAAGTCTTTGTATCATCATCTGACTTCGTTCCACATGCATCTGAGTGGCTGGGGATGAACCCTGTGCTACTGTGTGACCATAATTCCATGAGCTTCACTGCATCAGGAGAGGGATTTTCTCAACTCTTGGTGGACAAAGGTGAAATATATTAAATGTATTTTCCTGTGATTATCAAGGCTTGGAATGGACTGATGAAGTTTGAGCAGAAATAGAATGAACAATTTATAAGAAATGTCAATGGTGCTTTTCCACTGTTTGTATGTTTTTGTGTGTGTGAGTGTGTCTCATAAAATCCCCGTAGTGTTCGGGGAAACACAGAATCCGCTGATATAAAAGATCTTATCATTCGGAGAGCTCCAACACAACCAGCTTTGCAGAAACATTGGCCACCAGCATGCCTGACACCGTAAACAAGAGCACTATTGTTTAATACTAAGGCGTATAAACTGGTGCATCCCAAATGCAAATAGATAAGGATATTAACTAGAAGGGGATTTTTGCAATTATCACTCCAAATTGCAGTGTACATATACAGTAGACTATCGCATCGCTGCCAAGATGTTCGTCACTTGAAATACTTGAACTGCTCTAAACGCACGAGATTCACTACTTTTTCAAAACAGTCATTGTTTTTTACGCAAATTGATTCGTCATTCACAATATGCTGTCAAATTACCTCATGTCCTCACACCAAAGCATGTTAACTTTCCTCCAGGTTAACTTGTCCCTCTTCTGTACATTTCTCTGAAACAGGCGGAGCCTCTCCCGTCCCTTTGTTCCATCTATCTTTATATTGCGGTTACACAGTGAGGACATCATGGAGTGACCTTCACATGGTGGTGCCATATGATGCATGCTACATTACCCAGGAGGTATTCTTCTCTCAGTCATTCTTCACCTCGCTCACTGTGTCCTTGACCAAAAAACTGCTCCAATGCTCCCCCCCAGAACGGCAGTTATGTGCTACCCATGCTTTGGTGGGGCAGCCCGCTGAAGCTGGCTTGCCCGGTGAAGATGCCTACGTCAGTCCCGGTCGTCTTGTGCTCCCCTTACGGCATGGCAGTGTATCTATCACAGCAAGAAAACAGTCTACCAGTACTGGGAGTTCTTGGTACTCTAATGTTATTGTATTCCGCTCGGTTAATCCACCTCCTTCATTTCCACAGTTATTTGTATTTGTTATTTGTACAACTCACAAGAAGCAATTTAGAATGTGGAAATGTTTTCATACCATAAAGTAGAAAAATGTCACTACATATCCATGACTCTGCATTAAATACAGGAACACTGTAGAGAAAAAAATCTAACTTAATGCTGTGGGGGGGAAAAAGGTACATCATTATTTTATCTTTAGTGGCTTAACCTCACTGTATTTTGCAGTAAACGGAGTGTGGTTTCCATTTGTTTCTGACGAGTGTGCATACCGTGTTGACTCTGAACCAGAGGAGTTTATCTTTTTCATCCCATTCATTGCTCCTTGTCTCAGAGTAAGTTTGTCTCGTTGGAACGACTCGTGTAACAAAGGCTTGAAACTAAATATGTATCGTTGCATGTCTTTATAGGATTCACTCGAACTCCATCTCGTTTCTGATAAGCAGAAAATGATCCTCACCTGCTCGTTCCCTCCTCAATCATCTTCCATACCTCATTCGCCCGCTGACAATTACCATTTGCATTCAGCTCAAGAGCCGATTGCTCAACTCCCCGATTCCCGCCGCACTACCGACTCCGGCTCGCCATATCCTCAAAATCCACATCTCTTCCCTCTTGGTCGACCCGATGCATCTGGATCTCCGGCTCATGGTCAGGTTGCCCGGCTTCCTACTTATCCACACTTTGCTTACCCAGGTTCCCCATCGCCTTCATTTCCCCACGTTTACCATCCTGCCTCAAAGCCCGCTATTCCATGGTTCTCCTCAGGCAATGCCCCTTCAAGTACTTTCCCTGTCGCACCTGGATTTTTAACCCAGGATGAGACTGGCCAGTTTCCCAATTATCCCCAACTTGCCCACCCTGGTTTTCTCTCGCCCAGCTTTCCCCAGGTCTACCCTCCTGGCTCAAAGCCTGCCAATCTCCCTCATCTCTCTCCAGGCAGTCGCGCTGGAGACCTGCCTCATCCGTCCCATCAGCCCAAAAATCCTTTCCAACCTCCTTCCCCTGCACCTCCAACATGGGATCAGTCTCCAGGTAAATCCCATAGCGCTTATGGCAAATTCCTGTCCCCTCATATTGCCCAAGTTTATCCTGCCGGTCCCCCTCAACTCGTTCCTCCACAAGCTCCCCGCCCACCCACAATTCGGGATAATCTTCAGATGCCTTCCAATCCTTTACCGACGCCAGCAACTTTGATACCAGAACCACATCCTCGCCCTTCAAAGCCACCCCATTACCAGCTTCCATACAATCTGTATGAGTTTCACAATCCATACAGACACTACCCCGAAAAAGGTCACAATCCACTGGCCCCTCCCACTGCTCATTTTCCCCAAGACCCTCATTACTTCATTTCACCTCCACCTGAGGAACACCAGCAAGCCTACTGCCCCCCTGACTCCAACACCCCTTGTGGATCCTACCAGTACACTTATCCTTATATCTATTCACCAGTACACCCCCCTGTGCACCAGCATCCGACTAAGTCACCTATACAAAAACCTGCGCTCGGCAAGACTTCCATTCGCCCCTCTGGTGTCCGGAAACCCAAAGTCTTCTGCTCCTCCAATCAGATGCTTGTTCATCTCCCGCCTGGTCCGATCTCTGGAATTGTTGTTAAAGGTGAGCATGTGCTTTGACCTCGGTATGTATGTACAGTAAAGTATAGTATGAAATGCATATGGTTACAATCAGCTCTGCGTGAGTTTATGCTTAAGGGGAGGTGCTCTGCTATATATCTCAATGGGGGAAGGGAACCATTACGAGAAGGTGTACTGCATACGTGCATGTGCCAGTTTGAGCAGGCATACAAAAAAAACCCCACACTTACTGGTTTCTGTCTTCAATTTTTCAGATGCCGAAGGGAATGAGATAAGTATCCCGGATGCTCCAAAGCACTGCGGCTATTCCGCCAGCATAGGGAAAGATGGCAAAATTCATTTTAGCCTCCAGTTACACACACTCTGTCACATGAGTATGAAGGCAAGTTTTGACTCTGATTTCACACTGAGCACACAACCTTTTGTATAATTAATCCTCCTAAACATTTTCTTTCAAAGGATAACACGTATTTCATTAGTGTCACCTATATGACACAAAGTGGCAGGATGGAGGCTCAGTTTTATTGTCCAGCTGCCATCTCTTCATCTGGACAAGGTTCATTTGTCTGTGTGCTCCTCAAAGATGGCATTTGCAGTTGATCTCAACTGTGAAAATGACCTTTTATCATGCTTTCAATTTTGTAAGATTGCAACCTTCCCAAAGACCAATGGCTCCCCTGCGAAAAAGGTCCGTTCTCCCGGGCATCGTGTCGCTCCATGGGCTGCTGCTTCAACAAGGATCCCCCGGCCTGCTACTACCGAATGGACGGTGAGTTTGTGTCTGCGCACCCACCAGCTTTTTCACACCACTTAACTATGAACACTTGAGGTCTTTTGTTGAAGCGCAATCAGGGTAGCAAACGGAACGTAAAAGGGTGTCAAAGACCTTATCACAGGCTTCCTCAGCGATATGACCTTTTATTTACCTGACCTTTACGTAACCATGCATGCGCTCCAATGTATGCCTAAATATGTGAATGTGTTCTCCTCTTCCAGAGTGCACAGTTGACCGCCACTTTGTCTTCTCGGTGCCTGCATCCCTCACGGACCCCCCTCTCTCCCCTAGCCTATTGGGGGTTGCCAACAACTCCACCTGTAAACCAGTGAAAGTGACTTATGAGTATGCCTTGTTCAAGCTCCCCATGGATGGCTGCGGGGCTCGCAGAATGGTGACTTTTATTGAGTGAAACATCCTCTGAATTTTAAAATGCTGAATAAGAGCAGGCTGTTTGCATTCTTTGTTGCTGGAGTGGTTGTGCTAAAATGTTTTGTTTCTCTACCCTTGCAGGAGGTTGGGAAGACGTTGGTCTATATGGTGGAAGTGGTCAACATAGTTCAGACAATCAGCCTCAATTACGGCACTATCACGAGAGATTCTCCTGTCAGGTAAGACAAAGTTTGTCATCATTCATGTGGACTAAGCAATACAACTTGGCTGTTATTCAGAATGTTTGTGAAAGTAAAGCAGAATTGTAAAGCTGTGTCATCAATTCGAGCAAACGGGTAGGGAAATGTAAAAGCAACAACCTCTAATAGTTGCGGCAGCCAATTTTTTTCCTCATGCTTGCTGACAGTCAAACAAGCCTTCAATGTTGAGAGTGCACATCTGTGAAACGCCACTCTGTCCTTCATTTTATTGACGTTGAGCCTTCATTTGTTACATCCACCTGCGTCTTTCCTCCCTGTCAGGTTGCTTGTGGAGTGCAGGTATGTACCAGGTGGGGCTTTAAAAGTGAGCTACTTGGTTAAAACCCCCACCCTGGGGCCAGCCGTCCAGACCCAGGGGGTGTTTGGCGTCCAGCTCCGCCTGGCTAAAGGTAGGCAGACAGATTTGTTTCATCCTCCAACACAGGAATCCACAATAAAAAAAATTGCAACGTTTATATTGTGGACAACATGTGGACGAGTGCCTCAGACCATGTTGCTTTTTCATCAGCTCGAGCAGAACTGAGATTTGTGAGGGTAACAAATCATTTGAATCTCCTGCCTCTGTACCATACCAATGCACCTTCTTGCAGACGCTGAGTACACAAGCTACTACCCACAGTATCACCAGCCCCTGCAGATGCTGCTGGGGAAACCCCTTTACTTGGAAGTGAGGATGCTCAATGCCCCGGATCCAAATTTGAGGCTGCTGGTACACTATTGTGTGGCCTACTCACGTTCTGGAAGTTCCGTCTGGGTGCTACTTTACAACGGGTAGGCTCTGTTTGAATCTTGGGTCCGATGACTTAAGAGTCATAACCAAAATGAAATGCGTCTGCTGATATATACAATGGCTTCCCATAAAATTGGGTTCACCTGTAATGTCTTCTACTTGTACCAAGATGCCCCAACCCCTTGGATCCAACCTCTCAAGTTGTGCTGGCTGATCCTCAATCTCCCTCCCCTCATGCTCAAACGCGTCGCTTCACCATGAGTACCTTCCAGTTCCTTCCTGATGGGGAGATCAAAGACCTGGATGAGGAGGTAAGATAAACGTTGACTCTTGCGCGTCATAAAATGCTCTTGTTGATTCAGCGTTAAAACATGCTCACACAAAAGCGAATGAACGATTGTGAAGTTTTGATTCCTGCAGATGTGCATATACTATATATTGGATGTCACTGCTACAACAACGATAATCTAAGATATATAACGGGAAGTAGTGTAAACTGTTTGGTTTCTTATTCTGTCGTAGGCATTTTGACAGTTTTTACAGTTGCTAGTTCCCAGACAGAATTTGTGGAGCACAGTCATTTGTGCTACCCCATAGGCCAATGAAAAAAGAAAAGATAAATGCCAAACGCCCACTTGGCTATTTAATGGCAACTGAGAGGGGCTGTCCTCTCCTTGCAACAGCAAGAAAGCCAGATGCATACAAGGAAATGATTCCAAAAACAGCACTATGGATGAATCTTTATGTGCAAAGATAAACACTATCCTCTGCGAGATCTGGCTGTTACAAATATAGTGTCACCACTCACCAAGTGATGGATGGATGAGTGGAAACACATGTAAAGCATCTTTCTAAGAAATGTGCGCGTGAGTTTTAATCCAGCCTTAATTTTCATGCCGTATTCTATTTTTTTGCGAAGACTACCTTGTATGTAAAAAAACAAATACAGAATATACAGTATATTTGCCACAAGTATTTTGTACATGAAGAAAAAGCAGACATGTGAAATTATCATGACTTACAAGCTCAAATGTTAGCATGCATTACAGTCGACTGAGATGTCATTGCGAACTTTATTTCAGATTTACTTCATGTGTTCGACGGAAGTCTGCTCGCCGCGTGATGGCCCGTGTGTCGAGGGCTGTTTTGGTCATTGATGGTGAGTAAAATGGCCGCACCCCGTCGACCCTGAACAAATCCGGGCTGAAAACGACAAGAGGGGCCATCCGCGGCTACTCTTATGTAGGACAGATGGACAATGATTTAGTAATGAGAGCTGTAAATTATTTATCAAGATTGGTCCATTTACTGTTTTTACAGTTAAGGCATGGAAGACACTTGAAGTTAACAACTTGGCAAGGTGCCCCAACAACATTTGTTAAAAAGCCATTTGTATTTCTTCATCCTGGTCACGTATGTTGTTTCTTCCAAGCGGTAGATGCTAGTCACTTAACCACCAATAAAAGATCTCCAAGGACGTGAGGGTGTGTATGTGTCTGTTAAGATGGTCACCACTCTATTTTAAAACTGGGAGTGGTACTTTGAACTTTTTTTTTTTTTTTAACTAACATAAGTCGAAGTGAGAGGAAGAGGCATATTTCTACCAGACCTCGCTTGTCTGTCAAGCATACTATAATTCCTTGCTGGACTTTTGCCAAGTCTAAGATATCTGTGGTCCATAACTGCGCCTAGATGTCTACTCTTCATCTTTATGATGATTTGGATAGGGTTTGTTGGCCTTACTAGCACCCGCCCCCATGTTGGTGCCAAGTAAACAATGGAGAATTAGAAGCCCTCCCTCCACTCGTAAATAATTTCCTGTACATTCCAATGGATCCTGTAGAGAGTTGCTGTGCTAAACCTCTGTTCTGATTAGCTCTAACAACCTTTTGTTTTCAAATTTATGAATGGGAGGGTCGTGGGCTACAGTCCTCGGGTGTGTTCGGACATATGAGTAAGACAATCAGGAGTTGGGTGAGGTTCAGGAAAGGTTTTCAAGCAACACATGAATGTCTCCAGGGTGAAACATAAGTATTGGAGACATCTTGTGTTCAAAACTTGTGCCTGGGAGAACTTGGTGCTGAACCTGTACCTATAAAATGTGTTGTTGCATCATATATTTTAGAATTGCCCTCTTACGAATAAAAAAAACAAAACTATTTGCACTTATAGTCAGACCATCACTGAGTGGGAAATGAACTTTATGCTGCAGAAGATATCACTAGCCTCTGAGAGTAATCCAAGCTTTGTGATAACCCCCGCAGCTATTTTTTTAACTGTAGAGGTGCATTTAAAATACATTTGCATAATGTCAAAAAAAGCAAGAGCTTAGGTGGGTTATTTTGGAAAGAAACCTTTGCCCTCTATTGCAATTTTTGTTTCTGCACTCATTAGCCTCTCATGGTAGCCTTTGACCACTGGGTGTCATCCAAGCAATAAAAATACCAGACGAGCCCAAGGCAGTGCTTCATACTGCATTACTCAACACGGCCTAGGTCCTCGGTTGTGTAAGAACTTGGGGAATTGTGTTTTCAAAAGCAGAGCCACTGGGCGTAAAAAAAAACCCACTCTAAAATGAGGAAAAACGTAGGCGTGGAAATGGAGAAGAGCTAGTGAGAAAGGGGCTTAGAGGATGAACATCTTTAGACCAGTAACTTTAACACCCTCCGCCCTCCCCTGCACAAATGTATGGAGGCACTGCGGCACATTGCGCACACTTGCGGGCTGCGTGGCTCTGCGTTCAAAAGGAGAGCGGAAGACGGGAGGAGGGGAAAGACTTGCCAAGAGGGAGGGGAGCTCGATTTCCTTTCCCCGGAGCACACGCCGCTAGAACACACCGGGAGAGAGAGAGAGAGAAAGAGAGAGAGAGGGGGAATACTCTTGGCGGAGATAGGAACCGCGAAACGGGGAGAGAGGAAAAAAAACAACCCCGTCTGTCGTCAACCTTTCTAGCTACTTGCGGACTATTATGGGTGCAAGGGAGCGCTCCTGACCGGGCTCGACTTGCTGTGAACCTCCGCGTTTGTGATCCTAGTCTACGAGGAGACACAGGCGACATGTTGAGGGGCTTTTTCGTCTTGAGCTTGCGGTAGGATGTTCTGTCTCTTAATCGAGAGGCCCTCACTGTAAAAAGAAAAGGGGGGGGGGGAAGAGGCTGATTCCTAATGGACATTTTGGCGGTAGGCAGCCATTTGTTGTGATCGCTGCTGATTTATTTGGTTTGTTAGAATCAGACATAGCACAGGCCTCTGCAAGCTGGCGCCGTCACTGTAAATAGTAGGCGCTATATTTAAATATCTTTACCGTGCAGACTCACGTTTTTTGTGTGTGTTTGACAAGGGCTCACTCTAAGGCCTATGCATTTTAACTAGTTCATTTACCCTTCAGTTGCAGGCACAACGTGTGAAAACAATCGTCCTCCTTTAAACCCCAGTAGGGGAGAAGAAGAACCCCCTTTCTCTCTATACATATATTTAAATGTTAATGTCGACCGACGTTGCATCTATCATGCTGCCCGTGTCCCGTGGACTTCTGGAGCGGGATCGAGATCTTGACGCCCTGGCCGGAGTGCATCCCAACGTGGGCGGCGCTCCTGCTGCTGTCCGGGGAATGAAGCGTGGAGACCCGGAGCCCGATGGCCAGACAGCGGCCTCTCTGGTCGACTCGACAGGGGCTGAGTGCAAGCGCCCTCGAATGGATTGCTCGGGAGGGATTGGCGACATTGGACAGGTAAGGGAGACGCTCTGAACAGGTTCACTATTGCTTCTTTTGTTTGGTCTTGTTTTTGTTTGTGTCGCATGTATAGGGTCACAAATGGACCTATTGTAAAACTTCATTCACTTGTGCTCAGTGATCACAAATGTCATGCTGAATTAACATTCTAATTACATTGTGCATGTTACAAACAGCGTTGTCGCAGTGCATGTGGCTTTTGTTAATGTCATTTAAAAACGGCTTGACATGGAAGTGTGGACAATAGTTTGTAGAGAGCAAAATACACGCCACTGTTTGCTTGTGATCTTTAACAGGGCTGCAGAGCAGGAGTAGGGGGTATTTGAGGTAAACAAAGACCCTCCACTTTAAAAGGCAGGTTAGGGACTTCATTGTACTCATGATACTCCAAAACGTTACACTTTGATCAGCTTTGACCTATTTTCCTTTGCTGTCATCGAATTGTCAATTTGTACTGTGAATGGTCAAATAAGTCTCCAATAGAGGTTTGTTGTTGAACGAGAGGATGCTTTGCTCGTCATTATGCTATATTATGCATGTTGGAGTGCTCTGTGAGGATGGAGAAAGCTATTTGCCTGCCATTGGAAACAGCTGTAATTGAAGTGAAGTGGTCTGTTTGCTCCTGCTTGGAAAACTAAATGGCTGGTGTTCCATGCAGACCTGCAGCCAGTGAGTGCTGTCAGTAACATAAACACACTTAAAAGTAGATGAGTGCGGATGGGAGAGCGTGTTTGTGTGTGGGAGAGCAGAGAAGCACAGATCAATAGTTTTAGTCTCTAAAATGTATTGAACGTGAGCTTGTTGGATAATGCGGAAATGAAAGCGAGGGAAGTGGAGAGAGAGAGAGAGAGCGAGGGCAAGAGAAGGCCACCCTCCATAGCTGTTGCTCTCTGAACAGATTTTCCCTATCACTGGCAGTAAAGAGGCTTTGTTTCCAGCTAATGGGATCACATCTCTTACTAGAGGGGGCTTTATAACCACACTGATCCCTGAAATCCTTATCTAAGGCAGAGCATTCACACAACACTCGTACTGTTGTACACAAAAAAAAAAAAGTGAATTGTGCATCAAAGTCATACTTGGTATTAGACAGATCTTCCACTGCTGTCTTGGTCCTTAACCAGAATATGCATACTGGACAATGGTGCACTTGTAGTGTGCAGACTTCAACTAAAGCTCAATCCTAAATTTTGAAGTGGAACATTTAAAGTGCCCGTTAATTTAAAATACTTTGCAACACGTGTGTTCTACAAAATGTGGCCAAACTAGTTTAAAAAAAAAAAAGTTTGTTTTAGTTAGTAAAAAAACTGAAACAAATATTTTTATGAATAAAACAAAAATGCTTTTAACGAAACAAACTAACAACGCTATCAAGGTAAACATCCTAGGAATTTAGAGAGCGGGAAATATCCTGAAGCTTCATACTTGCCTTCTTTTGAGACCCTCCCACACTCACACTTCCCCATTTTTTAACCATTTATTGCTGGAGCAAGTCAGCTTTGACCTCTAAGTGAAGCCAACACAATTGAATGTGGTTGCGGCCAAGAGCAATCTATTTGGCCTTCTGCAGTAATGGGACTGTTCCCGGCTTTGGTTGATGTCATTTTGGTGTGCGGGTGGCAATGCTACATCAAGTCGACGCTGCATGCATTTTATGACTCCTTAGCATACCCAAGCAACTTTAAATCAATCTATTTGAAAAACCAGACTATTTTGTTTTGCGCTGCAACAATTGGGAAGTCGTTTACATCTCCTTCAGGGTATTCATAACACCACCCTGCATCCGCACCTCTGCTCCGCTACTGGCCAATGTTGAGATGAGGTTGTCACTTTCGATATCCATCAGGCATGTTGCTGAATGTCCCATGTTTGTTGTCACTCTGCATAGGAATGGGGCTCTCTCTTTTGCTTTCTTTCGAACATAATCAGGTCTTGCCAGGGTTGACGGCTTTGAGGACAAATGATTTGACTGGGACATTAATGCACACCCCTCTGTATTCTTATCCCGGCAAACTCTGCAAAAGAAATATAGTCTTGCTATGCATTCGGGTTGTATTATCTTTCATTTTGTTTTCATGCTAGTTGACATAGATCCGGTGGCAGTTGAATAGCCGAATATTAATTATGATGTCTCTGAATGTTCTGAGCTCATGTTTCAAAACCCAGTGTCACATTGAGTGTATTAATGCTGACTCAGGCAGAGCATTCACAAAATTATCAGCTGACCCTTTTATCATTCGGGCCCTAGTACTATATAGATTAAGACTGAATAAAATAGAGCTCATTTTTCCCCTTCTCTTGTCAACTTTGAATACAAAGGTCAAAAGTCCTAAACATGTTTTGGGAATTGTTTGTTTGGTTCTTAACAATTTATATGTAGCCTCTGCCAAAATCTACTTAAGATTCCTCCAACATTTTCTCACAACGGCGACTGAAAGTGTTTGTTGTGAAAACTTCACATGTGGCGTAAACTTCTCTGAAGTCAAATAAACTTGAGGTTGCTGTTTGTAAGCTTAGCACATAAGTGCTGTGTGGATAAAACACATGCGCGTTCTCTCTGTGAGTGTGTGTGTGTGTGTGTGGCGTGGCCCGCTTTAGCAGTGATGCGGGATGACTGTCAGAACAGTCAAATATAGTTCTTAAAAGAGCAGCATTCCCAAGACACGATAGGAATAGATTCCAGTTCTTCGACCAAATTAGATGCTTCACAGGCATCTTGCACAGCAACCACCTGAGAAGAACAGGGGTCATGTGTTCAAGGCGTTAGTGAAGCTAGGAGAAAAGATGGTGGGAAGGGCAAGTTGGAGGTAAACAAGCTTCTCATCACATAACTTCCCCCTCACCATCTGGTGACCCCCCACCACCACCACCATCACCACCCACGCCCCGATCCGTTCAACAACTTTGGCTTGTTTTAAATATACATATATACACAGAGAAAACATAGTTCTTGTTTTTACCCAGCACTGGAGGGGAATTTTACCAAGCTAGGCCTAAAATGTGAGCTGGCAGTGTCAACATTCTAGACCCATTAATTCTCAAGACAAAGTTCTTGGTGCTAAGATTATTATAGCCATTGATTAATTATCCCAAGTGCGTATTTATCACAGTTGCTAATGTTAGCTCAAACATTTTTTTGGAAGAGCGGCATAATCTTTTGACCGCAGCCCTCAATCTTTAAAAACAGATGGATGATGATAGACATCTTGCCAATAAATGAATTCCATGTCACGCCATGTTGGTAGCCAAACCAATGAATAACAAAATGGCACTTGAGCATTATTGGGAAGTGAAGTTCTATGTTTGTTACCTTGCCAACTAATAATGTAACACATATCTGGTGTTATCTCTCAATTTTGTCAGTGTAAAAAGAGAATCATCGACATAATGTTTGACATTTCACCGTCTGAATGAAAGCAATCTTTTGTTCTTGTGCAATTTGCACGCAACTGTTATTAAGACTGACGCTGATGCACTCCATGTATCCTCTCCCCCCCCTTCCATTCCTTCTGGAAATGAAGCACATGACTCCACTCATGTATGAGTCATTGTTTTTGTTCCCTCAGTTTCCTCTTGTATTTTGAGCTCGGGTTGTCTCATTTCAATTCCAAATGATTAGCATTTTGACAAAAAGTCAGAAATCTCAATTGGTCCTTTCTTTATTTGTAATGTGTGTTCTTTTTTCGATCTTCTGGCCTTGCATCAAAATAAGGTTATATTTTATTCATGTTATTCAAGCCCCTAAAAAGACATTTCATTATTTAGGGCTTCAAGAACCTAAAGCTAGTTCACTAAGTGCATTTTTGGCTCTTGGATTGTCTCACTTTTCTTTTTCTTTTTTTCTTTCAATCACTGAGCCACTTCCTGTTTCAGCAGCTTTAGCTCCTGCATTGGCAAAGTGATGTTCAGTTTTAGTGAAATGATCCCTTGGGGCTTCGGTGTGAGATGGCTCCAGAACTAATCAGCCCAACTCAAACTGTGATACGCACAGAGCAAAGTGTTTCCCCGGGGGCCAGAGAAAGCAAAGGGACATGACTTCCACAAAGAAAGATGACCGAGGCAAGGAAAGGTTGTCTTAATTTCACAAGGTGAAAAAAAAAATCCCTCCAAAGTGTTGTTGTAATGGCTGCCTTTTTACTTCTAATAGACATTAGTTGATTGAAATATTCTGCCTCAAACAAAATGTTTGGGATTTGAATGGTATTAATTAATAACAATGGCCAATCCAGATTCCAAAAGCTTTGGACAGATGAAACGAAAACCACTTTTGTCACTCAATATTGTGTCATTTAGCAAAATTAAATAATGATATGATTAAAATAAATACTACTCAAAAAATATGTTATGTAGCCTTCAGGTTTCAACTGTATCTCATCTTGTTTCTTTCAGAATAACGATCCACTGACCCTCGGTTACCATGGATACCCACCTCACAGCCAGGTAAGAATGTTGTTATATCAAACATAAGAACAAATATTCTTAGAATTATTACATCTTGTATAAAACTCAAAACCACAGGGTAGTAGTTATGACGGTAAGGGAAGATATAAGTAATTGCTGTCCTCTGTGAATGTCTTCCCAACACCCACAATACACAACATTTTGTGTGTTTACGCTTATAAAGCAGCAGCAGTCTGTTTCTTTGTGTTCCCATTAGCCTACTAACCGTTATTAGACTGCTCAGTTGATATGGTTAATCCTTCGATCATCCTCTGATGCCCTACCCATAATCCTCTCCTCCCTCCCTTCCTCCGCCAAACACCCAAACCTCTGGTTGCTGCTCTTCTTCATCCCCATCTTAAGCCTTTACTCGAAACCATCTTGTTTGTATGAGGCTGCTTAGATTATTCACATGGCTGGCAGCCAATTAGCCACTTTTCATTTTTGCTGCACAGTGATGAGATGACACTACTTTGAACCAACCCCCCCCCCCCCCTCTAATGATGATGTTCGAATGAAAACAGTCGCAAAGGCAAAAAGAGTTGCCTGCTGCGAACTACATACGTGTGATAAATTATAGAAAATCATGAATAAGTAAGTGGAGAAACGGTGGCAGCACAGAGTAGCAACTGGATGCGAGTTGCAAGTAAAAACACCAATGGGAGACAGATATTTAAAATTCAAATAAGCTTCCAACTCCTTGACACAGTTTTAAAATGAAACATTTGTTTCGCTTTTCAATTGGAATATAAAAGACCCCCCCCACCCACCCCCCCGATGCACTCTGTGTGTTGGTGTGTTTTCACGTGTGTAGGGTGGAGCTAATCACACACACTGTGTCTATTGATCAGTCAAGCGAGAAATGTCACATCTGAGTGGAATGGGAAGAAAGCAAGGATAATGTCATCACGCAGCAGTGTATTGTCAGTTATTTCT
The DNA here is from genome assembly GCF_054491065.1 of Syngnathus leptorhynchus. Classification (NCBI taxonomy): domain Eukaryota; kingdom Metazoa; phylum Chordata; class Actinopteri; order Syngnathiformes; family Syngnathidae; genus Syngnathus; species Syngnathus leptorhynchus. The sequence goes on along the minus strand of NC_141199.1, from coordinate 13,253,383 downwards.
TTTGTAACTGTTTCATTCAGTGTTTGCCAACCTTTTATTGAGTAAAGTCACTTTTCCCATTGGAAAAATAAATAAAGTGCTCACAAATTCACTAGATTTGTGTGGGATATTAACTTCAACCAATAATTTGGTACAAGTCAAAATTCGAACGGGGTTGCTATCCTTTAAAAATTTCTCGGCAAGTTAAATTAAATTTAAGTAAATTAGAATTTGTAAAAACATGAAGGAAAATTTTACAGTTTGCTGTAGTGATGTGTGATGGTTTGGTCTTTCCTTAAGTTTCCCTAAAACCAATCAGACCAATTTACTTTTGGTAAGTGCCATTGATGGGGGACAAAAGGCTATGCAAAAGACAAGGATGGCGTGCAGAAGATGTTCCCACATTGCAGAGGTGCTAAACTGTCAAGAGTGGTGTGAAGGTGATGTGATCAAAGGCTCCTAGAGGAAGAGCCTGGGGATCCACACAAGCTCAATGTGTGAAGAAAGACGTGCTCTGCCTGCTTGATGACATGAACAACATGTAACTTCTCCATCTCATCCATGCGCTCTTAATAACTGTATTGACTCCTTATTTTTTATTTTTTTTGCATCTTTTGTTGCTTCGCTGGTATGGTAGATTTGAATCAATTCCTGACCCACTTTTTTATGCATCCGTTTATTATTAATTATTATCTGAAAGATGTCTGAGTCAGAACCCTTAAATAATGAAAACGTGGAATCATGCAGCTTTGATTTATTGTCTCTTGGCGTAAATACTTGGCAGGGCGTTTATACTGTTAGCTGTAAATGACAGCTGGGTCACATGTCACCTCAGATTGATGGCCTTTTAAAAAAAATATATATATATATTCAACACGTTTGAGAGAGGATGCATTGCAGTCACCCACTAGTGTGATAACTATTATTAAATAGTTACCTCTCTGACTGTCAAGAATAGTGCATCCTGGTAAAGCGAGCTTTTTATTACGTCTTTTCTGAATCGTACCCTAATGTTGAAGGTTAATCAAATCCGGAGTAGGACCCGAATTGCATTCTACGCCCCAAGCAAAAGACGTTTTTGACATTGATGCACTTAGGTTTTAAAGGTTAAGCAAAGGCATGTTTTTGTTTTTATTATTTTGGGGGGGGGGGTGCTGTCCTTGTCAGTCGAAATATGCTTTTATGCCACAAAGTGGAACAGCACAGACTTGCTCAACAGCGCCATGTGTGGTTGCAACTGAGTAGTGCACTCAATCTTGCCTTCATTTCTTTCAATTGTGATTAATCGACTTAAGTCCATTAACACATTTATGTCGACATATTTAAAATCCTTGTATAAGTTTTCAGTGCTAAAGAATGTTCGACTATGTACAGTCTGCAAGCTTATTAGCAGTAGCTTGGCATCACTAACCTTAAATACATTGCTTTTTAGTTTTACACTTTATTTCTTTTTTTACTTTAGCCGATGGATGCCGTCTTTCCAGATTTATATTTATGATTGGTTTGTAGAGAGCATGTGAGGAGTGGTATCTCTCTCTCTCTCCCACTGGGGCCATCAGTCCCAGTTAACGCTCCTACATGGTGCACGGAAAAGAGAGAGAGCTTAGTGGAACTACGAACGGAAAGCAGAGGGGAGGGGCAAGTTTGCAGGTGTGACCAAGTCAGGGGGTGGAGTTGTTTTAGAGGTGGGTATCTTGTCTCTGGCTGAGAGGGGAGACCGAAAAGATGAGCAGGCAAGGGCACAGCAGCAAAACAGAAGCTTGCGTGTAGGGAGAGAAAAGAGGGCGCGAGTGGGAGAGAAAGACGTGAGTGAAAGAGAGAGAGCCAAAGAGAGAAAGTGACAGGGACAGAGGCTGGAGGAAGAGGAGGAGGCAGCGAAGGCGGAGTGGGGCGGTGGGGGGGGGGCTGTCAGGGTAGACCCAGTGAGCGGGGGCAGAGAGAGGGAGATTTTGAATCTGTGAGACAGACAAGAAGAGACGGAGCTGCTGAGGTGACACGGGCTCGGTAGAGGGAGAGCCAGCCAGCGAGCGAAGCGAGGCGAGGCAAGGCAGCGTGACAAGAGGAACGGAGTGAGAGAGGAGAAGGAGAGACGACAGTGTGGCGTTGCTCACAATACGATGATGGGACTCTACTATCCTTCCGTGTTGTCGGTGAGTGTTTCCGCTGCCCGTGCGCCAATGCTCGGTGACTCTCGGCCACACGACCGTCCGCGGAACTGTCATCAAGCACGGAGCGCTGATTAATGACTAACGGATGAGAACTCCACTTGACCCTTTCGCCCGGGCGCTCGGCTCGTGTTATTCCCGGCCACAAAGTTGCCGTTTTTGATGAAATGCTCGAGTGGCGATAGATGGCATCGCTGTTGTTGTGGCATCTGTTCTGCCGCCCAGAGCGAGAAGCGCACGCAATGTGAACATCGGAGCAGCTCCTGCCCAGAAATTATTCTGCCATGTATTATGTATGCTCAAGAGGAATCTATGCGATCGCTACGGTGCAGTTGGTTGGATGCTGCGGATCTCTGCGCTGATAAACTCCGCACATGGCTGCTGGGCTGAAAGCAATAAAGGGGTGGGGGGAGTAAAAGTGGTCTTTATTGCCCCCTGCAGCTGTCTGTGTACATCATTCTTGCCTATGAGCAAAAAGGACAGGTGTCCACAGAACAGTTGGTCTCTATTATTATTATTTTATTTATTTTTTTAAACGCTCCTCTACTGGCTTCCTCACTAACGTACACGGAGGGCACTTTGTGTTTAAAAAAAAAAAAAAAAAAGTTGTACGTCTTCATATCTAATTTGATAAGAGTTAGAAGTGAGCGCTGAGTGTGTGCGATTCCTAATTCACTTTCTCATCGCGTGTGTGCTCCTCTTTCAGCTCTACCTTGCGCTCTTTACTGTTTGACCTCTTTTCTCCCTCCTCCTGCTCTCCCCGGGGCCCTGGCAGCTGTTATCTCAATGTTTTCCTTCAAGAGCCCCTGGAAGAGGGGGGATGGGGAACACAGAGAAGCGAATAAGGAGAATAGAAATTGATTATTTGGGAAAAGGTGACGGGACACCCCCGGCAAGGGAAGCCTGACGGATGATGGGGCTGCCGTTATGCGGGGATGACTTACAGTAAGCCAGAAGCTAGCTTGCTCCTTCAGAGAGTTTTTTTTTTTTCCCTGCTGACTTTGCAGTTTTGTTTTTAATTTAGTTAATCCCACAAAATGTGCTTATTTTTGTCTTTTTGTGTCTGGCAAAGTTAAAGTAGGTGACTGGCTGCACTGTTGAAATATTTTCTCAAACCCCACCTATGGCCTCAAGCAGGGGAGAGACTCTTACCTGCTGCAAAGACACACACACACATGCACACACACACAGGCAAACACACAGGCACGCAAAGCCAGGCGAACACCCCCTCCAATATACATGCGCACGCACATTTACACACGCTTCCTCCACCTCCAAATCTTATCGATTCTTTGCAGGGTTAACAATAATGGTCTTTAAATGATCCCAATGAGCCGTGTTGCCGTGGCAACTGGGATGAGTCATTCATTTTGCACAGATTGTTAGATGGTTCGAGGCGTGAGGGAGACCGTCGAGCTCACCGCTATGTTAGATAAACACCTTTGCTCTCTGCCTCATTTTTTTTTAAGAAGCGGGAATTGGCTACCGTTGCCACGGTGGAGCATAAACGCTTGTGCCTCCTTTGCAGCAATTTGCTCTGTAATTGCTCCGAAAGCGCTCGCAGTGAGGCATCTGCGCGTTTTTTGAAATAGATCGGGGTTGCCCTCGCCGACTTGCCAGCGAGAACGCTTGCCCGGGTGGCTCGTTTGGAGATAACCTGCTTACCATTATTATATCGAAATAAAACGACGTATAGCAATAATGTCAGCGTTTGTTTGTTCACCTGCAGGTGCTTGTTTTGAGGTGGCGTGCGGCTGTTAATAAGGATTAAATGAAGACAAATAATGTCACTGGCCTTTTTGTTTTGTTGTGTTTACCATTCATACGTCGCCGCAGCGGAGCCTAGCGGACCATTGATACAGACGGAGGCGGGGGCAACTGAAGTCAGGGATGGGGTGTGTACAGGCCTGCACACATTTACAGTAGAAGGGTGGGGGGGTGTCACCAGAGTCAAACCCTTAAAAGAAAAAAAAAAAAAAAAAGGGGGGCGGACAGGGAGGGGTTTGTTTGACAAACAGGCATGTTACCCTATAAGGCGACGGGGAAGCCTGTGGGAGGGCGGGACAGGATGTCGTAGAATTGCTGTTGCTATGAGGCAAACGAGCTTGATTGACTCGAATGGGGACGGCGCGTATGTATGCGAGGGTCCCGTCTGGATTTTATGAAGCGGAAAGAAGCCACTCGGCGAGTGGGTGGAAAGGGAGAACAGCGGTATGAAGGGGGAGGAGGAGAAAGAGTGATGGGGGGGGGGGTAGAATAATTAAATAAGAGGGTGTCTCCTGGCTCATCGGTATGCTGTAGATGCGTCGTAAATGCTTTTCCAGCTGTTTGCAGCCTCGGTAGCAACGCTGCAGAGCCAAAAGCCCCCCCCCCCCCCCCCCCCCCAAAAAAAAGAAGTTAACCCTTTGTAGGACACGTACTTGAAATTCAACATTTTGCGTACATCGGGGTATTAAATAATTCTAAAATGATCACTTTGAAGACTGCGCCAACTGAGCAAATGTGAGACAGGAAGCTAAATCAAATCTTTTATCGAGTTGAATTAAAATGTACGCTTATGGCCTAGCCGAGTAAAACAGTCAAGTGCCATTTCTTGAATGAAATGACTCGGTGGGGTCTCTATCTTTGCCGCGTCATCCTCTCCGTCGGGCTCGTCGTCTTGTCGTGCTACGCTGACTCTTTTATAACATGGCTCCTCAGACACATTAGCCGCTGATAACTGACCCGAAAGTAAGTCAGCTACATCTACCGCTCCGAGTCGCACGCTTTGCCAGTTAAGGGCGTGCACTTACACAACCCCTTAATGCCCTAACGCCAGCGGAGTCTACGGGCACGCCACTATGCACCCAAGATGGACACAAACAAAGCATGCGTAAATCTGAGTGCTGATACAAATGCCCACTCTAAACTTTCCCTCAGGTAGAATGCCCTCTTTCTTTTCTCCTGCCATCTATAGTATGTCTTTGGTCAGTGAATGTGAATCCTAAAGGCCATTCACAATAAGACACAGGCTTATCCCACTTGATGGGTCAAGAACGTTATTCCAAGAGCGATACGCAGGCACGGAACGGATTATTTTTATGACTGGTGGCTTTTTGGCTGATATGCAGCTAAAATGCCAACCGCCTAACCGAAGTACAAGGATTTTCTAAGACTTCTAAAAGAACATCCAATGCCTTTCCATTTTTTTCGCCCCTGGCCAGGATTGTTGGTGTATGTTTGCGCAACAGCTTTCTAAAAGCATGCCATGTGGTCAAGGCATGAAAGCATGAAGTCCTGAAATGACTGCCCGCCCGAGTTGCATCACAGGTTGTCCAACTTTGAGTCATCGTTAGTCACGTGAGCTGTGAGTCACCAACACAGTCTCTCACAGGCGGGTTTTACCAACAAATTGGACAGTGTCCGCCAGTAGGTGTAGAAGTGACTTGGTTCTTCTGTCCAGTTAAAATTTGCCAAGATTGAGACGTTTTTCAATCTCCAATGTTAGTCACGGATAGCGACATTTTCATCAACCTTCCTCTGATGCTGATCAAATGCTAAACTGGATCAAAAGATCTTACGGAACAACATTCACGTCTTTACATACTGACGTGATACTCGATATACGAACGCTTGTTCTTCATCGACGTCGTAAACATGTTTCATCATACGACCCGAGCCAGGTGATCAACTTTCCCTTTCTATGAAGACATAGGAACAGCTCTCGTTTCTTTGTTTGTATTTATCACCTAGGTTAGTTCTCACCGAGTGACCCACAACGATGCGTTGTCGTCGTCCGCTATCATTTTTATCTTCCGTCCCAAATGCTGACTGGAGTTGTTGCAAGATACAATATGAGATCATCCAGGTCATCATATTTGCCTGGCTTTTTTTATTTTTTTAGCTCTCCATCTTGAGAGAGCATCATTACAGCTTACCTCCATTTGCCATTGGAGTTTTGATTGAATTTTAAGATGAAATGGCAGGCTTGTCTGTAAAGCTTCAGGGTTGAAATGAGTGTACACAGCTGCTCTCTGAACATGTGAATGAAGTTGGACACACTGGTCCGTAATGTGGCCACTGTACTCATCTGGTGCTGCGACCCAGCAGGGGAATCATTTCTGGGAAAGACTCTAGCGTAGTAGAATAACCCGGCGATAGTATTTGTGTTGACTGGAATTATTTTAATATAGTTCTATGCTGTAATGTAGACTAATGAATCGTAGTCACAAATTGCACTGCATGAAATATTTTGTAAACACAAGTTCTCTGCTGGTGTAGTGAGTTTTTTTTTTTTTTTTTTTTTGCTGCTGTTTAGCGCAAAAAGCAGCTCATGTTCCACCTTGTAAATGATGCCGCAGTGGTTTCACGCAGCGTCGCCATGACGACCACCCACACCGAGGTAATATAAGTGCGGCAGAAAACTGATGTCCTGGTGCCAAAAGCGAGACAAGCAGATAGGAAATGTAATCGAAACACGATGAGCGAAAGTCATCTCTCGTGACGGCCCGTATGTCCGAGGCCCGTCGGTTGACGCTGAAATAAAGGCCCCCCTGACACAGGTGTGTCACCGAGTAAGGTCAAAAGCTTTGAGACAGATGGCGCACACACAAACACGCGTACATACACGCCCTCCCACACACTTTTAACACTCCCAAAGGGACAGAGATCTATTGTGCTACTCAGATGGGCATGACTGCAGCCTGTCACACACACACAACACACACAAGTAAGTGTAGCCCACCAGATGTCAGGTAAGCATGGCAAATGTCTGGGTGGTGAAAGGCAAATGAATATCAATTAACTCAATAATTGTTACGACCTAACCTCAGTGCCACAGTCATCAGAACTACTTTTTATGATAGTGTAATTTCATTATAGCGGTGAATGGGAAGGATAATTAGATGTAGGAGGGCCCGAATGGAGGTACAAGGAGATGGAGAGGTTGCGACGTGAGTCTTTTATTAGTGAACAGCAAATACGGTGCCACCTCAAAAGTTGAATGCTCAATGTAAATTTTGGTCAAAGTCACACAAACCTTCAAAGTCGCACCTGCTGTTGTCACGAGACAGCAGCAAGAGCGCGACGCTTCTGTTCACGTACGCAACATACGGATGAAAATGTAAAGTTTGCATTTCGAGCAATACCGTCGTAATACAATCGGCTGGCTAACTAAGTGAAGGTCTTTAGTTGAAATCATCTTAAATCTATAGTGCTACCTTGTGTATGCTTTATTTTAACCTTGCTGCATACTGATCAAGGTCGTGGCCATTTTGTACACTGACAAAAACAAAGTTGTAGCACCAAGACTCTTAAGTACTGTTCTGCACACGTTTTCTCTTTATCACTGCAGTGCTCAGCCAACAGTCCATACTTCTTCCTTCAGTCATCAACTTCTCTACCCCTCCCCCATTCTCCGTCCATCTCTCCTGACCATTTAGGGTAACCATCCCGCAGCCACCAGCACCCAGTGTGTTCGTTATAGCCAGCTTTTTTTTTTTTTTTTCTCCTACGCACGCTAAGTATATTCCGGACCACTAACGGGCACTTGGGCAAGCTTCCATGCTAACAGTTGGCGGCTTTGCGTGGGCGTTTGCGTGTCAAAGGTGGTTTGTATGTAGAGACGAGTGTGTCTTGGCATGGACACGCGATTGTACAACACTGAGGAAGGGGGCACGTGACCCTCAATAATAGATGTGTGCAGTGAATATTTGATTGGTGTTGGGGGGGGGCAAGTGGAGACATGGTTCCGCACACACATATGGGGGCTGGAAATATTTGAATCATGCGTGTATGCCTCCAACTGAGGTTGATGGAAGTGGCATCCATGCGGTCATGTGACAGGCTTGCTTGAAGATGTAGTGGAAGGTTGCCAACTGAGCTTTTCGCCCTTCCTTCCAACAGGGTTCCCAAGATAGTTCTTCTGGTCAGGAGGGACTCGTACCGCCGCCTTTCGCAGCCTTCCCTCCTCCTCCTCCACCTCCTCCCCAGAACGGCCTTGCCCTGGATTACGGCGGCAGTATGTACGCGGCGGGCGCCGTGCAGGGCCCAGTTGAAGCCGGCGGAGCGGTAAACAGCGTCGTCAATGTTGTCAACAGCCTGGGTGGCCAAGTGAGTGTCAGCCTCTTTCTTCGTCTTCTTCTCCGCATCACATGACATGTTATGATGATGTGGGTAATTTCCGTCTCATTAAATTAGAAAAAACACACTTGATCTAATCGTGCCATCCACATTTCACATGATGTTGCTAACTTGTTATTGGTCCTAAATAGGGCAAGAAATCTTATTTGTAACAAACAAATTATGAGGCTATGAGATGATTTTGCCGAACCAGTTAACATTGAGAGGTAATAATGATTAGCTTTTAGTGAAAGCTTTTATTGATATATAATTATTGCTTTAAACGTATTTTTTTCCAAATTGGAAAAAGATAAACGGCAGGTGCCCCTTGAAAAAAATCCGAGCTTTTTTTTTTTTTTTTTTTCAGAATACTCAATTGTTTGGATGACTAACCGCATTGCATGTCAAAATAGCGCTAAACTCTTAGAACATGATAGATTAGCTTTCCGAAGCAAAGCAAATAAGCTAGCTGCTGGATCAATACTGGAGCTGATATTAATCTTCTAGTGTTCATCAGACATGTTACCAACTCGATAGTTTCCTAATTGGCACTATTAACAATGTCACTTTTGACTTTGGGTCACATTAATCGCTCAAACGAGGCGGCCAAAACAACACATAGGTAAACGACAACATTTATTTCCATTGTGTGTCTTTTCCTTCCTCGTCCCTGCGGCCCAACAGTCAGATGGCTCCTCGCAGATTGATGGCCAGTCAGGCTCAGGAGGAGGAGGAGGAGGAGGAGGTAGCGGCGGGGGGAGCATCGGCGATGATTCAGACGCCAAGGGGACACCCAAACGCCTCCACGTGTCCAACATTCCCTTCCGCTTCCGAGACCCAGATCTGCGGCAGATGTTTGGGGTATGCAGACTGAATTATTCACCGTCCCCCTTCCCACCGTGATTCATCACATGACAAATCACTTTGGACTATTGGAGCCCATCTGTTTTTTTTTTCCCTTGTACCTTGTTTTCTCAACTGTCCTTCATTTGTGTGGCTTGAAATGAGCATGCCCATTTAAGCGTGTAAAGGGGTGTCTTTTGTCAAATGCGTCCGTGTGCATGAACGTGGCGTGGCGCACATATGTGGAAGTCATATTGGGGAGGGTATGGCTGACTGCCAGCTCCACCCCATGCTTGAACAGTGCTGACACCTTGTGGTGAGATGCGGTACTTGACGCTTATGCTTTTTTTTTTTTTTTTTGTCGCAGCAATATGGCAAAATTCTTGATGTCGAGATCATTTTCAACGAGAGAGGATCCAAGGTAAGACACCAAGAGGGACATTGTGCCTTTTCAAATATCAAAAGCTACCAGAACCACAACCTGCCTCCCCTACACTCTTTTTGCAGGGCTTCGGTTTTGTAACATTCGAGACGAGCGCAGATGCAGAGAGGGCCCGAGAGAAGCTTCATGGTACCCTAGTGGAAGGACGTAAGATTGAGGTAACTTGCCGCTACCCCCCCCCTTTGCCCTTTTTGTATTTCATTTGAAGATGGCCATTTTTCTCCTTTTGTTCTCCCTTCATGTCCGATGAGAATGCGGCATTTGGCGTTTTTCCGGATGGCTGTTATGTGTTCAACTCTAACCTGTCTGCCTTCACTCTAGCATGGCGCATCAGTGCACACACTGGACGGCGCTTCTTGTCGATGTTTACTCTCGTTCTTGTCGTTTCTTCAAAGCTGTATGCTTTGCAAAGCATGCTGGGTGGAGTGGCAGCACGACAGGCATGGCCGGGGGTGGCTGATGATATCCGCTTCTCTCAAGCATGGAGGACTTTTTTTTTTTTTCTTTTTCTCTCGCTGCACAGTTTCTCAACATAACACCATCCTTGATCATGATGAGTGGCTATAATTGCGTTCTGGTTGAGTGCAGGAGCCAGTTATTAGCCTTGTGAAAATAGTGCTTGCCGATGTTAGGAGTTTAACGAATGCTGCATGGTTGGGTTCATGACGTCGGATGATGTTTAAGATTTTAAGAGATGTTTGCATGGCGAGGCCTTGAAGTGCCACCGTTTGGGAATGAGATTGCCGAGAGGTGCGGTGTTGACGATGCTTCCGAAGATTGCTTACACAAAGTGTTGCATCCCCCACTTGTTTTGTATCTCTGAAAAATAATCACAACGTGGTTGTATTTTTAGTTTGCCTTTGCCAGCATGAGCTCAGGTTTTTGTGGCAAGTAGTGTCGAAGCTACAATAGACCGTTTGCTATGTTGTCTTTCTTTTTGTTGTCAGTAAAGCCCTTCTTGCATGGTTGTGATTGTGAATGCGCAGCACTCTTTTTCTGTCCGTGCGTGGGTGGAGAATGACTAAGTGGAAGGCTCGTTATCATCCCCTCTCTTCTCCTGTCCATCAGCTTTCTCCGCTCTTCTTCACCGTGCCAGTCAGTTTGTCTTTGTCTGTGTGTGTCCGCCCCCTCCAAAGTGCATCTCCTCCCTGCCCCCCACATACCTCCGTATATTCTTCTGTCATACAATTTAAATTACACCGCAGAGCGTTAATAAGTTTTGTTTGAATTTTTCTCCCCGGTTAGTTTTTATGTTTATTCTTATTTCTTTTGTATTATTGTGCGTGTCGTGGTTTTCGAGTAGCTGGATTGACTTGGTCTATGTAGGCGACTGTTCACATGTGACATCACTTCCCCTCTAGAGGTGATTCATTATTATCGTTGTGTTCTTTCGATTTTATGTTTTCCTTTTTTTTTTTTTTTTTTTTTTTTTTTTTTAATTTGGCTCATCATTTCTTTCGTACGCATATTTTCTCTATTTCCCTGATGATTTTTGTATGTTGTTGTTGTCAGTCTCCACGGTAACTGCTCGCGTGTCCTCACGCCGTTCCCCCGGCAACGGTAAGTTGTGTACATGGCATCATCTTTTGAATGAAACCCCTCTCCCCTCACCCCATCCGCCCCAATTGGGGCGGCACCTCAAATGACAGCCACGGGCGATTGATTGAGAGATCCCGATTGGCTAATTCTGTGATTGTTTGGGGAGGTGGAGAATGAAACGATTTGGAGAATAGCAAATTGACCGCATGGCATAACGAAGGCCACCCGTGAATGTGCTGCATCTATCTGCAAGTGCAACAATTATGACCTGCAGCACTTCTTCTGCATTCATTCCAATCACCTCTCTAACCGCATTCAACTCCAGAGCTGTGTCTCCTGCATGGTTTGACTCTTCTTTCTCTCGCTCTCTCTCTATTTTGGCATCCGTATGACATCATATGTCGTTTCTTTGTCATGTTTCAGCCACTAGTTGCATTTAGTTGGGACGGCATGCTGAAGCATGAGTGCTGTGTTAGCCGTAGCGGAGAAGACGTTGTGGCTTTATTTCATGTACTGTAGCAGCTGATCATCACTTTGCGCGCATCCGCTCTCTACTCTGCAGACGGTTGTAAAAAGGGGGACGACACCAGACTGATAATGTGGCCGCGGGCAGTCCATCTCCAAGTAAAGAGCATTTTAAGGCCCGCGAATAGACGAGTTAGCAGTTTTTCCCCCTTTCTCTGGTCCTGATTGCCTTTTTTGACCAGTTTGGTTCTGATGGTGTGCGTTAGTTGCGTGCTTTGAGGTCTCTCTGAATGGGATGCCTTGCCTGGCAGCGTTTCACAACCAACGGTTTGATTTATCTATTATTTATTTGGTTACTTTTGGTCGGGAATGACATTTGCATCCTCCCACTGTTTTGGTTTTTCCTCCTTCACCTTTTTTCCCCCCCCATGTGATCTGTCTTCCATATGTATAGTAAGTGTCTGTTCATGAGAAGGTCTGCAGATTGGGACGGCTCGTTTCACTCTCCCGCCCTCATTGTATGTGTTCTATGTGTTTTCATGTGGACTGGCTCCTCCACCTGCATCCCTCTATCCTCCTGTCCTTTCTCTGTCCTTCCCCTCTTCCTTTTTTTTTTTTTTGTTTCGTGTACGATGTGATCGGGAGGGCTGCCGAGTTGTTTTTTGATTGCTCTGTTGCTGCCTCAATGCTTGCTGATTGGTCCGTTGTGCTCACCTCTGCTGATGTAAGATGCTCTTGATTGGCTGTGTGTCATTTTTGCATTGGAATTTTTTTTTTTTTTTCCATTTCCTTTTGCATTGTGTTCAACTGATGACTATGCTGCTTAATTCACCTTCTTTCCCCTCCTTTTTTTCAAAGGTATAGCCGTGCAATAATGTTGGATTTCCTTTTTGAATGCCCCCTTTTTTTTTTTCTCTGAAATATTTGTTGTGTGCCTTTTGGTTGCATTGTTTGTGTGCAAATTGCCTGACTACTCAACAGGATCCTTGTTTTTTCAGTGTTTCTCTTAAAAAATAAAATAAAATGCATGAGTCAAATTTCATGGCTGCTCATCAACAGAATTAATCAAGTCAAGAGACAATTATGAAGGGATAACGACATCTAACGTGTACCACTACCTGAAATAATTTATTTAGTGTACGTATGTGTTCTGAATATGTTAATATTGAGTGAACAACGTGGTTTCTCCTCTGTTTAGGTCAACAATGCCACGGCCAGAGTGATGACAAACAAGAAGATGACAACCCCGTACACTAATGGAGAGGGTCTTGCTGCTCTACCATATGGTATTACTTTTTACGCAAAAATTGCACAAAACAGTGTCATGAACACTTTATCATCCTAGATACATAGATACAACAAAATATTGGTGCAACTCAGTTTGTGTTTACGAAATAAGAATATATAAAATGGTATGCTAAGACAAAAAAATTGTCAGTCAATAAATAACATAAAAATAATTTTCAGAATAAGTGATTCTAAAAAAAAATTGATAGTGATAGCCCTGTGTGTGTCCATATTAAAACAATCTGACTCTGGTGTGATTGTTCAGTGATTCGGTTGAAATTTACTCCATTTTTTTGTTTGTCTTCAGCTGGCTGGAAGTTAAGTCCTGTGATGGGAGCCATGTACAGTCCCGAGCTCTACACAGGTACAGTTACCAGATTTGAAAATGAGTCGATGCTTGAAAATATTTCCCATTTGACTTGAGGGTTGTCGGGTTTTTTTTGTTTTGTTTTTTCTCAACCAGTGCCAGGATTTCCCTACCCAGCGGCAGCTGCAGCGGCCGCCTCCACGGCCGCGGCGACCTTCCGCGGCGCTCATCTGCGAGGTCGCGCACGGCCCGTCTACAGTGCAGTCAGGGCGGCTGTGCCGCAACCTGCCATCCCCACCTACCCTGGGTGAGCACCTCTCATCGCTAAGTCAAATTTCATCTGTGTGTTTTATGTGTTCATATGACACTTTGCTGAGCTCAATTACCATTATTATTTTTTTGAGTATCTCCAATCTGGTAATATGAGCTTCAGTAAAGTGAGCATATTTGTATACAATGAGCTGGTGTTGTTTTTCTTGCATGTTGCACGGTGTGTAATAATCTCACATTTCTGTCTTTTCTCTCTTTCACAACAATTCCTTCTTCCCTACACTGGCCACATGGTGCAACATCACACCATTATTCCCACCCCTTCCTGGTTTGTCCCCCCCCCCTTCCCCCTGTTTTTTTTTCCCCTTTCTTTGCTGTCTCTCTCTCTGGCTCTCTCTTTCTCTCTCTCTCAGCGTGATGGCCTATCAGGAAGGTTTTTACAGTGCCACTGATCTTTATGTAAGTATAAGCGTCACTCCGCCCGCTGCCTCACCCTTTCCTCCCTATGTTTCGACCCCCTCCTCTTGCCTGTAGGTTTGACGTTTGACAGTGTGACAATGGCACAGACCAAACCCACTCAGACATGTACTCTTGAGTGTTTTCAGCATCACGCCAATTCTCCCCGGTCCGACTCCTCATGACATTAAATTGCAGCGAATATACAGACGCTTACACATTCATGAGTATTCTCCTGTAGGGTTTGCCTCTGTGCTTTTGTGAGTTGTGTTACCATTACAATTATGAGTGCGTAATGGTGCGTGCGAGTGCGTGAACAGGTTGACAAGAGCTGTTTCTGTTCTCTCTGTAGACTAGTGTTTCAGGACATTAGTGGCAGATTGCCTCAGGTAGGGTTGACACTCTCCACGCGAGAGCCAGTGTGCATCCTCCTCGTCTCCAATGACTGCGTGCTGCTAGACATTTTTTGACCATCTGAGATTGAGATGCCTTCTCTGTCCTCTTCTACTAACTCACTGAATTCTGACAAGGGTGGAGTTGCGGAAGGGGGAGAAAATCATTTAGCACCAGGGAGGAGATAGATGTATGCGTGCAAGCTCAACTGGAATATAGTGCTCAATTCATGTTGCTACAAAATGAAATGAAAGCAGAGGTTATTTTGTTAACTAGTGGGAGTATTTTGCACTTGAGATTCTTCAAAGCGAGAAAAAAAAAGAAGAGATATCCAATTTTTTCAGTCTCATACCAGGTATTATTTTTAGAACGTATGAAAAAAATAAATGATGATGCAGACATGTCATGGAAAGCTCGTCATTTTTAAAACAGTCAAGTACACCGCAAACTACATTTGCAATAATAAATTGGGAAATAGTAGTTAGATTAATCTGTTCAAATGCCTGGCGGTAAGAATATTTATGTATGTTTTCTACCTTTGAGTGAGAAAATACAGCAGAAGTAGCGTCAATTGTGAAAATGGCATATCGTGGGGATGACTTTATAGCAAATATAGCACATGCAACTACAAAAATCCTAGGAAAAGGAGTGACTTGCTGATTTTGAAAAAAAAAAGGATCCATTTGAGGTGCTCCGTAATGACTTTGGTGATAAGCTAATTCAGACCCCTTCCAGGAGTCTCCCTGTGTGTTTCACTTTGTGGCATGCTAACTCAAATCAGTGTCGGCATGCACTCGTATTGTACTTATAAGGCTGACCCACCCCGAGCCCTTCGATCGTCCTCCCCCCTCACGCTTAATATTTCTTTTTGAAATTTTCTCCAATCCACCCATCCTTATTTGTCATTTAACCTCCTCTTCACTTCCTTGGGTCCAGTCTTTCCCAACGTCTTTGCGACGCAAACGTGTGTGCTGCTCCTGAATGCGGGGACTTGGTCGTGACTGATCTTTAGGCTAGAATGCGGCGGTCTGTGTTGATGGAGGGATGTTTGGTCTAATAAACAGTTCATATCAGAGTTTGGACAAAAAGCATGCTGTGTCTGTGATTGGTCGCTTGGCCACCTGAGGTTGTTTTTTATTTTTATTTTATTTTTATATGAATGTGTGTGTGTGAGCGAAAAATGCACACCTGTTGTGTTTTTGTGTGTCCATAGTGTACAAATGACACCTTTCCATCTGTTTGCTTTTCTTTAACTGTATATTTTGGGTAGGGTCACATATTAAGAACTATTCTCCCTCCATGTCCAACTTAGCGAAGCGGAAAAGGGCACATTGTGAAAAAAAAAAATTGTGGCTCTCTTTGTGTGGGTTAGTCATGGAGGGAGAGAGCCACACAGAGCCTGAGCTACATCTTTGTGAATGCTGCACCAGATTAGTCTTTTTGCTGACTGTCTGCTCGTTAATCTTTTCTCCTTTCCCTCACAATGTAACCCCGTAGTTAGTTGCCTGGTGGCTTGTTACCGTGAGCACAATGTCAAGCGAGATTTGAACAAATGTCTTCCTCTGCCACGCACCCGACCCTCGTCTTCCTCCTCTTTGTCATTGCCTCATCGCAGGGAGGCTACGCCGCGTATCGTTACGCCCAGCCGACAGCCGTAGCCACACCCGCTGCAGCGGCGGCGGCGGCGGCGGCAGCAGCTTACAGTGACAGGTGAGTGAGTGGTGGGCTTATTGTGACTAGCGTACTCGAGAGTTTGAAAAAGATTTTATTTTTTTGAAAAAGTGTAGACTTACTCACCGTTCTTGCTGTTTTAATGTGAGTCATGATTAAACTTTAAGTGAATCATGTTCACATATTTGAGCAACACAAATGTTGTTGCCTAACAAAATTTGCCGGGCATACCCACTCTATTTCGTGATGCTATTTTGACTTCTGATTGTTCACACACGCACCACGCACTAGCGTGCGTTTTTATTTGGCGTAATGTGTTAAATTAGAGAAGAAAAAAAAAACATGTTTGAAGGGCTGTTGTTGTTGTTTGTCACTTACAGCTATGGACGAGTCTACACAGCTGACCCCTACCATGCTGCACTTGCCCCAGCTGCCTACGGTGTTGGAGCCATGGTAAGTCGTTTGCAAACTCGTCTGCAGTTTTCAATGACAGCATGAGAGTTATGTATACAAATGATATAATTAGCATTAAGAGAACTGAAGAAAAACAATGTAATGGCCAATGACATTTGAGGATTTTTATTTTTTTATTGATATATTTTTATATGATATATATTTATATTGTTTTTATATATTTTTAGATTTTTTTTAATATATATATTTGTATTTTTTTTTGTTTTATTATAATCAGACTGTAGGTGTCAACCGCTACTTTCTGGACTCCCCCATTTACTAAATGAGCGTTGTTGTTCACAGGCCACGCTGTACAGGGGGGGCTACAGTAGATTCACCCCTTATTAAAGACACTACATTTCTCAGGAGCTCTTTCATCTGAAAGCGCTCCGTCAATTGTTGCGATAGTGGACTGCACCCAGCTTGGACTCAACCACACCAAGTTCCCCATCCAAGAGAAGTCCCATGTTTTCATACACAGAAATAGAGGAATGCTGTATCAAAGACTGATGGCTGGCTTTTGACCTTAAAAAGAAAAGAGAAAAGAAGGCAAAAATAGCCACCTTCCCTTATTGCACGGCTGTATTATAGTCCCACTTCTCAGTCCTTCCTCACTCAGCAGCACAAGACTTGTGATGGAACCCAGATGTTCTTCCAAAGGCTCTTTTCGTTTACCTTTGAATGGTTTGTCCGACGTCTTTGAGAATGACTTGCACGTTCAAGCTCAACTGTGGCAGTAGGGGATGCGAGGAAAAGCTCGCTGATGAGTTGCGGCTGAATAGTAAAGGAGAGAATTCGCCGGCGGGCACAGAGACTCAACATGGCAGCTTGGAAAGTTGACTGAAAGCTGAGGGAAGGGAGGCTTACTAGCGCCGGTCCTTACCTCAAGTTTCTCCTCGCTATATGGAAACGGTGAACCTTTAAATTATAATATGCAAATGAATTAGTTTAGAGTCAGTTACCAAATTTAGAATTATTGAAATCTCTATAGTTTTTTTTTTTTTCTTTCTTCTGACATCAGCTAAACTTTGCTCGCGAGGTTTTTGGCCCAGCGTGTTCTCAAACCAAATTTGCATATGGTTAAAAAAATAATAACACGTTTACTAATTTCCTTTTAACTCAAATAATAGCCATGACATGGTTTAGTGACTCAACTGGTATTAGGGCTAAGGCTTTGTTGCTTGGACAATTGCATTATTTTAAGTTGAAAGCATTTTATCTACAAATATCTCATTCAAACATGTATAGTAAAAAAAATTTAAAAAAAATGTATTATAGCAAATATATCACTTAATACTGAAAGGTCCATCTGCAGTTCGTGTCATTTTCTGGACATCAAAATGGGTGTTTGTGTTTCACAACCATGTTAAAAAAGGCTTTTGCTCCACTTGGCAAGACAGAGGCACCTAAGTCTCCAAATGTTAGCTTTACAGATGCCATGTCTGCTTGCCAGATGGAAATGATATCTCTCGTGACGTGATGTTATCAGTCATAGTGCCATCTGAAGGAAGATCAGAGGTGTTATCATTTTTTTCTGTGATTAATGGGGGCATGGTGTCTATTAGAGTGAATGAAAAAATATTTAAAGACTAAAAATAAGGCTGTCATTTTTCACAATCAGTCATAGTAAAACAACTTTCAAGCAAGCATTTTTCTTTTTTTTTTTTTTTTTTTGCTTCTACTAATTATAGTATGTTTTGGCATGGGATCTTACGAAATCCTCATTAAAATATGTTGAGGCCTTAAAAAGTGAAAATAAGCATCGGTAAAGTGACGTTTTGCCTCTTGGCCTCCGGCACGGAATGTCACCCACACTCTGTGCATGTGCTACGACGCACCAAAAGTGCAACACTACGCTGATGGCGCTCTTACTTAGAGTAGCTATTTTTATTATTATTATTTTTTATGCTTTGAATCTACTAATTCAAGTATTCACTGTGTAAACGTTAGATTCTTCCCTCAGGCTCCGTAATTGATGAGTAACTCCAACGCCGATTAAGTCTTCCTGAAAAACAAAATAGGTGATAGTGAGAGAGATTCTGTCAAGTTAATGGAAAAAAAAAAAATATTTAAATGCAAAACACCTTACTATTGTGCATATTTCTATACTATTGTATTCTATATTTCCAGATGTGGCTTTTTTGGCATTTTGTTTTTGTTCCAAAGATTTGTAGAAAGCACATTTTTTGGAATATATGTATAAATATATTATCTTTGTTAATGTCATCCTTGATGATCCTATTGCTGTCTTTTACTTTGTGTTCTTTTTATATCCGCAAGTGTTGTTCCTCCTGAAAAGGTGTAAGTTAAATTTCAATTTTTATTACCAATATTATTTCTATTCCGATCGAACGTTTTGAGAAAGTCATACCAAGAGAACTACGTAAAGGTATGCATGTAACACTAGCAGACTGTTTTGGGGATTATTTAGCATGATATTTGACCGTACATCACAATATACCCAACGTTATTTTCCTTATGTCCACATTTTCAGGTGACTTGAATGAGTTGGTGGAAAGCACTACTTTGGCTTATTTCAACGTCGCATTTTGTAACGCAGACTTGGAACATTTCAAATGAGCAAATCTGCACACATCAGGTTGTTTTAAATTGTGTGTGAAACCTGGCAGATTTCTCCGATTACATTTTTTTTATGTGCTGCTCATGAATGCAACTTCTTTAATATCTCCATTCAGCTATAGAATGTGTGCTAGACAGAAGAAGAAAAAAAAAAAAAAAAGGACTAGCCAAAGATGCTAACAAAAGTCCTCAGCACATTCTACTTAACTGCAAAATGGTCTCAAATGGGGTCATTCAAGGCATGGACAAACAAACCAGCATGAGCAATTGTCAAGTCAAACAAAAACAAAAAAATAGTTGTGCATGAAACTTGTGTCTTTAGTGTTTGACATCTGAGACATTTGCATCTTTACTCACTAAATGAAAGCCATGACTGATGACAGCTAGCAGTCGGGACCGAGTGAATACTAACTAGCACAATGTGGCAACCTGGAGGAAAGAAAAAAAAAAATAAGTATGGCAGCTTGATTTAGTCATGGTTCTCCTGCCACTTTATTCTAGTGACAATTAAAAGTGGCTCCCCTTCATCATGGTTGCTTTAAGCTCTCAAACCTCCAACCCTAGTACCCAATTTGACTGCCTCTTTTGTTTTTTTTTCTTTGGTTTTTGTCATTGACTGTCCATTTAAAATGTTTTATATAAAATTGTTTTGTTGTGAAATGGATCTCATGTCCTTTTATTCCAGGCTAACAAAGGTCAAGCAGTGTCTAACTTAATGTAACCAGACTTTCACAGTGAAAGGTGTATTTATGTTCTAAAAGTTTAGTCTTTGTGATGGTTAAGATGATTAAAAAGTTCCTTTCAAAACCACCTGTAAACGGGAGAGGTGTGGGTGTTAACCTGTTTGGGCCCCAATCCCAGTTTTCGACTGCAATTTAGGTTTCATCCACTAGGGGGCAGCAGACGCATGTTGGTGTACGGCGCAATTGTGACACCGATTGTCAATGCGTTAACTTATCTTCCACTTAACTTTACTTTTATTTAAACATGAGGTTGGTACTTACCTCATTATGATTATTTACTTTTTTAGGCATCAACTACCCGACCGTCTTAGAAACTTTTATACATTCATGTAAATCATCCAGAATATATGCAATTGGAAAAACAAATAAGACACATAAGCACTTTTTATTTGGGGTTATTGTTTATTGACAGTTCTATTCAACTGTAACGCTCATTCCTAAGAAAGAGGCTGTGTCTAAGTTGACACTTGCATAGTTCATAAAAATATATCTCTTCCACAGATGACCGGATAATAAGAAGGGGTGAGGTTCTGGTAAAAGGCAGGTAAGGATGGGCAGCAGGGCCTGGTAGATGTTATGTGCAAAGTGTTTTTCCTGGTAGTCCTCAGTTAAAGCATATTTGGATATTTGAACAGTTTTGGATCTACTGGGGCACTTGAGAGTTTCCCAAGATCCCATGTTACGCCTAACACAAGGAAGACATCAGGTCATTTGGGGCAAGTGGTGGTGGGGAAAAGTGGAGAACAGGTGTCATCAGTCTATACAACGCCATAAGGAATGACGTTGGATGAAGCTTTCTAGACGATTCCGTATTTGGCCAGGTCACTGAGCTCCATGTCACCGAAGGCCTCCCAAGGGCAAACCACAGTGATGTCTGTGCCCAGACCCTCCATGCCGGGGATGTCGTCTCCGAATCTGCGTGGACATGCCGGCGTAACATCACACACAGGTACACACACACACACACACACACACACACACACATAGTACACTTGTTGTGCAAGCTGTATTTTGTACTCACCCTTTCTGGCCGGGTTTTGGGGCCTTGCTTTTGAAGGTGCGAGTAGTCCTCTGCTTGAACTTGGGGGGAGCCCTGGCGGGAGCTGCAACTGCTGTATCTGCCATTGTTATTTTTCTGGAAGGAACATTTAAAAGGTGCTCAGTATTTTTTTTTCTTCAAAGCCACCTGAGGTTTGAATGATCTCACATGCAGATTACGTCTTGATACACAAACAGCTTCCTCTATTTTTACACTTGGTCGGCTTTAAAGATTACTCCTCAAGTGACACATGGCACGAGTCAGCACTAGATTATCTCCAATTTACCTCATTACAAAATGACATTGCAGCTAAGTGAAATCTGACTTAATCTGGTTGTCTGATCTTTGTTCAAATGGAAACTGAAAATGCATACATGTCCCTGAAAAAAAAAAAAAGCTGAGATATTTAAAATAGCTCATGAACAAAAAAAATGTAAATTCCCTGGAACCAGTTGGCTTCAAAGTGAAACGTTTCAGTTTTATACACATATTTTTTAAAAGTAATAGCATTGTTATATTGAAAAGGTGGACAAGACAAGAAAGTCAAATCAGTTTTTGGCTGTTTTACTACATGCAAAGTTAAAGTTAGAAAAGAGCAAAACAACAACAACAAAAATAATGAATCAACGTATCTGGCTTGTTTGCCAAGTTGCTGTAGCATAAAGGAAGAAGGTTCTTTCTTACCAGTTGATGCTGAGTGTCTGTCTCACTTCTTCTCGGCTCTTTGCGTTTGTGTTCCGTTTGTCATCCTGGCATCTCTTTTATACACCAACTGCTAATCCCCCCTCTCACAGGTACACGGTTCACCTCTGTGGTCATGGCCGCTAATTGGGCTCAGTGCTATTTTAGAGGCCAGAACACACGAGAACATTGCGTGTTACATAAGGACGCACGCATGACTCAGGAATAACACAAAGTTGTTGCTTTCTTGAAGGTTAAAATTAGAAATGGCTTAAAATTCCATAATGACTTAAGTGACATCAAGTCAAACCTTCACAGACATGTATTGAGGCCTACGCGTTATAATATGACAAAAAAATCTTTAAAATGACCAAAAGTAACTTTTGAAATGATTTTTTGGCAACAACAACAAAGTCAATATTCGAACCTACTGTTTTCTGTAGACCATTTGTTCTCATTAGGCTTGATGTGACTAAATGTTGCCGATTTCTGCTGACCGTGGGAATACTCTGGTCACCATTCGCTGGCCACAACCTTATTAAAAAAAAAAAAAAAAAAAGCTACAGCACATCCAAACTAGGGTTTGGGTTCCGCCGAGGGTTATAAACCATGGTTAGGGTTTCAAACTAGGTTTTAAAACTAGGGTTGACATTTTTATTATATTGAAATACTGTATCTGTAAGCAGTTGTTAAAGTGATATCAAAATTATTATTTTAATTCATAAAATGTACACAAATCTGAATCTGCCCTCAGGCTCATTTTACATCCACTCAAGATCTGAACTGAATTGACCTCAGTCTATATATCAAGAGGAGGGCTTATCTGATTTTAAATGAGCACCCACTGAAATTGTGCATCATGCTTTATTTACGTTCCTCATCCGCATGCGACCCACAGTACATATTTTTGTTTACATGCTTGATCGTCAGCCCTGCACACCGCTCACATACAGGCCAAGCAAATTCATTTGTCACAACATCAGTGGTTGAATCTCCAAGCAACACATTTTATATTCTTGAATACTCAAAATTGCCGCATCTTGTGTGCTTTTTGACTTTGATTTCTTTACCTCTCATGAACTGCTTGAGCCGCCAACTTGGAGGTTTTGATAGGATTGGGCCTTATCCAGATGAGTCAGTGCAAAAATGGTTTTAGTGTGAACGTGTTGATCCAAATCCTAATAATAGCGCAACCCCTTTGTGGGACAAGGAACTACGGTTGCTCATTCAAAAATATTAAAGTGGTTCTAGTAAATAACTACATTATACTAGTCTAGAATTAAAATTCAAGCTTAATTGTCTTGTAAAGTGTTTTCTATGCATTCTGCAAACATTCCCGCATTTGCTGCATCATGAGCAGGCTTGAGGATTACATGCTACACGGCAGAAGGCAAATGCACGGCATTCTAAGTTGTATAAGGGTGTCTTGAAAAATAGCTGCGGCCTATTTGCAAGTAATCTCAAAAGCTGAGGTTTACCTGCATTACATCATGACCTTTTCTCTCAGAAGCGTCGAGTGTGTCAGCCTGATCTGTTGCCCGGTCCACAGGTCTTAATGACATGTGGGTGAAGCACATGTATGGAAATATACATATTTCTGTCTCCAGACTTTCTATCGATATTTTAAATCAAATTCATCAGCAAGTGTTGATAAAAATAATAACAGTTGAAAACAAAGCAATATGACCAAATTTGTGAAAAAAGATTCATAAATACATTTAAAATATTGCTGATTGTCTCAACCATTAAAAGATGTTTTAATACAATATATACTACATCATAATGGTATTAACAAGAGCTTTTGTATTTTATTTATGACTTACTGCAACAAAGAAAGTTTTGTCATCTTCCATTGAAACATTCTCTTTTATGTTTAAAAATGGCATTTTAAAAATAGCTCCTCTGATCAAAAGGGAAAGAGTTCACAATTTGTGTCTAAAATTTGGTATTTTATTAAAGAAAATAGAAATCATTTTCTTTTTTACGATGAATGTTAATAAATATATCTAATTATTAAATTCTGTCAAAACTTGTTAATTCCAAAATCTATTTTTGTCTCTATTGTGATAAAGAAATTCAAAAGGAGCCCGAATAATAAAAGAATACATTACAATTAACTTATTTTATGTAGGTAGCAAAATTATTATCTTTTTCAAAATCCCTACAAGCCTTTAGCTTTTTTAAATGATCACTTATGTAACTTTTAAAACAATTCTCTGTCCCATCACCGGTGAGCAAGTGGGAATCCCGTAAGTCTCATCTACGTAGGCGACCCCTGATTTAGACACTTATTTCAAGACGTGACAACAAATGACGTAAGAGATTAGCATCGATATGGGTGGCCTTGTTTTTTTTTCAGCTTCTGATGTGTTTGTTGGTGAGCACATCCATGTTTACTGCTGTTAAGAAGCAACAGCAGTCATAGAGATACTGTTTATGACTGCAAACCAAACATGTGGATGACTAAGCCTTAAAGTAGATGTTGTTCTCCACTGCAGATGTTTTGCTGATCTGTGGTCAGCTACATTCAGTTCCACTTTTTTTTTCCCCCAACGAGTGCATCAAGCCCAACTGCTAGTTTGCTTTTGCTTTTCTACAACATGCATCCATGGTATTGGGAATGACTACTTGAATTATGTGAAACTGTTTTATGGGGGTTTATAAACATACTTGAACATTCAGATCAAAGCCTGGACATGACTTAAAGGGGAAGTCAAGTCAAATAATAATAATAATAAATTCACTAGTCTAAATATGGTATTCAGAATAATATTTTATTTGTGGGATAAGAATTATGCAGATGAATGTGCAGGTGTAAATTTAGATCACCTTTCTACCAACACACATTCGACAAATAATTGGCCTCATTTTAACCTGCGTGTATTGCCAGAACTCAAAATCTACATGGACATAAAACCTTTTCGCTAGCTCATTGGTATTTTTGAGTGGCATTGTAGATTAAAGATGATTGCAATTAGGCTACCAATACGTAAGACTGACACCTATTTTGGTCATTATTGACTCCCACTCCTCTCTTATGATGACACGTAATCCAATGTTCCTGCACCGAAATTTATCAGGACCAGCTGGCTGGTTCCCAAGAAACCTATCACAACGCACCACCACCACCACCACCACCACCACCACCACTACCAGCAGCAGACCCAAGGTAACACTTCAAGTCAAAAGGCTGCAAAGTTTTCGAAAAGCCCCTTGGACCTCTGAAAATACAGGAAAAATGCTCAGTGGACTCTTTTTCTTTATCCTGGTGTCTTGTGTCACTGCGAACGGTAATTTCATTCATGCAAGATGTGTCTTTAATCTCATATTTTTTTTGTTTTTTTTACCACTGATTTGACCAATAACTTAATTTGAGCGTAGTTTCTTGAGTGTACATATGTCATAGGTTTTGGAATTTAAATTTGTATTATTTAAAATGAATTACGTAGTGAATCACTTTCCTGGCGAAGGGAAGTAATAATATTTATTCATCTCATCGAGTCAGTCAACTTAAAACCATTTTTAAAACTCGGTAAATTCACCTTGAGGATGTCATCAAGTATTGATAAAACAATTGCATCGTGTGATATGTAACAAAATGTGTGGTTGTTGTTTTTTTCTTCTCAGATGTGACGCTCCCGAGATTAAACGACACCAAATCTGCAGAGGCCTTCATCGACTCTGCCGAAGTGGTGGTAATCGGATTCCTGGAGGTCAGTGAAATGAGACGGACATTTTAAAATAAAACAATTTAGTGGAGCAATGTATTACAATATCTTTCATGTCGCAAAGCAGACATAGAAGAGCCAAATTAAAAGTCGAAAACGTTTGTCTGCGTGTCTGATGGCAAGTCTGCTCGAAAGAGGGACATCATGGGCTTTGCCAACTTGCCGCGCCTTTGGCACGGCTGTAGTGAGGTCAGAGGTTGACTGGTTTTCTGATACATTGCTCGCCCTCTGGCTGTCCTCCCCATGCGGGGGACGATGGTCGGCCACTTGACAGGAAGTGCTCAAGCAAAGGCTTGTGGGAGAAGCGTTGTTAAATCTCCTCCAAACAACTGTAACAAAATAGACTGTACCCGTGTATGAACCCATATTTTTATTGGTTTCTCTGGGATTTCAAATGATTTCCCAGGGAGTGTGTAATAACGTCTCTGAAATAGCAACCGTTTAATGTCTACGTTCATTCCTGCATTTTTTTTTTTCCCCTCCTCACTTGCTTTTTGTTACGACCACGTTCACGGTTTCAGTTGCATTTTTTTCTTTTTGGTTTTGAGGGAAGAAAAAGAATTCAACCGATTGCGATGGACTTCGACGATTTAAGGATGCCTAGAAATTCCCTCGTCGCGCTTTTCTTTTTACATGCAGCATGTGGGAATGAAATGAGGATTCCAGATGGTTGTTAAAATAAAAAATGTCGACATTTATGAATTGAGCAGTTATTTTAAACAATTACAATCGAAAGTCAAACTGCCTTCATTTTCACTTACTATTGAGTGAGTTGGCTGGCCCATCATTACCAATATTAACTAGAAATTTCAAAATAATTCTAAATATTATAAAAACACAACTAAAGAACATTTGACACTTAATCAGTATTGTGACAGAAATTGTAATTGTGGTTTGAATTCAATTCAATACAAACAATCTTGCTGAAATCTACTTTTTATTTGATGTCATGCTTTATTATTTAATTTATTCTTGAAGGGCAAGTAAGAATGTCCATGTTTTATTTGACTGTGCAACATTCGGTTAGGATCATTGAGGCTACACTGCGTTTGTGTTTTTTGCTATTCACAAATTGTATGAAACTAAACCTTGACACAGCAGGGAGAAGAAAGTCGCGGCTACAAAGAGTTTGCGGCAGCGGCAAAGAACGTGGATTCCGTCTCAATGGCCGTTTGTACTTTGAAAGAGGTGTGGGCTGACTACGGCATTAAATCAGACACCATCGCTCTTTTCAGAAAGGTACTAACATGGCTGTCAGCACATTTGGCAGGATGATGCTCAAGTCTACGTTATGTCCAGGCAGACAACCATCAAGAGAACCTTGTGATTGCCGAGATCGAGCAGCTCAAGATTGACGGTCTTGTGAACTTCATCATTGTGAATCAGATCCGCTACATAACAGAATACAACCAAGTGGTGAGTCCACCTGCACAGTGCAATGCTTTTACTACTTTCCTAATGCTGCTCTTTCCTCAGACAGCTGTGGGTCTCTTCAACTCTGAAGTAAAGACACACCTCCTGCTCTTTGCCAACAAGGGGCGGAAAGAATTTAAGGAGTTAAAGGAGAAGTTAAGAGCTTTGGCCCCGGAGTTCACTAACAAGGTGAGAATAAAGCGAAGAAAATTCATAGCGCTTTGTGACTCAACATGCTGTGGCAAAATCATATTAAGAAACAAATCAAACTGTCTTGAAGTTCTTGTTTGTGGTCATCAATGGTGCTGAAAACTCCAACGTCCGCTCCTTGCGCTACTTTGGACTGAAATCTGAAGACCTCCCACGTGTTGGTATCTATGACGGTGACTCTGACATGAAGTGGCTGCTGCCTGAGGGAGACGTTTCTACTGAGCGCGTGCGAGACTTTTGCAACTCTTTCTTGCGAGGGGAATTGAAGGTGAGCGGCCATCAAGGCAAAAATGGAACTTTGTCATGTTTATTACAGATTGAGTGATTGTATTGATTGATCCATACATTCGTTGGACTTTTCAGGAGATGAAACAAGCCGGAACAGAGACGAAAACAGAGCTGTAATAGTGGTAAAAAAAAAAAGTGACTGATATTCTAAAGTGAAAAGAATAAATATTCTCCTGGTGAGCCTTCATTTTTGTTGCAAACAGCGCAGGAAGCTTTCACGATGTCCACAGCTGTACGTCTAATTGGTCGTGCGTCTTGTTTTGTTTTGTCTGTTTATGCCAACGCGAGCGAGGCTGTCTGCGGCCCGCTTTGCTGACCGCGTGTCGGCGGCCACAAGCTGCGGACAGGCTGGCACGCTTTGTCCGTCTGACCACAAATGTCACAGTCCACAACCACAACACAACCGCCTCAGTGAGAGTGACACACAGCAGAGCAGGAAGACACAGAATTTAGACAATGGTCAAAGGTCATCAACATGTTACTTTCAAATGAAGTGAGTGGAAATGAAGGATTGGGATCCATCCATCCATTCATTTTATAGCCTGAAGTATGTATACCATTCATTGTATATGGTACAAAAAATGGATTGATGGATTATCTCATGTTTTATTTAAAATCACGCATGACAGCCATTTGAGATTTTAAATTCTGTGACTTGAAAGGCATAATTAAAGCAAAAGCTTCCATTTTATGCCCTCAGGAGCTCAGATGAATGTTCAGTAAAAAAAAAAAAAAATGGCAAAAATGAAAAACACATTGGATGCAGACACTGTGAGAGAAAACATTTGGGATGAGCCCAGCAATGTCCATTTGAATAAGAGGGGAATTTCAAGGTCCAGACGGAGATCAACATAGTGTAATTGTCAGTGCCGTCTTGCCAAGCCCAAGCATCCGGCACAATTGGGAAACCCTGACAGGTGGCATCCAGACAGTCTTGGATGGAGTTTGGATTTGGTTTAAGTGACATAACACATCGGGTTTTTTTTATATCACAAAGAGGCAAACAAAATTGATTTTTTTTTTTTTAAACAGTGTGAGTCACTATTGAGTCAGAGCATGAATGAAACTGATAATTGAGCATGCTAAATAATAAATGTTGAGCACATTTGAACGATTAAAGATGGTGAACAATTAATAGACACAAATGCACATGGCGATGTCATGTCCGAATTTTTTTTTTCCCCAGGAAATATTGATAAAACAACCTTCATTTTAATGCTGCCACTTCAGTGACATAAAATTGCATTTGATATTATATTTGAAATATTGTGAGCATTAACAATATATATTATATTTGCAAAACCACTATTCAAGTTCATTTGACAGACGTACTCCATGAGCGAATTGCAATACCAGCTGCTTCTTAAAAGAGTCACTTTTGAAAAAACAAACATTTGACCCACATAGGGACATGCACATTCCAAAAACTGGCCCCTAAAGCCCAACTTATTGCAAAAGTCTAGCACAAATACAACCCCATAATTATCGTATGAGTTACTCAGAAAAAAATAGTTTTTTCTCTGAAAGGCCACAACAGTGAACATGTCAGTCTCAAGAATTATTGCTCTGGGCAATGGGAACATAAATAAGCATTTAAAAAAAAAAAAGTGCACACAATTATACAATGGACACACTCACCTGGATAAAAAGCCAGTATGCATGAATCTAAAAATCAGATTCAAATCAATGCAAAATGTATAAAAAGCATTTCAAGCATATATATCATACTTATACAAATTGCTGTGTATGTATTTTCTAAAACATATAACATGATTTGAGGTATAAAAAAAAGTGTCCATAAACCATACATTTTAATGGCATGAATAATTGCAACAAAAACTATGTAAAATAAATCAGATGAGGATATCTGAGATTACATATCTTCCCTTTTTGGATAAAAACATTTCATTTGCAAAGGGCCAAAACTTCCCAAGTAACAATTTGGTCAAATGTTTTGTCCTCACTTTAGGCCATGTGAGTGTTATTTCTCCAAATGATTGACCAGCCTAAAGTGTTGAAAGAATTATTATAAATAATCTTTTTCGCATCTGCTTCCACGAGTGTCCGTGTTTGACCCTCCCAAAAAAGTCATGTATTTTTGTCTGTCTGGCTTTACCCACAAAGAAAGAAGCTCTTCATAGACAATATGATTTCCGACGTTTGAAGAAAGTTGCAGCATATTTATGTGAACCCAATCCGCACAATAAAGAAAAAACATAAAGCTAGACATTGAAATTACACGGCTCATTCTCCAAGACAAATGCTTGACACCAGGAATAACACGAGACTACAGGAAACCAGGCATGAAGGTCAGACTAGACTCGTAGTAACAACTTATAGACAACACTTGGCAGTCTCGTGTGCATATTCTCTATAACCAACATTTCATTGCAGTTCGTTGCAGTTTTCATTGCAACCATATCTCATATTGAAAACCGCACGCGTATCAGCGTACGGCAACACATACCATAGGCCTTCCTTATATTTAGCTATGTGTGTCTATGGGGCCACCGCTTCTTGTTGCCAAGATTTTGTCGTCCCTAAATAGTGCTTGCCCGCGGCTGTGGCGGGACACTGTAGCACTCTAATTAAGTCTGTCGCATAATGAGCCTGACCGCTACTCCGTGTCACTCGATTAGAAGCTTGCGGTGCAACTCGCACTGTAGTTTGGGGTTTGTGGGAGTGGGATATGTGGGGCAAAGGGAGATGATAGCAATGGCACAACTGGCAAATTCGGATTCTGCAGAAGCAATACGCGATTAAAATCCAATCAAATTCCATCTACGTGTTATTATTTTGGGTGATATGATCGTCATTAGATTGAAAGGGCTGTCATAATGGTCCTATACTGAACAGTAGAACATTTGTGCACTCAGGACAAACTGTTCTGGAACACTGCTTAGCTTTCCATCTGTTTAAATGAAGATGTACAGATTGAAGATGATACAATTTCTCAGAGGAGATATAGAATATGAACTCACTTCAGGTTCAAATCGTCTCTGTACTCAAACACGTGTTGACTGTAAGGAAATGTTGTAATACGTAACAGTCTTGTGAGCCGCTGTTAATAATGAACTTTTGCTTTTAATTGTTTCGAAATGTTTGCTGAAGATGTATTATTTTATCTTTATGAGCAATTGATTTCTTTTTTTCTTTCTCCAGTATTTGACTGTTGGTACATCTTACAGTGGCGAATAAATATAGCTTCTAGAAATAAAAACCCCTTCCTTAATTTTAATGGGCCTAACTACGCTACTGCAATTTAATGTTGGTCTTTATGATCATACTTGATCTAAGAATTTTTTTTTTTTGTGGCACTTAACGTAACGATTGACCTAGGCAATCTAATCAACTATACTTCAACATAAGCTTGTATTGCAATAGGCTATCATCTTCATCATCAATTATTATCCTCATCATTAATCATATGGGACAGGGAGCATTTTGCGGAGATTCTCAGAGAGTATATGAAAAGATTATGTAACTTTAAGTGCCATTTGATGTGAACAGTTTAGGAATTCCAGCCTGAAGCAGGCCAGGAACTTTTGGGGTTGAGTGAGAGGGTGACTGAATTCTTGGAGCGGGTCCCAGGCTGGAGTGGGAGTTTTTGTGGCAACCTCCCTTGACAAGTGCAAGAGGAGATGTTGACATATGATTCTCCAGCCAATCAGGTCTCCTCCCTGTCTGAATCCCATCGGGGACAAGAGTATATAATGGAGCTCGTTTCAGGAGGATGGAAGCAGAACCTACTGGCTGATCCGAAGGACCAACTGAACAAGTCAAACTTCAACTCCAAGACAACATGAAGACTCTGAGCCTCCTCGCCATTTGTGCTCTCCTCTCAGTATGCTGGGCCACAGGAGGTAAGGAGCGTTCTGGAACATCACCATCCGTGCTTGGGGAAAATGTTGCTCATGACTTCTGTTTTGTGTCCTTTCAACAGTTGTGGAACACGACGGCGACTCTGACCATTCAGACGCCGGCGATCTCGCCGCTGTCGTGGTCGATGATGCTGGAGACAACGGTGATGCCGGAGACAACGGAGATGCCGGAGACAACGGAGATGCCGGAGACAACGCCGACTCTTCAGCCTCCGACTCTTCCAACTCATCCTCAGACTCGTCCGATTCGGATTCAGACTCCAATTCTGATTCCGACTCAGCCTCTGACTCCGATTCTGACTCTACCTCCTCCTCCTCTTCTTCCTCCTCTTCTTCCTCCTCCTCTTCATCTGAGTCAGACAGTGTTGAAGGTAAGCGGTTGATATAGTAATATAGCAAACAAGCTGAATAATATGGGTTAGTGACTCCCAAACTGATTGGATAGTTTAAACTGTAAAAAAAAAAAAAAAAAAGCACTTAAAAATAAATTGCTCACAGATCATTAGATTGTGTGAATGCAGTGAAATCTCTCTTGTAACTTTTTCTGCCTCCAAGGTGAAATCATTTCTCGACATACAAATCATAATTACACAGAGAACACTTTAGTTGTGAGATGTATTGTATGTTTGCATGCTTTTTACCGCCTCCAAGCATTTCTTGTTCGTCTTTGCATTTGAAATATACATCAAAGTTTTCCACCTTCTAGGGAC
Organism: Syngnathus leptorhynchus; assembly: GCF_054491065.1. Taxonomy (NCBI): domain Eukaryota; kingdom Metazoa; phylum Chordata; class Actinopteri; order Syngnathiformes; family Syngnathidae; genus Syngnathus; species Syngnathus leptorhynchus. The sequence continues at coordinate 13,221,741 of NC_141199.1, read as the reverse complement.
AGACGCTCAAGATTCTCACGTGGTCATGAAACGTGACGTGGCTTCCGTTTTGCTGAGGACGAGACGCCAAGCCCCTCTCTCCTTTTACCAGATGGAGCGGTATGAGTTGTTTTTAAAATGATTTCACTTCCATTCAAAGCGCATGTCATTAAGTTGGTTAGTTCCAGATCACGACTAGTCAATAATTCAACATCTTCATTCCACCGCAGCCTGAGAGAGGTGTGTGAGCTGAACACAGGCTGCGATGAGATGGCGGAGACACAGGGCATCGTGGCGGCCTACACGGCTTACTACGGACCCCCTCCCTTCTAAGCCGTCCCGCTCGCCCGTCACCTACGTTTGTCTCTATTTCATAATACGATTGCGATCAAGAGCATCATCTACCCTCCAACAAGAGGCAGACAAACCAAATCTGGTTTGGACCACGTTGTGATTACACAAACGGAGGTCACAAACCTTTGCACAAGAGACGTCCAGAGAGGTGCACATAAAGTATGCAGTAGCCCATATATGTTGAAATGATTCCTCAGCCGCCCGCCCCTTTGTATAACACGATGAATGGTGCTAAAAGTGTATTTGAATGATTGTATTGATATATTTATGCTATGCTTTAGCAGCGGTTATAGCAATGAGATCATAGTGTGTGAGATGTACGTGAATTATCTGCCATGGCTGTAACCACAAGTTGCCTCTGAATTTCAAGGAAATAAATTATTTTGTTTGTCCAACAATGACTTTGATAGAAATCCTTTAAAAATGATTTTAAGGAAGCCTTTTGAGCATTTTGTGTATCCTGGAGTTGTCCTAGGTACTAGTATGCTCTTCGTCCTCTCTCGTTAGACAATTCAGTGCACTAGTAGAATGGCTAGTGTGCACAACAATGGTTAGTAGTCGAGGACAATTTAGCAGCATAGTAGCAGCATGTTACGAGTTGACATCTAGTCCGACTAGTAAAGGGCTTAGTCAAGTGGATCACAAAAGTAATATAGCAATTCTACTTGTATGTTGTTTTACTTGTCTTGACAAACAGCGTACTAGGGCATTGACCTTAAAGTGAGTATCAAGGATCTCAAATAGCATTTTTTTTTCTCAACAGCTCGGGCAAAATTGCTGACAATTTTTGTACTGATCACTAGATGTCAGTGTTGATCATACAGATTGGATTGGGCTTTTCTAATACTATGTCACACCTATACTTAGTTCTGATATGACACAAATAATTAACTTGGCTATCAGTATTAGATAAAGACTGGATAATAATTTGCACAATTATGTTCAGCAGGTACTACATGGGTCATTGCCAAGATTTTCTGATTAGGATCGGGACAACTCATCATACATACCACCAATCAATTTACAGTTGCTTTCTTTTGATTGTATAAATAAATGTAAGAAAAAAAAGAATACTAGATGAGGTAAGTGCTTCAACTTTATTGTATATTTATATATATATTTATTTTATTTTAAATACCTTAACTTGTATTTCACATTTCCTCAGAGATGTCTTCTGTCAAGTTCCCAAAAAACAGTAGAGCTCAAGAGCGCCGTCTGCTGGACGTCCAACGCAAGTACAAGCGCACCATGCACTCATCTTTTCGTTTGTTACTTTGTTTTTGATTTTATGCAGTGTATTTGATTCATCTTTTTACCAAGGATTTAAAATTTCACAGGTGGAATTATGACGAGATAAGATTAGCATGCGCCTGTGATTAACATGCTCACCTAAACAAGGTTAACCTGCACACACACAGTAGTCATTATCACAGTCACATGTGCTTCTTCTCTCTTATCAGTTGGAAAGACAAAAATGCAAAGTCCAGCATGCGTGCGTGCATTCGTATTAACTAAGAATGTTTTACTTTTTGCAAATACAAATTGAGACCAGAAACAGGTTTCCACTTGGTTAGGGGGGGGAGGGCTGCGTCTCTTACAATATCTTACTGTAAACTAGTTTCTCAGTTAGAAGGAGTCTTTTTAAAGCATGAAGAGAAACGAGTGAATCACCAACTTGGATAAATGACATGAAATGCGAGTAAGCAATGACTCTTGAGCAAACTGCACTGACGTCTTAACGCGTGACAGGTCATGTGGATTTATTTCCTGGATGTGCTATATTATTAGAAACAAATGGAGAAATGATAGAACAAAAAATATTAAAAGTAGAAAATGATGCCAACATTACACATGATTCAGGTTGAAAAGGTTTATTTAGATGGACAGTCATCTAATTTTAAACATATTCTTTGAATATAATCACTTTGCATAATTATAAAATCATTTTACACCTTAAAACGATGTGTGAACGAGGTCGCAGTGTCATCAAATCTACAAATCTACAAGATACAAATGGTGAAGGCTGTTACGGCATTATTGGAAATGGAAAAAATTATCATTGAAAAGTGGCACACAGATATGGTAATTACCATTAGTTTTACGTTAATCGCAGACAGTTTTTAAAATAGGCTCACTGTTACCTCATTATACCTCTTAAATAATCTAGTGAAGAGATAAATAATGTTCATCTTGTGCAATAATTGTGTTTAGCATGCAAAGGACTCTCAAAGTTTGGTCAGTTTCACACTGTTTGGCTCAAACTTGATCTCAATTCCCAGCTCTGTGTCGTCACACATTGCCGGGTTATCGTAGGCTTCTTTCTGCCGCTCTTTGTCGTCTTTCCCTTTATCTTCGTCACGGTTGCAGCATTTGCAGCAACAGCAACATTTGCCAGTGAACACAGCCACTACTTTGTCCCAGGGTTCTAGAGAGTGAGCCCAAAGCGGGAGGAAGTCCCAAGACCGCAACACTGCCGGCAGACATTCGGGCTTCCTCTTCTGCAGCACATTGATGATAACGATGATGATGAGAAGAGCCACGAGAGGGCAGGCCACGCCCACTAGGACCTGCCATCCGGCCAGCGACAGACTGAAGACGAGGACTGGCAGAAGGAAGAAGCAGCAGATGATGTAGACTGCGGCGAACCAGCGGTAGGAGGCCGTGACGTTGCCCAAAGCTTTGGCCAGTCGGATGGGCAATCGGGTGAATGGAATCGGATACCACAGAATGATGCCGGAGATGTTGAACAGGAAGTGAACCAGGGCAATCTGGAGAAGCCATCCGTGCACTTTATTAGCATGCAGGTAAATCACCAAAGTGCATTTCTTTTGAAATATTGTTTAGCACCTGCAGAGCGTTACCCAACGTGTCTGCTGGACTGGCCATGGCTGCCAAGATGGCCGTGGTGGTGGTGCCAATGTTGGAACCAAGGGACAACGGATAGGCTCTCTCGATGCTGATGACGCCGATACCTACAGGTAGGGCCCATGAGAATTGTCTTTGGGGTAATCACTTCAGATGAACATGCTCAGATTGTATTTTTTTTTTTATTTTAAGGTTCTGGTTGGCGTACGGACAAACGAGTGATCTCACCAACAAGCGGAGTGATAGCGGAGGTAAAAACAGAGCTGCTCTGCACAATGAATGTCATTCCAGCTCCGACTAAAATGGCAATGTATCCTGTGACCCAACCAAAGGGGAACGGGAAATCTGTACACAAGTGTTAGCATAGAACACCTTAAGCACTCTAATGCAATGCGTTGCCTTGTCCAAGGTTAAAAAAAAAACCTTGTGCATCCACTCACCAGTGTTAAGTATTTTCTTGATAATCATGGCCACTTGACCTTTCAGCATGGAGTTGAGCAACTTGACTATAAGCAGCAGGCAGGAGCACAACACCAGCAGAGAGAGAGCCAGGAGGATCAAACCCACAGCCAGATCGGACAAGTTCACGTCTACAAAAAGGTGATCACCTGACAAGACGCACACAGTCATCGTGTCAACTACGCGCATAGATGAAATTCTTTTATGTCGTATCATGCTCACATTTTTTAATGTTGAACGTCTGTGAGATGTTTTTGAGTGTAAAAGTGGAGTTGCCGTCAGTCCAGCACATTGAAGGAGAGGTGCAGTTCTCTGGACCGGGAACAGTGACATTTACGGTGCTCTGAAAATACAGACACATTTTTTGAAGAAAACAATTAACTGTATACAGGGTGTCCCACAAGTCACAATATGCTTCCCTTTTTCTATTTCATTACGACGTGAAGCTACCAGCATTTGACAGCTCAGGCTTTGCCGTTTTAATAAGCATTAAGTATTCCCTGATATATAAATAGAAAATAAGGAAGTGTAATGAGATTTTGGGGGACAACTTGTATTGTTGCGCCGATGATACTACCATGTTGGTATAAGTTTCACACCACCTCTTGATGAGACTTTTGTTCCGGGCTTCTGGGTCTCCAGTGGCTATTTGGCTTAAGACAGACTTGTCTAGCTGTCTCAGCGGGGGAAAAAAAATAGAACATTGAGAAATGTGCAATTGTAATACTATTATCGTAATACTAGTATTGTAATCAACCAAGACAAACGTGTCCCAATCCCCAAATTCATTCGACTTGCTTTTACCTTTATAATAGAATCTGTGAGGACATCTGTGATAACATTCAAGAGGTCAGGAGCCTCTCCGCTCTGGATCTGGAACGAGTCGATAATGAGCTTGGTGACCTCGTACAAGTAGCCGGTGGCGACCTCTAGAGGCAGCAGCACCAGAACCGACAGCCAGTTGAAAAAATCGTGCACCGTGGCCCCTGCAAATGCCCTGAGCGCAGTCGGAAAGACAATTTAGATGAACGCAGAGCGGATTGAACTTTGCGACGTACACTTTTACATTAGCGTGTTATTAGCGTATCACTTGGGATTATGACTACTGTGTCTGTTTTATGACCCATCAGATGATTTATTGGACTCCCGCAGCAATAATAGACATTCTCACCAGCCTTCAAGCTCATACAATTCAGATGTGACTAAAACACAATATTCATCGGAATGGAAATGAAGCCACCTATTGGATCGGGGGGAAATAACCATCTGTTTTATTCCCGACTCCTGCTTTAGAAGTTACCTGCGAAAGATAGTACGGTCCCCAGCCTGTGTCATGGCAACGAGTGTATTGGTGACTGAGGTGCCAATGTTAGTACCCATGATGATTGGAACAGCCAGCTGGACTGATAGCACTACAAGACCAAAAAAGATATCACTATCATCTCCTCATGCCTACTAGATGTTGTCACACCACCTTGTGTGTTAGCACTCACATCCAGAGGAGACCATGCTGACCACAATGGAGGACGAAGTGGATGAGCTCTGAACCAGCAAAGTGACCAGGACGCCAATGACCAGACCGGCCAGAGGGTTGGACAGGACAACATTGTCCTGCATAATGCCGCCTGCTGCTTTGCCTGGATGGACAAGGTGGATTTTATTTTGATTGTTCAAATGCATCATAGTGACATGACACACTTTCTTTCGCTTACCTCCAACAAGCTGGAAGGCTGAGCTGAGGATGTCTAGGGAGCAGATGAACATGTAGAGAAGGCCTAGTAGCACAGCCAACTTCAAAAGTGACACCAACACCCGCAGCACCTTCCCTTTGGTGTCCAAAGCTGACAACATACACACAAAAAACACATCCAACTCATTTTAATCACTTTATCAAATGTGTTGAAATAGTAGCTATCCAATAGGGATGTGCATCTTTCCGATAAAAAAATCAATATAGAAAATGTAACAAATCTGTTGGGTGTCGGGCCCCAGCTAACTATTGTTTCAATAAATAATGAATTTATCATTTTGGTGATAAATTGATGAATCCGATTTAATTTCCATCCATTTATTTTAACACAGGTTTTATATTGACGGTCCAGAGAACAGACTAACAAATTAATTATGATTCGGTTACCGTTTAGGACCATTCTGATCATTGTTTTCCAAAATGTATCCACATATTTATGTTGTGCTTAACATTGATTTATCATTACAACACCAAATCTGAACCACACCCTATGTTCTTCAATAAATGCAGTTTTATTTATGACTTAATGACAAACTGTATGGTGGCAGTAGATAATCATAATATAATGCTTGTTGAACTCACCCAATAGTGGCCAACGCCTCGCTTTTGGCATCATGCCAGTCAATATCACTCTTGAGAAATGCACATTTCAATTCCTCCTCACCTGACCATGGCACTCCGGTGTCTTTCAGCTCAGGCAAATCCCAAGGGTCTTCCTCATCTGGTGGCCCATCATCCACCAGTGCCAGAGTAGACTGTGCGGGACTTCCTCTTTGCACTATTTGCACATTTACAGAACCCAGTTATATTATCATCAGTTTGGACAAGAAGTCTTCCGTTCAGAAACTTACTTTTGCTGCCATTTCTTTCAATATGCTCCTCCGTAAACTGAAATGATAAAGTGAAAACAAAAAAACCTTGATATTCATTTGTAATGCATGTAATTCCAATAAGGGTTATAATATTTTGGGATTTTTCAGTTTTATTTCATTTTGACTATGGTATTTAATTTCAATTAGTTTTCATTTGGATGTATTTTTTAGAATTATTCAGTTTTACTCATACGTTTTTTTTGTCAAAAAATGCTTTGTTTTTTATTAGTTTTAGTATTAATCTATTGAAAGATAAGTGGGATATTTGTCAAGCATAAGATTAAAATATAATTGTGCAATAATTTAAGGTAGACTACAATTCTTAAACGACAGTTTGACCTTCTGCCATTACCAAAAGAAATATATTTATAATGCATCATGAACACATGTATGAATGAATATATTATATTATTTGACAAAGATGGAAATGATGGTTACTTAGTTCTAACTTTAGTTATTTCATTATTTTTTATTAACTATATTAATCTCGATTCCAATATTTTTGCTGATTTTAACATTATCATTTAAATTCTCAATTAATAGCCAATACTTTATTTTTCAATAGTTCCAAAAGCCACACCAATTGAATGACTATTGCACACATTTAGCCACTCACATGCCACAAGGTATTGATCAGTAAAATTCCATTAGTACAACACGGTGACACGGAAATAAAACTCAATTGATTTTCTTTTTCTATGTTTCACTTACACACACACATGCGCGCACACACACATTCACACAGTCAACTTTTACATTTTAATATTTGATATCATGACACGGAAATAAAGCTTAATTGATTTTCTTTTTCTATGTTTCACTTACACACACATTCACACAGTCAACTTTTGCATTTAAATCTTTGATATCATTCTAAAATGAGAGTTATACTCACAACAAGTCTGCCTCAGTTTGCTCTTTAAATATGTGCTGTTATTCATTTACTAACTAATGGAATGAGATAATGCATAAAACACGAATGATTCAGATGTTTAAGTAAAAAAAAAAAAAAATAATAATGTTTTTGGGTGTTTGCACGTATTGCCATTATACAAGCCCCCCCAATTCAACAAATTTGCATTAATTTGTGTCAACTGATTATACATGATAAAAGCAAAAAGATACAGCTGCAATAAAAAAAATAATTTTCAAGTTTGAGTTTGTACTTTAGGCTTACAATAAAAAATATACATGACTTTGATACAAAACTCTAAAATGAATGATATGAATAGTAATGTCCTCACCGCAGGTGGCTTGAGTCCATCCATGCTGTCTGCTGTCAAATGCTACGTGCACACAGGTAGAATGTTGTGGTGAAGGAGAATCGGTGGGTGTCTTCACATCACTAAGAGCTCCCACCAATAAGATCAACACACCTTGCTTAGTCTCTCACAAATTTCTTGTAATCGCTACTCTGACGTGTGTTGCAATCCAACCCACATTGTTCCAGGTGCCTGCATGACTCTCCTACTGTGGATGTGACTAACACATTGTGTGCGTGTGTGTGTGTCTGGGGATCATTGTAGTACAATATTGATCTTTTTAATAGACCTACACGTTGGTCAACATCACAGTGTGCTAAATTTATACTTTTTAGTTCCACTTGAAAGATTTTTATTTAGATTAGAACAAAGATATCTCTGTCATCCAGGTGCTGCAGCAGATGGATATCTTTTACTTTATGAGAATTGTAGCTATGTACATAGTTTGCAATAGTTTTATGTGACTATTCTAAAACTTATCTTAGAAGTGCTTGAAAAAAAAAGCCCATTCTTATTTTGTGGAATATACGAATAAGAATTTTGATGAACTGTATTTTATTTTGTTTTCAAATCTTATTTAATGTTTCATTGTGGGGGTTTTATTTGGTCCTATTTAATGTTACATTGTTTTTTGTCCTGTGTATTTGATCAAATTTGGCTATTAGGCCAACCCTATTGTTTTTAGAACTACTTCAGGAGGATATGGATTAGACTGGATTGAATTCTGTTTCTTCTAGCCTTTTGGGTTGCACTTGTAGAACGTTTGTAGCTATGTCAAGTCCTTTGACATTTCCAAACAGTGTAATAGCGGCATCTAGGTGCAATACTGTACTACTGCAGATTTTCATCTGTTCATATTAGCTGTCAAAATCTAAATATTCTACAGGAGCCCATTTTCAATTTTCCACACATTTATTTTTTGGTGCTTCTCCTCATTGAGGTCGCTGGAAAATGAGTGCCCATTCCAGCTAATTTAAGGCAAGGGATAGATTCAGACTGGACCCATCCATACATCTATCCAATATATGTATCGCTTGTCCCCACGGGGGTCGTGAGCCAGACTGGACCCATCGCCAGTCAATTCCAAGGAACATTTAAACAACCATGGCACAGTCAGGCCCTTTTAGACCCGTGGCCAGTCTTGAATGAACCTGTGCATGTGACCTATTCAGCCACTGGAGGGCAGTCGTGAACACTTTCTGATACATGAACTGACAACTAGAATATATATTTGTTACCTTTAATCTTCTCAATGCAATGTACGCAAGTGAAATTCCGTCTCAAAACATTTATCAATTCATTTGATTTTGATTTGTGAACCACTGTCTGAAAGACCTCCACAAATGTCACCTTTTTCATTTCCGGGTTACGTCACAGTCTGCGGTGACATTGTACCGAGTAGTACACACGACGGTTGTCTTGGAGTTCTCTTCAAAACATTTCCTACTATTTTGCATGCATTGAAGGATACGAGGCGTGTTGTTATTTTGTCAATATGTCATCCACTGCCTCGGGTTTTAATGAGGAGCGGCGGCATCAAGGAGCACAGGTTAGCAGCATGCCGATAAACATTATCCGACCCTCGCATGTGCTAACATGTTTAGCCTGTTAGCTCCGAGTAAAGACTAGCGGCCCCCCTCAACTGCGTTAACACTTGCCGGACTTATCATTAATGCTGTATTGAGATTAAAAGTATTTAGTTTCTCCCCTGCAGACGCGCCTGGGCACAGACTACATCCCCACCGAAGAGGAGAAGAGGGTGTTCAGGGAATGCAACAATGAAAGCTTTTGGTATAGGTGTAAGTAACAAGTTGTGTATCACTCGAATTGTGTTTTCCCACAGTTAGCAAAATCTCCTTCCAGCACAAATACTATCAATCTAATCATTTTCGTGCTATAATGTTGTGAAAAATATGTTATGAAAAATAATAATGCTTATGTTACAGCGGTACCATTCTCTGTGGTGAGCATGGCCATCACTCAAGCCCTGATTGCCAGAGGTATGACCACATTCATATGCTCCTATGGAACATGCATGGATGGCAATTAGAATAAATTCTGTTTCCATTTAGGGTCTCTCTCTGGATCTCCAAGGTTTGGATCGCTTCCAAAAGTGGCCTGTAAGTTTGATGACAAGATGATGTAAATGTTTTCTTGTTTAACACAAATGCAACCTGCTTCTTAAAATGGCTGTCGCTATCAAAAGGTATCTCAACAAGAATTCAAATAATTCTTAATCTTTGCATTTTGTTAGCACCAAAAGGTTTTTGATGGCTATTTCAAAATATCCAGCATTTTTGGAATGCAGCATTTGTTGTGATGGCTGCGTCTTTGCTGTGTTCCCAGTTGCCGGCTTCTGTGGCTACTTGGGAGGTAAGATGTCATATATGAAGACGTGTCAGGAGAAGTTCAAGAGGTTGGACAGCTCTCCTCTAGGAGAAGCCCTGAGACAGAGAACGGGACTGTCTCCACAGATGTGTGTACCAACACCAACGTCGCACGATAAGAAGGAAAGCTCAAAAGGAAGCCTCTATTAGCATTTTGTGGTTTCCTTTCTAGCCAAGGTGGTCAGTCAGAGATGAATGATCCCAACCGTCAGAGCTTTGACACCAATTTCCAGCCAGCGGAGACGCCATCTTCCACCACCGAACATGAATATGGATTTAGTCCAGAATCGCCTGTTCCCATGCGAAGAGCAGATGACTTTAATATGACAGGTGAGTATCACTGATGGATGCCTGACTAGCAATGCGAGGTAGTGCAAACAAACATGAAGTATTTTGATATGAGTTGATAACGTCTTGTGTCAAACTGTCATCTGCAGCCGAGGAAGACAACGGACCCAAGAGCAAGTCCATCCTCTATGAGGACTTGCGGCAAAAAAATCGAGAGAACTACGAGGTCACACTCACCCAGAAGGCTGACTCGCTGCTCAAAACACCCCTTGTAAAAGAGCCAGAAAGACCAACACAAAGCGGTAAACAAAAACATACAAACCTTTTTTTTTTTTTTTTTAATGGATTTTTTACAAATAATTTTCTCTTCAAATTGCAGCAAAGAAAAATATCTATGGAGACACCTGGGACGAATGAGTAGTTGTGTGTAACAATGTACTTCAGTGATCATGTGACACAAAATGACATCTTTGCTAAAGGATCAATTAAACCAAAGTGCTTGAAGTGTTCTGTCTGTGTTTACAGAAGGTTTCAATTGTTTCCTAGAAAAAGGCTGAATATTACAATACAGCTCACAGTGTAAAACAAAAGACCACTATAGATGGCTGTGACCGTGATGGCTGTGCACGCAGCCGTGTTCCTGACTTGTCCCACCGAGGCCTGCTGAAGAGACATGAAGATTAGGTCCAGACACTGCACTGGCAGGGTTGGACCAACCTTCATACATCTTGGTAGAACTACTACCAGCCAAGTTGGCGCTTGACACGGGCGCATAGGCCTGCACTGGGTAAGATCCAGGTGTTGGGTTAATTTGTGGGAGGAGTGTTTTCCTCCTGTCCTCTGTGGAAGCTGGGACAAACGCCACCATCCTGATGCTCCTCAGCAAGCGGAAAGGTGCCGTCTTCTCCACAACACCTGCCTTGGCCTCCGAGATGTCCAGAAAGGAGAACCATCCTCTTCCGTGCATCCATCCGATTAATGTGGAGATGATGTTGCAGGGGAGCACTGTGCGAGGAATGAAGACGCTGGTGATGAGGACAAAAACCCACGGGAGAACCATGGTGGGAAAACTGACCCCACAAAGGAAGGCTTTGGTCATTTTTGTGTGCGTGGTGGTGAGGGCCACGCAAGCAAGGGCCATAGGTACCAGCCCCTCCGTGGGTCCATTGCCGTTGCTCTCCAGCAGGAGATCCACAAAAGCGTACAACAAGCCTGTCATTGTTGACATCAGGATGCACACAAGCAGGAAGCGGACAGTGCCAAAGCCTTTCTCCAGGCTACCACTGAGGAACACCATGGTGCAGATGCTGAGGAGCAGTTGGGTGAAGCTTCTGTGGTAGAATGGGTACGTCAAAAGTGTATGCACATGCCCTTTGAGAAAAACACTCGCTCCAACACTGAGTCCCCCCTCGGAGGAGTCCAAGTAGGTTTGGAGCGCGAACACTGCACACGATGTGAGGGTGATCAGGAACATCCCACTCGAAATGCCAGGAACCACATCTCTCAAAACGTGGAGGACGGTCCTCAAGTGGCTCGCGCTCATTTTATGGCAGTGGATAGCAGAACGCAGCGGGTTTGACCAAACAAGTGGTCTGAAAACGACCGTAGAATCCCGGAAGTAAGGTTATTACTGTTTAGAGATGTTCAGATCATCGCGGGCTGGAGCGCACATCCTAGATGAAGCACTATTATTCAATTAAAAATACAGCTAAGAAGTATACCTATAAGTAAATTAATGAAAAATAATACCATGACCACAGGGTTAAACAAACGTTACTCCATGTTTTGGTTTTGGAGAGAGACATTTGTGTTTTATAGATTTTCCGGTTAGGCTTTTCAAAACAAGACTTAAGATGCAGGTTGAGTGGCTAAGTGATTTTATTTTGCAAATAATACCACAGAAGGTCCCTACGGATTTTATTTTAGCATTTCCTGCACTGGCTACCGATGATCGGAAAGTGGGGTCTTGATATTGTTTGTTTTTGTCTTGATTTTGGAATTGCTCCTTCTCTTTGAGGGGAAGAAAAAAAAAAAGGACGAGGGAAAAAAGTTGTTATATGGTGACTGGTGTGTGAAAGATATCCCCTTAAGCCTTTCACAATAAAAGAAACGAAATGAAATTATAATTTGATAATACTGATGTAGAATATGTAAATTTATTAACTGCATCTAACCAACAACAAAGGTGCATCTCTATTTGTATTAGGCAATTCCACCAAGTTGTCACCATTTGAAGATTTTACTATTTTGTAGGGACATCTGACTCCCATCTTTTTACAGACTTTTGTGTTTGTCTTTTGCGTTTAGGTAAGAACATATGATTAAATGTTTCCTGATAAGCGTATTTTCATTTTATTTTTAGTAAAACATCAAAAGTCCTTTCATCGGGAAGGAAAAGGCACTCAGTGCGATTTTTGTCAGCAGTGTTAAGCTTCTGTTTTGTGTTTAAAAAGTTGAAGCTCGCCTGGGTCTTCCGGTGTCGTATGGCGACTGCAACGGATGTTGATAATTTGCTTGCGAGCCTGCCGCTGAGAGATGTGAACTGTTGGGACGGCTCGCTTTTGAATTTGTCCTCCTTATTGTCCAATTCGCTATCCAAGGGAAGCCGCTTCTTAGTGAGCCCAGCGGCTTCGCGTCCGTCCCGGTGGTGTCTCGACCGGGAAGCGCGGCACTCCGTCTTGGGGCCGTGCGTGCGATGATGGAGGACTTTGACGAAATCTACGAGGAAGAGGAGGAGGAAGAAGAGGACGAGGACAGGGCCGCGGAGGAACAGCTTCTAAAGTACGCTCCGGATCCGGTGGTGGTGCGAGGCTCCGGACACGTCACAGTGTAAGTTGCCAACGAGGCGAGTTGGCATTTTGGGGAGGGAGAGTTCAAACGGTGTCGCGTGACGATGAGCGAGCGTGGGGGGGGTGCTAACAGGATGCTAATTGGTTAGCATCCGCCTATGGACGAGCTAAGTCTGTTAGCTCCACTGTTAGCTGCCAGCAACATTGAGCGTATAAAGTAGTTTTACATTGTTTGTGTCATTTTTAAGCACACAACTCATTATATATGGCCGTTTTCTTCGTGCTTATGCTAATGTCAAGCAGTTAAAATGGTAAAGTTTTAACATTGTTTCATACTTTGCATTCAGGTAAGCGCATTTGCATGGACCCCTGGTGATACGCTTACATTTCATTTAAATCCTGCAATATCTGCTTTAAGTTTATCTTGATGACTGTTTAATACTTATTTCCAAGAATTGTCCCCAAGAAGTGATGAAAAGATGGGCTGTGCATTAAATCTATTTGCAAGTTAATACATGTATTGCCCCAATTGAATCGCACGACGTATTTAAAATAATAATAATTTTTTAAAAAAGGAAAGCAAACGTTTTCCTTTTTATTGTTACGAGACTGTACAACTCTAAAATTGAATTGTCACTGTATGGTCACGTTGTGTATTATTCTGTAATGACTGTTGGTATTTACTGCAGCGTTCCCGGTGTGCCCTTAATTTCACAGATTTGGACTTAGCAACAAATTTGAATCAGAATTTCCTTCAGCACTTACAGGAAAGGTGAGTGTCACGCATTGTTTGGGAAGTTGTTATTTTTCCATTGCCGCAATATAATGGACACATGCATCTTTTTGCTTTGTCAGGTTGCACCTGAGGAGTTCAAAGCGAGTATCAATCGTGTGAACAGCTGTCTCAAGAAGACGCTACCGGTGAACGTACGATGGCTCCTGTGCGGCTGCCTGTGCTGTTGCTGCACGCTCGGCTTTAGTTTGTGGCCTGTCATTTGTCTCAGCAAGCGGGTAATATATGCATACACACGCATGCATAACGGGCACCCAAATATCACCCCGGCTTGACCCAGGCACACTTTTCATTGTTGCTTTCCAGACAAGAAGATCTATAGAGAAACTTCTAGAGTGGGAGAACAGCAGACTCTACCACAAGGTGTGTGTTGTTGATTAGTGTCAAAGTCAAATAATAAATGGAAATAATATCAATTTAAAAAAACAAATGAAAATAAATACTGCCAGGTCCTGCTGTGCATGGCTTGGGCTCTTGGGGGCAGTGTTTTATTTAAATCACTATCACATTTTCGTTTGGCCTTCATTGAGTATATTTACATTTCTTGTTATCTGTTTGCAGCTATGTTTGCATTGGCGACTGAACAAAAGAAAGTGTGAATCCAACAACATGATGGAATATGTAAGTGATGTGAACCCCACTTGAATTCTATATTGGCCAAGGTGAACACACCATAATGAGCAGCACATTGTACATTTAATTGAGAAATACGTGATCATTTCTTTCACTCTTTATTATGCTATTTATGATATTACATTACATGTGTGTTTTCATAATGACTTGAAACAAGAGTGCTGTTATGAGTGTTGTTTGGAAACAAATTCAAACTTGTAGCTCTTGACATCACTGTATTACGATTAATATGAGATGTTAAAACAATTAAAACACCCCCTATTTCTTGCTTTACTAAAATCTCTGATTAAGAGTAATGGCTTTGAATGTTTCAATGGGCTGGTTTAATTTTTTTAACGTAAGTGTCTGAAAATCACAACTTACAAATTGCATTTACATCTTCAGTACAGTTATGCTACTGAACATATTTTTCATTAATCAGCTTTGGTACTTCTGTTGCTTATTTTTTAAGACATTCACTCACACAAACCGAGAGTAGCGTTACCAAAATATTCATTAAAAAAAATGACTATTTCTCGTCAGGTAATCCTAATAGAATTCCTACCGAAGATCCCCATCTTCAGACCCGACTAGCCGATTGGATCTTGACAACCGTCGCCGTCCGAGCTGCCGACGAACTTTCCTCCAGAATCACTCGAACGTTTTTTTTGTTTACAAGGCGACATCGGCCCTCTTGTTTTCTTTTCTGGGCAACCTCTGGCGCCGAGGTCTTCTCTTTGCCTTTTGGTTTACAAGGCCAGCATCCTAACGAGTGAATTCAGGTCAGCCAGCAAGCTCCCGTATGATACGGATCTGATGACGGTGTGGGTTTCAGGCCCGGCGCTGGAAAATGGTTTCCGGACTGGAGCAGAACGTGGTGGCGGGAACACTGTTCAAATCTCGGCTAGCGTCGACCCACCAAATACACCCCAGTGCTTTTGGAAAAGTGGAGAGGAAGCTTCAAATGTGTAGCAGGACATAGCAGACATCCTTCTGGTCGCCTTTCATCACTTTAGCGCACTTCATTGTGCATCGCCTGAACTCAAGAGACAATCACACAGTTGTGACTGCACTCCACATTGGGACAAAATATGCCCTGCCTGGAGTTGCCCTGGCAACAAGGACATAGGCGATAAAGAGATGACTTTTTTTTTTTTTTTTTTAAACCATTTTTGTCAAAGCAATGTTGTAGAAAACTTTGTGACATCACATCACAGATCTATTTTTTTCCCTGAAAGGCAAGCCTTCTCTTTGTTTTTTCAATTCCTGTTTTGCCAAACACATCTTTATGTTTTATCTTTTTGTTTTCATTTGTGATTGTGTGAAATGTTTGCAATAGGGCGAAACCTCCAAAGTCATACAGTGGTCAAATTTGAGTGGTCTGAAACCTACAAGTTTTTTTTTTTTTTTAATACACGCTCAGCTGTCGTGCAAGTGTAAAGGCAGGGTACCTGTAAAAAAAAAAAAAGCTAAAATCACGTCAAACAACTCACTCCAAGTTCACAGACAAAGAATTTACTGCAGGACGTGACGCCAAATCTGATCTTTTTATCTACTCACATTACAAAAACCAAATGCAACTTCTCTTCAAGTGTTTATGGAGGTTAAAAAGTACATGTCAAAACAACTGACGTGTTTTTGCCTCAAAACACTCGTGGAGATTTGTCAAAAATGCCAATTCTACATTTCAATGTATTTTTTGACTTTGGAGCGTTGGACTGCTTTTTAGTGTGTCATCATGTGTCAACTGTAAAAGCACATTATGGATGTGGGCCTTCATTGGGCTTCTTGTTACTTTCGGTTTTTGGTTTACAGCTGTGAATGTGGCCCTGATTTAAAAAAAAAAAAAAAAAAAAAAGATTTATTTATTTCCCTTTTTTTAAGTAGCCAATTACAAAATGTGGCTTCATGTGGTGATAAGATAATTGTATGCAACTAAGTGTAGATTGCCACAGCTGTCATGGGCTTACCTTTCATTGTTTTTCATCAGATTTTACAAATGTCCAATTTTCACGATTATCGCTTCATTGTTCACATTTAGTAAGACTTCCCGCCGTAACACATTCAGTGATGAGGTACTGCTATCAAAGTTTGCTTTTTACAAGATTTGTAAGGATGGGCATTTAACTCCTCTTCCTAGAATATGGGCAAAATTAACATTGTGGGGGGAAAAAAAACAACAACAATGATGTGATTGTATTAGTCAACATTTAATTCCCCATAGTAGACATGGTTAGTTTAATTTTTTCAATGCCCATCCCTACTTGGAACTAAGCAGTGTGCGGATGTGGGTCACACTCAGGGGATTATCATTGATCATTAACAAAAAATGTAGCACAGTCAGGGTATTCTCTATGGTTATACCACAGTACTTGAATATTTGTTTTATAGTGTATGACCCCTGCCCCTCCCCTTCCAGCTATTCCTCTTTCATGAAAGAAGTAAACACATACAACCACATTGTATTGTCTTATATCTATCGCACATTCACTATTCATTGCCTGGTCACATGTTACGAGGCCATAAGATACCTATAAATCTGACTGTCGTATTTTTGGGTTTGTAATATGCAGATATTTGTGCAGCGTGGACACATGATGGTGTAGTATGCAAATATTCTTTGACTGATCTCAGACTGTGATTTTGAACTCTGCACAGAGATTTCCTGTGATTTTGTGCGCGTGTCTTATGGGGAGAAATGTATATATGACCCATATGCCGATATGTGTACCGTAATAAATGACCGGGAAGACAGTCTTTATTTGTAAAAAAAAAAAAAAAAAAGACTATGTATAGTAAGGCTTTTATTTTTAAATGACCATTTAAGTCTTTAAAAAAAAAGACCATGTATAGTAAGACTTTTTTTTTTTTTTACTTTTTAAATTACCGCCTATGATTCTTGACCCCTGAGCTTTGACTTCTAACCCTTGACCCTTGTTCCTTCACCCCTGATCCTTGACCACTGACCTTTGACATATGCCCCCTGAACGACCATGTATTGTAAGTCTTTTCTTAGTGAAAAAAAATGTCCATATAAGTAAGGCTTTTTTAGTAAAAAAAAAATAAATATATATATATATATACATACATACACACACACACACACACTCGTGGAGATTTGTCCATATATATATATATATATATATATATATATATATATATATATGACCATGTATAATGCAAACACAAAAGAAGCAACGATCATTTGCACTTTTTGTTAGCATGTCCATCTGAGGTTGCAATGTTGTCTGGACATACTTCTGTGTACATAAGAGTAAGACATAATATAGTTTCTGAAATTATGGTGACTAAATGGATACTTGAGCTGAGGCCATAATCATAATGTGACTCTTAATCAATTTGAACAATATTTGGGGGGGGGGGCTACATTAATTCTATTGACAAATACAATAATAAAAAAAAAAACATTTTGATTGAAAAGATTTTATTGGATCAACATGGTCTCTTTTTATTCTTTTTTTTTTTTTTAATTACTAAGTGAATTCACAATCAGCTTTAATCCACTTTGACTGTTGAGCATCTTGTCCAATATTCTCATGTAATCTGGGTCAGTTTGACCGAGGATGGAGGTTAAATCAGTGGTCTCTGTGTCTTTTGAATCAGATGAATCTGGACAAAAACCTGCCCCCAAAAAAAAGCAAAGTAAGTAGTGGTATTTAAAAAGATTTAACTCTCCAGTAATATCTAACAAACTGAAAGGTAAAAGTATGTTTTTCGAGCACGCTAAGCTTGCGACCCTCACACATACGTAGTAACTAGGCTTCAAGATAGAAATATAAACTTTTATATATATATATATTATATAACTTTTTTTTTAAATTATATCATTGAATTGAAGTGTGAGAAAAGTGGTTTGGACACTTTGAGTTTGATAGGCCTCCACATCATATTAATGAAAAAGTCAAACTCACCTTTGTCTGCAGCCAGGATGGTGGGTGGGGGTAAATTCAGACATGCCGCCTGCCTCTTGAACTCATCAATCTCAGCACTCGTCAATTTTGGTCTTCTGGCTGAAGAACACAAAACTCATTTCTCCCTCAAGTGGACTTTTGACAGCTTTAAACAGGACAATTAATCTTTTGTTTGCTACCTTAAAAGAATACCATGCATGTCAGCCATATTTGTAGAATGTGTTTTTGCAACCATCAAAGTCATTTCAATTTTGGACCCTTTTTGTTGGAATTGCCCTCAGAGCACAGGTCGGCCGTCGCCTCTGGTCGACTATTGAAAACTTGTCGGTTTTGGCCGCGTGGGAGGTGAACAGTCCATCAAGAGATGTAGTTGTAATTCTTACTCAGAAGCTGCATAACACGGTATGTGCTGTCTCCCAAGGTAGTGTTAGACAGAAGAAGAATGCAGTCCGAGCAGCTGGTCTTCAAGAGAACCTCACGAGAAGAGAGGGGATGCTCTAATGCAAACACACAAAAGAAACAAAGTCCATTTGTACTTTTTTTTTTTTTTAGCGCAAAGTCCAAGAAATGATCAATGTGAATGTTTACCCATGTGGAGAGTGTGGTTGACCAAGGTCAACTTTGAAGTGACACTGTAGCATCGGCCCAACCTTTTCAAAAACACGACAGGTCACAATATTCAATATGTGAACCAAACACTGTAATCTGTAATTACCGTACATTTTCTGGACTTGAAACACAAAGATGGAGTCGCTCTCATTGGCCGGAAAGACTTTCCCCCCACACGTTTTCCACAAACATCTTTGTCAGGAGTTGGGAGTTTGGCATGTCAGTACTTTCTCCCGCAAACGTCCACAAGCCCAAGAGCTGCAACGCACAAAGCAGAAACATTACTCGCACGCAATTGATCAAATTCATTGACTTATCCAGGGAAGTATCTTACCGGGTCGCGACTTTGGATTTCCACCTGCTGGGTCAACGTGTCACAGTCGGTCAGAGGGGCCGAGAGGCCTGTCGATAGAAACGTGACAGCGAGGATCAGGAACAACATCATGGCTGGCTCAGCGTGTTGATTTGCGTGAAAATCTTGCGGCTGCTTAATCCAGAATGAAACCGTTTAAATCTCTAGCCATTCAAGTGTTTATCAATGCTTCAAAGTTCAGCCACTTGTTGACACACGTTTCGTAATGTGGTTTGAGATGGAGTCATGTTATCTGAGTTGGTGTCCCCCAAAATAACAAATGTCGGCACAACAGATTTTTTTTCAACCTTTAATTCAAACACAAACACGTTCGGTATAATAACACCATCAACTATATTCCAACAAATACAAAACTTTTTTTTTTTTTGGCCTGGATTTTTCCCTAATGAAGTGGCCTGTTATTAGGTACACCTGAAAATGGCAGTGTACCTAATGGAGTGTCCAAATGACGTCACAGATCAAACAGCCAATCAGAAAGTGGGGGGTTGTTTGGGTGTGGCACTTTTCACTTTCATTTAAATTTTGACCATGATTTTTCCCTAATGAAGTGGCCTGTTATTAGGTACACCTGAAAATGGCAGTGTACCTAATGGAGTGTCCAAATGACGTCACAGATCAAACAGCCAATCAGAAAGTGGGGGGTTGTTTGGGTGTGGCACTTTTCACTTTCATTTAAGCTTTGACCTGGATTTTTCCCTAATGAAGTGGCCTGTTATTAGGTACACCTGAAAATGGCAGTGTACCTAATGGAGTGTCCAAATGACGTCACAGATCAAACAGCCAATCAGAAAGTGGGGGGTTGTTTGGGTGTGGCACTTTTCACTTTCATTTAAATTTTGACCATGATTTTTCCCTAATGAAGTGGCCTGTTATTAGGTACACCTGAAAATGTCAGTGTACCTAATGGAGTGTCCAAATGACGTCACAGATCAAACAGCCAATCAGAAAGTGGGGGGTTGTTTGGGTGTGGCACTTTTCACTTTCATTTAAGCTTTGACCTGGATTTTTCCCTAATGAAGTGGCCTGTTATTAGGTACACCTGAAAATGGCAGTGTACCTAATGGAGTGTCCAAATGACGTCACAGATCAAACAGCCAATCAGAAAGTGGGGGGTTGTTTGGGTGTGGCACTTTTCACTTTCATTTAAATTTTGACCATGATTTTTCCCTAATGAAGTGGCCTGTTATTAGGTACACCTGAAAATGGCAGTGTACCTAATGGAGTGTCCAAATGACGTCACAGATCAAACAGCCAATCAGAAAGTGGGGGGTTGTTTGGGTGTGGCACTTTTCACTTTCATTTAAGCATTGACCTGGATTTTTCCCTAATGAAGTGGCCTGTTATTAGGTACACCTGAAAATGGCAGTGTACCTAATGGAGTGTCCAAATGACGTCACAGATCAAACAGCCAATCAGAAAGTGGGGGGTTGTTTGGGTGTGGCACTTTTCACTTTCATTTAAGCTTTGACCTGGATTTTTCCCTAATGAAGTGGCCTGTTATTAGGTACACCTGAAAATGGCAGTGTACCTAATGGAGTGTCCAAATGACGTCACAGATCAAACAGCCAATCAGAAAGTGGGGGGTTGTTTGGGTGTGGCACTTTTCACTTTCATTTAAATTTTGACCATGATTTTTCCCTAATGAAGTGGCCTGTTATTAGGTACACCTGAAAATGGCAGTGTACCTAATGGAGTGTCCAAATGACGTCACAGATCAAACAGCCAATCAGAAAGTGGGGGGTTGTTTGGGTGTGGCACTTTTCACTTTCATTTAAGCATTGACCTGGATTTTTCCCTAATGAAGTGGCCTGTTATTAGGTACACCTGAAAATGGCAGTGTACCTAATGGAGTGTCCAAATGACGTCACAGATCAAACAGCCAATCAGAAAGTGGGGGGTTGTTTGGGTGTGGCACTTTTCACTTTTATTTAAATTTTGACCATGATTTTTCCCTAATGAAGTGGCCTGTTATTAGGTACACCTGAAAATGGCAGTGTACCTAATGGAGTGTCCAAATGACGTCACAGATCAAACAGCCAATCAGAAAGTGGGGGGTTGTTTGGGTGTGGCACTTTTCACTTTCATTTAAATTTTGACCATGATTTTTCCCTAATGAAGTGGCCTGTTATTAGGTACACCTGAAAATGGCAGTGTACCTAATGGAGTGTCCAAATGACGTCACAGATCAAACAGCCAATCAGAAAGTGGGGGGTTGTTTGGGTGTGGCACTTTTCACTTTCATTTAAGCTTTGACCTGGATTTTTCCCTAATGAAGTGGCCTGTTATTAGGTACACCTGAAAATGGCAGTGTACCTAATGGAGTGTCCAAATGACGTCACAGATCAAACAGCCAATCAGAAAGTGGGGGGTTGTTTGGGTGTGGCACTTTTCACTTTCATTTAAATTTTGACCATGATTTTTCCCTAATGAAGTGGCCTGTTATTAGGTACACCTGAAAATGGCAGTGTACCTAATGGAGTGTCCAAATGACGTCACAGATCAAACAGCCAATCAGAAAGTGGGGGGTTGTTTGGGTGTGGCACTTTTCACTTTCATTTAAATTTTGACCATGATTTTTCCCTAATGAAGTGGCCTGTTATTAGGTACACCTGAAAATGGCAGTGTACCTAATGGAGTGTCCAAATGACGTCACAGATCAAACAGCCAATCAGAAAGTGGGGGGTTGTTTGGGTGTGGCACTTTTCACTTTCATTTAAGCTTTGACCTGGATTTTTCCCTAATGAAGTGGCCTGTTATTAGGTACACCTGAAAATGGCAGTGTACCTAATGGAGTGTCCAAATGACGTCACAGATCAAACAGCCAATCAGAAAGTGGGGGGTTGTTTGGGTGTGGCACTTTTCACTTTCATTTAAATTTTGACCATGATTTTTCCCTAATGAAGTGGCCTGTTATTAGGTACACCTGAAAATGGCAGTGTACCTAATGGAGTGTCCAAATGACGTCACAGATCAAACAGCCAATCAGAAAGTGGGGGGTTGTTTGGGTGTGGCACTTTTCACTTTCATTTAAGCTTTGACCTGGATTTTTCCCTAATGAAGTGGCCTGTTATTAGGTACACCTGAAAATGGCAGTGTACCTAATGGAGTGTCCAAATGACGTCACAGATCAAACAGCCAATCAGAAAGTGGGGGGTTGTTTGGGTGTGGCACTTTTCACTTTCATTTAAGCTTTGACCTGGATTTTTCCCTAATGAAGTGGCCTGTTATTAGGTACACCTGAAAATGGCAGTGTACCTAATGGAGTGTCCGAATGACGTCACAGATCAAACAGCCAATCAGAAAGTGGGGGGTTGTTTGGGTGTGGCACTTTTCACTTTCATTTAAGCTTTGACCATGATTTTTCCCTAATGAAGTGGCCTGTTATTAGGAACACCTGAAAATGGCGGTATACCTAATAGAGTGTCCGAATGACGTCACAGCTCAAACAGCCAATCAGAAAGTGGGGGTCCTGTCCATAAGTAATTATATTGATTTTGCTGATGTCATTCAAAATGATGTTGAATTATTACAATTCAATTGTGATACAACTTACAATTTAAATGTTTTATTTTATGACATCAAATGTACCATTTACATATTAGATGCAAACATTTGACTATTGTGCCCAAAACAGAGAGCACACAAGTATTATGTTGTGTTTTACGTGCTGTATATAAATAAATATGTATTATTATTAACCTTAACAGCAAATCATAGCAACCAACTACTGACAACTACTACAGGTTTTTCTTTTGTGTTTTCTCCCACAAAAAAAGTTGTTAAATAGCACAAACGTTTGCCGAAACCTGATCGAAGCATTACTCTCAAAGGAAAATAACAAAGTATTATTTTACAAGTGAACTTTATTAGCAAATCAGAGCAACACACTACTTGTTTGATTTGAGCGTGTACACTAGCAGATGCGTGAACAGCACAATACTATCAAAAGTATTTTCCAACAATCAGTTGATAAAGAAGTCAAAAAGTTGGTCGAGCAGCTTCGCAACCCGCTGTCCCATCTTGGCCTCTAACAACGAGTTGAAGGCAGCAAGTCCATCCGAGGTTGCAATGTTGTCTGGGCAGATTTCTGTGGACATAAGACATAATATAGTGTCTGTAATGACGGTGACTAAATGACTACGTGATCCGAGACTTCTCACCATAGCTCGGGTCCATCATGAGTGGGGAGGGCATCTGGAGACACTTTGCTTGCATCTTGAGCATCTCCACGTCGGCAAGTGAGACGCTCTGTTGCCTGCCTGGAGATCAAGCAAGCAGCCATCAACTTAACAAACACCGACTGAGAGCTTCAATCAACCAACCAGCCATCAATTCAAACAAAAATTGGGCAACCAACCAAGCAACATTCAACCAAGACACACTCAACCAAGAAACAACCAAGCAAAGTTCAACCAATCAACTTCAAACCTTGCAATAATAGACCCAAACAAAAATCAGCCAAGCAACCAAACAGCCATCACCAAAACTTTCATCCAATCAACTGACAAAAACTAAAATCAACTAAGCAATAATGAAGCATCAACCAAGCGTCAGTCAACCAAGTGTCTCTTCTCTCTCCCAATGTCAGTCATAGAAAAAAGCTTAGCTGAATGAATAAATTTCACTGCATATTGTCTTACTGAACAGCAGAAGACTCCTAAAGGAATCTTGGCTTGTTTTGACTTCTTCATAGACCACCAGGCAGTCTGCACAGTCTGTCTGCAGGTACACTTCCTTTAGGTAAAACGGATGCTCTGTCAAAAAAAGACACACGAGAAAAAAACTCCATGTAGTGGATCATTAAACAAAAACAAAAATCTTATCTTAATTCGTGTCCGCCCACCGATCGATAATGTGCTGTTTTGCATGGTCACGTTGTAGATCATCCCGGAACACTCGCCATAGCTGGAGAGAAAAGTCCTAGTTAACAATATGTTTACTTGCTATTGTGTCACAACTATTGTGTTTACATTCTCTGAGTCTGGAAGATAGTGAGGACGTTGCTAAGGGAGGTGGCGCGGATGTCCAACCAGATGCTGTTGAGCAGATGTCCCAGAGATCGACTTCCCGGGAGGTCGGAGCTCCCCCCGATGTACAGCCAGCGCCCCAACATCTGTGTCAAGCCCAAAGCATTGATTCCTCCAAAAATCATGCATTCAGGTTTACACTTACTTGTTCATTGCTGATGCTTATTGGCTTCAGCAAAGTGTCACAGTTGGTCAGCGGAGCAGCGCGGCCCACGCAGAGAAGAGCCAGCAAAAGAACGACCACCCCGCAGCTCTTCATCTTCCCCTCTGACGGCTCTTTGAGAACGTTTTTACCCTTCCAGCTGTGGACGTTAGTGAAGCAAAGCGAACCAGGCGGATGAGGTTTTTGTGTTAGAGGGGAGAGAGGGGGGGGGGGGGTGAACTTTGACCCTTATGAGGAATGGAAGGAATCTCGATCTAATCGGCGTTTTACAGAGCAGCTTTGTTGAGGCGATTATTGCCGTTGGGTCTAAAATCCTTCAAAGTATCTGTGAGGATAAGTTACAGAGTAGTTTGATATGTGCATGCGCTTTGGATCACTGCTCTAAACTCTTTCTGTAATACTTGTGATGATGAAGTGAAGACTGAGTGATTAATTGAGTCACTAATTCAACTTTTAAGACAAAAGGGCCCTTGTGGGATTCTTTCATCTTCTATTCTTTGTTCGACCACAGCAAGGTTAGGGACAATTCTTACAAAAATAAAAAAAGCTCAGAGCAATGTGAATATGTGTCCAATAGGTATTGCAGTGAGATTCAATTGTTTGCTGTAACAATTTTTATTGACAACAAATTTATTTTTGTTAATAGATAATGGTGTTTACCAGGCCTCACAGACATGAAAAAAAAAATGTGACTGTCCGCTGCCCGGTTTTCCCACAAAATAGTGAAGCACCACATTATGCTACTTGTTCAATAATAACTAGACATTTATAAAAATGTCATTTAGTTTTGAATTATGCAAGAAAATATTGTCATGACATTGATTATGAATGAAATATTTAAAAAAAAAGTCTAATTCCAACAATTCAGGTTATCACTACTACTTTGTGGCTGGGCTTACATTTTCTGTCTGTTAACATTAATTGTAAACAGAGTCAAGTGTTTCGTTTTTCCCCACTTACATTCGTTTTGTTAATGCTCAGGTAAGTTCTGCTGTCTCGTTGATTTACTGGCATTGTTTTTTTTTACTGCCTGCACAGAGTTACAAGAACAAATAGAGCCATTTTGCGACCTGCTAATTTACAAAATTATACTCATATACAAAAAAATTGAGATTCTAACCTTCAAGTGAGAACCATAGGCACCACTAAATGCAAACAAAGCATTTTTAATCCATTGAGCCAAGTTATCAAAAACGTGTTCTTTAATTGAAGTTGACAAACTCTGGAACTAATGACTCTTAATACACAATATGAACCATCATGACAAACAAAAGAAAAAAGAAACAAGGACCTTGTTGGGAGGACAAAAGGAGGGAGGAGGCTGAGGCAATGAGGTCATCCAGTGGTGGAGAGATGCAAAATGGCTGCGCCTTCACTACGTCCTCTGCTGCAAGCAAGCGACGGCGACATTGCAGGATGGGAAAACAGCAGATAAAAGTGGTGAATGGAAATGGATGTTGAGAAGTGACAGGATACATGTCACTGTGGCCTCCATTTTACACTCTTGTCTTTAGTGGGTCGGACAGAAAGACAGAGAGGGGGGGGGGGTGATGGTGGCAGGGGTGCTCACTCCATGGCTTCCTGGTTCTCTTGGTCTGCACCCATGTCCTCACTGGCCTCTTTTCCCTCCTTGCTTCTCTTGCTCTTCTTGTGTTTGTGTCTCCGGTGGCTGTCGGTCTCTTCGCTGTCGTGCCTCCTCCTGCTGCTGCTGCTAATGGAGAGAGGGAGACGAGGTGGAAACTCAAGTAAGTGCAACGTTAGCAGCACAGTTGAAGGGTACAAAAGGTGAGTGGGAGAGAAAAAAAATCAATAGAGAGAAATGGAGAAAGGACGGGGCAAAAAGGTGGCGCCGTGACGCCGAGGCTGGAAAACGAGACGATGGCTCGGCGTACCTGCGAGATGACTTGTGGCGTCCCTCGTCTTTCTCCCGATGCCGCCTGTCTCGGTGTCGGTCCTCCTTCTCGCGGCTCGCCCGCTCACGATGGCGGTCTCCGTAACCGCGTTCCTGGTACTCGCGGTAACGATATCGCTCTTCATCGCTGCGGCGAGTGAAAGCCGTGTCAGCGGGTGGGCAAATATAAAAAATGTGTTGACCCCAACAAAGAGCCACTTTGAACAGTTATGAGAAGACCATCTTCATCTCACCTTGTGTAGCCGATCACCGCGGGGCTATGATCGCGTTCTCGCTCTCTCTCGCGCTCGTGCGTCCTCTCTCGGGGCCGCTCTCGCTCCTTCTCTCGCTTGTCATCCCGACGGGAGTAGTAGTCCCACGGTTTGGCGTTTTCCATCAACGGGGGCCAGGACGTCGGCACGCCTCCGGACAGGGGGGGAGGGTAGGCTCCTGAAGACAAGGCGGCAGCGTAAGGGTTTCAATGTTTAGCGCCTAGCAGCCAATGGATGCTGAAGAAAATGAGGATTCAAGTTGGCTACCTTGAGGGAATGGATACGGGGGAATAGAGCGTCCGTCGTAAGCTCCAGCGTGGCTGCGGAGAAAATGCAAGAGAGCTGTAACACTGTGGCCTTGTGTGTGGTTTGTATATAAAACATATTTTACAGCAAAAATACCATCCTATGTTACCTGTCCATAGTAGGAATGATTGATGGCGGGGGGCCACTGGGTGGAGGAGGAAACCCAGGAGGAGGAACAGTGATGGGCAACCCTGAGAGGAACAAAAACAGAAAGAAACAATAAGCCTTCACATGCCACGCAAAAATCGTTTGCATGAAATGAAATGGCAATGCAATACAATTTTAAACTCACGGGGAGGCGGGATAAGTGGCGGTGCTGAGCTGACGGGTGGTGGGGGGAGGAAAGGGGGCGGTGGGATGTTTGGAGGCAGCGGGCCAGGGGGGAAGAAGGTGGGGATCTTCGTGGCGGAAGCATCAGCCTCTGATGTAGAGTGTTCAGATATCACCTGTGCAACCAAAAAAGATTTAAGTTAAGAATGGTGACTTTGCTGTTTGTGTGGCGGGGAGTGAGTGACTTGAGAACCTGGATGTTATTGCCGTCGAGGTTGTGCCTGCGTCGCCCTTCGACCCTACTGATGGTGGCTGTCCCTCCACCAATCACATCTATGGTACCGCTTGTCTTCCTGGGAAACGATCCAAAAACACACAATTGCTCATCAGGTTCACAGTCATTCAGCTAAGTATGCTGCACAGCATTTTTCTTAACACAACTGCCCCGTCCAAACTGGTGTGCAAACATCACGATACCATTTTCAAAGCCTCGACCCATTTACTATAGAGCCAGTCCTCATTCAAGTTGCAATTGAGCTAGATAGAGTCTTTCCCACCAGCTGACTTTGGGCAAGAGGTGGTCTACGCCCCGCACTCGTTGCGAGCCAATTACAGGGAACGAAGAGAGGAACCTTAGGGCAACTGAGTTTTCCCTTAGCCTTATATGCACGTTTTTGAAAAGAGGGAGGAAGGCACCCCCGTATTCATCTGTGTCTTAAGGCTTCCAAATGAGCTCTTAGGTTTACCAACTACCGAACCAACATACAGAGAAGAAGCATTTTGTTTGTTGCTGGTCATTAAAAACACACCAGCTCCCCCTTTTCTTTTCACTATTTTCCCACTGGGACAATGTCGCACCCACTTACGTATAAAAGGACATATCCGGGACAGGCGGACCAGTCCACTGAGGGGGGGAGATCCTACCAAGGGTAAAAGAAATGAGAGTAACAGACACCAACACACACAGAAAGGAAGACGCTTTTTTTTTTTTTTCTTCCGCGAACACATCGTTTTCAGGTTTATACATCTGATGTTCACTGTTTATGTGTCCCTTTTCCCACAAGAAAACAAAGCTGGGTTTCCTTCCACCATTTTGTTGTCATGGTGACTGAAATGTCTTGAGAATTAAAGGCATACAAGTTACCTAGGGACCTGACTGGTGGCAGACTTGTACAGGCTGGTCGGAGAAGGGAAGTCAGATTTGGAAGTGTGAAGAGCAAGGCTGGATATTTCCTTGTCGTTGCCTGTCCTGCCTTGTTGGACCTGGGAAGGAATTAGAAAGAAAACAAAAGACACAAGAGGACAACTTTCTTCGCATTGTGATGATTCCCTTAATCAAAAAGATAAATAGAAGGACTTTGAAAATGAAAGAACCTAAGACGACATTAAGTGCTCACGGTAATTTTACTGGTCACCGAGCCAACAGTTGAGACTTCCAGGCCCATGCGCAAACGCTTTTGTTTCTCACAGTAAGCCTTCCACGTGTCTTCATTAAAGCCGTAGTTGAAGTAGTCGGACAAGTCCGCCCCTGTAGACCAACAAGAGAACTTCATGCTTCAATTTGTTGCCAAGAATTGTTTTCACAACTACTTTGACTGCAAGGCAGAAATATTAACAGTGTGTCACAAATGTTCTGCTTCGAATAAAATGTGAGACTTTGCCACTACTATTACTATGACAAATAGTTGTTGACGAAAAACAGCACGAAAGCAGAAAATTCCATCCTGATTACGCTGACGAACAAGTACGCACAAACATACCCGGTTTCCTCCAGGGCTTCTCCTCGAACGACTCCATATCCACTTCCAGCACTGGGACACCATTAATGTTTCCAGGAGCATCTAGATCAACTCCTTTCACTTTTGTGGAAACTAGGAGGAAAAAAAAAAGGTTGAATATAGCTCTCTGTGAACAATGTGTAGGTTGTTACAGCTAAAGATGTGCCAAAGATAGAGGACTACCTTGTCCATAAGATCTGGAGCCAGGTGTTTTGATATTGAGATTGACAGGTGGAGCACCATATGGTCTGTAGGAGAAAAAACAAAACAAAGAAC
This sequence comes from Syngnathus leptorhynchus, assembly GCF_054491065.1. Lineage (NCBI taxonomy): Eukaryota > Metazoa > Chordata > Actinopteri > Syngnathiformes > Syngnathidae > Syngnathus > Syngnathus leptorhynchus. Next base: position 13,192,434 of record NC_141199.1, on the reverse strand, counting down.
AAAGAACAAAGAATAACATGCATCAAAAGTATCTCAATAGTCTTCTAAGCATGGAGAGGATATTTCGGAAGCATACACGTATTGTGGAGCCCCGGTTTTAATGTCTCCAATGGTGACACGGACATCGTCGTCGTCGTCGTCACTGTCGCTGTCACTCTCCACATCATCACCCACAGCTTCCTCGGTGGCCTGTGACTGTGAAAAGATTCATTGAAGGAACAGAAACATCTCTGATTCATTAGGCTGTTGCCTATTGAGAGGGCTACCTCAGACACCACGCCGTTTCCTGTGGCATGTTCGGTAGGTTCCTCCTCAGTAGGGGGCTCAGCAGGAGCACTGTGGATCAAATGAAAGTTTTAAATCCTGTCCAACCATGACTTCACAGGGCCACCTCTAGCAAAGTTAAACTTGATGGACACTGTTGTTTAACTGTGTACACACACATTTCTGTTATAGGTAATTTAATATTTAGAAGAGTTTCTGTATTTGGATTTTAGTGCACATATGATGTGTGTGTCTGAGCCAGTGGGGGGCACATCTTGAGTGCAAAAGATCAGTACGAGTTTTTCAAGTGCCAGATTGAAGAAAGAAACCAGAGGGGCCATAATTCCCATCACACTAGTGAGGCCATACAGTCGCCAGATTTGGGTGTCAACTAGCGGCAGGTTGTCTTCCCCTATTGGAAGTGCACGTCAGGTGTCCGTTACCTGTCATCAGCTGGTTGTTTAGCTTCTTCCTCCTCTTCTTTGCTCTCGGTTTCATCTAAAATCAACATCATACCGTGATAAAGTCACCCTCGAAGAAACTTATGTCTTGTATTAAACATTACCGTGAAAGCAAAATACACAACGGATGATTTGATACAATTGTTGTGGGTAGAAGCTTATATTGAAAGCTCCAAGGTGTCACGCGGCTAAGCTACAGATGCGCAGTCTGGCTAGCCGAGCTAAGCTAAGTCCCGGTCTCCCAAGTTTGCTAAAACCCCTGTTATGATATCTTAGCTATTTAGTATTTGTAACTCGGTTGTCACTCAAATTGATGCCCCGGTGTGATTTGAGCCTTCGTGTAAGATGGCAAAGGAGCTTAATACCTCCATACAGCCATTCTTCCTCCTCGTCTCCAGCGCCAGCCTCCGCCGTGGCCGTTTTGTCCGCTTCTTCGGCGACAGACATGATTGCAAACTTTTAAAGCAGCTTTACTGAGGTGAAGCTCAACAATTCTTCTCCGTGGAGGTGCACACATATGATTATTCCCTTTAGAAGGGACGCAAATATGTGAGAAAATATTAAGAGCTCATAGACTCATCTCCAACATTAGCTAGCTAGCGTCAAAACCGGAAGCGAATGAAGGCGCTCTTGCTGTAATAGTCAACGACTTGGTAGCTTAGTATAGGTCGGACAACACAGTGCCCCTAGTGGCCAAAACTAGGTCAAATTCAACTGGACTTGAACTGTTCGATAGTGTTTTCATGCCTCGGCTTTATAACACAGCAGTTAAATTTTCAATTTTCGGGGTCGTATATCAGAATACCAGTTTCATAAATTATCTTTCCTCACTGAAATGAATGATACATTAATTTGATTAAATACGTAACTAAGGTGATTTAAAGTCAAATTAATTTCATTTTTTTTTTTTCATTTGGCACAATCTCCTCGTTCACCTGACTTGTTCTCTTTTTGAAGGACAAGATTTATTCACTGAAAAGTCAGATATGTGACACTTTTGTTCAGTCGTCAGTCTTTTAGTGAGTTTACGGAGCAACCTTTAGCCCTGTCAACAATAAAGTGGTGTCACGTGTCTACTGTTGTGGTTGTGTTGCATCAGAAGTCGCCCTAGTAATGTTACACGCGTTGTAAATGCATTTATGGCTTGTGACCAGTTAAGATGGGCCACTTGAGCATGTCACTAATTGCCATTGGAAATGTGTGGATTCTCGTTTTTTTTCTCCACCACTTTAGCTATTAGAACCTCTTTACTGTGGTGATAATTCTGCATACAGATGCCATTCCAACATCTTTTAATGTGGTGCATCTGGGATAGCAAACAAAATCAACATCGTCACAAAGTGTTTATAGTGTGCCATATCTGATATAACTGAAAAATGCTACTCTGTGTGTATCTACATGTTTGTTCACTGAGCAGTGCACATGCACGATGAAGGGAGGGCGGGGCAAGAAAAGTGATCATTGCTCAATATTTCATTCTCTTTGTCTCTCCTCTGTCATCCATTAAACCCCCCCCCCCCTCCTATATTTCCCCTTTCTTTTTTGTTCTCATTCTTATTTTTATGTTCATTTAAGAACCAGAAACAGATGAAGCAAATGCAAGATTTTTGATACAAGTGTGGTCATTTAGAAGGGAGGAATACACAAAAAAACAAGATTATGATTTGGACACGCCCCAATCAAATGAATCTCAACGAAACATAATACTGAAGTAGAAAAAAACAGATGTGACTATGTTACACGTTCACTGGACACCACATTAGGTACAACTGCACAATCTAATAAGAAGTGTATCAAATTCAATAGTTCTGCTTTTTACTATAATAGCACTCAAAAATGAAAAATTAACTTTTCATAACATTCTCATTTTATTTCACATAATTCCATTTTGTTTGCTCAACACAAAAAAAACAACCATGTACCATTCAATGTTGTGTTTAAATAAATGTTGCCAAAAAACATTAACACAAGTCAGTCAATCAAAATAAAAATTGTGAGGGAAAACCTCAACTTTGTGATGGATATGAACATGAATAATGGAAATTTGCAGTATTTGAGAAATTACATGTAAAATTGCCATGTCTATTTGGGTGCGGTCCGAATAAATGTCATGTAATGTTGCTATGGATACTCGCAATGACTCGCAATCACTGGTTTTGAAATGCATGTGATAAGGGAGGGGCATAGTTGATATTACAACTCTTGATCTTTTCTACAACTGGCTCTGCATTGGAAACAAACCAGCCACATTATAAATACAAAAGATCCAGTATGTAAAGATATTGTTTTGTAATGAACAGTTTTAATTGACTGGTTTGTCTCAGTGATTAGATTTTAATAATATTATGTTCATCATAAGACAAAATATATCAGCATTTTTATCTTAGTGAAGTTTTGTTATTGTTTTTTAATGCAATTCCTTGGAGCTGAATTTGTGCAACAAAAAAATTAAATTGACCTATTAGACAATAATAGCTGAGAAACAAACCTCTGGTTTAAAACACACCAAATGACATTATCATTACACAACAAGACGTCACTTTTTTTCTTCTTCTTTTGAATTCCATCCTTTCTCCACACTTATGCATACTCCTTCCCCATCTTTGCATTTCTTTCCCCCTCCTCATACACCAAGCACCATCTTCTCAGTCTCCGCCTGCCCGCGCCCTTCTCGCTCGCTTTACACTGGATTAGGGCGGTTTTCAACCAAGTCGATGCTAATCGTATTTATCCTGACCGAGGATGATCACAGAGCTATCGGTATAATTATACACGGTGATAATAGCGCACTCAGATACGTCAATCCACATCATCTCCCTGGATTACACGTGTGTGCTTTGAACGCGGCAGTTTTTCTTTTGTTCTGGACTATAAAGATCCATCTGTTGAGCTCATTCATTAGTGCCCACTTGTTTCCTCCAGGAAATGTGGCCAGATAAACAAACTTAATGTACAGTTGAGATATTCAAGATGAAATCTCAAATAATCCATGAACAGACAGCGAAAGAGACAGACAGACAGACAGTTAAATAGAACTTCAGAGGCAAAATGTTTCTACAAGAATATATAACCTCAGGTGACTTCGATTTATGAGAGTCAAGTCGACCAACAAGTGTGGCTTTTGGGGGTGTTTTTAACCGGTGCTCCTCTTTGTCTAGTCTATTAAGTGGGTCATAACAGGGGCATAAAACACCACAATTCAACTATAAAGTGACTCTTAGCAACCGCAGGGTCTGGAACAAAAATGAATATAGCAGCATCCAAACTGGGGGAAGATGGAGTGATCGAGTTCAAATGAGAGAGCATTGGATTGCATCGTAATAAAAGCTTGGCCAGTCAGTGAAACACAAAACCATGAGGTATGATTTGTCTTTTTTTTCTTTTTTTTTTTTTTTAATGCGTTTGTTTTTTCTGGGAGACTCCACGTGGCTGCCTGAGGGTGTGAAATCCATTTGTAGGTGATTGAATTAGCGTGTGTGTGTCTCATATAAGGGAGAAGAAATGAAAGGCAGAGGAGAGAGGAAGGTGAAAAAGCAAGAGAGAGAGAGCGAGAGCGAGAACGAGAGAGAGAGAGAGAGGGCATCTGGAGAGGAATGTTTGCATGATGTAATCTAATCGAAGTGGCTATTTTTCTACCATAAAACCTTTGCTGTCCTCCACGAGGCTGACGTCCTCATCTGTCTAAAAGCACTGAGTGACTCACACACACAAAAACACACACACACATTAAGTCAGAGTGAGTCAGCCCAGGTCTGCTATAGACGTTCACCTCACTTATGAATAATGAAACAGGCGCAAGCAAATAAACCGCTCGAGTGACATGTGAACTCGGTGGAAATGGACGTGTGTGGACGGTCCTGATGTAGAACAACATGTAGTGTCATTCTCACAGAGACATATGCTCAGCTCAGGTGTGTCGTACTTTGACACCTTCCCTTTGTTTGGGAGAACAGTGGGTGCCTGCCAGCTGGACAACAAGGGTTTAACAACAATACATTTTTGTACAATCAAGCAATTTTTCATAAAATCACCTAGATCAAATAATTGTCTTATTTCGTCGGGGTCCTTGAGTCAAAATACAAATCCTTCTCTGAACATGTTTGTGTGTCAAGCGCCACAAATATTAACTGAACATCATTAGCATTGATGCTGGATTAGCATTTATGTTAATGCTAACACAACATGGCAACAAGAGTGTCAGATGGGTTATCTAGGGTCACCATGGCAATGACAAACACAGAATGATGGATGCATACAGTACATGAAAAAAAAAAAACGACATCTAGAAGTTGACCTCGTTGACCCTTCGGAGCAGCCCAGCTCCACTTGTGTAAGATTATACGACCATAATCTGATTGTCGCCCAACTCACATCAAACTGCCAATTTGGCAAAAGTAGTGTGTGTGTGTGGGGGGGGAAAGTGCATTATCACAGCAACGGAACGGATACATAAAGAGATTTTAGTCGAGCCACTTCATTAAACTGGGTTGAGTCGTTTCACACAAAATAAGATACGCCCTTTTAAGAAGACTTCATGGCTACAAACATGAAATATGTCAATTTATTGACAACAAAAGCAATGATGTGGTGTTTTTGTGCTTTTTTAAAATTCTGTTATGAGCTCAAAAAGGCACAAACAGCCACGGGGCGATGCGTTGAAGAATTTATCATGTGTGTGAGACACAACGGTCCCGCTGTCCGCTCACATGTTTCTCAGGAGCAATGGCAGCATAAAGTGCCTGTTTCATGCCGCCGCCGGGAGATACACTAGGCGTATCGATAAAACCTCATTTGGCCCGAGAGACCGATGTTTGCTTTATGATTAAGATGCAACGAGAAGCTCCGTATGCCTTTGGCCACTCATGTCCACTAGTTTTTTACCGTTTCGCAGAAAGCACATTAACTCTATCCAGCGATAATGCGAATGACAATGAAATCTCCATGTTTGTTATGTTTCCAATACAAAGGCAAACTAAATTGAGACATGCAAACAAACAATGTATAACGGTTGAATGAGCACAACTGCTATTAAATTGGCAGGGGAATTCAACAACTACGTCATTGGAAAACCAGTTTAAAAAAAATCCCCAAATAAAACTTGATTTTGATGGAATATTTTATGGTTATTTCTAACAGGGTTGTTGTTTGTCGTAATTCTCCAAGCATAAAAAGTGAGTATTCTTATCTTCATCAGGGTAGTTTGTCAGTCTCGCATTGGATCTAATCACCTTATGCAAGTGTGCCGACGCAAGTTTTCCCCTCGAGGAAACAAATACAAACTGTCACAGAGAAAACACATTTTCAATTCCAACTGACGTTTGCAAACACTCGTCAGTCAACAAACATCCAAATACTAAATAAGGTCATCTGATCAACCTGTTTGTTTGGCCTACCAAACTACGACGTGGTCACGACGACTATAAACATTTTAAGACACCAAACATGACTGACTCCTTTTGTCAAGTCAGAAAGTGCCTCCACGGGCAACAGAATGCGCTCTTAGCATCACAGCAGGCAGCACTCAAGTGTGAGAAGTGGCACATTCACAAATGAGCACAACATAAAACAATTGGGCCTGTTCTTGCTTCTTCTTTCTATAATAATGCATACAGGCTGGAAATTGTCAACTACATTTCCAGTAATGCGCCTCTCATCACTTTTGGCGCGTCTCCAGCCAATGCGGGACAGGGAGGAGGTGCCCAAGTGAGGGAGGAGAGTCGGCAGGGAGGAGAGGCTCAGTCCTGTGCCACTGTATCCATAGCTGAGAGCTCCTCCTTATGCACGCATCATATTAGAGTTGATCTGTTCTCGTCACGTTGAATCCAGTTTGGAGCTTTATTTTGATCGTACAGAATGTCATGAGATGGAGTAGAAAATCAAGATGGAAAACTTCAGCATGACACGTCTGTGGATTGTTTTTGCATCGTATTTGATTTTTCTACCATTAACAGGTAGGAAAAAGCACACTTGCTGCTAAAAAAGCCTTGATTGTTCACTTAACCTTTAAGAGTGTAACAATTCTACGCTCTGAAGTTGCACTTTTTGCGCTTTTGAGTAGCGACGGGAAAATGAAGCTTCAAGATGCTTCATGAACCAGTTATTTTATTTATTGAGCCCTTTTGATGGCACTTTGATCAACATAGGCTTGAAAGCACACTCGTGCCATTTCTTAAACCTCCGTCTTTAAACCAAGTGCCATCTAGAGGAGTAAAAAAAATACAAGAAGTGGTGCATGAAGGAAATTTGAAGCTTTGTTTTCCCATCACGACTTCTAAGTTCTTGTTTGGGGGTTGAATGTTTGGGGATTACTTGGACCTGATGGACATATAAAAACAAATCAACATAAAACGTAAAAAAAATAGATCTAAATAAATACATTTGGATTAAACCTGGAGACCAAATGTCCATTTTCCTCTATGTACCTGAAACGTGTCATTAAGATAAACTCAGTTTATTGAGAAATAAGCCAAATCACAACACATATTTATATTTGTGTACAAAGGGAAAAATAGTCCTTCTCCTTCATCTCAAAATGACTCTAAATTTAAAAGATTCTTTTTGGTCCCATGCCACACCCCTCCACCAAGTTTGGCGGAACTCAACAAAGTAGTTTTTACGGACTACGCAACCTAATAAGATTTAATGCGGCATTTGTTATTTCCATCCGGAAAATATAGTTGTCGAATATCAACCGTAACAATTTATTAATCAAAACAGCAAAGTGTCTACTCTTGTATTTATGTGCACATTATTAGAATTTATTTTAATTAGGAGGAGGAACATTGTAAAGATAATTGGTTTGGTTCTTCCACTTTCGATCACGTAAATCTTTGCGATCCCTAAGGACACAGTGGGACAGTGGGAATCGGCTGAATCGAGTTTAACGGTGCAGTTGAACTCAAGTGAGCTCAGGTTTACAGATCCTATCAGTGGTTATTTGCATAACCACCATGGAGGAATAGAAGGATGAGAAGGGATGGGTGGGGGGGTCGGGGGGTCGGGGGGTGGTGCGTTTTCTCCCGCCAGCCAACAGGTGTGTGTGTTGTCTGTTACAAAGCAATCAATTATTCATCGAAACTGAAATGATACTTTGCACTGAGCACAGCAAACAAAGCTCTCAACACACAAAAAGTCTTTTAACGCAAAGCCACAGTGGCATCTTGCCATAAATCTTCACAAGTCTTGCCTAAAAGGCACATTTGCTTTGCACCAGAAAGAAAAGTGAATGTTGACGTTTCACAGAGGTGCCGCTTTGCGTCCTGGCTTCGGTTTGGCCTCAAGGCACAACAGTCAGATGAATATTCTCTTCTTGAAAAAGTGCCCAGCATGCAAGAGAGAGACAAAGAGAAAACTTCTGACTGACGGTTAACTTTAGATGGAAATGTTAGATATGTATATTTATCCCGAGTGAACGATTTTAGAGGCCTGAGGTCATGATTACTCAGCTCATATCTATTGATTATTCCACCGAGTTAGATGGCAATATATCTTCGATGGCTGTGTGCCAATCAAAACATGCATTTTAATCATCGCATTAAGCCCCATATTTATTGTCTACTAACTCTTTGTTAATTTTAGCAACATCTCAGCATTAAGTTCGACTAGCAACCAGGAAAATGAAACACTTTCTTCCACTGTCTGATGTTATTTCTTTAACTTCCAATTCATATAGACAACATAATGGAATTTTGTTTTTTTCCTGATCATGTGACATGGCTCCATGTTGCTGGGCAAACTAAAAGCTCCACATACTAAGCCCGAGCAACTCGCAGGAGAAAAACGACAAAGAGAGGTGGCGTGAAGACAAAATCTGATAAAGTAAATGTTTTGTCAGCTAATTGCCCTCATGCAAAATACCCACAGCTTTATAAATTTGTCTTTCTTCCTGTTCTGTATTAAGTTTGTCATTAATTTATTGCAGCATTTCTCCTTAAGGTGCAACTTTGAACAACTATGACTCCATTTCCTAAAACACTTACTGCATCTGGTTTACGGTCCTGGCAGGGATCGGAGCCTATCTCATCTGATTTAGGGCCAAAGGTAGACGACATTGAATGGGAATTGATCTCACACTCTTTGGCTGTATGAAAGACAGTTACAGGAACCACTCCATAAACCAATGAGAAAATAATGTTTCCCAATAATTCTCAACTTGTTCATCCTTTGTCTTTTTTTTTTTCCAGGGTGGTGTAAGCCCGTCATCTCCCCCAGTGGGCCTCATTTAGTTATTCCCAAACGTGGCAAGCTGGAGCTCTATTGTCATGACAATGCCACCACACCTGGTGCTCCATCCAGGTTGAGGTGGCAGAGGGAAAACGCTCGCAGACTTGAGGGGGAGGCGGAGGAGGCCGGCGCTGCTATTGTCAAGGTGCCCGCAGTGCAAAACTACCACATGGGCCGTTACGTCTGCATCAATAACAGTACACGGGAACGTGCGTCCATCTACGTATATGTGAAAGGTGAGAACAAAGTGTTGTGCGCACCCGTTATTTTCTCGCCCCAGTGCCCGTAGATAATAAAAGTTGATTTAACTTGCATGGATGTGAACTCTCCATGTTCCACAGACCCTGTCAGTGCCTTCCAGCGCACCATGGTCAACGTCATCCTGGTGCGTGCGGGCGAGAACTGCACCATTCCCTGCCTGGTGACCAACCCGGACGTCACGCTGCTGGCTTTGCAGACGTGTGACGGGCGACCTTTGCCCTCCGCCATGAGTTATTGGACCCACCACGAGCGAGGTGTTATCATCGGCAATGTGAGCAGGGCTTTTGAAGGATGCTACGTGTGCGTGGGAGAGCTCGGCGCAAAGAAAGTGACATCGGGCCAATACACAGTGGACGTGCGGCTGGGTAAACATTGTGCAAGTTTCTACTTTTGTCCAACGGCTTCCCACTTGCCCTCGGAACGTGTCAACATAGCTGCGCTAGATTTGTTATTTGGGTGCTAATGAATTGAGACTGCAGCATAGTAGCCTTCTGGTTCCAGCTTCCACCCACATTCTGGTGATCAGTTCGGGATGAATCTCACCAAAATTCAGCTGGGACAGGCTCCAATTCTCCAATGACCATGTTAATTGCTAAACTACCCAAGTTTGGACAGTAAAATAGAATAAAATTGGAAAGTTGCTCCTCAAATTAAGTAATTCATTCGCAAAATTGATTCCTTTGAGCCTTGCTAAATTCTCCAAAGCTATTTAAATTAGTTACAAGTGCAATTTAAAACCATTTTTGACAGACTATAAAGGACACCAAATTCAAATCCCGAAAAAAAAAAATCATCCCAGCACAAAATGAAGAGCTGACCTTCATGTTTGTATTTATCCCTGCACGGCATAACAATGTCCAAACAAAGACACGGCTGGATAGAGTTATTGGTCTCCTTTTTGAGTGATGTCGAGAGAGAGTAAAACGTGGTTGCGGTGAAGGACACGGGGATTAACAGCACGCCATGCCGAACAAAGCTTTGTAACAGTGCATGAAGGTGGCATTTGGGCTAAATAGAATTATGACAACCCTTGTCAAACACAACGGCTTGTGACGTCAGTGACAATTATTGAAAGCGATAAATCATGCAATTTATGTGTGCCCAAGGCTAAACATATGCAAATATAAATGTGTGCATGTGTGTTCAGGTTTAGGAATCTCAAGGCTCTTTTAGTTGATTACAAAAATCCCTTTATTGCTATTCAGATGAGTTATTATGTTTAGCAATTCAGCCAATCTATTAATTGCACACACCTAAATAGAAAGGACCAAAGATTCCTACTGACGTTTTTTTTTAAATGCATTTCTGATGTCCTTTTGAATTTCTTTGTGCAGTTCCAGAGGTGCTTCCTGTTATCACATTGTCCCAAAGAGACAAGGTTATCTTGCGCAACGGGGAGAAGTTTGAGCTTACTTGTAGCTCTTCCAATGTCAACCCAGACTTTAGTGTCAAGTGGGACTATCCATCAACGGCGGTGAGTTGTTTTTATTTCATTTTAATCAATCATGTTACTCGAAAGACACATGTGACTTAATTGGAAGATTTAGGTTGAAAGAGGTCAAACAAACAATGTGCCATTTCAATCAGAGGGTCCTTTTTTTTCTCAAACTCGGTTAAAGGGGTTTCAGTCTGACTTTATTTTCTATGGTGTGATAAAAACAGATTTAAATGGACTCAAGGCATTATTCAGCGTCGAATAGTGATTCAATTTTGATGATCAAAGGTCACATCCATCACATTCTCATGTAATGTGACAAGTCAGGAATGCCCATAGGGAATTTCATTAGATCAGGCAAATTCAATGGATGCTGGCGATTAACCAAAGGTTAATTTCCATCAAAGTTCTATAAAAAAAAAAAAGTTTTTTCTTGATATTTGGTCATCTAATTTGAGAGAGTTAAAACCTTAACTAGGGTTGAATTCGTGTGTGGTTTGTTCTCAGGCTTCCAGTAATATGTTACTGTAAATGTGAGTGGAAAACAAAACACCACTTAACCTTGCCGTTGTTTGCTGCCTGCAGCATCCAGATGAAGTTCACACCTCGCACATCCTTTTCGGGTCTCGAGATTATCAACGAGCCTCCCGGCTCTTGATAGGATCAGTAAAACGAACAGACTCTGGGATGTACCGCTGCTCGGCCCACAATGAGAGAGGCGGGATCTCCAAAGCGCTGCACCTGAATGTCTGCGGTAAGAACAAAAAAAGTAAAGCATGTCTACTGAGATAGCATTACATCATTCTATCTAGTTATAGAATCTTCAATAAAACTATGATTGATACAATACACCAAAGCATACGTATGGAAGCTATAAACTCTGAAGCAATTTGCCCTTTTTCGCAACCCTATAGAAAGGTTAATGTCACAGTGCTCGAGGAGCTGTTAAATGTAAAAGTATGATGTCATCAACTCGATCTTTCCTGAATTGTGCACCATAGCCATCACGTCATCTCCATGAGTTGCATAAATGTGGACTTTTAGACTTCTAATGTATAAAAAAATAAAAAACAAAACGTTAAAGCTTCTCCTTCATTTGCATGCTATGCAAATCCGGGGGCCTTAAAGGAACATCCAAGCCCACACTTGAGTTTCCATTAAGTCTGTGGACATGTTGGGACATGTTTTGTTGAAAAAGACCGTGGCAAGGTGGTGCCGTGTTTTAGAAGCAAATAAAATGACAGAACAAACACAAAAAAAAACAGTCTACTAATATACACTAACATTTAACTCGACTCATTACCCCGTTTTAAAATGCAATCAAAAATGTTAACTTATGTCTTATTTAATCCAACATGAAACATCTGATTACAGTTTATTTTACATGACCAATGAGCAGAAATTGCAATTCCTTTACAAATTGAGCGTGAATGCTGAGTCGTGCTAACAAAGCAATGCTAATGAGAGCATTACAAATGTCCAGGCCTTGTTGCTAAATGAACAATTCTGTGTATATGTTATACAGATAAAGGCTTCATTACCATGTTAAGTCATCCAAGTCCCGTCCAGGCCAATGTGCGTGAGGGGGAGAGCCTGAATCTTAGAGTGGAGTTGGAATCCTATCCATTACCCAGCATTCTGTCTTGGTCTTATAATAACAAACGTCTGTTGAATACCACAGAACATGTCATCACTATTCACCAACACAAATACAGGTATCATTGTAGCATGTCGTCAGATTCTGGCATAAGAGCATTCACCCACGTACACGGGATAATAAATCTTATGTGACTTTGCATTTAGGTTCATTAGTGAGCTGAAACTTGTGAGGGTTCATGGCTCCGAGGGCGGCGTCTATAAATTCTCAGCCAGTCACGAAGACGCGTCCGTCGACCATCTATTTCACGTATACGTCAATAGTAAGTCGATTCTTCGACATTAACACAGTTCCTAGGGGTTTTGAGTGTCTGATGAAGATGTTTATATGTAAGGCAAGCCGGTCATCATCGCCCAGGAAGGGCCAGTCGATGGTCAGGTGCGATGCGTCGCCGCCGGTCACCCAGTTCCAAAAATCAGCTGGTACATCTGTGACATTCCCCACACGAGGTATTACATCAACCTACTCATCATAATTCTAAACATATTTGAACTTCTACGACAACTTTTGACCCATGACACAAATGATTATGATTCGCCGAGAGGTGCAATAATACAGGAATGACCTTGTCCTCAGGTGTTCCCACCTACCCAATGCCACCCAATGGGAGACTACGGATGTCGCCATGGTGACAGAGTCCACCTTTAGTCGGAGTGAAGTGGAGAGCCGACTGAACATCAGCAAGGAGCATGGCAACTATCATACACTGGAGTGCGTGGCCTCCACAGAGCAGGAGGAAGCGTACAGGCTCTTCTCTATCAGCGGTACTACATTATTAAGATCTCTAACGCACAAACACATTTGGAGATGTGATTAGATAGATTTGTAGATCTCGTAAACACCACCACAGGGATCTACACAAACAAACTCTATGCCCCCCCCCCCCCTGACTGCAGATTGAATGAGATTATTATGTGCTGACAATGCAGGCTGGGATTAGATGGTGTCAGTACGCTAATCCAGACGCAAACAAACGCCACCGCTACAGCTGCCCGTCTTAATCCTGAGGGTCATCTGAGGCCCTGTGTTGTGTGTAAAGATGTATCTAACTCCCGATTGGGGATTTGTTCCCGAACAGAGCGACTCGTCCCGCATCAACTGTTCACTCCTCTTTTAACCGGCACTGTGGCCACTGGTGTCTTCCTTTGCTTCTTCATTGTGGTGCTGCTCTATAAGTACAAGCAGGTAAGAGAGCAAACAAAAAAAAAATGCCACGTCATGACTTCATATTTGAATCCTTTTGATCAGTCACGTTGTGTCATAAAATAGATATTGCCTTTAAATTGACTTGAAAAGGAACTGCACTCTTCCCCTGATGAATCATGTGTGATTCAAGTCAGCATCTGTGAGCGACATCCCGCTGATCGCTTCTTTTCCATCTTTTTTTTTTTTTTTTAACAATCTGAATGTGTTTTAATGACTCAGTCAGCCATTAGGCGGATTCAATCGACACGCGTCTGGAAGAGCATGACATCTTGCTCAGATTACAGTGCAGTGACTCAGGCTCCAAAGGCTTGCATCAGCATGTAAAGTGCACGGAGAGCAAATGATTGTACACGGTGCGGATGATGTAGCAATGAGAGGATACCAAACATACAATTACTGGCTAAAAGAAAAATAGATCCTAATAGATGCTAACAAAAATAATAAGAAAAAATGATGAAAAATTCCAAGAACTGCGAGGATAAAGTGTAAAACTCGACCATGGCTGATGAATTTGAATTGCCACCATAATTTTGAATACTTCTGAGTGTCCATCAAAAAGAATCATTATTGTCTTTGTAAAAGGAATATCTTTGATACAATTCAACCATAAAGGTAATTGCTGGTAGATATAAGGATGTTGCAAAAAAAAAAATCAACTCTGTCTCCATCAAGCCCCGCCTCTTCCTCTCCTCTTTCAAACAGAAACCGAAATTCCAAATCCAGTGGAAAGTCATCGAGAGTATCCATGGCAACAACTACATTTACTTTGACCCCACCCAGCTTCCCTACGACTCTAAATGGGAATTTCCTCGGCAGAAGATACGCTTTGGTATGACAATTGACGTCCTTATGCTTTCTTGAAGCGTGCGTACAAGCTAAACGATGTTAAAAGTTCATCTGTGTGAACACACAGGTAAGACTCTAGGTTCTGGAGCTTTTGGGAAAGTGGTGAGGGCCACGGCGTACGGCCTTTGCTCAGCTGACACGGTCACGACGGTCGCCGTCAAGATGCTCAAATGTAAGTGTCCTTTTGTAAAAAAAAAAAAAAACAACAACATTTCCTTAGCCTGCGACACGCAAGGTCAGTCAGGCTTAATGTCCCCCATGACGATGTCATCGCAGCCAACGCTCACGCCACGGAGAAGGAAGCGCTGATGTCAGAGCTAAAAGTGCTCAGTTACCTCGGCAACCACATGAACATCGTCAACCTGCTGGGAGCCTGCACGGTCGGAGGTGAGCGGAACCTCCAAACAAGAGTGGAGTTCTTGCTGCAGGAGTCTTTCTTTTGCTTTTCCATGACTTCATTATTGATTTCTCTATGGTTGTCTGAGGCGGCGTAAAAAGCACAGTTATTATGCTTTTAAGAGAAATCCAATATTGGACTGTCAAGTCAATGGCAGCCAGCCCTGACAATAAGTTGATGGAATGCAGTCAAAGAGTATTATCTCGCTGTCTGGGCCTCGGAATTGACCACTCTGTAGAATCTTCATGGATAGATACCAAATAAGTAGAAAGACACTTGGCATGAAAAGTCCTCATTTAACGCTATTGAATACTGACCAGACTCCAAATATTGGCATTTTGTCACGCCGCTTTCATATTATCTCACTTTGTCCGTGCAAATGCCGATCGAGTTGACTTAAGCGATAATGAACTACTTCTAGTCACAAACAGCATCTCTGTATTTTCGTTTCGTTGCAGTCCAATTGATTTGATCAAATCTCTGCTTCCCTTCCAGGTCCAATTTTAGTGATCACTGAATACTGTTGCTATGGCGACCTACTCAACTTCCTGCGCAGGAAAAGAGAGTCCTTCCTAAATTCCCAAACGGGCAACGGTTACTATCGCAACGTCTCCAAGCAAACAGAGCCTGCAAGGTAATCTTCTGCTAACTGGGAAAATCACAGTTGGAATTTATTTTACAGCTCATAATTTATTAAGTGAATGTGTGTGCAGCAGAGATGTGCTGGGTACCGAATATATGCCGATGGGCTCTTCGGATAAAGAAAGGTCCTCGCAGTCAGGTAAAGCCTTTCCCATCATGCATTGCAGCATGACTGATTTCCACACCATGTTAAAAAATAGTGATTGGTCTTCTTTAGAAGATCCAGATGAGCTTTCTCTGGCTGCTGAAGATCTTTTGAGCTTCTCTTACCAGGCGGCCAAAGGGATGGAGTACATCACGTCTAAGAACGTAAGTGGGCTAACTCACCAAACAATTGGTACACAAGCTAACGATCCAGCACCACCAGAACCGGTTCCAAAATCAATATATACACATCTGTGTTTGTGCAGTGCATCCACAGGGACCTCGCCGCCAGAAATGTTCTTCTGACTCACGGCAGGGTGGCCAAGATCTGTGACTTTGGCTTGGCACGGGACATCACCACTGATTCTAGTTACGTGCTTCGTGGCAATGTGAGTTGAGCGCCTGTTCATCCTCTGCTTGTCTACTGGTACATGGCTTTGAATGTGAGCGTGAATAGTTTGTCTGTTTGTGCCCCTGGCTCGTGCCATCAGTGTATTCTTGCAAAAGGCAGCTTGGATAGGCTCCACCTCCATCGAGGAATGAGGACGAGCGGTAGAAAAAATGGGTAGTCGCATTGAGTTTCCATTGTGTTTAGAATTTAGCGACACCTTGTATTTCACACTAAAGAAGCTAATCCAATTTTGAAACATGGCTCGAAAGATTTTTTTTCCCCAAAAGTATGAGATCCAATGATTTCCAGAAATCATTAGAACAAACACTCCATATTGTGAATGTAATATGGCCTTTCATCCATGCAGGCACGTCTTCCAGTCAAGTGGATGTCTCCAGAGAGCATCTTTGATTGTGTCTACACATATGAGAGTGATGTGTGGTCCTATGGCATCTTGCTATGGGAAATCTTCTCACTGGGTAAAACAATTTAAAACTCTGGCTCAGTTCTAGAAGCATTCCCATTCCATAACACACCAAATGTGTGTCATGCAGGTAACAGTCCATATCCTGGGATGCAGGTGGGCTCGGCATTTTACAGAATGATTCAAGAGGGCCACAGGATGAACAAGCCGGACTTTGCTCCCATTGAGATGTAAGTACAGTGTGTGTGTGTGTGTGTGCGTATATTTGTCCTCCATTATCAGATTTGAAAATATCTCATTAAATTTTAGGATTGGTTGATTCATAAAATACAACTCCAATAAATGTAAGACTGTATGCCCCTCCAGGTATGACATGATGCTCTCATGCTGGAATCAGGACCCTTTGAAAAGACCCTCTTTTAGAAAACTGGTGGAGAGGACTGAGCTTCTTCTGTCGGAAAATACCCGGAACGTAAGTAGAGCAAACCATGAATGATTTCGATTGTCTTATAATATCACATGCCCTTTCCCCTCGTGATTCTTTGTTCATTATATCTGAATTTATTTAGAATGTTGGGATGTGAAATGGGAGTGTTTACATGTTGGGGGCTGGGGGATTCCCTCCCCCCAGACAAAAGAAACAATCAAGCTGTCATTTTGTAGGTTTACCTGAGGCTGAGCAATGCTGCAGGTCCTTCAGACAATCAGAGGGCTTCATCACGAAGGCTGAGCTCCGTGTGCAGCACCACGGCCCCCAACCAGCCTTTACTGCAGAATACCACAGACGTCTTCATGGACTATGTCTGAAGACATTCACACAAATAGGTTACATGTTACATTTGAACTGGAGTCATCTTCAGCTGCATGTACGCGGCGAGTCCTGCACCAACACATTCCACAAACATGGCCGACACGCTGTGCTGGAACTTTATTTTGCCATCATTTCAAAGACGTCTGAGACTCGATGATGTATACTAGTAACAGTACTTTCGTACTGAATCCTACTAAAGTCTAATAGGAAAAGGCTGCCTACTTGCACATTGCCGTTTAATTTTGACAGACAATTTGTACAGAAAGTGTATTTTTTTTTTCTTTTAACAAATATTACAAGCATTTCTATCTTTCTTTGAACAAAATCACATCTTAACATAGTGAACAACAGTTATTTATGTCAAATCATTTCCATGCTACAATTTTCACAATTCAACTTTTAATTTAAAATCCAGTTTGTTATGAATATAATGTAACAATAAATTCCCAGAGTAGTGATGAAATGATAGAATTAGGTAACACACAAAACATTTGACCATACGTTTGAAGCCTTTTCATAGTCTTAAGAGCCCTCTGCCTGGACACAAATGCCAAATCCTACTGAAAAATAAATGAGATTGTTAAGAAAAACGACCCATCTTGTACAACGATGTCCCGGTCGGGGGTCAGGGAGGCGTTCGGCCTGTCATCATATTTTCAACTTGCAGTTGTTGCTGGCTACAGCTTTATTGTTTGTTTGGATGGGCATGAGCAAGCAGCTATCTTATCTTAACATTAGCTTAATGACAAGAAACACAGAAAGAAAAACAGACGTAATCCTTGATTTAATCACCAAAGACACTCAGCATTCAAACTTTAAAAACAGAGAGCTCTCGAATTAACTCGCTTCATTCTAAAAAGTAGCAAGCAACCGCACACGGAGAACTAAAAGTCGCTTGTTAAAATAAGTCGTACCTTACCTTAGCATCAAAACTGTTTCCCAATGTGGCTTGTTAGCTACCGCAGCATGAACAAAAATAGAAAACATGACCCCCCCCCAACTGCTAGTTTTTTTTAGCATCAAAATAAGAAGCATAAAGCATTATTGTTCAAATCTTAAATAGCTGCTTTCTTTGGTACTCAATATTCTGCTAGATGCTGCTTTGTAGTTAATGTGCATCGTTTTCCTTACAAATCATCAATTCATTGGGAGAACATTCATCAAATTGCCCTTAAATGAGTCCAACCCACGATGTGATGTGTCTTCACTGAGTGTCAAAACGGCATGCAAGCACTTATTCCTTATAAAGAACCTCAAAAAGGAAAAAAGAACGGACCAAACGGGTGGTCAGATGAATGTGTTTTATGAAATTGGCCTATTCTTGGTTTAATGTGGAGGATTAAGTGATTGACCGATTGACGTGTGTGTGTTTCATTTGGTGTCACGTGTACGTATTGTAAATACAATAGATATGTGCCTTTAGATTTTGACAGGCTATGTCTGGGTTGTCACGAGGGCTCAAGATCTGGTTAGGAGGTCCCCTGCAGTTTTGATACAGTTTGTTGACTTGTAATAATAAAGAAAGTACCAGTGATGGTAGAGGCAACAGTCTGTCCAATTTATGTGTTGATTTTTTTTTTTTTAAGGAAAAGTCATTCACATTGCCAAATATAATTGCAGCTGTGTTTATTTTCAAATCGACCAAGAGGAGAGATGGGGGGGTTATAATAACAATAACATTTTTTTTGCTTCAAAATATTGATTATTATAACATTTGACTTTGGGATAGATAAAAGGAGCACAGGGATATAACTACATACAGGGTACATACAGTACAAGAAAGCATAGCACCGTTTTACACAGAATACGGTTGTCTTTTGTGTACAGTATTACATTAGCATTTCAACCAATTTATGTTGTGGGTAGGTCATCTGTGAAGAGGGGCGGCCATTGTCTTGATACATTAAATATAATACACCTCAATTTGATTGGGGATAGTTAAAAAAAAAAAAAATTCAGAGCTTCTTTTATAATGTTAAACCTGTCCATTATTATAATCTATTCTTTTTTTTTTTGCAAGACATATTCTTTCTCATATTTTTCCTTCTTTCATGTCATCAACAACATCCATTAGTCTTTTTTAAAAATAAAAATAAAAACAACACCTACTGTACATTCTTTGGGCTGGCTTATCAGTGACACGCACACTCGAGAAAGGAACAGATTGGCATTACGCTTCAGAGTGATGCCTCACACACGCTAAAGATGATCTAGAGTTTTTCTACTATGTGGTGAGTGGTCAATGTTGCAAGAAATAGAATTTTTCTTTTCGAGATTGGCTTGATGTGTTACTATGGTTAAGTGTTGGGCTGTCAGTCATTTAACAACAATTCTGCAAGGTGGGAAGGGGTGGGGGGACTCGTGCTGCATCGTCTACAAACACCCACTTTTTTTTTTTTCACTCACATCTACTTCCATATGAAAATAAGATGGTTTGACAGTGACATGTTTAGCATGCTTGCACAAACACACACATTCGGCCACTTTCTCACACAGACACATACGCACGCATACTTATTCAAGTTGAGCAGTCCCACACACGGGCTTCCAGAACACTGAGCCCAACCGGCAAGGAAAGTTTCTTGAATATTACAATTTTCTTTATACTGCAACGCAAGAACTGATTGGCTATCGCCAGGGGGTTAACAATATTGTTCCCCCCTGAGAAATACACGAACAACTCAGGAACAAGACACACAATATTCACCGTGCACACATACATACAAGCACGCACACACTAAAGATGTGCAGTGGAACCTCCAAAGTCAAGCATCCTAAACTAAGCTTGAAGGAAAACATGTCGAAACAGCAAACATAGCGACCGACGTCAGGTAATTGTGATTTTTTTTTTTTTTTTTATTTGATGCCATCACACGATAAGTGATGGCAGAGAGCACCACAAATGAAAAAAATTGAAATATTAGCTGCATCAATGTTAACTTGACAAATGTTGATAACTTTTGAAAGCACAATATCGAGAGCTTACCAACAAACGACTTCTGTTCTTGCTCCATGTTATGTTGGAAGACTGAATTCCGAGTGAAACACTTAAAAGAAACTTTTGTTTTACTATACAACGGTTAACTAGGAACAAGCTTGATGGCGACATTTAGCGCAAATCCATTTGCTTTACATTACTCATACAAAAAACAAAACAAAAACGTTTGGAAATGTTGGACAAGTCTAAAGTGGAGTTTGACTTTGAAGGTTACACCACTGAAACACATTCTGGAAGAGAACCTAAGATGACTCCCCTTCACCGAACGTCAACACTTTCCTTCAGACCGAGGCTTTTGCGTTTGATATGGCTTACTAGTGGAGTAAGGAGGTCCCCATTGATCTGGTCCTGCTTTTTTTTTTTTTTTACTGCTGCTTGAGAACTGAGGAACAATTGTAGTGAACTGCATGATTCTTTTTCTGAGGCCCAACGAGGAAGAGAAGGGTTAAACTGTGATCCCAAAGAGACCAGGAGACAAATGTCCCATGTTGAGGTTTACAGGTCCAAAAGAGGACTTCTACTTTTTTGTCTGTAGAGGAATGTGGGTCATATCATCATCACCATCATCAGTCACCACACTCCTTGTGACTTTTTCTAACTCTAGCCGCCGGTCATTACAGCAGCACAGTTTAACCCTTCCTGGTCTGGTTCCAGACTGAGGCAGAAGCATAACTTCCCACATTCCTGAGAGTGCAAGTACCATCCGGCAACTTCAAACCCTTACTAAGTCAATTACTGTAAGACACACACACACACACACACACACACACACACACACACACACACATACACACACACACACACACTCCCCCAAAAAGCTCTCTCTCACAAAACACACACACACACACACGTCCAAAAAAGCTCTCTCACAAAACACGCACACACACACACACGATACATTTCTCACACAAAGAGTCATGCCACAGTTGACAAGCGACTAGGTCTCGGACAGTGATTTACTGTACACAACCACATCAAGTGCTAAAGTTTCATGAGGATATACTGTTTGTTACGTATAGGGCTCTCTGAATGTTCAAAAAAATAATCCCTTCTACATATATATATATATATATATACTATACACACACACACACTTGCGTGAGCATTGTTAGGGGTTAGCTCTAAAATATAGATTTGCGTATGTATGCCTTTGCTGTTGGGAATTCAAACTAACAGAACTATGTAATTGGCACTTTGAATCACTAAAAATCTTATTTGTGATCATCCCGCAAACATTTCAGTTGGACTGTAATCAAAATTCTTTTGTTTTAAAGAGTTAAAAAAAAAAACAATGTCAATAGCTTCTTTTACACAGAGATCCTGCAAAATTGCCAGATCAGAGCTATAGCAGAAGGTCAGCATTTGCCTTTTTACTGTATGCGCTTTCATTTCATGACTCCGCAGCCCGCATTATGATGGTCACAAGTGTGACATCAGCACCTAGCGTGACGTCAAATACTTTGCTGAAAAGCAAAAATTGCTTTCAACACAACGTAGCATTGCAGAATTTCCTCACATACAGGTGGCAACCCACCTCTGTTACGACTCTCATCGTACTTCCCAAGGCAGAGAACTAGTGGGGTGGACTTGGTCCTTCTCCCCTCCATTCCGTGCCTTGCCCTTTACACAGAAAAGCAATTCGGGGGTGGGGCAGGGGTTAAAAGGGCAAATGTCACAGTGCTTTACAAACACTTGAGTTGCAAAAAAAATAACCTCACTCACCTTTGACTCCCCCAACCAGACTATTACAAGCTAATTGTGGACTTGAGTGAGAAAAAGGGAGGGGGGGGGGGGGGGGGATTGGGTCATTTGAGGGGTTTTGTCAACACACCAAGAAACACTTTGAACGAAGTAAAAAAAAAAAAAAAAAAAAGTCAAAGCGACTAATAAAAGCTTACACAGTTATTTTTTCCATGCAATCATATAAAATACTACATTTCCATTTCCTGTTAGGCTATATTGGATATTTACACATTTTTCTCAATATCATACAGGAAATTTGTACATGGTTAGTTAGTCCATTTTGACACACCTCCGACAGTCTTCTGTTACCGTGGCGATGAGGTGTTTGTGTCATATTCCACAGACTATCTCGCTCCCTTCCAAGGAAAAACGGGGGAGCTTGCCAGGAGTTCATTTGTCCAGCCGTTACTGGTGATGGATGCTCTTTCATGAGATCCTCGTGGAGTTGCAGATTTCTTTGTTGCCGTGATCCCACCTTTTAGCTGGAAAGGTTTGCCAAGCACACAATTAAAACAAATGTATGTGGCAGGCCTTTGGACTTTTCCTTTTTCTTTTCCAACAGGCCCTCCAAACCTTACTGCGGTTGGCTGCTGACACTGTCGGTCCTGTGCGACGACGGCGCTTTCTGCTGTTTCTGGGGTTGGGGTTTGAGCTGCTGCGGATGCCTCTGGTGGTGGGATTGTTGCTGTTGTTGCCTTTGTTGTGATTGTTGTTGCTGCTGCTGTTGAGGTTGTTGTTGCTGCTGCTGCTGTTGTTGATGAGTTGTCTGGGTAAAGGTACCCTGCTGCTGAAGTGGGAAGGCTGCCTGTAGAATTAGCTGAGTGGACTGGTTACCGTGGAGAAGACGAGTGCCCTAACAGGAAAAAAATGGGTACACCTATGAGCGCAACGTTTGTGTGATGGAATCAATTTCCACTCTGAAGTTAATTGTTAGTGGGAAGACAAGAGTGAGTTGAAATAGGTGTGTAGGAAAATTTACTCATTTTACAAGTTCAATTCAAAAAAATGAAACTCATTGGGGAAATACTTTTCAGAAGCCCAATTCTCACCCACTTTCTATTTAAAAAGCAGTAGGAGCACAGAAAATAGCATACTCTAAAACGCAGAGCAATTCGACTTATTTCCACTGACATGCTTGACAATAGCATTTCATTGATGCACTTTTACTGCCATCTCGTGGTACCTGTAGGAACTGCTGCTGCTGCTGTTGTTGTTGTTGCTGCCCCTGTTGGCCGCTTTGTGCCACCACAGCCGTCTGGTTGGAGGCGTCAGTCTGACCCTGGGAAGGTTGCGCTGGTTGGAGAGTCAGTGTCTGTGTTTGTCCTCCCTGCTGAAGATGTACAGGAGTTGAAATGGGGAACGTAGAGGAAGATATTCAAACAAACAAAGAGCAAGACCCTACCCCAAAATATGAATCAATGCAACTTCATCTTTACCTGTTGCCCACCGAAGGGGTTGTATGCGGTGACCACCTGGCCCATGAACATGGAGGTGGGAACCATGACAGCACCGCATGCCATTGGAGCCGTTACAAGTTTGGTCACCAGCTGCTGCCCTGCTGGAAAACTGTCGTAGAAAGCAAAATAACAACACTTCATTCCTACACAAAGCTATTAAAATACCTTCATTGAATTGACAAATGTACCGGATCTGCCGGTCCTGCGTGAAGGTGGCCACAGCTGTGCCTTGCTGCGTGTTGTTCTGCGGCAGACTGGTGCTGATCTGCAGCACGTTGTGCTGCCCCGGTTGGGAGATCATCATGGTATTGTACAGTTGGGTCGGCACAGAGTTTTGGGTTTGTGGCTGAGCCTGAGGGGGCTGTTGAGACTGCCGTTGGGTCTGCAGGGGGGGGAGTGAAACAACAATTTAGATCCATTTCAGAGTTTGCATCGAATTTCTCCGGTTCGCAATGTCTTTATTTATCTTCCTCCGATGCAAAATGCACACAGTCGGAGATACGGTCAACAAATTTTATGGGAAAGCTCAAAGCCACAGAATGAGAAAATGGCTTGCAGCTGCATCATTCGCATAGTTTCATGCAGAACCAGAGATTGCATTGAATTTAAAACTGGAATAAAATATATATTGCTCTATTGGCGGAAACTAAAAACATGTGCGTAGTTTCATTTTTGCAGCGCAAACACATACTGTATGCTGTATGCATAAATTACGCTACAAACACTAAAAACAAAAAATAAAAATAAACACAGAGGCACAATGTTTCAGAAACGACTTCCTAATCTGATCATGTGATCAGATATGAGAATTTTGGCCTAGTTTATTTTCACTTTTCTACACAGCGGTTAACTTAACCCTTGTATGAATGTTCAAATGTTAAGCATACTTGAAATAAATAAATAAAAAAAGAAGCCTATCCGGTACTTAAGGTTTTATGATGCTGACGGTTTGAGCCTGGAACTAATTAAAGCCATGTTTGAAACTAGAAAAACTTAGAAGTTAATAAGCATCACGGAAGAGATTTCGTTCAACTTTGGAGGGTCCGTTGAGTATATGTGTTGTATTTGTGTGCAATTTCTTGCGTCCCACCTGCTGCTGAAGGCTTTGCTGAGGAGGAGGCGCCTGTTGCTGGATGGTAAGTTGCGGTGTTCCCGAATGGACCGGGTTGATTGCCGTTTGTTGGACCTGATTGCTCAGAGCACTCGCCTGTTGGACCGGCGCCACCTGGGGGAGCTGCATGTTCATTGCTCCACCCGGCTGCTGCAACAACATCTGCAATGAGCACACATTTCTTTTGTGTAAGCACATTCATGGACTAAAAAAGAAAAACATGACTTAGTGGGCAACTGTTTTCTATGATAATGGTTTTCCAAGAGAATTACTACATTCTGTTTCTAGGTCAGACGGCTGTCGCAACTGCCCACACGCTTTCTGTCTTTGTTCAAGTAAAGTCATTTCCCAGCTTTGGAAATTGTGTGCAGAAATTTCTCCTTATTAAATTTTAGTTTGTGTAAATCTGACTTTTATGAAATTATGCAACGCGACTAGGTGTTGAGTGCATACTGAAGAAAGCACAACCCCTGAATTTAACCCCTGAAAATCAGTCACTGGGATCAGTAGAGAAAAGTTCAAATGGTGAATGAAGTATTTAAGTACTGGGACTGATTGAAGTTGAGCCAGTTCTGCCACTTGAGTCTCCCAGTGACACAGATACGCTCAAGCACGTGAAAATACATCCGTGGTGAAATTGAGGTGAAGAAGATATTCAGGTTGTGGGTGTATAATTTTAGCTGGTATTACTGTTGCCAATTGTGGTAAACTACTTTGTGGCAGCACTCCAGCAGTCACTGATTAAAACTAGTTCCAGGAGTAAACAGGCCAAAATTACACACGGCCATTGTGTGGTTGTGAGCTGGAGACGATGTCAGTTAGTGTACCCTTAAGGTTATGATCCTAGCATAGAGTGAGTCTCTTCTTGGTGGGGTGACATGTGATGTCAGCAATTCTGAACATGACCCGTGGCCGGCAATAGTTTCTGCATGAGTGTGTTCATCATATTTACTGTATATTATAGCTCAGACATGAACGATGAATTGCAAGGAACATCTTTCCTAAAAATAAAAGTGTATGTAACACTATAGACTGTATTGGTTCTACCTGAATACCCTGGCCCTGGACCCTCTGTAGCTGCTCCTGGATGTTTCTTAGCTCTTCCTGCTGCCGCTGAATGTTGGCCTGTATCATTCTGGTCCTTTGCTCCAGCTGCTCCTTAAGATGCTGCATAGCATTCACCTGTGCTGAGAACTCCATCACCGGCTGCAGGGTATGGGAAAAGAAAGATTTTTAATGATAGCATGTAATGCATGTATGCACGATCGATCGATCAATGATTTTTGACGCAGAGAAACGAGCACAGAAGGCAGTAGTAGTGTCTTACCTGTACGTTTGACTGCAGTTGCTGTGGTTGTTGCTGCTGCTGCTGCTGTGGTTGTTGCTGCTGCTGTTGTTGTTGTTGTTGCTGCTGCTGTTGTTGTTGTTGTTGTTGCTGCTGCTGTTGTTGCTGCTGCTGTTGTTGTTGTTGTTGCTGTTGTTGCTGCTGCTGCTGCTGTTGCTGCTGCTGCTGCTGTTGCTGCTGTTGTTGCTGCTGCTGCGTGATCATACCCGGAGTGACACTCTGGCTAGTAGTCTGAGAGCTCATGGACTGCAGATACGGACAAACAATTAGGACAAATATATTAATGGTTTATTAAAATAATCTAATAAAATTGAATATGGGGCGAAACAGTTTGCAACATGTTGCTGTCTCAAGTTTGTTTAGTCTCACCTGGCTGCTAATGGATGAGCGACGCTGGGACGTCATCTCCATGGTTGAAGCCAGGGACTGTCGCGGAGGTGTGGCTGTATCCATATGAAGCTTGGAAGCTGTTGGTGCACAAACAGAATCAGCGATTAGCTTTAAAAAAATAAAAAAAAGTTTACTTTTTACATTATTTGTATCAGAGACTATGCCCACACTGTATGTCAATGTTTCTCAAATCTAGCTTGCAAAAAGTGGCGTTTTACTTACAAGTGCAAGTGTTGTCCGATACATGTGATGAGGACTTGCGGGAACTTCGTGAAGAGGTTGAGGGTGTTCGGCTGCGGTCAAACCTTTCTAATGCCTCCTTGAGGCTGGAAGTGTTCAGCTCTGAACCAGAGTCCTGGCTCTGTCAGGCACAGAATAAGAGTAAATGGGATGCAGTTTATCACAGTTCTCTGTATTAATACAAAGAAGTCAAAAAAATATTCTAGATTTGTACCTATTGATTTTTGTGTTGAGGGAATTGCTTGCAAGTATTTCTCACTTAATTCTTTCTTTTATTTAATCTAATGTATTTGCTTGAATGCGGTGCCATGAAAAAAAAAAAAACGAATAGAAAACAATATTTCACCTTATCCATAGTGACCTCTGGTTTGGATTCTTCAATGCCCAGCTCCCTTCGCTGTTCCGCCCTCACTTCTGCATAGCTAGAGATGTTTTTGAGAGAGGAAGGAAGAGATTTCTGAGTCATTATGAAGACATTTTTAGTTTTTGGAGTGACCTCATTAAAGTGAATTTTGGTAAAAAAAAAAAACGGCAAGAGGATTTCTTTTCCTCATTATACCTGACGACTGTATGCGTGCAGACAATAAACTCGGGCCGAGAGTTCCACTGGTGATAGGTAATGTAGTAGTGCGTCTGCAGCCATATCCACTGTTGACCTTTCGTCAGGAAACGGTAGTAACAAGACTTCCCTTTACCGTACTGCATCACTAAGAAAGGAAAAGACAAAGGGGGCGGCCACAGAGCTGTGAGAAGAAGTACATGGAAAGAATTTTAGCGATGCAGTCAAAGCGAAGTGAGCCCTCACAGTGTTCATGGCACTTAGCAAGCGTCTCCAGGTCATCCACATGATAATAGTCGTACCCTGAAGTTCCCAGAACTTCAAATGGTAAGTAGCCTATAATTGGTGGAGCTCTGAGAAAAAGAAATACATTAGTACAAAACAAGAGTGGTGCTGTATCAATTTAGAGTAAATGTAATAAAATCAAAAGTCAAAGATAAAGTCAAAGTCAAAGTTGAATCTAGTTGAATCTAGTTGAATCTAATAAACAATTATATATCCATAGCAAAAAAATTTGTTTACCTGTGGTCGAGAAAGAGGAACTTCCACTCTAAACTGTGCCTAGAGGTGAATTCTTCATTGGGCTCTTCTACTGTACACATCTCCTATGAATATAATAAAAACTATATTTTAGCATTATTTTATGTGCTGTAGTTTTTCCCCCAACCAGATTTTCGGGTGAATACATCTGAGAGTACCTTGATGAACTGGGGTTTAGTGAGGCGTACAGTAGCCACGAAGCACACTTGGTCATCAAAGGCTGGCTGTAGAGAGCGCTGTAATACAGCCGCCAGACCATTCCGAGTCACGTTCGGAACTACAAGAGAACAGAGCAAGCTCTGAGCATGTCAAATGAGAAGCAGCTGCTTCAAACTCATTCGGACAAAAAAAAAAAAAAATGCTACTGTTTGAATTTAAGTCTACTAATAAGTGACATACCATTGTTGAGCGACTTGAAATTTCCAATGAAGCTGACATATTCGTAGATGGGAGGTTCTTTGGGGTCAATTGACCCTCGGAGCATATGACAACAAAATTCCATATAGTTTTTACCTGCAGGAGAAAAAAAAAACATGCTTCTGTCAACTAAATGATCTACTATAATTAATAATAATATTTAGGGGACAAGTTCTTAGTACAGTAGATGATGTACAATGATCCACCTGACGTACAATCTTTACTAATATTACTACTTTTGGGGGTAAAACTAAAATCTCCCATTATATTCCTAATACCAGTATTTCATATTAAACTGTAAACAAAAAATTGGGAAATCTATCGTTACAAATACATTACACAATAATGAGTTCTCTGTTACTGACTCTTTAAATAATCTGATGTGAGGCTCTCTGGGTCGTTGGGGTGCGTGGACAAGGCTTTGTACACGTCTGAATGCTCTCCAACTGGCAGGAAGTTTAACAAGTTCTGGTCCACCAAGTCCGCCTGCCAAGCCAAGAAAGAAAGAAAAAAAAAAAGGTTTAAATGTGTACCTTTATACTGCACATTCCGGCAACATAACAAGTTAAATATTCTGTGCTGTGCAGTCAGATTTACAAATGCTGATGTTCCATGCTAGTTACTAGTTACTAACACAAGCTGCCAATGTTACCTAGCACGCAAGAGTAAAAAGATGAGCAATGACTTTAGAATAACAAAATATAGACTGGAATACTCACAGGAAGGTGTTCCAGTAATGAAGTGACACTCTCTGACACATAGAGGATATTCCCATCAGTCATTATTGCTATGAAGAAGCCATCCAGTGCCTAATAATGTCAGGGAAATACAAAACCACACTCTTTATTATTAATCTACAACAGTGGTAGTAGCGTTTCCTGATAACTTGATAAGTATGTTTAGAATAAAACTGAAGTTAGATGACTGACCTCCAACATGAGCTGGGTGAACTCCTCATTGCTAAGAAATGGAGGCTTCCAGTCCTGTCTGATCTCACTGGACTCTGACTGGGCAGCGATTTCTAATGAGGGAAAAAAATATATATTTTTTTGAGAGATGGAACCGAGTATAGGACTATACAATAAAGAGGTGCAAGGCACCAAAAAACAACAAACAAACCCAGCAGTGTCACAACAGGAGTCTGGAAAATGTATTGAGCACAAAATATTCTTCACGCTGCTTAAAGGTAATACTATTCAGTGAGAGTAAAGCCATTGGCTATTAAAAAGTCCAGTGGAACCTTCAAATCAAACACCCAAAAGTGATCATTTTCTCCAAAATCTGCTTCAAGAGTCAAACCAAAATTTGGGAGTTGGCCAACCAATACCATGCAGGACACAAAAGAGACTAGCGAATCTTTGTGAGCATCGAAAGGATGAACTGACAGCTTGAGCCTGCAACAATTAACACTTTACATTGCAAAGATTGGGATCTTTTTTTTTTTTTATTATTACAACTCGCATCACAAAATGACTGCTTGATTCTGGAGGTTCCAACAGGTCTCGCTCAAGTTGTTGTAATGAAAATAAACACAGAAATGATGTTAACTAGGAAGCTGGAAGATTTTGCCCGGTGATGTACTGCACAGAAACAGGAAGTGAGGCGACCTGACCTTTGTGTTTACACAGGAAGTCGATACTTTTCTGCAGGATCGTGGACTTGTCCATCTTCCTGGTGTTGCCAGGCAACATGGTGCCGAGTTCCTTGATGAGGACATTGAACTGGTCTCTCCGTTTCTTCTCAGACTTGTTGCGGGACACGCTGCATTTCAAAGGCAGGTTTAGTTAAGCGGGTGTGACATTGTGGGAATTTCTAGTGATTAATCAAATACTAGTATTTGTAGGCAATTTACCGTTTTGCTTTGTCCTTTTCATCTTCTTCCATCAACCCATCAAAGATGCTACAATCATCCCTGTGTGAGGTGAAAAACATGCTTTGAGAAACTATACCTTAGTCTTGCACTTTTTGTTTTTCTCCACGTTCACACACTTGCGGGTGGCTTGAAAGCAGATATGCATTGGTAAGAATAGCTAATGGAGGATGTTGGCTAATGAGAATTCCAACATGCCAGCGGCCGGTTTATTTTTGGGTCATACAGAAAGCGAGGCAGACAAAGAAAGATCGAAGGAATGTGTTGCGCTTGCCAAGAAGGTTACCAGAGCATTTGTAAAATCAACTTGAACGTTTTGGCTCCCTTTCTTATGACTGAGATCAAATTGAATCTTTTACTTTCTGCTCAAGTTTTACTCCCAACCTACTTTGACATATGAAGGGTGCACTTTCTTGAGGGATTTACATTCAAAAAGAGGGAAAGTTTTCATAAACCACACAAAGAATCAAATACAGATGTGAGGGACTACCGTAATTTCTCAAGTATAAAATGCAAAAAAATATATCATGGCATCGTGGATGGATGCTATAACTTACCCTATGCTTGATGTCATGGTGGCTGCTTCTCAGGGCTGTGGTTGTGGTGACTTGCTTTTTAGGCGTGAGGTAGGCATTTGGAAGTCCACCTTGAAAAGAATGGAGGGAAACATGTAATAACCTACAACGGTTTCACATTTAGAATAGAATTACATTGACTAAGATAACAGAAACAAGTGTAGTCACGTTTATATTGGACCAATCTAGGGCTTTTAGTTGTGTACAAAAAAACAATAACACAAAGTAAGAATAAAGCAGCAGTTCCTACAGACTGTCTCAATTTGGGCAGCCTGCCCAGAACAATACCCCAGATGGATAAAATTCTTCACTGAATAAGTGATGACAACTCAAGTTGCTATTAAAAAAAACACACACGCACACACACATTTGTCCACAAACGGCAAGATTGGCTTTCTGAAAAGACATGTTCCTTTCTTGCTGGTTTGGTAGAGACAAGAAGAAAAAAATGTTACCTAATCAGGATATTGGCAAAAGTGCATTTCTTGTACAGGAATAAAACTGAAGCTTTACCAAATGCAATCAGTTCTAACATGCTGGCAAGGCTGTATTTTAAAGCCCATTCAAACATAGATTTATTGATGATTTAAAAAAAAAAAAAAAAAGCATCTTTGTTAATCCTTGTGAATAGCAAAACATTAAGGAAAATCTCAGTGCTTACATTGATGACAAAAGGCGAGAAATCCAAACAAAATCAAGCCCCCACACACACACACGGCTCATGAAGTCTGCTCACATGCAAAGTATACACAGGTTAACAGAGAATAACTTGCTATATTTATATTTACATTTAGAATTAGTTTTATTTATATTTTATTTTAAATGCATGACAGTGTAGCATTTTGTGTGAATGCATTTTGTGTGTTCACTCACCCCACTGCAGCTCATGCACGGTGTGAGTAAATGACTTTTTTTCAGAGGTTTAAAAAGGGTAAGTAGGGGTTAAAGCCAGGGGTCATCAGGGGTCACCAGACCACAGAAAAGCCATGGTGGTTTGCCAAACCTGTCAGAAAAATCAGAACAAGACACTGAAGGTCAGTCTGGGGTCAGATTTCACCTGACGTCAGGCTGTGGCTATAGTAACTAAAACATGAAAAAAAAAAGTTTATGCAGTGTGTAAAAAAATTTGGTACCACATATAAACATCAAAAGAGCGACAAGAAAACTTTTTTCCATTCTAATTTTAAGTTTGCGTCTTAGTTTTTTTCTTATAAAAATAGAATGACTAGTCGACATTGAGTCAAGAAAAATAATTCTAATGCCTTTAGGTACACTCTGTATACAAAACATCAATGCTGAAATGAATGATTTGTAATGCTTCCATACAGTGCTCTTAAAAAAGTGTTTTGGAGTGCAGTGACCTAGTTATGGAAAAAAAGGATGATTTCAAACTGTCAACTTACTCAGTCACTAGAATGCCCCTTTGAGGCAGAGCCTGTTGTTTTAGAGGCTTTCCTGAGAGCTTACAGATCTTTCTGTGTGAGCCACACCTCGCCTGCAATGTACACACAAACACACACGAAGCCTGTCAATAGACAAACCATGAGAACCCATGCTCACTGTTTGACATGCATGCAAATGCTAGAGGCCAACATTGGGCTCATTTAAATGAATAAATGAACGAACAAATAGCTCAGTGACTGCAAAATGATTTTGCACCTCTTTGGTATATTTGACCCCAAAAAATACTGTACAAAATGTTATTTTATTCAAAATTATAACTTATATTGTCATCTGACATTAAAAAAAAAATGTTTTGCTCATATTGGCCCTCAGCTAGATCACTTTAACAAGCCTAAAGGAACACGAATAATCTTAATCAAAAATTAATTAAGAAATGAATGCAATCATATCATACTTTTTAATATAGAGTAGTCATCGTAGGACTTAAAATCTGAAATGGTCCAAAAAAAAACCCAAAAAACACCAACATCCTCAGACATTTTAATTGTACGAAACAATCACGGCATAATCGCCTAAGTCGTTTTGAAAATTTTGGGTGACAAAGACAATCAACAACAAATTCAACAGACAGAAGCCTGCATTCTATCTTTGCCGTTACCAAAGCTGAATAACTGAAAATCTACACAAATAATGGAGAAAACAAGTCTGTGAGCAAACACATTGGTGTTCCTTAAAATGAAGCTGGTAACTCCACAACTGTACAACTGAGCAAGGCCATTGCTTATTTCAAAACCCAACTTCAATAACAGAATAGCAGTCCTATAGAAGGTGAAAATGGGCAAACAGTGGCAACAAATAACATCTTCCAAACAACAATGTCAACTCCACTGGTGAAATATTGGAAGTTTTTCAGCAACCATCTTGACCCTGTAGTGGCTCCACTTTGGGGAAGCGCTACCATGACCTACTGTACAGTAATCCTCATGGCTAAGCTTTTATTTCATGCAGCCATTATTTACAATGTGCACGCTCAAAAACAGCACGTCGAAAAGGAATACCGCATTCAAATCGCTCGAAATCGAGTGAATAAAAGAATAAGCAAATGTGCCACAGGTGTTCGTTATACAACCGGGAGAGCAACCCACATACTGTAGCTAGCTAACATGCTAACTAAGCTCTGCTACCGAAACCTGCCAATTTAGCTAACTCGATTCTTCCTCCCGTTACACTCGCGCTTACCGAGCGAGACCAACACGACAAATAACGCATTCGTTTTTATTTTTGGGAAAAAATGCAATATTGGCACCATATCACAGCAAAACTGCTTTTGAGCTCCTAGCTGTCACGCAACAACTGAGCACAAAATTATTTCGTAAAATACCGCTGCGTTTCGTCAAACACTGCCGCGCGCCAAGATCGCCACTAAATACATTTTTTTTTTTAAAACGCATAAATAACGACACACATACACGCACCTACACACATCTACATACATTACATACAAACACGCGCACGCGCCAGCGAGCGGCCACGCACGCACGCACTCACACACACATACACACACCGTGACGGACGCGCGCATAGACACACATCCACAAGGCTGCTGAGAATGTGGGTCACTGGGCCTTGCTCGCCCTCCAGCGTGCGGAAACAGTCTCCGAGCCTCCGCTGCAGTCCGAACGCTTCCGCGCCTCTCTCCCTCTCACTCACACATACACACACACGCATACATACACCGAATAAAACAATATTCGTCCACCGCACCGCGACGGGCTCACCTCGCCGAGCGTTCGACAGCGAAGCTTTCAGTTGTGCGGTTCGCTCGTAGTCTTGCATCGAGAGGAGGCGGCGGGGGCCAAGAGGACTCCGGCTTGGGGAGAAAAACAGGAGGCCTACTTCATACTACGCCGTACAGTCATGCGCAATAGAGACAGTAGGGCGCACTATTTGGCAAGTACAGTTCACAAGCAGTCAGGGATCTGAGGGATTTTCGCAGCGGCAAATGACGGCGTGTTTTCCTGCTTTACTCATTTTTTTTTCTTTTTACATAATTACATAGACAATCTTAAACCCATATTTGTTTGTTATTATATGGAAAAATACAGAGGAATCATCCCTGCAACATAAATAATGCGCTGTACATAGCAATACTGTAATAGTTATTTTGAGAGCAGTGCCTACTATATAGGTTATTTGGATTATATATCATGTATTGAGGTTAATATTTATGTGACGTTATATTTCCAGGGGAAAGGCGGGGTCGGGATGGCCCTGCTCGGGAGAGAGGGGGTTTCCCTTTCAATCAACACCCAATCAAAAGCTTCATAGGGTGTGACGTTGCACCTATTCCTGTATCGAGGTTCCCCTCACATTATTGATTGATTTCCCCTCACCTCCAGTAGACAACCTTTATAAACACACTCGATACATCACGAGATACATTTACACACTTTTTTTTAAGAGCTAAATCACGAGCGGTATGAGGGATTATAGTGCTATTTTGATTCAATTGATTGATTGGCATTATCACAGAAGTATTTCTGTATTAATTTATTGGTGCGGTTTTTGTGAGCACTGCACCACACCCTTTCTACATATTTGAGCATCTAAAATATTTTAGGGTGATATAAACATGTCACAATATGCTGGAGCTTTACTGCAGTTTCTGGGATCTATATTACTCTTTGAAAATAAGTATCTCTGTAAAGTCATAGATATTTTTTATATAGTTTCATATTAGATGCACAGGTGTTACCTGATGTGTATAACTTCATACATATGTTAAAGTTTCATGAACAAATATATTTCTATCATTAAGATTAAATATAACATTATATTTTTATTGATGCTGTGAAATTTTATGAGGTACTGCCCAAATAAAAACTACTCTCAAGGCAAAGCAAATAAAGCATATTCTGCTCCTTTTAATCAATAAACCAAGTATTTTTAGAAAGAAGAAATCTCATTTTACTCTGTTGAGTCATATAAACTGAGAGTTGCATGCAGGTGAGTCATACTAAACACACGTTGATGTAGTAAAGACTGAATCATTTGTTAAACATCCCGCCCTACCCTTTCGACAGACCATAAAAGTATAATGATTCTGCTGACAGATGACCTTCCTAATAAACTCAGCAGAGCTCTTTTGGTTGTCGTTCCATTTAGGTCGAGTGTGCAGTAGCGCTCAACGAGATCCAAGGCTAGCTTTTCGTTTGATCTAATAATTATGTCATGCAGTACACAAAAACACAACAGTAAATACAATGCAGCATGGTGGGCCTCGAAGATGACGAATCTGATTTACATTCGAGAGTTTCTTGGGTTGAATCTGTGCCGTTTGGATGTTCTCCCAATTTGCTCAGGGCGCATCGAATCGGTCATACGTTCCAAAAACATGCACCGTGCCAGTCAGCTGGGCTCGGCTCCACCTCACCCGTGACCCAAATGAGGACAAGTGGCTACGCAGTCATGAACTCTGCTTAGTAACAAGTGGTAGTGAAAATGTAACGTGACCAGAAAACACAACCAGAGAAACTTTGTTGAACAGTGTTGC
Source organism: Syngnathus leptorhynchus (assembly GCF_054491065.1). NCBI lineage: Eukaryota > Metazoa > Chordata > Actinopteri > Syngnathiformes > Syngnathidae > Syngnathus > Syngnathus leptorhynchus. The sequence continues at coordinate 13,157,070 of NC_141199.1, read as the reverse complement.
TTTGTCCTGCTGCCAGAATCAATAAATTATTTGTTGATGTGTTAAGAGATCGTCAGTTTTATCGCTGGAATTTATTTTGACTTTTATTGTAAGCCAGCGTAACATCATGCATGGTTTGACTGCTTAGACATAGAATAGGAACAAAAAAAAAATTTGGTTTGGGTTTTTCGGAATTGTTCCATAGGTGACATCTTGAAGTTTAATTAATTAGTTTCCCACTATTCACATAATTTTTTAACAATCAATTGCTTAACACAGCCATCACGTTACAGTCCACCGAAGGGAACCATAACCCCGATGTGGCCCACCACAAAAATGAGTTTGATGCCCCCTGCTCTCTGCAAATAATAATGACAAAATGAATTGATGGGGTTAGATCTCCTGATGAGTAAGTAAGATAAACCTCATGTGTTATTCATGAGTTTCAACACGTTTCCTTCCCTAGCTACTTCCTGTCTGTAGCCACTCATCTTTCCATCTCAAACGCAAAAAGCCTTTCAAACAAAAACCATCAGGACCAACAACAATAATAAAAGCACTTAGCGATGGAACTACCGCGTCTTTGTTTTTGCAAATGTGACAAATCCAATGGAGCCACAATCCTTTAATACCACAAATCAAATCAGTCCTTTGGTCTCGTTCATTCTGCTGGGACTCGCGTTCCTACAATTTTGGATCATATTTCTCATAAAGTGGAGCTAAAGAAATTATCGGTGTGTATTGTTGCAATCTCCGATTATCGAGTGATATCTCTCGGCCTCGTCGTTAAGCGTTAAGCATTTATGTGCGTGTAAAGGGAGCGCTTCTGTGCTCAAGGAGAGAGCCAATGACTTGTGAGCTTAATGGGAAGCATGCAGAGTGCTCTGGGAATTCCATTTCCCACACAACAAGCGTTTAATCACAGAGAAACATTGGGCAACGTGCCACACCATACAGCAATGTCGATATGGGAGTGAGTGGAGGGGAGCAGAAAGACCGGGGGAGGAACTTTACAGTGAGTGCTTGCCTGAAAAGGATGGGATGGTATTGTCAAATACGGGACAGTTCCAATCAATGTGGGCAGGGTCCCGACACTAGGCCTTGTTGAGTGCTGGCCAAGTCATGGCGGATCGAGCAGAACCAATCCTGGCGCCATATATTCATAATCTACTGCAATAAATTTGAATGATCATTTGACGTTTTTTTGCTTTTATACTGTGTCGTTGTGTTTATGGCCATACTACTAACTATCAATTTAATTGAATGCTTCCAAGAATAAATCAAATACAAAATTATTACAATATTTACATAGCACTTACCGCACATTCCAAAAATGCATCACATAAAATGTGTTTTTTTATGTTCTATCTATTCCAAACTACATTTAAATTAGATTGTTTATTTCCCGTGGTGTGTTTGATTTTTATGTAATTTTATATTACCATGCTAAATAGTAATATAAAATAAAATTCATATTTTAGGAATCCTTTATAATTTGTGTATTTGATTCTTGTTGAAAAGTAAGCTTTTCCACTGTGTTTCTGTTTGTGTATTAAAGAATTCCAGGAACTGCTGAATATTTCTCTGGAAACCATAATGATTATGAGGATTATCGTTCTAATGGAGCTTAAGTGACAATAAAAATAGCAAGGGTTTGGCCTTTATGGCTTTCTGCTCAGTCCCTCCGATGTATTTATGAAGATAGTAAAATGGGAAAGTTGCAAGACATGGACGGTCACATCTGATTAGTGCAGTGTGGAGCATGGATAGTATGTGTGTGTTTGCGTGTGTATGTGTGTGTTCTCGAGGAAGCACTCATTTCACACACCAACCAGAGAGGAAACATCCTGCCATCCTCACCATCTGCGATCTATCAGGTGTTGTAATTTCATCTTTTTACATTTGTTGTCCATTTTTAGTCGTTCATCCTAAATTGTGGTCCGCTGTCTACACGGTGATGTCGTCTCTTCTGAGGGAGGAGATGCAAAGGGTTTTATTCCGACCTGCAAAACAAAGACTGATGGAATTTATTGAAATTGAAGAACCAGAGATTGGAAGACATTTCCTCTGCGTCTCAGGTAAGCCACTTTGTTTGCTGTTGCTTGTAATTGTAAACTTGTAAAGCCCACAGTTTAACAACAATTATAGAAGCCACATAGATATTTTTTCCTCCTCAGCCATTACGCATCAATTTTCAGGACTCTCCTGACTGTACTGCATGTAACAAACATCTACTACATGCATCATCCAATACAAAGTGAGAAAGAAAGCTAATTATATTCAGATTTGTCTGTCAGATAGTTATTTATTTAGGAATATGTTTTGTGTTGTGGTTGCAATTTTCAGCGGTGCATTTTTCCTTTACTGAATCATGTTAACCAAAATGTTTTTGCAGTTGCAAACAGAAAAAGGCTTGTGCAATTATGTATTGTACGGTGCCAGATGACACAGACTCCCATTAAGTCTGGATCAAAAAGGGGCCACACCAAACGCTCCAGCATCCAGGAGTGCTACAGGAGGACAGAAATTTGGTCCCTGCAAGACTTGACTCTGGTGGATGGACGAGACCCTGATGTGGTAATCTTTATAATAACGATTCATTCTCATGTTTGGTAATTTACTCAAAACTGTAGAAGTTTTAGTTTTCCAAAGAAATTATGAAACTGTCCAATAACATAGGAATATATATTTTTAATAACGTCGATGAAATAATTAGAAATCTGCTTAAATTCTTTAAAATGTCATGTGAAACCTGGGTCTGAACATACATTGTATCTTTTTCTCTCCTAGGATGACCCGTTTTTCTTGCTCCACTTTGACACGGTGCGTACAGTGTGTGCCGTCAGCTGCTCAGCCAAATACGCTTTTGTACGTGCTTTGGTTGCTCTCAGTGAACAGCATTGTCAGAGGAAACTGAACCTGGACAACTTTGACTGGGCTTACATCAAGCCCACGTCCTTCTATTCCAACAGAGGAGATTGTGTCGTGCTGTCACAGATATGTTTCTACGCATTTAACTTAGTATGTCTGTCCATGTGTCCTGTGCCACTGGAATCATAATACAAATTCACAGTGATGAGTGTGTTTGTGACGATGAATGTGTCGTTGAGTGTTTTCGTGCGTGTGTTAAGGTCATAATGCATGTTAAGCGCACATACATAACACGCATTGAGAAGGAATAATTCATTGAATTGAGCTTGTGTTACATTACAGATACTTGGGCAGGATGATATATTACTACAAAACATTTGCATTCAAACTGAATGCATGTTCATGGTGAATACAGGTTGTACGTAACTGCCTATTTCTAATAAGTGTATTATGTAAAAAAAATGAAAAGTTTTTGTCCATGTTTTCAGACTATAAAACTTCAAAATGATCATGCAGTCTCTGTGGAGAATTGGTTCTATATGATAATTAGTCATGTGTTTTAGTTCATCAACATGAAACATGCTTGGTGTAGCTGTCAAGCCGTCATTGTTTTACTTATCCTCATTAGGGTCATGGGTGAGCTGGATCCTCTCCCAACATTACTTTGGTTGAGGGTCAAGGCCCTGAGCAGGTCATAATGAATGAATGAATGAATGAATGAATGAATGAATGAATGAATGAATGAATAAATAAATAAATACATAAGTACATAAATAACAAGCATTTTAAGTAATTATTTTGAAAATGTATTGGATTTTGAGCAGTGCGACTGAATTTAAAACTGGATTCCCTGCCTTGGTTGAAAACGTTGTCCCACCCAATATGGCCGCGCATAGACACGTCGGTTAGCTGTGGCTAGCAAGCAGTCAACATTCAAATAGGTGTCGTAAAATATGCCTGAGGAATAAAAAAACAACACCACCACCCAAGTAAACAAACAAAAGTCAAACATTTTTTCTTTCACTGTCCACGATTCAATTTCAAAAAGTGTCATTAAGTTTATTTGCTGTGTTCTGATAGCAAAGATTCCTTATTTTTGTTCTTTTGTTATTGGCGCAGAGAGGGTGACTACTGGCTCTATTCCTGCCGCCAAAATTCAAGTTACAAGAACGCAGGCAGAACGGCGTTGTTGTTTTTACACATTCAAAATCGTCGAACTCGACGTATTGCGGCTGAAGGTACGACTAACATTTAAAATACAACGAATAGTTTCCCAAGGGGGGGCGGCGTAAAGATGCACATCAAGTCAATCATCATCGAAGGATTCAAATCCTATGCACAGCGGACTGAGATAAACGGCTTCGACCCGCTCTTCAACGCCATCACTGGACTGAACGGTAGCGGCAAGTCGAACATTTTGGACTCCATATGTTTTCTCTTGGGCATTACCAACCTTTCTCATGTAAGTGGCATTTTGGGCAAAGGTATTCATGTTGCATGACGAGGGGCTTAAAAGTACGTGGTTTCATTGGAAAGGTTCGAGCCTCCAACCTTCAGGACCTGGTCTACAAGAATGGACAAGGAGGTATCACCAAGGCCACCGTGTCCATCACTTTTGACAACGCCAACAAAAGCCAGAGTCCTTTGGGCTTTGAAACACATGATGAGATCACAGTCACCAGACAGGTGGGTAAAAATAACTAGGGCTGTAAATGTTAAGGACACATGATTCATCTTTGGGGTGGGACATTTCAAAGTAAAGCTCAAATTCTCTAGTCTTGAATCTTTACAGGTATTAATTTGTCTTTCTCTAAACCTTTCAACATATCAAAGTTCACGGGAGGCTTTTGAGACATGAATGGACCAATACATTTCATGTGTATATTTAATTGTGCTCATGTGCTCTTCACATTTTATCATCCTTTTAACACTTCACCATTAATAGTATCTCAAAGTTTTAGACCGCAAAAAGTACTGTAGTGCATAACTGTGTTTTTATTTGAAGGTTGTCATCGGTGGCCGAAACAAGTATCTCATCAATGGAGTCAATGCTAATAACACCAGAGTGCAGGACTTGTTCTGTTCTGTTGGCCTCAATGTCAACAACCCCCATTTTCTCATCATGCAGGTCAGCCTTCTGCGAACCTTTTCCTTTTATGTTGTTTATTTGGAGATGATATCATCAGCATGTTTTACTTGAAATCTTTAGGGAAGGATCACCAAAGTTCTAAATATGAAGCCACCAGAGGTAATGACTGAACAATTCCAAAGAGTTGCTATTTTACCTTTATGGCATATGAGTGACGATGTTGTGCACTTGCAGATTCTTGCCATGATCGAGGAAGCTGCGGGGACTAGGATGTATGAGTGCAAGAAGATAAGTGCCCAGAAGACCATCGAGAAGAAGGAGGCTAAGCTGAAGGAGATCCACACCGTATGTTGACTTCTTAAGGTTTACAACTGTAAAATACAAACAAGGTATGGCATCATTAACTCTTAATGTTTCAGGTTTTGGATGAAGAAATTACTCCAACCATGCAGAAACTACTTGAGGTATGTTGATCCACAAAGTACACTCATTAAGTTAGACCTTAAACGCGTCCCTTTTCCCTTTAATTTCCTCTCATACTATTTGTTTATCGCTTTGGCGTATTTGTGTGACTATATTTACCGTACCCAGATGGTACCCGCTAAAAGATGTACGAACCCCACAGGAGCGATCGTCGTACCTGGAGTACCAGAAACTGATGCGAGAGATCAAGCACTTGTCGCGCCTGTACGTGGCCTGGCAGTTCATGTGTGCCGAGGAGACCAAATTGAAGTCCGCAGAGAATCTGAAAGTGATGCAGGACAACATCGCTAAGATGCAAGTCGCCCTGGCTGAGAACGAGAGCAAAGTCCGTGAGCTCTCTGTACAGATCCAAGAACTCAAAGACAAACGAGACCAGGTATGCTCGAGGAGTTTCCCCTTCTGAGAAATATGCCCCAGAAAAAAAAAAAAATCCACACATGTATTTTTCTTTTTCCTTTGACTTTGTGTAGCCTTTTTCTTGTCAGATGAACTCCCATCACAGATGATGAAATGAAACAATGAATAACTCGCTCATCTCTCATTTTGTTATGTTGTGTGTGTCGAACGTAAAATAGCTGCTTCATTGACATATTTCTGTTTTGCTAATGCTCAGGAAGTGAACAGCGTTTTAAAATCTCTGGAAGATACACTGGCCGAAGTGCAGCGTGTGGACGCCAAAGCTCAGAGTGCTTTCGATCTGAAAAAACAGAACATGAAGGATGAAACCAAGAAGCGAGAAGAGCTCGTCAAGACTATGCAGGAGGTACGTATCGTGATACCCTTTGAAATGCCCCCTCCCTCCTTTGCAGTATGCTAAAGACGATCTAACAATTGAATCATCTGTTTCACTTCCGAATCAAAATTGCTGTCATCTGTTTTTTAGGACAAGAAGATGCTGGTGGTGAAAGAGAAAGAAGTGTCCAAGTTGACGGAGCAGCTTCAGGCTCTAAAGGAGGAAGGCCAGAAAGACGGCGTGGCCCTCGAGGCTGCCGAACAGCATTTTAAGGCTGTGTCTGCTGGTCTGTCCACCAATGAGGATGGAGAGGAGGCCACGCTGGCTGGTCAGATGATGGCCTGTAAGAATGACATGAGCAAGGCAGACACTGAATCCAAACAGGTGAGTGAGACTTCAACATCATTCATGGAGCTGTGAATTATTTTTTTGGGGTCCATCTCTGCTTGGACAAAGATATCTTATACGGTCGGCCTCTGTTTTTTTTCTCTCAGGCCCAAATGACCCTGAAGCACGCCCAGGCTGAATTGAAGACCAAGCAGGCCGAAGTGAAAAAGATGGATGGCGGCTACAAGAAGGATCAGGATAGTCTGCAGGCTATCAAAAGCAGCAAGGAGAAATTGGAGGCCGAACTAGCCAAACTCAAATATGAAGGTCCTGCGTCTTTGCCAACGCATCTTATCGTTTTTGGAAGCTGCTGTTCTTTTCAGCAATGTGTACCGTTTGCAAACTCTCCAGACGGCAAGGAGGAGCATCTTCTGGAGAAGAAAAGACAGCTGTCCAGAGAGGTTGCAAGTCTGAAAGAGACATACGACCGTCTTGTGTCTCGCTTCCCGAACCTTCGCTTTGATTACAAGTAAGTCACGTGGAATATTAGCATCGGTAACTTGTATTTTTGTTGCTAAATTGACCCCCCCCCCTTTCCCCACCTGATCACTTCAATTGGTTCTTTTAATACAATGTGGAAATGTCTTTTAGAGACCCTGAACGCGGATGGGACCGCAGTCAGGTGAAGGGACTACTGGCCAACTTGATTACAGTACGCGACGTCTCCTGCGCGACCGCCTTAGAGGTGGTCGCAGGCGGACGACTTTATAACATCGTCGTTGACACGGAGGTGAGTGTTTCAATTTGCGGCATGGACTTCAGCCACGTGGCTTCTCAACACTTCCCGGGGAATGTTTGTGTGTGTGTGTGTGTGTGTGTGTGTGTGCAGGTGACAGGGAAGAAGCTGCTGGAGAAGGGAGAGCTGCAGCGAAGGTACACCATCATTCCCTTGAACAAAATCTCTGCCAAGACATTGAATGACAGAGTGGTCAATACCGCAAAGAGCCTGGTGAGCAAACGGAATCTTTGTTGTGCGTCACGAAGGAATCCCCACTTAAGAGTGTCCCATCCCTTTTTCTCAGGTGGGAGAAGACAACGTGCACACAGCTCTATCCCTGGTGGGCTACGAGTCTGACTTGCGCAAAGCCATGGAGTACGTGTTTGGCTCCACGCTGGTGTGCGACACTCTGGACAACGCCAAGAAAGTGGCTTTTGATAAACAGGTGATGACCAAGACCGTCACTCTTGGAGGAGACATCTTCGACCCACAAGGAACTCTGAGTGGAGGTGAGAGCGAAGAGGAAGCGCGCATAGATTGTCACATCGATTAATTGCTCATTGATGAATCTGTTAATTATTTCATCAATGCATTTGTGTTGACGCCGTCTGAATTATGCAAGCGTTCCGAATGTTTTGTTCCTTCCTCTTGTTCCAGGAGCCCGTTCGCAGTCTGCGTCAGTTTTGGTCAGCCTGCAGGAGGTGAAGGAGGTTCAGGGCAACTTGAATGAAAAGGAAGCCCAGTTGAAGAACATTGAACAACAATTGGCCAGCTTAAAGGGAACCGCCGAGAAGTAATGGCACCCTAAACTAGATGCGGATCATTTCAAACTGGTTTGGGTCTCTAAATGTTCCGCCTCGTCCCTGCGGCCTCCAGATATCGTCATCTGAAACAGCAGCACGAGTTGAAGGTGGAGGAGGAGCAGATTTTGCAGGTCAAGCTCCAGCAGAGCTCCTTCCACCAGCAGCAAGAAGAGCTGGAGAGGCTGCGCAAAGCCATCGGTCCGAAACATTTAAAAAAGATGACAGATTTAAAAAGACAACTTGTTTTCCTTACAGTGTGTATATTCTGTGACCAGATGAGAGTGAGGAGACTCTGCGTGTCACCAAAGAGGTGCAGAAGCGGGCGGAGGAGAAGTACAAGGTGCTGGAGAACAAGATGAAGAATGCAGAAGCGGAGAGGGAGAAGGAGCTGAAAGCCGCCCAGCAGAAGCTCAACGCAGCCAAGGCCAAAGCAGATGCCTTCAATAAGAAGCTTAAGCAGAAGCAGCAGGTACCCCAACACACCACAGCATTTGTCTAGAACGTTCCAAATCCATTTCTCGGAGACTAGTTGGTCTTTGTGTCTTCATAGGAGTCTGATGCAGTGGCCTTGGAACTGGAGGAGCTGCAGCGGGAGCAGACCGGTTATGAGCAGCAGATTCAAGCTGTGGACGAGGCCACCAAGGCCATCAAGGAGCAGATCGACAGCATGGCCTGCACCGTGGCGCAGAACAAGGTTCCCACGCCGCTCGTTGTTATTCAAGTCAACGGCGACAATTATTACGGGAACACGCTGAACGTGCGCTCATATTGTGTGCAGGAAGCAGTTCGGAAGGCCCAGGAGGAACTCTCCAAGCAGAAGGACGCCATCATGGCTCAGTTCAAAGAAATCAAGGTGAACATTTCTGTTAAAAGACACGTTCTAAAACTAGCCGGTCGAGAATCTCGGTCTCAAGAAATATTTGTGAAAATTGGCAGCTCTCATCTACATTGGCTCCTCGAATGTGTTCGATGAGGTGGTCGCTTCTGTGTCCGTGTTTAGGGGAAAAGCACAGAAGCGGACAAGTTACGAGAGCAGAACAATGAAGCTCAACTGAAGGTTAAGGAATTAGAGCACAACATCAATAAACACCTTAAGGAGAGCCAGGATGCAGCAGGCGCGGTAAACAATCATTTGCGTGTGTGATTTGGTTTCACGAGGACGCACCCATGATCCTACCTTTTCTTCGTCTTCATCACAGGTCGCTCGGATGCTGGAGGAGCACGACTGGATCCAGTCTGAGCGTCAGCAATTCGGGAAGCCCAACTCCTCCTTCGACTTCAAGACCAACAACCCCCGCGAGGCCGGCCAGCGCCTCAAGAAGCTGCAGGAGACCACCAGCAAGCTGGAGAGGAACGTCAACAAGCGGGCCATGAACATGCTTAGCGAGGCAGAGGAACGGGTGAGATGGAAAAAAAGGAAAAAGTTTGACCACTCTCACCTTCACACTGATTGATTGATTGATTGATTGATTGATGGACGTCCGTGTGCAGTACAATGACTTGATGAAGAAGAAGCGGATAGTGGAGAACGACAAGGCCAAGATCTTGCAGACCATTGAGGAGCTAGACCAGAAGAAGAAGGTGGCTCTCAATGTGGCCTGGCAGAAGGTTCGCCCAAACCAATCCATCCAAATTTTGTCATTTCAATTTCTGCCAGGAAAAACTGCAGTTCTTGAAATGGTTCAGATGTAAATCACAATTACCATTTGCTTTCCCAGGTCAACAAGGACTTTGGTTCCATTTTCTCCACCCTGCTGCCTGGAGCTTCGGCAAAACTCGCTCCTCCGCAAGGTCGCGGCTTCCTGGATGGTCTGGAGTTCAAGGTTGCCTTAGGGAACATCTGGAAGGAGAACCTGTCTGAGCTGAGTGGGGGGCAAAGGTAAGCACAGGAAGTCAATCGCATAATTATTATTATTATTTTTTTAAATAACGTCAAACATCTATCCTTCAGGTCTCTGGTGGCCTTGTCGCTCATCCTAGCCATGCTGCTCTTCAAGCCTGCTCCCATCTACATCTTAGACGAGGTGGACGCCGCACTGGACCTCTCGCACACGCAGAACATCGGGCAGATGCTGCGAAGCCATTTTACACACTCGCAGGTCGGTAACTCGTTAAAATGACCGTACGAATTCCATTTGTAAACATTTCAACTCTCTTCCAACAGTTTGTGGTGGTGTCACTCAAGGACGGCATGTTCACCAACGCCAACGTCCTCTTCAAGACCAAGTTTGTGGACGGCATGTCCACAGTGTCGCGCACCGCCCTCAGCCAGAGCGACACCAACCTGCCTCACAAAAGTCACGCACGACACGGCACAGCTAGTAGAAGAGGGAATCAAGTCGCTTGTTAGATCAGCATCAGTTCGTTGCTCATTTTCTAGCATGAATGACATAACCAAACATTCCTGTTGCTATCATCTTTACTGTTCATTCGTTCTCTGAGCTCTTTGTGAATATGTTGAAACTTTTCTTTTATATGTTATTTGCCTTCTGTTTTTAATCCCAATGCATAAATGTAGTAGTTTAGTCAATAAAATGTGTACGCTTATACCTATTTGAAAATACAGGAGTCCTTTTTTGGTAAGGGGACACATGGTCACTAAATAGTTAGATTTTCTGTCAAATGTGGTTGTTACTAACTTCCAATGAGACCCCCCCCCCCCCCCCCCCCCCCAAAAAAAAACCCCACTAGATCAATACCAACTGATAAATCAGTCAAATAATCACTGTTGGGACAAGGTAGTTTTTATTTCACTTGTGACAAATTGAAACAACTAAAGCATATATCACTTAAACAGGGTTGTAACTTAGTTTCAGGACCTGACAGAAAAAGTCACCTTATATATTTTCACCTCCCAATATTCTAAAGAGTAATAATAGTATTGTCACTTTGGCAACAGTCCGCCAGGGTAAAACAGTTGTCGATATTTAACGAGTAGACAAACGATACGACAGTAGTAAAAGCCTCTCTTCGGGGGGGCCATAGTTAGTGTCAACCACTCTGGTTCGTCACATTTCAATTTATAACTAGAACTGTCCAAAGAGCCAAATAGAAAGGACACTACAAAAGACAACTTTCACACTGGGGGGGGGGGGGGGGGGGGAACAACGTGTGTAATTTCTTATTACTTTGACAACAGCGTTTATGTGGCTGCTTTTGTGTGACTTGACTCTGAGACTGGCTCAAGGCTGGCTCTGGATGTGCCTGCGTAGATCTTGAGCTTTGTCCCTTAGGTCTGGTCTGCTGTCTGACTGCAGCGTAGACAGGGAACGTTGCAGCTGTTCCCGACTCTTCACCGACACACAATCCCACTGTTGGCTCTCTGGTACACGCAAGTCAAACTTTCAGTCATATCAAAGTTAATCATCAACTGGATTATGAGGGAATAAAAGGCTGAAGTTGGTTTTTTTCCCCTCTTGGTGGCCTTACCTCCAGTTCTCTTCACAATCAACTCCACCACGGACAAAGCCTCCGTCCTCACAGAAGAATAACTTTTGTTTTCTGGTAAAGGAGAGGAACATCACACGTGAAGGTGGAAGCCTACTCGAGAGTTGGGCGGTAACGTTTACCTAAAGGATGAGTGAGAGCGGCGCAGGTGTCGGTTAAGATGCGAGACAGCGTGCTCACGTCGCTGCTGTTCTTCTCAAACAACAGTAATCTGGAGGGAAAACAGGAAAAAAAAAAAATTCATGTCATGTGACGTTGACAGCCATTGGAGGAGTTCTTGATTGTCCTTACCCCTGGAAATAGGCCTTCATGCAGCGGAGAACGGCAAGCTGCACCTTCCATGTGCTCAACTGGAGCTTCTCACACATGAGGCTGCATACCTCCTCCTGGAAACGAGCTGTCACAAAAAAACGTGAGAAGATTAGTCTATTCGTTTGCTATATCCCAATTTTGCAGCACGAGAACTTACACTGAGTCTGCGGGTTCTTCGGCCAAGTCTTTCCCATGGTGTCGAAAGCGCAGAGCACAACTTCAGTCTGCAGTTCTTTCTCCTTGGTTCCGAGGTCAACCTCCTCCTCTCGTGACCTCGGTGACGCCGCGCCGCTCTCTGGACAGCTCTGCCAACAAGTTCAAAACGCTCGACGTGTCACACCGAAAAAGATGCAGGTGAAAGACACCAACGTTACCTTCTTTATCAGAGGGAAGAGGACGTCGGTCATGTCGCTAAAGCGGTCCTCCTGGCTGCTATGAAGCACGTCGCCAGCGCAGCACAGGGCGGACATTTTGTACACCAGACTCTCCTTGCGACATTCCTTGAAGACCACCTCCAGCACCTCTGAGGTGGTGGGCTGGCCCGCGCAAGGCTTCTGTAGCTCTGTGCTACAGAGAGTACAGACATAAAAAAAAAAGCATGATGAACTCAAGTGGATAGAAAAAGTCGACACACCCCTGTTCAGAAACAATAAATAAACTTGACTAAGATTTGCTTGACTTATATAAGAATAAAAATGTAAAATAACAAATGCAACAAGGATGAAAAGAAAGACCTGCATTTGGAGACAATTGATCCAATAGCCTTCAGTAGTTCCTCCTAGAAAGGGGGGGGGGGGGCAAAAGCCAAAACTTAGTACGCATCATTGTTTTTGCAACTCTAAAGTCTCGTGTGAATTACCTTGCCCGCCCACGTGCGTCCCGCCAGACCCTGGATTAAGGCAGTCAGCACCAAGCCCAGGTGTGGCGCCACCAATGAGCCTGTCTGTTCCTTGGCAACGGTTGCCATGGCAGCTGCGCCCTGAGCCTTCATCTTCCAAGACTGGGATTGCAGTGCCTTCTGGGTAATGGCGATGAGTTCCGTCATGTAGAGGCGGATACCCCCAAAACTTCCTGGAACCCAATTTGTTTTTTTTTAATCATAAACAATGACCATAATTTAACATGATTTTCTTCATGTTTTTTTCTTATTTACATTCAATGTAATCCATCGCTCCCTTTTTCTATTAACCGTACTCATAATGGGTAAAGCTGTCTCACCGGGGACATTCTCCTGCCATACTTCAGTCCACAAGGTGGCGTCGTGACTCTCTCCTTTATCCTCGTCAGTGGCGGGTGCCTGGTGCATGCCCAGGAAAGCCAGCGGCAGGGCCACTCCGGCATGGGCCTTCAGCACATCGGGGCTATAGTGGCTGATGGCGTGGACAGTCAGGGCACAGGAGGACTTGTACACAGGCTCTGGAAACAAATCACAAGGAATGTTCTTGATGAATAGGAAAGTAAATTGATTGGAGTGCTGCCTCACCTTCTTTCTCCAGGTACCAGGTGCTGAGCTTCAGAAGTAGCTTCTCCACGCTGCTGTCTTTTGCAGTCTGATGGAGCAAAACAAATGTATCCACCATGCAGATCAATAAGACTGTTGTTGATTTGTGTTTCAAATGATAAAAGGTTGCGCTGATCCACTAATTTTTCGGGGGGCGGCCATCGGCTACAGTCCATTCACTCTAAATTACGCTTAGATGAACTGTACCGCTTGATGGAAAAGTACACAACACAGTTTGATCTAATTGCTGTCAAAACATCTGAGCAGAATTCAAGGTCCTTACCCTGACTAGATGACCCAGTGCAAAGGCGAAGGCTTTCTGAACCACGGCGCTTCTGTCATGGATGCCGCTGAGCAGAGCGCTCATTAGTTTACCTGAGAGCATCACAAAAACCTTGAGCATCTTTGCTTGTACACAAAAAAAAAACACATGACAAAAGTAGCGAGCAGTGTGGCACCTGAGTACGGCGTGAGATCCTGGGGACACTGTACTGTAAGTGAAATAATCACACTGGCACAACCACCCTGTGAAAAGAGATCATGTGAAGTCAGAAGTGATCCTGCTATTTAAAAATTCATAATTTTTGTACTAGTTTTTGGTAACACTAAAATGCCACCAGATGGCGCCAAAGTATGACAGAAGAATATTGCAGCATACACGTTTTGGTGTCACAATATTGTGGCTATTAATATTGCTAATTAAAAGCCTTTTTATGTCTATCACTGTTTTTTTTCCTCACTTTTCTCTGGAAAGCTAAGCCTTAATTGCTTTACTGTATTCCAGGCTCATGGATTACCTTGGTGCCAAGCCCGACTCCGCTCTTCAGCAGCTCACACATCTTGGGAACGAGCTCCCCCAACACTGTGACGTCGAGGTGCTGCAAACACTAGAAACACACAAACGGGCATGTGATACCATACCAAAGATACCTTTTGTGCCATGCATATCTCCAAATTATATTACCATATTAATGGTTTCCATCATTGGTGAGGACTTGGCAGCGCTGAGCCTGGCAGCATCCATGGCACTCTATTATCAAAATGGACAAGATGAAGTCAAAGTTGTTCAGAGGTCTTCAGCTGCCGCACTCGCATGATGATTCGTAAGGAGAGCTGCTGTTACCTTCTCTTGCTCCGTGGCTCTGAGACTGAGGTAGTTGAGCACCTGAGGTTCCATGGTGCTCAGGGCCTCCAGAAGAGCTGGGATGAGTCGGGAAGCGTGAGGCTTGAGTTTGGCGCCGGCTGTCTTGCTGATCTTTACTAGGGTCTGGATGCTGGTACAAAAACGAAGAAAAACTATTTAAAAACAATACTTAACGCAATAGAAACAAGAAAATGATGTTACCTCAGAGAGCGAACCTCAGAGACATTGCTGACTATGCCCTTCTCCAGCAAGGTGGGAAGAATTGCGGCCACAGTTCTCTGGGCAGTAGAACCAGTGGACTCGCACATACGAGTGCACACCTTTACGCAGAGTGAGGTCGGGTCATAGCGGGTTCATTTCTTAGTCGGATCTGAGACGGGAGTGATTGAACGCTTTACCTTGCTGAGTGTTTTTAGGGTTAGATCTGCGGCCTTCCTCACCGATTCCTGAAAGACATTTCGATTCAAGAGTTGAGACTCACAAGTCAGGAGCAACGGTGTAGAAATACAACTGTCATATTTTGCAGTCATTTCACTCACTTTAATATCATCAAGCACTCTGAAGAGAGTCTCCCACATTTCGCCCAAGTGATCAATGAGGTCGTCGGCTTGGCGGCCTCGGACCAAGTCGTTGAGGGCCAAACAGCTGTGAGGAAAAGTCACTTTTAATCACATAGAGTCCCGATTTGTGGTTTTGATAGGAGGTGGTGAAAAACTGGTGGAGCCGGCCTTATTTAAAGTAGAAGTCAAAACCTTTTTTTTTTGACAATAACATGTTGTAAGAACGCAATCTTGGCAGGATACACCATGAGTTTGCACAAGAAAGCATTTACTGAATGAGGCCCAAATTGAGGATACATTCAAATGTAAAAATCAAATAGGCATACAAGCAACTGACCTGGACTCCCGCACTCTCCAGGTGTTGCTAGTGAGGTTGGAAATGACATCATGCAGAATCTCCTTCAGGTATTTATCCACCTGACACCGACCGAGAGAATACATTTGAATGAGCATACGCACAAAACTCTGGGAATGTTTCACATTTGAATCGACACGTTTTTTTTTTTTTCCTACCAGGGTTTTATCAGTAACTAAGGCATCCCAGATGCTGGTCATGGCTTGGCGAACGCTGAGGTTGGGGTCAAACTGGTAGCGGTACAGGCGTGGCACCAGCTGTGGCAGGAATGGAGCTAGCTGCTCACCGGCCTTGGTGGCAATCATGTGAAAGCCAAACGCAGCGCCCTGAAAAGGTTGGAAAAGACATGGCCAGTATTGGCAAGAAAATTTATAATCAATCAATTTCCTATTTCGATGATTATGTTTATTATCGTGGCTATTGTTTGGAGTTTTGTGGTCTGATCTCAGTGTGGAAGAGTCTAGCGCCTCCTATTTAAACACCTAAAATGCGTGCTTTTCATTTTCAATAGTCAGTCTTAATAGGAGAGACTTTGAGCCAGTCACCTTTCGAGAGTTCCACATGGCGTGATGGTTGGCCAGGTTCATAAATTTGTACACGAGGTCAGGCTGGTTCAGGTCGCTTGCCAACGAGCAGAGCTCTTTGTATGTGGACAAGCTGTGGCTGCGGGGCACAATATTAAAACGGAGCTCACAATACATAAGGCAGAACAGAATGTGACAGCTGAGTGGAATATTTACCCATCAGGTGTTTTGCCGATGCCTTCGCCTTGGAACACTTGAGTGTCTTCTGAAACGGCGTGTTTTATTCTGTTAACAAAGACAAATGCAAACGTTAATATCAATTGACCTGGGAGCAAAAATGGCTACTTTAATTTGAAGCCATTCACCTTTTGCCGGTCATGAGTGTTTCCACCAGGGTGGAAACCAGTTCCTGCTGGTCTGTCTTTCCACCCATCTCATAGACCAAGCCGAGGCCTTTAGATGCCACATCCTGACTCAACTCTAAATCAAATAAGAGGTTGTTGTTGTTTTTTTAGTCAAAAGCATATAATTCTGCAACAATAGTAATACAAACAACAGGTTAGGTTAAATGTCTCTCACCATCTGGGTCTGAAAGAATTGAGATGAATGCCACCTGAATCTCCTTCAAATGGGACTGGAGGAGAAAAGATAATAGGAAGATGTTTTCCATGGAGTGATTTGAAACGTCTGTTATGTTTAATAAAAAAAAGTAAAAAAAACCAAAACAGGACCAATAGAGGACAAATAACCTTTTCATTATTTGCCATATCCTGTTTTCTTTTAATGTGGAAAAAAAAAGCCCATACCTGGATTTCCTTGTGTTGGCTGAGTTTCTTAACCAGAGAGAGAAGCCAGATGCAGGCTGCCTGCCGGACATGAGGATTCTGGCTCGGAATGTACTTTGACAACACAGAGTTGAGGACCCAAGGAACCACGTCATTGTTTTTGACATCTGGCAATGAAAGCAAAGCAGTCAGTTGACATTTCTTTTGTTGCTTTTTTAAAAAAAATCTTTAAGCCTTCTGACTCAAAGTGGGGCTATATGGCATATAGCTGGCGACCAGATTCACTCCTTACTTGACGGTGGGCTGTACTGTTCTTCAGTGCAGATCCACAGATCTCTCACAGCTCCAGAGGTGGTGCCTAAAGCAGCGGTGGTAATTGCTTCTCCCACTGTGAACTGCAACTCCACTTGCTTGGCCTTAGAAAGCAAAAAAAATGGGAGAAACCCCCCCCCAAAAAAAAGCATTAAAGCTTACAGACCGTCGTGATCAAGATGAATGGTTAAGGATAATTTAACATCCGCAATTCCAATAATTATGAGTCACACCTCTACTGAGTCCATAAGTCCCTGCAGCAGCTTCTTTTGATGAGGGAAATCGCCATCTCCTACTGGTAGGTAGCCCAAGGTTTGGATTGAGCGCTCCTTTATCTAGATCAAGTGGAGAACATAGACACACACGCACACAAAAAGGTGTAAGCTGACATTGCTTCTCTAAAGTAAGGTGCTCTGGGCAAGTTTAAAAACGTTACCTTTAAACTCTCCTTGCCAGAAGGGATGCGCGCAAGCAGGTTTTCTACTACGGACAATTTGGAGAGGCCTTCACCTTCGGCTGGAATCAGCAGGGCTCCATTCCGAGCAATTTCTCCGAGAGCTGTACATGCCGCTAGTGGCAATATTGCACTACTGTTGTCCAGGAAGGAACCTGAATTGAAACAAGAACTTCAGGATAAACAGCCAGAATGGAAAGACACACAAAATACAAAACTTTGTACGTACCAACTGTCTTAGTTGCCATGGCAACAATGTCATCCTCTTCCTGAGAGGGGACGCTTCCCTTGTGGGTAAGCTCACTGCATGCGGCAGCTTTCTTTTTGCTCATATATCTTCCCACCATGTAGCCAAGTGCTAAGATAGCACCATGCTGGGTCTCTGGGCTCTTGAGTTTTAAACAAAACCCATTTGCAGTTAGTCAAGCGAGTCTTTAGCATATCAAATAGTGAGAGTGTCTTACGTGGTTGTCTTTGGTAATCTTGACTAAATTGTGCACGGCGGCCTGCAGATCATTGCCTGTCATGGTGGAGACCACCACAGCGTACAGTTGGGCTGCGAGCTCCCTCATGTCCTCCTTATTTGTGTTCATCAGACTCTGGAGAGGAAAACAAACATTCTAAGATGAATATATTATTTCATTTACGTGTGCAGATTGCACAATAACACGTGAAGAACACTGACCTTAATCCAGTCAATTTTATCAACAAATTTGGGAGCCAGTTTCTCTGGGCATACAGCCACCACCTCCAAGAGAAAGTACATTGCGGGAATTCCTGTTTAGAGCAAAAAAAAAATATTTGTAATACTTGCACAATACAAAGTTCTCACTTTAATGAACAAGTGTGTTTACCTCCGACGGCAGACAGCAGCTGCTGCAGCAATTCCAAGTAGATGTGAACAGGATTGGTTTCAGCGCCCTTGGACCCCGAAGAGGGCGGCTCAGAAGACAGAAGTGTGCGGACATATTGGCCTATGGCTGGCGCGTCATCCTGCATGTCTGAAATTCGCATCGACTGTGGCCTGGCGCCCGCGCTGTACGCCAGGCACATCCTCAGGTAGTGTACAATCTGGTGAAAAGGGGGAGGGCAAAATATGAGGCACTGCACTAGAAGGTCCAGATCATTGTAGTAAATTACCTCCGCAAAAGCAGATGGGTTGAAAGGAATGACCGAAGTTCCAACGATGTATTTAGCTGGAGTCTTGATTCTCTGAGATGCCTGGAAATGAATAAATAAAAAAAAAAAAAGAGAGAGATTTGTAAATATTTCACAACAGGGTGTCAAGTTAAAAAAAAAAGATGGAGGGAGTCTCACCTCCCCTTGAATGTAGGCCACCATTTCTGGAAAGGAGGGAATGGGCTTGGGCCCGTCCTTCTCAGGACTTTTAGTCGAAAATGTCCTCAACACCTTCTGAGCCTCTCCACTCACCTCCTCGCGCCTAAAACCACAAAAGTCAACCGTGTTGGGGATGAGAAAAATCACTCAAGCCATAAAATATATCCATACAGAACATGCCAGAACGTGATTGGTACTTACGGGTCTCCAGCAGCAAGCAGTAGCAGGTATCTTGATGGCACATGATCAGGCCCAAACACTGTACTGGCATACTTCATGGCAACCTGGCGAACTTGAACCTCAGGCTTTAAAACAATAATAAACATTTACTTAGTTAATTTTAGCACTTTAAAGCATCTGTCCACTCAGCAAAGATTGTATCGCCCTGTTTCCACTCACCTTCACAATGTATGCGCCCACCAATGCTTCCATCAGGTTAAGCAGTGCCCCCTGTAGGTTAGCATAGGCCCCGACCATCATGGACAAAGCCTCTTGGATGGCAAGACGAACATCAGGCTCCTCCTGAAAACACAGCGAGACTATAAGAATCACATGTCACAATGTGTGGCCGTATGCATCGTTCAAAAGTCTGCGAAACTCACCTTGCACATAGACTCAAAAAACTGCTGCACTAGCGCGATATCCTTTGTGAAAAGCTGTGGCATACGGCTACAAAGAAAAATAATTCAATTAGAAATCTCAATAGCTGTGTTCATGGGGAGGGTGTATTATTAATACCTTGAGAGCTTTCCAACAGCAGAATATGCAACACATAGTAATTTTGGATCCTGTGAACAGATTTTCGCCATTTAGTAGGTGAAAAAAAAAAAAAAGCAATGCACAAAATGTTAAAATTGAAGGATTTACCTCTTTGTATTCATTTATAAGTTTAGTAAGGCCATTCAACAGCATTAAGCCTAAAGGTTTATTCGTGCCAGGGCACCTGAAACACAGAATTATTTTTAAAAATTGTTCAACATAAAATATGATTAGTCTATTGAGAGGAAAGATCTTTCTTTCTTACACCATACAGATGTGATGGACAAATTGCAAAGTGAGAGAGAGCAATTTGTTGTTGGTGTTGGCTCCAAACAAACCATCATAAACAACCTATGAAGGACGGGAGAAGGGAGGTACTATAAGTCGGTGGAGAAGAATTGTACGCAAAGCATTTCAATCTAGCAATGGATGAATTTTGTGATGCCCATGGAACGCACCTGGATATTAGCAGGGAAGCACTCTGCGGCAAGACGCGAGCGTAAAAGATGCGGCAGGATCTTTAACTTGACTCTCGTGCTCGCTGGTTCGTGTTTCAGCTCATGCTTCATAGTGCCGCCCTGAAAGATCATACCACTCTCCATTCAAATACTCTACCCACTCATTATTGGTGAGCATGCTCACAAACCTTTGTTTTGAGAGGAACGTCTCCAAGGTACACTTTGTACATCTTGTTAATTATTAAGGGGTTATTCCAATCGATAATGCTGAAAGACAAAAAAAAAAATCAATCTTTTGACGTGCAAAATGTCGGCCTAAATTGTGCATGTCCGTCTTGTTCCCTACTAACCTCTGTTTACTCTTGAGCTCCAGATCAGCTGCAGTTGCCACACTGTGTCGTGTGTCGCTAGACGCCACCACAAGGTGCACCACCGTCTCCACTTCTGGCACTTGCTTCGCCTCAATGAACTTCACGATGCCCAGCTTACACTGGAAAGACCAAACGCATGATGAAGCCTAATTGAAAGGGAAGGGAGTCGGCCTGCTGCAGTGACCTTAAATGACTTTACCTGCTCTAGCTGCTCTGAGGTCCACTGGGCCTCTCCAATGACCCTCTTGGCAGCATAGATATTCATCCCTGGGGGAGCCTGGGGGAGACTCTGCCCCGATGCAGCCGCAGCAGCCCCATCAACAGAACCTCCTTGGGAGGATGACGGCGAAGGCCTAGTGGGAGACTCACTGAGCACAAACCTAAAGAGACAGTAAATCAATAACTTAAGATACAATACCACTCACTCTATTATTTCAATGGTACTAACCACCAACTCACCCGTAAGGCATCAGCAAGACATCCAACATGAACTCCAGCAAGAGCTGTACTGTTTTTGGCCGCTCACTTAAGTTAAAAGGAGAAGCGCTCTTGGAGGCGTCTGCTGGATATTTCATATGGTAAAGAGTAGGAATCAGCAGATGCATTAGGCTAAGAGAGGATGGAGAAGAGATGCAAAATAATGAGGAGAGGGGGGGGAAAAAAAAAAAAGATCAGGTCAAATAAAGAGGATTGATACAAACAGCGGGCCACGTAATCCGGTGCAAATCTTCATGCATATATAATGGAAGCTGCAGTTTGAAATGTAAAGCAAAAAAAAGAACAGAAATGTCATGTCTTACCTGTCCTGCTGAGGTTGCGGCTTGCCTTCCATAGCGGTCAGAAGGGTGGGGGCCAATTCACACTGCCTTCCCACCTCCAGGCGAGGGTAGCCCATTTTGATGTAGATGATTGTGAAATTCTAAAGGGGAGGGTGGGAATCAAGTCACCACCACCAATGGAGTACAATTGCTTTGTTTCAAAATGAGACACCATACCGTAACAAAAGAAGCCGCTGCAGGGTCTTGGTACTGAACCAGTAACGTTTCCACTGGTAGCTGAATTTTAGGTCGGCTTTTTATCCTCTTGTTCAGGTGGACGAGCAGCTCCATCACCTAGCGTGAGAGACAAATAATGATGAGCCTCGGTACACCTGCACAATGTATTGAAAACCCAAAGCACTTGTCTTCTTCATGGTCACTTTTGCTCAGTATAGGTAAATAAATAAATACATTTCCTAATGTCCTATTTAGGGTGGCAATATCCATGAGGGCATATCTAAATGCTTCTAATCAAAATAAGGCTTGTCCTGGTATGCATGTGACTGAAACCATTTTTGTCATCTTTGTAAAAAGTGAGATTTTGATGCAGCTTTGGAAATGGAGCTCATTCGGTTATGCAGCACGTGGACCGAATATTGTGGAAATAATTTGCTTGTCGTAATCTGTCTGGATTTAATGATTTGATGTTGAAAATAAACCAAAACAAAAAAAACAAAGCAAGGATGCAATATTCAGAGAGAAAAAAAGCCTTCTTACTTTCTTGCGCACACCCTCCTGCACACTGGAAAGTTTCAGGAGAACAGGGGGGAGAAATTTGGAGATAATGTCCTGAAGCTGATCATCTGTCTCTGCATGGCCCAGGCGCAGAAACACCCGCTCCAGTTGATCTGTCAAAATCAACTTTTTTAGTTCACTTTGTTGATGTTATCAGCAGTTGTTTTGTTGTTGATTCCCAGTTGATGACATTTGTAGCACTAAAGTGATGCATAGTGATATATATCTGTTTCGTAACATTCTAATAACAACATTACTCAAGGTACTTTGAGCAAATTTAATGGAGTATCCAAGAAGTAGGGTTCACTTATAAAAGATTGGTGACCCTTGATCTACATGAATCGTTTTCACATCTGCACAGCACTTCAATGCCGAACAAGACTTGGGGTGTAACCAGTGGCTGACAGCTCCAGCTTCCTCCCGAGTCAAAGAAAACAAAACAATGATCCATCGGTATAGAGCAATAAAATATACGTTATCCAAGTTTCTATTAAAATCTGGTCCTGACAGCCGCTGTGTATGTGAGTCCATTTCCCAGCCCTGCTTGCTGTTTCTTGGCATGGTTCCCCCGAGTAGCGACAGCTCACACCAAGCAGTGCAAGCACGCATTTCCCTATTTCTCTAACCTAAATCGAAGCTTACGCACAAACGACATCGTGAGCAAATACGCTAAAACGTTACACACTGCAATCTGGTGGATCCCTAGCACAAGATCCTACCTAAGCAAATGTGTATTAAAAAGGTTTGTGGCACATTCTAATTTGACCATGACTGGGCAAACGGCCTTGTGACGATAGTTAGCTAGCGAGTGCTAATTAGCATGCTAACAGTTTTGCATTTATCACTAAACGCGCTGTTTCCTTGATCGTCGAGATAAGACCGGAGGCTAATGTAAACCGTTTTTATGTGTGCGTACACACAAGACCGCCACAAAAAAAGTCGAAGAATTAAGACGTGATTTACTGTTAACGCACACAGAAACTTACTGAGTTCATCTTGAGCAGCCATGTTTGCAGAGGGTTATTAGCGACCCCTACAGATTGCAGTGTGTCACCGCACTCACAGCTTCGTATATAACGCATCACAGAAATGCATGTAACGTACGTAAAAGTATTCGGACTCAAATCAACTTTTCCCCACAATGGTAACATTCTGTTTTATTTACAACCTCAAAAATAAATCTCATCGACAATATGCGCATTAGTGATGTTATAACTATAGCATACGGCTCTGCATATTGCGACTAACATTTGTTTCTAAAATTACAATCATGTAGTATATGAAATAACATCAAAACACATCTCAATATAATATAAAGTAAAATCTAAACCACTGTATACCATAAAATATTCTTCAATGGGCTGGTCAATCACGTGACCTCCCCGGTTTAGCATGCATTTATTATGTATAATGTATAAAAAAAAAACTGAAAACCGCTAAAGTAAAGGGTTGGCATGAAAAGAAAGAAATTCTGCATTTATTAGTGTCCATGAGTTATATATATGCACCATTTTAGTGAAATGGAGGGATTATGCTTAGAAATTATTTTGTACCTCAAAATTGTGCGTATTGTGACCATACACAATGCAATCTCTGCACTGCAATTAAGATTTGTATTTTAAGAGTTACAGACTACGTACAGGATGGATATATGTATTTTTGAACGCCTCTATGGAGAATTGGCTATTATAATTTAATCAAGAGGACTAAATTGCACACATGACTGAAAAAAAGTATGTTAAAAAGCCCAACATAATCATAACAACTATGAAAATTGCAATGCAGTTAATAACTTCAAAGAGGTCTCATCTTGTGTGCGCGCTCCCGAGAGGCTTCTACTTTTGTCGACGGTCGTCGACGTATTAACGCCGAAATGCGGTGCACGAGCGGCACCGAGCAGCAGGAGCAGTTGTCATGTGAATCAGCTGGGCCGAACTAGGAAGGAGATAACAACATCGCGGCTCGTTTTTTAGAAATCAAGGTAATGCACTTTCTTATCATCCCATGATCGGCCTTGCAGATTATCGCCCCGTATCTCCACTAAATCTATTTTAGAAGGCTTTGTGCGTTTCGTGACTCCTTTCCTCCAAACAGCTAACAGTTAGCCTCGCTAGCTAGATAAAAGTTGGCATGCCCATTAATGTCAGTGGTCCTCTCGCATCGTGAGCCCTCTTTTGTTTATTCGTGGACCAGACAACTTTGGCAATTATTGCAATCGTGTTTATGTTACGTGAATATAAAATAGAAATACCAGCCTTTCGCACAGTCGTAAAGAGTAGTAGTTGTGGGCCTATGTGTGTAGCCACCTTGGTGGGACATTTAAACCCCCACTCGGCTGTGCGCACTCACAAGTTAGCGAAGCAAGTAGCTGGCTTGTATTTAGTTGTTTTATTTTATTTTATAGCCATGCCAGTCCTGTTGAGTCGTTGCCAGTAAAAGCTTGTTTTATAATGAAGCTCAAGAGTTATTTCATGAGCTAGCGAGCTGGGCTATTTTGCTCAGCCATTGCTAGGAATCAAAACAAAACGTAGCATAGTCAGCTAGCCGAGCAGACAACAAAGATGAACCGTGTCGAATAAACTTGGTTGATGGTAAATTGTGATCCTTATTCAGAAAGGTTATTTAGTTACGTGCCATGATGTTAACACATTTTATGTTATTACTGATGTGTCGACTGGTGTAATGCACGCTTTAAGGACAAAACGTTACGAGCCGGACAATGGCGTGCAATGTAAACAACATGTAGCAACAGTTAATCGTATTCGAAAGCGATCGTTCGATTCGTCTTGAAGATGTGTTACATAAGCACGTCTGAATCCATTATAATGCGACCCGAGTGGCTGTTTGTCTAAAATCTCCACAAAAGTAGCAAACGTCGTGTTTCTTTGTTTATGGCGGAATTCAAATCACTTTTGGGAGTGGGGCGGGTGGATGGGACAGATCCAAGAGGGTCCGGTTTGGCATCATAAAAGGATTTGAGGCATCAATCCACTTTGTAGGGACGTCTACTGCCACCTGGTGGTGAAATTGCATATGTATCTCATCATATGAAACCTTACCATGTATCTGAGAATATCACAACGATCGTCCGGGTATTAGGTAGTGAATCAACAAAAAATCCCGTGTGCATCTCTGTGTGGAGTATATTATCTTTCCAGTATAGTACTGTTTCCAAAAGGTGCATGTTAGTTCAATTGAAGATTCTAAATCATCCAGAGTGAATGGTAATTTGTCTAAATGTCTAATACCACCATCACTATTTACTCATCTTTCATTAAAACTGACTTGGTAGCTGTTTTCATTAAATATATTTACAATATTATAGAACAATTCATACTTAATTTTATTATTTCTGTTTTAATGTTAAATCATTGAACATATCCCCATAGTATCCAGGTATAGATTAAAATATATATTTTTTCTAGGTTTAAATGCTCACCATCGTTACACATTTATTAACTGCACAGCCAGTTTTAAAATCCTAACCAAAGAGAAGATTCAAGATCATTTCTCATTTATTAAGTAGAAACACAACGATAACACTAATCAATGAAATTCAGAATTTTTGATGTTCCTCTACCTATAAAAAGAATATTAAAGGACAAAATACCAGAACAATTGTGGAAAAAAAATCTTTTAAAGGACAGTGTGAACTTTTGGAGTATTCCACCTGTCCTGTTGTTATGATTCATTTTTCCCCCAGCTTGCATCTGATGAGGCGACATCATGGCGGGAGCAGAGGTGTGCACCCCTGCAAACCCCACTTGCAAAATTATGACCTTCAGGCCCACAATGGAGGAATTCAAGGACTTCAACAAGTACCTAGTTTATATGGAGTCTCAGGGTGCCCAGCGCGCAGGTTTGGCCAAGGTATGAAGACCTCCCCATTTCCTACTGTTTTCCCCAAAAGCAACAGTCTATCATTTCTCTTTTGTTCTGTCCAGGTGATTCCTCCTAAAGGCTGGAAGCCTCGTCGTACCTATGATGACATCGACGATTTGATGATCGACGCTCCCATTCAGCAGATGGTGGCCGGCCAGTCAGGCCTTTTCACTCAGTACAACATTCAGAAGAAGCCTCTCAGTGTGCAGGAATTCAGGCGACTAGCTAACAGTGACATGTGAGTGTCCTGACAATCCTGATGACATCTCTTCGTATGTTTCCAACAAAGCTGCCAGAGGTGAAGGATGATCATCGTGTTCTAAGTTAGTTGTTTTTCCCCATAGGTACTGTACGCCTCGTTACCTGAACTATGAAGATCTCGAGCGGAAGTACTGGAAGAACCTGACGTTTGTTTCGCCCATATATGGTGCTGATGTTGGCGGCAGCCTCTATGATGAGGTAGGCCGAATGATTTGGAAATGGAAATGCAGTGATCCTTGGTTTTAATCCCTTGCTGTTTATGTTTTTCTGTGTTTTGTTTCATTTTCGGAGACACCCTAAATAGCCACAAAATAGCCCATCTAAACATGAGAGTAGTACAGTAATTGGTGTTACCAAGATTTACAAGTGTTCTCTCAGTCTGGATTTTGCGTTTACTTGCGAGTTGTGCGCTAGTAGGTAAAAGTTTAGATTCTTGAAACCGTAACTTTGACCATCAACTTTGAATCTAAAATCAGTGTCACTGTGTCTTAATCCTTTAGGATGTAGAAGAATGGAACATTGGCCACCTGAACTCAATCTTGGATGTCATCGAGGAGGACTGCGGTGTGTCCATCCAGGGCGTCAACACTCCATATCTCTACTTTGGCATGTGGAAAACAACTTTCTCCTGGCACACTGAAGATATGGACCTGTACAGCATCAACTACCTCCACTTTGGAGAGCCCAAGTCCTGGTTAGTGTGTGCTTTATGTGGGATGGATGGACAAAAAGCATTTTATATAGCAAAATGCCATCAAATTCAGCGATGCCACAAATTTTATAATCAAACAAACAAGATTCCAATCTTCACAACAACGTGTACCCCACTTCAATCTCACAACCACTTGCTTAGCCTCTGGGTAGCCACAGTGCTCGTTTTTTAACTATTGATCTTTCAGAGCAATTATTCGAACACAGCAAATGCTTGTTTAATTCTGTCAGGTAAATAAAATTAGGCCATTACAGTGAAATAGAGCCACTCATCAAACTAGGACGGCCAATGCTGCTTAGATTAGGTTGATGCAATGTGATAAATAACTATTGATCAGGCTGCTGCTCTTTGCTTAGGCAGAAACATTGAGTCAATGTGTGTCGGAAGGTTTGTATACAGCGTAAATATTTGGACTTGTGCAGGTTGAGGAAGATTTTTTTTTTTTTTTATCCCAGGATGGGGCAGCTCAAAGATCCATGGCTCACAAGAGCCCCTTTAACTATCCCCACCTATCATGTCCTTCCTAAGTTTCCTGTGTGAATTCCACATTTTCTTCTTATTGATTTTTATTTACTTTCCACTAGATGGCAGTCTTGAATTAGCTATCCCACTCGTACCACATACAGGCTCTAAAAATGACTCAATATTGAGTGTTTAGAAAGTCACAAGTAATTAATTCCCCATCTGTCTTGTGCCTGATAGGTATGCTATCCCCCCTGAGCATGGGAAGAGACTGGAACGTTTGGCTACAGGTACATTTTCATCTGGTTTCACCTTAGTGTTTGAAGTAATCGTGTGAAGATTGAATAATGGTGTCATTGTGTTTAAACCATGAAAAGAAAAACTCGAGTTTGGATTAGAATGCATGTACTTTGGGTCATTTTGGGAAGAAAATGATCCCCCCCATTGTCTGAAGTTCAATTTTTCCTTTTCTTCAAGTAAAGCTGTGATTCTCAGATTTGTGATTCTGTGATTTGTCATAGTCTTTTAATTTCATGTGTGTGTGTGTGTTTTATCAGGTTTCTTTCCGAACAGCTTCAAGGGATGTGAGGCGTTTCTCCGTCACAAGATGACACTAATCTCCCCTTTTGTGCTGAAGAAGTATGGCA
This sequence comes from Syngnathus leptorhynchus, assembly GCF_054491065.1. Taxonomy (NCBI): domain Eukaryota; kingdom Metazoa; phylum Chordata; class Actinopteri; order Syngnathiformes; family Syngnathidae; genus Syngnathus; species Syngnathus leptorhynchus. Next base: position 13,129,170 of record NC_141199.1, on the reverse strand, counting down.
TTCCCTTTGACAAGGTGAAAATGACTCTCTGTACTCCCTTCTTGCCATTAACATTTTTTATTGTTTAGGATCTTTAGAAAAAAACTTTTCATACCTGTGCATTTCTAATTTCCTTTCACCATTTCCCACTCTCAAATGCAAACTTTCAGATTACGCAGGAGGCTGGAGAGTTCATGATCACCTTCCCTTATGGCTATCATGCTGGCTTCAATCACGGTTTCAATTGTGCAGAGTCAACCAACTTTGCAACCATACGATGGATCGAATACGGCAAGAACGCCACACAGGTATCAAATCAGCTGATTGTCATGAAACTGCAGTAGTTGTAATTCACTGATAGACGTTTTCATTTTTTTTTTCTTTTACACCCCAAGTGTTGTAAAATGAAATTATCAGCCTATGTCAAGTGAAATGGGGTTTGTAAAACAAATTTTTTTTTTAACATATTTTTCCTGTCTTTCCCCATTTCTAGTGTACTTGCAGTAAGGATATGGTCAAAATATCCATGGAGCCTTTTGTAAAGAGGTTCCAGCCTGACCGCTATGCCAACTGGATGCTGGGCAAAGATTCTGCGGCCATCGACCACACACTGGCCACTCCCAGTACAACACCCGAGTTGCAAAGCTGGTTGCAGCGGCGCTGCAAGATGAAATCCTCCAATAAAAGGTATTCTTCCCTTTTTCCATTTGTGGTATTTGTCTGATGCTGTTATTTTACTCCTCTTAAATGTTGCTCATACAGTGGCAGCCACTCTCGGATGCGTTTAAAACGTCTCCGACCCACAGAGGAGCCTGTTGGCCTGCATGGCAGTTCTCTGTGCAGCAGCAGGAGGAAAGGACTGTGTGGTCCGCCCGGGCCCAAAGTGCCACGGTCTGTCCAAGAAACGCCTTGCAAATCAATAAAGGCAGAAGAGGAGCAAGAGCAGGAGAAACACGGAAGAAGGGAGACGAGACAAAGCCAGAGCTCTCTTCAACTTTCTGGTAAGACTTCTTCTTATAGGTCTTTAAATGTGGGTTTTATTTTCTGTTTATATAGTTAAAATGTGTCTGTTGACATTTATTGCAGATGAATTTTGTGCAACCTACTCTGCGTCTACAGGTCGCTGCAGGCAGATGTGCGTGGTCAAGGTCAACCGAGTCGAGGGCAACACTTTGGGTTTGTCTAACACGGAGCTCCAAAACTCTCAGTCCAGTTCCAGTCCGTCGCCGGCCTCCTCATCAAATCAGGATTTGAAGGCAGAAACTGACACTCATAGTGACCCAGAAGACATCTCAAGGGCTGAGATCAATGATAGGACTTCTGAAGGACTCAGAGATTTATCTGAGCCATCTCAAACACATCTAGGAATGAACACTTCAGCTTGTTGTCCCTCTGAACCTCAAGACCTCTTAAATTCTCAGGACTGTTCTCCCAGGGACCCTCCCATGGAGACCGCTACACTCACCCCCCCTTACCACACAACAAGCACCTCCACCGAGACAGCGATGGGCTCATGTCCTCTTGATTCCGACGCTCAGACGACAAACGTATCGAGTACAGAAAACACGTCAAGCCTCCCAGAACCAAACACTAACAGCACCAAGAACAAAGCATCTGGAATTTGTGCAAACACGAGCGTCGAACCAGAATTAACAATCACTTTTGACCAAAAACACATTGACTCACAATGCACTACAGAGGTAGATTATGTTGCAGAAGCCAAGCCAGCAGAGGGAGCTAGTTGCACATCAAGTGCCCCTCCAGCCTCGCCAAGCCGTGACTGCGTGTTAGAAAACAGTAGTTGTGAGCAAAGTGTTTTCCTCCCGTTGCTACCAAGCAGCGCAGTGGATATGCCGCACCTCACTCCAGAGCCAGCAGACACATTTGCAATCTGTTCTTTACCGCCCGTACTGACCCAAGAGATGCCCTCCCTTACCCCAGCTGACGATGGGCTTCCCGCCACCTCCAAATCTTGCACGTTCTCTCACCAGTTTGCACCTGTGCTCCAGCGGGAGATGCCAGGAGCTTCTCCTCCATTGCGTATACTCGAACAGGAAGAGACTGACTCGAGTATTCCCAACGGAAGTTCCCATCCAGAACCAATCCACGATTGGCATTTACAGTCTTCAAACAATATTCACATTGCAGAAATTCCAAGGTTAGGAATTGATGTGACTCATCTATCTGGCGATGACAGAGACAAAACATCCGATTGTGTTCAGGAAGGTGTTTTAATGTCTGACGTAGATGCCGAAAAGCACGCGGAGATCGGAAACTTTGAAGAGAGTGAAACCTCCTACCAGCTAGCTCAGAGCGTTGCACCCTTAATAGAGCAACATTCCAATTTAGCCGAGTTAGCTACAATTGATAACTCCAAAGACCAAGATCAAACAGATTTGCCATTGAGTCAAAGCGGTGTTGGCCCGCTCGGGTCTGCTACCTCATCTCATAATCCCTCATCCCCTCCTATCCCCAAGCACCATTACTCCGAATTAGAACTTCACTCTCATTCACCATGTACACCCCAAAGCCCACACACCGAGCCACCGTATGACTCCATCAGCATTTGGAGGAACTTCAACTCACAGGGCCCCGCTGTGCTCATCCAGCCAGAACCTTCCTGCGACTTCACCCATGACCCCATCTCGTACACCGTGTGGACCGAACCCCAGTGCAAAGAGGTCACACATTTGGAGGACCCTGAAGAAGAATTACGCGAGAGCCAAGAGGGGGACTCCGGACCTCTTACTTGGGCTCAGCTCGAGCCCACCTCGCTCCTTTCAGTCACCGCCGCTGAGATTGCGGAGTCACGTGGCGATGAAAGGGAATCCGACGGGGAGTTAGAGAGACGGTCCTCTGGAGGTGCTGTTCTACCTTTGGTGATGGGAGAAGGTGAACAAGCTGAGATGTCTGATCTGGAGGAAGACGAGTCCGACGAGGACGAAGAGCAGCAAAGCAGCGCCAACGACGAGAGCAGCAGTGACTCATCCGACGAGGAGGAAAGTGATCTCACTGACTACGAGTGTGATGAATCAGGCTTGGAACCAGGCGAGGTTTGCGCTGTGAGTGTTTTGTCAAACAGTCCTCTCCCGCATAATGTGTACGTCTACTGATGAGCATCCTCCTTCTTGTTCATGCCAGTACCCTGCTCTGGCAGTCAAGAGGACCACTAAGAGCTGGCGTCACCCACTCAGGAAACCCACGGCCAGGGCTGTACCCACTGCGGTCAAACATCAGGCCGCCAGTGATGATGGTCAGTACGCACACACTTAAAAGTTCATTGAGGCCTTCTGTTGAGGTTTAGCTTTGAAAAGACTCAGACATGTCTCATTCTTAATGTGCGGTTTTTATGTTGCAAAGCAGGTGGTAGCGAGCCAGAAAGCATCATCATTTGCCGTCTTTGGTTCAAAAGACAAGTCGGATTGGATTCGATGGCCAAAAATGATTACTATTTAACATCAACAATATAATGGCGTACCATTTCCTTTGTTTAGGTAGTGAGGCCATCAAGAAAATTACCTCACTAAGTTGCGAACAGACTTTTGTCTTAATGCGATGAACAAGAAATCAAAGTAATGCCAGGGAGCATTTGTGTTGCTTTTTACAACCACTGAACCATTTCCCCGCTCGCCTCTCCCCATTTTTCACGTTTTATGTCTCCCCAAATGATCCCTCTGACGTCAATGTGTGCATTAAGCAAAAAAAAAAAGATTTACCTCTATGTCCCATTATAATAAAATACCCTTGTGATATATACTCCATTTGTTTTCATGGTTTGGAAGCCGAGGGGCTCTGGATGATCAACTGTAGATACACACATGCGCACAAAATCGCATCCCTCATCTCCATGTTAGCGTTGAAGGATCAATCATTTAGCCGCCGTCTCCGCTGTTTATCCCCGCCGCGCAACATTCTTACCATGAAACCACAACTGACAAGCCTGTTTTATGATGGCAGTGGAAGCTGTTTGTCATTTTCTTTCTCATACAGGGTCACGTATGGAAAGATGTGTCAGCACAAATGATGGATTAGATGTGACTTAGCAGCAAAACTGTTGACTTTTTTTTTCTTTTTTAATAAGTCACAAGCTGAAACCAAATAAATACTCAATGTCCGTATGTCCAGACCTCGAACCCCCTGACGCAATCCTCGCAGATGAGGACGAGTCTGAGATTGAAACATGGGCCAGGCCGCTGATCTATCTGTGGCAAAACAGAAAGAGCTGCTTCACAAGCGAGAGGGAATACAACGCTCGTGCCGCCACCATGGAGCCGTATTGTGCTGTGTGCACACTCTTCATGCCCTACTATCAGGTACTTAAAAGATATCCTCTTATTGTCATGTGCATTGATTGCAAAATGGTCACTATGCATTAACACACCTCAAATATAGCTGTTTTCTGACCTCTGGTCACTCTAGCTGATAAAAGTGAAATCAATACGCTTAGATCACTTTGTATGAGACTAAATGGTCCCCCCCCCAAAAAAAAATCTATTCAGAGCGGATTTTATTTCATATATCAAGGTGGACCGTCAATGGATTTTAGTCATTTTTTAAAGCTCGAGTGGATTTGTAATTTTTTATTTTGTCTAACTTAGTAATTATCACCACACAGCTTACTGGCGCCCATGTGAAACTGTTTAATAGTATTCAATAGGCTGTTACAAACACATTTAATAGAACTTTGGCAAAAAAAGTATTTTTTTTTCTGTCAAATCTTTGTTGATGTGGAATTAATTCATTTTATGATTTATCCAGATAGCAAATGGAAGCTGTCTGAATCATAATTTGCACCCTCGTCATCACAACAGTGATGATAATCACATTCGTTTGAGCTTGCAATTATCTCATTGAAGAATCATTAGTTGCCACCTGCTTAAAGTTTTATCGTAACAATGAAGGGATGATATTTCATCGTCCACTCCTCTGAAAAAAATCCAACAAGCTGATTTCCTATTCTAGGGGGAAGACAAAGCAGAGGAGAGTAGCCCCAAAACAGCAGAAGACACATCGACGTCTTCAACTTCCAAGGAGGATCCTGCGCTTTGTTACCGGGGTCCGAGAAAATCCAAGCCCCTGATACCGGAAATCTGCTTTTCCTTCCGTGAGCAAAACTGCCCTCCAACTCCCACCAATCCTCTGCTGCAAGATGACGGCACCTCCCCTCTGCTCTCCTGTCAAGGATGCTGCCTTCAAGTACACGCAAGTATGTTATCCTCCTGTTGAGATGGAGGCCACTCTAAAATCACAGCTAGACACTATGGGAGACCCCCAAAGTCTCTCCGTACCCAAGGTTGAAACGTAGACGCAAGACACAAAATCCTTTATTCACACACTTAAACTGCCATTCAATTCGTCCTCAAATTTGCACACATTTTTTTCAAAATCTCAAGCCCTTATTTGGCCAAATATACACTTTTAAGTCTTCAGCTTAGAATCCCCCTCACCTCAAAAATGACATCGCTTATCCTTAAGTCGCTTTCGATTCCTGCCGTGCCACTAGCGTTGATCCCTTCATGTTTTCTCCTGGAGGGTGTAGGTGTTACTTATGCGGTATGTCTGTGTGCAGCTAACCACACATGTTAAGTTGCTCCACATGCCCGCGGTTAGAGTGTGGGACTGAAGGCAGTGTCATTTGACACTGATGACAAAGCCACAAGTTTGCTTTCAAGAGCATCGCTAAGGACGGGTTGAAGCATCTTTCGCTCTCTGTTGTTACTCGATCTCCGGGAAGGAAAGAGAGGTGAGACAGGACGTTATGCGTGGTTTGGTGATGGATAGCCGAGGGGAAGAACAAAGGCGTACAGTCATACACAAAGTTTGTTTATTATAAATAAAAATCCTCCCCCATAGGTTTAATTTTTAAGCAGCTGCTTGCGTTGAATAGAATCCAATTTGCTTGGATTTTAGACCACCAATACTTATTTTGTTTCATGACACACGGCCATGCCATATGGGTTACATATACATGTTGCGGCGAGGAGTTGGGAGACATGGCGGCGTGGGGTCTCTTGTCTTGTCACGCAAAGCACTCTGACATGTAAATCACAAATATATTTAACAGTGGTTCTTTTTTTTTTTCATAGCCATACATTGTTGTTCGCATACATTTTTATTTTATCCATCTGGCCGTAAAGATGCTGTCGCAATGGAACCTTCTTGTGTCTCTTATCTATTTTGGGACACTGGTGTTAACCTCACTTAATTTTTCAAAGAATTGTGCTAATAATAAATAAACAAAGTTGCGTGAATCTATTCTTGTCACCGGAACTGTGCAATATGGATTGTTTATATCCTGATATAGGCAATTCTATTTTGTCCTATCTTTCTCTATTTACAAAATATAGAATCTTAGTCACACTTTTATTTTCATAGTTTGACAGGTAGTGCGATTTATAATCAGTTGTTACTAGTTCTGTTGACGGCAGCGAACTAGTTGGATTCAAAGATTCTGCTTCTCTACTACTTTTCTCTTGTTTTCTTTTTAGTCTAAAATGGCTAACATTCAGCTCAACCAATCCCATAATCATAATAACTTAACAATGGAAACCCTTATACAAACAAAATAAATGTCGACCGTGGAGTGTCAAACCACGCAGATAATTCACGTCACAAAAATGCAAAAAGTTAATCACCAATGTGAAACTATATTATATTTACACACACAACCTTGGATAGATAACAAGCGGAGAAGTGCACGATCGCATAATCGATTTAGCATCCAAATGAACACAAAGCTGTTGTTTTTAAGGTAAAGTGACCCCATATTGTAGCCGCGTTAACATTCTCTCAATTAGATACCATCGATCCGCAGTTCCCCTGTTCAAAGTCTCAGGAAACAATGTCTTATTTTCTTCTGTCAATGTGTCTGGCAAATGATTTCCGATTCTCTATCAAGTGTTTAGTTCTTTTTAAAAGACTTGCACTTTAAAGTGAAGCTATTTTCCACTTCAAAACTGAAAAGCAAGTTAGTCAGGAGCAAAAAGTAAAAGGCCCTATGTAAGAACATTTCAAAACATTTGAGAGAACTTGGCTGTCCGGGAGCATTACTCTCAACTTTGTGGCATGACATTGTTTGTCCTTAACCATGTGCAAATTGAGGGGAGTCTTACGGGAAATCCCTTGTAAGTCTATATTAATAGCTGAATGACCTTTCAAAGGAACATTGACTAAGTGAATGTCACACGGTTTGTATATTTTGGAGCTAAAGTGAATAATTCCAACTTCCATTAGGTTGCTACGGTGTTGCCGCAGACGACGCCGGCGACCTTTGGTCCTGCGATCGCTGCGCGGAAGGCATCATCGCAGCAGTAAGTGTTTTTAACAACAGTACTTGACCCAGATGCTTTTCCCCAAGTATTTCAATCGAGATTTCTAAACCCTCAAGATATAACTCTCACCTTTCCTTTCACAAAGATGTCACAAGTTGTTTATTCTGTGTGTTACCTGACAAAATAAGCCTCAAATCACTGTGGGTGCACCTTTTTTGATATGAGCAGAATAAAAGAACCTTTTGGAAGTGAATCCCTTTCAGCATGAAATGATTTTCCACAAACCAGACTCAGAGCCACACATGAAAGCAGCCCAGTTAAAACCTTCTTTTGCTCTTTCGTCTCTCTCTTAATATTTCTTCAGGAATGCTGTTTGTGTAACCTCAGAGGCGGAGCACTGAAGAAAACCCAAAATGACAAGTGAGACGAGCTTTGGTTCTGCGATTAGCTCAGCAAACTCATCCCCAAAGCACGGACACAATAAGTGTATTCATTTGTTTGTGTCGTGTGTAGGTGGGCCCACATCATGTGCGCAGTAGCATTGCCGGAGGCGAGGTTCACCAACGAAGTCAAGCGGGGTCCCATTGACACCAGTCGGATCCCCATACAGCGATACAAACTGGTGAGGAGCTCTCGCTCGCACACACACGCAGACCGAGCGCTGGAATTCCCCAGGTCCTTAAGGACTGGCTCGGTCTAATTAATGAAGTGTTCACAGCTCCAATTAACGACGTGAGACGAACATGCCCACAATCAAAGCGAGATAATTAACCACCGGTGGGTGCGAGCGGGGGCTCGTGTTAGTGCAAATGTCCGTAAGTGTGTTTGGACTGTGCTTGCATCTGCTGTGTGTGTGTGTGTGTGTGTGTGTATATGTGTGTGTTTGCTTAATGAGAGCGCTGCAGTGTGTCTCAGCAGACTTGACATGTTGCCACCGTAGTTAGCCTTGTGCTCCGGGCGGCACGATAGCTCAACACAAAGAAAAGAAGTGATGAGGTCCCTTCCTCTGTTCAAGTGGATAACTGCGCTGAACCCTGCCTGCTCATTTCAGCTTGAATTAGAGTCTCGAAAGGGACTATTATCGTATATAAAGATCAGCTTAAGGTTGCGAGTAGAATTGTATAATGACAGAGAAACAGAAAGAAGTGCTTTGCACATCTCTGTTCACGTTAAAATTTGCATTCAATAATCAATCACGCGTAAGGCGGTGACATCACTGAAGGTGTGGATTTATACTACTGTATTCTTTATTACTTTTATTATTTTATTTCATTATTTATTTTATTGTACCGGGAATGACTTAAAGATATAGCAGTGAAGAAATTCCATTTGATTTATTCACAAGCAACTTTAGAACTGGTTTTAGTCGGTCAGGCCTTATGAAATGTTGTTAATCGTCAAATTAATTCCGCATTGTCTGATCATTTTTGGTGGTTGCGCCCAAGCATACACACACGAGAACTCTAATGTTAGCGCTGATGCTGGCTGTATTCACACGCCACGATGTGACTAATACAAGAAGGGGAAAAAAAATAACAAAATCTTCGGACATATTGTACAGTGGTTAGACCATGATAAAATGAAAAAACAACAAAGTGACTGTAATATTAACGCTTGTGCAAATGCCAAGGTCTCGTTTTGACCACAAATGCCACGGCAAACCATGAAGCAGTTCTTCTAAGTCCAAGTCTCGCCATATTGTTTCATTAAATTTTGTAAAATTATGGATGTTGTACCTTTCTATTGTTTAGTACTGTTCATTCTAAATCCTCCATGTGTTTTGAGGCCAGCACTGGACCCGTTGCCCCTCGAGCACCCCACCGCATTCATAATTTACTGTAACTCAACACACACTCACAGTAGCGCACCGGCGCACATCCATAATTTACCGTGGGAATGTTCTTAACGCATGGCTCAACACAAAGCACCCGAATACACCCCAGAGAGGACACGGGCAAAGTGGACTAGGCTCAAACATTTGATGATGTTCTCACACTAACTCTGAGGTCTCATCCACATTGTTTTTCGAACAATGACTTCACACTGATAAACATCTGCTCAGAGACAAATCCACCCTCTTACACACGCGTCATTGGTCGCATGCCAGTCACATTCTTGTCACGCTGGCTTCAATAGGTAGATGAGATGCTCTGGCCAGCACACCAGCCGTCCATAATGGAGGAGGTGTGGGGGGGAAAAAGGTTTCAGGAAATGTAGGCCAAGTTAGTAGTCATCAAGCAAGCACGCAGGTAGCCGACGTCCTTCTGTTCACTAATAGATGTGCAAAGCAAAGGAGAATTGAGTTAATAAGAGAAACGCATAAAGGTGAGCATTTTATACAAATAATTTTTATTGACCTTTGCCGATCTTCTTTCTGTATGTAATAACTACCTGGTGATGGTGCACCGAAGTGGCCAGTAGGTGCGAGTGTGTTTGGGCGCACGTACATGATGATCAGTCACATTAGTGTGCCGGATGGTTGCGGTTACTTGGGCTGATGTCATCTGATTACTCTCATTTGGGGCTTTCCCTTCGATTGTAACGCTGGAACAAGACGTTTGCGTGGACAGCATTGCCGCTTGGCTCTCTTTCTCGTCCATTTGTTTATGTACACTGTGGTTTAAAATGACGTTAGGGATTCAAGGCACGACCGCAAGCTGACTCATTTTATTGTCTTTTAATTTGTTTTTGCTGTTGCTCATTCTCAAGCACTCGCAAATGAAATGCAAAGCAGCCGTTTAGCCCATTCCAGAGACCACACGGTTGATGATGTTTTGGTGCAACACAAGGAGTCTGTGACAGACTTTAAGATAAGACTGAGGAGACTGAGCACTGTGCCCGGCTTTGTAAACTGAATTGAATTTAAGAACACGTTATGTTCCCTGTGACTGTCAATCAGGTTTGTAGTAAGAACCGTCAATGATGAAATGTGTTTTTCATTTCTTGAGTAAGTCATGAAACGAAAATACAAATTGGAAGCAAACTTGCTTTCGTACTTGAACGTTTTAACATTTATCAGGTTTGTTCGGCAAAAAGCAAATCTGATTAGTTTTGGGAACAGATGATAGGTTTTGAGGATTGCGACATTACATGCGAACATTCCACGTTCTTTGATGTTGGTAAAATCACAATGTCCACGTATTCAATTAAGTTTGAGTGTTAAAAAAATCTATTTTTAAGACTATTTGGTACAGCACATACAGTAACATGCAATGGTCTTTGGCCATCATGAGATTTAAATAATTAAGCTTGCTGAATTATTCATTTCTTTTCTAGGGAGGACAAAAATAGACTTTGTGACGCAAAGCAAAATAGTTGCCATTTTCATGCTTTTATTGTGAAAAATTTTAGTGGATGACTGCGGAAGATTTAGCTACACTTTTGTCCTCGGACCATTTGCACCCCTCTACAAGATTTGGTCTACCTTCTTTATATTTTTCGAATAGATTTCTATTTCTATCGTTAAGTTGCAGACTTTATCATTGGCGCTATAGAGAAAATGTCATTTAAAAATACTCAGGTGGCCTCAGACTTATCCTCTGATTGGCTGATGAAATGAGATGTTCAGGGTGAGTCGTTGACAGCCTGCTGTGGTCTGTGTGTGTTCACAGAAGTGCATCTATTGTCGTAAGCGCTGGGCGGGGAAGCGGCAGGCAGGTGCGTGCATCCAGTGCTCGTGTGGCCGGTGTCCCACCTCTTTTCACGTGACCTGTGGCCATGCCGCCGGGGTTGTCATGGAGCCTGATGATTGGCCGTATGTGGTGTCAATCACCTGCCATAGACACCAGTCGCGCAACTCTTCGGCTGTAAGTTAACGTTTAGGACGGTCACGTTGGCATAAAACTAAGTCTGTTCAAGTTAACATGAAATAGAAATAGAAGTATTGGGATCCAGAAAACAAGAACTGTTTTGGGATTCTTGAAATTTGAATGAAACCTATTATTGATCCCTTAAATGAGAATGATTTTTGCAGAGGTACAGAACTTCACTTTTTGACTTTCTATAATTGTCCATATATTCACTAATGGCTTCTTTTTGCTTTATTAGAAGCAGCGAGCATCTCAAGCGTCCATCTCGCTGGGCCAGACGGTCATCTCCAAGCATAAAAACCTGCGCTACTACAGCTCCAAGGTCACGGAGATCACCTCCCAGATGTTCTACGAGGTCATGTTTGATGATGGCTCCTTCTCCAATGATACCTACCCCGAGGACATAGTGGTGAGGATGTCTTTAATTAAGTCCATATTGGAAAAATTGCCTACCGCTTAGTCAAACTATATAAGATTCTACAAAAATGAGGAAATGGGACTTTTGGGGCCCAAAAATCTTCCTTTGCATTTAGTTAATGAGGAGCTAGTCCAAAAATGGCTTCTACATACACAAGGAAATGTCTAAAGTTGAAATAAATCAGAAGTGCTGGTTAACTTTTCCTTTAAAATGATCCTACATCTTATTTCATGCACTCACAGAGACTTGATTATTATTTGTGTTTTGTATTTTTAGAGCAGAGATTGCGTCAACTTGGGTCCTCCCGAAGTCGGAGAAGCCGTTCAAGTGAAATGGCCCGATGGGCTCTTCTACGGCGCCAAATATTTGGGATCCAATGTGTCCTACATGTGCCAGGTATGATGCAAACAAGTGACCCACTAACACACTTCCTCTTCTTCTTTTCTCTGCAAATGCAAAAGTTGTGTCCTCGCATGGAGTCGAGGGAGTGCCGGCGAACTAGTTGAACTCCCTCGACATCGGAGCCATCGTGACTCCGCCGACATCTTGAGGACCACGTGAGAATAGCTGGAGGGAGAGAAAAGACACCAGACGCCGCAGCGAGAAACGAAAGCGCTAAAGCCGCCGTGCTAGCGAGCGCTGATGGGAAGAGCGAGCCGAGGATGAGAAGGATGTGACGACGTGCATTATTCAAACTCACTGAAATATTCACCAGGCTTCGACTCATGCGGCCCCCCACTTAAAGCTTTATTTAGACCAGCTGGGCGGGCGTCAAACGTTAGTTATGCGCTAATGCTTCTGTGACGCACTCGCTCGCACAAGTTGTGATTTAGTTAAAGTTACTTTCAGGACTTCTTTTCAGCGTCTCATAGTTTCATAATTTTCCTTTTCACTGTGTGTCTCAGGTGGAGTTTGAGGATGGCTCTCAGGTGTTGGCAAAAAGAGACGACATCTATACGTTGGACGAAGATCTGCCTAAAAAGGTGAAGCGTCGACTTGTAAGTATTATGTCACATTAGGCAAGGGAACCTATAAATTACAATACAATAGGGAGGGGCAGGGGACAATCCTCTTAAGAACAATTCATGTTTGGCCGACTTGTTCATATCATTCACCATAGCTGCCCCCTGGTAGTCATAGCAACAACAGCTGGCTTCCCACTTAAGTTGTGGCAGAATAAGAGTCGCACGCTTGCATCAGACAAGACACCTGACACCCGTTTCGAAATGTGAAAAAAGAAATGCATCGCACGATTCGTTTGTTATTTCCATTGGGAGAAATGGATTCTCACGGGTTAGAGGAACAGACTGTGTCTGACCTCTGAGGTTTGAGTGCATTTTGTGTTTGAAGACATGACAGGTTAATTGAAGCTTCTTTTCCACTTTGTGCATTGCCAGTCCACAGCCTCCAGCATGCGTTTCCAAGACGCCTTCTTCACCACGCAAGGGGAGAGGAAACGGCAGCGTACGCCCAATTCACGCTTCCAGAAGGACTACGTGGCACTGCCAGACCTCCGCGCCACTGCCAAAAGCTCATGGGAGCAACACAAAGGGAAAGAAAAGTGATGTCGGCCCTGACAGAGACCAATGAATGCACTGAGGTCACAGTCCAATGCGTAGGCGTGTGTGAGTGTTTGCGTGTGTGCTTGAGATGATATTTTTTTGGACTGTAAACAATTTCCCAGATTTTCTTGTGACCAGCAAAGGGGGCTCAGAGAGAGCGGGTTTGACTCGTCTGTAGTTTCAAATACATTTGTAAATTAATTCTACGTTGATTGTTGGAGAGGATGTCGTCTCCTCAGTCGCCTCCTTGTGCTTTCACATCCGTCAGGGAGCAAACTGTGACTTTACACTTGTCGCAAGTTTTTGTTTTTACATGAGAAATGTAAAGTGGTTTTCCTTAACAGCTTGCCCATGGAGGTCTGTTATTTTTAAGTTTTGATTTTGATCTTTTTCTGCACCTTGCTTGTAGTATTTTCCTTGTGTGTCATTGTTTCCCCATTTGCATGTTTAACACTGTCGCTAAACTGCGCCAACATGGCTTCCCCTCTGCTCTTGTGAGTCACTTGAGTATATTTTAATGATTCTCTTTGGATTTATTTGTGACAAAATTACATGCACACTGAGATTATGAATTAGAAGAAAAAAAAAAAACAGTGATTGTTCTTGAGAGACAGGAAGCCATGCCTGCGCGCGCCTGATTAAATGAGAAATGCTACTCTGTTGAATGAAATTATTTAAATTTGTATTTATTTTTGTGCTTGCTATAGTTGAACTATTGCTAACTGCTGTAAGGAAAGCAAAATAAAATATGTTTTTTTAATTGCCAACACATATGCCTTTTTTTTGTGGGACTTGTACTAGACACGAGGTGATCGTAGGACATGGTTCTACATGGGCGACCATTTGCGAAAAAACAAACAACATAATTATGTAAATCCATACATCAGTTAGGCACGGTGATTTAAGTGACTGAAAAGCCATGCAATCACAGTTCTTTGTTTCTTTATGACGACGACCCTCAACGTCTTGCCACAAACGTAACAGAGTGTTCATCCGCCCTTATCTTTTACACCAAACCCAATGAAGCGAGATATTGTCTTTTACATTTGCTGGGAAAATAAAAAGTGAACAGTTAGTGGGCCACTTGGGCATAATATCGGACACTGAAGTCACATTTCTTTGATTAAACCCACCAGCCCAGAATTTCGAAGATCACAACTCCTGTAATATTTATAATTGTTATATATTGAAGGGGAATTATGTAATTTTTTATTGATTATTGTGTTGTTGAATGTTACATTTTTGTTGTGGCGGTGTACCAGGGGGTTGGTTTCGCGTGTAAAACCAGTGTCTTAGCTCAATAAAGGTTGTGCAACACTTGTAGATAAACGCTGAAAGGTCTTGAGGCAGCAGAGAGTTGTTAAAGAACTTAAATTGAGCTCATCCTAAGGGCTTCACAATGGAAACCCATGTCGGAAATCTTGTATTCAATTATCAGCTCGAGGATGTCTCTAATATGTCTATCCCTGGGGTAGTTTCACCCTATTCTAAAGGAATTGCAATCAACTGAAAAGTATTTTGGTTCCTTGGGATTGACTGACTGGTGACCAGTCCAGCATGTCGACAGCCTTTCGCCGATATGGTCGATATCGGCGTTATCTACGCCACATCTGCCTGCATATCTGTTGATGCGGCAATACTTTGTCCTCCTGACGTTTGATTTTACTCCAACCTGAATCCTTCTGAGACATGATCTAATTCCCTTGAAGGAATATGACTTGATGGAATCAATTAAATGTTTCATAGAAGATAACATCAGTGTTGGCCTACTTACATTCCTAATCTTTGTGCAGTTCTCCTCTTTGGAAAAAATAAAATCTATGAAGGTGCAAGTGAAGATCTTCTCCCACATGTTTTCAATCCACCAACTTTCACATCTACCAGATGTCCAATAACGCACATATGGTTTTAGGATTGGCTGTGGTCTTTTTGAATGCTTCTCTGAATTTGTGTGTAGTCATCATTTCTCTGCAGGTTGTTCTACGTTCATGGCCTCTTCTTGGAACTCTTATCATGTCTTTGCCTCATACAATTTCGACATTCCTTTGCAACACTGGAGAAAATAAAAGGTGGGTTAAGACTCGAGGACAATGAGGCAAATAACATGTAAACTCATCGCTTGCTTTCTGAAGGTTTTAACAAGGAACAAACTACAACAAGTTTTTGATTCCATGTGCTTTATTGAGTGTTTTGATGTTTGAAGATTGCCAAGCAACTATGTTGTAAATTTTTCCCAGTTAAAAATATTTTAGTAACTGAAATCTACGTCAACAGTCAATCAGAAAGCATGTTGCACTTTTCACTTTCATTTAAGCTTTGACCATGATTTTTCCCTAATGAAGTGGCCTGTTATTAGGTACACCTGAAAATGGCAGTGTACCTAATAGAGTGTCCAAATGACGTCACAGATCAAACAGCCAATCAGAAAGTGGGGGGTTGTTTGGGTGTGGCACTTTTCACTTTCATTTAAGCTTTGACCTGGATTTTTCCCTAATGAAGTGGCCTGTTATTAGGAACACCTGAAAATGGCGGTGTACCTAATAGAGTGTCTGAATGACGTCACAGATCAAACAGCCAATCAGAAAGTGGGGGGTTGTTTGGGTGTGGCACTTTTCACTTTCATTTAAATTTTGACCATGATTTTTCCCTAATGAAGTGGCCTGTTATTAGGTACACCTGAAAATGGCAGTGTACCTAATGGAGTGTCCAAATGACGTCACAGATCAAACAGCCAATCAGAAAGTGGGGGGTTGTTTGGGTGTGGCACTTTTCACTTTCATTTAAGCTTTGACCATGATTTTTCCCTAATGAAGTGGCCTGTTATTAGGTACACCTGAAAATGGCAGTGTACCTAATGAAGTGTCCAAATGACGTCACAGATCAAACAGCCAATCAGAAAGTGGGGGGTTGTTTGGGTGTGGCACTTTTCACTTTCATTTAAATTTTGACCATGATTTTTCCCTAATGAAGTGGCCTGTTATTAGGTACACCTGAAAATGTCAGTGTACCTAATGGAGTGTCCAAATGACGTCACAGATCAAACAGCCAATCAGAAAGTGGGGGGTTGTTTGGGTGTGCCACTTTTCACTTTCATTTAAATTTTGACCATGATTTTTCCCTAATGAAGTGGCCTGTTATTAGGTACACCTGAAAATGGCAGTGTACCTAATGGAGTGTCCAAATGACGTCACAGATCAAACAGCCAATCAGAAAGTGGGGGGTTGTTTGGGTGTGGCACTTTTCACTTTCATTTAAGCTTTGACCTGGATTTTTCCCTAATGAAGTGGCCTGTTATTAGGTACACCTGAAAATGGCAGTGTACCTAATGGAGTGTCCAAATGACGTCACAGATCAAACAGCCAATCAGAAAGTGGGGGGTTGTTTGGGTGTGGCACTTTTCACTTTCATTTAAGTTTTGACCTGGATTTTTCCCTAATGAAGTGGCCTGTTATTAGGTACACCTGAAAATGGCAGTGTACCTAATGGAGTGTCCAAATGACGTCACAGATCAAACAGCCAATCAGAAAGTGGGGGGTTGTTTGGGTGTGGCACTTTTCACTTTCATTTAAGCTTTGACCTGGATTTTTCCCTAATGAAGTGGCCTGTTATTAGGTACACCTGAAAATGGCAGTGTACCTAATGGAGTGTCCAAATGACGTCACAGATCAAACAGCCAATCAGAAAGTGGGGGGTTGTTTGGGTGTGGCACTTTTCACTTTCATTTAAATTTTGACCATGATTTTTCCCTAATGAAGTGGCCTGTTATTAGGTACACCTGAAAATGGCAGTGTACCTAATGGAGTGTCCAAATGACGTCACAGATCAAACAGCCAATCAGAAAGTGGGGGGTTGTTTGGGTGTGGCACTTTTCACTTTCATTTAAGCTTTGACCTGGATTTTTCCCTAATGAAGTGGCCTGTTATTAGGTACACCTGAAAATGGCAGTGTACCTAATGGAGTGTCCAAATGACGTCATAGATCAAACAGCCAATCAGAAAGTGGGGGGTTGTTTGGGTGTGGCACTTTTCACTTTCATTTAAGCTTTGACCTGGATTTTTCCCTAATGAAGTGGCCTGTTATTAGGTACACCTGAAAATGGCAGTGTACCTAATGAAGTGTCCAAATGACGTCACAGATCAAACAGCCAATCAGAAAGTGGGGGGTTGTTTGGGTGTGGCACTTTTCACTTTCATTTAAGCTTTGACCTGGATTTTTCCCTAATGAAGTGGCCTGTTATTAGGAACACCTGAAAATGGCGGTTATACCTAATAGAGTGTCCGAATGACGTCACAGCTCAAACAGCCAATCAGAAAGTGGGGGTGAGGGCGGGTGTGGCACTTTTCACTTTCCGTAAAGCTTTGCCCATTATTTTTTATTATTTGAGTTATAAAAAAATAATAATAATAAAGAATGTGTGTGTGCGTGTGCGTGTGCGTGTGTGTGTGTGTGTGTGTGTGTGGGACGATTCGTTGAATGATTCGTTTGAACGAATGTTTTGAGTGAACTGAGTCTAAAGATTCAATTCACTTAAAAGACCTGGAATGAACAACACTACAGCCCAAGCCCTAACCGTTAAGGAGGTATATGGTTTTATGGGGCAGCACACAAGCAACTATGTCACAAATGTTTCCAGGATAAAATGCTCGAGGTCTCTCTGAGATTCGAACTCGCATCACTGGGTCAAGTGTCCAGAGCACTAACCACTACACTACGGGACCCTGACTTGTACACAATGGAAGATATGTGGTTTCATAGAGGACCTAACAAGCTAAGTAATGCCAAAATGGTTGCTAAACCTCAACCCCTAACCTTATCCCCAGCCCAAACACTGCACTATCCCTCACCCCAGCCCCTAGCCCTTTTGGGAGGTATATGGTTTATGGGGCAGCACACAAGTAACTATGTTGCAAATATTTCCAGGATAAAATTTTCAAGGTCCCTCTGAGATTCGAACTTGCACCGCTGGGTTAGGAGTCCAGAGCACTAACCACTACACTATGGGACACTGGCTTGTGCTAAATGGACACAAAACCAAACAATCTTAATAGGGAAAATTCAATACACTGCTAAATTTATTCAAACATCTGCTGAGAGGTTATGGAAAATGTCACCCTAACCAGCTTTAACTTTCAACTTCCTTCAAAATATCACCAAAAGTCAAAGGGCATTAAAATACTAATTTGCCCAACAAAATACAGAGCCAGAATACAGGTTTGGTGTCTTTTATTTCACTTGAGTTTATTTGTAACAAATGAAACTTGTGTCGACAAAGAACAGAAATCCATACAGACCCATGTGTGTGTGTTTCTTTTCCCCCCACATCCTCAGTTTTGCACACACACCGAGAACCAATGTAAGAAAATAAAAAGCACTTGTTGACCCGGAGCAGAAAATGAAAAACAGACAAACAAAAACTTTACATATACAGACCAGTTTGACATTACTGATCCAAGCAACACACCATTATTTTCATTTTTATACAATTTATATAAACTCCAGTTTTTAATCCATCTACATGATACATTGGGGTCAGGGGGTTAAAATAGAACACTTTAATGGTGAAATTCATTTGTGGTGCAGCAAAGCCACGAGGTGACATATTGCACATATTTCTGTGCCATAAACGGTGATTTCTGGTGCAATCTTTTCTTATATCACTCTGTATATCTGATATAGTTCACTTACTCTTTGTCTTAATTTAAGAATTTCAATTAGTCTCTGTGTTCGGTGTTATTTACATATACACAACTGTGTGAGCATTACAGGGTCCATGTCGAGCTAGTTCAAGTAAATCTTTTTTTTTTTGTAAAAGTGGGTTGGGGTGTGGCGTGGGCTAACAGAGATAAGAGGATTAAGTGCATAGTACAAGAGAGAAAGTGCAAGTCTTCCCATTACAGGTGCGACCAACGGGGCATCTCCAAAGTGGTACCATGCATACAAAAACAACACCGGGGGCACCAGAATGGTGCCATGATCAGAGAGCAACATGGGAAAGAGGAGGGCAGGACAAGGAACACTGTTGGCTGTGGGATTGACTCCTGTATACACAAATGTCTTCATTTTGCTTGCTTTTTTTTTTTTAATCTATTCAATTTGTCAATAAAAATGTCTATGCTGCTTTGATTTCCTCACATAGTAGCCAGATGGTGTTTATTCAATCACATAAAGGAGCATGGGGGTTTTCAAATAATACTATAAATCATCAATATTTTTTCATTACATAAAATAAGAGTTAATTAGATTAAAAGTACTGTACAGTGATGCCTTGAGATAGTGTACAAGTGACTTGATTTCTGTTTTTTTTTTTTTTTTTTGACATACAAGGCGGCAGTTAACTTTGCTCACCATCATAAGGAGTAGTTTGGCAATTAGTTAAAAATTAATTAATCAAAAAAGACGCTTCAAGTTTTTTAATGCCACCCGCACTTGAAGTCTACTGTCAAACTAAATGTAAGAGAATGACACACCTTACATCCAAATACCATCCAAGTAATGAAAAATTCCATTGACATGCTTATGATTAGCATTGGTAGTTTTTGGTGGTTTTAGAACCTTTTAAACAATGGCTGAATTACAGAAACTAATATCTCAAGGCACCACTCTATTAATGTAATACATTTTTTTTTTCCCCTTTCTGTTTCTCCTGATTGAAATAAAACCAGAAAAACTGAAAAGAAAAATCTTGAGAGGAAAATATGAAAGTCTATTTAGGGTGTAGTGCAGCCTGGTATTAATGAGAGTGGAGGCCACTATTTGAGGAAATACAGTAAAAGAAAGTTTGCCTTTGCATCACCGCAGACATTTTCTCATTAAAAATCATCATTTCATTGCTCATACTTTTGAAATAAAAATTTGTTGTACTGCAGTTGAGTCTTAGTTGTGCTCATTTGTTCTCCTTCAAAGCGATATGACTGCATTCCTTTTAAAGTGATGATGAGCCAGCCTACCATAGAAAAACAACAGAATACAACAGCAATTTTCACATAATAGAGCATAACAAAATTTTACACAACCTCTCGCTCTCTCTCAAACACACAACAAACATACATAAGTGTGCGTACGTAAAATACACAAGAACCCTTAAACGTAACTTTATCAAAATAGGCGTGTAATATAAGGCACTAGAAATCTAAACTTAAACTATTCATTGGGAGTCGGGATCGTTCGTTAGTTTCCCGGTTACCGTGACGACAACATTGTCTATATGGGGTGGCGGCGTGATACGAGGAATCGAATGCTGAACGTCCTCGTGTCTGGGACATGATGCACCACTATTTATCTTCATCATCATCATCATCATGGCATGTGACTGTAGTAAATAAGTGGACATAAAAATATATATATATATATATATAGTACATCTACTTATTGCACACGGAATCAGACAGACGCACAAGTCAGTGGTGAGCATTTCGGTGAGAACGTTGTCTCAACACATTTCCAGAATTCTTGGTCTAAATCTAGGTGACGTTTTGAATAGTTTTTCACCCCCTTCCCCCCAAAAAAAACCCACTCCGTGCACACTCTACAAATTTGTACTCCTTGATTTACACAAAAAGAATTTTCATGTGGCAGCACACTTAATAGTGATGCTTTGGCCCAAACCACCAATTTTCTATTGTGTTGCGGGTGAGCTGTAGTCTTTGCCAGTTCACTTTGGGTGAGAGGCGGGTTTCACCGTAGGCTGACTAGTCACAACCTTGAAGATTACATCTAACCTGAAATATTAAAGCCCAATTGGAAATCCAACTTTAGTCCCTTCATTTTATCCTTGACCAAAAATCAAAAGCTGAACCCAAGTGAAAGCTCTAATCATGAAATCATGAAATGTAACCCTTACCCTGAAACGTCAAGCATCAGGCAGGCAACGATTTCATCGAGTTGCTCATGCAAATAAAAGTGATAATAGAACAGTTAATGCTGGAACTATTCTGAGAAACTGCCAAGTCCTGCGGCTTCTGATTGTATTTCTTTGAATAAAAATGTTTGGAAACATAAAAAATGCACAACAAAACAGAAAGTATCAAAAAAACAAATGGGCGACCAGCTTTATAAGAGAGCCCACATCTTTCTTTTTTTTTTTTTTTTAGGAGTCCGTTGATAATTTTGTTTGTGGTTGTGGTGCTTTTTAAACCTTTCACAATTTCCTTGTCTTAAACTGTGAAGACTTAAGTTGAACTGATGTTTTTTTTATTACTATGTGACTAAAATGTCTTCTTCATTTATAGGAAACCAAAGTCTGCTTTCCTAAAAAAAAAAAAAAAAAAGAAATAAAACACTTCCTGGTGTCCATTGCAGCTCTGTGTGTCCTTAACACTGTGTGCTCGGTGAGTTTCCACTTTCCTATTGGCAAATCTCCGGTGCGCCAAAGTCCCACTTTGTGTCCGTCCATGAGACGTCCATATGATGGATGCCTCCGAGTTGGTCTAAAGATAGAAAAATCAAACGTCCTGTGACACTCTATCAATCAAGGTTGGTGATGCTACACTGGCGGTGGATGAGGTGAACACTTCCACACCCAAACAATGTAAAGCAACCCTGGTGCTTGGAAAATAGCACTGACTGAAACCAAACAAAGACAACGTAGATTCGGATCAAGTATTGGAGCGAGTTGCTTCTGACTGACCAATGGGGTTGTTTGGGTGAAAGAGCGGGTGGAGACCCCTTGTCAAGCAGGTTGCTATGGCTCAGTTAGAGGTGCTCTTTGTGGGTACGCAGGATTCCCCCCCCCCCTCCCTCTTCACTCTGCATGTTGATGGCGCTCTCTTCACAGACACGTCGCCGCCTAGCGCGTTCATCCGTGGATTAGGTGGGACGTGCCGTCACAAATTTATGTTGCATAGTGATCAAAGCTTCCGAGGTACTCCAGACTGGCACGGTAGCAGAACTGGTACTGGTCCTGGAAGAGGTAGAGCACACCGGTGAGAATTGCTTAAAAAAAAGGTCAGAGATCTTTTTATTTTTTGCCGACTGACCTCTGTTTGAACGGTGGCAGGTCTCTGCGTGCGCAGCATCTTGACCGTCTGGAAGATGTCCACCACGCCCTCGTACCGCATTCTCTCCAGCACGATGCTCAGCGTGATGAACACGCCTGTCCGGCCCACTCCGGCACTGGTGGGAGACACGTGTGCAGTTGAGTTTGGTGAAATTTCCACGTAGAAGGCAAGAAAGTTTTTTTTTTTTCTTCCAAGGACATTTCATGTACATAAGGAAACTCAATATGCTTCACACAACCAAAAGCTCAACACCTGAAGACCTCTGAAGACATTCAATCTGGATTTAAAAGCATTTACATTTGGGGTTGACTTTATTTCAGTCGGTAACTTATTCCTACGAATACCAACCATTTTATTTTTTTTACCTGCAGTGCACAGTTATTGGTCCATCCTGGCCAAACTGTTCTTTAGTTTTATGCACTTGTCCAATGAAATCAATGAATCCCTCCCCTGACTTTGGCACTCCTTGTTCTGGCCAATCAGTGAACTGGAATTGACGAACCGTCCGCGATTGGCCATCCTGGAAGAAAGAAAATACATGACTTATTACTCTCGGACCTTTTAACGGCACATTCCATCACACGTGTGCTTTGTGACTTACTCTGGCGTCCGTGACTTTGAATTCTCGGAGGATGTATTGAGGCATGTTGTACTCAGCCATGGGATCCACCACAAAGTACTGGTACCGAGCTGAGCGCTCTGCGGGCCAGTACTGGTGACATTTCTCCTGAATGGACGAAACAACAAGCAAAGTGCGACATCGTTTAGCATGCCTCTGGAGGGATCTACTTTTGTTTTGCCGTGGTATTTTTCTGTCAATATTCCTACTGGACTTTCACATCGCTACCATTTGCTAGTCAATTTGAGTTCCACTGTGTATTAAACTTCTTGATTGCAAATCAAATAGTCTGTTATAGCCACTTTTCTCGGGATTGTAAACAAAATGTATTCTAGGCATATTATTTCTTCTCATTATTGAGGGGAAAAAGAAATATTGAGTGAAAAGAAAAATGTGGAGCCAATGATATCAAAGCATGTATATATCTACCGCTTAAAAGCAGACAATAATAAGGAAATTAAAGATCCATTTTTGAACATTATGCGAAACATATTCCTCCGTGAGTTCATCTTTACCCAATTAAGCAAACAAAAACAACAGTTAATATTCTTGCATGTCAAAGGAGTAAAAAAACGAATATGGGCATATTGGATTGTATATTATTCAAAACTGTACAGATTTCAAAATCAATATTAACCAAATTACAGCGTGAGGAAAGTTGGCAGAAAGGAGAACGCCAAACAAGACAAAAAATATTCACAGTACATGATAAAAAATATTTTATTTAGTTTATTATTTTTTTATTTTAAAAATTATTATTTTATAATAAATAATTTATTATTTACAATAAATGTGCTTATTTTTACAATAAATTAGCAGAACAAATAATGTATGTGCGAGATGAATAAAAAAAGAATGAATACACGGGAATAACAAATATAATATATTGATAATATAATATATGAATATACTTTGCCAACTCATTCCTCGGACAAACTGAAAAACTGCACACGGCATCGACTTTTTGTTGCAGCATCCCTACCCGTCCCATCTCCCTCAGTTTGGTGAGCATGACAACGATGGTGGAGTTGTGTTCCCACAGCATCCTCCAGTAGTCCTCGGTTGTCTCGGCCAACGGGCCTTGTGTCGCTATGTAAGCCTTCTGTTGCCTACAATCACAAACCTGGTGTTACCAAACATGGCAGTCAAGCACAAGCGGATGCATTCGAGGTGTGACTGACCTGTAGCCGTCGATGAAGCTGGCGTTGATGTAGTCCGACCCCTCCACCCCTCTGATTGGCTGCAGGGGAACGCGTGTGGTCTCGTAGGGCATGATGTTGACAAGCTTGTTCTTGAACTTGTTGCATGGCAGGTTGGCACTGACGAAGCGCGACGTGTGGGCCTTGGCACTGGCCAGACGCTGGCACACAAAAGAGGGCGGGGCATGGATGAGGCAGAAAAACACTCAAAAGTGTCAGGAAATTTACTTTCAAAATAGATATATATTCACTCACTCTGGGAAAGTCATTTGTTCTATTGTGTTCCATATGTCTTTCGATTATTACTTTTGTGTTGATCACCAAAACGGCAGAATTTTTAAGTACAACATTTAAACCTTACTACACTTTTCTTGACACATGTACAACATAGCTGTCAAAGTAACATTTTTAATTAGTGTGTTAATTTTGTAATGTTTATAAGTTGACTTTTTAGTTCGATATATCCAGTATCTAACAAAAATGGCACGAATACAGCCTGACACTACATTGCACCAACAAAAAGGGATCATTAGGGAAAAGAATGGAAGACCAAAAAGCAGCGCCTCACTGAAATGTCTTTTCAAGCAAGTTTTCTGGCGCAGTGCACAAGTGAAATGAGAAAAATCCTATTTACTGGCCAGCCTCCGGGTACACAGTCAGACAAGTGAATAAACAAGAGAATATTATGGGATGGGGGCATTGAAAGGCAATGGGAGGAGGCACATAATAAAGACAAATGAGAGAAACAGCAAGAGAATCCAAAGTTGGGGCAGGAAACCACAAGGCCCCGTGTTGTCTCACTGTACATGTGTGACCCTCAACTGATCCCGTAGCCCCGCAACACACACACACAATTGTACTTTCTCACATTTGACCAAAGCATGACGTCTCAAAACGAGAGAGAACAACAGAGACCAGGCGAACGAAGGCAAACCACAGACTCCAGGGGGAATGAAACAGTACCCCTCGCTTGGTAACAATAGGGTCCCACAAAGTACTCTTCCAATATCGGTGGCTATGGGAATGTTGTGGGAGAAACAGACTTACTTTATTTTCTTTAAAACGGAACAAAGAAGGAAAATCCCCTCTAAAATCCCACAAGTTTAGATGCCGTTTATTTTGGTTCTCTTTAGTCTGGTTTTGATCATCAACAATCAAGACGGTCTTATCAAGACAATCGGGGGACAAACAGAGCATTGAAAACATGTTATTATTTTGAGCATGTCTGGATAAAATCATGCCCAGTTGGCAACCAGAAAGAAAAATAATCTCCATGTGAAGTGAGGCTCCTCCTTGAGACTGCAGTGGAACCCCGGAAAGGTTGAACCGTTGAGGGGTTTGGATAGACGTTTAGGAAAAAATAAGTCTCCGAACTCGTCATGCATGCAAGATTTCAGTAACAGTAATTGCTCGAAAATGGCTGTGTTATACAAAAGTATACACAAAATTACGCAAATTTGTCCCATTGTGAAAAAGGTGTGAATTAATCCCAATCTATGTGATCCCTAATATTACACATTTATATTCAAGAATACAATTTACGCTGCTCAGCAAGAACCATGACAATTTGTCGAGGAACAAGAAAACGAACGTAAACAAAAATATAGATATACAATAATAATAATCTGAATATTGCGGAGTGCCACATATATTTTTCCTTTTTTTTTAATTTTACTTGATCCTTCAAGAGAAGAATATGCATAGGAAGTCACAGAAATAAACCCTCTCCTGTGGGGTTAATATTTTTTTAACTATCGTTTAATTCATCAATTCTAACCTTACACTAATTGCTGTAACAGTTTGTATTCTTAGAGATTCCCGCGGTTGATGTTAGATTTACAACTTCAGTAAAAAAAAAAAAAAAAGTAAAGTGTATTTCCATGTGTTGGTCCACGGTGCCCAGTAACACTGAGATGGAATCTGATGAATGAAGCAACCCAGCCACGTGTTTTCCATCAATACAAGACTGGAAAGACAGCTCGAAGGGCGCTGAGTTCATTGTCATTCTCTGGCGGCTGCTGCTGCCAGGACAGGAATTCTGTGGCATCAGCAACAGAGAGCACTGAAACAGGCTATATTTGAGTCTATCAAGATGTGACCTTTTACTCAGAAGTCAACTTCTGGGACAACATTACCTGTTTTTACACTGGCTATCCACACTTGCCTACTAAAACGGTCTGTAAAACAGTCTTCCTTTGAATCGGATGGTAAAATGCTTCTCAGTTTCAATCGTCAATCTCGACTACATGAAGAATCTCAGAGCTGAGCCTCTAACAGCCTCAGGAAAAATGTTGTCCGAGATTGTCAGGGTCAGAGAATCCATGCTCCTGCATACGGATTGTCCATGAGAGCAACTCTGCCCATGCAGATTTTCCAGTCAAAAGCCACAATATTAGGCGGAGTTTGGTGACTAACAATTCCAAGAACAAAAAGCTCCTTCCTCCCATTAAAGTCATATGACGTTCAAAATCTATTTTATGTTGCAATTTCTCAATTAGGGTTGGATGTAAAGTTCAGGGATCATTAATCTCCTGTCCGCGTGTGTCTCTTTATTAAATTGTTGAAGAGCTTCGAGTATTAATCTATTAAAACTAAGATCAACTCATAGGATGCTCCACTGTGGTAAAGAAGTAGCGGAGTTATATAACGATGCGTCAATTTTACTCTGGGGATGCCGATGGATGGATGGATTGATGATAATCTATTTTTTGTGGACGACTAGATTGTTGTTAACTGCTCACCTTGAACTCCAATTCCATGCCGGTGACATTGTCGCCGGGTTCAATCTGCGTCAGCCTCTGGATGTATGAATACAAGTTCCTGGCGGCGACCTCTGTGTTCCCGCAGGTCACGGCCTCCAGCAGTGCGTCGTAGATGAAGATATACTGGTCCTCCGTCTGGACCATGTAGTTCCTCTGCGAGCGCATGAGCGTTACGTGGCCGTAGATGTCAACCGTCTTCTCGTGCTTGATTCGTTCCGCCATGGCCTCGATCACGATGAAGCAACCTGTGCGGCCCACTCCGGCACTGAATGGGTAAATGGTGACGTTAATTTAAAAAAATAAAACAATCTGAATCTGTATTTCTATTGCGGGTTTGAATATGGTCTCAGGCCATCCTGTGCGTGTTCTCCCTAGAGGAACTTAAGTTACACGACTTCTGAACCTGCTCAGAGGGCTGAAGCAAACTTTTATTGTGAATTAACAGGACTGTGTACTGCATAGCAAAATTTCTGAGATGAAATGTCAAAACATGCCAATTGTGCAGAAAAATTGACATCAGCACTAGCATTGGGAATATTGTCTTCGATCCACACAGTCAAATATGAACTACTTGAAATTCCAACTCATATCTGCTGTCTGTGCCTGGGTAGCGAATTGGTAAAACATCCTTAGCAAGCAAGTTCCCTTAAGTGAATGAAAACCTGTTTAAATGGCAGAATGAATATCAGGGTGTGAGATTGACTGCGGTGGAATGAGATTTCGTCCCATTGTTTGATTCCCAGGCTGCTTGATACATTAAGGCACATTATGACGGAGGCTTGGCGAGATAATTAAATTTGCCTGCTAATCCTTTTAGATACTCCATCTGACTGCGAGCAAGGATGAGGAGAAGCTTTTTTTTTTTCCCTGACAACCTTTTCACCCTCCCCTCCCGCCTTGACCGCCCTCTCTCAAGTACCTTTCACACATTCCACCATCAGCCTGCATTTCCTCTGCACCTTTCCTCTTCTTTGATTCACCATTTCCATTCGCCGTGTCCACTGTTTGACCTCGCCTATTTCCCCTCGCTTCCTCCGCTACTCTTCTTCTGCTCATATCTCATCATTTAACTCCCAGTCCCTGGCTAACTCGTCCTCTCAATCATTGTCTCAATCCCCCCCCTTTTTCCCTTCTGCATCTCACCGCACTAATTCTTCCTCTCGGGAGCCTCTGGCTTGTATTCCCTCAGCAAGCTTCTATCGTCTTCCCGTCTTGCTAACTGCAAATAACAGCTTCCTTTCAGCCCTCGGTAATAACAAGTCTTTCTTCCTGATCTGACAATGTTTGAATATATAAAATGGTGAACTCTAACCAGCTGGCGTGGTCAGCGGTAAAACGCCGCTTATGCAAAATAAGGTCAACATACAGGCAGTGTTGAGAAGAAGCTTACTGAGGGAGGACCGCAAAGGTCTTATGTAACAGCAGGTCCAATTGTGGTTTGGTTCAGGACCTATTAGTGCTCACAGTTGGATTGGATTGGATTTATAAAATGAGGCTGCGGAGTGAAGAACCACCACCCCTACGATTACTTATACACTCTAACCGCCAATTTAATGAGTCTCTGTGATAGAGCCCAAAAATCATATCATATGTATAAAAATCAACTCACTCACCTGCAGTGGACGATCATTGGCCCTGCATCTGCAGGGTTGCAGGCTTTGACCCTTCGCAGGAAGGCCAGGAAAGGAGTGGGGTGCTCAGGTACCCCGTGGTCCGGCCAGGCTGTGAATTGGAAATGACGAACCTCACGCTTCTCATTGGAGCCACTCTAGAAACACATATAGTCAAAACGTTCCACTAATGTTAGGGATCAATAATTAATCTTAAAACAACATAATTGGCTCATAGTAGGCTTCATGGTGGGGTAGTGAGCAGCACGTCTGGGTCTTTGCCCAAAAACATTGTCCATACTTTCTAACACATTCAATCTATAACAAACAATAACAGGGATTTAGTGGAGAGAGCTAATTTTATTTGGGTTAACAAATAACACGAGTTCAGAAGTTTGTGTGGTTTCATGACTACTACAACCAAAAATCTTTCGGTCCTCCCTGACCCCATCAAACAGCGCACAGCGCCCCAGTGGTCGAGTGAGCCATCTTTCAAAGTAGGTCAGTAGTCCCATGTTCCATTTTTAATTCACATAGCAGCAAATGGAACATTGGCTGACTAATACACACTTGATGATAGGGTGTGCATTAACAGCAGCTGGAGGGTGAATGAGGTATTGACTCGAAATAAACCACTACACTGATGTTGGCGCTGGTGTTCATGGTGATGAATTTAACAAAATGGCTTGGCTGCTTTGCAATGTGGACGACACTAAACATTAGTGGAGCAATGAGCCAAGAGTGGGACCAAAAATCTTTCGACGTAACTAAGGAGGCTTAATTAGATCACATTATAAAGTATCCAGTTAGTGTATATGAGGATCCACTTCCCAATTTACAGACCACTATGCATAAATTCACCTCTTTACATTTTTTTTTTCCAAGTGGAACATATCCTCAACTAGTCACTGGAAAGCTCACCTATTCTTATATTTGTGTGTTCTTTATTTAATACACAAGATGCCACAAGGTGGCGGCAAAACTTTGGATAATAGGAAAGTAGTAATTGGAGTTTGGCAATTATTGCAGTAGTTGTAGATATTGATCAAGATAAGATTTAGATTAGATTTGTTTTGATAAATCAACATATGCATTGGGGAATCATATTTAACTTTTTTTTAAAAGACAATTTGGCATGATGAACTTAAAATAATATTTTATATTAATATTTTCTAAGATTTTTGAAATTGTAGTTTGTGAAACTTCAAGCTAGTAATATAAGCAATTATAAACATTATGTGGGGCATCAATGACTTTTTTTTATTTTGAGTGACAGGGCTCTGTCTCGATCCCCTGTAAAAAGCAGTAACTGAGTTAGTTTACTGTGTTCATCATGAAGATCATTTTAAAAACTGAACATGCCACAGTTGCCACATTTTTGACAGAATAAAAAAATACTCAGGTAGAGTGAGCGATTGAATCAACGACATGCATGTAGCTGCTGTCACATGGCAGCAAGTGCATATCAACACACACTCAGCGTAAATATTTGAGGGAATCAATACACGCCGGTAAACCGCATGACTGCACATGTCACGTTACCTTGTAAAGCGCAAAAGTCCGGACAGAGTAAGTCGCCAGCTCCACCGTATCCAGCAGAGTGACCTGGATGAGGCCGTAAGTTTCCGTGCCTCGTGTTGGCCAGTACTGGTCGCACTTCACCTAAAAATCCAAACAGAGAATTTTGTGAGACATCAGACGCTTGTTTTGTGATAAAGACGACCATGTGCAGAGTGTGTACTGAGTAAAAAAAAATAAAAATAAATAAAATACAAGGGTTGGGGGATTTAAACAGATCAGTGAGACTTTGCAAAAATTCAAACAGAAGTGTTGGAATAAAACTCAACCCAATGTGTGAAAACGGTTTTAGTGTGTGTGAGGACTGATAGCTTTTTAGAATGAATGTGATCCTGTGCAAGCAGTGTCTGATACCCTAAAACTGTTCACCAGGAAGCTTCCATACATCTGGCAAGCGCTCACAGCGATTCACCACAGAGCTGGAAAAGCGAAGTGAGTATCACTTGACTCGACGTGGCCCTAACGCTCCAAGCTCACAAATCCCCAAAAGACGACATGGTATGCCTGGCCACTCAAAACACCTTGAAATTCCCCCCGCATCACAGCACCGTACTTGTAGTTTTTTTGGCTCAGCCTCAGAGACCACAAGAGAGCCAAGCATCCCAGTGGAGCGAGAGGCGCGTACTCGAAGCCTTGGCAGAATCAGGCCAAAGCAAACGTTACTCGCTGATCCCTCCGGTCCTCACATCAAAGACGGAACGAAGCTCAGCTCAGCTCAGCTTGCTCTGCATTCCGTTGCTCCAGACCGAGGATTAAGCATTTAGGCCCGGGACGTTCGGGTTGTAATTACAACTTTTCCACCGTGTTCCCACTAGGCCTTCAGACACTATCAGGACAAGAACGGTCTTCCGTGGCGGGGGATTGAAAACCACATTTAAGTACTCATCACACGTCTCGTGTGGACGCCATCATACTCTGGTGTGCAGGCCACCAGCAGATCTAAGCTGTTGTGTGGTTTGCTTCAAAGAAGAACACTCCTGATCCCATCTGTTCTCAGCATAATGGAGATGGGTGTTAAATGTGATTAAATCATTCCCCCCCCCCCCCAGGAAGGCTCCGAACCCATCAGGTTTATAGCAAACATTTGAAACACTAAAGAGCCGAGCAAATATTCAGAAGACGTAAATTCATCATCTTTACGAGGCGGTTGATGTTCTTTACAGAAAATAGTTCATTCTTACCGACGCCGTAAAATTTTTCTTTAAAGGCCTCATGGTATGAAATTTAATGCTACACATTTTACTGAACCGCAGCTAGACAGGAAGCACATTTGTAGGTGTGATCATGCAAGTGTAGACACTAATGTGTACTGTTTCTGAACTTCAGTGGTAACAAGAAACCCAAAGTCAGTTCTCATTGACTGCGGGTGCTTTGTGGTGCTTTGAAAATAGTTCAACTCATCGCATTTGGCTATTGCACAAGGGGGGGGGGGGGGGGGGGGGAACAGCGGAAAAAAAAAAGAGGCACTGAATAGAGAAGGGAGGGTAAGGAGAAAACCATGTGAGGAGAGGGTGTGCATTTGGAAAGGGATTAGCAAAGGAGAGAAAGCGAGATCTTGCCTTAGAGAAGAAATAAGAGGGCATCTGAGGGTCAAAGAGACACAACAGAGACAGTTGGAGAAGGTTGGAGAGGAAACAGCTTGAACACAATGCACAGGTTAATAATAGGAAAAGAAGCACAGACGAGAGGAGAGGATTTTTTTTTTTGCTTCAAAACATTGCTTAATTTTTTTCTTTTTTTTAAACCCTGAACTAGTTTTGTTCATTTGTAATCTTACACGACAGAATGCCTTGAAGCTGAATATTTTCTAATTCATTAGCCAACTTAATGTGCCCGTAACCGCCCTCCATTTCTATTAATGTCTCATTCTATGTCATTCTTTGGTAAGCAACCGTCCTTCTGCGTTTCTTTAATGGAATTTCCTTTCTACTAACAATAAAACATCCTGGCACTTCAATCTCGTTTTAACAATCCCCAGTCTCCTAACTTTCAAGCCTCCTCATTATGTCCGTATAAGAATATATATATGGGATTGTTCCAACGGTCACTTGTAAATTTGACTGGAATAATATGTTTTAGACATTGTTGCTGGAGGATCTGGTTCTAATTTAAAACGTATAAACTTTGAAATGATATTTCCTCACAAATTGCTGCCTAACGAAAGAGATAAAACCACAAGCATATTGTATCGCTGATGCAAGCGAATGGCTTGCCAATATAGTTATCCACAAGAATTCACACAATGTCACTCAGAATCCAAGTTAATGTATGGATTCAATACACGTCACCATCTAATAAAAAAAAAAGAAAAGTACCAATGACATCTGCATTGGTAAAAATCCCAATAAGGCCTGTAAAGTTTTCCTCTGCTGGTATAATATTATCCTTGGCAATATGTCATAGTTTCCCTATTTTGCAGCTATTTCCAATTCCATCTGTCTTTACTCTTCTATCCGCCATGACTTACCCTTGACTTCTCCTCCAGCTTGGTCATCATGATTATATTGGCTGTATGCTGCTCCCACACCATCCTCCAGAAGTCCCCAAAGGTCTCCGGAAGGGAACCCTGAGTGGCGATGTAGGCATTTTGACGGCGGTAGCCATCGATATAGTTAGCATTGATGTAGTCACTCCCTGGGACACCTGAACATGAAGAAGACATGTAATTTAGAGACATTCAACTTTTTAAAGCAAATTAATTTCGAAATAAACCTGAATTTTATACATATATATATATATATATATATATATATATATATGTGTTTTTTAAAAAAATATTTATTTATTTATTTATTCTATATATTATTATCATTATTATTATTATTATATGTGGATCAACTGAGGATATTGCCAGAAGATTAATGTTTTTCCATGGTACGTTCTTTGGTGCTGGATTGTTCCGTCGTCTTGTTTTATAATGCATGCTAAGACGATCATGTGTCTAATCTGATGCGTGGCTTTGAACGGCAATATGACTGTGAGTCCGCTTGTATGTAAGACGAGGCTGACACCGCTTGTGTCCTGGAAGGGATTGGAGGTGTGTGTGTGTGTGTTTGTGTGCGTGTGCGTATGTGTGTGCTTGACGTGAGAGGCCATCTGTGTGTATTTGATTTCGGATCAGTCCTGCTCATCTGGGGCCTAATACCATAATCCCCCAAATCACTGAGTCATAGCTCAAACAAACAAGCATACACAAGATGTACACACTCAAAAACACACTCTCACAAACACGCACACGCAGTAAGCAGTGACCTGATTATGCCAAAGTGGGGCACACAAACTTTTTTTTTTGTGCATCTTTTGATGGCAATTTACATTAACAGTGACACAATTCAGATGGTGAAAGATGAAGGTAGATGAAGTTTGCACACTTTTTAATTTCTCTGTCACTGAATAGTCGGCTGAATAGACAGCTTTGATACAAAACATTTTTCTCCAGTATTTTGTAGTAAATTCCATTTCCAGATCTATGGTTATTTGCGCACTTTCCTCTTTATTGCTGTTGAGTGATTACAAAAAAAAATCCAAAACAAAAGCTAGGAAAAAGATATTTCACAGAGAACATTGAATTTTTTAACTGAACAGTTGGCCCTGCTCTTTCATAGATGAGGTTATTAAAAAAAAAAAGACTTAAAAGCCATATGTAAAGTATGTTAACTTTGTTTTGATAATAATATATTATGGTTAATGTAATCATATGGAATTACCCAGTTATTTAAATGAAATCAACAAAACATAATGAAATGTACAATGTTTAGAATGATTATTCTATTGTTATTTTGTAATTATATCATTTTCAACAATAACCATAGTTTGCCTATTTGCTTTTAGATGCTCACTAAATTCAAGTATGAAGATGGATTTGTTTTTTTATGTTACTGTGGAAGTGTCCTGGTTGGGTTCCATCCAAAGCTGAGATTCCACTGAAAAAGCTGACTTATTTTTCACACAATGATTTAATTCCAAGTTGTTGAGGTCCCCTGAGGCTCACTCTTGTTCTCCTTAAATTATTTGATTTTTCTCAGAATAAAATCCAGTAGTCATTTCAAACGCAGCACTGCCAATTAGACCCGGACAGCATTTGAAGAACATAATGGTTGAAGATTGAGCAGTATTTACTTCTTTGAAACGGGGAGGCTGCAGACGGCACTTTATCAGAAGTCTGTAAAAGGCGGCTTAGCGAAAAAGCTTTGATATGCTACAACTTTAGTGCTTGGGATGACAGCAGACACATTGGGCAGGGTGAACCCCCACACACACACACCCACCCACACACACACCCACACACACTTTCCATTAGAGTCACTTGTCAGCTGAAAAAGCTTTCATTATGTGTGTGAGATGTCTGGAAGCGAATGTGCATACCTTTTTGCATAATTATATGTTGATGCTTAACTCTGTGTGTGTGTATATACAGTATTTTATGCAGAGATAGAGACAAACATAGGGACAGATAGTTCTGAAGAAGAGCAATAACTGCAGTTGGGCTGTGTGTGTTTATGCATGTGTGTGTGTGTGGGTGGGTGGTTGGGCTCCTCACACATGCTCTGCCCAGATAAGGCTCATCTGTTTGGGTCTCTCCCTCTCTCAATATTGGGGCTGGCTGCCAGTTTCTCTGCCTCAGGTCTATCGCACCTGAGTTGGCTAAATGTGTCTCCAGACATATTAGGGAGAGGAACGAGATTTCTTTTTTTTTTTTCTTTTTCTTCTGTACTGTGAAATAATGAAGTAAATAAATTACAATACTTGTTATGTTTGAGAGCTGGCCATTGGAGCTTTGAATCTAAACTAAATCAGCGTTTTTTTTTTTTTAAACCCCCCCCCCACTCAGTTGAAACAAGAGCAACGTCGTGCAAGCAAGCACACGCCCACGCACGCAAACACGCTGGCAACGTATCTTACCCTCGATGCCAGAGAGTATCACCCTGGAATGGTCGTAGGCAATGACGTTAGCGTAGCGGTTCTTTGGTTTGTTGACCTCCAAGTTGGAGTTCTCCCAGGTGAATTGTTGACCGGGGTCAATCGACTGCAAGGCAGAAAAAGACAAAAGTTACCGTCAAGAGTCAGGGAACAAACTGGTGCTTATCTTGGATGATGTTCACAGGCGTGTTGGCACTTGGTGCTGTTTTGACTCCAAATGAGAGATTGTTTTTCAAATGGTTCTTTCTGCATATGGTCTGGCAGCTGTACTTGTCTGACAAATCTTCACAGCATGGATGTTGGGTTGCCGCGATTTGAAGGAAAATGTAGAAACGACATCTGGAGCAGCATGTTGGGGTTTTTATACTATATTTTTTGGATTTCGTATATTGCCTGCTTCAGGATGAAACCTTCGATGTCACACTTTGATCAATTATATACTTTTGGTCAGTACATATGCGTGGGTGTTAATTTAACATTTTCACCAACCGAACAATTGAAAATAGCTTTATGGCAGGAAGAATCCTGCTGTTCTGAATATTCAATTTGATATTTAAGAATTAAGTGGTGAATATTTAACAAAATAATAACGTTAAAACAACACTACCGCGACCACCGATGAATATTACTGTTAATTTATATCAAGTCAATATCAAATAAAGTGGTGAATCCTTCCAACATTAAAAGCTGTATGGGAAAATAATAACATGAATAATGAGAAAGAGTATGACAGATTGGGATGAACTTTGTGGCTGTCAAACTTGGATGCTGTTTTAAATGAAGAAAGTGCAGCACATTTTCCATCCATCTGTCCTCCTGTCTATCCATTCCTGTCATCATTAGAGTTGCAGGTGTACAAGAGCCTATCCCAAGCTGGCTTACAGGCCGGGCGCATCCCGTACTGGTCGCTCACTCAATTCCAGAGCGAGCTACGGTTTCATTTTGGCCAATTGTAAAGTACCACTGACAATTCCAAATCAAGTACAAAGTGAAGACTGAAAGAAATGCAGGCCAAACGGGATCTTGGGTTTCAAGAAATAGAACAGAAATAATGTAGGGACTTTCCGCTGTCTACAGAGAAGAGAACTAGCAGAGAAAGATGATATACGCTCAAAAAGATTCCTCTGGGAAAGAGAGGATAGTTGTGTTAGACCAACACATTAAGTTCCTGGAGGGTAATTACAGTGTAAGCATCTCTGCAAGCAGGGAGAGGCAGACATGAGGTCATTATGGAGCTGTCAATGGAGAGAAATGACGAGGAGAGAGCCAAAGCAATTTAGCAATTGTGAATATTATACGACGCATAATTATGGTTGGGTTCGGGGGGGGGGGGGGGGGGGGAACGGACAGGGGTGGTACTGTGGGTCTGCGTGTGTTCATACATGTGTGTGCGTTTCAGAGGCATTCCGTCGCTCTGCCCAATATCATGTGCGTCTGATTATTTCACCGCAATCATTTGTGCTTCCCTCCCCTTCGATGCCTTCGCCATCCGTCTCTCTCGCTCGCTCGTTAGGGCCTCGCCGGCGAACAAAGCACACAGTCATGCAGAGAGAAAGCCAGGAGGCTTAAACCGCACGGTTGCTCGGTCCATCCTTTTTCGTGTCCTCTCCCAAAGCGTTTCAAACATCCTCAAGCTCTATAATGTACTCTTGTCTCCTATATAAGTGCCACACGGAAGGCAGGAACCAATTGGAGGCTCATGTCTCCATCAATCAATCCAGCCCTGATCCAAAAAATGTAATATCTCTCTGTGGAGCTAATTGTGATGGTAGTATTTTAGGGAGGCTTTTCGTGATGTATATTGACCGGGGTGCAAGAAAAACTTCAGCCGAGCAACATAGTGACTGGCTTTATGTGTCTCACGGTGAGGCTGTACCGCCTTTACATTTCTATCAGCTACTCCTCTTTCTGCACCAGTGGACCGGATAACAATCTGGCTGTAAGCAAACTTTCCTTGAGCCTTGCATTTTCAATTTCCATCTTTGGGCTATGTGGAGAAGAGCACGACAGCAGAATGAGAAATGCGTTCATTCTTGCATCGCTTTGATCGATATACAGTATGGTTAGCCGGGCAAAAGTAATGGGACAGCTGGCCACATGCAGGAGTTTTCTATTTAGACTTTGCACTCTTCGGGGAATATTTGCGACAATTTTTCAGAGCGTGTGCGGTCAGAGGTCAGAATAATGGGATTCCATAAGAATTGAGCCTTGGGCCTGGGGTCTTCTTGGGATGTTTTATCCTGCCCTGTCCAAGTTCCATATTTTCCACAGTGTGTTAATGGCCATGATGGCAAATGTGGTTAGCATGTCTGAATTCCACAATGTAAAAAATGTGAGTTTATTTAAAATTTTAAATCTCTAATAGGTGTGGATGAGTTTTGTAGCTTGTGTCAATGAGAACCAGTCAAGGCTTCTTGCTCTCTTGCCCAAAGTCAGCTGAGATAGCTCAATCACAACTCTGAACTGACTAAGTGGTAGACACTGAATAAATGATTGAATGAATAATGAATAAATCTTCAACTGGCAAAGCCAAGTCCTTACAGACTGGCAATCAGAGACAATCAAAAATTCTAGAATGAGAGAGAACTCTGAAGAGAATTCATCCCAAAGTTATTAAAAGTGGGCAAGAAAGGATGGTCCCAGTTTAACATGGACGTAAACCAGAAAAACTCAAGTTAGCTTCTCGAGGGGGGGCAAACGATTGGCATTCCTACCTCGTACTCTTGTGAGAACTTGAGATTGTCGTTTGCTTTGAGGCGCTCAATGTTATCTGCCAGCTCCGAGACGGGAACGGGTGGGTGACTTGCCATGCCTGCCGAGAAAAAAAAAAAAGAGGCCGTTTTGGAACATGTACAACTTGACTTTTTTTGGGGAAAGTGGAAAATGTTAAGAGAGTTAAGAAGATCCTCAGAGGTTTTTTTTGTTTTGTCTGTGTGTGTGTGTGTGTGTGTGTGTGTGTGTGTGTGTGTGTGTGTGTGTGTGTGTGTGTGTGAGACCGCAGTCACAGCGGAGAAAGCGAATGGAAGTGTTTCTTTGTTAAGTGACCATTCTCTTTCCAAAGCAGACAGAAAGAACAATGTGCGTGTTTGGAAAGTTACTGAGGCACAATAACATGTCCTTTGAGTCGGTGCAACACGGCTGGTGGAGATTTTTAAAAAGGCACAGACGGTTAAACATTTAACATTGGGGGTGGAAAAAAAAAAACCCATTTCTAAAACAACACAGTGGAACCTTTAAATTTGATTGGCCCTGAAGTTGAACATTAAATTTTGATTTTTTTTTCTTCTTTTTAAAAAGGCATCAGGCAAATGTAAAAGCAACTTTCACAAATGTAATAATTACTATCGGTTTTGACGGGTTGTAGGTTAGAATTGCTTTGCGTCACAACAAAATAACAAATATACAAAATATAAAATATTTGTGACTTTTTTTTGGGCACATACTATTTGGTAAAAACATGCCTCAAGTCTGCATCTCAGTGATAACAATGAAAGGATTATGCCTTTTTTTTCTTTTTGCTTCTTCACTGACAAAGTGATTATTTTTAACATTTTAGTTAAGCAGTTTAACTTGTTTTTACTCAATGTTACACTGCCTGCTAAAATGGCTCGATACAAAAGATTCAATACCAGAGTGCTGAAAAAAAAAAAGCATTCATCTTTAGAAGTTCCACCGTACCAAAGCTTATTGATGACATGTTGTCAATTCAAGCAGCTTCATCCTACGTGGGATGAAAGTTAGTTTGCATGAATGTCCACAAGGAACACAGATAGATCGAAAGAAGGAAAGAAATGAACTGGCGAAGAAGAAAACGATGACAGCAAATCTTTGGTGGACCGTGAGGCCAACTAACTTGACAAACGTCGATAACCACGGTACACTGATACACGGTAGGCTGAAAAGGAAACAATACCGCCGTTAAAGAAACCAAAAAAACGACACTAAGAGCTAGGTGTCTGTGCAGATATGCTTACCTGGAGTCTGAAAGTTGATTCTACGCAACTCCACAGGGTCAGTGGGATGGTGAGACGACATGGCTTTGCTGCAGGGGAAACTGCCTTTCCTGCCCTCGGCTTCGGCTCGTTTCCTGCGAATAGCATCAGAAAAGCCCTGTATAGTCAATTCTCAAAGTGTTGCAGGATATTTGTTGAGCGAACTAGCAACTGCAATGATTGGTGATGTGTCAACCATTAGGAGAAAATCTACAATCTAGAAAATCTTTTTTTGGCATTTTGGATTGGTGAAAACATGTCCGCATTCACACACACTTTCATAGAACTGAAATTTAAATTTAATATTGCCTTACACATTTTTTTGATAACTTTGTGTACGATGGCGTTTCATTTACACTAAAATAATTAAGGGATTCAATAACCTCCCAAAAAAATGGAAAGCAAAACCTTGGTGTTTGTTACCTGTCAGGTTTGCTGGATCCAGACGGGGAGAAGAGGAGCACAAAAAGGAGCAGACAAGGATGGACAACATTATTATCTGTTTTCTATTACCGTAGTTCCTCTTCTCTTTTACAATTATTTATTATTAAACAAGAGACAACAATATCAATCCATCATCCTATCGTTGCCTGATAATAGCATCTCAGATGGATGCATCTATATTTAAAACATCACTATGCCCGGTGCAGCTTAGCTTCAAGGTGCTCATTAATGTCGGGTGATGATCCTGAACTTTAGATTATTAGCATCCTGGATATTCATTTCCTCATACCGCATCTGCAGCAGCAATTATTCATGTGCGTTAACAAAGCTTCAGCCGGGAGGCCTGATAATGATCATAAACAGTGATAATGCTCGATAAATGCTACCTCCCATTCATTTGCAATCTCTTTCTCTCAAGGTTTGT
Source organism: Syngnathus leptorhynchus (assembly GCF_054491065.1). NCBI lineage: Eukaryota > Metazoa > Chordata > Actinopteri > Syngnathiformes > Syngnathidae > Syngnathus > Syngnathus leptorhynchus. The sequence goes on along the minus strand of NC_141199.1, from coordinate 13,089,587 downwards.
AAAATGAAAGGCAGATTTTCACAACCAAGCCTTAATTAGTACAAAGTGTTATTGACAGTTGTGTGGATATCAAATACAGCTGGGTGGAAAGGAAACAAAAGGATTTAGATTTCATATCCATCCATCCATCCATCCATCCATCCATCCATCCATCCATCCATCCATCCATCCATCCATCCATCCATCCATCCATCCATCCATCCATCCATCCATCCATCCATCCATCCATCCATCCATCCATCCATCCATCCATCCATCCATCCATCCATCCATCCATCCATCCATCCATCCATCCATCCATCCATCCATCCATCCATCCATCCATCGCTTCTTACTTTGCTTACCTTTTGAAGAGAAGGATGGCAATGACAATACACACGATGAAGATAACGGCCAACACCGGACCAACCACCCACAAGAGACCCTCTTCCTCATCCACAATTGGCTGCGGGTCCACACCTGATGACGTCACGGGATCAGAATACGGGCTAGTGGAGAACATGGTCTGTGGGAGAGAGCGTATGAATGTTAAAATCAAAAACACATTGATGAACTTTGAAGGTGCGCTTGTCACTTACGTTCTCCGAAAGATCAAGCAGGGCGAGCACAAAGAACACATATTCCTGGCCGTTCTGCAATGGACGGTTGCGGAAGTCGCCGTAGTTTTGCCCGTCGCCCAACGTGAACTCAGGGGGGAGGGCTTTAAAGTGAGCGCTGACGTAAGCTCTGGGATCTGATTGGCCGGCCTGTCTGCGGATACGGAGGGCTCGGCTCACGCTGGTTCGGTTAATCTCTCTCAGCAACTGATGTGGAAGGGCAGAAGAGGAGGCAGGAATAATTAGCAAGGTTTGAAAAAAAAACAAAAACAAAGTTACAGGCCACACATAGAAAAACAACCATTCACATTTCTTGACAATTTAAAGTCTTCAATTAAAACAACCACGAAATGTTTTTGGGATATGGGACAAACATCCACTGAGAGACCACACAGGAAGGCTGGCAACTAACTAGTCAACTGTGATGCATCCTGTAAACCATAATTTTCCTAAATTTAAAAGTAGGATCCCACAAACCATTATCAAAGTATCAATGGTCTCTTTAAAGAGTATCGCCAGAGCCCAATAGCCCACCGTTTGGTCTCCTGTTAACCATTATCGCCTGAATATAAACTAGTCTTTCACAAATCACCATCAAAGTATCAATGGTGTCTTCTGAGAATACCTATCCATCGTTCCATCCGTTTTCAGAACACACGCTAAAATCTAGAGTTTATCAAAGCTTTAATGGAAATGTTCACTCTCACTGACATGAAGATCTTGTTTTGGCAATTGGTCACTCTCTCTTGCAATAGTGTTCCAAATTGGATTTAGGTCAGGGCACTGTCAAGAACTCTGTTAAAGCCATTCTTTTTTCATTTTAGGTTCAATGCCATTCTGAAATGTGATACTACTTTGTACACCAATGCTTTATAGTAGACATCTAAAGATTTTGGGCCAAGACTGACTGTTATTATTTCCTTTTAGTTGCAAAAGACCTGGAACGAGTCTATTTGCTCTTTGTATCAACTGACTTCTTGGAAAGTATCGAGCACATTGACTGTTCTTGAATGATATCGCAATGTGTTGCTGGTAAACTACAACCTGAAATTTCGCAGGTGACTTTTTTCAATCCCAAATTGTATGTATGAACGAAAAAAAACCTACCTCATCTAAATTCATCTGATCGGGGTCCTCCCATGGATTCAAGAACTTCCCTCCTCGTTGCTTCTTTAGTGGCACCACCACCAGATAATAACCCCTGAAAGACAGTATGTGTTGAGTAATTTTTTCATAAAATCAAACACCGTCTGATAGTGTGACACAAAATGGTTATTCCCTTTGTAAAAGTACAACACAGCACCTGTGGTGGATTTGCAGGTGTACCTAATAAAATGCCCAAATGATATAACTATGCGCGAGAACAAAAGTAAGAGTGTATTTTTTTGTCTTTTTTATCAGCTGAAGCACCAATAGCTTCCGCCAAGCCATGAGGGCACTCTCGCTAAAATGATAAATGTGTCCCCAGTGCATGACTCACTCCGGCGCTTGCTGCTCGCACTTAATAACATAACTGGCATTACATCAAATGTGGTGAAATGTTGAATTTGCAGCACGAAGATGAACAGATATGCTCTTGCAGACTGTGGAATTGCTGATGATGTATTTTCGAAATAAAACCATACACAGCAGCTGATTACAGTTTGTGACTACGTCTTTTATCAAAACGGAATGAGCGTAATGAGTGCAAAAAAGTGACGGGATGGCCAGTGTGGGTGTTGCAGGGAAATGATACATGAAGAGATTTACAGTTGAGTTCTAAGGAACGCACTTGTTGTCTATTTTGTCTGTGTTTGAAAGAGATTATGAGCTTTGTGCTTTTGCCCTGTCTGCTGTGGGAGTTGGAAGAATTGCAAGTCCGCCAACTCCAAGAGAGAAATCCCTCCTGTTTGGCTAATAAATGTAAGAGAGGATGCAAGTGGGGGATGATGGAATTAGCTCAAAGGGCCGACAGAGACGTTAATTCTATTATAACGTAATTGGAGTCTCTCTGTTGTATTAAATCATGTTCTTGTCTCTGGAATGCGTCTTCCTTACTTGACTTTAGCTGCCATCTGCACAGATGGAAGTTGGACGGTCACCATGCCATCGGCATTGGTCTTTCCCACCACGACGGGTTTGCTTTTCAGGATGTCTGGAGCAGTAGTGGCGGTGACGCGGTGCTGAAGGCCCCCGGCGCTGTTGGCCCGATTGGTAAGCAAGAATGAGTAAAGGGTGTCAGGCTGCAACCCAGTGATCAGCTTCTGAGTCTGCTTGCCATCCACCTCCACAGACTGGCCTTTTCCGTAGAGGATCTGAATATGGAGAAGGTTTTTCAAAGTTTTTTCACAGTTGACCAACACACTAAGATGCAATAATAAAGCTATTCTTAAAACTTCCTACAGTGAATGGCTGGGTGGGATTCTTGTCTCGAACCTCCCAGGATAACAGAACAGAATTCTTCATGGCGGCCTTCACTCTGAAGTTGGTGGCAAAAACTGAGATGAGACAAAAACAAACAAAATGACATTAACTTGACGGTGAACCTTTGTTTCCTGAAGTCCGGTTGCAGCCTTTGGTACCGGCCATCTACTTGTATTTGTTTGGGTCAGCGTTCAGTCAGAAAAACTGAACAGACCCAAGAATCTTACCTTGATTTGGGATAAGGATGTTTTGTCTAAGAGTACAGCGACAAGACAATGAAAAAGGACACTCAGGATGTAACCAGATGTGCTTGTGATTGTATGTTAGCACTAGTGTGCTACGTTCGGAAGTTTGTCTGGAGAACTGAATGATGAAGATGAGTTGTTAGGGACTGAGTGTGAGTCCTACCTTGGTCTAGCCGCTGCGTCCTAAACTGGACACCGGGGCTGTACGGACCGGGCCCGACAGTCGTGTACGCGCACACCCTGACATCATACACCGTATCGGCACTCAGACCCTCCAACAAAACACTTGACCCCGGAGTGGGCACCACAATTTCCGAGGAATTGCCCCGACTGTTTATATCCTTGTACAGCACTGAGTATTTGACAATTTTTCCGTTTTGCTCAATGAGTGGCACTGATTTCCACGTCAAGCGGAGGGAGTTGGCAGACATCTCCTCTGAGATAATATTTTCTGGGTATCCGGTTGGGGAGCCCTCAGGCGTGGTCACTTCTTTCACTGCCTCTTCTCCATAGCCCATTTTATTACGAGCGGAGAGTCTGAAAATGTAGTTGGCCCCCATATGGATATCCTGAGCAGTGTAGAGGCTTTCCTTGGTGGGGAACTCCACCACAGTGAATGGAAGGACGTCGACACGGCCAAAAGTGAGGCGGTAACCCAGGAGTGGCGTGAGGGGATTTGGCGGCGGGTACCACTGAAGCAGAGCGGTGCCCGAGTCAGTTGCGCTCACCATTAGTTTGGGCTTTTCAGGCACTACAGAAAAGGAGGGTGAGGAAAAACCAAACAGTGACTAAAAACGACTGGCAGTGCTAAACATACTAGTCCATTGAAAAGTAAACACAATACATGAACAATTTGCTGAATTGTGGTTAACATTCTTAAATATTTTCAAGTTCTGGTTTGCTCTGTAATTTTTTATGCTGTTCATGTTTGTGGTATTAACTAATGAATATATTTGAATATATTTGCAAAACTTACATGGCAGAGCAGTGCAGATGGCAACAGGTTTGCTTCGGGCACCATCTCCTTTGGCAGTGTAAGCTCCTACTGAAATAGAGTAGGAAGTATCGGCCTTCAAGTTTCCGAGAAGCGCCTCCTGCAAGACAAAGGTCAGTCGGTCAGCTGCAACGTGTGGCAATGTCCGTCCGTCTGTCCATCCATCTAAGACCTCCAACTACAAGCTTAAAGAAATATTTACTCACATATTGAGTTGATTGGTCATATTCCCACTGAGTATTGATTGAGAAGAATGAGCACAGGAAAGACACAGGCGTTAATATACGATTATAAATCGCTCATTGAATTTCAAAGAATTTCATTTGGCGGTGTTACCTGTGAGTCCTCTATAAGGATGTCCTTAATGGAGGGCGGACCCTGAGGCTCGCCGTAGTTCATCCTCACGTAGTGGACTTGGTAGCCTCGGATCTGACCGTGCTGCAACTCAGGGGCTGGCGCTCGCCATTTCACCCTAATGGCTGAGGAGTTCACTGTCTCTGCGTCCACCCCTCGAGGAGGACCACTTGGAACTATAAATGCATTTTGGGATATAAGTCAAGGGTCACTGTTGATGGCCACTTAAACGTTAGCTTGGAAGTATTCTGTTTTGAATTAAAAATAGCTTGGGGGCAGAAAAATACACTGAAAAACTGATGTAAAAATGCAGCCATCCAAAAAGTTTAAATTTTCACTGATGTCTGGGGAAAAAAAGGTCAAAATAGTAAAAAAAAAAACATGTGCGTGCTCGAAGAAAAACATGGAGGAAAAAGCAGTGACGGATAAGAAGCAAATGTAGAGAAAGATAAGAATGGCAGATAGAAAAGGATTTGTCGCCACGGGCAGATAAATAGTGGCAGACAGTCAAAGAGGAAAATACTGTTATCAAGAAAAAAAACCTCTCTTGTGCTGCCAAGAACTACACGTCTCCCCCACAACACTAGAGTCAGTGTTATTGGTGGAACGTCGGGAGTGTCAGCCATTAAGTAGGAATAGTCAAAATATTGCTGGAAATATGACAAAATTAGGCAAACATTGATAAAACGGGGCTAAAACACATTCAAAACAGCTGTCAAGGTGTTAAGGATTTGGCAGGGTAGTTAGGAGTGAGGGGAGGCCAAGGTTCAGCCAAAGTTATTGAGGGGTATTTGTTATTCCAAGTAAGGGAAATCCTATTAGGATTTAAGAAGAAAAGGGCAAAAAGCAGTCAAAAGAGAATCGTGAAAAGAAAAAAAAAGCAGCATGGAAAAAAGGGTTGCTGCCGATGGAGAGAAAGCAGTGGCAAGGGAAGAGAAAAGGGAGTTTGACTTTCCAGTTTGGGTGGTTAGGAGGGATACAAGGAAGGATTGTCGACAAAGTTAGTCACTTGGAGCTTATTAGTCGTATTAGTTTGGTAGTGGTAGCCATTGACAGCGGGGCGGAAAATCCAAAGAGGGTTTGGAAACATACCATCTTCCTCGGTGCGGATAATCAGCTGTAAACTCTCAGGTCCGTCGCCAGCTTCCGTCTGCGCCCGTACTGTAATTCCGTATTCGGTCCATTTCTCTAGGTTATCCAAGAGGTACGGAGAACCTTCCTTTGGAATGCCGTCAATCCTTTTGGATGTTTTGTTGACCCCGGTAGTGGAATACTGGACGGCGTAGCCCGTAATGACACCGTTCTGAAACTCCGCAGGTGGTGGTGCCCAACTTACCAGGATGCTGGTAGAAGTGGGGCTGGTGCATGTTATGTCCTGGGGAGGTGCTGAAGGAACTGATTGGCCAGTTTGAGGAGGCAGAGTTGGAATTGTTTTGGGTAAGTGTGAGTTGGTGGTGTGTATACATTGTTATTGTGGTGAGGAGGAATGGTGGATGGAATGGAGCAGACACAAGACAGAGAACAGAAGACAAAAAAAACAAAACATAAAATGAAAACTAAACACTGGTGAACAGAAGATATCAAGAAAAATGGCTCTCTGGCTAGAAAGCAAGATGACCGAACAAAGATACTGAGTGATGGGTGTTGACCTTTGTTTGATTGATGAAAAGAGAGTGAATGACTTCAAAGAGACGCAACACAAAATAGAGCGACTAGAGTTTAGAACACACAAACGTACCTGCCTGGAACTTACTTGTCCTACTCGAGTCTGAGCGCTCGATCCGTGACGGAGATCACATCTCCAGCTATAAATGTCTGACTTGTCTAACCCATGCTTCCCCTTACAGACCTCACATTGATATCTAACAATAGGAATGACTTTCATCATTTTATGCCAATCAGGAAAGAATGGTACGTTTTGGAAGTCATACTTGACATTGGTTCAAATATCAAACCTGAGGTCAATGTAAGTCACATTTCAGGTTGGCCTATTTGTAACAATGCAAACGAAAAATGTTTCCCCTTTCGCAACAAATTTTGGGTTTGGTGATTTTTGGTACTCAACTGTGTACCGGTACTATTTTTGCATTGTCCAAATAAAGCCTGACTCTTTTCACACACGTGCCATTCACACTCGACAATATGAAGCTGAACTTACGTGTCTGGGGTGTGTCAATGGAAATCTCGTTGGTATATGCGCCAATGCCATGTTTGCTACGAGCGGCCAATTGGAAAGTGTAGGCCGAGAAAGGCTTGAGGTTCCTCAGCAGGTAGGAGCTTGTCGGCTCAAAGCTTACTTTCTTCTAAAGGGAACATGAAGATGCGGGACATTAACATCAATTGCCCAATGTTAGTAACAGGTACTCCCAAAACATGCGTTTTACGTTATCGACTGGTGACCAGACCATTTCTTAGAGCAAGAATCAATGTGGGAATATTCCCATCTTCAACGCTCACCTCCTCAGTATCGTCTGCCCGTCGATAAACCAGTTCATATCCCGTGATCTGATTGTCAGGGCCACCCTGGGGTGGAGCTATCCAGGACAACAAAATACTCGTCTCAGATTTGGCCTCTCCTTTGAACTCCGAAGGCTGCGATGGGACTGAAGAGTTCAAGAACAAGGTCATTAGCAATTTCTTTGCTTGTATTGATAAAAGGTGACATATTCTACTGCCTTACCGCCAGTCTTGGCAATAATCTGCAGGTCCTGGGAAAGAGGACCATCGCCAACGGAGGTGAACGCCAACACTCTGATGTAATATGTCTTGTTAGGAGTCAAGCTCTGAATGGTGATAAAGTTGGCGCTCCGCACCATCTGCTTCTCCCACTGCAGAACACACACACACACGCATGCACACAAAAGGCAAGGAATGAACATAAGCATTGACACACAACCGAGTCACACGTCATGAACAAATACCTGATTCACTGGCAGCATGTTGTCTGATGTGTAGTAGACCCTGTAGCCCACTACCTGGCCATTTGGTTCCTCTGGCTCATCCCAGTGGATGATTGCCGTTGTGGTGCTCAGCATGCGACCTCTGACCTAAGAACCAAACAGCAATTATTTAGCTGGCTGTATTATATTACCAGTAATTAAAATGAAGGTACATTTCTGAATACAATAGTCTTATCTCGATGCCAAAATATAATCATATTTATGACGCCTGACAAGTGCATGTTCAAGGTGTTGCCCTTACTTGTCGGGGAGGTGAGGAGGGCGCCTGCTCTGCTGTGCGAGCCTCCACTACCTCGCTGGAGGGACCCTGGCCGATGGTGTTAACAGCTGCCACGCGGAAGTCATAATGGGAGTAAGGGCTCAGGCCACCCACACTGTAGCGGGTGGTGGCGATGCTATCAATCTCTTTATAGGGGTCCTCGGAGCCTTTGGAACGGTGCTGCAGCAGGAGAGAGTGCATCAAGATATAAGACACAATAACACGCGGGCATTAAACCAACACGCGCTATGATTTATGACACAAGGTGAGGGATGATCTGAGGATACAGCGTTTGGTCACACAACATTACACAAATGAATGCAGGCGGGGGGAAACTGGAGGCTTTTTTTTTTTTTTAATGATGTGAACTATCATTATTCTTTCGTTTCATTTTCATATACATTTTGCTCACTCGATGCAATAACAATTTGCATGTGTGTTTGTGTGACTGTTAATTACTTGGATGATATAATAGGAGACAGGTTCGGGGTTGCCAGAATCCCAGGTGAGAGTGATGCTTGTTGCAGTCCTTTCGGTCACCACGGGTGTGCCAGGAGCCTTTGGGAGAGCTGAAGGAACGACAAAGGTTTATTGTGCCTGAACACTGGTCATTCAAAGACAAAGTCAGCAATGCAAAAAATACTAAGTATGAATAATGAAAATAAGACTTCTGGTTGGAGATAATTCAAATGAGCAGTCCCTCAAATTAATTTATCCTGAATTTAGGAGATTTTTGAGTTATTTTGAGTGGTGGATTACTACCCATACATTTAAAAATGGTCATTCTATTTATAATAATAATATACTAAGAAAATATATTTTTCTCAATTTTATTAATCGGAATTCTTTTCTCATTCACTTTGCAAAAGTGGCAAGGGGCAAACATTTCCATTCCTCATTTCCTTTAGTAAAATCTAATCTTACTTTTAAATAAATACCATTTATTATTTCTCATGAAAGACTTCACTTGAGTCTTTGACTTCAATTTTTGTGTTTTCAACAGAAAGATGCTGTTTAGAGTGGCCAGTTAGATATAAAAGAAAATTATACTTGGAATGGAGTTGAATGAAAGACCACTTAGATACAAGGTCAAAGCCATGCCTCTCTCTAAGCTCAACCGGAAGCTTCCTTTTTTTTTCCTCCTCCATACACTGACAAACTCACCTTTCACAATAATCTGCGCCACCGCCTCAATAACGCCGAGTGTTGACATGGCAACGCAAGTGTAATTATTGGACTGGCGTACATCCGTCAGTTCAAGGACATTACGGCCGATGGGCATATCATCCTCCGGGGTCAGGTCCTCGGCTCCCAGCATCCACTTTACATAGGGCATGGGCGAGCCCACCGCCACGCAGGTGATGTTGACGTTGCCCCCTGGCATGATCTCGCTGTCCGCCGGCGGAATCGAGAACCGAGGGGGGACGCGACGCACTGGAGCGCGGCGCAATAAAAGCAGAAAGGCAGGAAAGGAAAGCACCATTAGACATTTATGAGAACAATGTGTTGTTGAGTAAAGTGCAGCGCAGCGAATGACAATAGGGACCCCGTGCATGTGTTTTCAGGGTGCCACGTTCTTTCAAATGAAGTTTCGTGGCAATCAGAAAAGACAGCAAACATTCCGATGGTAAGGTAAGTTACCACTTGGGTGCATGTGATATGGAAATGTTTTATTGATGGTGTTAGCAGCAGGAAATCAATATTTTATGCATGAAAATACAAATGATACCCACACACAAAAAAAACAAAGCACAGCAAAAAAACGCAGGTGCACTCGGGGGGGAAAAAAAATGCACATCACAGAAACCAGGCAGTAAACACCAACACAAATGGTATCTTAATCGACCAAAAGAAACACTCAATACAGCGATTCGATATTGTCACACTGGTCTTCGCAGTACCAACCTTCTCGGAGCTCTGCCGAGGGAGTAAGGACAGAGCGGGAGGAGGGGGCGGCAAATGGAAGAGGGGGAGGAGGGTAAAGAGAGAAAAATGGCCAATATCAGAGAAGAGACAGGGAGAAAAAAACACGTTAGACAGAGGAGTGTGGCAACAGACAAGAAGGGAAGCTGAAAAGAAAACGCTGGAACAAACATAAGCTGTGGAGGGGCCAGTGTGGCGGTAAAAGCCCGTCACAGCCTGTCAAACATTCACTTGGATGCGCCACGATTTTTTTTTTTTTTTTTACTAGACACACATCACTGACTTTGTTGTTTGTGCATATGCATATATCTGTTAGTCGCTGACATTTATGTATTTCAAATTGTACATCTAGTTGTGTGTGTTTGCTTCTAATTCCCTGGAGCGAGCAACAATCAGGCTGTTTAAAGGTTGCTGTTTTTTTTTTTTTTGACTTGATTGGGGTGGCAACAGAGCAAAAGGCCCCCGGATTAAAAACGTCTTCAAGACTCAAACATTGGTTTGGCGTGTGTGAGAATGGGTGCTTTTAAAGTGCCCGAAGAGGTAAGGCGGCTGTCAGATTTTGGCGAGAGACACGAAAAGTCCTAACCAGATGATGATTTGTTTTCTCTTGGAGGTCTAAAGGCTAAGAAGGGAGGGCAGAGAGATTAATAGCCTCAGTAAAAACACTCAGCCCTGCGTTAACTGTGTGGAAAGACGATCCTTGTTTTGGAAGCCTTCCATTTTATGGCTTGGAAGGGAAATTGGTTAAATGATATGGTGGTGTGTAAAATATTACACAATAAATAATTTCATTAACACACGTCCCGGGAAATAAAATAGAAATAAAAAAACATACTTCCATGTACATAATTTACACACTCTTGGGCGCGTTTATTTTCTTAGTCTGTGAAGTAGCGTTTTTAAAGGTATTAAATGTATCTGAAAAATGATGGTTCTCAAATTAATTATAGATAAAATATGAACTTTTTACTGCTGAAAATGGCTAACCCTAACCCCCACAAGAGCTCCTCTTACCTCGTACGTAGAGGTTGGCTGGTGTGGAATAGCGAGTTCCATCGCTGTTGGTGGCAACACACTCATACTTGCCCTGGTCAGACTCTTCGCTCATTTCGATCTGAAGTGCACCTGGATTCAGGAGCGAGGAAATGAAAATATACAGAGAGGAGAACAGAAACACAAAAATATTGAATGAACAATCATCAAAGGCGTCATGATCTGAGACATAACATTTATTATCATAAAGGACAAATGAGTTTGAATATCAGCAAAAAGTGAAATCAGTGAAGAAGTGGGCCAAAAAAATAGCCTGTTCAATGGGGGACGCATTTCTGTCATTGTCGGCAAAAATCTCCTCAAAACAAAGGTCAGCATCCTGATTTAGATATTGGAGGGAAACAAAAAGTCCTTAAGAGGGAATATATGGTTTTCCATGCAAGACAGAAATAAATAAGCCAAGCAGTCGACACGTTGAGAAATCCAGTGACAAATAGCCTTTTGGAAACTGTCTGAAAATCCAGTTACATCACTTTTCAAAATCATTGCCATGGCAATAACACAACCCTGACTTTTTTCGGATCCACCAATGGGATCAGGAGTGTGATGTCATTCAATGCACACCCAATAAAAGTGGCAGAGAAATCAACTGACCTTTGTTAAGGCCAACAGACAAAAAAAAAAAAAAACATTAAAAGACATACGCAAAGCCTTTGGAAGGGGGCCGATGCTTTCTCACTCCCTGAAAATAGAAAAACTGTCAAAAAAGTCAACCAGTTTTTTTTTTTTTTTTTTTTAAATGGTGTTGGAAGCCCAAAAAGCGCCCATAAAAACTTTATCAAAAAAGTGGTTGTTTGGGGCTTTTTATCAGTAATGAAAGAGAAGAGAGAAAGCAATGGTTGAAAAAAACAACAAAACAACTCATGAAGAAATGTGTGAATATATGTGTGTGTGTGTGTGTGTGTGTGTGTGTGTGTGTGTGTGTGTGTGTGTGTGAGCACACTAATGTCTGAAAGTGTGTCTTCGCCATCTGGACATTTCGGGTTGAGCGAATAACAGCTGGGAGGGAAAACACAACTGGGTTCGTTTGATTGGGTAAATAGCGGCAAGGTATAATGAAAAGGGGTCGGGGTCAAGATTAGGTCAAGACCATCACCCAAAAATCAGGTCACCGAAAAAAGAAAAAAAAGGAAAAATCGAAGAAAAAAAAAAAACCATGACCATTGTCAACCTAAACTAAAGAACATAAAACACATCATGCTTTAGATTGAAGGTAGGATCAATGTTAGAAGCAAATTGATATTAAAGTGATGGGATCACTATATGATAGTTAAGGAAGCAATGGAATTACATTAACGATTGTGGGGCTGACATGGTAACATGAACAGATGAGCAGATAATGAAAGGATGAGAAAAGGGAAGGTGATTAAAAGTCATAGTATAATGAATTGCTTGCTCAATTCCAATCCCCCCTCCTCTTGCGCCTCTTCCCACCGCCGATTTGAAGCAGCCGGATGAGCTGTTACCACTACGGCAACACAGATGGACTCATCCTGAGCTGCTTCCTACAACTGGTGCAAGGGGAAGCCGAGGGTTGGAATGGAATCAGGCCACTGTGTCACGTTGGTCCTCCCAGCAGTCTTACCTCGTATGGGCGTGCCACCTGAGTGGGCAATGAATGCACGAGATTAGAGAGGGAGAAGAAGAAGAAAATGTTAGTGCCACAGAAAGGGGAACGGGGCAAGGGAGGGATACTGACAGAACTGGGGGGAAGTAAGAAGAACCAAATTAGAGAGATAAACTAAGAAAGAGCCAAAATTTTTAAATCAAGTCAGAATAAGTGACAGATTGGAGAAAGACAGAGTGATAGAGCTTCAAGGAGATGGGTTATTGAGTAGACCTCATTGATTTTCAGCGAGGTAGTTGACGAGGCTGCGCTTAGTCTCCAAGACTGAATACATTTCAGGATTAAGCTACACGTGTCTCCCATGTGGATGAAAATCGGTGATAAGTTGAATAAATGTGTTCTTTAATGTTTTTTTTCCCCCCTAGAGTTTACCGACCGCCAACACTTTATCACTTAATAGCAAAAATGCTTCTGGAGTGACCATCAGAGGTTCTAACATCAAAGACATTTATATCAATCGGAAACTTGAGCTGTAAATGTCAAGATGAAGATCTACAGAATCTGAGCGAAACTATGCAGACAAGATGGAATTGCTTAATTGAATATTTCGTACCTTATTGAATTCGTCACTATTTGATGGATATTTTGAGATACATTCAGCCGGAAAAAGATGTCATGTAATACCATATGCGACCTCAAGAGGCAACAGTGAGCCTTCGTAGTTAGTTGCGCACATTACATGTCCCTCCTTGGCCATGAAGGATTCCAAGAATGCTGCTCACAGATTAAAACCACATGGATGATGTGATTTGTCAGCATCAAATTAAGATTGGCTTGAAATAACAAAAATCAACATGTCTGCTAATATTGGCATTAGCTCTGGATGGCGCACTCCGTCATCTCTACTTTGCAGTGGTTTCTGCTCTCAAATAAAATGTTCATGGCCAATTGCCACATCCGCAAAAGTAAAGATGTTTGTTAGTCTGTGTCTGCGTTTGATGCGGCATGGTTTTTAGTTTCCAACCAAATTATTACAATTTGGAAAACTGACACACTCAAAAAAAGACAAGCAGAGCGAAGTCTGTGTCAGATAGGAAAGAGGCAATTGAGTTACTGTAATGAAAGCCCTGTTCCTATCAAGCATTGCTGCTTTTTAAGTATGGTATACTTGTTTGGTATCATATGGCTATATTACCAAGACTAAAAATCATGTCAATACCATAGAAACATAAACGGAGGTTTTATTATTATGTCTTAGTCGAAGCAATTACAAAAATTTGGTCGGTACCATTGGCTGTAAAACGTGCTAAAACTCAAGTCAGATCAGGTTTCACCAACCAGTCAATTGCGGAAAAATATTTTCAACAATTTTTCTATTGGGCTCTTTAAACAGGCAATTAAAAAGCAATGGCAGTTATAAAACAAATAAGAGCAGGAAGTAACTCTCCTTGACTCATTTAGAGGACGGAATTCTATGAAGTGGATGACAGCCCTGTACGTTTTTGAATACAAGTTAAAAAAAAGAACGTCAGAGTGAATTTTTTTTTTCTTTACCTGCTGAATTTGTCTTGCACTGGTAGAGAAAACCAGTACTAACAAGTTTAGCCATATACAAGTTACTGTACCGTTACTGTCTAGAACTCTGAAATGGAGTAGCCATTGATTTTCTTACAGTGGCTCCGTCCAAGGCCTACCTAACAGCCATCTAGAGTTGATGACTTATTGACTGGTAACTCTATAAGGTGGAGCGGAGGGGAAAGTAAGTAGGTGAGTGAATGACAGAGTGAGTGAGGGAAGGAATAATTAAATAAGTGAAGGAGTGGAAAAAGTAAATTGGCAAGTGTGAGGAGTGGGGTTTTACAATTCCCTGGGTGTGGAAAAGCTGCAGGTGCACAAGTGAACGTGAGACCAACTATATGTTTTGCCTACAGTGACTGATATGTAAAACGTAATTATGAATGCACATCAATGCTTCATTAAATGTATTCTGTGTTTTATTTGAATCCAAAACATCACAAGCGAGCATTTGTATGCTTCTCCTTGTCCAGTGTTAGTTCAGTACATGCCATGCGTTTTAATAACGCCGTAATGTTGTAAAGGTGAGCAGCAGTAGGAAGAGCAGCAACATTAGTGAAAGGTATAAAGAAGAGTGGACAGTGAGGGTGTGGACCTCGGGACAAAAGCACTTACCAAAGGACTCTGTGGTTAAAAAGATATAAAGAGAAAAGAAACAGCATAGACATGGCATTACAATCGGTCCATTGAGTACACACCTTGACAAACACTGGAACTCCCAACCCCCAAAAAGTCAAATCGAAAAGTATATTCTTTATCTATGACATGAAACATTACTGTATGCTTAATTAAGAATTATTAGAACGATAGCGGAAATTGAAATTCAAGATTTAGCTTAGCAATTATGTAACAATATTTTTTAATTTTGAAAAATAAAAAGGTAGGGGACTCAGAGCAAGGACTTTGGGTTGAGCCAGCTAGTTAAACAAGCAGGTATAGAAGCATAGAGGGTTTTTTTTTTTTTTTTTTAAATCCACAAAGAAGCAAAACGTTGGGGAGACAAGAGAGGGCTCTGTGTCCAGAGTTGATCTCTGGTAGTAAGTTGCAGGAAGGGACTGAAAAGACTCATTGGGACACACTACTGTGGCTATACCAAAAAAAAGAAAAATATGAGGCCATTATTATTATTTTGAGTTCCACAAATTGTCACAGTGATTACACTGATTTTCTAAGAAAAAAAAGGACAAAGAGTTATTTGATCAATTTGATTAGTCACAGCAGTGAGATTGCTTGGAAGAGGCAATTCCTTGAAAACACGCCACCATTACTAGGCTTTATATTTGGAAGTTTGTCAAAAGAATAAATTGTACTGACAGACTTTGGAGCTCCTTTAATCAAACAAAACTGTGCCGTAATGGCGACTTGTGCAGGAAGGCCTCAGAGTGTTTGGAGCAAAGCGGAGAACGTTGGGAGTTTTCACTTTAGACGTCCAAGAAGAATTTACAGGGATTGGCAACCATCCAAGGCAACTGATAACAGCAGCAGCGGCGGCGGCGGCAGCAGCAGAGAGGGACAGCAGAAGAACACGGCCAGAAACCACGGCAGGAAGTGTGTGAAACAGCAATCGGGGCAAGGTTCACAAAAGGCCAACGGAAAAATAAAAAGGATTGGGGAATATTGAAGCTCTTGAAGTGGAACTAAATGTGGGATTTAAGGAGGGGACGAGAGCTACGGCACTAAGTCGATGGTTACCTGAGCGCAGCTGCTTTATTCGTCCATTGTTATTGGATGTGTTGACTGGCAGGAAATCCTTGAACCAAGTAATTTCTGGGTCAGGGTTTCCGCTCGCCGCGCAGAGCATGGTCGCGGTCCGCGAACGTTCTACCACTTTCAGCTGGGGACCCATATCTATTGTGGGGAACCCCGAAGGCAGCTGGTCCTCTGCAAGAATCAGAAACAAATGTCAAAAAATGAGGGGCAAAGTGGTTTTACCTGTTCATGCAAGCCCGCAGAGCGTCCACGTGTGTTAGGATTAAAAAGCATTGCATCACATGAAGGATAAAGCAGGATCAAATGTGGATGGGGATATTATGGCTTCGAGTTTCATATGTAGCCTTGTGTGGAGGATTGTCCTCATATCTTTCTCTTAAATTTACTACAGGTCAATAAGGTATTCCCTTAATTACCAGTATTCACATGCTTTGTAATTCACACTAGTGGACTGTAGAGTAGCATTGGGAGTGCTCAGGAGGGTAAGTTACACCTGCGAAAAAAAAATGGGGGGCACCAAAATTGGGCAATTTTGTTTGATATACACATAAGAGGAGAACTGTTTGCTAGATGGTCAACTGCAATGGCGAATTGTTTTGTACAACTCAATTATTTCATGATGTTGTAGCATAGAATGATTACAGTACATTTGTAACATAATGAAAAAATAAAATAATAATACAATTTTGACAGTTTTTCAAAATGAATATTCAATGTAGTATTGTTGAAGGTTTCATCGCAAGGTAACATGCTAAATAGCTCTGATCGGGGACATTCAATCGAGCCTCAGGCACACCACATTATGCACAGCTAAGACTTTCAAAAGAATAAGCAGTTTTTCCATGCTCTCTTGGGTATGTTGCTGTTCCAGTTATCCAAGTTCAATTTTTTTTTAACCCAAATTCAAAATGTCAAACCATCCCATCAATTAATGCATCAACTATTTCATTTGTTTGCCTTTGGATTTTTTTAATGGAGTATCAGGTAGAATTCCATTTTGAGTCAAATCTTATATATTAACTATGTATCGACATAATATATCAACATTATGTATTAATATATGTATTGTATGTGGGAAACGTAATTTCGATCTCCTTGTGTGCCTTAACAGGTGAAGAAATTGACAATAAAGCGGACTTTGACTTTGACTTTTTGACTTTGACTTAAATATATTAAGATATATTAAATAATATCTTAACTTGAAGTTAAGTGACTCTCAATGGCCATCATTTGTTTGAGTGGACATTCTCCAGTTGTTTATTATTCCATAACAAAATAAAATAATAAAAATAATCAGGTTTAAAAAAATAAAGGCAGCTCAAATGAAAGTATCTGCAAAAGAAAAAAACAACTTTTTGGTGCACGTTAACATCTCAAAGACTTACACAAAATTTGAATGTGATCCAAATAAAACCTGTGTTCTATGCAAATAAAGCGTATCTAATATATCCCCTGGTGGGTGACAATAAACAAACAGGCTGATGAGTCACCCATGACCAAACCACACAAGCCAACAGACGTGTGTTTGATCTTAAAGGTATTCTAACTTTTAGCCCCCTACTCCCCTTCTCAAAAGAAAAAATAATCCAGTATCCCTTGTGATCCCTTTCAACCACACTAAGGCTCATTACCGGGAAATCCTAGCACTGAACCTCACCAAGGAGATGCTAATTTTGGTAGTAACCCATCCAACTGTAGCCAGCGGGTCGTGAGACGGTGGCTTTGAAAGCGCACATGCGTGTGGCCTTTTAAAAGCTCCCATTTCAATCAATCATAACACCGACAAATGGAAACATGGGCATTATAAACCAAAGTGAACAAGATGAGGTGTACGGGTGATGGCAAGCACGTGTGACTGGGGTGAATGGATATACTATAAAACAGCTGCATTTGCAAAAAAAAAAAAAAAAAGTGAAGGAGAATAGTGAAACAAAGGAAGGAAAACGGGCCAAAAAAAAAAAGAGACCGACATAAAGAGAGAGGGAGCACAAGGGAGAGAAGGCGGCATAACAATCGTGATTCTCCTCGCTTTCATTATGCAAACACTTACTTCAAAGAAAGCCCCTCATCTGCAGCTATAATACATTCTATTTCATCTACCTGGGGTGGGACACGGTGCTCAACGCTGAGGACGCGTGCTTTAAAAAAAAAATCTGCTCCCTGTCACAATCATGCGTTGGTGCAGATGGCCTGAGGTGTTTGAACGTGGATAAAAACGTTCCTTTAAATGTCAACAGGTGTAACATTATAAAGCGATTTTCAATGTGACTATTTGACCTCATTTTGAATACAGAAATGTCATGCTTTGAAAAGATACTATAGTTTTACGCAACAATGGTGAAGTGGCAGTGGAAATTCCTGTCCTTCTGGCGACATCCAATTTGTAACATCAAATCCTGGAATAATGATTGGACGCTCTGGGTCATCATCTTTATCGGGTGGAGCTAAAGCGAGCGCTGTCCGCTAATTGGTTGACAACGACGTGTCACATGTTTTGACATTTTATTGATTTATAGTCACATCCAGGAGCTCCTAGCCACCCAATAAGCAAATGTTTTGTCCCGAGATGAAAAACAGTGTCCCCTCGTAACAGTTATTTTTGTTTTGCTTGGGAAAAAAAAAATGTCCTACACAAGGAAAAGCAAGGACATGTATCACACAAGCTATTTGTCATCCATCATCGGGACAAGCGTAAAGTGACACCAAAGTCTTTTCAGGCTAACGCTGCTGCTCGTTGAGATCAGAGCGGACGAGTAACCTAACGCTGCCGTGTTGACGGAGCCTCCCACTGTTTCATTTGGATGTGCTCTCATTCGAGTGTTTCCACTGAGCTTAGTCCAGATAATTTCACAGCTCATAAGCAAAGCCAGTCTCACAGTCATGGGAACTGCTTCGCAAACTGCTGCATCTGCTTTATAGGAGATCCAAAATGAAATGTGCACACATTTGCTCGCTACATTTGTCAACTATAAAAATGAAAAACCGCCAGAGTAGGAACAAAAGTATCAGAAGGGCCCAAGTGTAATATGTTCTCCTGACTGTGTTGACCATTCATGACACCCTAAACGCCATGTGGGTGGCTTGATGCAATAAAATAAAAGCCTGATTATCAAATTTCATCTCAATAAGTTTGACAATACTTCATGATGTTGAATTTGTCTTTGACATTTTAGCACGCCCACGGGATTGAAAGATTTTAGGAGGGACTGTTGAATTTACAATATACGGTACAAAGGTCATTTCAATATATTTGACTTGTCAAGTTACACGTGGCAAGTTGAAATATTTTACTACCGGATCGCTGACAATGTTGAGTAGAAATTGGAGTCTTCCAATCTTGTCATTAATTGGATTAGAACATATTTCAGAGTTTGATTGTGAATAGAAATCTTGACTCATGTAATAAATGCCAACATTATTTGGCAGGTGTGTATTTTGAGCACAAGCTTCATTTGACTGTACTGTATTAAAAAGCCCTTTTTTTTTGTTTAGTTTTAATTTTCTGGGTGTGTCGCTAGGTGACGATGGAAGAGTGGTTAAAACATTCTGAAGCTCATTTTGAAGCTGTTCTATCAGTTATTTATTAATGATAAATGAATGATGAATGCGTGAATGAATGAATGAATATAACGGGCCCGGATTTGACTCATCAATTTAGGTTTTTTGTTTTATTGATTTATTATTTTAACGGTCTTTCTTTTCATACGTCAGATTTTCACTTTATGTACAGCACTTTGCATGAGGCCATAGTTGTTTTTAAAGTACTCTATAAATACGTTTCAGTTGGATTTCAGCAAACAAAAATAAATACATTTTTCAATTTTGAACACTTCCTTTTGGATTACATGTAGACTAGTAACATGTAGACTTTATAAATCAATAAATACTCTACAAGGGCATCCCACTGCTCTCCATTATTATTTCAGCCTTTGCCAATCACAGCCATTACGGAAGGCCAAGATTTCTGGACTGGACTGGTGTTAATCCTCAATAATTAAGCCGGCTGACTTTAGCATTACCACCCTCCTGTCAGACACTCCGTCGCTGGACATAGGGTGGGGTCACATGACTGACACATCTGTGCCTCTGTGTGTGTCGGGGCTGACGTTTTGGGCTATTAACAGTTCCCACGTGGCTTCTCCCAAAACAACAACAACAAAATAACTAACATGAAGTATAACCATCTTTGACCGAGGATAATCATTTGCGCTTGTGGCTGTGCGCATACGTGATTGAGCAGTTACTGTGCAGAAAAAGAGGGGACGCGCTCCCTTGATGGGAAACGTGACGCAGATGTGCATGCGTCAGTGATGGCACATTCACATAACACAGAAGATGCAAAGAGCCATCTGACGTGAATAATTTAGATGTTGTGTGGAAGAGCATGTGGAGCGAGAGATCAGAGAAAAGAAAGGTAAAACCCGTTCAGATTAAAAAAAAAATAACATACGTAGACTGTGTGTATAGTACTTGAGGAAGAAAGGCGAGAGATGAGAGGATAGAAACAATAGGGCCGCTCGTCCTTTCCCCCCCCATAAGCGCGGACTATAAAGGCAGCCGGTGTGATTATCCACACTTGAGCGGCTTCACTCGCTAAGACACTCTTGAGCTTCCGACTACCGGTGCATAATGTTCTCCTAATGGACTCCACTAACACTAACATCACCATCTGCATTAATGGACTGCTGCTAACACTAACAAAAGCACCGAGTGCAGCCTTTACACACTTATTGACTTCTAAAGAGACCCTCTCTTCCGAGCTCTCAGCTTTGTCAGCATTAATATTTCTAATTTACAATCTATGAGTACAAGAATAGAAATGAAATGTATAACTCGCTCTAGTCTGAAGTCTAAGTAAGGTCCAGGCGCGGGATGTGGGTTACGTTGGAAGAAATAAAAGCCTTTGGATTTTGAATGTTGTGTTTGGCAAATGGAGGCGAACTCAGCTGGTTTGTGTGATGGCACTGACCTCTTAGCACACTTAGCCGGGTGGAGGCTGTGAGCTCTCCTGCCGAGTTAGAGGCGTGGCATTCGTAAATAGCCTCATCTCTGGGGGTCCGGAGAGGCTGGATTCTCAGGACTGAACCAGACCCGTCGTCAAATTCAATCACCTGCGTAAAAGATAACAGACAGATATATGCCGTTGAATAAATGAAGCGTTTCGACCAGCCTGGAAATACATTTTGCATTTCTCGAGCCCCAAGATTTGATGGTGACAGCTCGTTTACACCAACCAACTTTGGCCCGAGCGTAATGACTAAAGAAGTTCAAAAATCTCCAATGTCATTTTCCTATAATGTGTACGGGATTTATAATACCTTTTGGTGGACTGTACTTGGATTAAAATACTCTTGAATATGATTAGTGCATGCTATGTGAGAGATCAGGATTTTGAATTCTCAGAAAGCTTTCGCTGACTGTAATCCAATAAATCAAACATCCCCGCAGTCACTTCCAATGAACAGGACAAGCTCAACAATATAGGCTCGGGTTCTGTATTCCCGATTAAAAAAGAAAACATCTCTGTCTTTCAATCACAACCAAGTTGACAGAAGGGAGGTAAATAGACTTATCTTGCTTCGAAAGCGCCTTGACCTCTGAGTGACACTGAGAGGCGGATTCGGCATGTCCTTCTGAGCTTGACTTGTAAGGGAAGCTAAGGTTAAAGCCTATGGGGAAACTAATAATCATTTCTGAATCCCACATACTGTAAACCAAAGTGAAAGAGTATGACAGTGTTCTTTAAAAAATAAAAATTGAATATCAGACCAGTATAAGACAGGTTTTTTTTTTCAACAGCTTTCATACAGTATTAATGGATCTCATAAATTGTGCAGGAGTCACTCAGGACGTTCTGTATATTAAACTCTATGGGTCATTGTGAAACTAAATTTCTTTGAAAAAGCTAAAAGTTTCAATGAACTGCCAAGTCCAGCTTCTGTTTCAGTCAAATCAAAAAGGATTTATCACCCATCTCCATTTTATTCCAAAGCAAACAAAATTACTTTTCTGATTCATGAAAAAAAAAAAAATAGAGCATTTTGAGCAATATTGCTCTCGTTGGATGAAATACAAAGAAAAGGTCAATACTTAGGGCCTTGGGCTCATACCTCAAATCTCTGATTGCTGACTTTTTTGCCTTTCTTGTTCCACACAATCTTGGGCTGCGGCTCGCCGGCGGCCTGGCACACGAACGATGCCACGCCGCCTTGGACTCCTGTCTGGTCTTCTGGGGTTCGGGTGAACCGTGGAGGGGCTGTGTGAAAAGAAACATGAAAAAGTCAACACGTGTGTGATCTAACGAGGGCAGTTTTGATTTATCCAACTCGGTATGCATTACCACGCCGAGCGTATTTACACATAGCTGCATCCTTTAGTGGATTATTGTATTTTTAAAATGCACTCAGGCACCAAATATACCGACATACTACTGATGTACTGCAATAATCTTTCATTTGCGCATCTGCAGCACTTACTGAACGACTGCGCTAATAAAAAGAGGGATGAAGGCCATTTAAATCGGCACATGCGATGATTCAGTCAGTCCCGCTTCTTCAAATGTCATAAAAATTGTTGGAAATTGTCAATGTTTTAAGAGTGTCAACTGATTCCGGCAGTTCCCCTACGACCGCTAACGAAAGCTGTGCGCGTGTGGCCCGTTTCTGCAAGTGTCTTATTTATTTTTCTGCGTTGACGTGCCACTGTGTTCCGCCATGTTCTTCTCTTTGCCACTGCACCACCAAAGAAGCTTAATATTTCTGTGCCATAAAGGATTTATGAAGACTTACTTCTGACATGACCACTAAAGCCTCCTCATTCGAGGGACGCCAACAATATCATAACCACTGCCTTGGCGGGATTGTGACATCACGACATCAGAAAGATTCGGCACGTCAGTCACGGCACGTCATCGGCCGCTCGCCTAATGGCATTCCCGCCAAACCAGAAAATCCCTACTTAAGGGCTTAGTGCCAACCACCCTGACAAAGGGAGAGGAATTGCTTTTTGCTGTTTCAAAAGGAAGGAGGCAGAGTGGCTAAGCTTCGCAGGGAGTGTTGGAAGCATGGGGGGGGACAGAATGGGAGAATGGCTGAGATAAAGGGAGAGATGAGCGAGACAGATGGAGAGGAGAGTCAAGGCGGAGAGCGTCTGGCTACTCCAAGTGGCAAACCAGACGAGGGAGGGAGAAAATGTCGACTGCTCAGTCACCTGCTTCATACTGAACTTGCAGCCAGTTGCTGCTTACAGCTAGCAAGACGAAGATGCAAACTGGAGCATTTTTTACTTCAGAATTCGCACATGCTCAAATTTTGTTCATAACTTTTTCCCATAAAGTGAGATGGAACACTATGGGCTTGATTTGCCGGAATAAAAGCATACTTGATTGCTCACGCCTACCAAACATGCAACATTGCTGCAAAGTTCATGCATATGAATCTTGGCTTAAGCATAAACATTTTTATTTATCAAACCTGAGATGGTTTGTGCTTGATGATTTTGGAAAGTGGATTAGTCCAAAATTACGATTTTTTAAAATTTAATCTGTCATACAAATTTAGTTTTCATCTTTTACTACATCTATTTTGAGAAGCATCAGGGCAAAACAAATACACGGTATGGTTATAGATTTTAGTGTTGCCGAAAGCCTTTTTTTTGGGGGGCATTCGGAAACCGTTGCACACAGACTTAATGTGGTTGCTGTAATACTGGTGCAGTTCCTAGCAACACATGCCTCTTTTTTCCCAGTATGATATCATTCTCAAAGATTTCTCTGTCATTATACACCATTAAGCCACCACGCGGGGTTTTAAGAAACTGCCCAATCCATCTCTAATTCAAAATTTACAGACTCATTTCAAACAACAGATTGACTCAGTAGGGCAAAAACAACAAAAAAAAATGGTTAGCTGCAGCCCCAAGCAGCGTAGCCAGCTTTGAAACTGTGCATTAATTTCCCGGGACGCATGAGCCAGTGAGCAAATGTGCACGCTCCCATCTGAGAGGTACCGAACGAGGGAGAAGCGAAAGGATGAGGAGCGGTAGAGTCGCCCTCTTAATCCTTTTGCTAATCTCTCCCCCACAAAACAAATGAAAAGTGTAAAGCCAGTCGAGGCAGACTAAAAAGAACGGCAGATCTTTCACTTCATTTTTTTTTTTTTTCATCCCTCATCCCACTTGCCTTCATTCAAATACTCAAGCTCATGTGATTGTTTGAGTCTCTCCTCCCCTCAAAGGTTGCTTTTCCAAGAGTGTGCACTCGATTCTTCGTCCGCCCTATCATTTCTTCCCTGCTCTCCAGCTGCTACCTCTTTCATCCTCCTCCTCGTTACTCTTTCTTCATCTCCTCCCTCCATCTCTGGGGTGTTATGTAAGTCCTCCTGTCACACTGACTGACTTAATGAGGGGAGGGGGTGTGCAACCGTATGCTCTTCTCTTGTCTCAATTCAGCCTTCCAATTTCACTTCCCTCCACCCCACTCTTTGTTTACCATCGTCTTCATTTCACATCACTTATCGTCTTTTTTCTCCCATTCTGTAAGCCATCGCGTCTCAAGCCGAGCGATGGAATTTACCGTGTACGTATTTCAACCATGTCAAATGAGTGGTTGGCATGACAAGCCAAAACTTGAAAGAGGAAGTTCGAGGTTTCGCAGTGATAATCTATCTCTTCGGTTTGACCCAAGATGGAAATGAGGGGGAAATTACTGAGTGGTACCGCAGCAAGAGATTTAGATGGAATTAGACGGTGCCAATCTTCCCCTCTCCGTGTGTGTGTGTGCGCATGTGTGTATTTTTGTATGTGCTCAATGTTCTGCTGGAGGCAGGATGGCCTACATAAAGGTCGGCATATAGTGGGATCTGGTCTACACAGCAGATGGCAGGGATTACAGAGTCAGCTCCTGACACTAGACAACTTTTTTAACTTAGAATGTGTGTAAACCTTGATTCCAAGGTAGAAACTTCTCATTTGATACTACTACTGAATTTAGGGCCAAATACAAATACTATAATTTTTTTAGAATGCTTTTTCGCTTTAAAAATGATCCAAAACTGTCCGCCTCATTTGCTGGATTTCTTACGTTACCCAACAGACATCTGACAAGTCATCATGTCTTCATTTGCTCTTTTCTTGTAAGTAGCTAAAAAAAAACAGCCACTGCATTACAGCCGAGTACAATGTGATATGGCTGTGTCTTCCTTATAGCTGTTTTTCTGTTTTCTAATTCAGTAAACTGTGACAAATGTAACATTTGGATAAACTCTCCGTGAGATAACCTGCACACTGCGCGGGGACGATAAAGGTTCCGCAGTGTAGCGCTTCCAAAAAGACCAAGAACAAGATTAATTTAAGCTAAGGGCAATGTGTACAAAGATAATGTAGCTGAAAAATACTTTCTTATCCCAAAGGGCCACGGCTTGAGAGTTGCAGATAGAAGCATAAAACCTGCATGGTGTGTGTGATATACAAGAACATGAAGATAAAGGTAAGTGAAAATAGGCAGAAAGGCGGGAGCTTCCAATGGAAATATTCACGTCGCAGTATTTGGTAGACGAGGCAGGCCATTCGGGAGTTTGCCCAGGGTACTTAGTGGTTCCTGGTAGGGTTCTATTGGGGTTATTCCTTCTGGATGCCTCCCTGGTGAGGTGTTCCGGCCATGTCCACCGAGCAGAAAATGAAAACATGTCGCACTATTTGTTGTGGCTGCCCCAGTGTCCTCTCTGCAGAATTGGACAAGGTGGCCAGGCATCCTGGGAATCCCTTATTAGACTGCTTCGCCCTCGACCCAGACATGGATAAGAAGAGGAACATAGATCATCTGACAGATGGGTGAAGAACTTTGATAGATGAAGGGCCAGACATGCCACTTTGTAATTAGAATTCTAGCCGACCCCTACTGACTTAGGACAAGAAGGCAGACTGGTCTGATTGGCGGTCATGTACGGGTGGAGGGGGGGTGAACACCGTATTAGGAGTAAATAAATCTCAGGCCAGATGCACAAGTGTCTCTACCAAGGAACTGCCAATCAATGCATTATTCTAAAATCTAAGAATACTCGCCCCCTGTTTTAATATTCCCCCCCTAGAAAAAACCCCAGCAGGTACATCTTTACGAAAACTCTTTGCTTCTGAGCTTTGTGTTTCCTTGTCCGAGTCATTTTGCAGATCTGGCTCAAAAAGGTTAGAGAGTCCTATCCAAACAAATCAGATCAATGGCCCCAGTAGCGTAAGATCGACCCAAGCTGCCTGATCCGGTTTGTAACAAAGCTACAAATTGAACATTAGAACTTTCCACTTTGGAGAATATAGTCAAGCATTTAATTCTCATGCATTATATGAAGGAGCCGCAGTGTCGAAACATTATCCTGAATGTGTGCTAGTTGTTACTGCTTATAGGTGGAATACTGGATCATCCCGCAGAGGACGAGGGGGGGATAATTGGTTATTGAACTTCCTGATCAGGTCGATACCAGGCACATCCTCATGCTTGGACAAGATCCTTGTTTCCCTTTTAAGAGGAAGTTAAATAGCATTTGGGACTTGTTATGCCTCTGTGATGGATGTTATGATTCCATCTGAAAAGTCTGCTTTAGATGCAAGTGCAACTTGCCAAGCATCTGTGCCTTCGCCCCACGTTTGTACGTGTGTGTTCTCGTCGATCGTTAAGCATGTAATGAGTCATTTAGAAGCCTTGCCAGGGAAGATCCCGCTGCACTGGGCTGCATGTGGTGGTGGGCGGTTAGCGGATGACTCCGCAAATGAGAAGTGAGTCAGGCTTGTCAGACAAGTTGAGGAATGAGGCCAAATGTGGAGCTGGAGCCATGGCCATGATAGTGGGCCTCAAGAGTGGGCGGGAGGCTAGCCAGAAGCATAACATATTAACATCAAGCCGACACATTAAGAGCAAATTATCAGCGGCTTGCATTCGTCCTAGAAATGAAATTGGATGGCTAAAGCCATTAAACAGGGAGAGACAAATATTGTCCCCGAGCAGTGGTAAATGCACTGAAAAACATTTGTCAAAACATCCCATTTAGGCAGTGAATATGAATTTGTATACAAGTAACTGCTAGGAAATTTGCTAGAATTTTTGGTACATTTTAAATGAAAGATATTGTTGGACTGTGAATTTTGCTGTGTCTCAAAATAATGCAGAATACTTTTGAACACGATTAACTTCAAATGTATTTGCTTGTTTGCACGCATGTTTGTACAACTTCCAGTTGACGTAGCAATAATCACATTAACAATGGTATAAATAACACAACCCCGCTACTGCTGGTAGTAATGTCCATGTACTAATTAGCATGCCGCTGTAACTGCCCCTGGGTCTGGCTATTGCCAAATTAATCAGGGTTAATTTGTTAGAAACTAAAGGGGAGGAATTAATCAAATGGGGTTTTCTTTTCCACTACATAGGTCATTAGAAGCACATGGGCTGGCCTGCTGGGTACACAACTTTATTGGGTCACTGGTGGCTTCCCATAAAGAAGAACAGAGGAGTTTGTGGTCAGAGCGCATTACTCACACACAGGCCCCCCGACTAAGCTAAGCTAACGCTTAGCGGGGCTCTGCACAGAAAGGTGCACCTGCTAAGATAACCGTGAGCTAGCATCAGTCAGTTCCCGTTACTCATGGTTGGATGCGTGCCTATGCTCGCTGCAAGCAGACACAGCAACTTTGCTCAAACATGTTTTAAATATTTATGCTCAAGTTCTCAACATGGACTGTTCTGTCCAGGCTGTCGGTTTTACCCTCGGGGCCATCTACTAAAAACAGACAAACAAAATAAATGCTAAATGAGTTCAGAAATTCTTATCAAGATAGACAATTATGGCAAACTGTTGTCCATTATGTTACAAATAGAAGTGAAATAGGATTAGGGTTAAGGTCCAAAGTAGCAATAGGACATTCACACTATGATACAAAACAACATTTTGCTTATCATTAATTAAAAAGAAGATTTTGGAAACTTAGTTTGGTATATTTATTGCGTTGTCTGTATTGTCTGTATCAGAAATGTGCAATACACCTCAATCACAGAAAGATAGCTCAAACATGGGCATTCATCTAATCCCCGAGGGCAGGACCCTGTGATCTGTGTGACCCCGATGGTCTTTATCTATCAGCCAAGAGGACGCTTGCATGTAACAAGATACTTATTGCAATCTAATCTTGTGTCTACTGGAAAGGCTACACGTGTTCATGTATGGAATACTCCAAACATACTCACTGGAACTCAATCATATGTCATTAAAAACGACAAGAGAGAGCATTGACATGCCGATGCATTTGGTTATCAGCGGTAGTATATTCTATATGTACACTTATTGGCTTTTTAAATATTTAAAAATGTACTTAAAACATGAACTATACAATGATATGACAGTTTATTTGGGACTCCTATATGATCTTTTTTTTGCCTCAAAATGGAGCCACATAATTGTTGCGTAGTCCAAAAAAACACGTTTTCTAAATCAGACCACTGAACAAAGTGCTTTAGGGATAAGAGCGTCACAAACTCACAGGCCACCTCAGAAGGCTCCTGTCAAAGTGGCTATTATTTGCTGTTTCACTCGAGGGCTCCTCAGCTTTGGCAGGTAATGGTTCAGTCACTGTGGACAACTGACCCCGAAACCTTGCAGCTCCCGGTCAGCCATCGCGTCATAGTCTACTGGTTGTCTGCTTGAATGTTGACAGCTCAATCTGCCACTATGAGTGCAAAACTGTATTTTGGTATTGGTATGGTTGTTGTAGAAAACATAGAGCAAATTATATAAAATGTAGTTATATTTATATATCATACAAATAATGTAAAAACTGATAGTTTGGGGATACGAAAGTGGCTGGCTTAAGTTCTGATGTGATCAAACATAAAAAGTCTGTGGTATGTTTACTTGTGCAGCTGGCATTCAATTTTTGACTCTACAAATTTGTTTCCACTTTTAGCCTTTGGAGTCTACTTGCAATGGGGCCAAAATAACTCGGCAATATATACTTGAAAGGGAACATTTTTAGTTTTGTTTTTTTTCTGTCATAGTTCCAGCCTACAGTGGCACAACAGGTTGTTTGTGACACAAAATAGGGTCAGAAGAAATAACAATGTGTGTCCATTGTATCCTGAATGACAGACGGAGAGATGGCGTTTCGTACAAAGGGCATATCGCCACGTACATGGTGCAGTGGCCTAGTTTGCCACGGGATCAGGGCATTACTCTTAATCCACCAGATAGATGACATTTGCATACATGCGCCGGCAAATACACTGAGAAATCCAAAATGTGTGTGGGGGGGAAGTGAAAAAGGCAAAGTAAAATGACTAAATATGTAAAGAGGGGTTGGATGGGGCGGGGACAAAAGTATAGCTGCATTCCAACATGCAATTGGTGCACACATATGGTGCAGTGTCATGCAATGTTTCCACGGGATGCACTTCCATCTGATTGCATCTTAATACCCTTAGCCCAAGAGAATGTACGAATGTGGATCGTGTACCAAGAATTTGACGGCGCTCGCAAAGGTGAGCAAAAGATTAAGATCCTACACATCTTGTATTTACATTACATTTTGTCACCGAGCGTTTAACATTTCCAAAACTTGTCAACAACACAAGCATTCCAGTAATGACAGTCTATGCCTCAACTCTCAAGCCAGCCTCAGAGCCTCCGCTGTTGATATTAAAGGAGGCATTACACGTCACACACAGTGAGATTAAAGAGATGAGAGAAAGCCCCAAGTCTCTGCTCTTCCTATCTCAGCACATTATGAGGATGTGACAAGAAGCCAGTATGGAGCAGTGAAGAAAGTCAAGGCGAATTTGAGGGAAAGAAAAGGAGACTAAGTACAAATGCTTCTCCTCGAGCCCTCACGAAAGAAGTCTAGGACCATCATCGTTTTGATGGATGATTGGACCGTTACAGGCCGACCTGGCAATTTACACATGGGACTAAAAGGGCAGACGGCTGAGAGGAAAACAAGACATCTTGTTGATGGGTGTGCTTTTACTGTGCTCCGCCTAACCGTGCAATCCTAACACTGGCGACGTTTACATGGAGAAAATTTCTTTAATCCGATCAGAGTTCGGATTAAAATTATGATCGGATGCACTGTTTTCACGGACACAAAAAAATTCAAATCATTTTGACACTTTTAATGGCGATAAACTAAATGGCATACAATAAATACTTATTTGTGATTCATTATTGATTTCAGATAGTGAAATGGAATTGCACCATACGTATTTTATACATTGAACACACCGATTTCCGACATGAAATAAAAACAACCAAATTGGAATTAGCACAAATTTAAAACTAAACTGTTAACAAACCACAACATGCGTGTACTTAGCTGTCATTATTATCCCGTGGTTTATTTACACAAACAGAAGCTGTAGACACAATTATTCCTGATGTCAAAAATAATTCCCAGGTGTTCACTCATCCATTTTTCTCTTCCCAAACTGTCTCCTCATCATCCATCTTTGTCCTTCTATTTTTATTACATCTTTTAAGAGTCACTCACTTGGTCATGGCAATTTTTCATCCGCGGTCTCAACCCAAATCAGTCAATCTGTCTCTTCGCTAATGTTACGAAAGAGGAACCTCACAGCTAATTTTCAACCTGACATTGTGACATTGTGTCTACCAAAGCGTCGCCTGGAGGCAATGCATGTTTTCAAGCGGTGCATCTCTTTATATGATTGCTTTCGTCTTGTAACACTTGTACTTTACACAATACTGGTGTACTCATTTCAGGGAATGGATTTGGAAATTTGGGTTTGGATTATTTTTAAAGAAAAGAAAATATGGATTATTGTCTACAAATTTTAAATAATTTTCTCTTAACACTCTCTCTGGAAACCTTAAGATAATGACACTTAATTTTAAAATGAAGTGTATGTAAAATTAGAGACAAGGAAGTTGGCAGATTAGCAAATTTGAGGATATATATTTTTTCTGCCCTGGAAGATGAATTACTCAAGTTTGCATGTAAACATCACATCCTAATATTTGAACATGGAAACATGCATGAAACTAATAATTAGATTGCCGAAGCAAAAAAAAAAAAAAAAAAAGCATGTTGGTCGTACATGAGCATATTTGCCATAGTCACGGATCTCTTCCAAACACACATTTGCAACGCAATCACACAAGCGGCGGCGAAATTATCTGATCTGCCATATGTGGTCTGACTATCCATGCCAAGTCATACCGGGGCTGGACAAAAACAGCTGGCCTCGCATCAAGCCAGCTTGCCAACACATACAGATAAACACACACTTGAATGGCGCAGATGCAATATCAGAAGAAAATGAAGGCCAGATTCATACATATGCATTTTTTGACATCCGTGAGCCAACATCGGGAGTGTGTCGTGAATGCACTCACAGTCAGCATCGGCGAGGAAAAGGAAACTGAGGAGGATCAGACCCGGACTGGCAGAGTGCATTGTGGGATATTTCGACACATGCATGCTGTATCCTCCGTGAGCTCACTGCCTCACTGTACAACAGGACGATGGAGACAAGTCCTCACAACCTGCGTGGGAGAAACACAAAGAAGAGAATGCACTCATTAGGATTGTTTCAGAAAGCTTCAATTTGGACGTATAAAAGGAGCACGTACGCACATTTACACACATATATACACACAGCCATTTTCGAATATGTGCGATTTCCCTCCAGGCCTCACACTCCAGTTATGCAGCTGCCTTCTTCCTTTGCGTACTTTCTCAGGACCTTACATCGCTCGAGGTGTGCGCATGCCTCTGTATGTGCATGTGCAAAATATCCACTGAACTTCAACCGACAAGCAACATTCTATTTCAAAACATCACTCACGCAGCTCGGAAAAATCTTCAATGTGTCCGTGCCGGGTTTGTTTGCTTCACAAGCTGTATAAGAATTTTGGTCAAAACAATGTGATTGATAAAAAGAAACAGGATGCAGAGCGGGAGGGGATGCACGATGGCAAGGAGACAAATCACGTTCTTTATTTTCTTTATTACTTCTTCAAGCTCGAAACAAGACCTGCTTTTATTTTTTTAATCATCCTTTTCATCGGCCATCCTTATTCCATGTTGCCATGACCATGTTTTTTTTTTTTTCTTGTATCACATATTTAAACGTCTCTATGCCATCCTCTCTATCTCATCATCCTTCAATCAGTCAGTCTCTGTCTGTCTCCGTCCGTGATCAGCAGTCGCCCGCGACCGTCTGGCATCAGTCGAGACGGGCGACGTCTTGAGCGTCGCAAAAACTCACAGCTCAAATCGCATGACATGATCAGACATGACGGATGAGTGTTGCTCTCCAAAAGACGACAGCATTGACGTGAGAGCGCAGAAAAACCCCCCCAAATCTTGATTTATTCATGTTTATGCATTTTGCCCCTCAGTAATGTATGAGTTGCTACATTTGTATGCATGAGCCAGTTGTTGTTTGCACTGAACTGTAACAATAGTGTAAAAATATACTTTTGCAGGCAGCCATGTGTCGTCTATTGTCTCCCACCTGCATCTAACACACTCCGTACACACTCGAGTTTATGTGTCTCCAAAAGCAGCCATCATATTCAGCAGTCTAAATTCTACCTAGTCCTCTACAAGCTTTTTGATTAAAAAAACGAGAGACAGGGGAGAGATCAGAGCAGGAGCCTAAATCGCTCGACCCCCCCCTCCTGCAAGCCAAAGCAACAAACTACTAAACCCACACTGGATTTTCCATTAGGTTTGCTCTGAAACAATTGCTTTGGGACAAGCTCGATCCCTACCTACACAGATTGAGTCATCCTGGATTGGAGTACTACGACACTACGACAGCTGAATTATGATGGCGCATGGTCACAGACATGCATTTGTGTTTTGATTCTGAATAAGCACTGCACATAAAGAAAATAACAGAAAATAAAATAAATAAATGAGTCATGTAATAACAATACCACAATTAAGAAAAAGAGAGTTGATTTTCTTTTTTTTTCCAAAATCACTTTTCAAAAGTAAACTTTATCAAAGCAATTCCATGGAATAAACGCCAGGGTTGCTCGAAATACTCTTTGAATACTCGCTGTCATTTGTAGTATGTCTATTTTCTCTAATTACAGTCGCGATTATCTTCTTCAAAATGAAAGCAGACATTACAAAAGATCTTTGTGTTTGTGTGTGTGGCCACTAATCACGCCGGCTGATTTAATGTCACTGGAAAAGTCTGCATTATTTAGTATCTCACTTCACAGCGTGTCACG
Organism: Syngnathus leptorhynchus; assembly: GCF_054491065.1. NCBI lineage: Eukaryota > Metazoa > Chordata > Actinopteri > Syngnathiformes > Syngnathidae > Syngnathus > Syngnathus leptorhynchus. Next base: position 13,056,705 of record NC_141199.1, on the reverse strand, counting down.
TTAATTAAAGAGCTTAAGATAACAGCGAGCGAGAGACAAATGGAAAGAAGGGAGAGAAACGGAGCAAAGACGACGGGAAATGGCAAACAGGCAACACAAAGAGCCAATGTGAGCTTGAAAGAAGATAGAAAAAGAAGAAAAGAGAGAATCAGACAGGTAGTCTGTGTGGTTGTTGTTGTTGTTCATTACTGAAGGCCCAAGCTTGCGGATCGCAGTCATGCTCAGACACTCACTGTCCCTATCGCTCAATTATATATATAGTCTGTCTGGAAATGTCAGATTTGTTTCCTGGGGAGTGTGGATGACAAGAATATCGCCGGGGGTCCGCAAAATATATATTTTTTCAACCCTTCCAAATTCTTCAGAAAATGCAGAAAAATATTTATTATATGTATTTGTAGAAGTTTCTTCTCATATACCGTTAAGATCCGAGATGATGTGCCTTCCATCGGTGATCGATCACAAACTAGTTTTATATGTGCCAAACAAGAGCATATTGGATTTAGATTTTCGTTTACTGGTACAAGATTACAATTCCGTAAGCGCAATTAAAAACGACTTTAAAAAAAACCCCAACTAAAAAAGCAGGATAAAGAAACAGAAAGCGTGGGCAGATGATTGGAAGTCGTTTGGGACGAGACTGAGAAAACGACGGCGCCGCGCAGCCGCATCGGATGCTGACAAAGATAGAGATGCAGACAAAAGGCTGATCCTGAAAAGCGTAGCTTAAGGCAAAGTGTGCGCCGTGGAAAAACAACACTCAGTCTCATAATTTGATTTGCTGTAGCAAAGCTGAGACAGCGAATGCAATTAGACACACTCATTAATTTGTGCGATTCGCCATGTTGGAACAGTGGCTGACTGGCAGAAATGTGTCTGGTGACAGTTTGGATATGTTGCATCACAGCAGGACATAATAGATAATAGATGAAAACCATTCTGGAATTTAAAAACAATGGACATTTTAAAATATCATCATTGGTTGCCGTGGTAACAGTGACTGTAACAGACTTATGGGATTTTGCAAGTAACTACTGGATCGACTTGGCTGAAACTTGTTATGCACAAACTATTGTTTGCAACTGCGAAGCTTAGCAAATTTTACGAGCACTTATAAACATGACGACGGATAGTACGGATGCCGACGCTTGGTGCATGCTGATTGCTGATAAACTGTCATCTCCCTTGACAACACACACACACGCACACACACACACTGAGATGGACTTGGAGCATCCCCTGAGCGAGTGAAGAGCCAAGCATTGATCTTTCGAGGCACACAAGCCAATGTCAAAGTCTGTGGGGATGTCAGCTGATTACATCACCTTGTGACAGCTTTTAATTGCCTCCATGCAGGGGTGACTTACTTTCTCTTTTCACCCACAGCAAGCAAACCACTGCATTGCTCTCTTGGCCTCAGGTGGGTTGAACTGTCAGGTATATATAGAATGTCTGGCTGCTTGGACAAACGGGCTCTTTCAAAAATAATGATGTCAAGAGCAGATAGTCTGACCAAGCTGGAAGGGAATAACTGAATTTTAAGGGTTGATCATATTTAACATCAAGTTACCAAATTGCTGATGTGATGCCAAGTTATTGTGTATATTAAAGAGTATCGAGATTCAAATGATTTTTGAAGGGCTTGTCAGGAAAGTGTTGTTTGTTTTGACTGCCATGGCATCAAACAACCAATGTATAATGTATGATAATGCATTCTCTCTCATCACAGCCACCAATGAATGAAAAAAAATAAAAAAAGCAGCAGCAGTGATTACATCCTGATTTTGCCGGCTTCACTTGACACCTGAAGTGCAGAAATCCACTTCAAAAGCTAGATGAAATAGAAATCAACCTTCAAATGTGAGATTTAGTTGGTTTGTAATGATGCTGTAGGACATCATCATCCATTGCCATGTCAACGTGGGCCCATAACAAGATATTATTCCAGATCAACCATGATATTGAACTCTGTATTTACATTCGTGCAGGTCATTTCAGCTCACTGTGACAAAACGTGTGTGCGTTGCTTTGGTGGTTAAATCAACAAGTGGAATTGATCTGTCAGTCATTATACGTCAATGGCATAGACATATAAACAAAGATACATCATAAGGAACTTCTAATTTTAGGACAGGTTGAGAAACTGGATCGTGCTCCCAATCATCTTTCATGGCACTATTTGTTCATTTCTTTTCTCTCCTTACAACATCAGGACTTTCCCTTTGACCAAAAGTTCACATGGTTTAATTAAATATAGCTTCAGCGTGTTGCAATTTCTCCTATTTTGAAAGAAGCGGTTTTCCCTGGGAGACGAAGGCCTTGAAAACTCACCGAAGTCATTTGAGCCTTGCTTTCAGCACAGTGGCGAAAACAAGAAATCAATAGGACAAAATGAGAGGAGAGGAAGGGAAAATGTGATTGATTGAAAGTGGGATTCAGGCTGTCTGCTATTACTCAACTTATCACTTCCTCTGCATCCTTCTTCCCCTCTTGTTGTTCTATTCAACCATTTCCAGTCTTACTCATTTCCTCCATCTCTAAAGGCACACACACAAACCATGAAATCACCGTCATTCTTTCGCGCCGCCGTCTCCCATTTGCATATTAGTGCTTGTCACTGGTGGCTTCCATAACAGATGGATAGCGTTGATTGGATTGTCCCTGATGATGTTCGCAGAAAGAAGGCATCCTTTGACTGGAGAAGAAGCGGCGCTAAATGATCCAATAAAAAAAACGCTGCCTTTAGACAATTGCAGATTGACAAAGTATCCCGAGCGTTGAGAACACATTGATCCATCTCTATTAGCAGCTGTGCGTTACATCAGGATTTAGCCGGCTGGTGCCGCCAATTGTCCCATTCTAATGATAAAGTGTCCCCGCTGTTGCGTCTCAAGAGCAACGCTCAAAGAAAGGAAAAAGTGCCCACTAAGCGGAATGGTGAAATTGGCTAATCGAAGGTTTAAGCCAGCTGTGACTAACAGGCCCACGCTGGGCCTCCGCTGGGCCATCTCTGGCGGAAGGGAAGGGAAAGAATTGGTGAGAAAGAGAGAGAGAGCGGGCGAGGGAGGAAGAGTAAAGTTGAGTGGATTAGCAGGAGGTGGGGAGACGACAACATGTAATTACCTATTTACCCAGCTTTCAGCGGAGACCTCTTTGAAGGCTAATTGAGCATTAGTGTGAGCCTTGAAAATGACAGAGCGAGGCATGGATGGAGGATGTGAGAGAGCGATGATGGACGAGCACCAGCGCAGGGGCAAAGAGGCCAAAAAAGACAAAATTGAGATGAAGGGTGTCGTGAGAGGGAATGACACAGACATAAGACAGCACAAGACAAAAAAAAAGGGAGGAGTTGAGGAAAAAAGTATTTGCTGATGTCAAACTTTGGAGCAGTTGGATGCTATTTAATGCAAATAGTCCAAAAGTGCAAAGGCAACAAAAAGCACTTTTTCAAGGACAAATAACAAAAGTTGTTATCACTTGAAAAGCTAAACGCTGTGCTACAGTGACTTTTTCCCAGACACTGCATGTCTTCTTTTTTAGTTTCAGCTATCTTGACAGTAGAGAACCCACACAGTCATTGGCAGATCTTTTGAATATCAGCAGTCTACTAGTGATAAGTCCTATTAAACTGATTATTATTTTTTATATCATTATTAATAAATTAATTATAATAATTGATATGATCATTATTATTATTAATTATTATTGTTAATAATAATAATGTGAGAATGATTTTAATCTGTGGCAATAAAATGAATAGTTATTATTTGAGAAAAGACAAGTTTAAAGTAGGCCTATTAAATTGATTATTATGGTTTGTGGTGGTGTTATCAACGTGTTGCCATTGTATTAAGAGAATAATGGTCACCCCAAGGCAGTGCTTTTCAATTATTTTCCATTATGCCCCCCCAGGAAGATGAAAATATTTCACCCCCAACTCTCAGTGACTATAAATAGTATCATTTGTCTACAAAATTGTACAGCTCTGCATAATATTGTATTCTAATTATAATTATGTTCCCTGGGGTCACACTTACACCCCCCCCCCCCCCCCACACACACACACTATTTGAGAAAGATTGCCCCAGGGAAAAACAAATGTAAGTGTACTGTTTGTGGAATGCAAAAAGTGGGTCTATTTATTGCAGGCGCAACACTGTAACATCAAACAGATCGTTGTGTGACGTATTATTTATATTCATGACCTAAGTTATTATACACAGCTCACTTATATGTCGGGATGGGCCACTACAGATAACAAGTATGGTGTCCGACTTATTTTTAATGTATCGAGGTCTCACGGATGCTGTCGATACCAGCTACCAAGACGAAAAAGTCCTCCTCAGTATTTAGTGCTATCCTGCGACAGTTTGATACATTGGTAAATCATCTGCGTCAGACGGAAACGTCTTCCCAATTTGTTGTTATTGTGTTAAGTGAAATTTTACATTTCAAAAGTACGAGAGGTATTTGGTATCAGTGTGTATTCAAAGAAAGATTACTCGCATTGGACTGAACATTTCTTGAAAGTATAGAATGAGAAAAACAAAAACTATTTGGATACAGTATCTACAGCAAAAACAAATCTATTTTGTGTGAACCTGCACGTGTGAGTATCGTCCACATGCATGTGTGCATCTCATCGTGGTCCGACACATTCCCAGTGGCCCACAGCTGCATACAACGGTGGCACGCTTTTCGTGCTGGGAGGAAAATGGCCCATCTGAGGCACTCACCTATGTAATGTCTTTTATTACATGGATGGATGGAGGGTCGGATGGAGCTACAGTATGGATGGATGAGCATGCTGTACGGCGACGGTGCCACAGCTCCGGCCCGACTCTTTGGGCCGGCGGCACGTCCGCAAAACGTACACACACAAACCTGCACACACACTTTTGCCATCAAGATGGCTAGCTGACCTCCACGAGCAGGTGGAATACAGCAGTAATAATTTACTGGCCTTGAGCGGATTCCGTGTCAAATAAAATATGGATTTGCTGGTGCCCAGAAGCAGGCTAACCCTTCAATAACTGAGCCTTTCATCCATACGCTGCTCTCTTTATATAGCATCGAGTCCATACCTTCCTAAAGAAACCGACCCAGTCGTTCCTTTCGAAAATGCCACGCATGACATCATCCATAGCACAATAACCGAAAGAGCCTCACAGGAAGACGATGTCAGATGTGATCCTCTATTTCCCTTCCTGAATTCCAAGGCACACCGCAAGTGTCAAAGTTGAATCCATGAAGACCGTCTGTGTCAGAAAACTGCGTTACGTTCGCTCCGTGCCCGCTTGAAAAAAAGGCGATTCATGTGGTGCGAGCCAAATGCAACGCAGCTTCTCTCTGATGCAAGCTCAGAATAACCAGAGGAATGTTTACACATCTGGATAAAAAACAAGACGCACTCCAAACACTCAGACGCAATGGATCTGACAGCTCCATTGAAAAAATAAAGTCAGCTAACCAGTACTATGTATTGGTAACACCCGCCCATCTCCATGAAGGTCACGGGAGAGGCAGTGGACAATTGAGTCCAAAAATACACTTCTTGATCAATCTTCTCCGATGACATGTTATAACGACTGAAAGAGAAGGATGAGGTTACATAACCTTTTTCCCCACCATTGATTTTGGCCAGCCGCACGCTGAGAGTACACAAGCAAGATTCCAAATAACATGAAGGGAATTGCAAAGAGGGAGATCCGCTGACAGATTTCAAAAGATTTCACACTCTCCCTTATCAAACCCGAAACAAGCATATCGCCCCGAGGAGAAGGTACAATTTTGTACAAATTTGAGTTTGATTTTTGACATTATTAATACAAACACGTTTTTGCCTTTAAGTCATGGCAATTGAACATTATTTGGCGATGTGTCTGCTGCGTATAATTCAGTGGCTTGATGATAAAGTTCTGCCTCCACAAGCGCTGGGTTTAAAATACATAGCTGCTCTCCCAATAATCATGGTGACACAAGTCCAATCCATCCAAGGATGGGGGGGGGGATCAGTGGCTCATTAGCATGATAAAGGACATTGAACTGATTAGAACAGGCCTGTAATTCTTGATGTTTGGGAAACTAAATCTGCTTTAAATTAACGTTGACTTTAAAAGATTGTGCGGTTGGTAAACAGCTTACAGAGGCAACTGTTGAGAAAGAACATGGAAAGTTGTTTGTATACGTTAACAAGTGTGGCTTTACAAATGTCAGTGTCGTAGTGCATTTAGGACTTTTTTTTTTTTTCCTGGTTTTGGTTGGACTCTTTGAACTGTGTGTGAAACTTTCCATAATACGAGCCTCTTGAGCGGAGCACAGGCTAAACATCACATTTTCCACTCGTGCTTGCTTTATATGGATATGGAGTGGCATAGCTTTTAAGGACAGCGGGATAGAAAGGAAGAGTGAGTGAGAACCCACATCCCTTCTAGCTCAATAATTAAGACTATGGACAATAAATACGTAATGGGGTCTTTTTCCAAAGAGCGCCTGTCTTTTCTTCTTGGAGATGAGGCCGTGGGGAGACCACCTCGGGAAGAGCGACTAAGTACACTGGCTATTAAAAATGAATGCAAGGAACACCGGCTTTGACCGGTCCCGTAGAAAAACAGCCCAGAATGTTGTGATAGGAGTTGCCGTGGTTACACGGCTCCCAAGTGGTCCTTGGTTGTCAGGGGCAATCAAATCAGACATCGGAGCGTGAGCGCCGGAACCTCCGCCCTTCCTCAAACTTGCCGCTGCTAGGGGGCACCAATGATGTCATGAAGGAATAAGTTTGATGGAACTGCACATTGTGTGTTGATATGTTGACATTTTCAATCTTGCGGAACCCCCCCCACAACTGCCCCCCCTCCTCGTTAAAAAACAAGCATTATGTAATTGTCCCAGCTCAATTCTTTCCTGAGTAACTTTTTGACTGTGAGGGATTGCTTTCAGCGCAAAATTTTAGTCACATTAAGGTTAACCCTTATCATCATCAAGTGTGTGCCTGCAATCTGCAAGATGAAGGAAAGTCCCCCATTAGAGCACAAGTGGTGCATCCAGTAATAGGCCATATATGCATCTGTGCCTTTCATTGAGCATAAATACTGTGCTGTGCTGTGCATGAGTTTGATCTGTGGTCCTCAGAGGAGAACAATCCTGCATGACTCCATATTTTATAATGCCTTTTGACAGCAATGCAGAACCTATCTTACAGTAGACAAGTCCACGGGCCGTGAAGAGAATACCGAAGAGGTTGGGTGCGCCTGTGTGTGTATGGCGGGGATCTCACTCACACACACTAATATGCGGTATGAGGTACGCAGAAACCCTTTTCACTGCTCATATAGCGCATGTATCTGATATGAAAAAATATATATAAACCCAAGGAAGCACAAGGATGACGGATGAGGACAAATGGCCGTCTATCAAAGCGAGCTCTCGTTTTTATCTGTCATTGTCAGTAATGACGTCATCGATCATCGTGCTGTGGGGATTTAGAGAGCTAGGGGTCAGGGAAAATAGGCTGAATGAAAATATTGCAAAGGTAGCCTTCATACGCCCAGCAGCTTGTAAAAACATGAGTGTATCGTTTCAGGGTTAGGCTAACAAGAACAGGTTTATAGAGCGATGCCGCGTGCTATCACGTTGACGCGCTCCTCATGCTCGGAGACAGATGGAAATGGAAGCTGTATCTTAGCTTGGTAAGTTTTAGGTTTAGGAAATACATACAGTAAAGGCAATAGCTGCAAATTTCAAAGCCTCTTAGAGCATGACCATCTATAATTTGGATCTATTACATGCACAAGATTAGTAGACCGCCAAAGAGAAACAGCTAAATATGGCACAGATAAATTACATATACTGTAAAAAAAAAAAAAAAAAAGAGATCATACGTCACCATTGCATCAACTAGATCAGGCTCAGGATTAGCAAAACACATGCCCACTTGTTCACTGAAAAACGTGGTAAGGGATATTCGAGATGCAACTTTGATTCATTATTCTTTAGCAGATTTGGATGAGGAAATAATATCCCACTATATGTAGGCCAAATATTTCATCTTCTGGTGTTATGTGATTATAATATAATAATGATTTTTTTTTTCCAGAACATAAAACAGTGTTATGGAATCACAGATTTTCTTTTATATCCTCGTAAGATTGTCAGTGTCAACCATTAAAGAAATTTAAGGCGTTCCTTGGTAATTTGCGAGCAGGAAATCCTTTAAAGTAATGTTTCATCTTTCAATGGAAGAAGGTTGTTTGAAGAACAGAGCAGAGGAACAGTGATTTTCTTTTGAAAGCAATGATGTTGGATGTCAGCCTTCACAGCTATGCCCACTCAAAATAAGAGTCAAAGTACGGATGGAAAACTTACCAGCTGTGTGAATAAAATGATATAGACTAAATTTTGACTATTGTTTTCACAAGACATTTGGCAATGTACAAAGGGCTAGCTTCTATAAATTTTTTCTTTCGATTTTTTGTATCGCTGTCAGTGTGTCCGTGTGTGTGTGTGTGTGTGTGTGTGTGGGGGGGGGGGGGGGGGGGGAGATAATATGTGTGTAATTATGCCAGACTGAAATCTAACCTTTTAATCTTATTCACCCGCTGTCAGGGTACCTCCAGCGAAATTTGTGAATCAAATTTGTATTCAATTCGCCAGAAGAAAAGAAAGACTGTGTGACAAACTTTTGCACATATATCATAATGGTAGCTAATGATGCGATCTGTCACTTCTTCAACAGCTGATAGGCCAATACATCATAGCAAAAAAAATAAAATAATCTATCACATGACGGCACCAGGTTAAAGCGTGAAGATGAATCGTGGCAAGAAGGCCGACTCGTCCTTGTCGGACTTACAAAAGGGGAAAGAGGAGTGAGGTTTTTCTAAATTTCCCCAAAACGCTTTGTCAGTGAGGAAACAAGTAGCCGGGGAAACACCCATTGATGACAGACGCGTGTGCACATGAAACCGTATACACGAGAGCTTGGCGTATGCTTCATCATCCCGCTGATTGCTCACTAGGGAACGAATTTCGCTGATAGGGAAAAGAAAAACAGCATATGTGTCTGCGCTCTCTCTCATCCTGCATTGTGGAATCCAAAGCATTTGACCCCAATCTGTGTCTCTGCATTATTTATACTTCAATGCTCGCGTTCCTATTGTTTGTTTTTCATAGCTCGTCCTGGGTGGGAAAACAAAAGGCTTTTATGGAAATATTAAACATGCAGGGCTGATGTAAATGATAAAGAATGCAAGAATTATTTCAGACAAAGTGCTTCATTCTCCTCTCTGTGTCTATTTAAATAAACTTGAAATATTTGTGGAATAAGGAATACAATATCCTGGAAGCTTCTGACCATTTTCCACCAAGCTATTCACAGTGATCGCTTGCAGAATCAAAAATGGTTAAATGATCACTTTTCATGTTTGGGTTTTTTCCCCTCACAGAATACAGGGAAGTACCAAGTTCTAATGCAATATGCCTCAACATCAACTTTAAGAGAGACAATATATGCAAGAAGAACCAGAATAAGAGTGACCGGCACACTAGTTCACCGACTTTTGCCAACCCATATCGAGCTCTCATTTAACGGCAAGCTGCTCGCCACTAACGCTGGCAACAGGTTGGTGCAATTCATAGAGAATCATTTTTTTTGTGTTCTTAATTTGCGATTCAACTTGATTTCAGGAGGACTTAAATTGTGTTGATGCTGGTGGCAACCATTTGTGACGGCAATAAAATTTCAAATGGGCTCTGATTAACCTCCAGTTGGGAAGACAAGTAGGCCGTAAAGCAACTATATTCTTCCAGAAACAACTTCATAATAAAAACATTCCATGTTAGTGGCCATGTATTAGTATTAGTCCATGTATTATTTGGAAAGATTTTATTTTGAAGCTGGCTTTTTCGTGTCATGCATAGGATGGACAATTATTCCTGTGGCTGGCTTGACTTGGCTTCCTAATGGTGCACACAAAATAAATGAAGCAGAAAAAACATTCCTCCAAGATTTATTTTCCAAACGAGCTACTCAAATTACGCGAGGACTCCTTTCACCCCTAAATTTGATCCGTTTATTTTGATACGTTCAAACCTCTTCACAAAAGAATTTCCGACAGGAAAGAAAGCTATTTTTTCCACAGTATCCAACAGTACAGCTTGAAGAGTATCGGTATGTTATTTACAAGCTATAAAAGTTTTAGTGTGACTTTTAGTCTTTCATAAAAACAAGTTGTGTTCCTACAAGGATTTAAAGAAGAGAGCAGTCACTAAACCACACACACACACACAGACATGCACGCATGAATACTCCATCCCAGAGACCTGCTGGAGCAAATCAATGGCAGCCACAATGAGCGCCACCATTTTGCTGGCTGCCACCCAGACCCGAGGCTAAAGAGCATACGAACACCACCGAGGCACTCGCAGCACACAACAACACAAAACAACACAACAGCAAACGTATCAGCACACTCCAGAACGTGCACACCAATTCGTTGAGCGAAAACCTGTGTGGTGGCTTGTGCGGACATGAGCGAGCTTATCGCAAACTGCCATGCTGTGCCTATGCGTGCGAGAGTGATGGAGTGCGCGCGTGCGGATGCCAATGCAGCGGTTGACGGTTTGAAATATGCGGCTTTGCAATTCTCATTCGGGTGATTGTTCTCTTTCATGTAGTCGAGCAGGCAGCATACGTTAAGCTTGCCGGCAAATAAATCCCCACACACACACACACGGACACACACACAAATTGCACAAACAAATTATCCTACATCGTGTCTCTTGTTGTCACACAGACACATGCATATGCTGCTGGCATGGCAGACTGGTTTCTAATCAGTGAATCATCATATCAGCCAAGAAATGTCAGATTAGGTTATAATCCTGCATTTTAGTGCCCTTAACTTGGCGTTGACATCACCTTATTATGTCTGTCCAAAAAAACTGACGCACGACAGTTGCCAAAGTTGTTGCTCGTGCGCACACAGACACACAAGCATCACTAAGAGCGAGCAGTCCATCGTGAACCTGAATGGAGACTGTGCAGCAACAACTGAAGACCAATTATATTTATATAATGAAGTTATTTGATGATGAGAAACAGCCTAATAAACTCCCTTGGTGCTCTTAAACGTCTCATATGAAAGCAATATTTTAATTGAGCTTTTACCATTTTCAGGGAAACACCAAAGGAACAGATGTAGAGGCATTTGTTTTGTGCCTTTTTCTTTTTTTGGGGGAGAATCGGCACTGTTCTGTACTCAGTTGTATATTTCCTACTCACGTATGCTGTCAAGTCATTCCTGGTTTACACCAATGACAAGATACAAACGTTACCTTTGAGAAGCTATCAAATCCTCCACAGTGTATTGACGTCCAAACTGAGATGGAGTCTGTAACTCTAGGAGACAACCTTGTTATTTTCAATAATCTATTAAAGGAGCTCCTTGTGGGACGCACGGGGGAGGCCGGCAGTTTGTTAGGTGTCTCGTCGTTTTCGTGGAGACATTCAGAGGATGCGGACGGAAAAGCGATGCCAATCCCTTGATCGTGGAGAGGTGTGTGTGTGTGTGTGTGTGTGTGTGTGTGTGTGTGTGTGAGGTGTATTAAATGACGGTTCAAATTTAATATCAGGAGACCTGCTGAGGCACTTCCTGTGTCTGAGGGCTCTCCGCGAATGGAGCGGTTGCTGAGTCGAGGGGTTTGGGATACATTAGGGCAGTGTGCAAAAAACGGAGGACAGCACAGATATGGTATCATAATTCAATAGGTGTCTGGTTTTCATCTTCATTTCCTGCAATTTCACAGTGCCCCACTGACATTTAGCATAATAGTCAAATATTAAGGCGCTACTCCGAAAAACAAACAAACACTGACACTAACTAAAAGACCACCCCCATATAAAGAGTGTTTTGTAATGACTGTGACTATAAGGTCACACAAGCAATAACTGTAAGCTTTATTTATGTAAAGAATTTCATACATAAGGTCACTCAACGTGCAGCGCAAAATTTAAACGGTAACATTTCAAAGCATTTAGAAACAAAAGAGATGAAGATAGAGGTAAGTGTGGGAAGAGAGCAAAGTTTTTTAACTTTTTTAAAAGCATTTAAATTGTACTGAGATATAAACATGACGTTGTGGGTAATGTTAATTTAATGTGAGCATTATGGCAACGTTTTACAGCAGGCGCTATGATAGACCGCTTAATCCAGTATGGAAAATGATTGAATGTAAATCGCTAACACAATTCCTAATGGAACTTTCTTCACTTTATTAACAAATGACTTAATGAGAAGATGAGTTCCGTTGCAGATGCTTGTGTTGTAATTCTCCACAAATTTCACAAGATCTCGAAAAGCTTGCTGGACGTGTAAACATAGCCAGTGAAATTTCCAACAACTCATTTTGCTATTACACACATTTAATAAGGCATCATCTACACTAAACACACAAAGATCTTGCAGGGCATTTCAGGTCAGGTTCCAATTCAAGCGTTGTCTCTTGTGAGGTCAGTGCACGTCTAGCAATTTGAAATGTTTGGTGCTTGTAAAGAGATTATTCATCCACATGGGGCCTCACACACGCACACACTAGCATTCCCAAACCACATGGCACAGCAATACTTAGAATTCTGTAAACCTTTAAAGCTCATCTCAGCTCTGTCTTTACCATGATTGTTACACAGAGAAAGCCCTCGCACAATCCCGACTCATGGTGAATGATGAGGGAAATGGCAGACACACACACACGCACACAGGGGCACAGACAGACACACACATTTAATCCCAGGTGCCTTAGGGACTCTGAGGGGTATGAAGGGGCAGCACATAATTCCTGAACATGAACAAGAGGAAATGGGATTTGCGCCGCCAAACTCTCAGTCCCCCCAAAGAGAGGGCAAAGGCAAGCAAATGACAACAGGATGAAAGATAAAGAGCAGGACAAAAGAAATATAGGACCTCATCAGTCTTATCGTGATTTCATGAGTGGAAAAACAAATTAAATAAACAATCAAAGTCAATAATTAAAAAATTTCCAACCCGAGCTGCTAATCCTACCCATGCAGATTAATTAGACGTGGAGGAGGAGGAGATTCGGCGGCAGCCATTTTGAGGCCTTCGGCTGCCGCTTGGATGTGAATGGGGAGTTTGTGCAGGAGGCGGCAAGGGCTGAATCTTTGCCACTGCAGAGGTAAAGACTCCCGCTGAGGACACGGAGCAAACAGTCGCCGCTTGTATAATGGACTGGAAAATTCCTGGCTGTAGCCTGAAGTAGCCATCCATGAAACGTCCATAAAAATGTCAGTTCTGCTTTTCCATCGCTGATTGATACAAGACAACAGTCTTTCATATCCATCCGTCTTCAATAGCGCCAGGATGAGCTGTGGCCGATGGATAGATGGATGGATGGATGGATGGATGGATGAGAGATTGAGAGATCGAGAGATAGATAGGATCAAGACTATCTGTCAGATCATCAGATCATCGTCAATGCATAATGGCTCGTCCTACCACTACCCGAAGTTACGGGAAAGTCAAAAATCAAATCAAAATTGTTACTTCCTAAAGTGGAGGTAAAACGAAGCAAAGTTGGACTCAGTTTTAAAGAGGTTATTTTGAGATACAGCCTTAAGGAGGATTTGGCAGGCAAGTAGGCTGCACGTTGCCAAAATCCAGCTGTGCTGCTCCTTGATAGGAAGTCGAGCGGCTCGGAGCACAGGAGGTGCAGCAGTGATATTATCGATTTACCAGACAGCCAGAAGGGAAAGGAAGGCGGCTTTCGACGCCTCTTAGCCTCCCCTCCATTTGTCCGTCAAGTCACTCCTACTTTCGCCTTTTTTGTCCTTTTTAGTACAAGGACATTTTGACAGGGAGTGGACATCTTTTTAAGGAGATTTATTTTTTTGTTGATATAGTGAGGAGTGAGCAAAAAAACTTTCAAAGGTGCCAACTCTGGTCCAAAGCAGGGGCTTGGGGCAAAGAATAGCAATTAATTAATGGCTAACTGATGATTAAATTAATAAAATCTTTGATTATCGATGAATCGGTTTTAACGTTTTTTAATTTGAATTGTCAACCTCTCAATAATATATATTCTCATATTTCTGTAGTCCTCCAAGAAAGCACAAAGTAATTTTGCAAAATAAGACATTTACAAATCAGCTTTTACTTTGGAAATCCATCAATATTTTTGCCTAGTTTCTGACATGTTACGGACGAGACCAGTAACTCATAGTCAATCAGAATCAATTTTTTTGTGAATTTTCTGTACTGTCATATTGAAATAATGTTCTGTTTTTGAATAAGTGGATAAGTGGATTCATCGATTAATCTGTGAAATAATCAGCATATAATCCAAAATAACTATTAGTTGCAGCATTAAAACAAAAATACGGATTTTTGATATTAAAATAATAAAGTCGTAATGGTTAACTGTTCTGTTTTTTAATGTTGCTGCAGCAAGCAAAATATTTTTTGGTAACGCAGCTGTGTTTTACTGTCGCTAAGTGTTCCATAGGAAAGCCGTGCTGCCCTCACATTTCCATATTTATTATTATTATTACATGTGCTCCATGTGCCTGCTCTGGATCGCTGGCTGTTTCCCAGAATAAGAATGGAAACGATACGAAGATCAGACAGAAATTATGGAAGGAGAGATTCAGCGTTAGGTTTTTTTTTTTCTTTACTGGGGGATTCTTTCTCAATCAGAGCAAACCAGGCACAGCCACAACAATTCCATTTTCCAACCCTACCGCTTAAACTCACTCTTGCACACATAATCTGAGCCAAACACGTGGTGCTTTTCTGCAAGGATTAACAGTTTCCCACCTCGGCCTGCCTTTTGAGTCCTCTTAAACGTTTGTCCTCGTCCTTAATTATTATCACTACGCTGTCTCTTCCTTATCCATGCTGCACCGCTGCAGCCTCAATCCCTCCGGCACGCATCATGGTTTTACATAGCAAACTGGTGCCAGACCACAAAGTCTTATTTTTCCTCCGCTATGTCTTCTTTTTCTTCTCCTCCTCACCCATCCTTGCCACTGTACGCTTTAATCTGTTTGCTGGGAGGGGGGGGGGGTGTAGTCACAGCCGCCGGACTTTCCCTTCAACTCTCGTTGCTTTTTGACAACACTCAGCGGACACCTTATTAGGTACAACTGCTCAATATACCTACATACCTGTAATGATTGTTTAGATTCACAATGGAGAAACTACTCAAAATATCTCTAAGTATGAGCTTTTTGAATTTACTTTCAACATTGCATGAAATCCAACTAAATGTCTTGTGAGGACAGGCTCTGATGCTGAACTTTATTAATGTAATCTTTAATCATTGTTCGCCCCTCAGGGCACAGAGAATATGACGTCTGTAAAATTGCTGACACAGAGTGCTTTCGCCTATAGATCCACAGATAAGACTGTCATGCAGCATTGACTGCAATGTTTGAGGAGACAGAATATTTAATGCTGTTCACTTGACTTGGCGGTCATCCATGTCTTTGTGATTTAATCCTCTTATTTTGGCCTTTGGCACGAGGCAGTTCCAAAATGTACTTGTCATTTTTATTGTTCTTTCACCTCTTGTATTTTGCTAAGGTCCAGTGGACCTTTTGGTTTTGCACAATTTAGGATGTTTTTAAATATCAGTGATGAAACTGAAAGTAACTGGTTGGAGATATTCTGTTTTGCTTCCTGACTATGGTCACAGTGCCCTGGATGGAATGTACATGTTTCCCCAAAAGATGATTTGACAAATTTATTGATACATGGAGGTACTTTATGATTCAAGGATGTAAGATGATTAATAACGTACCCAACAATATTCAAATGGAACGATTGGGCTAATCACATAAAAAGCGATCTTCCATTTCAAATCGTTTTTTTGTTTCAGTTCTCAATTAATTAAATTAATGCATTAAAAACAATTAATCAAGTATCAATCGATTAATTTGAAAATGGATTAATTGGCAATTAATAATTGTGCATCTAATTTTAATGAACTAAATATTAGAGTGCCTTAGAGTCAACATTCCAAATCTTTGCAAAGCCTAATTAAGTCCCACACTTGTTCAAAGTTGTCATATCCGTTCTTGGCTGGCGTCTTTGTTGTTTTCAGTCAGCAGCTTGTTGGCCCGCCTGTGTGTTCCCTGGTTTGGACTGCGTTGGTCTGGTTTGTGAGAACCAAAGTAACCGTCACTATAATTACCAGGCCGACTCATAACACGCGTGACCTCAATGTCACCTCCCCTAACCTGACCCAGCCCTCGGTGTAATGACACAACACTTACGACACATATATTCCAACATGTGCCAGCCATGCATCCCTGCTGCACGCAAATATGTAGAAATGTGCTGACACACACACACACACACACACACACACACACACACACACACACACACACACACACACACACACACACACACACACACACACACGCACACACGCACACACACACACACAGCTGGCTGGGCAGACACTGGCATCCATCACATCTTGTGAAACTTAATCTCTCTGAAAGGAAGAACAGCTGCACTGGCACGCAAGTGTGTGCGCAAGTGGGGCAGTAGCCCAGCGAAAGATCTGCTGGGGTAAAGCAAGGACTTGTCACCGACCGGCATATGACAAAGCACCTTTTGACCCGGGAGTCGCTGGCAGGCCTCATAAAACAGGTTGTAGTCCCCTTGCTTAAAGAGCCATGTCCATCTAAGGCAGAGTAACACTTTTACAAGCTATCACACCGGCTCCTCAAACCTAAGCGCACTTGAAATCACAATTTATTGTGTATGCATTAGGAAGACACCTGTGCTGTTCAAGAAAAATTCTGGACTTTCACCCCAAGTGTCCTTCCTCGGTTATGAAGTAAAATTGACTTCTAAACTGTGGTAAACGAAAAGAAATAGAGACCAACATTGTCAGATTGTTGTCCGAAGAACTCATTCAGCGCTTGTGCTCTTGAAAGTGACCTGGCGGGTCCCAAACTATTTGACCTGAAGACCCATCCCAAAATAAATGTTTCCTCCATAAAAGCGTCATATATGAACATTGAGCTACATTTAGACATAGAAAAGATGGGAATGAATTAAACCAAAGAGTTAGAAGAAATAATTATGTGCTTTATGATAATAATAAGAATCACTATATGACTTGAGGAGACCAATAGAAATTGTTTATCTAAGACTGTTTATGAACCCATGGTTAATTCAGGGTTGCCATGGAAATGCCAAATATGTTATGTGCATAAATGTATGTCTTTTTATATTACAAGGCCATAAAAGCATTTAGTCATGAACTCATTTGCATAAACACCAGACTAACACATTCATCACTCTCTTTCTGCTGTATATACATACAACCAGTACAAAGCGAATACACCTGCATATATGCACTGTGTTATATACGCTCTTACTCACATCTGCCTCACATACTTGAGCCTAATTGCTGCAAAAGTACTTGCATGACTGATTGCCAGCGAGCGAGGGCTGTAACGCTGCCATAATGTTGGTGCGAGACTGCTGACGACTGTTGAACACACACACAAACACACACACACGCACACACACATGCACACACACACACCACAAGAGCACATTACAGCCACTCCGTTATGGTGTTGTCAGGAGAAGCCAAGTAATGTAAATAATACTAATGGAAATGCCAAACTACACCTGAACGGTGAGATGAGATCATGAAATCAGATAACGTGTACATGATGTGCCTCATCAATTGTAATCATGGTGTTCTAATTTGATTGGAAAGAGGTTGGTGGAGGGAAAATATTCCCCGGTAATCCGGTGCGTCCTTCCGAGCCTAAATTGTTCACGTAATTTTGCACACATTTATTTGTGTTCTCATTAAATTCTCATACAGTCTATAGGTGAAGGCTCTCGGAAATGCCCCCTGCGCAGCTTCGGAGTGGGAGTACCAGGAACCAGACGGGCGGCAAGTCGGTCATCATAAGCATTAGACTGTAAAAGCCCAATTTTAGAGTTGCCCTGTGCTGACAGGACAGTGAATTGGACATGAGTGCAAAATAAAATGCTCCTACACTACAATTGACTATGTGCTACTGTCGATGTCAAGATCTCGAAACGAAAGCCCACATGATTGAACGCCAATCCCTATGGGAAAAATATACTGATCAGCACATCAATCATAGAGCAACCTGAAGAAGAAGGCTGAGGTGTCAGTCATCAGAGGTCTGCGACGCACCACCGATTGGATGCGCGCCGTTGCCTTCAGACAGTAATCGGCAGAAGTTGATGCAAAACAATTTTAGGCTCAAATGCCGACTCACCATATCAGCATCCTGCCCGTGTCGATGGATAAGTCTGCTCACGTTACTGAAGCTGTCCGTCCGTTGCCTGCCTCGTGTTAACATCCACCGTGGCTGCAGCCGCTCTGCCCAAACGATCCACTCCGCGCGTCTTTTCCCTCCCTCCCATCCTCTCTGCCTCTCTCTCCTCCCACCCCCTCACACTCTCTCTCTTGCTCTCTCGGTCTCGCGTTCAATCATGCTCTCTCTCGCTCCAATAATTTCCTGCCCAGCGTGAACAGGACTCAGGAAAGGCAGATGCCGTATTGACGGTTTGGTGGATGGAAGTTAGAACACGTAGATGTCGTGCACAATCCGCTTTGAGGGGGAGAATATTCTACAGTAACTCCCTGCCAGCTTTCCTTCATTACTGGATAAAAAAAAATGTCTAGTGCAATTGCAAAATCCAGACTTGTCGTAATTTAGTCTCTCAACATAGAGGGTCCGATGAAACCACTTAACTTGTATATTATGTATGACCCTCCATCCCTGTCCCCAAAGCTTTTATTCATCCACATAGCTTTCTAATTAAACCTAGGTGGGTAAATCATTTTAATGTGGTGTTTTGACCCCCAGATACCAAGGGATGCACAATATATGGCACCAATTATCTTGTTTGTAACGTTTAAGTTTTACAATATTTAACTAGGTCATACTTGGGATAAACAATTGGTCTTTTCAAGTTATCTTTTTTTAATAGACTGTGAGGATCTCCTTTTCTCAGAATGTTCTGAACTCCTGTTTTCATGCTAGTGATGTATTGAGAGATTGTTGAAACCCGCGTGGATGGGTGTAATGGAATGTCCCATAGTTGAAGTTGAGTCGGTCTTCTTTTGACAGCAAAAAGAAAATCTAGATCAACTCAACAGTGCCTCTGCTGGTTGTGGCCATTAGTGCACTCTGTTTTCACTCAACTGCTTGAAGACAGGATTACTTAACAATAAGTTATATATGTAATCAACACATTTTTAATGATCAATGAATCAATTTCTGTGAATGAGTGGCAAGAGTGGGTGGCTGTCCTTTCTGTTGTATGGACCACTTCAACGTTTCAGGTCAAATCAGCCATCCATCAATAATTATTTTGTGTTGTTTTTGTCAAATAACAGACTCCTAAATTATTTGGTTTTGGGGCTGATCTTGGGATAATTGCTTTTGTCAGCCTGTATTACATATTTTTCTTCATAGTATTCTCGAGGGTTTAAACAATCAGAAAGGCAGTCGAGAAAATTGCTTATTAATGCTTTTTGCTTAATGACAAGTGATTATCCTCATTTGTGTTCATATGCTCAAGCGTACTGAGATTCTCTGACTCATTTTTGGGTCTGTTTCACAACAACTGTCCTTTTTTGCTCTTCCTAGTATTCTTCTTCTCTTCTTGTTGGGCATTACACAAGCTATTGTGTGACTAAAAATACAAACAACTTGACCAAGCAATTCAACCAAAATATTTTCATTTTATGGTTGTATTGCAAAAACACAAACGTTAAATTCATCCCCATCAGATCCTCTTTGCTGCTTGAAGCATTTTAAAGAGAAGTTCTAATTTGATGTCATGACTTGGCTTTGTGTATCAGTGTTGATTACTCAAACAAAAAACGCATGTTGGGGAAGGAAAAAAAAATAAATCAATCCTCTGTGTGTACAGTACTGTCTTCGTCTCTATGCCAAAGAGCTCACTTCAAAGACGTGTTATCCCATCAATGCGGTTTTGTAGGAATTTTTTTTTTTATCAAATGAATAATACAGGGAATGACTGCAACTAATTTTCAGGGCATTGAGGCTAACTAACAACAGTTGGGGTAAGCAAAATTTAAACCACAAACTTCTGCAGACACCACGTTTGTGAGCGTCTTAACAGGACTGTTTGCACAAGGGATAAAAGGAAGCCGGAATCTTAAACAAAACAATGTTGGTGCACAAGACGACATCCAAAGAGACGCGCATGCATGCACGCACACACTCACTAATCTGGGTGTGCTGACCTTGAACACCAAATATAATCAGTGGTGCAGCAGATTCCCATTAGGGCAATGTAAATGAGATGGAGGAGTATAAACGCGCTTTTGTTGCAGAAACTCTTCAGCTCAGTGGTTACAAGATAACGCAACCTCAGGCTGGACCGCACACATGCACAATCACATTCACGCACTCACGGTCAGGCTTGAAAGGCCTCACATGCTGAAGGGAAAAAAAAAAAAAAAGAAGACCGTATACACACGTCAAGTGGGGGTGTTATCGGTATATTTTGAATAGAAGCAATCAGGAACAATGGAAAATTACACTAATATCGGTCGGGACAAAAAGAAGAAATACAGCGTTGTACACGTGAATACGTTTCTGCAAATAGGAGCCAGGGTTGTTTACAAATTTACAGAATTGCAAATGGGGGAGGCCTTTTTGTATTGAAACTCACTTTTTTTTAAGTCTTGACACATTTCTCCACTCTCTGGGACTGTTTATGTGCTGTTTTGGTTCGCTGCGGGGTGAGCAAAAGAGTTCAAGGGCTCATCCTTTTAATGTCTCTGTGTGAATTATAAATATAAACTTTAATACTTAATCACTTACTAAATATTTTTACTTCCTGATGCATCAGAAACTGGAGGCATATGTTAGAGGGAGGCATATGCCGTCCTTACATTATTTTTAGGAATATTGTGATATTTTGATTGCTCGATTAGAAATATTTGGGTCTCTGGTGTGCCTGGCTATCTTAAAACCAGTTGTCCAAATTGACAATGCACATTTCAAAAGAAACATGACTGCTGTCAGAAAATACAATTATGGTTACTTAGAGTTATTAGTTTAGAGAGCATCAAAGAATGTATTGCTTATCCTATATATTGATGATCACATAATCACCGTCACTCCATCAATATCATGTCGAGCGTTATCAACATTCCTATTCCCCTCCGCTTCACAAATTTTCCAAATTCAAAACGGCTATTTTCACTTCTTACTGTAAATGCCACAGCACACAGTGGGCTTCTTAGTGTACACAAACAGCTGTGCACAGTTTCAATCACACACTCGCGCGCACATAGCCGCACTCAAAAGATAATAACTCAGCACATTAGAGATAAGGGTCTTGCTATCAAGATAACTTCAGTTGGTGAAATAACACGCCGAGCTATATTTGATGGGCCTTCTTGTCGGAGCCCCCGCAATGCACCGCAGGCACTGCCGTGTTGATGGTATAGACTGCCGCTAAATACTCGCTGTGCCTTTTCATCAGACATTGCGTCAGTCAATTCACACCCCTGACTGTGTAAACACAAATCGACGCTTTCTAGAGCCTCTCCATCACATAATCAAGGAGACTTACTGATGAATATTTAGGGGTTTGGAATTCCGAGGTTTTGCACGTACTGTGGCTGTTTGTAACGCACGGAACCTCCGAGACATAAATAAATCAGCACACCACACCATACCATCAACCGATTAATTTATCACTTCTCAACGGTTGGAGTCATTTTTCTGGCATTTCGAGTCAGAGTGATAAAAATTGAAGGAGCATTTGTTTGTCTCTCACAGTGTAAAAACAACCGTAATTGTCATATTCACACGTCCAGATGTATTTTTGCAGCAGCACAAATATCAAAACCTGGAATTTTAATCAGCACAAACAACAAGGCCACTTTAACAATGAACAAGAGGATTAACAAAATGTTTATAAAAGAAGGGGAAGCTTGTTGTGTCACCTTGAAAGTTCAGATTGTGACTTATGAGCTGGGTGTAGAGCGGAATGGCCATTAAAGCCATGACATTTGAATTAATGTCAGTATCATAGCTGCAGCCACAGCGCCTGCCTTTTTGCACAGTGCCACAACTCGCCTCGACCGTTGACGGTTAATGAGTGATAGTGTTGGCAAAAACGTGGACACTCCACTCTCCATTAAAATAAAAAAATTGAGCCTTGAATATTCATTCACTCTACATTTGTTATACACTTTAAACACACAAGTCTGCTGTGTAAAGCTCTTTTCTATTTCCACAATTGATTATTAGCAAATTATGCTCGCTTGTTGCCGGGCGGCATTCTGCCTTGAAATTGGATTGTTGAAGTTAGAAAGTCATCACATGATACGAGAGGCATTTCAGAGAAGAAATTCATGATGATTATATTGTAATGTTTGTAAAATAAAGTTATATATTTTTAATCATGAAATTAAAATATTTGGAGATAAAGGTTACAGTATTTTATTGTTTGAATAATTTGAATAATTCAGTGTGTGACCAGACCAGCTAACCTTTCTCCAGAGACTTTCCACATCCATGTCTTTGTCAGAAAATATAGTTAACTATTACAAGAATAGACTTTGGGTTGATGATTGAACAAAACTAACAAATGAGGCCATTTCCTTGTAGTCATTGAAGAAGATCCTTAACATTCCTCATCTTAACATTGTGCTGACTTTCTACATTGGAATTTATTGGATTTTTTTTCTTGCGAAAACACGACCTTGTTTCATTCATTCTCTTTTTTTTTTTTTTCACTGACACCTTTCTCAATACGATACGGATCATATAAGCACAATAAACGAGACGACAACAACACAATGACAGTCTTTAGCGTTCCGCTTTAGAGCACACACCTTTCCTTATGTGACATCCCCTACTGTGCACTTAAAAGGCG
The DNA here is from genome assembly GCF_054491065.1 of Syngnathus leptorhynchus. NCBI lineage: Eukaryota > Metazoa > Chordata > Actinopteri > Syngnathiformes > Syngnathidae > Syngnathus > Syngnathus leptorhynchus. The sequence continues at coordinate 13,033,753 of NC_141199.1, read as the reverse complement.
CCGCTATTTTACTCTAGTCGTAAATATGTTCATATAGCGCTCACAATAGCGAACCTTGCACTGGTTTAGCCGCAGAGAAAAAGTCCATTTGTAATCCTTTGAAAACGCAAATTGAAGGCTGTTATTTCACTCTATAAAAGCACTGCAATCTTCATTGTGAGTGATTTTTTTTTCCGCATATACAACACAAGATGTGCTTGGCTGGGTTGCATGGTGGCGTTCTCGTCTCAGAATGTAAAGTAGCACTGGAAAGCAACCAAACTGTGATATGCACTTTAATCATATCCAAGAGACGGATACACTATGTCAGATCTCCACAAAGCTAGAAGGTATGACCCTGCAGTATGTGTGTTGTGTTTGTGTTTATTTGTGACAAAGGACTGAAAATGAGGGGGTGACGAAGGGGGGCGGAAAGCGGAAAGGGGGGGGGGGTGGCACAAGAGAAAGCAGCCCAGCAAGCGTGAAGAAGCTTTTATTAAAAACTAAGAGGCGACTGCAGAATGATGAACATCCAGCCTGCTCTTTCCTCATGGAGAAAATTGCATTTGGGCATATTGAGCTGTTTGGGAAGATGAAGAATGCACGTTAATGTGCGTATCTTCACGGTAGCACCTATTAGGAATTGAGAAAAGATCATATTTGAGGAGTATATTGTACACTGACCACACACACGCACAGACTTCATAAACAAAGGGTAGTCTGTGTATGTGTTGAATGAGGATGAAAATGAGGTGAGAGACATGCCGTGTAAAGTGGGGGGAAAATGAATGACAAAACTTGGCGAAGGTTTAAAGGGGACAATAGAAAAAAGCAAACACGAGTATAAAATGAGTCACCTTCCACATGCCATGCTTGTGGAGCTCGACGTTTTTTCAAGAGTGGCTGAAACACTATTTTTGAGCAGAACCGAACATTAGTCAAGTTACGTAAACATCTATAGATATCCTATACATGGTGGACACATTCAACAAACATGGTTGACATGCCATATGCTACAAACATAATATTTTCCACAATTCCATAGTTTCGGACACATTATTTTCATAACATTACTTTTGTTTATACAACCTACCCCACAAAAATCTGTTCACAGCTAATAACAGTGAGCTACAGAGGAAAAGCCAAGGAAAGTTGAAAGGCCTTAGCGGTTGACTCTGTACAATTCGGAAATCAAATAGTTTGGAGCAAAATGCGCCTAAAGTCGCGCAAACCTCAGTATTTAAGCTGTAATCATGAGGGACTCTGCACGAGACATCAGTTGTGCAAAAATCAAGGCTGAGTGAGCGCAACACGTGTTTTGCATTTTCTTCTTTGTGGAACCAAAACAAAGAAGAACAAAAAACAGAGCCACAACAAGGAGTGTTAAGAAAATAATATACAGCATTGATAGCGTTTGTAGACCCTTCAATCAAAACAAACCAAATGATACATAAATAAATGTATCTTTTACTAAATAATTGATATAAGGTAAAATGACAAGACAACCCAAGAGAAGCAAAGAGAAGAAACCTCAGGCAGCAGAGAGTATTCAAAAGTAGAATTAGCAGCAGAGTTTCAGAAATAAAAGATTGTTTGACCTTAAAGGTTTGACTTTATTTTTCCTCTGAAATCCAACTAAATTCAGCTAAATTCAATTTTGTGTGAACGCTGCACCCCCTGCCCGCCAAAAGAACAACATTATGTTGGGAGTTTGAAGCAATTGGAGTCATCAGGTTCCCTGGCAAGATGACAGCCCATTAACCAGGGCTGCTGACTCCCTCCAAATGGGTGACGAGTGACAAGCTGAGCAGCGACCATATTAGTGAAGAATTGCACGGCTGCATTTTGTCACGCTCCAAGACACAAACCTCCACCGGAATATTTTCGAGTAGCTTATTTGGACTTAAATGTAACCATAACAGGGATGTAAACAGACAAGGGATGTACATTTTGGATTGGCTAATTCTTCAAAAGTGTGTGTTTTGCATGCGTGCAGACATATTCACACAGGTCCCCGCAAAGTGGCTGTCACAGTGATTGGTTTCTTTTGCCAACCCACAATAGTCAATTATGTACTATTATACACCACAGCAACTCTCGTGGCCCGTATGCCTCGTGTGCGTGTATCCGTATATGTGGGTGTTATCGTGGGCGTGATTGGCAAATTGCTGGTTATGTATTGCAACGTGCTGAAAGAAGGGGAGGAGATATGTCAATGTGTTGGAAGAGGCCAGGAAGAAACGCATAGGGTGAATTGAAAAAAAAAAAGGACATGAAGAGGTTGATTGTATTTGACAGTGGTAGAAAAGACAACCTCATGGGGAGCCGCAGACCTCCAGTGAGTTGCGTGCTGATGACAGATGTCTGGTGGCCCGAGACATGCGAAATGCAGCCAAGCCGAAGCGGAGCTCACCACAGACTGAGGAACTCAGTCAGCGAATGACGAGTGTTCCATCATGGATGAGCAGCATATGACTGAGTGCTATGTGGCCGGATTTTTAAACACCATATCAAAGCGTCTTGAACGCATGATGGTGGCCAAGAGCACACAATGGTTTTCATATATTGCAAAATATCAGTCTGCTAGAAAACACTGCATTTGAATAACAACACAAGTCCATAACAACAAACCGCAGCAAGGCTAAACGCCGACGTTAACATTTCAGCAGAGATCTACTTAAAATAACTAAAACACTGAACATGATTAAACATGCGAACTTCAGAACAGTATGTCTGACGGTAAAAATAGATTTTGACGTAACTTCTTCTTCCAAAGTTTGTCTATTGTTATTATTCTCTGTGAAATGTGAAATACCGCCCCCTGTAGAGTTAGAGTGGCTATATTATTTATTTATTCATTTATTCATTCATTTATTTATTTATGTATTTATTTCTTTCTTTATTTCTTTATTTGTGTAGTAGGAAAAGGGTTATGATATTGTGAGAATAAAGTAGAACATCTGCGAGAAAAAAAACTTGGCTAAAACAGTCACAGAGATAAAAAAAAAAAAGAAAAACAAGTTTTATCTGAAGAATAATTAAGTAAAAAATATATTTTACACTATTATATCCAAGTATAGTGTGGATTTACTTACAATGCTTATTTATTTTTGTATTCATTTATTTTTATCTTATTTATTAGTATGCACTACCTTTTGGACAACGTTTCAAAACGGTCAAAATTTCACTGGTACTGTTTGATTGCCTACAATATGTTGCAGTATGTTGTAAAAAATGTTAAATGTATGTTAAACGTACCGGATTATTTTTCTTGCCTCATTTTAAATTTCATCAAGCTATTCAAATTCGTCCTGACTTAACCGTACATTCCTAATACTTGTCCAGTCTTTACGTCTATGAAGAATGACATTGATCTGTCTCGGCTTGATTTGCGGCCATGGGATGCTTCCGTAATCCCCACCCTAATCCATCGTCGTGTGTGTGTGTGAATGTGTGTGTGTGTCGGTATATAAAGGATCAGAAGGCCTCATTCCCATTACATGTACCTAATACCATATATATACCTGACAACACATTGGCCTGTACTCTTTGCACTTCTCCATTCCCTTTTTAGTCAGCAGAATAAATCCAGTACAACCTGGAAGATTTTGAGAGAAGACAGACGATGGAAAACAGTAGAAGTTGTTTTTATGTACCACTGTGGGAAAGTGTATATTATTATTTATCACCTTGAGAATGGATGACAGGATAGAATTAGTTCACTAGCTTCTTTTTTTATGGCCAAGTGCAGATTTATGTTGTCTCTTATAGGACAGCCTAAGTCAAACGTCACTTTGTTCATTCTATTAGTGAAGTATTGTGCTTGTTTTGACAGTAACTAGCACAGAAGCACCTGTAAAAAATCTGGCAAGCAATTTCATTCCTCTGTCTGTAAGCAGCTGAACAATATAGTACAAGCTGGATAGGAAGTGAATGCCCCTCATAACCACCCAGCCCTCACTGTGATTGGCTGGCAACCACTTCAGTGTGTACCCTCGCTTCTTGGCTAAAATCGGTCGGAATCGGCCCCAGCTCACCCGTGACCCTAATGAGGACAAGTGCTATAAAAAAAAAAAAAAAGATGCATCATGGACAGAAAGCGGAGACTAGGGGAAAACGTTACCCTCGCTCATTGGTAACCTGCTACAATGCAGTAAGAAATTATAATGTTGTGCTACGGTAAAGGGTTTGAAAAGTAGTATTTTATATTTCCTACAAATAATACATCAGTCTAAACATTCACATGGGTGGAGTTTTTCTTAAGGTATTTTTGTAGACGGGGGGATTAGAAAGGGGCATTTGCACCGTTGTGGGAGTGAACACAGCTGACTTGCTTCATGACACTTATTCCTTTTAAATTAATTTAAAATCATTCCGATTTAGGGAGAACTAAGAGTCTAGCCCAACCCCTGATTGAAAAATGTAATTTATTCGAAGAAAATTAGAAGTCATGTTTGTGATGATTAATTATGAGCTGGACCCTCATCTAACGTAATCTCATTAGAATTGTTCTGCATGCTAAAACCAACATTGATGTGTTTTTGTGCGTGCATGTGTGTGTGTGTGGGCCCCACCGAGCGGGTCTGGGGCCATCCTAATTATATGGTGTGACTCATGTGAGGGTAATTACAGCATGTGAGACAGTTCGGAACAAGGCTAGGAATGACCCAGAAATCCACGGGCTAATGAAGCGATAAGAAACACTCTTCTTCTCCTCTCGCCCACATGCTCACCTCACAGGAAGGGAAACGGACAGAGCTCGGCAAATAGAAAGTCAAAAAGACACCAGGGGGATCATGTCTCCCTCAGACTTCATTAGGGAGAGTGGTGAGATTTGGGAGCCAAGAGACGGCCTGGCCTGTCAGGCGCCGACCTCTTCCTCGTGCCCACTAATCTGCCTACTCTTTGTTCTCCGTCATATCTGGCCAAGGCTCCACAGTACCGAGGTCCCGTTCCACACGGCCAATGCAAAATTCTCTTTTGAAGAATGGCCTGGGTGTTATCCCTGTGTGAAGCCGGGTCTTGCAATGTGCAGGATGGGCTCGATGGCACAGCAGGCTGCACATTGTGCAGATATGGGAGACAAAGCATGTTTAAGTGCGTGTGATTGCTTGGCTGGGCTGCAAAGACTCAAGGCTCCTTTTAAATGTCAAATCAAATCAAAGGGTCATGTCAGGTTGGTTTATCTCCTTCCCCGCAAAAAAGGTTCTGGCGGGTTGCTGTTTTTAAGATTGGTGTTTAAGAAATTAAAATTTTAAATCAGACGTATTGTTTTGACATCTGCGTTAATTCTCATTTCCACTATGTACGTATTGTATACCTTAGCATCAGCAAAAGGAATAATTTGTCAAGGATTAAAATGTCATTACTTTGTTCGCTCATATGCAATTAAAGCAAGTCCCTAAACTCAAAATGAAACAATATTGAAAGTATTGCATCATTTTACTCATTTGTTTGATGACCAATTTTAAACTCACACAATCTAAGAAAATGAATATTTATTGTCATACCTCAGCAACAGTAAAATATGTCTTAGTAAAATGTACATGTTTTTACTACTTGCTGCAACTATGAATAAAAAAGTAAAATGTTTAATACAAACGATATATATATATATATATATTTATATATATATTATATATATTTATTATATAATATATTTATATAAAGCAATTCTAAAGCAACAGTCTGTGAAAAACATGTGGTCCAGGCTTCCAACACATCCTCAAAAACTGTTTGCAGAATATTTCGTGACACAAAGTGCTTGATATTTGATTGATGATTTGATTTGTTCAGCAACATGTGCAACCATCATGTGCACAATAAAGCCCAAAATGTCACATTATTGTGCCTTGCCAACAACTTATTGTGGCCACGAAAATCGTCACATAACTCACAAGCACTGGCCATGAAAATGCCATATTCCGTGATGATAGAATTGCAAATGGAGTGTTCCAGCATTTGTACCCACAGCAGTGTGGATTATTAAAAAGAGGAAGAAAAAAATCAACTGCATCCCTATTGAAATAGTACTGAAATGATTTCAACATTGCCTTCATTTAGCTGAACACGTTTGAGCTTGAAAGACACACAGTAACAAGAGCAAAGTGGAGTTTCTACTTCACACAGAATGTTGCCCGAACATAATCTTGATGTTCCAGGCTGAATTAATTCAAATCCTTGTCTAATGATATTAAAAAGGGATCATTTTCAATGCAGCTTCAAGTTAAACGCCAGATGATTTTCGGGGAAGTCTGAGAATGTTTCAGCGCAGCTTATGTTTTACATCTATCTTTTCTGGTGCATTTGACATTTTTAAATTCTTCATTTGTGTTTCCTAGAAATCTTTCCTTTAACCATTGTGACACTGACCTCTGCTTTGAATGCTAAATAGCAAAGAAGAGCCACAATGGGGTAGAAGATACTTCCTTAGAATTTTTTTTATATAGGTTTTCAAAACTATACCACCTAAAACAAATAAAATCATTCATCCATAAAAATTATTCATTTGGCGATTATGGTGTTATAGCACAATGCTGCTCAATATAATGCAAATCACCACAAAGGCCAAACAGGCCTAATTTAACCCAAAAGAGATACCCACCAAATAAAATAAAATAAAAACATTTTGAATTTCAAGCAAAAAAAAAAGGAAATGTTGAAAAATGCCATCATTCTTGAAACAATTATTAAAAGTAAAAAAATATATCTTGGAGCACCGTATCCCAGTGTTTTTTGGACACGTCTTTATTGCGCCTCCAAAAACACTGACATATGAAAACACAACACCTTGGCAATAACGACAACAATTCCCACTGGCAAAAAATACGACCTAACCTGACAGCAAATGTCTCATCTTCATAACATCTCCACTGATATGGCAATGGAAGTGATACCAAACACAACCCACTCATTATGTCACTTGTTGGTCTGTGAGGGAGACATGCAGGTTAACACAACCTACGCTGTGTCGCTCCTTTGCAGACGCAACATATGCGAGTGTGTCTTTTTGTGTGTGCGCGCTGTCCTAATCGCATTCCTTGCGAGACGAAGGCGAGATGCACACACACTGGCTGGAGGCACGTAATTTCAAATTCCCCCCCCCCCCTCTGTACGCCCCTCATATCCCACTCAGGTCTCCTTTCAGCACTAATATGCACTGTTACTATAGCAACCTCACACACTAATCCTGGCAGCCATTTCCAACATAAGTCATAAAATCAACAGCATCACCTGCACATGCACACGTTACCTTTAGTCATGTTTCATCATCCAGACGGACACTTTGAAGTGGGAGCTGAAATACAGTACAAGAGAAGAGTATAAACTTTCTGTAAACTTGATCAATAATTTGTCTTCTCGCCCAGGAAGAGTCATTTGCTTGATAAGCTTGTCTCTTTGATGAAGATAAATGAAGTGCGGGCTCGCAAATGCCCTGGATGCCAAATTGGGCCGATCAATTTCTCGACAGCTGGGCTTCACAAACTTTTTTACTTCAAGACCCAATTAAAAATGTGGTTCTTCCTCCTAACGTTTATCGCCACAATAATCAGCTCTTTCATTTATTTCTTTTGTGTGATGTGTTTTTCATCCACTTTAAAGCAAACATCAGTTTAGAATACCGTATTATTATTAGAGATTTGTATTTTTACAGTTAATACAAAATGTCAAAGAAAATCTGTAGCAACGGGAGCAACTTTTTTTTAAGCAATACAAAAAGTACTGTATGAACCTGACAAATAATTTTTTTATGTGAATTATAAATCATTAGTGTTTTTTTTTTGTCAATGCAAAATTAAGGATGTGCAAAGACTTGTACGAGCTTTTTGACAAAATAGACAGACGGACAGAGAGCCAAATAGATAACTTCCAGTAGAAATTGATCATTTTGGATCCATGTTTGGCAAAAAATACACAAAGTATGTTGCTCCACTGCCACCTCTAGACAAGATTGAATACTACATAAATTGATCAACCTGTCCTAAGAGTTAAAAGGGGTTCCTTTTCCTTCTTACATTTCAAAGTCATCATGTTAATACTATTATAATCAGATTTAATAATAATATCAGAGTAAAACTAAGATTAATCTTAAAACGTTTTTTTGTGTGCAAGTTTTCCATCTCAGAATAAGAAAAAAAAAACAGGACTGGAGAGTCAAGCACACATAATGTCTGATGCATCTTTTAACAGGGCAGAAAGGGCTAAACACATGATTTATATTTAGAATGGTGACGCCATGCAAAAGTCGACATGAGAGCAAAAGCTCAGCGATGCATTGGAGAGCTACATGGTCAATAATGGATAAGAGGCGGCCTTTTAAAAAAAAAAAAAAGACGAGGATCGCCACTCTGTCTTGTCTGCTTCTTTTGCAAGCCTGCCCACTCTGTAGAGGATGTTGGTTAAATTTTCATATTTTTGGCCCTCTGGAGTTACATAGAAAGGCAGGCTACACAAACACAGTACTGGCAATCGAGCTGTATTTAAACATTTCCTTCCCATTCCGATGGAAGAAAAGACTTGTAAACTGTGGTATGGGATGCGTTCAGCGTAATTTTTTTTCCTGCCCTGATCTGGAAGTGGGTCACGGGTGTACTTTGGGCGAGAGACTCCCTGAACCGGTCCCCAGGGAGCGATTCCAAACACAGCTAAGAAAAATTTTCAGATTAGCATAGGTCAATTTATATTTCTTTCTGCTTTGTAATCTCTGGAAGAATTTCCTGTGGCACCATGCTGCCTCTTACAGGTAAGTATTGGTACTATGACAGAAGTCTGATTTGGGGGAGGAGCTTCATCATTTTCCTTCTAGAGATTGCAAGATGTGTGGCGTTACTCGTATACACCACAAATGATTAATCCTCTCTTTGCATATAAAAAAAACCTTGTAGCAACCTACATCCAACTGCAATCCAACCCAGAATTATTCTTGCGAGATTTCATGTGAAACTGTTTGCATTTGGAGGTCATCGAAGCAGTGAGCTCTTACCCGCCTCAGTGAACAGGTCCCCGGTGCTGCTTCATCTTTGAGGATTGAAAGAGTCAGAAATCTCCCCAGAATTCTCCTGCAACACAGAAGGAGAGTGGGAAGGGGTGGGAAAAGGGAAGAGGAGATTAAAAAAAGCGAGCTTTTGCCTTTGCCTTTCAAAATTCAACGCTCTTAGAATCAATTCCAGCTTTTGGGCGAAGTTCCCTCTGGTGCTCTCACGTGTGGGTGTGTGCGTGAGTGTGTGTTTATGTGTGTTTGGGTCGTAGTAACCGGCATGCATCCTCAGTTAAAATGCTACAGCCAAGTTCTAAAAGCACATGGGTCAAACGGGCGGCCCAGTTTCAGCTCCCACACTGGAAGGGAGGGGGGGGCTTTTAAGGCTTTTAAAAGGCTCACTTCTTCTTGCCAGTTAAACGGACTGTGTTTATGTGTGGCCAGGAAAGTCAGTGTGGGAAAAGCATGCAGCACCTCTGTATGATAAACACACATTCTGACAGATGAAAGGGTTTGCATTAGGACACACGTGTGAATACTGACACGGAAGTGCGTGCGACGTAAGCAGCGAGGCGCTGTGGGCATTTGCACAGACAAAATGTGAACTCTGGTGGTTTGCAATTAAAATGACCCTGCTGGCGGCGGCGGCATATGTGAAGACTATTAAAACACACAAAGTTGAAGCTGTCACGAATCAAGAGTAAGTTTTTATTTTATTTTTTTCTGTGATTTTAAATCCATGTATCAATTCATATATATTCTATACGGCGTGTCCTCATTAGGGGCACAGTGTGCTGGAGTTTATCCCAGCTGATTTAGACTGGAGGGCACATATTGAGCAACCATTCCCAATGAAATCCTGAAATGTCAGCTTTTTTTTTTTTGTAAATCGCCTGCAAGAAAACCAGAGTACCGGAAGAAAAGACAGAATGTGCAAACATCATATAGGAAAGAAAGATTTGAACTCAGAAACCCAGAACTGTGAGGCGCATGTGCTAACCACTTACAATCTGTTCTGCCATCTTAAATACATAAAAATACAAATTTCCTTAAACAACAGTTTACAGTTGATTTATAGCTTGAGCTTCAATTCCAATCCAGGGAAGTTCACAATTAGAATGTGGTCCAAGGTGCCATAAGACATTACTACCGCTAGTCTGTGCTATTACACCATCCCTGCATTTCTGCTTTGTGACCGACTTAATAAATAGGGGCAGATGATGATGGCAGCATATATTATGGAGTGACTGCTCTGCAAAGTAGAACTGGGACACTTGGCATCAGTGTGTAGCATTTCTGACTTTTCAGCACTTTATTATAGGGTCAAAATGTCAAACTGATGAAGGTAGAGATATGACACTTATGTGTGATATGCACAAGGAATGAGGAAATTCAAACTCCGGTACCATCACAGAGTTTCATTCAGTTTTAATAATCACGGTTGGCGTATTAATTGAACACAACAACCTCAAATGTCAAATATTGTCTAAAACTGCTACAGTCAACCAAATCTACCCCCCCCCCCCAACCTTTCTTTTATCCTCAGGTAGAAAAGCATATTTTTAATCACACTTGTGCTGGGTCAACAGATGTAATTAAGACATCAGCAGCCTTGCTAGGAAAAAGAGAAACTAGATCATTTGGGAAACTTGTGTCGAAGCAGCCATTTATAGTTTACACGACCTGTGCTATAAGGTGTGTTTTTGTAGTTTGCAGTTTCTCTCACGGTGGAAGCCTAAAAAAGTTTAAAGCAATAATACGTCGTCATTTAAGCCCTTTCTCATCCTGGCCGATCCCCATCAAAAGAACCGCAACTCCCGTTTGAATTGCTGGATTTACCTGAGATATGAGATGAAATACTTGAAAGGAGAAATATTCCGTGAACTGACCTGAAAATAACTGCTTCAAAATAATAGTGGTCTCGGAGAGCCCGCTCGTAATACCGAGCACGGCGTTATGGTCACGGTGACTTCAGATCACCTACTTCATGGTCCATAAAATAACATAATGGTTGCTCAGGTTTAACGTGAGAATCAATTCTTGAATTCCAACACGAAACAAAATATTTATTATAACTGCTTTATGGATTTATGGGCTTTGATTAAATCCCACAAGAAAGTTTGACTGTAGCGACAAAGTGAAAAGACCAACAAAAGTTAATTCGACAAAACCAAACGATTCATGCAAAGCGATGGCCCAGTTTTGATTTGTTAACCCCAAGCAGGTCAAATCAGCGGCTCTTCAGTCACTCAGCATGTGTGAAACGTTCTTCTCGGGGTTCTGTCAACTGGCCTCAACATCAGTGAAAGTGGGTAAGCAGGGCAGCAGATGTGCTGTCTTTTCAAGCAAGGCTTACTTTGGATTTTTTTTTTTTTTTTGGGTGGGGGACAGCACAATTTGAACAAAAAGGGACTGTTTATCTATGGATAGGTGGAGAAGTTGTAAAATTGGAAGGGACATACAGGAAAAAAATATATATAAATATATATAAAAATATATAATTAAGGAGACAACTGAGTTTCATAATCACCAATTATGTTAAAAAAAAATCTTGAAAAAAAAAATGGATGGATGGTTGTTTTCAGATAATCATTTTCACCATGAAAAAATTTGGGAGCACATCGTAACCATACAATGAAATTTTAAAACCTGCTTTGTGAGAGGCCAACAACAATTACATCTTGGTACCTTTGTGTTAAATCATTCAAAACCTCCATATCACATGATCCACAATCATGGTTTTGCACAATATGATGTAGTATTTACAGAAAAGACACAAAATCAGGCATCGCAATGTTACTGTTGGATTGCTATGTGCTAAATTTGTATCTGGGCTGAATGACTTGCGGCCTCTCGTGGACATTTCTGAGTGAAATTAATTTAGCCTTGATGGCTTCATAACGTTAAGGTGTGCAGTGATTAACTCGCCTGACTCATGTAGGCGGAATGGGTCGTTTTACACACAGTGCCTATGAATGCTTGTCTTTCTACACGTGGGCTTTAATTGACCGACGAGCAGTCCAGATTGCGGTCTGATGTGGTCTGGGAGAGGTTTCAGTTTCCCATGACAGTTGAAGAGGATAACCGGTGTTCAACATGGATGGATGAATGACTTCATAATGTCCCTACGAGAACCTCCAAGGATATATCGGATAATAATGGAAAATGTTATCAATCTATTCACTTTTTAAAAAATTCCATTTCATTCACCATCTCCAAATTTAGCGTTGCAAAGACACAGTGACATCACAGATTGTGCCTGTCCAATGTGCAATATAAAGTCAATTTAAAATTATTGGCAACATAATGGAGTCCATTGACATAAGGTGCACAAAAACCCCTTTGTGAAACACGTCATGTTTTTGCTTAATAATCTCAGACGTGCTTGGGGTGGCCCCGGAGTCATAGATATCTAGCGACAATTGTGAATCATCATTTGGTACGGCAACAAATTACTCAGCGCTGTCCTACTTTCTAAGACATATTCGACACTACTGAGCCCGAGGCTATCGAAACAAGAGTGTGTGATTGTGAGAGACATTAAAAAAGTGTCTAAAATCGAATGCAAGAAAAATGAACGAGTGTAATGGAATGGAAGGCAGATAAAGGGTGCAAATGAGGAGGTGCAAATTTTATATGTCGGAAAGCTTTGCTTGTTGCTCTTGCAATATGGCACAAACCGTACATTAACTTTACTTCTTTCTCGCAGTTTGAATCAGATTTCACCAGTTCCACTTTTCTTTCACTGTTGCAAAACTTTAGTTGTATAAGAAGCACCTGATATTTCTCGCACCACGGCAGGTGAGGATTCATTTCAGCGGAATTAATAGAAAAAAAAGGTGGCAAAAATGTCACGCGAGTGTTATTGTGTGAGATCGACCCGACCAGACACCTTCTTATTGTTTTTCCACTTTCGACACGGTGACAATTGTTAGCCTGATATTGAAAGCCAGCCGCTGCAAGAATATGAAGCAGAATTAAAAGACGACCCGGAATAACTGCTGAGGGGTTCCTAATGAAGCCTCACAGACCCTGCAACAACGTGACCCATTTTCTATCTCCTCTCTCTTCTTCCTCTCCTAACATTGATGCGGCTGCCCTCAATTCTTTACCGGTTGAGAATCTACAGAAATTTAATTAGAACAGACAAAAATAACTGATCAATGTTTTTAAATTCAATTCCTCCAAACCATTCGTATTTAGGATAACTTGAGTTTATGAGGAGTCCGGCGGGGGTCAGATTGAATTGATGGCAGGAAATGTCACCATGAAAATTACAACAGCCCAAATGAACTTTCATTTCAAGAGCTGAAAAATTAGATTGAGTGGATGACATAACCGCCTTGTCCTTCTACTTTTTAACTCATCATTTCATGGTGCCAATACTAAGGGAATGATTAAAATTCCCTTTTCTCATTTAAACAACCGCAAGGAGGATTCATAGGAGGTGCAGATTTTATTTGAGGGGAGACAAATGCTGGAAGTGCTGAGGAGGACTTAGACATGATGATGTTTTTGATAGGAACCTGAAAGTACCTCACTAGGGCTGAACTATTTTCAGAAAAAAAATGGATTTCTGATTTCCTGTTTACAGTATCACATTTATTTTTCTCTCTGCTTATTTATTTACATATTTAGGTTTTCATTTTCATGCAAATATATTAGCAATTTCCTAAATGTAATTCAATCTATTTAACAAACAAAAGTCCCATAGAAAAGTAACATTTTTAAATTTGAAGTAATTTTGTGACTTATTGTTGTGTAGCGCTCAAAATGCAGTCCTGCAATATTGTTGTTTTAAATATTCAATATACCTTTGACCTCTGACTTGAAATCTTCATAACATCACTACAGCAGATTTTTTTTTAAAATCTATTTAGTTTGAAATTGAAAAAATGTTTCTTATTTTATTTAACAAAGAAGATTGCGCACAATATTATAAAAATAAAAAACAATTGTTCATACTTTATATTGTCATTATTTTGTTGTTTAATAAAACCCTGACATGAGGTCACTGAGCTTAACCTGCAAAAAAAAAAAAAAAGCTCATCAACATGAAATAGTTGCTCCTCAGAGAACGTCATTGATTCGCAAAACTGCTCTATAAAGACGGAAATTTATTTCAAGACTTGGAATGTAAAACCGAGATTCCAGTAAAAATGTCAGGCTCAAATCGTACAAATGGTCAAGATAACCTCATCTGAGTATGATTGAGAATATTTGAACTAGAATGGACAAAACTGAGTACAAATGTAGCGCTGGTTGTCAATAACTAGGACTAATGTGGTCTTCTTTATTTCATTTGTTATGGATGAAACACAAAAGATGCTCCGAGTGGATATGGATACTTTGAAATATACTTTGATCACTTCCAGTAATGCTGATGAATAATGCGACCAATCACTTTTGATGTGGAGTCATTAGGTTGTCCTTTTTTTTTTTTTTTTTCCCAGCATCTATTGGTTACCAGTTTGACATGTGTGTGTGTGTGTACATGTGTGTTTATTATATATGTGTATTTGCATAAATGTATTGGAGCATGTACTAGTATGTGTGTGTGAGTGTGTGTGTGTGTTTGTTCACGCTAAAGCACTTGCACTGCCATTCGACAGGGTAAAAATGAGATGGCGCAAATCCTCCAATGAGAGGAACCACACACACACACATACATACACACTACACAAAAACACACACGCACACATACACAAACATACACACTACACAAATACACACACTACTCAAACACACACACGTAAACAAACGTAATGTGTAGGCATGAGCTATGGTTTTACCGTCCCAACCTCTGAGCTCCACTACCTAACCCATAAAAAAAAAAAATCATCCTTCAAACGATCTCTCCATGAATCCATTGATTCTCTCTCAGTCCACACATTTCCCTCAGACTACTTCTCCTGCTTTTTCCACTTTGTCATTTCGCACCTTTCTTCCCATCTCGTCCTGCATTCTTTCCTCCCCACATGCAGGGCCGAGTTTCTCCTTTTGCTTTAAAAAAAAAAAGCCTCTCACTTACATCTCCTACTTCCTCTCCACTCCAAGCCTACATTAGCTTGACCTCACATCTCTCCTTTCCTCTCCTCTTTTGCTCTCCGTTCTTCTCTAAACTTTCATCATACGCCTCACCGCTTGATCTATTAATCTCTCTATGTCTCTCCCTCCGTCTTCCTTATCCCCTCAGCTCCATTCCTCCCTTGCCACCCTCCTCCTCCTCCTCACCCCATTTTTCTCACCCTTCCCAGTTTTGGCACCTGCTTCTGAATACGTCTAGACCAGTGAGGGAAGGAGTGAGTAGAAGGAAAGACAACTACGATAAAAGACATTGTGAAAGGTTCATGATTGGACATTTGTTAAAAGTGAAGACGTATTCTTTTGCCATTTGCGTTTGTGTGTACGTGTGTGTGTGTGTTTGTGTGTATGTTTGGCCCCAAGGCATCAAAAGAGCAATCATTCAGTGAATCACACCAACTTAACACCTCAGTCCGCTCGGTTGTCATTTCTTCTCAAATTGCGCCCCACTTTTTTTTTTTGAGACCTGCCCAATTCACACATGCTATCAAAGTGTAAGAAATTTGATCTAAGGGGAATTTTGACATTTTTCTGCCACAATAGGCGCTGGGATTGAAGTGAGCGAATTTAGGCAAAGTGACGGCGAGCAAGGCTTCAGTCGGGAGATGAGAGAAACCAGGACAAACAGATGCTAGATTACATCTTTATATGCCACACATACGCACACACACCGAGCCAGCGTCTTTGATCGACTTGAGTGCTTCCCACTGAGTGCGTACGTGTGTGCGTGCAGCGGGATGCGGTAATTAACCTTTCTCCTGCTGAGCCGAGCTATTAAAACTACGACTGTAAAGGGGTTTTGTCACGATCATAAAGCATAACACAAGTTGGTTTGTTAAGTGCTGTTGAGCACATTCAATGACACGCTTTGCCACATCGTGCATGAGGACATTGCTACAAGTCCGGATGGATTTTCTTTACGACTAAAGGTAACCTTAAGCTTTCATCAACAGTGAAGTTAATTACTCGACATTTTTCTTATTTACCCCAAAAATGCTGTACATTGGACCTTCTATTGTTAGGTGTCAAACCCAAGGCCTGGGGGCTATATACAGCCCGCCACATCATTTTATGTGGCCCGTGAAGACAAATTGTGCATTGAGAAATGGTCTTCACTTAAGAAAAATACAGAGATTGCTAGCAATCTTTTTAAAATATTTGACTTGTTTTTTTTTTTGTTTTTTTTTTTACTAGTCACTGATTTTAAAACTTGTTATTCATCAATTTTTTGTGCATTCTATATGGTGTATAAAATAAGCCGTTTACAGTCATATTGAGCCTCCGAAGGAAAGATGCGGCCCGCGACAAAAAATGTGTTTGAACAAAGGAGCGTCAAATGATTACTTTTGACGATGGGTTTTGCTTTATGAGAGGCATCACAAGAAGCACAAGAAGCAATATTCTGATGGGGGTGCTTCAGTCCAATTTATCAGAAATAGAATACAATGAAAAGAGCTAAACAACACTTGGGGCCTTGTTATAATACTGATTTATTTTCTACCTCGACTTACCACGATGAATACACACACATGAAAAAGTCTCAAATTGGGGCCAATGTGACAGATGGGCCAATGCAACTGAAACAAGCGCCTTTGTGACCTCAAGTGCGTTTAGTGGACGAGCACTAGCCAAAGCTTAGCCACTAATGAGGTTCTATTCGTAACTCCAACTGAGTCCACTCCAAATAGTGGTGACCAGACACACACCACGCGAGGGAGGCTGAGCTTTATCACACATGCGCATGCACACACAAGCATGCACTGAGAGGCAAAACAACCTTGAGCACCAAAGCAAATAAAACACCAAGGGGCACACTAACATGCTATTGCTTGGCAGCCTCATTTACTAGTTTGACATTTAAGATATTTTTAGATTGCAATGGAAAATATTGAAACTATTCTAATCCAATGTCCTGTAAGGTTAGCAGTCTATTACTTACGGATAGGATGCAGAATTACTATTATTAATGAGCCTCAAAGGAGGTTGGCCTGTTTTTGTTTAATTCATACTGAATGCACAGAAGTTGTTTATGTGACATGTTCACCATTGAGTACATGCGAGATTGATGCTGATTGTTTTTTTTTTGTATGTGTTGTTCAAGACCATCGGTCAGTAAAATAATTAAAACCGAATATTAGTGATGGTGATTATTCATCTTGAATGAATAAGACGACCTGCAATTATTTATCACAGTGCCAATTAAATGGCTGTGATTCAAGGTGATATTGTATATACTGTACAGTACCATGCCAAACTCTAAGGCAGCATTATATGTTGTATTGAATATAAATAGTGAGCGCATCACAAAGCACAGACCTCCGCGACAGCTGAAAAGTGGGGAAAAAAACAAATAAAAAAACACCTTGAGCATTGCTGTGGTCCTTGGTACATGCCGGTTTTTTTTCTCAACTCGAGGTATTTGAGCCGACTATTACGAAACATCATCTCTGCCTGAGAGTAATAAGTTTGAGATATACTCAAGCTGCAAGCCCTGATCCTCAAATAAATAATAACAGTGGATGTGCTGGGTAAAAGTTGGAGGCGGTTATGACTAACACTTTGTGACAGTCAGTTAGAGATGACTGGGGATTTGTTGTACTGTACGTTATCATTATTGTTTGTGTGTGAACCGTATAATTCAATAACACAGGCGCTTCCATTTAATCTCTTTTTCTCAAAGTGAGACTTTAACTGATGGAGGATTCTTCTATCTATTCACAAAGCAAGTGCTGTAGTTGTACTACTATTCATTTTGTGTTTCATTTATTAAGATCCCAAATAGCAGACACTATATTGTGTGTTTATACTGCACGTGCTGTTGGCAGGCTTGTTCCTCCTGATTTATTAAGATTGAGATTTTCTACTAAGATGCTACATTGAATATGATTTATTCTAACAGTGCTTGTTGGCCACAGGTGAAAAAAGGGATGACAGACTTAATGGAAGGGCAAATCTGGGATGATGCATTGAGAAGATATAATTCTGGTTGGTAAGAAACCGAGTTTGCACCCATTTTTGCAAGTGTAAACCTTTAGTAAATCAGGTCTACAGTTCCATGCACCCTCATCAGTTATAGAAAAGCTAATTATGGCCTCATTAAAGCAGACATATGAAATGAATTGTGACCTTTATAAAACAGCTTCTAATTCACTTTGATGATACACTATGTGGTAATTAAAGAAAAAATATCTCAGCTATTGCCATGGTGATTGAAGATAATCAATTTTATTGTGCTTTTCATATATGCATGTTTTAGAATTAGCCTTGGTGTTAATCATAGCGGTCTTTTATGGAACTGGGTGCTTGTGACATTGCATTGTTGCTCCAGTCACTTTAATTGCTGAGTGTCCAAGCTTCCCAAGGCTTTGAGTTACAAGCTGTTGCTTCGTCCATTTTTTTTCTTTCTATTGTGAAAAAAATAGCTATTCATTTAAAAGTAATAACTACACAGCTACAGTATTCCAAAATTCATGTCGGCACACATACAACACTCCATCTTCTATTGTTGTGATTTGTACAGTAATTCCATTATTTTAAACCAGCTACTTTTTAACATTCTCTTTTATTATGTCGAATTATTCTTTATAAACAAGACAGTGTTTTCTTAAACACAAAATATAACTACTTTGGCGCTAATAAGAAATTTCCAATCAACTCTTGTGTGAGTTCAAATTATCTAGTCTGTGCCAGCTCAGGCTCTGCGTTGTGTTTTTTTTTTTAGTTTTTATGTGAACACAACGTGCAGTGAGCTCAACATCATTTGCCAATGTAGATTGCTTTGTGACAGGACATAGGACAGCGTGCTGTTGGCATGCTGTGTTTTGAGGATGTGGGGAGGGTGAAAATAAATCAGGGAATAATGAGACTCTCTTACCTTAAGAAGCACTTCAACACGTCAAACTGTGAAGAGACAAGGGGGGGAGAGAGAAAATGGAATTTAATAGAGATGTCGGCATGGATACATGGAGATTTAATTCCAATTTTAAGATCGATTACAATGCTGGTTAGTTTCAGGTGTTAACAGTAATCGTGAGTGGTAACTAGTTCAAACCAGTTCCCAGGCTTGTGAGGAGAAACCCAAAGCGGGTCCAATTCAAAAACTAGTAACAATAAGTAAGCAGTTGAATGTTTTAAGTGGTAATGATGCAGATGCAGACAGAAGTAGTACAAAGCTGTAGCAATGAAAACCATTTGATAGGGATGTCATGAAATAATCATAAATCAGGCTGCTCCGAAAGAGTCCATTGGAGAGCTTGCCGAATTTCAACAAACACAAATACTCCAGAAAAAAAGTCTTCATTTGCTGAATCCCTGGAACCTGTACAATATTTATTCCCCTCAAACCCCAACAGAGCAAGGCTGAAAGTGGGGCGATAGTGTTGGTGCACTGTGCGTTCTCCTTCGTCTTTGTTTTCTTGTGCCAGACGTTAAAATAACGATGCAGTAAATTGCTGTCATCTCTTATTGCAAAACTCACCTCACTTAAACTGACCACAACATTAGGTACATATGCGCATTCTAATCAGATCCAATGCAAACTCACATTTTTGAACGTCTCTGTGGTTATACATGAGATTGAATTGCCTTAAGGACTCCTCAGAGAGCATTATTGCTTATGTACTTCATAAAGTGTCCAGTGAGGTTAAAAAAAATGGCAACTAATCCCCTTTAAGGATTAGAAAGATCCATAATTGGTTTCATTGTTTCCCTAAATTTAAATAAAAACTGCCTGAATGTCTCTCAGCATTGCCATATAAGGAAGTCGAACGTGTTACGTTGGAAAATAATGCTGAATAAGAGTCAAATATAAAACCAAAGTGTCTGAAAATAAAAGAAAATATGTATCAAGTAATTGGGTTGTTTGGGAGAATAATATACAAATTTAATTAAATTGGATGCATCTTGCTGCAAATAGAACTAATCTGTAATTAAGCGACAAGCAAATAGAATTGCAACGTATCAATAAACACCGGCCATGCACACATACACCCACACGCATAAACACACACGCTTGAGGAGATCAGAGTGTTTCATTAGTGAGGTGCGGATAGATAACCCTCCCAAAGGAGACATTGACCAAGAGGCCATTGATCTACTGAGCTAAGCTATTTCGCGTGTGTGCGTGTGTGTGAAAATAAAGTAAGTACCCTACTGATGGAGTCTTTAAATTGTTAAAGTAAGCACAGTAAATCTAATCCAGTTGTGTTTAATGGAGAGCAAAAGAAGCAAGCTGTTGGCATATTCATTAGGTCCAATTACTCTGTCCAATCACTAGCAGCCAACCAGAGCCACCATCAGTGATATTTATGCCCAGGATAATCATCAGCAGATTGATAGCCTATAAGTCATAAATAAAAGGAATTTATGAGATTCACCAAATGACAACATGGTGCACGTGGGGGCATATTGTATCATTTGATCTGCCGGGAAAGGAGACGTGAAGTGTAAATCAATCTGGCCAATGCTGCAATCAGGGTCTTATTGATGACTCAATAAAGATCACCGGCTCAGAGGTTGTAATCATCATTTATGATAATAATATAACGGCACTAATTCCTGTGATAAATGTGCTGTAAACAAACAATCAAGCCACTAGGACGTGGTGCTATCTCGTGTGCATGCTCCAGTGTTTCCCATCTCCATGTGGCGGCCTTGTAATTAGCTTTGCAGCTTGTTGTCTTACATTGGATGTGAAGGTAATTGGGGCTCTTGGACACACACTCTCAATCTCTGTCAAAGCCAGTGTGTGTTGCATACTGGAGCCCGGCCAAGGATTTAGTGTGTGCTCAGCCTGCGCTAAAGCAGCTTGTGATTCATTAGTGATGAGTGCATTTAGGAGTGAAATGAGAGTCTGAGTGGCCCGATGGCTGCTTGCATCATTATAGTGTCCACTTAGACCGCTAAGTCTAACGCTACTGCCCCGGTACTAAAACAGTAAGGAAATATTGTCGGACACCGTAGTGGTTTAGTGAATTTTCAGAAGTCAGAAGACGACCAGACGTTCCATTCGGTGTTGTTTGTAAAACACAACTCTTTCTGTTTTACAACATGATGTCTTTTAATATACATTGATCATTTTTGTGTGTTGAAGTTTCTATTGCACACAACTCTGAACTGCTCTAACACAATTTGAGAGGCGTCCAGCCATATATCGCGTTTCATTCCCTTGCTGACCTCTGAGCAGACTGATGTAGAAACAAATAAAAACACGAGTAAATGAATAAAATCAAAATAATCCTTAGTAGGGTTAAAGATGTACTGCTTTAAGGCCATTTGGTTTGTTCTAGCCTGTGTGTACATGGGTGAGTATTTTCATATAATGAAGTCAGTCAGTTGTGGTATTAATTACTGGTTTACACCTGCTTGTCTCAGCGAATCATACACATAGACGCAGCAAAACAAGTTCTCATTTTCAGTTTATACGATACACTCTTAGACAAACACATCTTTTCCTCTCATCACCTGGGCATGTTCCCTACACCTCCTTTCTCACTCACTCATGCCTTCCTTCACTTCTCACCATCTGCTTAGACAGTCTACTGTCTGCCTCACGTACAGCGTGTAAGTGTTCATGTGTGTGTGTGTGTGTGTGTGTGTGTGTGTGTGTGTGTGTGTGTGTGTGTGTGTGTGTGTGTGTGTGTGTGTGTGTTCTCCCACCCCATTTCCCCAACAAAGGCCACAGCCGCCGCTGGTTTGCTGAATAAAAGATGACAGTCTCGCTATCAGGAGATTAGCGGCTCACAAAACAGTCATTTTGTCCAACTGAAGGAGCGACACCAAAGCGATCACAAGCGATTCAGAGCGTCACTCTGAAAGGAAATGAACAAATGAAATCTCATGTACACTATATATGAATGCATGCACTGTATCTAAATACTGCACATGCAAAGAGAAACATTTCATTTTGGTTGTTGTCTACAATGATACAGAGGGTTCGATATTCGGAGTACGATCACACGTCGTCTGTCTGCCTGCCCACCCATTAAATTCAGCAAAATCCCATTACACAATCTGCGCCATAATTTAGACCTACTCTGAGACGGTCTAAAGTTTTTTCTACTTTGTCCCCAACAGGTTTGTAAAATAAAACACCTTCAATGTAATGTGTAACCTGTTGCCATTCACCAAGAGAAAAAAATCAGCTTTGAGTTGTTTGAAATGAAATTAGAATCATTTTTGATTGGTGGTGTGCTGTCCAAAATGTAAAATATGTGTTTTGACTCAGTAAAGGTTTGCAAACACCGTTTTATTGTGACCGTAACATATTGACAATAACGCTCGCCACCAAATGAAAACTATTTCATTCACTCTCGCCCACTTTTGTTATCGTGATCTTGATACGAGTCTCTCTCCACACATTTACTCGTCCGCTCCCCACCTTCCGTCTCTCACACACTCTCAAACACGCACAGAAAGCACGTCGAGCATATGGCTATTCCTCTCTTCTTTGAAGACCGGCTTTGAAGCTATGGCGCTCGTATCGATTGGCGCTCAGATGAGCTCACTTCACCAGAGCCCTGCGATTATCTGTCGCTTTATTTCAAACAGTGCGCTGGAGACTTGAGGTGGGGAGAGGAGGGATGGGGGAGCTTACCCACTCCACCCATCACTCACTCACACACTCATACAAACACCCAAACGGGGAGATAATGAGATGAGCTTACGTGCCCGATCCCGATACTTAAGTCAAGCCGCACGTCAAAACTGACAAGTGGGAGAGTGTTGAGTGAGTGAGGAGGAGGACACAGTGATAGAAAAAGAGTCTGGGAAAAGGGATGAAACTAAAGAGAGGGGAGAAAAAAAAAAAAAGTTCCACCCTACGGTGCTGCTCTGATTAAAAACAAAACCTGCTCCCCAAGTGGAGATTTAAGGCATTATTTGTCAAAATGAATAAGAAATTATTTTAGGTTCAAGGTCGGTAGCTGCTTGATCTTAATGGTGTTTCTCACATAAACATAATAGCGGGTCTTATCAAAATATATAAAATCCGATGCACTTTTGCAGAGTGTATTATTGAGCGTTGTGCCCATGGGAGTACGACAGTGAGGGAGTCAGGGTGACATGAAATGTTAATGGTGTGCCCAGAGCAGCAGAACTTCATAAAAGAGTTGATTTAGAAACTTCAGTAGCTTTCAGGGACAGTGAACATTGTAGAACCACAGACACACAAGAGACGCACACAACACATACACAGACAGACATAAAGCCACGACATGAACTCTCTTCGGCTTTCTATTCCATGGACTTGTTATTGAGAATAAACACTTTTAGTGGAGAATTTAAGGGAAATAAAAGCAGGGTTGTTGGATCTATTGTACAAATATGATGATACTGACATGTAATGAGGAGAACAAATTCTCTGGCTCCGCCATCTTTAATTTTCTATTGGTGGATTGGATGTTCAAAATGGATTGCGTTCAACCTTTAGAGGTTTAAACCGTGTATAATGGTTACACACAAAGAACTGGTTGCTATATGTGCATATGTACTAAAGTATATAGTCACTTGACCTACATCTTATACTGTATGCATACATATATACCGTATATTAAGAAAAAGGGTGTGTATTGGTACCACAGTGCAAGTTTGTGAGGAATGAAATGCGCATATGTGTGTTTGTGTTCATGCCTCTGCTCTCGTTAGGTCGGCATCCAACCATAGCAATCAGCAGTGATCCAGACTCAGCATCAATTATGGCTCCATTAGGCACAACCCCCTACTGGTGCACACACACACACACACACACACACACACACACACACACACACACACACACACACACACACACACACACACACACACACACACACGCACGCACACACACACACACGGACACCTGTGCTCATTAAGGTGCACACACACACACACACTTATGTGCATCCACGTTTCCTCTGGTGTAATTAACAAATGCTGCGTGGACAAAGCGCCGCTAATGAAGGTGTTAAGCTGTATTGATTAGAATGTAAAAATCGGAAATGGCAGCCAAGTGAACATTTTTTTTTGCATGCTATTGGCAAATTTGAGGACAAGTGAAAATTATTAAACAGTATAGGCAAATGGATAATCTTAGAGGTACTTTTACCATGAAAAAAAATTAACTATTAACAAGACTTGATTTATTAAAACAAAGTAATAATGAGCAATGAAGTGGAACTGTTATCTTTTTGCCAAAAGCAAACTGAACAAAGCCAGTTAAAGAACTAATATAATCCATTGATCTACTTTATCCACCCATCCATCAATTTTCTATAGTGCTTGTCCCCATAAGGATAATGAATGAGATTGAGTCAATCCCAGCTGACTTTGGAGAAGCAGGTTACACTCTGAACTGGTTTCCAGCGATGAAAAAAATATTTACACTAACATTCCTACCTATGGACAATTCTTCAGATCTTGACATTTTTCCATGCATGTTTTTGTAATGTTGCAAGGAGAAAACATTCAAAAGTCAGACATGGTAACCATCGTCTGTTGTGCTCCCATTTTATATTAATTAATCCATCCATTTTCTATATTGCGTTTTCTTTTCAGGGTCGTCAGGCCACATCATAACAAGAAGCTGAAATCCTCGTAAAGGGCACATCTTCAATTGCTTGATTCAGTAACGACACTGACAATTCTCTGTATTGATGCGCTACGGTAAGCAATAACAATATGATACATAGCAATACTGATCTTTTGTCTGACAGTTATAGTGTAAATATAGATGGGGAAATAATGGCAATCATGCACTTGAGAGAGAGAGAGAGAGAGAGAGAGAGAGAGAGAGAACGAGAGAGCGAGAGAGATGATATTGCCATGTCTTTAACAAAAGTATCAAACTATAAAGATAATACTGCCATAAATATAACAAAAAGCATATACGCAAATACAAAGTGATCTGGATGACTGGGTAAGTGGAAAACCATATTGCTGAGAGTGTAAAATGCCATAGGTCATATGTCAAAGGTTAAAGTCCAGTCAGCAAGAGTCGATCCCACAAGAGACTTCACCTCTACTCACACAGTGTCATTGCTGTGCTTGTGGAATGTGTGTGCGTGTGCGTCTGTGTGCTTTTGTCGTTCCGTTTCAGGTTCGCCCCACACTGAGTGTGCAGGATCCTGAGACTCATGTTCAAGTGTGGCAAACTGTTGGGCAGCGTTTTTTTCTGCGATTCCAAATCGTAGGTGAACGCAAATTTAAAAATCAATCCAAAATGCACGAACGATCACAAAAAATAAGCAAATATCCTATACACAAGCAATACCCAGCTAGCTAGTGGCCATCAGAGTGCCGTCAAACCATACCAATAGAATATTTGTGTATTATGAACATCATCATCTTTACCTTGCCTTACAACTCTTGACATTCCACCTTTAATGAGAGGACATATCTGATCTGCCTGATCCAGATTGGAAAACCGCTTGGGTGAGATCCTGCTCGATTTAGTGTATGTGTGTGTGTGTGTGTGTGTGTGTGTGTGTGAGTGACCCCGTGCCCTAAATCCTGACAGCAGGAGCCAGTGGGCCAAGTGAAGGCCAGAGGACCCCAAGGTGCCAATCACAGATGGCGAGTGACAGACAGGTTAGCCACCATGGCTCTCACATTCCCCCGCATATGCACACAGTGTCCCTCTCAGGAGCACCCTGTCATTCTCCCCTCTCCTGCTGTCAAGTCAGGTTGAAATTGCACAGTAGGTGAGCTGGTAGGTGTCAAGATTCATTTGTTAAACTTTTACAGCAGCCTTTCCAAAATGTACTGTAAGGTCAGAAATGATTTCATAGGTGTCAGACTGAAATGCTAGAAGCTATTTTAATGATTGAGAACAGGTACAAGGGCAAAGGGCTGTTTTCGTTGTTATTGGGCAGCCACTGAAATAATTCAGGATTGCAAAGTAAAACTGTGGCAGGATTTATATATAAATATATATATTAAAAAAAATCTGTCATAACTCAAAAACTACTTCTATCAAACTCGAAGGAGGCCAAGGTAAAAAATCATTACCATTTGGTGGAGATCCATTTTTATTTTCTTATCACTTTTAAATCTGAACATTTGTGCGATGAATAATGTTTTAACTTTTCAAATTAAAACCATCCAGGTTATAAGTACAAGTATAAACATTGAATATATTTCACCAACTTGGATGAAGGCTGACAGTCTTTGAGCCATGTCTCTCCTCCATTTGCTTGACAGATGGAAGGATAAAGTCTTTATTTACCGCTGCCAAGTGGTAATGTCACCGTTCTTTTGTTTTCTCCTCAATAGAAATGTTGTCATATTTTTCCATTCATGCACATTCACCCCACAAGCAGCAATATTGAATTTGTCACTCTCAAACAGGAAAATAATTAATTATTCCAACTATTTGTTACACAACACAAACAGTGTTTGTATGACACAAAATAAAAATCTTGTCCAACGAGCTGTACGGCTAAATAGGCTGCCTGTGAGTTTAAAATGCCACAGCTCTGGAAAAAAAAAAAAAAAAAAAAAAAAAAAAAGACAGTTGTAAATGTGAGATTCAACCAAGAAAAATGGGATGGATGATCAGAAGCTTTAATGAGCCAAGTCAGTAGAAAAGGCTGCTGACAGAACTCGGGTGAGGACTACCACCAATATCAATTATGTACGACCTTTAAGAAGACAAAAATGCCAAAACAACATATTAGTTGATACTGATCTTTCGAGAATTTATCATGGGTTTCGTTTTGTTGTTTGGATTACTATTTGGTTTTGTTGCATGTTGAGCATTCCGCTAAATAGTTTTAATTCTACTGTTAACCTCAGTGGCAAGATGCATACATCTTAATGAGCTGGGTTTCTTTCAACATAGCTATTAAAGATTTTTATATTTTAATCATTACAGAACTGGAGGCACAAAGTGTTGTTTTATAGTGGACGTTTTTCCCTATAATATTATTTAATATGAGGATAAACGTTCTCAAGTGCTGGGCAAGTGGCGTTTTAGAGGCATTCAAGAAGGGGTCTTCCTGCTCTACTCTGCTAAAAATACACACCTAATTCTAATTTTGAATACAAGCGGAATCAATTTGGAAGGAGTGAAGCACGCAATATGATGTCATGTAACACAACAAATGAAATGTGCAATACAAGTATTGAAATAAGTCTCAGGGTTAGAAATGGGAGGATAACAAAATGTTAGTCAGTGTGTGTATTTTCTACAGTATAGCAGGGCTTTTTGCCAAATGTCCTACTAAATTATTTTAAGAACTGTCTGAAAAGCGCTTACGTGTCAGTTTACTACCTAATTGAAATATTTAAAAATTCTGGGCAGGCATATGTCGTTATATCCTGTTGACGTAAAGTGCTTATTTATAGACAGTCGCGAGACCGCCGCAAAGCAGCAGACGAATGATTTGTGCAAACTGTACTTAAGGCAGTCAGTCTTTAAAGATGGATGGTACCTCTTGGGGCCATAAAACTGTGTCAATAATCTATTAGAGGGTTAAACATATTCATTGCAACCCAACTTGGCTGCAAGTTGAAGTCGTAAAAAATGTCCAGTGCTTTACGGTTGAGAGCTTTGAACAAGAATGTGACGAGATCACAAATTGGTTTGTGCTTGTTGCAGTTTTCACCTGGAAACTGACAGCAAACTTCATGTTAGTAATGTGTGAGCCCCCACTCAATAGTAAGAATTTTTTTTTTTTTTGTTCTAGGCTCCGAATACAGTTACAAATTGTATTGAGATTTCCCTGGAAGATTAACAGTAAATGTATCCTATACCATTAAGGGAATTGATGGAAGCAACACATTCAGAGGCTGATTGATTATGAGTGTCATGGGAAAGATTTGATGATGATGTTAATTAGGGCTGAATGATTTGGAAAAGTTATCTAATTGTGTCCCCCCCCCTGTAATTTTGCGATTATAAATTATTGTCATTATTTTTTGTCAAAGTTTCTTTCTTGCTGCATTTTTTATCAAACAAGCAATAATTGATTTGTATTACAATAAATGATTATGACACATAAATGTGTTAATCTTACAGAAAGAAAAAATCAAATAAAGCACAAATTCATACGAAAGACAGATTATTTATCCACCTCAATTAAAACTGTTAACTAACTAAACACTCGACTTGCGGCTAGCCCTTCACTAAGAAATCAAATCTGTGGCTCTTTCTCTGCAAACATATAGACTGTACTTAAGTACTGAATTTAAATAAAAGAAATTACAATTCTTATTAAAAAATAAACCAATTGCAGGTTGTTTTTTGCTTCTCCGTTGCAGCCTGTATAACTTTGGAGATAAAATTATAAGATTATATTCACGAGACGGTGATTATTATCTCAATTAAAGTCTTGTATGTGCTACTGACAAACATTGAGCGGTGTTGTATATCAGGCATTGTCCTTGTCATCTTTCCTAAATGTCCAAAGTGTCCTTTACTGTTTCTTCTCCCACATTCTCAGCTTCTCTTCCCCTCCCTTCTTCTTCATCTCTCTACACCCTGTTCCATCTTCCATCTGTTTCCCGCTTTCATGGCTTTCCTTACGTCTCCACACCTGATGGAGATGGGACCCAGCCGTAAATCTTCTCAAGCACATCCACCGCAAAGCAGAAAAGTATGAGGGAGCAAAGAGAAGGACCGAGGAAGCGAGAAAATGAAGTAAGACAAGGGGGAGGGGGCAGGGCGACGGACGGAAGAAGTGAGATGTGGGTGTCTGGTGCGAAATTGTTGAGGAAAAGAACGACAGGATAGGGAGATAAAAAAAAAAAAATACAAACAGACATAAGTCCTGAGACCCGGGGATGAGCGTCTGAAGAGACAGACGGTGATGGAGGTGCTAAAAGAGCGATGGAGGCAAAGAGACAGAAGGGGAAGGGAGATAAAGACACAAGCTTCCACATAACTCACGCACACGCTCTGTCAAAGCGCACGCAGCAAACCACAGCGAGATGAGCAACATGATTAAGAGTTCCCCAAAGGGCCCAACACATCCTTCCCGGCCCGCTACAGAGGGACAAGTTAGTGGATCGCCACTCAGCGCTCGGGGATTAAGATATGTGTGTGTGGGTGTGTGTGGTTGCAGTTACACTTGCACCCAAATTTTCGTTTGTTTGCAATTTGATTAGTTTTTTAAAGAGGATAAAGAATAAATGCCTGTGAGTCACGGATGATCTTTTTGTCTGTCACAATCTTTGTGTTGCATTAAAATATCAAATTCAATCTGTACGACATTTATTTATAAGGATAATGTTTACATTTTCAAATCGCCTCGCCGCTTCTGAAAGAAAGATTTTGGAGAGAGAGCGAGAGAGAGAGAGAGAGAGAGAGGGAGAAAGAGAGAGACAGAGAGAGAGAGAAAGGTTGTTACCTGTGTTTGCAGCAATAACCCGGACCAAAACACTCCAATAGACTCTCACAAGCCCCCTGCATTCATCTCATTGCGTATTCTATCCCAATCTTCCTCATAAAACATTACGCGTCTTTAGCTTTAACCACCGCACGACATTTTACGCCGGCTGCCTTTATGTTTAATCCACTCTATCATGTGCATCTTGATATTTTTGCTCCAGATTGGTGTGTTGGTCTCATCTGATAGGCCGTCATCCTGAAGCAAAGCCAAAGCAAATAATGATGCTACCCATTGTCATGCTTCCCAGCTGGGAAAAGATTATCTTGCAGAAAATGAATTGTTTGCTTGTCACCAATCAAAACACATCTAAGTTCTACTTTTGTCTCATCTGTCTTAAGAAACGGCTTCCCAAAGCTCTGTCGGATTCAAGGTGTGTGTAGCAAACAGGACGAGACGTTCCCTTGTGCAGATCTTCTCTAAAGACTACTGTTCTAAGACTATTGCTTATATTCTGTGGGATTGCACCTGCCTGACTTGTGAACTAAATCCACCTGTAAGCACATTCTGCTCATGTTCTACGGGATCAGCAGTATAAATCAGGATTTATCACTTCTGACATTGCTGGCAGCGTGCTAACAGTAGGGTCGACGACTTTTCCCAGCCAGTGATTTACGTTATACTGTGATAACAACTGAAGGCCGCGGAGGCTTGTGTGGCTCGCTGGGGAAAAGGAGAAGGTACAGGTGGGCTGGCTGCAATCTGGAAACCCTCCTCTCGTTGAGCCTAATTTGAACAGTCTAGCAGCAAACAATATATTTTTTTTCTTCATAAGGTTTGTCTTTGTTCTGATTGCATTCATTGCCATATACTCAAGTATAAATAAAGTACATTTATTGTATTCTCTTCTGGGTGACACAGTGAATGAATCTTTCCTCTTTGATTCACAAAATTAGCTGGTAAACAAATCAAGTCTAAATACTCAATCCATTTTATTAAAAAAAAAAAGTTACAATTAGTTTCCATTTCCAATTTCGTGGACCACTTACAATACCTCCTTGCGGACCATAGGTTGACAATCCCTGAACTGGACCAAATACAATTATGGCACTTTCATTAAAATACTTTCTGTGTCTTATAAAATATACAACGGAATAAGGACAAGACAGCATGATTCATCTTGTGACATTAAGTATACAGACTCCACTCCGAGGTCAGCTTGAGTAGGTAGAGTGTGTATGGCCTGGAATGACGGGGCTGAGATCTTATTAGACTTATTGAAAGTAGATTTTTGCGCTCTAGGAAATTGAAAGAGTCAGGAGGGCGCCAGAGGTAGACAGGTAGATGCTCTGGGGAAAGGGCTTAGTGAGCAATGAGCAATGAGAAACAGAAGAAAGACAATGAATTCACTCGAGACTTGGAGGGCTGGGTAGGAAGAAGAAAAAAAAAAAGACAGTCCCAGGAAGACGCAGAGTCATGCAAAAGCGAGGCTTGTGCAGTGACATCACATCATTTTACTCTCTTGTGTGCAATGTGAATAGAATTAAGAGAGAGCAATGCACCATCGACCCAAGTGGGAGCTTAGTGGTACTCTTGGCTTCTAACACTTTGCTGTTGTGGAACTGTACCTCTACCAAATGAGTTGGTAGAGTCATGTGTGTTTCATCAAACGTACATCTTGTGTGGATGTGCACATAACCAAGGCTCGGGTTCTTAATCACACCCATCTGAGTGCGAGGAGCTTTCATGTCGTCTCTCTCGCTCTCTCAAAGACATACACGTGCACATCTACACAAAGCATCCCCCTCATGCCTTCTGTTCTAAATTTACACCTAACATGAGAACAGGGGAATGGGGGAGGAGGTAAGGTAGGAAGGCGAGGTAAGGAAGGACGGGTGGAGAGGGAAAAACCGGCAGCGTAGGCCAGAAGATGGTGGGTGGAGGCGTCAGGGGACGGGCGGAGGGAAAGTGCAGAACACCAGACGGGGCAAGGAGTGCCAGTGGGGACGAGGAAGAGCCCAATTTATGAAGAGAGGAGCCAAATTTGATTTAAGCAGATCTATATGGGGGAGAGAAATGTGTGTTTGGAGGAGGTGGGGGGGTTCAGATGGAGGAGGCGGAAGGACAGCGGTATATTAGTCAAGGTGTCCAGTCTACGTATTGCCTGCTGTGCAATACCTCCCTTCTGATTTACTCTGCCGAGTGACTGATGAGCGTGAGGACGAGAAGGAGGGATGCGGAGATGAGGAGAGGAGGGAGGTCTCGCAAGGAGCGTTTAGGCCAAATTAACGGCGCCTCATAAATTAGACTAACAGCCCGAGTGGAGGGGCTGTAAAATGTGTGCCGAGATGTGTTCACATGTGCATGTACGTATGTGAATGATGACACGTCAAGAGAGGAGCCATTCGGGCCGGCACCAACAGATTACTGTCTTGATAAAGTAGAAATATCGAATCTCTCGGTGGCGCAAACACAATCTCGCTGTGATTGCTGCACGTAGCCGAGTGTGTTCGGCCGCGGTATAAACGAAAACAGCGGGGACGCCCAACACACCCGAGATGTGGAATGTCACTTGCCATTCGTTTTATTTCAACCATATGTTACCACAATATTTCTCCCAAAGCTGTTTATATATCCAGTGTTAATGTTAACCTTTTTATATTCTTTACTTACATCTCTCAATTTTATGTATCATTTGTCTTTATTAGAGTTGATGGATAATTTACTGAAACATCCAAACTATAAATAGCTACCGTTATTTCCGGACTACTATAAGGCGCGCATGAATAAAATTTGAGCCAGCTAAAATTCACAGAAAATCCTGTATTGTTCAAATATAAGCAACAATGGTCTATAAACTGTAGGTGTTTTTAATGATCCTCATTTCTATTATTTGTATGACCAAAACAAATCGTCTTACAAATATCATAAAAATGCAGATAAACCAGAGGATTTAGGGCTGCATCATTGTCTGTTGCCCGCAAAGACAAATTGTGCATCAAATTTATGTCATTACTAAAATTGCAAATTGTCTTCACTTTAAGAAATCCTCTTTTTACAATATTAGAAAAGTTTCCACTAATCTGTTTTGAAAAGGAATTATTTGTCAGTTTGTTTTGTAGCTTATACGATATATAATGTGGTGTTCATACATTTATTTGGGTTGACAGTCATAATGGAAAGTGTGACTACGATGCAGCCCGCGACAAAAATACGCTTGACACCCCTGGTTTAGGGTCTTTCTACGTAAATATCGCCCGTTGCAGCAAAAGTGAGCCCCTTTGCCTTAAACTTTGAATATCAGGAAGAAAACACTTATCAAGAATAACATTCAGACCCACTACGGCAGTTTTACGGTTCTTTTAATCAGTCATCTGAACTTTAATGGGACACTTGAGCTCATACCGTGCTGATCATGATTTTGGCACTGCTGTGCCGCCGGGGAAACGGAAGTTGGCGTGCACATGTACCATCTTTTTGACGGGCCATACGAAATCACTGAAAATATTGACTTCATAAAATAATTAATACAAACCACTTGATGGATGGATTAATCGGCAAACGGGATTTTATACTGCCAAATATCGGAATCTGCATCCGCCTAATTAAAAAATCCATATAGGTCAGGCTCTAGTTTGAAGTACGTCGGTCACATGTTCATACTTAACATACTGATTTCTTCTCACATCTGCCAGCGACGAGAAAGCAAAGCTAACATTTCAAAGGTCTCTTAAAAGCTGCCTTGAAGCTGACTTAAAGAAGGGACTCATGATTTGTTCACAACATTCCAGATGGTTAATTTCCCTAACAACTTTGTGGGTACGCCAACTGATAGAAACTGTTTGGAAAAGGGCAGGTTCTTCGGAAAAAAATAAAAAACACTCCAAGCATTCTCCAAAGTAACATAACACTTGATGTGTAGCCAAAGAAAAGGATGATAACATGCTTTCCACGAGGAAACGCCTTCACTGCTGTTCTATATTCTTTTCTTTTTTTTTTAATGAATTAACATTCACCTATGATAAAACCTCTGCTATGGAAACTTCCAAATTAATCTCGTGGGTCTCTCACTTGCAGTGCTTCCAAACCACATCCACCACAGCTTTCGACACAAAGGGTCCAGATTGGTTCTGAATCACGTCAGCGTTTGTCAAAGTACATTCATATGACTACACTTCAAGCACCTCTCAAACGTTACGGCACAATTAGCTCATGCAATTGAAAGGTGAAGACTGCTTTCAAGAATGAAAACAAAAACACGAAATAAAACACCTGCAATTTCCATTTTCAAATTCGGTTTAACTACAAGTCAGCACCTCCAATTTCACTCCTCATGAGGACTTCCACTTGCTTCACAGAAGGACAGATCCAAGCACATTTCACCATTATATGCAGTCGCTTTCATTATACAGAACCCAGAGTTGCAAATTAGTGAACCATGCTAGAGACTGCATGAAAGCTCAGGTTTTAAAGATTAAAGGCAAAAAGAATCACCAAATGTTCATATTATTTCTAATTCTATGTATATCTCTCCATTATGGAGCTCAAGTCCAAAAAAACAAGACCAGCATTTAGGTACATTTACAAACCGTGACCCCAAGTCTTAGCCTTTCTGTCTCACCAATCCAAAAAAAGGTCCATACTATACAAATCCCCAATCCTTCCTTCTACACAATATTTATGTTGTTTATTTACGTGACAGAAAAGTGAACTCAGAAGTCGGAAGTGTGTGCTGGTCACTGACTGATTGCAGCTGACTGAGTGAGATACTACAAAGGCGCACACACACACACACACACACACACACACACACACACACACACACACACACACACACACACACACACACACACACACACACACACTAAAACAGCGCCTCCACACACACACACACACTGATGTCGACACTGTGGAGTTGATGCTTGGAGTGATTAAAGTGGGCTCGCTTGTGAGTGTGTCACCTGGGTGCTGCTGTATCTTAAATCAGGACAGTGGGGCTCAGATTGGGTATTGACTGGCCGGCAGAAGTCTCCATCCATCACGCTGAGAAATGACGGTAGGGACGCCACCCTGAGGTAGCCGCCATATATATTTATACAACTACACGCGCTGCCGTATAAATTCCCCGCGGCTGTCTGAGGTGACTCGAGGTTAGATTATGACATGAAGCGCAATGTAAATTGCAGGATAAGCAGGTAGAGGAAGGAGGGGGGGCGGGGTTCACTTTGTCACGACAAGTTGCTCATCTTGCCATGGAACTAAAGATAAACACACGCTGGAGAAGACAACACCGAGATGATAAACACGGGCTGACAGCGACATATGCTCGAGTCTGCAACGCTTACGGTATTAGAAAAGACTTCCGTTTGTGTTTGCGTTCTGTTTTCTCTCACTTTTAGCGACACGTACACACATGCGCTTTGTCTTGAGGGCCCGAGCAGCATCTTTTTGACTGTGTGCCTAATGATAATAAATGAGCCATCATGGGTGGGAAGGGAGGCACTAAGTCATCCCCTTCATCGACAGGAGGAAGACAGGGAGCCCCAAGGTCACCCCGGCGTCAGCATCGCTCCCCCTAACGACCCCTCCCGCTTCCCCCCACATGCAGATACATGCACACACAAAGAACACAGGCGGCGGCGACCACCCTGGGGAGAAACGCCGGAGCGCACCACGCCGGATGTGCCTTTAAGTGTGAAAATCTGACACCTCCTCTTGTCTCTTGAAAACGAGGTGAAGCCTTCACTTTCATTGCATTTTGGCATTGGAAGCGTCTCCATAAAACTAAATGCCGTCGAGTTGTTTCTCCTTGCCGGGGGCTGCATGCTTCTGTGAGTTTTGAACACTTCTCTTGCTCAAGACTTTTGAGTTTTTAGAGGTGTGAACGCGTTGCAACTACCCACCGTTTCACCGACGGAAATAAAGAAATAACTTTTTTTAAATGAGGGGAAAAGATGAGACAAGAGTCAACAAGCTGAATGTGTGCTGCGCATAAGCCTAAAGGGTCTCTCCACGCACAGATTTAGAAACCAAGTTGTACTTTTGCTGTCATTTTTAACTTTCATTAAGAGGGGATAAATCACTTTGAACAATCAAGTGGCAATGACATGCTTCTTTTACCACCAATGTGATGTAAATCCGACTGTCAGTCGTTGGAAAAGCTCATGTCAAATGCGTTTTTCAGCACTTTCCTGACACGAAATGACATCTCACACTTCAACCTCATCCTAAACAGTACGGTAGCTGACTTAATTGTTTTGGGAATGATTTGAATTCATCGAGTAAAATACACAACATGGATGGATGGATGGATGGATGGATGGATGGATGGATGGATGGATGGATGGATGGATGGATGGATGGATGGATGGATGGATGGATGGATGGATGGACTCTTTGACCCTAAAACAAACATTGTATTTCCAAATTCATATGTCCCACAAAAGATCATATTTAATGTTAGCTTTCCCACCAAAGACTATATAATGTGTTTTTAATGAGCTGCTACACACACTCATGAGGAAGAAGGAAAATCACAACTAGAATCTTCCCGCCACTCAGTGCCATCCAAATGTTGCTAATGCCGCACTAAAAATAAACTTTTGTGGGACAGAAGTCATATTGGAGGTGCAAACAGGAAAGCAGCGCCTTCACTTCCAACTGTGGGAATTCTTTTCACCCCCACAATGCACGCGTGTATGGAACGCACACACAGGTTGAGACTGGAGCTGTAGAAAGCTCATTTGCACCACATTGAAATGCATCTCAATTAAAAAAGAAACACATCGAGGTGCCAGGGGAGGTGAGAAGAGAGAGATGTGAGAGAACGGGCGGGTGGAAAAGGGTGTGAAACAGATAGTGTGTGCCTGCGTCTGAGAGCAGTACGAGAAGGGGGTTAGAGCTTAACTGTACTTGCCAGGAAGATGGAGAGAGGAGAGAGAAATGAAGGTGTGTGTGTGTGAGGGGGGGGGGGGGGGGGGGGCTGGTATTTGTGTATTTTTAGCCCCGCCCCCCCATCTCTTTTTGGGATCAATCTAATTGGAAAAAAAGAGTTTGAAGGTTGGCTAGTGAATCCTCACTAATATCAACCACATTATTGGTGTTGGTTAAAATGGCTGTCATGATTTCTCATTTCAAGTCTAACCATAAGTGCGGATGAAAGTCACAGAGTTGGGAAAATAACGTTTCATTTCCCCTAATTTATTCGTCTTACTGACAAGTATACGTCTATGCTTGCAACTTGGTACAAATAGTTTTGAGAAGGTGCTTTTCTGTTGCCAATGCACAAATCAAGGCCAGTAAAGGCACGCCTGGATGAATTTACTATGGCGGAGTGAGTGAGTCTTGACCTTCATCCAATCAAACATTGTGGAGATGAAGTCTCCAAATGTCTTTTGGCCATAACAGGAGTACGGAATGGTGTTGCTGTGTGTGATGTCATAAGTATGCATCTCAAGAACAAACAACAACTGCAAGAAAGAGGGAACACACACACACGCACACACACAATCTGTCACACGGAGGGGGGAAAAAAAAACTGATTTAGCTTTGTATGCCAAGCATTCTGCATGGACTGTCATGTTCTTCAGGCTGTGATGATTCTGCCAGCCTGCCATCTTCCCAGCAACACCAAACACAAGCGGCCCATTCTTTCTTTCTTTCATGCTGTGAGTATCACAATTTGGCACTTTGCGCTTTAACCCCGTGTTTGCCTCTGCCGCGTTTTAGTAACTTGGATCTTATTTATCAGCAGTTCTGGCCGTGATGTAATCAACATGCCGATCATATTAACACCGCATCGGTGACATGACGTCAACGCGTCTCCGTGAAATACAACATCTCATTTTCACCCGACAGAACCCCAAAAAAAAAAGGTTGACAAAGGTCGATGGCGTTGACATAAAAGCATCAGGACAAATTTGAAAGTGAACTAAACAAAGAGTGATTGTTATGTTAGCTTTACCCCACATGGATGGAAATCGAGTGGTCGGCACAGCCAGCGCTGGAGGCCTCCGTCATTATTGAACAAGGTCACCGTGACCACTGAGCTGCACAAAGAAACACCTGATCACTATATCAACAGATGAAAACTGAATAAATACATTCCTTTTTGGGATGCTGAGTGACCTCCTATTTTTTTTCAAAATATATTTTGAAACATTTTTCCCCATTGGAAATACCCAAAATAGAAATGGGGGTCCCTGTTATAAAACCTGGATATGTTTTAAGCAACACTTTAACATTCCTAGGTTCATAAGAGCCATAAAAGTGCATTTGTCTGGAAATTTGATTCCAAATGTATGCAACCTCGGGGGGGTTTCCAGAAGCCTGTCTGGGAAATGTGCGGCTTTCTAAAACATCTTAATACAATGGACAATTTAGAGCGAAAGACGTCAATGGAACTGTGATTTGTGAAATGATTGATCAATGTGTCCCCATACAAGAGTCCAAATAGCGTATGCCCGACTAAAAGAAGCCATCCGCATAAACTTCAAGCTGGTGACAAGCATGTCACAGCCCAAGGAGTCCGTCAAGTGAACACCCTGACAGTTAAATAATAATATAAAAGAAAAACTGCTTACATGGCTTTTCCCACTTTCTGCCATACTTTTGAGTTTGCATAATCTCTCTCCTCTTTCCACTCTTTCTTGCATTGAATATATGACTGAGCAAGAGCACACATGCATCATAAAACACATCAACGGACTACCCTGACCATCTCTTTCCTGTGTGTCTTTATGACCACTCCATCTTTGTTTGATGACTTCTACTCATGAGTCTTTAACAGGCCCCCCTTGGCCTGACAAGAACCATGAGTCGCCATTAAAGTTGAGGAAGGCTCTTATTAATGCAAACGGTGGCACATCACCAGCTAATCGGCTGTGGACAGCAAATGTGGTTATGTGGGAGGTGAGATGCCGGCGGATGGTGTGTGGGAGAAGAATGTTTTAGCTTGGAGGAAGTGTGAGATCGCCATAATAGACAATCTTAATTGATGAACAGAAGACAAGAGCTCCTCAAAATCCGACGATGTTACACTACACATGAAAACATGGAGTGAACAGCTGAGGTTGAAGAACAAGGGTGTCCAAACTTTTTACACCAAGCGTCCGCCTTCAGGACAATCCAAGAACTTTGACACTTTGATATGCTTTTACATTTGAACACAAATGTAATGCTCCAAGCTCACTGAATTCATAAAATATGCTATGGTATGCTTCAATCCATATGACTTGAGTGTAAGATTTAATTTAGGATACTTTTTTCTGTCCAATTTAGCTCACAAAATTAGTAATACGTGCGTGCTAAATTTTCACAATATGAGATTAAAAAAAAAAAAAGATCGCATACGGCCCACAGGCTGGACTTGAACAACCATGCAGTAAAAAACAAGATAATGTCATAATTTTAAAGCCAATTAACAACGGGCCCTAAGAAAAACGTAACTTCCCTGAGGCACCCCCAAAAATATTTCTTTCATCTCAAACACCCTCCTAATAAGCAACACTAACCAGACAACACTTGACGCGTATTTGTTTGTTCGTTGACAACAGTGAATTGAGTTGAAGAGTTGACGGATGCATTTTATACACGTCCAACTTATGCGCAAAACATGCACAAACACGATCTGTCAACTACTTTTGCATACAATACAAGCTGTCTCAAAAATAACAATCAAAAAAATAAAAATAAAGTGCGCTCACCGGAGAGTGCCAATGCGTGCACGGTGCGCGGAGAATTCCGAGGAGTTTTCAACCGTCTTTCTTCGCCCTCAAGTTGAAGATAAGCAGCGCTCCCACAGTCCCGAAGCAACTGCAAAAAAAGAAACGAGGAAAGGTGAGCGGAAGAAATAGCGCATCCTCTCTGGTAAATTACACACAAGTACATAGAAAAAAAAAAAGGGACGGGGGGGAGGGTGCATCCATAATTACGCACGTTTAGCGTACTAATTGACATCCGTGTGGTGAGATGGAGCAGAGAAGCTGCAAATGGACCGGGCCAGGCGGCAGCTGTCAGACTTCACTTCACACTGGAGCTGACGATGTGTACCGAGATAAGCGCACAGGAAGGGAGGGCGAGCGAGCGAGCGAGCGAGCGAGCGAGCGAGCGAGCGAACGAGAGAGAGAGAGAGAGAGAAAGAGAGAGAGAGAAAGAGAGGGGGGGGGGGGGGTGTGAGGGGAGGGGGTGCAGAAAACATAAATCACGTAAAAGTTGCTCAGGCTGATAAAGTAAGTGGGCTGAAAATTTAAAGTAAATCAAAACTATGCAGGAAAGTGATTTGGTTCTGTATTTGATGTGCAAGTCAAAATATAAGTGTGACTTGATTTTTTTTCTTGGGGAACTGTTATGGAGTATGATAAATATAGGATGACTCTTGACCATTCAATGTAACTTGTGGGAACTGCTGAACTGAACCATTGAGTTGAGAAATAAGATAAACCTCAACAAGGGGTGTTAAAAAAAAGAAGAATGTGAGAAGACAAAAACAAGAGTAAACAAAGTAAACTGGAACCCTTTGGTGTATTTTACTGTTTTTATTTCTTGGGCTTGGTGTAAACATAAAGACAATTGGGCTGTTTTTCTCGGATTTGCCCCTTTCCAAACAAGGACTAAAAAGGAAGATGTTCTTACGGCTGATGAGAATAAGAATATCAAACGTGATTAATATTTACAACCAAATTATTCATGACCTTGTGAACTGTAGCAAAATGTAGCCAATCCAGCCTTGGTATGGGTTTTCTCAGGTTACTCCGTTTTCTTCCGATATTCCGAACACATAAATAGTAAGTTAATTCAAGACTTTAAATTGTCCGCAGATGTGAAATGTTCAGTGCAGGGTGCACAGTACCTCAAAGTAGACTGACGTTTTTTCACGACTTCAACTTTTGACAGTGGTCGCCTTATTTTTACATTTTTTTCAAGAATGTTACCCTAACCAACAAAGTCATGCCTCACAAGTCCATATTTGATTGAAATGATATATGGTGCTAGTTTGACTCTAGAACAGATGATTTCAATTTTAATTGTTTACTACTGGGAAACATGTTTGGAAATATAAAAAAATCTGAAACAGATTGTGTTTAATTTAAGAGGCATTCCCACTTGGCATGAGAAACAGCAAGCTGTTGAATGCCTAATATTTTGTTGGATTTTTCTACCATTCCGATTTAATGATTATTGTTTCGAAATACGTTAACAATCTGTTCTCACAAAACGCATCTCCTTTATCTCCCACATCACAAGTAGTATAAATAGTTTAGACAGGAGACATCGGTTGGAAGATAGATGGCACATCTGAAAAAAGGTCCAAGTTCAGGGTCAGACCCAGATGTAGCTTCTTGTGTCCATAGATAGAAGGAGAACAGCAGCAGGAGAAAGAGGAGAAGGAGAAATCTTTTCATATCTCATTCCTGACTTACTGTATGTTCCGTCCATCTCACTTCTTTAGCTCTCGCTCTGTGTCCCTCTATCTTCACTGGCCTTGACCTTTTATCTCAAATGTGTCAAATGTGTTTTTATACATTACAATCGTATCGGTTTGCTCCCATTCTAGGAGTGTCTCGTTTGTTCGTGTGCACAAATGTCCACAACATTCTGCTCTCTATTTACAGACCATGTGGGATGGATTGTGTGTGTGCGTGTTTGTTTTGGCATGCGTGCAGTCCCTTTGTATTCGTGCTTTACAACTAGCACAATTTCATTTATTTTCCTCCAACTTCCAAATTTCATGGCCATTTTTTGCTTGCTTTGTTGTCATTTTTTTTTTAAGGCCGCACTGATACGCTGTATCAGTTACGCTGTTTCTGTCATGTCTGTTTTTGCGTATGGTTGTGGCCCGCCCCTTCCCTGTCTTATGTTCTCCTACAAGCATGAGCATAGAAGAACACCCGTTCTGTTCATCCGACATCATTTCTGTCTTTTGTCTTTGGAGGTGTGACCATGAAATCTGGATTCATGTCCCACCTGAGAATTAACTGTAATCTTGATGAAATCTGTATGCCCACAAGTGAAAGACACAAGGAAAAGCAATGTGAAAAAGACATGTCCCTGCTGTGCATGAATCAATGAGTCAACTCGATCATTTTCAGAAGTGATTAATCAATCAGCTCATTCGTATTTCTCCTTGCGAGCAGTAAGGGCAGTCAGAGGAGATGTCATTACTTGTCAGCTTTTTTTTTTTCCATTATTATTTTGACACACTTGATGTTAGGTCTGTATCAACCCATCAGATGCTGCCAAATAGTGAGCCATTAGAGCCTTGGTGTCAAACTCAAGGCCCGGGGGCCAGATACGGCCCACGACATCGATTTATGTGGCCCGCGAAGATTGCATAGATTTTGTGTCATAACAAAAATTACAAATTGTCTTCATGTTTGAAAAATGTTGTGAATGTATGACCGTTCATCTTTTTAAACCGTTTGAACAGTTTTTACTAGTTTGTGATTTCAAAACTAGTAGCCTACAGTGTATGTATATAGAAGACATCATAATGGCCTTCAGAGGGAATCTATGATTACAAAGCGGCCCACAACAAAAAAATAGTTTGACACTCCTGCATTAGAACCTTCTTTTGTTTTCAGGGCTACTGTATAACGTCCTAGCTGATTGGCTACTGAGCTCAGCAATGTATGTATGAACATTGGAAAACAATTAACGTTGTAGTGAGGCCGATTCTTCTTCTCTCTGTCTTAATCATCCATCCCTTGGGCTGTCTTCATTAAGGTTCGCCAGTGGAACTTGTTTGGTGCTATATTTTTTAATGCTACGACAAACCAGCTCAGCAGAAAAGCACAGCATATTATTCACAGTGTGTGTCTTGGCTCTGCACCATACACTGTGGTATAGTATTATCATTTGGGCGGCCATTTTTTTTTTTGTGGTCCACCCACCTCCCTGCATGCGCCTCATCATTCCGCATTTCCTTTCTGTCATCCTTACTCTAAATTCTCGTCCTCAATAAGATATGAAGGCAAAAGTGCTTTCATTCACATTGTGTTGATGTGCTTACAAGGTCTTTATTGCGTGTGTTTGTAAGTTGGGCTGACTGTGCATTGTGCGCGTTTAAGTTGTTTGTGTGCGGCAGGAAATTCATAAAGTAGGCCATACCGACCACCCAGGGGTTTCAAGGCTCAGGGGGTACAGCGGCAACATGGTTTAAAAAAGGGAAGAAAAAAAAAGTGCTTGAAACACATAAAGAGTGAAAAAAAAAAACCACACACACATGCGCAAAGACATCGCTCTCTTCACATCATGCATATTTTCCCAGAAGCACTTCATCACACGCACGAGATAATAAATTCTTTTTCCGGCTTGATAAACATCAACATTTCATGTACACCATGTTTGCCCAGCTTCTGCTGGTGCCCGCTCATTTTCTTTTAGCTCACGACTCGCCTCGCTGACAGGCGCAGAGCGATGAGGCCCGCACCTTCTCGCCATTGATCCATTTCAAAGTATAATGGATACGAATGGGATCGGCTCGGGTTGCCTTTAATTTGATCACAGAGGCGACAGTTACACTCACACGGTTGAACACGTCAAAGGTTGTAACTTATTTCATCCCTTTCGGGTGCCGGCTGCAAATCATAACGTGACGTTTGCCTTTAAATTGCAAACAATGACAAGACATTTGTCTCTTCTTCAGAAAATAAATGTTGATATTCATTTATGAAAATACAAAGATTATTTTAGAACAGATATTTATCAACAGGCAGCAGTATCCTTAGAAATCTCTGCTGGTGTTTGCATTTTCCAA
Organism: Syngnathus leptorhynchus; assembly: GCF_054491065.1. Taxonomy (NCBI): domain Eukaryota; kingdom Metazoa; phylum Chordata; class Actinopteri; order Syngnathiformes; family Syngnathidae; genus Syngnathus; species Syngnathus leptorhynchus. The sequence goes on along the minus strand of NC_141199.1, from coordinate 12,990,654 downwards.
ATTGTTCCTTTCTTCAACATTCCTAAAAGATGGCAATGTCCCCTCACTGGCAAGCTATTTATAGAACAGCCCAAGCTAAAACATCTGCCAAGGCTATGAAACAGTAACTTTCTTATTCTATTGTCTTTTCATTTCAAATGTACTCTTTTGTCTGAATTGTTGTTTTGATTGGCTTGCGCTTTCTTACTTTGTGTTCTGACTTTCACAGATAAGACAAATCATTTTCTTTTTCGTTCTACACCGTGACAAAACAAATTGCTTTGGGCACAGTTTTTGAAACGATCATTTCATTCAAATTAACAAAATCACCACAGGATGTTGTACTTTATTTACTGGCTTTCTTTGTCCTCTGAACATACATCAGTACTTAACTTTTATTCATTCGGCAACTGCATATAGCAGCAAAATTCAGAGACATTTATCATACTTTACGTTTTATTAAATCGTCCCGGAAGAGTGCTTATTTAGGGAACCCAATTAAATGTTGTCCGTGAACATTTTTACAAATATATTTTGCATGAACTTTAAAGATCTGGCAGGTATACTCATTCATTAAATATAAATTAGTGGGAAAACTTTTTTTTATCAATTTGAATTTATACCAGTTGAAGTATTTGTGGTCAAAAGGTCATTTCATCTCTATATTTTGTAAATCCATTTGGTCAATATTTTCTCTTCGCTTCACAACTCTGCAATAAGCAGCATTTATTTTCTGTTTTTATGTTTGTTTTTTGAGATTATTTGCTTTTCATCGAGTGATGCCTTGCACAAATCTCTGGGTCATTACCGCAGGCAAATCTCAGAGGCAGTCATGCTGTCAGGAGACAACATAGTGCAATATGTGTATAGTTGCTCTCCAAACCCTGCCAAGTTATTAAAAAAAAAAAGCACTCTCTGCTTGTGCATAAATAGCAAGTGGCCAAGCATGAGAGGAGACTTCAGAGACAATGATTCATTCCAGTACGCCATCTAAGAAACGAGAAGAAGAGGAGGACTGGGAGCGGATGTTCACGTGAGGCCCTTCCATGTAGTTTTCAACATTATGTACGAAAATCTGTCAATTCTCAACCGACCTTATAATTCTACTTCTCCTTGTTTATTGATATCCCAATTAAATAAGATAAGTAGGTTCTGGGGAAGGGATGAATTGCCGAGAACTCGCCGCGGGTTGTACTATTTGGAATAAATAAATAAATAAAACCGGGAGGATAAAATGTGATACAAACACTTTCAAACAGCAGTGAATTGAAAAATAATTCACTGGGTGACCACCCGGGAGCTCACCTCTTGTTTTAGCATTAACTCAGAGCGTGGCTGCAGTTAAAGAATGAGCAAAAAGCTGACTGTGTGACACACAAGGTAGAGAGGGAAGAACGAGCACGGCCATTGGCCCACAGAGATGTTCTCACCTAGTTGGAGATGAGTCACAGTTTGCAGGCGTTAATTAAGCCAATGGCTGCATAAAAAAACTCAGAGAATGAGAGCAGCTGTCTGCACATTTACATTTCACACACTACATGTGTGTGTATGTGGGGCGGGGGGGAGTGAAGATAGGGAAAGACACGAAAGTCGACAGGGTGGGAAGGAGATAAAGGGGGAATTTCCACAAGAAAGGAAGTAAAAGTGGAGATGGACTTGAAGGTTTCAAAGACTCGAAAGAGAGGAAATGAAGAGAGAGGAATCAGGGCAGGTGGTGGGGGGGTAGCTGAAGATGGTGGGAGGTGGTGGAGTGATGCATCGCTTCATCTGCAGCTCCAGTTGTGAAGATGAGGTTCCCCGGGGATTTAAATACCGCAGACTCTTTCAACCAAAACAGCTAAACACACAATTACCTCCTAAATGGTCAGTCACACTGCTGAGAATTGATTCTAATTCATTTCTAAAGTATTTTTTTGCGAAATAAATACTTGAGTCGTGGTAGTCAGGGTAGTCGGAGAAGCAGAAGTGTCAGCTGTCTCACTTTGGTGACCCCTCCCCTACCTGTTCAAGAAGAAACTTTCTGAAAGCATGTGCAAACAATGTAATACTGAATTGTTGAGAATTGTTCAATGCTTTAAGTTTAAGGTCAAAAACCTTTTAAAGGTATCTTGAAAAATGTACATGCCATAAAAACATTCTACCTTTGGCTTGTGATGTGTATCAGGGTCAAATTCCTTCAAGGTGATTTCCAACTTGCACTCGATCTTAAAACGCAGTTTCCAGAAGCACTTTAAAATCAACCTTATGATGTGTTCTCCATCAAACAGATCGGGTCATTGCTTTTTTTGGGCCACGGTGTTAGCTGATCGTGAGGGGAAGGCCAATGAGGTCGTTGTGTCAATCACAAAGACGCTGTTCATGGCAGGCAGGTGGCTGCGGCGGGTGGCGCGTTTGGTGTATGCGTGGGTTTCAATGAAAAGTCTCCTTTAGTGCTCTTCACAGAACTGGCTCTCAGATGAGGGAGAGGGACACAAGTCGGGACATGACTTGATGTTGGGTTTTACATGCTTGTTGCTAAGTGTCTGCCCAAAACATGTGGGGACTATACGCCCCCCCCCCACCACCACACACACACTCTAAACTAAAAAGGTAAATGAAGCTTCAAATTTGCTTCATGAACCAGTTGTAGTATTTCTGGGCTCCTCTAGATGGCACTCTCTTTTCAACGTTAGGTTGAAAGTAGACTGATTTGCCATTTCTTAAAACACTCTTCAAAACGACAGTGCCATCTAGAGGAGTCAAAAAATACTTCAACTGGGACAAATTGGAGCAAGCAAATTGGAAGCTTCATTTTTCCATCAGTACAAAACCTATTGAAAAAAAAGTAAATAATTAAATAAAACTACTAAAACATGAAGGATCAGTGGAGTACAGTTCTACACAAGTGGGTTAAGGAAAATGTTTTTATTTTCTTTTGCGTTGGATTATCATGTCTTCAGTTTGTATTTTATCTCATATGTTCGTCAAATCTGGAAATTCTTTATTTAAAAAAATCCAGTATTCCATATAGAGAGGTTTTATTCATTTTCTTGATGTGATAACAGAGATATACCGGTTTCAGCTTAACTTTTAAATGTGCGGTGTAATATTTGCATATTCAAATGTTCACTTGTGAGTTCAAACAAGCCCAGATTGAATGTGCATAACATCAGAAATTCCGCTGAACTTGTCCTTGTGTAAGATAAGGTTGTACAAAATACATTTGTAAGACATAGGAAACTTGGAGTTGGCTTACATCGACTAAGTTCTGTAGGTTATCAAAACCTTCCTCAATCAATTACAGCAAAGTCAAATGTGTTTATAAAAAGAAATAAATGACAGAAAATACGGAAAGCCAGTATCATGATTCCCAGCTTCTCAAAAATACACCTGCATATAATGACGTGTACAAGATCTTTATAGAAATAATTTTCTGTCCAGATGAACCAGGCTAACAATAACAACATCAGACCATAGCCGGAAATCAGACAATGAATGAAAATGTATTTTAACATGTGGCAATGTGATTAACAAGCATTTACTGTTCAACTTTCTATTTTTTTTTACTGTACACAATAATAGCACGGGATTCAGTCTGATATTTGGCCTCTCTCAGGTAGTTATGGTAGTTATGGTAGTCAAAAACCAGTAGTCAATATATTTCTGGAAGGGTCATGCAAAGTGCATCCACCGTACATTGCACATAATGTCCTGCATGGACTCCAGTGAGCGAGTCCATTATGTAATCACGATGAGTTTGAAGGGAATAAGTCAGCTGTGTTCACGCCCACAACGGCGCAAATGTCCATTTCTACTTTTGTGTTGTTAATGTCCATGATGAACTCTTTCGGGTTTTAATCACGCATCAAGGCTGTACCGATACTGTGCTCAGAACATGGTCGGATTGGTAATGGAAACCCCGCCAACAAGGCAGTGTGTTATATCCATTGCATGAAATTAGTCATTTGAAAACTAATTCCAACGAGGTAAGGGTGGGAGGACCCATGTTGTGAATCTGATAACATTTGATACGCAATCTACGTCTCCAAAATCTATTTACGTCTACATTCACTTTATTTGCAAGCAAAAAAAAAAACCATGTCGTTAAAACTTGATTGCTATTCGAGCAACACGCTGTACTGCTGTTTGAATAGAAAAGATTCCAATGGTGGAAAAGGGCAAATGAAAAATTAAAAAAAAATAATGAAACGGGTGCATTTTTGTGTAAAACTTTTAAAGACACTAGATATTCTTCTAGCTTGAAATCATGTTATTTAGATACGATCGTGAACAACAGTACATGACTAGCAGACATTTTAAATGAATGACCATAACCTTTGAGGACTTTGACGAATGTTCTTTTTTCAACTCTGTTCATCATAATGATAAAAGCCCGCAAACATTCGAGGAAGATGTCTTATGGGAAGATGAATCATCTCTTGAAATTCATGCCCCTGTTGTGTGAGACAGAGTGGCCACATTTAAAGTTGTGTATCCCTCTACAAGAATGAAAAAATAAGGACATTATTAATTGCTATATAGTTATATAATTTGTCCTAAAATAAAGATTGAATTGTAGAGCATAAATGTTATACTCTCAGGCAATTAAATTGATTAATCCCATTTAAAAATGAATGATGAATCAATAATTGATACTAAATCTTTCAGATCAGCAATCTAGCCAAGTTATTTTAATGCATTGTGAACAATCTGCCATATTTTATTTACCTTAAACAAATCCGCAAGTTTTATGAGGGGGTGAAACTTGTGCATGCGTACATCTGTCTCACAGCGCAACATTGGCCCAGAACTGTCTCATCATCTGTGCACACAAACATCGACTCCTAATGTTAATGCGGTTTTCCCTACATTTTAGGCTTCTCTTGCATTTGCAAAGAGGCTTTCATTTATTTATTGACAACAGCCGATACTGAGCTACTCTTCTTATTCAACATTTTTGCAATAGTTTGATAGAAACATATTTGGATTGCTTGGCAAAAACGTTTTAGCATTTTCTGGACAATCCTACTAGTAGCATCCCTCATTTGCATTAAAATGGATGAGGTGGTGGAGCCCACTCCAAGATCTCCCCTTCCCGATGATGAAGTCAGATGAAGCAGTCAGGGACCACCTTAACCCTCCCCGTTCCAGCTCACCCGTGATACTGAGAATAAAAAGTACAGAAAATGGATGGATATTTTTAGGGTGAAATACTTCCACTTCAGGGTTCAAATTGAAATAGACAAAATAGGAGATAGCTCCACGGCCTAACAAAAATAGCGATTACTTGCTACGTAGCATTTAACGCTCCAGGACAGTTTAAAAGCCAGAAAAAAATGGAGCTTTCGCCTGAAGAAAGACTCGTTTGGGCCTCCATTAAAATGTTCCTCAGGTTCTCTAATCGTTACATCCACAGGGCATCTGGAGGCAAGAAAGCAGGCGAAGACTCAACACTGGAGGCAAGACAACAAGTAGAAAGTGGTGCAATTAAGATGAATCTCATTAGATTAGGATGTGTTACACTTATTGGACAGGAATCGAGATAATTGGCATGAACAGTAGTATATATATTCCTGTGTATGCGGAAACACTTTTTTTATGCTTGGTTTTGACAGATGTTTGTGGAAATATACTTTGATCGAAACACCTCATTTAGTGTTGTTTTGTACATGTAGCCTGATTCCTGAACTTGGCTATACACTTACACAAAAAGAAAGCATTGTTATTTTTCAAACACTCATTGATTAAAAAAGAAAGATCTCATCTCACCTCAAAATATCTTTTGAGTAATTAGAGTGTTTTGGTTTTTGCACAAATAGTTCAAACTTTCTTATGAGAATGAGCTCCTCAATGTTAAAATGTTTTCTTCTATAGCAAATAAATACAATTGTTCATCTTCTACTAAAAGAAAAACAACAAATTGAGAGAAATATTTTCCATATCTGGGTTTCCTCACATCATCTTCATTTGTCTTTTTACTTGAACTTGAAACTCTATGTCAAACATGTATTTGTGTATCCTACAAAGAAACGTGTGACATGTTGAAGCTGTCAGCTCCCGATGACTGCAAATTAATTGCTTCTTCACTTTTTATATGTAGATGAAGTGCAGCGGACACACACATCAACACATTTGGTGATGGTGACACGCTCTCATCCATACGTGAACAAACCGGTGTCAATATTCCACAACGGTGAAGGGAAAGTGAGCGATTGCCTAATTTCTTCAGAGGAATGCTAGCGGGAGAGCAAGCGAAAGGCGAGAAAGATGTCATCCCTCCTCTGCCGGCAACGAGATATAAATAGGAAGTAGGTTCTCTTAAAAGTGCAGATGAAACATGCTTTGTTTGCGCACGTTGCTGCTGTAATGCAGCTTTGAATTCTGCAGTGAGCACAAGAACTTCCTTTATGCTTCCCTCAACCCCAAAATAAAAAAGCCTCCTCTGAAAATTCTGACCTACTATTTGACAGCCAATCAAGACGTGTGGGGCCAAAGCGAAGATTCATGGGAAAGATGATTTCGTTTTGAAATTTGGGAGTTTGTGACATTTTTGGCCCTTCTCCATTTTGTCATCAAGATGATAGATAGATAGATAGATAGATAGATAGATAGATAGATAGATAGATAGATAGATAGATAGATAGATAGATAGACTACAAAATGTCAACACGCAATTTCCTCTCGATGCGGCGTCGTTTCATGACATAATTTCATAATTGTTCCAAATGCGTATCCTGACTGTGACAAATCATTTTCCTGATTTGCTCAAAGTAACTGCATGATTGACACTTGCCAAGGCAAAGTGTTGTATTTGTATGTGGTGCTCTAAATAGAGGAAGCCCCCTTTGAAACAGAGGAAGTTGTGGGACGTAATGAGGTATTATATTCATGAGCAGAGCTTTATAAGCGTTTTCTTATCATCTTGTGTATGGTGAGCTAATCAACATCATCCAGTGTACACAGTCTTTGTTCTCTGCGTAATGCATTCTGATGGGTTCAAAGGCCCGGGAAACATGGAATGAGAACGTGAGACGAGTGAGGGAATGTGTGTGCGTGTATATGTGTGTGTGTTTGTGTCTTTGAGCGACTTCATGTGTCAGGAGACCAATTACATCTCCAAGTTGCTCTTCAAATGAGGCACAGCGAATCACTGCCCTTGCCTGATTTAGCTTCCGCGAGAATGAAAACAAACCTCGGCGGTGTGCAGTGCACATACGTCTACAAAACAGCACTTTTTTTGCGTAAAAAGTCCAGGGCTCATTTTGGCGGACTGTGTGTGCTGTTATATAAGCTTTTTTTTTTTTTTTTCCTGCAATGGCAGCTGTTTTGCTTAACGGGTGAGGATGTAACAAAAATATTGATTTGGGACAAACAAATAGCTGCCAACTCACTGACTGGACGGAACTTGCAGGTAAACAGAATAAAAATACCAATATTGATTGGCGAAAACAAATAGCCACCAACTGACTGACGTCGGTACGTTTAAACAACATGGCATGAATCCCAAAGTGGTGTGAAAACTAATGCAACAATCATATGTTTTAATACAGGACAAATAAGTTGCGCAAAACTTTCCAAATGTCATCTTGAATGTCCAGCAAGACTTTTTTTTTTTTGTTATCCCAACCAAATTTGAAGATAAATATAGAAATAGAAATTGAACATATTCAACACATCTCTATCCAGTATTACAGCGAGCAATAATCTAAACCAACCAACCAAAAAAAAAAAAGATTAATAGTTATGGCGGTGGTCCGCAAACTACGGCCCCGGGGCCGTATATGGAGTCACATTTGACCCCGCTCCCTGATCAGTTCCTGAGAACTTTCAGTCCCTAATACGAACGAATCTTTGAGCGAGGCGGCATATTTGAATATATACTGACATGATTATTTTTGGAAAGGAGTAACGAGAGAAAACCACCACAAGCATCACAAGTAGACTCTCGAGCTGAGCTCAGAACTGTGAGGTACTAAAAACATAACCTGTATAATAATATTTTACAACTCCAAAACATTAAATATTCCTTTAGGTGAAAAACCTTCCAATTCCAAATGAATCTGAGGCCAAGCAAAACCCGTAAAACTGATTAATTCAACCTTTTACGGTTCCACTATATTTAGATTCGCCAACTAATCTTCATCGAGTCAGTTTCCATGCAGTTCGCAGGAAGTTGACTTTAAGTAATCTTTAAGAAGCTTTCTTAACATACAACTGTATAAATATACATGCTTTCCGTAATCCAACATTACGTACATGCCTTCATTAATCCTTGGTTGTGTGTTTATCTTCTCCGCCTCCTCTGCTAAGGGACTCAGGTCGAGACTCCCGCTTGCAGGTAAACCCCGTTCCCACAGCCCGGCCATGGCCATTAATCCCGTATTCAGATACAGATTAGGAATGTCGAAGGAATTGAAAACAGAGACAGAGGAGCTGGCAGATTTTTTCTTCTTATTTTCCATTTTGTTTGGACCTGGTTATATGATGCCCGCATAAAATACGGAGTCAATTTAAAGCCTTCTGGAAGCAGGTAATAACTCAGGTGGTGATAACTCAAATCAAAGTGCATTTGTGGTGGGTTGCCTGTATTAAAGGAAAACAATATTTAAATAAGTCTGTGGTAAAAAAAAAGTGGTCTTAGGGTTATATTTACACGTTATTTTAACTTTGTGAAGCACTTTGAGTTCGCATGTATGGCATGTTAAATAAATAAATAATAAATAAATAAATGAAAAAGGCATAATAAATGAAATAAATAAATAAATAAATAAATAAATAAATAAATGAATAAATAGATGAATAAATAAATAAATAAATAAATAAATAAATAAATAAATAAATAAATAAAACCTGCCTTGCCAAGTCAAATGAGTCAAACTTTTGACTACCCTGATGTGAATATACAGATTTGACATCTTTTGTTAATAGCCATAATACGTATTCCCGCCTGAAGAAAGATCTCCAGAAGACCTCCAACGCTATGGAAGCATCTTGCATCTTGGCTCTGATTTCCCTATGCTAGTTTGGTTCTTGTGAAGCTAAATATTACTCCATACTCTTGTCTGCCATCATTTCTGGGCTACACCTCTTTCCAGGGTAGCTTTCCCCATATCTGTTTGTGAATCTGGGACGAGAGCCCAGGTTTTCATGGTCATGGCAGGAACAGCACAAAAGAAAGAGAGCGGCACATTGTTTATTTGTCCTGCCAGTACTTTTTTCTGCTCTATGCTGTAAGGCAGGAGAGCATCCACCTGCTCCCGTGGCGGCACTTGCGTCGGCTGCAAAATGTTGCTTTGGAAAACAAGATGGAGGAAAACCCCCTTTTCCGCATCCCCGTGGTGTGATTGAGAAGACGCAGAGCGCATAGCAAATGAAAGGAATCCGATGATTTGTTATCTACGGATTGGGCAGGACAATGGCCCGCTTGTTGTGGTACATCCTGAGCTTTATGAAATAAAACCACAGGAGTCTCCCGTTTGGAAATGAGCCTGCAAGTTTGAAGGTTTGAAAACACCTAAATCCTAAATGTGGATTTTGAGAAATAAAACATGGTGTCTGTACAAATTGTTTTGGAAAAATGCACTTACTCTTTTACAATTTCAATTCTGATCCAAGAAGTGTTCCAAAGCGACTGATTCATTGCTGCCGCACCGGAATTGGACATCATTAGACGGTGCAGGTGTGCCTAAAGAAGTAACCAGTGAGTGTATAATAAAACAGCACTTGAAAGCAACGCTTCAAATCTGCATACGAAAAGCAAAAACAAAGCCGAGTACCAGCTGACTCGAGAGACCCTGAGGCTCTCTGACCTATTTCTGCCCTGGAGTTGCTGCTTCATCACAAGCAGACACTTCCCACAAACTGCACCTGGATGATGCATGACTATGTGCGTAATCACGTAGTTGTATGTAAAAAAAAAAATGCATCGCGCATGTTCCCACCCTCCCTTTTTGTTGTCTACTCAATCCATTCTCCTCTCATCCATCTGCACATTCTCACTCATGTCCGTCCGATGCCGAGTGTTGCCGCATGTGCGTTCGCAGAGGGCCGTGCACACATGCGTACCCTCGCACAAACCCACACGCACGCCCACACAGATCCTGTTACACTAAATGTGTTCACAGCCAAGCTCAACCTGATTCAAAGAGCCAATGAGCAAAGTCTAATGATTGATGATGAGGCCGCAATATTCGCATCCGCAGCAGAAATGGCCCAAACAGGTTATCTGGGACCTGCAGGCACTGAGCTGCTTTTTACGTAGTGGAGAAGGAGTGCTCGAGACCATTAGACCCCCCCCCCCAGTCCTCACCTCACCCCACCCCAACCCTACACCCACGTCGGCCAGAGCTAAATATTCTGAATTTCCCAGGAGTGCCAAAAAAAAAAACCCTCTTGTGCAGCGCCTCCTTCTCTTGTGTACTTTCTGACTACTTTATGCTGAGGAGGCAAAGCAGGTAAGCAGACACATCAGCATCAGAGGGCCAAAGGTGTTGTTAGTTTGATGAGCAGTAAAGCTGTCTACAGTTGCTATGAGGAGCATTGTGCCTCTCAGCATTCTCCTTCATGCTTGACACGAGTGTGAACTGGGATGTCACATCGTCCAAGTCTGATTGGAGCCAAAGAACGTGTTGTACATTTCACACAAAGCTCAAAGCTGGAAGACCGTGTTTGATGATGCACACACGAAAAGTGTTGCTTTTCTAAACGATGCCGTCGAAGTCTTTCCTACTGACGTAAGCCTGAGAGGAGTATTCTACCAAGAGAGGATGATGTAATGATTTGTGAAGGTACAAGTCAGACTCTTTATTTTCGCTCCTTCCTCCTCCTCCCTACTTTTCTCCCTTGTTGCTGGTTCACTCTCACTTCCTCCTTTGTCATCTCAGCTTCTGTTTTTGTCTTTGGCAGGCTTCAAATCCTCCGGGAGCGTTGCAATGAAATTCAACAGCTCCTCTACATGGCCAGAAAGGGGACTTACACTACAGAAAATTGATAGAACACTGGTCATTTTTCAGTTCAAGAACATTTCATCACATCTGTACCCAACTAGTGCCACAAGTGAAAGGCAAAGAAGTGACAAAATACCAAAACTTTCATCGCATATGTCATTTTTGATGAAATATATATTAAAATTGCCACCAATTTTGAAGACAAAATTCAAACACGGAAGAATGTGAGGCTGACGTGCTAACCACTCTCGTTGGACACTTCAATTATTTGATATTTTGTTGATAAAAGTATGGCGGTTGAATATCTGAGTGGATTACAATGTTGTTAAGAACTGAATAAGGTCAAGTTGTTTACCCAATTGACTGGATTTAAAAGAAAAAAGGTGTGCGGCCTCCTGCGTATGCAATCCCTACAATGCGGTCGATGTGATGGATTGTGTCCTCGGGGATAGCCTGCTAAAATTGGATCAGGGTATCAGTCAGGTTCTGGACAGACCAGGTGGCCCGCTAGAAGTCAATCTACAGTCTAAAGCTCCTTGAGGAGGAGCATATACAACTCACAAGTCCATATGTTATTAGGCTTTTGGGATAAATGTCAGGATGAATTTAAAATGAATTCTAACCTTTACAGATTAATTAATTTGATCTTCCATCATTCAACTGTTCAGTGTTTCAATATACTTGCTATTCTCTAACCAGGAACCGAATCACAGATTTTTTTTCATATCCAAGAATATCCACTTCTATGCCTTTGCGGTGGTGGTTTTCTTGTAGTTCCTTATAGTTTTTTTTTTTTTGTCAAGATACTTTTGAGTCAATCCTTATGTCCCAACAACGCAGACGCATGAAACATTTATCAGGCATTCCCCACCAAGGAATTCCAAACCAGTGCTCCTCCCCGTCTTCTTTTCCTCCCATGTTCTCGATTTTCAACAAAGTACGATGAGACTCTTTTTACAAACATCAGCGACGCAAAGACGCTTGTCGTCCTTTGATGACCCTAATCGACACTTTTTAGCATGTCCTGTAACCAAGGAACATAGTACAAACATAAATGCCCACTCTCAAATTCAACATGCACAGCTGATCATATATAAATAACCATATACCATCAGCATACATGCATACACAATACATCCATGTTCAAATTGCTGTGTGGGAGCCCGCAACATGAATATCCAATTACCAGTCACATCAAATGCACGGAGAATGAAATATTGATAGCGCTGAAAGGTTTATGTAATCTACCACAGTGCCTTTATATAATTGTTCCATTTACAAGGAAAGGCACAGAGGTATTGTTTCATCTCTTTATTTACAACACATACAAAAAAAAAAGGATCTCTTTTGTATGTTGCCAAAAAGGTGTGAACATATGAGTGTGTTTATCAACCAAATTGTGCTCCCCTGTCTTTTTGTTCCTCCAGAGTCATTTCCTGGCTTTGCACAGTTTAATTCCGCAGTTCGTCGTTCAATGAGTTGATTTAAATTCCCATTCTTACAGCGCTGCTTTGAGCTGCTGATCAGAGAGCTTTTGCAGAAGCAAAATCATGCCCAGAAATTTGAATTTGTTCTAATTAATTGTAAATTGCCAAGGCTTGCGGTGAGTGAGTGATGCACACAAGTTGGCCAACGAGTTCATGTTTTCATGGGCGAGAGAAAACGAGGGGAGGACTGAATAATTCGACCTAACTTCCACGTCTTATCAATATGCCACTTTTCCTTTGAAAAGGCTGTTCCTCACTAAGACCGAATAAATTACAAGTCTAAATAGGAATAATAATGAGAGCATACATTATTTCTCTTGCTTGGCACTGGTGGTTGTTGTTGTTGTTTGTGTCAACGGGAAGTCTCAAATATCTATGTATGCAAAAAAGGGGGTGGGGGGGAGGGTTGGTTAACTTCACAAGTTCTAAATATGACCCATAAAGATGGCCCAGATATTTTGGGAACAACCTATTTAAATATTCCTGAAACTACTGACACAAAGATGGAAAGCAAAGTACAAAAAGATAAATCCATTATTCTTGTATTGTCTAATTGTAAAGATTGTTGTGTTATTAAGTCCAGCTTTTTTAACTGTAATAAAACCTAAAACGTTTTGTGTTCGAGGATTACATTATCCTTGTAATAAAGCTCTGACTTCACTCAGGTCACTCAATGCTCATGGTGATAAGATCATTACTGGAATTGCTGATCCCAATGACCAAGACAAGGTAATGTGTCAACGCCACTACCAATTTAAAGGGGACAGCCCCCTCTGGTGGTGCGTCATTCATAATGACCTCAACCCAAATCCGCTTGGGCTGAGTGGCTTCCATCATTTAAAGCAAGGGTTTTCACCTGGTTTTGTCCAAGAGACCAGCATTACAACCAAGAAGCAACTCGAGGACCACCCGCTTTGGTGGAATAGTATTTTATTTTGCACTGAAGGCGGATACACCTACACAGGCTAATTCTTTGCATTTCTATGTCTATTAGGGGAATCTCAGCTTCAATTGACATACCGTATTTTTCGGACTATAAGGCGCACCGGACTATAAGACGCACCTTCAACGAATGGCCCATTTTAAAACTTTGTCCTTATATAAGGCACACCGGACTATAAGGCGCACCATTAATGCATCATATCAGATTTTTAATCCAAATCAGATCATTCTCCAGTTTATCTTTTTTATTTCAACTTCAGACGCAAAAAATTACTTAGCCTTTTTGATTCATGATTCATAGTCTTCAGCGGGCCACTTATGATTGATTTCATGACACAATGCTTCGGGCCAGTTTAAATTTAGGAATTTAGTCCATATATAAAGGCGCACCGGACTATAAAGCGCACTATCGGCTTTTGAGAAAATTTTAGGATTTTAGGTACGCCTTATAGTCTGGAAAATACGATAATTTGGATGGGTAAATGATTCACAAAATTAGCTGGAAAATAAATCAAAGCTAAATAATAAATCCATCCATTCATCCATTTTTTATACTGCTTATCCCAACGGGGGTCAATTTTATTTTTAAAATTTTACAATTTTGCATTTCCAATTTCAAAGACCACCTGCAATACCGCCACAGACCTTTAGAGGGCCGCGGACAACCGGTTGATAATCCCCGATTTAAACCTCAGCTAAATTCCAATCAGTCGTGTCCCTTTGAGGAAAGTCCTTGTTCCATTGTTCTAAAAATCCGAGTGCCCTTTCTTGTGATCCACACCGAGCGGTTTCTCTACGGACACTGAGTTAAATATATACAGTACGGTTAAAAAGTGCGAAGATGAGGAAGACTCAACGCCGTGAGTGTGTGTAGGCCTACTCATGAGGGCACGTGCTTTTAGATCAAGAGGTCATCAGGACAAGCTGCTTTGGGGTTTACTCCACATACTGTATTCCCATTTACCCCAACCTGCATGGAATGTTCCCTGTCAAGGCTTCTATCATTTTACATTCCACAACTGCAGATCTGAAAGCATAGCTCGGTGGACAATGGTTTGAAAATCATCATCAGATAACTTCTATTTTTGTGCCACTCACAATCATGACATCATCATTTTGGAGAGTAACTTTAAAAATGCCAAAGAAACAATTCAGCGCTATTGTAGGTTTTGAAGTTTGTAGTGTCTCAAACGGAGTGTTGGTTACACACCTCAATCGTGCACTGCCCTCATCATCATGGAGAGCACATCTGAAATTCCAACAGTAACACGCGAAAGACAGTCAGCAACTATATGGCCTTCTTGTTACTCCAGCTGCTGCTTCTCAAATTTACTCAAAGCGCTCTCATAGACTTTTACTTTGCCATCATATAATATAATCACCATTCAATTGGTGAGGTGTCTTAACAAAGTAAAATTACACTTAAAAAAAATCAAATGGTGGACAACCACATTATCAGTAGCAATATATGGCAATAATATCGTACCAAAAGTAATTCTGCGATTACCTCTCCCTGTAGGCACAAATTGTAAACATTCTTGAGTCTATACATGACCATTGGTGCATATTGAAATATGGAGCTAAAGTGTGTGAAATATGTATACGCACACAATAAGCTTCATTGAGGTAATCCTGTGCTTCAACCCAGTCACAAGCTTTGTATGTTGTGCTACTGCCTGGTAGCACAAAGCACAATGTGGAACTCATGTGACTGTATTAACCTTCACCATCTAATCCCCAGCAGTCACGAATAAAAGAGAGCCAGAGGGATCAGTGCTTATCAAACATATTTGAAGGAGGAATTAAAGACTGAGCAGATAAGAACAAATAATTCAGATATGTTTCTTTCATTAGAACATTACAATCACAAAGAATAAGAAATCAATGAGCCGTGAAAAGAATTGAGCAAATAAAAGATGCTTGGTTTTATGTTGTTTTATCACACTGGTCTTTTGACATGAGAATCAATGGAGCCTTTGGTTAGAGTTATTAATTCTATAAAAAAAAATTCCATCAGATAGGTTCTTAAGACACATCAAAGGGCAATGATGTCTTTAGCCAAAGGACAAAGTTTCTCATATTGGACAAAACCTCTACAATTCCAGGAAATTATCAATGTTGGGCTATAGTTCCATTGATTGCAGTGTTTTCCATGTTAAGCTTTTCTATGGGAAAAAGAAAAACTTTCAAGTCCTGCAAAATGTGATGCGAGGTCAGAGGATGAAACGTGGCTATGGGTCGATGACCAGCTGGATGGCAAACCAACGGTGGCTACTAGCTAGCAATGCCGAGATCTGAGTTTCAAGCTGTTAAGTAACACGCAATATAGGACTTAATAACTAAACAAACAAAAGTACATCATCAAATTTCTGTTCTACAGTTTTTTTCATTTTGGTCTTAAATACGAGAGGCTTCGAGAATCCATTCATCCACGTGAATGTAACCGTGCATTTTGTAATAGTTTCAGATGTTTCTGCTGAGGCAAATTCAAACATTTCTGTCAGAGTGTCTGTCGTGTTCACTACGGGAGTCTCCCTGATGCTAACCTGGATGTGAATGTAAATAATCTGCTTCTCTAAAACCCATCTGGGGCTTTTTGATGCCTCTGGCAATACAAACAGTGGACACCGGATTTCCAAACAGACACTGAAATAGCTTTCACTGCTTCCTATTTATTCCCACGGTAACATTAACAAAATAAACAAGTACCTGCTTGACATCCATGCAATGCGGGCGTACTCTGCATTATATAAGTGTTGATCAGCATTCTCTCAAACTCAATGGTCAAATGTAATAGAAACAGATAAGCCAAAAAAGCCAACGTAATTTTTTTCTTAATTTCATTCATTGACTGTAAATAATTCCCTTTTAATCCTATACTTGCAAACTTTGACTAGTTCTCCATCATCGCTCATAGACAAACTCGCAGCCCACCTATAATTGCCAGAGCAGAGTTCACTCTGTGTGCGACATGCCGCCCGGGCCTCAGCACAGCCCGTGTCAGGGTCCCGAATGCATTTAACAATGAGGTGAGACTTTACCAAGCCCAAACCCGCCCAAGCTCATCTCTCACTAAGACACCTGTAGGTTGGAAAGCAGTTCAAGTGGGCAATATTTAACATGGCGCTGCTCGTTTTTTCACCCACCCTCATTTCAGCATCACTTGCTAACATCGCTCTCCCTGCCCGGGTCGAATTTACTGTCCGAGCGTCAAGAGCCTACACACTCAGTAGATGTCTCGTGGTGGCGTGCGCACACTTGACAGGAACCATAAGGAAGAGGTTTGAGAAGAGTTTTATCAAAACACACTGGGATTTGTAGTTTTTCCTTTCCGTTATTTTTTTTCCTGGAAACCATGGAGTACTTCTTAAAAGGATTCTTGGTGCTTTTGATAACAAAACACTGCCCATCTGACGGTAGGTTGGTATGATGCAGCATTGCAGCTGCTTCACAAGGCTTGAAGTCTTCTTTATGGACTAGAAGTATATATATTGCAGCATTCCATGATGCAAATGCAGGTTTGCTTTGTGCGATTCTCGCAGCTATTGGAGATGTTCACTCTCCACTTTGACAGTATCCGGATATTCGGATATTCACTCACACTTGCAACTATGTCCGCCCCTCTAAATACAGCAATCATGTTTTCAATGTCTGTAGGCCTTCCTACCTCAAACCAGTCTTCCACGGTCACTCTTGAAGCTACACAAACTTCACTTCCAGCTGACGTTGTTCCAGTTGTCGCCCCACCAAGCCTGGAAGAGGTGCAACAAGCAGTACAGGAGGCTTCTGAGAAGGTGGAGGATGGTGCAGCTGAGGAGGTCCTGATGGAGCTTCTGGAGAGGGTAGTAGAAGCAGCTCTGGGGCAAGTAGAAGGGACACGGGATGAGCAGGAAGAGGGGGCGGAGGACGCAGTGAGGGTTGAAGACGAGACGGGAGTAGAGATGTCGGAGCAGATGGTGGTAGGGATGGATGAGGGTGGACAAGTTGAGCAGAAGGCCAAAGACGGAGAAGAGGAAGGAACGGTTGCTGATAATATGGAAGCCACCACAGTTGGTGTAGACGCTGTTGGAACTGAGGCTGTTCTTGACGAAACTGTAGATGCCAAAATTTCTCAGGAAGGTGTTGAGGAAATCGTAGCTCCGTTAGAGGAAATGAACAAAGATTTAGAATCAGACAAGGATGTAATGATAAATGGCAGAGTTGAATTAGAAACAACTCAGATGGTTCAAGAGGTTGACTTTGGTGGGGAGTCAGTGCAGGAAACTGCTACAGACTCTGACCAAAGTCTAGTGGCTGATCATATAGGGACAGTAGGGGCAATGGAGGAAATTGCTCCAGCAGGAGAGATAGAAGGTGAGCTACTCGCATCGCCATCTGATATTCTTGACATCGAGCCAACACATCCTGTGCTAGAAGAGCCGATACTTGTCCTAGAGAACTACACAGTGAAGGACCCACAAAGCCGAGATGATGTGGAACCAAGTCATGTAGAGGAAGAGATGGAAGCTATTGAAATTGAAAGTGAGGAATTGGATTCAAACCGAGAAGAAAGTTACCAGGGTATCATCGAGCAAGAATATGAAGTGTTGGTCAACGGTGAGGATGACCAACAAGCTGGAGTCAATGTTACAATACAGACTTCAAATGACCTCATAGGAGACCCAGGTAAGACCTAGAGTCCCGATTCAGACATTTTTAGGTATATTCATGTAAACTCACAAGTCACCCATCGATTATAAAACGATTTTCTATAACCATTGTAATTGTAGTGACCCATTTCCGTGAATGCATTTACTGTAACCTACTTCAACAGCAATACACGGTACAATTGTGCTTTTTTCTCGAGATGTCTACAAAGAATATCTTGAGAAGGTATCAGCTTGTGAGATGCCAGTAACAATCAAGGCGCTGCAAATGCTGAGTCAACTTTTCGAGGCCCCCAAAGCAGAGTCTACTAAGCCTTAAATAAAAGACATCACTACATTATTCTACATTCCATAGGTCCACTCGATAAACTTTAAACCTTGGCCTACGGGCTTCATTTTCATTTCTGTGTCACATACCAACCCCCCCATTCCAGAAGCAACAGTGATCTTTCCCCCGGAGCCTGAGGATGATGCGTTCATCGAGCAGAGGCCCAAAAACCAGCTTGCTCCTGCCCCGAGCACAATCTTCAGTGAGGTCGCAGAGAGTGTCTTCACTGACCAAGGCAATGAGATCCTCTCCCCGACTGATGACCTTTTGACCCGACCAACGCTAGACTATTTTGTGAAGGATGTCCTGGCGATGCCTCCTCAGCCAATAGGAGAGCTAGTTGAAGATACAGCTGGGGATACAGGTGAGGAAATGATGGTGTTGTTTTCTAATGCTTTTGTTTGTGTCTTTCGAGATAAAGATACACGAGATCAGTTTAACCGTAAATGCGTTTTGGGACTAACTTGTTTTTTTGGGAGGGAGTAATAAAAAATTACAGCATTATAGCCTAGTGAGACCCAACTAAAGAATGAAAACGGAAAGAAGAATTCCATCATTACTCACGTAGATGATATTGACCTTGTGTTTTCTTCTCCATTGTCTTTGTATGAATGTGTTAAGAAACAAAGGAAATGGGCCTGGAAGCATGGAAGACCGGCACAACAATCATTGCAGTGTTCTTGGTTTTAGAGACGATTGTCATTATCGTCTATATTTTGAAATGTCGTAACAAAAACAGGTAATACTTTATGCCCTTTTTTTCTTATATTTAATTTGATTTATTTTCCACAATCACCATGTAAATAACCCTAACCGTACAATATACACATTCATACTGGAATTTCCCACATCAAAGTTGACAAAAGATGTAATCAATCTAGTGAACAATATTCTGTGAATGTACTTGTATGTATCCAGCAGGCCGACTACGCAACACTCATGTGAGGAAGGGTGTGTCGAAGCAGAAGTGACCACCGGGGCTGAAAGCAGTGACGACACTCTCCACGCACGAATTGGGGACGATCAACAGTACGTTAGTGTGTGTACAAAAAGAATCCATCCAACTACCAGTTTTCTGAATTCACAAATTTCAACACAGCCCAATGAATAAAATCCCAAAGACCGAGATTTTATTTGATTTCATTTTATTTGTTCCTGAGCCTCATGCACTGCTCATTTCCCAATGACGTTGTCAAAAGAGGAGAGAACTCAGCTGTCCAATTATGGACCTCTCAGCTGATTCCCTCAGAGCTGCTTTGTAAGGTCATACACTCCAAAGGCTACTGGGGTGTGCCACACATGTGATGCCTTGATGGGCTTGCATGAATGGGTCAAAGAAAGCTTGGGGAGTGAGTGCTAGAGGAGAAGAAAAACTCGGGACGAATGCGTAAACTCCACTTAGCGGTTCCACCAGCCAACTCAATCCCTGTTAAACTCTGAGGGAGGTTTATTCAATGAACATTCCTAAAACCTCTTAATTGACAGTGACAGTTTTACTCTGAGCTATTCAATTTTGTCGTTGTTTTATTGAGTTTGTTTGTACAGGGTTTTTTTTTCTTTCACTGACAGACACCAAGCAAAACCACCAAACACCAAAGACCACAAAGGGGAGCATGTGATGAGCATGTCAAACCTCCCGGATGGCCCCAGAGTGGAATCGGCCAATGCTGGACCAGGACCAGATTCGTCACAAGAACTCAGGACTTCCATGCTCTAGGGTGGTCTGATTGTTGATTGTTGATATTAAAGTAAGAGCCCCTCTTTGTCCTTGTACAAACGTATCCAAGACACCTCAAGAAATATTTTTAATTGCCTGACTGTTATAAAAACCGACTGGTTGAATCCGACAGAAGAATTTTGTATGTGGCATGTTTGAGCAAATGCATTTAGTAAATGCTTGTCTCTGTGTGAGTATTTGTTAAATTTGGGAGGGAGGGGTGGAGGGGTGAAGGGGTTCATATGTAGGAAGTACTCAAACTCAAGATGACGTCAAATTCACTGCATTTTTGTTTCATTCGCATTTCTGTTCAAGTCCTGTATAACTAAAACTGTAAATGTTGCGCAATATAAAAAAAAATAAAGGGCAATGTTTCCTGTTTCTTCGGTCCAATAGTCCACTAATTGTTTGAAAAAATACCACATCGCGATAAGGGTATCATTATGAATTGTTTTTATGTGGCGTATAAATGTTTTACCACACTAACACGCTGTTGGCCACCTTTATGTAAACTTTTTTCTCTCGTTAGTCACTAAAGTACAGCAGTGTGCATGCTTGATGTCCTCTTCCTGTGATGGCGCATATGCGGTGGACAGATTTAGTCAATATTTATGTGAAGAAAAAATGCAAATCCATGACACTTTTCCAGTCATAAATGTCAGCAGAGCAAAGTTACTGTAGGAGCAGATGTTTAAAGTGTCAAGGTAGCTCTGGCTTGATGAAAAGTGAACCGACATTAATTGCAGAAAAACAGGAAGTCATTTATATGCTTCATAAATAATTGATAATGTTGTCATGATCTTACATATACATATGTATATATATGTATCTACAGCAAGGGTCATCAATGTAGTGCCTGTTCTAAAAATAGCTCACAGGTGATGTTTAATGTTCAGTGAAAAATCCTAATCCACGGACGAGAAGACATTATCAAATTCAAACCATTATAGAAGGGCAATATACAGTCTGCTCAGAAGTTATGGTCACAAGATGCTTTATCCATTCTGTACTTGGCCTTTGTGTGTGCATGCATGTGTGTGTGTGTGTCAGAGAGAGAGACTAGCGGGTGGGTGGGTTGTTAATACTTGCTCCAATAAGGTTTAGTCATGCGCTCCATCGCTATTTAAGACAAAGAAGGAGGATGAACTAATTCTTTGGGGGCTATAGTTGGTCATACCAAGAGGAGCAAGATGCATACTCACAGGTAAGGAAAAAGAATTGAGAATAAAATCTGATCATAAAACAGCAATCTATGAATTTGGCATTACATTATTCAATTGCCGATTCCTTTCATGATTTTCTTGAATGTTTTCTTTTATTTATGGGTATAAAAACATTTGTGATGGATCTATTAGCAGCTCATTTCTTATCAAAGATCCCCTGGATAAAAAAATAATAATAATTTCATCATAATTTCCAACCTCTGTAAGTGCTTCTGATCTTGTGAGAGTGGGGAGCTAATTGCCCCTTGAATTATGAATAGTGACTCAAACCGCCTCCAGTCAGAAATTTCAGAATAGCGACAACAATTTTTTTTATCGCAGAATTTAATGGAGTAGAACCTAAATGAAGGCTGGGATATGGCATGTTTTACATCTGTGAGGATTACAACATACAGTATTCTTTTTAAAAATAGATAAAGGGCCCTCAAAATGCAATTCAAGGCTGTATTGTTTATTATTAGTAGGCCTATACAAAAATTAAGTGTGGAGCGGTGGTAATCAATTTATTCTTGGTGCAAATGCATAAAAAAAGGTCAGTCCTGGTGGTTAAATAAAAAAATAAATACATTTTACACCAATGTGAATTTACCAGTTATGGATTTTGGCCTTTAACTTCTAATGACATATTTTCCCACTTTTGTAAACAGTTCAACCTCAGTATAGGTCTGCAATGTTCTTAGCGCTATTTCCGTTCTAATGTTTCTTACCGTAACAACATGAGTCTTTTCTCTCACCTGTCAAGCATTTGGCGAGCGAGTCTCCTGGTGTCCATCTTGTGTGTCGCTTTGACCGTGGCCCAATTCCCACGGGAGTGCGTCACCCCAGAAGGCCTTCGCAGCGGCCAGTGCTGTCCCTCCCTGTCAGGCCAAGCAGGGGATGAGTGTGGCTCCAGCACGGGACGGGGTCAGTGTGTATCCATTGCTGCAGACAACCGGCGCCATGGACCCCAGTACCCGTACGCGGGGCGCGATGATCGAGAGAGGTGGCCTCTGCGATTCTTCAACCGCTCTTGTCAGTGCAACGGGAATTTCAGCGGCTACAACTGTGGACGATGTCGACATGGACTGACTGGACCAAATTGTGACCAGAGGATCTCTGTGGGTAAGAAAAAGGAGAACATTTGTATGGTTACAAACAAACTGCAGTTTCTCATAATGTTTCAGTAAAGTCGATACTGTGCTCCAATCAAACGTAGGTGTCACCCATCAGAATAAAGCTTTTTTTCCTTCGATGATTGTGTCACTAGGTGGCTATCATGAATTCATATCTAATGCCACCGTGTTACATTCAGTGTTGGAAAGGTTCAGCTTCGAAACAAATTAATTCAAAGTTCAGCTCACAATTTTTAAAATGAACTTATTCAGTCCATAGTTTATCATTTAAATTGTTTTGTCATTGTTTTCATACATTGCATCCACACTAGTCTCCAGGTGCTACTATAAACCTACATTCTCAACAAATACATGAGAAAATTACTTGAATTGTCTTTTTCTTTAATGACTTGAAACAAAAACATAACTGTGGTCAAGAATGTGCAAACACAAACAATCTGCTGTAGGTCCCAGACTGAGTTAGAAAACTAAGACTGTACAAATGAAGAAGTCAATGTGCAAAGCAAGGAGACATTATATGTGCTTTGACTCACTTAACCCTTTTTTTTTGGTGAATGCATTCAATCTTAACTTGCTTGCACAAAGAAACCAGAAAACCTTTAAACTTCAAAACTTGGGACAAAAAAGTGCAAAGGTCAAATAATTAACAAAAACATAATTGATCATGTAGTCGTGAGTAGTTCCGATTTCAACGCCATCGAGAGCGCAACAACTTTTTTTTTGAATGCATTCATAGGATGACAGTTTATTGTTACCGTTTGTCAAAAAAGGTCAAGTAGGAGTGCTCAGCGCGCGCTCAAGCGCTGCATCGACTGTTGCGTCATCACCCCTTCTCCAAACACATGTCGCTTGTTGATGACAGACGCAGTGCGGCTGTTGGTTGCCAATTATACCCACTCCCTAATTAAGCCTTGTTTACAGTTTGTTTAGGAGGCTTTCCTATGCTAAGAATCAAAAACCTTCCATTCTTGAACAAAAACTTCAAAACTGTTCATTAGGCTCAAAATAATGACCACAACACAGGATGGCACATTGACACCAAAATAACAAGCCCCGCCTCCCAAATTAAAATATGAGTTCACACTCTTCAATGCCCAATAAAAACCTGACAGGCTCTAAATTAGTTGTCCCTCAAACTTCATTGAGCCAAGACACCAATTTTTGACTCAAACAAAATACTCATCTAGTGGAAAAGCATCCAACGGTCACTATACATTGCTGGCATAGATAGTTAAACAAATATCCATCATTTGTGGTCAATAAATCCTTTTTGGAGACTGGATACTTTCCCGTTGCACCCCTACGAACCTACGAAGGTCATAAAAAACTGTATTTGTGACATGTCTAATAATTTGACTCACCTTTCATCTCTATTTAACATTTGTGCAGTGAGGAGAAATTTAATGCAAATGAGTGCCACTGAGAAACAAGCATTTATCAACGCTCTGGACCAGGCAAAGAGGACCATCCACCCCGACCTTGTCATCTGTACAAGACGGTATTTATGTTTAAGCGCCTTATTATATTTTCAGAACATATGAGGTCATCATTCTTTGTTGTGAGAAAACAACAGCTTGTTTTGAGAAGATTTATTTGTCCAAGCCCCAGGTAGAATATTTTTGTGAGCAACGGTACATAAATATTTGAGTCTGTTCTCGACTGCTGTAAGTGCAAACCTTTTGACCTCCTTTTCAAAAAGTGAATTCCTGCTACACCCAGAAAGGCTTTTAACACTAGATGCAGCTACTGTTGGGGATTAAAACATGTATTTATAGAATCCACTGAGTGATAACCAAACCATAATAAGGCCGTTCAGACACAAAAAAAAATATCTAAGGACGATGTTGGAGAGGAAAAATTGTTTTGCCATCCTGTTCTTTTTTGAATTTCTAGCTACCAGGAGATATTTGGTCCGGATGGCAACACACCTCAGTTTGAGAACATCACCATTTACAACTACTTTGTGTGGAGCCATTACTACTCCGTCAGTAGGACCTTCCTGGGCCCGGGCCAGGCCAGCTTCGGTGGAGTCGACTTCTCCCACGAAGGTCCCGGCTTTGTCACCTGGCACCGTTTTCATTTGCTGCAACTGGAAAGAGATATGCAAGTGGGTAGACTGTTCATAATATAAAAATAATATTTCACAGCAATTCATTAACTTCTAACCTGGACTACCTCCGAATATCAAACTAATATAGATTACATTTTGCCCACGAAGGACATGCTGGGTGATTCCTCCTTTGCTCTGCCCTACTGGAACTTTGCTATCGGTGGCAGCGATTGTGACATTTGCACCGACGACCTCTTGGGAGCTAGAAGCTCCTTCGACATGAACTCCATCAGCCCCAACTCGGTGTTCTCCCAGTGGAGAGTGGTCTGCGAAAGCGTGGAAGACTACGACGTGTTTGGCACCGTCTGCAACAGTAAGGAACCATCTCGTTCGCTTGCAATACCTCAACGCGTAAGGGAGTTTCGTTGATACAAGCAAAATGAGGGCATCCACCTTATAAATAGATCATGTATGACACAAGCTGCTATAAATATTACCCCCCTAGATGCTGCACTGTGTTTGAAATTGCTCACAAGTGCTCCAGACTGTCACAAACTCAATTTGTTAGCTTATTCTCCAGCAGGAGTTTCCTAAAGTTTTCACTTCAAATCACAAGTTAGTTCTCTACGTGACCCGGACTTTAAAAAATAGATCACGTAATTCTTCAGCTTTTTCTCCTTCTTATCCGGGTCGCGAGCATTCTAAGACGGAATGCCCAGACTTTCCGTCTCAAGCCACCACACAAGTGTAGTCAGGCCAGCTATGAGACGCTATCGTCCCTCTTGCGTGTCTTAATACTGCCCTGAGGTCTCCTCCCAGTGGGATGTGCACAGCACACCTTCCAGGAAGCATTGGAAATACAATCACCTTTATTTTGACTCCTCTCTTTCCCTATGGAGTTTCTTCTGAATGAATGAGCTCATCACCCAATCTCTAATGCAAAGTAAAATCAATTCCACTCACCTGATTGTAATTTTTTTTTTATGCTTACACAGCATCCATTTTCTAGCACTTATGTTCAGTGACGGAATTTGGCCCAAGTGACTATTGTGCCGAATTGTGGACTCCGAGATTAGATTGTCATAACCGGGATGAAGGAACCGTGAACTTTAATGTTCTTTATTCTAGTCATTTGTATTATGCTTTGTTTGCAAGCAGTCATTCTGAATAATTTGAGGCATTAGTGACTAGAATAAGGGCAATTGTGTGAGAAATCAGATTTAGGTGATCAGATTTGTATGGATTGGAATTTGCCTCACACTGGCACCACATTTTAAACCCCCAAGTCACCCCCCAGGCTTAAAATGACCACTTTTTTTTTAACATAATATTGAGAGATAATTCTTTTTATCAATCCACTTTGAACATAACCGTAATTGGTTTGAGTCCAATGGCAAACTGGAGGGATTTGGAGGCCGGTCAAAAAATGTGAGACGCGAGAGGCCGAGGTGTGAGTGATGTGTCAGGTTAATCCCTTTGGAGAGTCACGACAGGCTCGGTATTTCCTGCGTCAACAAGCAACTTCTTAACTGGGTTACGGGGGGTTGTCTTATTTCGATGTGCGCTCGTCAGACACGGGAATCTGGCAGACTTTGATCTGTGGGAATCATCTTTGCACGGGCAACTTTGTTTTGTAGCCGACTGATTGCACCCTTGTGTGTGTATGAAGGGGGAGGGGGAGGGGTGAAGAAAACAAGAAGGAGGTCAAACTTCACAGAGCTCCCACTCACTGTTGTTGGAATTTAGTGAACAATTACCATGCTGTCTTGTTAAAGGCTGATCAAACTAGTCTCATCTCTCACAAAGAATTTGAGAGTTGTTGAATAATACAACATAACTCATCACATCCCCTTCCTCACCATTTCCACGGGGACAACTGACCCGGATCTGAACCGCAGTATGAATGCCTCCTTCGTAAAAAAAGAAAAGAAATCCTTGAATGCAATTATTGCTTGCAGCTAGATGGTAGCCATCTTTTTGGTTTTGTGCTGTGCTTGTTAACACGCCAGCGAAAAAGACTAACTCTGACCTCGGGTCATACACTCCCAGATACGGAAACTAGTCCCATCAGGAGGAACCCGGCGGGCAATGTGGCACGGCCCATGGTGCAGAGGTTGCCCGAGCCTCAGGACGTGTTGGACTGTCTGCAGCTCAACACCTTTGACACCCCGCCTTACTATTCCACCTCCTCCGAGAGCTTCAGGAACTCCATTGAAGGTGTGCGCCGATGCGTCACGATTCTTTCTCATCAAAGCCGAGTGAAGTGCAAAACTGAGTGAACTTCATTTGCATTTCACCTTGCAAATACATAAAACATGTGCCACAAAAGTAATATTTAAATGTAAGAGTCATGTACTTATTGTGCATAAAGTTCAAGAATAAAATGCCAGAGATGACATTCATTATGAAAAAGGACAGAATTTGCTTCCAATCCGTTCATTCTGGACTTTAAAAATCTGTAAAAGTCAAAGAAACCACATGATTATTATTCCAAGCCTAAACCAGATACGCTGAATTAATTAAAGCCCACTTTTAAATTTGTGGAAATTAGGCATAGAAGCAATTGGAATTTCTTCAAAAAACCTCAGCATGTTTGGATTCAGGAACAGGCACAATAATTCACACAGAAAGTCTCTGACAGTAAAAGTAAAGCACCATTGGGAAGTCACTTCTTTTTTAAAAGCTTTGCTGTTCCTTTTTTTTTTTAAGGCTACAGTGCTCCCCAGGGGCCGTATGATCCGGTGATCCGCAGCCTCCACAACCTTGCCCACCTCTTCCTCAACGGCACAGGCGGCCAAACTCACCTCTCCCCTAATGATCCCATCTTCGTCCTGCTGCACACGTTCACTGATGCGATCTTTGATGAATGGCTCAGTAGGCACCAACCAGGTAATCAGTCTAGCATAGTCCAAAACATGGCCTGGAGAACCGGTCCATCCCACTAATTACTGAGATTTTTAGGTGTCTAATATTTGTTCCATTAATGCGAAATTACATAACAATTTTTCCTTTTTTTGTTCTTTCTTACCACATCTACGTCTGCTTTAAAAATCTAAAGTGGCCCTTAAGCACTAAAGTCTGTCTGCCCATGAATTAATCAATGTTTTCCCCCCACAGGCGAGATAGTCTATCCCGAGGAGAACGCTCCAATCGGACACAACCGCCAGTTCAACATGGTTCCTTTTTGGCCTCCTATCACAAACGCAGAGATGTTTGTGTCCGCCCCAGCAAACCTGGGCTACTCCTACGAGGTCCAGTGGCCAGGTGGGAAACATACATGCACACAGTCATATGACAATTCAATGAACGTCCACACCTTGAACATTTTTTTTTACCACAGTTCGCGCCTACACACTGTCTGAGATCATCACCATCGCCATCATTGCGGCGGTGCTGGTCGTGGCAGTGATGGGCGGAGTCATTGCCTGTGCGGTGCGAGCCCGATCCTACCGCTCGGCTGAGGCCTTGGAGCCATTGTTGGGGGAAACCTTCCGGAGATACTCAGAAGATGACAGGAGATTGGATAAATCACAGTCTGTTGTCTAAATCAACACCTTTATCAAGAGGTCTTAACATGTTGAAGCATTTTTTTAAGAAAGCTCCCCCTGCAATGTCTTTTAATAAAGTATCACTGAACAAATTTCATGCTGTGATATCTGACTTTTACTTCAAAGCAGTTAAATCTGTATTTTTTTTAAATATTTATAAAAAAAAAATTCTGCTTCTACTTGAGTACACATAGTGTGAGTAAATTTGCTGCCTCTGGATAAATTTGATCATATTTTTAGGTGTAAATGTATTGTCATCAATTTAGTGCACTGTAAAATGTAAAATGAATTAATGTTGCCTAAATTACACCTCACACTTTAGTCAAAAACATGATCACTAAATTGCTTCTTTGAGCCTCGGGGCAAATCAGTGCATTTGGCTGCAATAGGAATTACAGAAATTTCATCTCGCGAAAGGAGCATATACACTGCCCTCTTGTGGTCATAGCACATTAGTACTACATTAATATACTTACCTACTAGTATTACAGCATGTTTTGTCTTGTATTAATATTCTAAAAAAAAATGTAAATGAGCAAATTTCTGACAATATTTTCCTAAAAAAAGAAAAAGTAGTTTTTGCTTGACTCAGCAAGTGTATATTGACCAAGCATATTGTACATAACACAACAAAACAAAAATTCTTCTAGTGTGAACTACAACCTGTTTAAAGACCCCATAAAACTTGAATTTCATTTTCAAAACTGCCTTTGATTTTTTTAATATTGCTTCGTTTTGCTTGCCACTTTTTGTTTATCATTTTGTCCCTCATGGCTAAATAGGGAATGTCTGATGAGTTTCTATGGAAGAACTTTTCTGGTGAAAGTTGCAGTCTGTGCACAAGTATATCAGCGCTTTAGGACCCCCCCCCCCCCTGCAATTTATCTATTGATGCTACAGATGTGACTCACATCAGTACCATGGGGCTTTAAAGGCATCAAATCAATCTGCTGTTTGTGTTCTGCTGTTCTATAGTTGCCTAATGATTGAGAAGAAAGAATTGGATGGACATGATGGAACATAATCAAAGGTGCAAGCAATACTTCAGACATGCACACATTCTTTCCCAATTTTGGCCTTGTGAATCATTCTAATGCAGCAAATAATACCACATTTAAATGCATAAAGCATGTTGGCATTCATCCTCTTTAAAAGGCTCTTCATAGTCAATTGTTCATGTGGAGAGGGATGAAACAGACTGTCATGGCTGCCTTTCAATAAAACTGCCGAGGCGAGCAGATGGTGCTGATGAATGCAAAGAGCTCCAGACAAGATCTCCCTTGGTGCTTCCTACTTCCTAAATGAGACATTTGTGTGCAAATGGATTGCAGTTCAAGTTGTCACCGGCAAATCGAGTAATTAAATGCAAAGTTCTGTGCAGATTAAAAAATAAATAAAATGAAGCCCGGGTTCACGTGCCCTTTTTGTATTAGTTTGACTCGTTCTTATAAACATCTGTTTAAAGTCGTGGCTGCTGCAATCAAATTACCAGAGTTGTCATCAGACAGCCTTTATTGCGGGGATAAAAACTTAGACTGATTAAAAATTGCGTTGTAAAAACTCGTTTGTAAAGACTACAATCTTTTCCTGACCTGTATTGGAGAATATTTACCATTTAAAAAAAATCCTTACATATTTTTTAATCGAATCTTTAAAATGCCTCTGACGTATTGGGATGCAAATTTTTTTTCTAGTACAATCGCAAAAAAAAAAAAAAAAAAAAGACAAAAACAGATGAGCAATTATTCACCACTGCCATTTAGAATCCGCAACAAAGGCTGTTTCCCACTACACAAAGGCGGGCAACAGATGATGTAATTTCATAACAAATCATCATTTAATAAGAACATTTATAGCATATTTCATTGATGTAGCACTCCAAATACTGGGTGTCTATGACACTCATTAATTGCCAACTTACAGAAAATAAGAATATAAATGGAGAAATTAAAAAACAATTATTCATCATGGGCACGGTTCCTAAATAATACACAATACAAGTGAACAAAACAAAATTAGCATTAAAACACCATTCACATTCGAGCTGTGTATCTGGCGTCATCGTCATGAAATAATAAATAAAATATTTATCCTAATCACACAACTGTTCTTACACCTTGATGCCATACAAAATCTTGGCAAACGCACTTGGCATAATTCAGATTTTGGGAAATCACATTAGAGTTTAACCAGCGTGTGTTGGATATCGTCCAACATTAATGGGGGCTCTTAATTTCAAGCTCCTTGCAGCGCTGTTTTCAGAAGAAAATGCAATTTGTTATTTCTCTTCAATTTATAATGTATAAAACGGGGCATTTATCCAATTATGACATCATTTTATACCATATCACAAAATCACAGGCTGAGGTAGTTCATCCAGACTCATCAAACTGACTTCCCTTTTCAAGATTGGAATCTATCTTATACGAGTGTGTGTGAGGCTGTTCTACATGAATGATGTTTTTTTAAAGACGACAGGTCACACTCACGAGAGAACAGTGAGAACCACAGTTCCTTTGGTCCTCTTGAGGAGGTCCACAGCTTCAGAGTGTGTCACCCCCTCCAGACAGTGTCCATTCACCGCGATGATCTGATCGCCTCGTTTTAGTCTTCCATTCTCAATGGCTGCTCCCTGCAGAGCACAATAACGGGTATAATGCAGAGTTCATAAACGACTATGATGAACTACAAAAACAGTCAATGTATATTGAAGTCTGCAATCTGCGGATTGATAAAAAAAATAATTTAAATCATTATTTTAGTGAATTCTAAAATATTTATTATTATATTATTATTTTTAATCATTTGATTTATTATTTTAGAATTCACAGTTCCGCTGATGCTTTTGTTTGGCTATGTATTGTGACATTTCATTCATCTAATGTGAAAAAGGTAACTTTGCTCAATAGAGGATGGAAAACACTGGGCAGCATCTTCCTGTTGGGGCAAATCTAGAAAATTGTTTCTTACAGTCAAGAGTTGTGTGCAGCAGTTTAAAATGAAAAAATACTTGATCATGAAATAAATAAAAGCAACAAATATGACCTTATTAAAGATAGTTTTGATATAAATCGGCAGGTCTCCATGAGGGCTTCCAAAGCCTCCCACGATGCTGAAGCCCAAGCCAGAAGACCCTCGATCCAGACTGACGGTTTTGTACATCCGAGTGCTGTGGAAATAAAAATGGAAAGCATACTGGATATTCTTTGAACTAATGGGGCATACTAATTCCTTTAGAAGAGTATGAGGTCAGCATAGACTAAAGCTTCCTACCAGAGGTTGGTGTGAAAGCACGGCAAGCTACTAGTCTGGCCTGATGGTCGCTCATGTCCACCCCTGGGATCATGAGGGCTGCGTCCAGCTTCCACCTAAAGGAAACACACAATAAGGACTCGAAAAATACAACTGGTTCACAGAGATAATATGAAGCTTCATTTTCCCATCACATGAAAGTGCTTTGCAAAAGTACATGCTGCAGAAAATCAATTTATACTTGCTGTCCTATTTACTCCATCTCAAAACTCATTCATCGCCAGAACGTTTAAATAAACCCTAATAGCAGTTTTAGTAAATCACTGAAAATTGGTGGACATTATAACAGAACACAAAAACTGCTAGAAACTGAACATGAATAAGGTAATTTTCAGCAATTATTTCTCTGTCTGATCAAACACAACAATTATTTAAGACAAAAGAACAGAATTGAAGTCACCTAGCCAACAACTGGAAAATGACCCACTGTCAAAAGTTATGAAGTTATTGAGTTCTATACAGTTACTGCATTATCATATTGGTTACCTGAACATGCTTTGACATTACCTGCAGGGTGACAGCGCCAATGGCATTCTTAAGCAAGGCCCCAGCCTGAATGTGAGTCATTCCCTCCATGGATACATCATTTATACTGAGGATCCTGTCTCCTAGCTGATGCAAACACAGAATACAATATACATATATATTCTATATATAATAAGTCTTGAGAGAAATAAAGTTGGCAGATGAGTCACCATAATGCGACAGAAATGACAGATGTCTGTCCCGCTACATAGTTTCGACGTACACACGGGTATATATGTACCCATACACACACACACACACACACACACCTTTAATTGCTGTGTTTTGGCAGCTGATCCACTGGTATCCATGGTTGCAATAAAAAGAGGCACGTTGCCATGGGGACTGCCCACACCTCCTGCTAAAGTGATGCCTAGGGAGTCACGTGGACCCTATGATGATGCCCCCCCACACACACACATGCACAAAAACACACATTATGTCCATAATGCTCCTTTCATTGAGCACATTGTTTACTCTAGTATACTCTTATACATTTAATTGGCTCTAAAGTTTTTCTTTGCACTTGCAAATATGAATGTATTCAGAGTTTCTAACCTTTTTGATAACAACTTTTCTGGGGGCAGGGTAGTCTTCAAATGCTGTTGGAGAAGAAAGTGAGCTCAGTTATCATTGTGCACTTTCATTCTTGATTACAGTAAGCACTCAAAATTACTTTACAGATCATTATTTCATCATTTTGTAAAGTTCTTTGTCACGTGAAAGCTGTTGTGAAAGCGCAGTATAAATGAACATGGAGAATATCATCATCATGACTAATAGAAAATCAGGCGACTGACATGTTCTGTGTTCTGTCTCCCTCTGTTGGTTGACAGAAGAACTGGAGCGACTAGAGGGTGTCAGGGTGGACGAGTCGGAGTCTTCACTCTGGATAAAACACAACTTAAAGTACTCCTACATTCACAAAGTAATATTGTTAAAATATTGCATCAACTGCAGGAATGTTTCAAATCACAAAGTTGATTAATTGAAAAATCACAGGAGAGAATTGGGTATGCAAACAGTTTACCTGGTTCCGTTCTGGGTATTGCAGTCCGGCTTTAAAACGAGCCACCTCCAGGTGAAACACGCCACAGCAATTCTGTTACATAACCGAGAGTAATCCACCCAAAACTATTGTGTTGACATTGAGGTAAACACGAGTGCATGTTGAAACCTTACCTGCAAAAGCCTCTCGGCGAGTTCTTGTGATTCTGCACGGACGTCCTCCCCGTTGATTGACAGAATCTGGTCACCTAGCAACAACCTGCCATCCAAATCCGTTACGCCTCCTTTGATGATATCTGACACAAAGATGCCGGTGTCATTACTGTTGGAAGAAAACAGAGGTCAAAGCTACATCTGCAGCACGGGAATAGAATACATGATGAGACCTGAAAGTGGGCTGTTTTGCATAACGTCACACTTATGCTACATGAAGCACCATAAAAAATTAGCACTCGTCGAGAATAATTTATCATGCTTCACAGATGCAGTGTGACTATGAATTGCCTCTCTCAGTGGTGTGGTTATTAGAGGATGCTGAAAGTGTGTGATTTCATTATGTCCTTATCCATATATTGTGGAGATGCCTCATGGTAATAGCAGCCACAAAATTAGGTACATCTGTCCAATCCACATCAACCTGTTTAAAATTTCCTTGACGAGAACATGTTGAAAATGTCCTGGCTTTAACTAACGCAAACAATTATGTCACATTGATTGGACTTGATCTAGCCCAATTTTGTGGACTCCTATGAGTTTTCGGAGAAGACATTTGCCAACGGCTTCAGATCGTTTTCCCACCCTGTACTATGAATGTTTACATGACATGTCCAGAAAAAAAGAATGATTTTTGCGTGGCGTTAGTTAAAGCGCACAATTGTTGATGAAGATCAGATCATATTGTATGATCAATTGATGCAGAAATCCAGGTTATTCCCAGGGCTTTACATACTTCCTCAAATTATTAATTGAAAAGGTCTCAGCAGAATTTATAACAGCGCTATTAAACAGATTAATCATCTCCTTACAGCATACTCATAAAAAATAATAAAAAAGAGAGACTTCCTTCTGATTTAGTCTCAGACCTGAAATTGGACCTCACCAACCACAAATCCATGTTCTCTGAATAAAATGGAAATATAATATATACTTTGTTGATTTTTTTTCCCTATATTATACCACAGACATAGATATAGAAAGTACAGTAGTAAAAATGGAGGCTGCAAAGACATGGATCAATTGCACATGATGACTGACACCTTTATCAATATTATTCTTGGGTCAGAGCCATCATTCATCACATCATTTGTGACATAATCAGGAAACTCACTCAAGAAAAAAATAACCTCATCCATCAACTCAAAGGATCAACATGAAGACTTCCTCCACTTGTCTTCATGGATCAATAAACTCACTGTCAAAGGTGGAAAACTATTTCAGACAATAAATCAAATCCAAGGAAGACCTGTGTGGTTGTAAATTTCTGCATTATTTCATATTAGATATCCACTGAATGTTTGATACTTTTTATGTGTGCCATAACATAAAATTTCATCTTTTAAATGGCATTGAATTATGATGGGATAATATGTAATACTTAATGATCCATCACAGACTCCTATTTAAGGTGTGATACCTTTTAGCCACCGTGGTGAAGCCCAGTCCTTTAACGGGATGAGGCCTCAGGACAAGGCTGAAGACGTCCCACAGGTCCTCCTCCCTGTAGGCAAGCTGGTGCCTGAAAACACGCAGCTCAACACGTTGGGTGGTGAGTCTCAGCACACTGATGGCCTCATCATGAGTGGCCTGCCTCAAGTCGATACCGTTGACCTGAAGCAAAAGAGGTCGGTGGGACAAAAGTGCAATGGTGCTAAAGTAAATTAAGAAATTTTGACTTTTTGGGGACACGGTTTTCTTAGCTTGGCTGACTCTGAGGTACAACAAATAAGTGTTGATTGTACCTCAAATATCTGGTCTCCGGCTTGCAGCCTTCCATCTCTTTGCGCTGCTCCCCCATCATTCACCTCGTGGATTATTACTGACCCCTAGTGGATGTTATTAGAAAACACCCCTTTGTCACTTCAGTGCATTTGGATGTGCTTCAAAGCAGACATCGGTGTCTCATATTTAGTAGTAAAAACGAAGAGGTGCCAAATTAATTATGAATTATCCCTCTCACCAACAGAGTGTCACATCCTCCAACAATGCTGAGACCCAGGCCCAAGTTTCCTTTAAAAATCTCAATGATGGTTTCTTTGCCAGCCACAATGGGACAGTTAAGAGGGTCAGACGCTGAAGTGGCCGCACACCAATCAGAAGACTCCGTAGGAGTGGTCCGCTTAGCACCGAGGGCCGTGGTGCAGTCCGGAAGGGCCGATGCTACTTGATGAGGCTTTGACAAGGAGGGTGAACTAGATGAAGTAGCCTCAGGGCAGCCGACAGACACTTTGACAATGGCCTGGTGTTGGAGTATAAGAATAGGAGTAAGCTGTCAATAATTAAATACACATGATGAAATCATCCAATGACAACAGCTTTATATCTCCTCCACATTGAGTTTGGTCCCAGGCTCGTCATTCACTACTTTGACACTGCCCCCAACCTTTCCCATGCTGTCCTGCAAACAGAGCTAAACATTGAAGACAAGTAACATGCATGGGAATTTATGTCACACAGGAGTAAGATTGAAATTCATACACCCTCTGGCCAAGTATCTCAATAGCTGTAGCCTTGGGCCCAACATGAAAGCTAATTAGCGTATGATGACATCACGGCGGGGTGGGGGGGGGGCATTGATACAACGAATTCAAGGTTAATCTAGTAGAATTAAAGCTGGAACTAGCAAGGGAGAACACTCATCATAAGAATCTTTACAGTTGCATACATTATGTGCTGACATGGCCCTCATTATTGTATCCTATTGGGACACCCTTCAGCAAGATAAATTATGAATATGGCAATAAAATCGTCTTCCAAAAAGACTGTTGTGTCTGTGGGAATATTTGTTCATTTGTGAGGTCCGAGGTCACTGATGTGGGGACCTGGGAGAGGGCAGCGTCTGATCGTTTTATCCTACGCCTGTTAGTGCTGGAATTGAAAAGGGCATTTTTCACACTCTAATTAAATGTTCATTAACGGAAGAAGAGGTGTCTGAGCGCTGTACAAGTCTGTCGATATAATTCTGTTCATAACAATGGCAGATTAATTCATGCAAAAAAAAAGACAATGGAGCGAGTTACTTGCAACCGGTGTAATTAATAAATAATGATTTGGATAAAGATAAGCTTAAGTGAGATTCAAATCTATTGGGCATTTAAAATTCACACTTTTTTTTTCCATTTCAAACTGGCTCTCCCTTGTTTTCATTCCTTTATCTCCCCTATCTATTTAAGAGCCCCACTCGGTCATGGCAGCAGCCAGCAATAAGGTCCTCGAGGTCCGGACTATGGTAATGATTTTCCTTCGTAGACTGATGTTTATATGATGTAAATATGGAAATGGGTATTGTGATTTGCAATGTGATTTTCTTTTCTGTTCAGGCCCACTATAGTTTTGTTTAGAAAAATATGGTGGTCTAAAAGTTAAAAAGATATTTTTTACACTTGGTGAGCATTTCACAGTTGCTGGCTCACAGGTCAAAATACAATGATAAGGTCAACATACCTGTGGTGGGATAACATTGTGGATATCTGTAAAGAGTCCTTTATGAATTTCCGAGTCAGCCTGGCTGCTTAGTGTGTCATCACTCTCCATCGTGGAGCAGCTATTTTCACTTTTATTTCTGTGGAAACAACCCACAGGAGTGACATTTTCATTTGGCCATTGGGATTTATACTGTATGTGTCTCAGAAAGGGGTTTGCGTGGTGTCACCTGATGAGAATGATCTGGACTTTAGAAGGAGCATTATCAATGATGGTGGAGGCATTCTGATGACTGCGTCCATACAAGATCTGACCGTTGATCTATAAATAAAAACAAGCAGAGGTCGACTTCATCTCATCCATTCATCCATCACCACATGAATCTGATTTTTGTCATCTTCTTCTGTTTCTTGTCAATCATTTTTGTCCTACACATCTCCCCACAACTTTCATCACTCATTGCAAGAATTCCAAATGGCAGCAACAATCTTTCAAGAGCTCATTTTTCCTCATAAACCTGGTATCCATTTTTATTGCTCTAATCTTTGAGACCCGTACAGTAGACCGTTTTAGGCCGTATACCACAGTTTCTTAATTACGTGACATCACACCAATCAAACGCTGACCACCGTCCTGGAATGGTTCCACCTAAGATGTTCCACTTAATATTTGCTCTTTTTTTTTTTTCAACCCACCATCCTCATTCCTCGTGTTTCTTACCTCCAATAACTCATCGCCCACCCGTATTCGCCCATCCAAGCCGGCAGGCCCTCGTGGATCTACATCAGCCACATAGACACTCAGGCGGGCCCTGGAGCCATCCTTATTGCCTGCGAGTCGGATTCCCAAACCATGTTCTGCTGTATGCTTTTCCAACTCGATCATATGGAGCTTCCCTGACAGGCTGCCATAACGCTGGAGCATCTTTTCTGAAAAGTGGAGAGACAGCGTTAGTGATTGTTAGGTGAAATGGAGACGACGGTGAACCTCCAAAAGTATAGCATGCTGGAGGTAATGAGTGACACTTCATGTGGAGAGCAAGCGGCACACTCCAGAGGGGCTTGTGTGGGTGTGTGTTGCAGCAATTTGTCTGGAGGGGATGATGTCAGATGTGCTGTCAGAATGCTGAAGGATGACTGTGTTCAATACAGAATGCACATATCCTGGATGACAAATGTGTGCGTGTGTGCATGGCCACTTCATCACATGCGAAACACATGAGAGGAGACGGTCATTTTTTGTGGATTTAAAAAGGCTTTATGATGTTTTCATGAATTCAATTTACAATTAAGTCAGTGTGAACAGGGATTGTTCTGACCAGGGCTTCCACAATTTGTAGATTAGTCACATTCATAATTAAAATTGTTGACAGTTAATTTCATTTTTTTTTTTCAATTTAGCTCTAGCTTCTTCTGTCTTTTCTGGGAGCATTTTACAAAAATATCTTGTTGCAAAGAGGGACAGTTGTTGGCTAGCTAATATTACCGTCAACATTAGTCAGCAGTTGTTGGCTAGTTAACATTACCGTCGACATTTTCTTTCATTTTTGGGCAATGCGTCCCAATACTTCTGTTCTTGCAAAGCATGTTTGTGTTGTAAGTTCTACATCTTTAGAAGCAGGCCTTAGCAAAGTTTGCTTACTTCTGCCAGTGTTCTCGTGATCATCAGAGGCTGCAATGTTTGGTGAGTTGACAGTCACGGGGCTCGGCCGACCCGCTCTATCGGAAGTCTGCTGAGGCACCTTGGGAAAGGTTTTGCATTATTGAAAAGGCTGTTGGAGATGCCTCGAGGGATCCTTGAGGCATGAGTTGGACTACCCCTGAGGCCTGTTCGGCATGCTTGTGGGAGAAAAACTGACGCCCGGGATGCATTAATGTGTGCTATTTCAACGCGGGCTATAAATAACATGAAAGATGGCCAAAATCATGCATCACTTTTTGAACACCGTTTACAAATGCATGCAAACTTACTTCAAAAGAGCACAATGTTTATTCTTGCGAGTTATGAATCTCCATCAAAGAGTGAAAACAAAGGGTTCGAACAAACAAGGTAGCTATAAGGGACTTTGAACAACAAGGGCTCGAGCCACAAATATGTGCGTTAATTATAATTTGGGAGGAAATTGGTTTGGGGCAAATGCTAATGTCGAGATGCTTTTATGAAGTATCCTGATTATTCCCAATGATGCACACACACAAAACAA
Organism: Syngnathus leptorhynchus; assembly: GCF_054491065.1. NCBI lineage: Eukaryota > Metazoa > Chordata > Actinopteri > Syngnathiformes > Syngnathidae > Syngnathus > Syngnathus leptorhynchus. The sequence continues at coordinate 12,952,010 of NC_141199.1, read as the reverse complement.
GGTACTAACCTTAAATGGAGTTGGGGTGAATGGGTTTCTAGGGGGGAGACTAACGAACAAACCAGTAAGATTCTGCCCTTCCTATAATTATGAGGGAAGACACATACATACATGCCAACTCTAAATGCAGCATCACCATTAAAAACACACACACACACACACACACACACACACACACACACACACACACACACACACACACACACACACACACACACACACACACACACACACACACACAAACATCCTGCCAAAGCATCATTTGTCAGAAATGCCATGTAGGAGTGAATGACTCATCACTATATACAGTAGTCCCAGCACACCAAAAGTGTGGGTGGGAGAAACATTACATCACAGTCGGCCTTGAAACGGTACGGTTGAGAACTAAGGGAAAAACTCAATCAAATAAATCAATAAATTAAAAACTATTTTCCAAACTGTTTTCTCTCCAACAAAACCTTTAGTCATGGCAAATATCACAGCACTGATCAAATGAGTTTTTACCTGACTGCTGTGTGAGTTGGATGGCAAAATTGGAGTCGGTTTTTCATGATCGGGAATCAAAAGGGACTGTGGAAAAAAAAACACGAGCAGAATTTTAGTAAATAATAGTAAATACTGCACATCTTCCTACAATAAATATGAACACATGTAGGATGAAAGAAAGGAATGATGAATTAATCAATAAGAGCATCAAAGGACTCCAATGTGACATAATGAGATGGTCTGCTAAACACTTAACGCAAGAAGTATTGCACTGTATTTTGGTGTGAGCTAAAGCTGCAGCCTACCTGTGCTACATGCTCTCTGGACTGAACCAGCAGTTCCACACAGTTTCCTGCCCTACGGATAGCCTCCACCGCCTGCTCGTGACTGGCATCACTTAGGTCCACACCGCTCACCTTTGGCCAGAAACACACACCATAACTGCTTATTGTTAATTCCTGTTAACACATTCTAAAGCGCTCCAATATTAAAGCTGTATGTGCCATTAGAATGATAATTATCTTTTGACGGAATCCAAGAAAATGAAGTTTGACTTACATAAGTCGTATTTTAATTTAATAGGACTGGTGTGAAAAACATATTTTCTCTCTCTTTCTTTATTCCATGTTTCATTCTATTCTCTCTACCTGTAAGTCAGCTCACACTTACATTTTAACCTACCTCTAGTATCCTGTCTCCAACCTGGATGGCGTTATTATGTGCTGCTGGGCTCTCAACGCTGATGTGCTTGATGAAGATGCCCCTCATCATCTCGCCACCACTCAGCCTCTGACCCATGCCCTTCCCTCCCATAATGCTAATACCAAGGGACTGGCCTGGCGCTCGGGTAAGCTGCACTCTAGAACACAGTCAAATATACAACAGTATTGAGTTAAGAGTAAATTAAAAAAAAAATAATCCAAAAATAATTTCTTACATTCCCAGCACTTTATTAAAAACAGCACACACTCAAGAACGCCAAACATGCATGGGGTTGCCGTGAATGCATTTCTCCCGTCTGCCTGATGGAGGCTGACTTGTCTTGAAACAGTACAGTGAACATTCACAGGAAGGACAATAAATCCAGTGCTATTTATTTTCGCTTGTAGCTTTCTGTATTCGCCGCCTTGGGCTGAGTCTTAGAGATTAAGTCAAAACAATAGAATATCATACCTGCCGCACAAAAGCGGCTCTTTGCACACAGTGCGGCTTACGTGATTTATCCAAGTGGGATGCAGTCATAAATACCAGCTTGAGATGGGCCTTAGTAATATGTGTTTAGCCTACAATGTCTTTTGAACATAACACAAACACACTGAAGGATAGAAGCTAAGAAAGGTGAATGAAAGGAAATTAAAAAATACAAATAAAATGCATATAATGGAATGATGTGAAGTAGCATAACAAATTCACTGACCGTCTTGGTTGATCCCAAAACACAGGAGTGCGAGATCGAAACTCTTCTGCCTCTTCATCCGGCGTCATCTTTCTAACTTCATCATCGACGCCATTCTCGTTTTTTCCTTTGCCCTCTGCTTCTTCTTCCTCCTCTTTGTGAGGTAGACACTTTGGGCTCTGATGACTGAGGAGAAACATACTTGCACTTTAACAGCTGAAAATAACATTCTAAAAAACCCAACCTTGTCCTGCCAAAAATATCTTTGCCGGGCACAGTACTTTAGGATCAAACAGTCGTTAAAACTCAATTTTCAGCCAGTGAGGTCACAGTGAGGTAGTATATATTTGTATATGTGAGAGATTTCTTTCATGAATATATTTAACGGTGCAGGGTTGTATTAAGCTTGTTGAGGTGACTGATGGTGTTGCTATTTGCACACCGTGGGCCTATAGCCTGTTAGTTTACTCAGAAGTAGGCTGAACAAATAGTTCCAATTGGGTTAAGAGGAAGGGGGGGGGGGCATCCAAGACCAAGATGAAGGCGGGAAGGAGAAGGAAAAATGAGTCGGAGGAGTCGACCGAGAGAAAGCGATGGAAAAAGGATGGCGACAAAGTATTGAAAGATGGCTGTGAAGAGAAATGGGAGCGAGGCAAGGCAGGCGAGGGCGTCGGATGAGGGGAGAGGGAGAGAGGACGAGTCAGGGAGACGGAGTGAAAGCGGGGACAGACAGAAGCGAAACAATTCATTTTCGCTGACAGTCAGCAATGAGATCCATAAGCGAACAGCTAAATATAACTCAAGAGATTCAACATGCAGGCGGTGAGAGTGAGAGCGAGACACACACACAAGCACGCGAGCCACAAAGGAGGGTAAGGAGAAAATATGGACTGGAGACTGGCACTGAGCATACTCATGGATAGGGGGGGTTATTAAAATGTCAAATAATAACTCAGCGTATTAGCACGAGTGAGGATGCAGGGAAAGCCAAGATGTGTGATGCGTTACACTCATAAATTCCTAAGGTGAAAACATTAAAGAATTTACATTCCCCGTAATGTATAGCTGCACATTTCACGGCCTCTCTGCAGCAAACATATCAATAGGTGATAGAACAGCAGCCTTGCGGTCCAATAAAGTCATAAAGCTGAGACAGGTTTATCTCGCTCTGGGTCGGGATTAGGTGAGCATGAATAATAGGCCGAGAGCCGCCGAGCTTACATTACCTCCAGTCTGGATCTGGAATCACTCTAGGGACTACGGCGGTGTCTTCTAATAGGAACCTTGTTTTGCTTGCGGTCACATCTGGACCTGGGGTTTTACATTGAACAGGGGATCGGGCCAACCATTGTTCTGGTGGGGTGGGGGAGGAATGTGGCTCTTCTAGAATGGAGGCCAGCGGCGGGAAACACAGTCGGGTACGGTGCTCGTCCACTTGATGAGCCGGCACGTAATTTATACTATGGGAATGAAGGATGGGATGAAAACATAAAACAGTTACAAACAGGAATGTGCACTTTTTCGGAATATAAGGCCAATTTTTCAAAAATTTACAGTGCGCCTTATATTCTGAAAAATACGGTGAATGGATGGACAAGTTACATAAAAACACGACAGCAAAACTAAAGTGCTCTTTACATATGGACACACACGGTAATAGAGAGCGAATGAAAGGAGTTCATGACCTAAAAGAGGGCAGTCATCTTCTGCCATGTTTTTATTGTTTGCGTCTTATCAACGATACGATCGAAAAAAGAAATATGATCTTCAGACACACTTCACGATAACCGATTCAACGACAATTCCAAAATGTTCCAAAAGCTTCGCTTGTACAAACATGCATGGTGTTTATTGAACTGGCGTGTCAAGGACACATTAAAGGCTCCCTCCCACTTTCCTCTCTTCTGCCAACGAACATGCTGTTTGAATCGGCTGAACGAGCCAATTTCCTGCTTCCACTCATGATGGCAGATTGAATATGTGGCTACTAAACTGTTGTGACTGAGCCATGTGGACAGCCTGGCTTGTCTCAGCGCAAGGCCTTTTTTCAAATGGCAAGCCTTCACTCTTGCATGTGTGTCTTACTGGAAGGCTCATCTGCCTCCTCGGTTTGTCAGGAGGAGGCAGTGTGAGCCTGCGTGTGCGCTAAACTTCCCCGTGCATCTATGGCTCGCTATTTAAAAGGTTCCTTTATTCCGAAGAGCGGTGTTCAAGGTGAGATGAGAGATGAATTATTCAGAGACTTTTTTTTTTTTTTTCTCTCATCGCTGGAAAAGGGTGTTTTGGGAGGTTAGGCCATTAAAAGGCTGCACGTGTGTGTTACAAGCAAGCGTGAATGAGTGAGTGGGTGTTTTGCAGGGCTCCAGTGCAATGGGGATGAGGGACATCTTCAATCAGACGCAAAACAACTGCTAGTGCAAGTAAAATGGAGCAAATATTCCTCTACTTCAAATGTTATTGTTTGATTTAATTCAATGATTGATTGCTGCGTTGAAAATAAATTAGCTTGACAAATTTAGCTGTGAGTGGGGCAAAATATGGATACATCGAGAAAATCCAAACTGTAGATTTTTTCTTGTTATGCCACGACAGAAGGGTGCCAGCTATGACAAAAAAAGAAGACTGTGAGGATAATTACAAATTAAAAAAACGTCATGGCACACTATCCTCACAAATTGACCCAATCAGTGTGAAACACGGACCCGTTTAATTGAACCCCAAAAAAAAAGATAAACTGGAAGGAATACACGATTTATTTTGTTTGGCAAATGGAAACAATTAAGTGGAGACTTATTTTACCTTCTCGCATCAAGTTACTACACATCGTTGGCATGAATAGATAGAAAACAATTCATTTCTAATGTGTAAAGAATCATTTTCAGACAAATTAAGTGATATTGGATTATTTCCAGCAGCACACTCTAATGATCTCTTTTGGCACACTTGGTTGATAAAGTTATTTGCTCTGAAACAATTTGCCAAGTTATTTTTACTTCTATCTTTAAGTTGGGGGACAATTAGTTGTGTAAACTTTAATTTATTTGTCGTGAAATGCAGGAAAGCCAATTTTCTCAACAGCAACACTTAAAATAGTTTGTTGTGCTTGTGGCTCAGCCTATATATTTCCTTACAAACTGAATTTTGGACGATAAGATGAAAAATGTCAATTAGAATCAGAAATTAATCAGTTCAGCTTTTTTCTTGCTGTATATATTAAACAAATGTAACATTTCAGTGCCTAATATAGCCGCACATTATTATTGACAATTTGTTGTTCGTGAACTAACACTACAAATAATATTTCTACGATACGGTTGTTTTATAACATTGTGTTACTGTATAATTTTACAACTGGTGGTGAAAACTCGACATGAAATGTGATGATGGCGGAGCACCCGGTTAAAAGTTTACAACACGCACCTCGTTAAAACTCATGCACTCAAACCTTCTTAATGGACCGATATGTTTGAAGTCATTTTATTGTGACCATTGGTGAATGTCAGGATGTAATGAGGACCTTAGCACCTTTTTTTTTTTTTTGTACAATTACTATAAAAATTGAGCATTGAAAAAACATCAATGTGACTCATTGTTGGAAATAGAAGAGGCTTTTTTTTTCCTGTGCTGCGAATCCGAACCTTAAGGTCATATTCGATCATGCTTTTGTGGAACTTTTAAACTGTAACCTGTCTCACCTTTTTTCATTTCAGCTTTTTTTTGGTGCTATGTCAATGTTATTATTTTTTTTTTTTAATGGAACGCTGCGAGACAGTGACGTGCTTCACCTGAGCTCCGGCCCAATGACGGAGTGTCTACGCAGCATCGACCTGGCCATGGCGTTAGTCAGGTTAGACGTAGATTCACCGTTGATCGCCAAGATTGCGTCACCCACTCCGAGTCTGCCATCTTGACTGACAGAGCCCCCAGGGGTCACGCTGCGAACCAGCATGCCTGAGCCGTCCTTGATAGCACTCACCGACATCCCTGCCAATGTGGATGCACACACACACACACAAACACACACACACACACACACACACACACACACACACACACACACACACACACACACACACACACACACAAGCGTGCACACACAAACAGGTGAGTGGAGGATTTTCTAAGGAATCTTTTGAAGCCATGCCAAACAGACAGACAGTTGTCCAGACACCTGACTGTGGCATATCAGCATAATCAAGACAGACACTAGGCAGATTAGCGCACAAACACGGCTACAAACGTTTGACATTCACACCTGTATCAAGAACACCCATGCACACAACCACAGGGGGTCATAGGTCACAGGTGACCAAAGGGGTAACACATGCTGGTTTGCACAAACACTCGACTGTGCCTTTATGGGTCGCTATGTTAGGCCGATTAGAGGAGCGGGTAAATCATGCGCACACACGCACGCACTCACACGACTGTCTAACGAAAGACTCATCCGCCACACTATGGTCGTACATAATTTGAAGGCGGTCAAAGAAATGACTGCTTACTTTGGAGCAAATAAGTATTTTATTATTTTGCATTCAAATTACAATACAATCATAGTGCATGGGATTACAATGAACAGCTAGTGAAGTGGACAGGACAAAATAGGAGACACATTTCAAACACATGACAAAAGAGATGAATGTCTCAAAATCTCAAATGAGTTGAAACACTGACACGGATGCTTTTATGTCCAAAAATAAGACTGCTGTTAAGACGTAACTGCTTGTGGACTTTATTAAAAGAAAAGACTAATATGTTTATCCCAGCCAATACCAACTATAACAAAAAACTCGAGATTTTTTTAAATTATTTTATGAGCAAGATGAATATTTCAAAGCCATCAACCTTTTTGACTAGCCGCTCAAAATTACCATCTAATTTCCAAAAATAGACAAACTGACGATGCTAATTAACGTTTTTTCTGTAAATAGCACCTAACGACAACATACCGCAATTGCAAATACACTATTATTAGCCACCATACTCAAATCTTGCACCTCCAGACAAAATGTACATATTTAATATAATGTCTTCTATGATACAATCAATGCATTTAGCCAAACCTTGAAAACACAGAAACACAACTTGTATTTTTGGAAGGACTAAAACAACAATTTAAGTTGGAACAAATTTAAAATATAAATTATTAACATTTATGGCAGCAAGGTTAGTACGACAAGGCAAGCAAATTGTTTCAGAGAAGACTATTTGCTGAGTGGTTTTTGCTTCTACAATCTTTAAGTTGGGATGCAAATACACTACCTTTATTCTTCTTATGACATATTTTGACAGATACACACACACACACACAAACATCGTAATGATAAACTCTCTAGTATAAGCAGCCCAACATTTCACACACACACACACACACACACACACACACACACACACACACACACACACACACACACACACACACACACACACACACACACACACACACACGCGCACGCACACAAACATCGTAATGATAAAGTCTCTAGTATAGTTAGCCCAACATTTCACCATTCCTCTTCAGGGCGCTCATCATCCCCACTGCCTATTATGGCCATTATGGCCATGCCTGCAATGTACACACACCAAGACACCATCACCATAAGCAAGACGGAAGACATACCAAGGCTACGGTTGCCCCGGACAACTGTGATTGTCTTTTCAAAGCTGGTGCGCGGAGGTAGAGGAGGGGCGGGCTGCATGTCGTTGTCTTCCTTCATGCCAAAATGCAGATGCGGCTGGACTCCCTGAAAGGATGTAAAGAGAGAAACCATTCAGATACCTTTTAAGATCAATTGATTGGGTTGCTGTTGTCCTTAATCTCCTGAAAACAGATTTCCCTTGACTGGTTAGTTACTGATATGTGGGCATCTTGTTGCTGGCTGCTGTGGCCAGTCATGGAATATTTTGAGGTGGCCTGGTTGCCAGTTTTCCTCTATTTTTTTTTTTCTTCACCATGATGACGCCCGGCAACCTCGCGATCACCCAGTGAGCTCCCTGAGGCGAAGTGTGCTCAGTTGTACTTTGATTTTTCTCTGCAATTGCCACTTGTTCCATTTTTTCTATAACGACACCATGCAGTGTTTCAAGTGGAAGGCAGGCTCAATATTTCCCGATTTGAAATGCTTGCTATTTTTTTTTTTTTATTTCATTCTGAATTTGAAGGTTTTTGAACAATTCACCTTTTCGTGGTGTGTCAAATGTACGAGACAATATTTGTCACTTTACAGGGTTTCCAATGTTACAATTATGTGTACAAATAATAAAATAAAGATCTTGCAATGGCTATGGTTTGATTTGAGAGTGGCTTGGGCCATTAATTACTATCAAAACATTTATTCTAATTAGATTTTGAGCTGACTTGTTGTTCTTCAACCTTGACAGTTCCAAGATATCACAAAGAGTACCCCATAAAATGTTCATATTAATCTTTACTTTAGAAATACAAACTGTAGAGAACTTGTGCAAGATCTCTGACAATTTGGTCATTGCCATTAATAATCCAGTGCTTTATTCCAGTTGTGCCTTCTCGGCAAATAGGAAGGTCTCATGAGAACCAAAATGTGTCGGAATGCAGCTGCTCCTGCAGACAAACATACTCGCTTCAAGATTTGAACTCCAACTGTGTCCTTAGAAGCACGGGATGTCATAAAATAATTTAAAGAGTAATAACTTTGCAGGATGAAGGCCTCGGGATTGCTTCTAGGATGGAGCATACCAACAAAGGTAGACTACACCGGTCCCGGTGGATGCTTCCTTAAAGAGAAAGGTTCAGTGAGGAGAAATTCTTTGAACCTTCACAGGCAGCACTGAAGTTCACACGTTGCCTTTGCAACATCTTTGATGAGAAACCTCAGCGTATGCAACTCGCTACGTGTGAGACGAAGGTAGATCATGTTCTTGCGTTGCACCGGGTGCCGTCGCCGTTCACGAGGCGTTACATTTACACGGCCGGACACAATTGCAGGCAATTAAGCAAAGTCCGACACAAAAGGCTGCGACAAGAGAGAAGCACCTCTTTGACATGGAGCACTTTCCCTGACGCGGTAAGAGGGATACAACCTGCTCCAAGCTTCCTATATAGAACACTCCGGAGTACAAACATGGTGATCTACTTTTAGACCTGTAATGAGAGCTTCTAATGCTGAGCCTCAAGACTTTATACACTGAACAGAAACAACATTAAGACTACTTGCATGATATAACAAGATGCAGACAAGACCAGTATAATGATTATGGATTGTCGAACTGTTTCTAATATTTTGGTCATATTCAGCTTGTCACTATGATGCAGTGCATCATTACAATATTGCTGGCTACAAACTGCAATATATTTCTGAAATGTATCTCTCCCAAATAACGCTGATCACTTTACACTGTGTGATATCGTGCAAGATTACAGTTTGATTTATAGCTGTATAAAGTGAAGGGGTCACCAACACTCAAAGAAATGTTTAGGGATAATTCACAAGATGGATGTATATCAATTACATACATCATTTGAAATTCAGCATACTAAACAGGTCAATGAAAACAAAGTACGCCATTCAGTTTTCTGAGTGAACATGGTGTCTGCGTGCACGAGGCAGCCCCGAAGAACCACATGAGTAGACCGTGGTCTTGTTCTCTAAATAACTGAGCAGTGATGGGTTATTTTTATTTCCTTGGAATAATGTAGACTTGACCAATTAATTAAATGTTAATTCATTAAATGTCAATGCTTGCAGAGAGTTACAGAATATAAGATCCATCCATCCATCCATCCATCCATCCATCCATCCATCCATCCATCCATCCATCCATCCATCCATCCATCCATCCATCCATCCATCCATCCATCCATCCATCCATCCATCCATCCATCCATCCATCCATCCATCCATCCATCCATCCATCCATCCATCCATCCATCCATCCATCTATCTATCTATCCATCCACCAACCCACCCAGAAATATAAGTTGACAAAATGTTTATGCATTAATCAGTACGCAAGAAGTAGCTCTCACTTTCAAAAAGGTTGCTGACCCACACAGTGGAAAGAGCGTAGGAACCATAGACAAAACACAGACAGCATCGAAGTAAGACAGCTGTCAGAGCCATTTTGGCTTGTTTAAATCTCACGCATAAAGCTTACTTACCGAGTTGTTGTAATATGTTTGGACGTTGTTATCCGCCAGGTTGCAAGTGTCGGCCTCAGCCGCCTCAGCTAGCAGGGTGACCTGACTGTGGCTCTCGCTGTCATCGCAGAATGACCGTGTGCTCCTTTCCAAGATGGGCGTCAAGCCGCCGCAAAGTTCCAACTGACAACACACGAATACCAATCTGAAATGTAGCAGCTTATTATAAGAACAGCCATGTATCCCTGATCTGAAATGTGCCTAAATTACAAGGTATGAGGCAAGTAAGCGAGAGAAGGTGGCAGTAAATTAGACACCCGTCATTCCTCCTCCTCTTGCCTCTCCATTTCTAGTCTGACTTAGCTTTGTGTTCACCTCGGAGGGCCATTAAATATTCAGACAGGCAGTAACTGGACCCCGTGGTCCTTGTTACTAGGCCACAGTCCAAAACAAAAGAGAACTGTTCTTGAGAGAACCTTCAGTAATTAACTCATCTTGGATAATAAAATGTCACATACTGCGTGAATCTCGCGGGGCTATTAGTCTCGTCAAGATGTATATGTCATAATTCGGTAGCCAGTTTATTCTAATGAAATTATTTACCAGTATTGGGCCCGCCAGAAAAAAATAGTCGATGTCATGAATGTACACTCATAGATAACTTAATCTTACAGTTATTAGCCAGAGCTGTTTAAAATCTTTGGTCTTTATTTAGCAAACACGGGGACGAATAATGTCAACACAATGGTGACAGTTTGAAACCGAAACAACCACAGTAACACTGGATTTAATTAATCCACTATTATATTTTCACAACTACAGAATTAAAAACAGTGTCACCGTCACACTGTCGGTTCTTTTTAAATGCATAGGAGATAAACAGAAGTTTTTTTCCTACATACCGGCAGCGGTTTGGCAACACCAATGTGCACGGGGCCATAACCGGTGGACTTCAACACATGCACGGCATAATCCAGACTGGAACCTTCCAAGTCTGTCTCATTAACAAACATGAGGCGATCTCCGGGGAGCAGGCGGCCATCTCGGTCAGCGACACCGCCCGGCACCAAGGAGCGGATTACCAGCACTGTTTTAGTAGCATCCTCCGGATCCTGCAAGACGAGCATATGGAAGATGAGACGCATGAAAGATTTCCACAGACGACTTGAAAACCCAGTTTTATGTAAAATTTAAGGCAGATCATTTATCTCTGATGTTTTTTTTAAATACAAACATACATAATAAAAGTGTCCCCATTTTTATTTATTTTTAATTGTGTTATCTGTGGGAACAGTGTGGGAATAGCCAGCTTGGCTTGGGTTGTTTTGATCGTGATATTTTTAAATTCTCTCAAACTATTTTTTAATATGCTGCAACTGGGGTTTGAGGTTCTTTTTTTCTTTCAAGAAAAGTTCTACCCCATTTCATCAGATGAATTCTCACATGGACTTTCACACTGCCTTTTCTATTTTCTTCACTGAGGTGACACTGTTGTTGCGAGACTGCAGCTTATTGCTGTCTGATCTATTTTTAGAAAGGCTATAAGGTCCTTGTCTATTACCTGGTAGTCCAGGATGCTGAAGCCCAATCCCGACTCCCCTTTCTCCAGCTCTACCACCTGCGCCTCTCTCTCCCACATGGCCAGAGGGGGTGACATTGGGGGCACCCCGCGCTTTGTGATGTCCTCGGCCGTCGGACAAGGAATAACGCAGCCCTGGTCCAACTGGGACGGGAATAGAAAAAGACATTTTATCCTGCCGTAGGAAAAGGAATGAAAAAAACAGACCTCCCTTTCTCATCTGCTCATTCCTGCATTCACCTTGTCATTGAACTCAGCCAGCAGCTCTTTCAGGGTGAGTTGGCTATCGTCCTCTTCTTCCTCATCGCTGTCAGGGATGGCAGGGGCGCCGATGCGAGAACACACCAGGTAAACACACATGGGCAGCTCCTTGAGGATGTTGACCACCTCTTTATGTGTCTCTCCAATGAGCGGGATGCCGTTCACCTGCAAGGAAAATGAGACACCGTATTTTTTTTAAAATCCAGATATTTATGGGCCCTTTGCTCACACGCAAACTGCATTGCGGGTGAAGAAAATTTAGGTCAAATTAATTTGTGAACTGAGCTGTTAGCTTAGCTGTCACTTAGCTGAGCTGTTAGCTATTTTTATTGATTTGGCGTTTACATTTTTAATACAAGTATCATCTGTTTAATTACTATTCTTTCCTATGAATTTTTTTTTTCACACCCTAACCAACTTGAGCAACGTCCTTGAATATGAGGTGTGCCAGAAAGGCTCTGGGACTGATGTCAGAACAAATATATTTCAAACCCAAACACGTTTTTACATTAAACGTAGTCGCCCTCAAGTATATAACTATGACCTTGGCACGCTGCGGACATTGAACCTTTTCTCACATACTCAGAGAGAATATATGGATTCTATGTGCCACAGTCATGGATCTTCCTAAACCGCTTGGAGGCCAAACAATTAACCAGCATGTCCGCAAAGAGATCCTGTTGAATTTATTAAGTTGATTGCTCAAGAAGTTGTGGCAGAATAACTTGTAAGCTGCAGTTCACAACGCCCTGAGCATCCCAGTTATTGGCTGAGAAGAACACAACTATGCTACTCACCAGACTTTGCTGTAAAATTGTGGAATTGCTATGGTATGCTAGAATCGTGAGGTGAAGATCAAAAAGATTGCATTGTCACGATAGATTTGGACTGCAGCAGGACAGTCGATGTCTGCAAAATGGCTGCAGTATCTGCATGGCTTTGGAGGCCAGAAATGCAAGTTTTATCAATTCTACAGACCAAGCTCTCTTCACGCAGGAATATGTGTGGGTTCGTGAACTTGCTCAGAATAACCGTGGGAGTACTCTCCCCCCTTAAGTGCAGAAACGCAAGGCACACTCACACCCACCTTCTTATTACCACTTGGCCGCCTTAAGGGAAACTATGTGTTCATTACTAAACTACACTGTGCTCTTAAAAGCTGACCTAAATGAAATGTTCATAGTTATAATAATCATAAAAAACTGCAATCCTAATGTCACGAACTCAAAGAGAAACACATCCAAACTCAGTTTCAGGCTGACAACTTTCATTGGCCTTGACCGTGTTTGCATAGATCCAGGCAAGCTAATAACAGAACCATTCATTCCTTTTCGAAACTACGGAATCTGATCCAGATCCAGCACAACAGTTAAGAAATCAACTATTAGTTTTAGTTCTTCACCTCTAGTATCTGGTCGCCAAGGAAGATCTTGCCACTTTGCCCAATCGGGCCCTCGGGTAAAACGGAGCATAGGTAATGATGTCCGGCCCGAGCCTCCAGACTGATACCCAGGCCGCTTGTCTCACTGAAGCGCTCCAACTGACAAACCTGAAAGAGCAATCGTAAAAATCATTGGCTGAATAATAAATCAACCCATTCTGGCCAATAGTGGAAATGCTTGATTTTTCTTTTTTTTCCGTAATTTTCCAACTGCTTATCCAAGTATAAACACAAGACGTAAGGTAAAAAAAAATGTACGCCTATTGTACAAATTCTATACCAAATTGAATGAATCAGATTGGTACATACTATGACTTCATATCTTGGTCCAACTGCTCGTTGCCACCTCATCCTTAGGTCTTCTTCCTCTGCCGGTGTCAGTTTCACACCTGAGATCACAGACATATAGTAACACACCAGCTATTCACATTCGGCCAGGACATAAAACGTTGAGTCGTTATCGTTAATGTTTTCGTAGAGAGCAGACATGATCTGACCTTGGGGGCAATGCGTGATGTCTCCACACAAAAGACAGCAAAGTGTTCATTATCACACCCACTATCAGATTTCTTGGCAAACAAATAATTTCTTGTACTTAATCTTTGAATGCCTCACAGCAATCAAGGCCCTATTTAACAGAGCTCCCCAATCAAACCCAAAGATGGCTGTCTAAATAATGCGGCGTATGTGGGCAGGCAAATCATACGGATGGAGCCGAATGAGTTGGATAAACACATGATTGCGCGCCACTATAAATAGACTCTCATCAAAAAGCATGCTTCGCTGCCACATCGCTCTTCCATGAGCCTACTTAAGAGTATCAGAGCGAGTCTCATCATCCACTTGCAGACTGCAGCGCAGCATAAGGAAACGGGGAGCTTACCGTTTCTTGAATCATGTCGGCGTCGTCTGTCGGCGTATGCTGCACGCCGGGAGATTTCACGCAGTGAACATATTCCTTGGAGGGGAGCAAGAGTTTTGCAAACATGCGTGTAAACACACAAGGAATGAAATTCGAGTTTACACTCACGAGAATTTAAAGAGATGTATTGTATCACTGGATGTACAAATATCACCCTGACAATTTTAATCAAAACTGAGCAAATATCACATTTGGACAGAAGATTCTAAATGTTCATGAGCTTCACATATCACCTGTCTCATGAATCTTGTTTAGTCCCACTTTGTAGGGATTGCCCTCGTGGAAGCTGTGGGAGTGTCGGAGAGGCTGGAGCGGAGGGACCGGGGGCAAAATGTGACTCAAGCGGACGGCCTTTCTCAGGAGTCTCAGTCTGACGACGGGACCCGTCCGTCTCAGCACCTCCATCGCACGCTGCTCACTGCAGCCCTGGAGGCTCACCCCATCCACCTGGAGAAGGGACACACAGAAGCGAAGGTGACGGAGATGAAGGGAGAGTCAAGGAAAGGAAGAAGGCAGTAACTGTTCCCATAAAAAAAAAATGGAAATAGAAGATGAACATTTTTTCCATCCTTTTCTATCAATATTTCAGACTTCCTCTTCACATTGGTAATGTGTCACACACAAATATCTCACTTTTAAAAGGGACCTTTCAGGAATTATAGGCAATATAAGCACCTTAATGTTTTTCCCCCTTTCCCTGTTTTTCTACAGACTGCAAAAATTCTTGTGGAGGAATTCTCAGAAGCACTAAGCACAGACTCAAACTACCCACAAGAGACATTTTTTTTAAGCAATTTAAAGCACTTCCAAGGTGTCTTACAAAAAGTCTCTGATATCATCCATCAAAATAAATTCAAAAGAACTGAAACAATTTACTTTGGGGGTTAGGCATACCTCTCTGATTTTTGTTACCATGACAACTAGACCCCCCCCCCCCCCCCCCCGTGACTATACTTCATATTAATCGACTTGCGAATGTACTCTTTGTGATGTTATTGGAAACTTGTGGAGAAGCTCAGAGTCCCTTGAGGCTCATCCTTGCGCATATAGTACATCGTGCAAATGAATTGCACCACCAACTAATTTAATTATTGTGACAATACGATTTATTCAAGGTCAGGACACAATTTTTTCGAAATGGCAGCTAACAAAAGATTTATTTGGCTGTTTAATTTCACACTTGATGGGTGAGCAGGCACTCCAGAGACCTAATTATTTGTATACAAACAGTTGAAAAGTCAATTTCCCAGAACATATCCGCTTTAAAGCTCCAGCTTATCCTGGCCTATAACAAGGACCCAGGCAAACTTGTGACTTTGTGTGAACCTCGCACTGGCTCCTTCAGGACATTGAAATAAACAAGTGGATTTGAGCTTGGATACTATCGCATGGGGACCAACTGCCATGAGAGCGACCCGGTACTTGTTTGAGATATTTATTGTTATTGCCAATTGTTCCCACACTTTTTACTTTCCCGCATGCAATCTTCTAGGGAAAACAACAACAACAATTCCTAGCGGTATAAAATGTGCTCGACAAATATTATTTTTGCTAATGTAGGGTCAGGAAGCCATCTTACTATCTATAGATGTCTCGACTTGGGCTACACTGCTTTTTTTTATTCAAGTTACCAGGAACTACCTTGAAACACAGTATTTGGATACAGGCGCATAAGACAGATATGAACTCCTTATTTCTAGAAAATATTATTGTTGTTTACCGTGCAATTAAAAACTTTTTTTTTTCAAGACTTACAGACAGGATGATATCTCCAATGTGAATGTGCCCATCTTGGTCGACACTGCTGCCCTTCAAAATGCTCTTTACTGTAACACCAGCACTGTATACTGAGAAGCATAAAAAAAAACAACACAGCCCCACGTCACACCCTTTTTGGTTGTGTTTTGATCTTTGAATATGAAGGATCTTATATTACTTGAGTTGAGGTCGCCTATATAGCTGGAGATGGTGAATCCCAGCCCCCGGCTGTTTTTAGTGAACTGCACACTGAACTCGTAGTCTTCGTTCAAGTCAAAGAGCTGGTGAAAAGCAGAGAGACAAGATTGTATACACCCACAGACACACCTACACAGTCTATTAAGAATAATTAGAAAACAATAATAATTCACAGCTTTGACATCTTTTGAGAGGTATTGTTATAATAAAACGTTAATGATTGTGCAGCTCGTTTCAATTAACCGTACTGTAGCGAGTGGAGGTGTTTTATGTTGTGACAAAATGCTCACACATGCTAAATAAGTACACGATAGTGAAAGCCTAGCAAGGCTAAATGTTAGATAACACCAATTCAACCACCAGCGTGCGCAATTATCATTAAATTTCCCATAAGTGTTTTTATGTTCGCAGAGAAACGTAAATGTCATCAAAATATAACAAAAAGCTCTTGCGATGGTTCATAAACTACAATCAAAACAGGACATTGCTTGCACAATTAAGCCTTGATAATATTGTTTTGGGGATTTTTAATACATTTTGGGATTAACAAACCTCGCCGTCCAAGGACTCCTGACTGAGGACAGGAGAGGAAAAGTTGTCCTTGCTGATATCCCTGGCGATGAGTAGCTTGACCTTGCTACCAGCATTTCGTAGCACCTGGGTCATGAAATGGCCAATGAATATGAATATTTCTCTGTCTCTCTGTCTCTCTGTCCATCCATCCGTCTATCCATCCGTCCATCCATCCATCCATCCATCCATCCATCCATCCATCCATCCATCCATCCATCCATCCATCCATCCATCCATCCATCCATCCATCCATCCATCCATCTATCGACTCACCTGCGCCACCTGCTCGCTGTTCATGCCAGCCAGATCGGTGTCTCCGATGCGCAAGATTTGATCCCCGCTGCGCAGACGTTTGTCCTTGGGGTGCCAAATTTTAATCACATCACATTTTTCTTTTAATTCATTAAAGGTGCTAGTGCTCCAGTTAATTTGGGTAGCAATGAACATTACGTGTGAAAACCGCGATACTCAAGGAGAACTAGGAAGCGGCAGAAGGGTTGCTTAAATTAGCTCGAACAACATCGTAACTGGCTACATCAAAACCTTACATTCATTTGCCTGGTCTTAATTGGTGAGCTTTAGAGGCTTTTTACTGGCACAGTGGGACAGTACTTAGCATTGTCACCCCACAGATTGGAAACTCTTTTAGTGAGTCTTTTATGGGAAAAGAAAATGGTGGGGCACCAGCCAATTAGCTTGGCTGAACACTGTAGTTGCAAGACTAGAGTCATTTCTCTTCGTGTCTCATCGGCTTTTTAAACTTTTCATTTTTCCATTGGTAGTTTAGTGAATCGCATGAATAATACTGATCGGTGACTCCTTATGAAGCCTTCCACTGACAAACAACTCCGTCTAACAGATGCGGTAACCGTATTCCTGGTCAAATCACTTGTTACGAGACAATTGGAGTAGAGCTCAACCATATCTGTCCCAAAGTCCAAGAAAAAAACTTGGTGACTGACTAACAAACTGTAACAAAACTCGACAACACTCTGCGAAGAAAAGATCGAAGAAATTTGAAGTTGTCTTGTCACAACACATCTGGCAAACTTGAAATTAAAGCATTTAAATGATTTCCAAATGACCTGTCCAGCTGCTCCTCCAGGAAGTATGGTCTTGACCATCACTCCCGTGCTCCGTCCTCCGATGATGCCAAAGCCAAGACCCTTCCCATCATTGGTCAGTTCGATGATCTCCAGGTGACGCCTCTAATATAAAAGAGAATAAACAAAACTCGGTTAATAAATAAAAAAATAAACAAACAAAATAAATAAGTGGCTGGAGATCGTGTTTTGTTTACCTCATGCGCAATTGCTGCCAGATTCCTCCCCATAGACATGGTTCTAGATATTCGAGGTGGTGTGCAGTACTAAAAGAAATGACAAAGAAACCCCAAGCGACATCAAGTAAGCCGAGCTACACCACGCCAGTTTATACCCAGGAAAGCGTGAGTCATCTGAAGCAATATTCTCCAACAAATTGACATTTTTGAAAAGGCAATGCGCTTCATCTTTTTATTGAGCCAGCGCCTTGGGAGTAAGTTGCTCCCATTACTATGAATAATCTCATGCTTGTGACTCATATTTGACTTACCTGCGATTCGGTGTGAATGCAGTTGTCTGAGAAGGACAAATCCTGCGAGTCCAGAGAGGAAACGCTTCCGTCCCTGTGGAGTGATCTGTTGGATCTTTGGTTCTCGATGGCCCAAGTGTAGGAGTCGCTGTGGTTGAGCGTCATGGCGTCCATCGCCACACCCTGCCACTTGCCACAGTTCATGGACACTGACTTGGAAAGACCCTTCCCCTAGTAGAATGGCAAAGAGGAGGGGAAAGTGAGGATGATTTAGAAAAGTAAGGCGTGATAGGGAAAGAACAGATAAACGCGAAGAGTTGATCGATGCAAGGGAGAGGGGGAAACATCGAGAGGGGAATGAATGGGGACGATAAGGAGATGGTGAAGGTGGAGACATTAATTGTAGGAAGCACCTTTATAGAGATAGACAGGAGTAAGATGATTGAAGGACGGAATTATTTGTCATAAGGAGGAGACTCTTTCTTTATTTAGCCATTCAATGACGGAAAGTATCGCTGAATGTTAGGTGTTAGGCAACAGAAAAATGAAAAAGAGGTTTATCGTGGTCAAGTAAGATCCTGCAATGTAATAAGTACAGAGTCACTTATTATTTGTTTTGCATGAAGTACATCATTAATCGTGTATATAGTGTCAAGGATCGGATGGGGGGGATTAAATTTTTGTTGTATTAATTGAAAGTGATGGTCGATGTTCCTTTGGTCCAATTTTGTATAGGTCACCACGTCTCCTGAGAGTTAACTGAAAGCTGTGCCATGTTATTTTTTTAACGTAATAACCCTTGTGTTGGTCTTATGGTGTTAGTCTATTTAGGCTTAATCACACTTGCCAAGTCTTGATACACTGCCAAGCTACATAACCTTGATTATGTCTCATCTTTCATTTGCTAACTGGCCAGTATGGGTGTGAATAACTATTTTCCCTTGCGCTAGCTCCACAGCTCACACTCAAACAAGAATTGTAGGCAAAACTTCTATATGATTATTTCAAACTCCTTGACATTACATAGAGTAAAACCACGTCTTCTTTCACCCCTTTTTCTCACTGCCTCTCTCTGTCCCCAGGCTTTAGTGGTAAGCCAAGGTAAGCTGATTACTCATCCGGTTTGCTTCCTGCATTCAGTATTTTGGGAATCATTCCAGCTTCTTCCCCATTCAATGTACACTAAACACCCACAAACACACACTTGAGCTTGCGCTCTACCTTGGCTGGGGGCTTCCGCTGAGCCTTCTGTAAGGTGAGAATATGAAGAAAGAGGGGGCTCCGTAAAACCGTCTTCAGCAGGCTGAGTTTCTCCTGAGCGGGGACCTCCCCTCGCTCTTTCAGTTTGGCTTGAAGCCGCTCCACAGCTTCCAAGGCACGCTGAGTATCTGCACAGAAAGTGTACATCATTAATTTGTCTGTCATTCAGCTACAAGGTTTCTCCTGAATGACTTTGCATTCACCCCTAGAGAAGCGGTGTCTTCAATTCTCATATCTAGTATACTTTAGTTGCAGAAATGTTCTGCCCTTTATACTCATAAGTATTGAAAATCAAATGCTGCAAATGTACAATTGTGAAAGTGAAATAAAATAATCAAGAAAAATGAGTTTTAAGAGGTTGAACGATCATCAGTCTCACATTCATTCAAGTTTTGACCCCTACCTGACTAGAGCTCATTTCAAGGTAGTATATTTTAGTTGCATAAATGGTCTGTCCTTTATATTCATCAGTATTGAAATCCAAATGCTGCAAAGGTACAATTGTGAAACTGACAAAAAATGCAAAACCCTGGAAGCTTGCACGGGGTCATGTTGCCCCGCCGTATTAGGTGAGGAAGTAGCTGATGACACAAGTTCAGTAATTACATATGGCAGAAGATTAAGTTGCTGTAAACTCTACACAACAAAGTTGGGGTGCATCTTCACTTCAGTCTTTAATGTACTTACCCATGATCTCCATCATAGATTTGCTTGGTTGAGCACTTTCTTGGTGACTTTGTGTCTCAGTTAAATGCCATTTTCTTTCTGGCATCCAAGAGTTCACCACCTAAAAAGTATAAATACTTTTGTCACTTTATGTAAGAAAGCAGCCAGCATACTTGGGAAATATAGCAATTAATTGCAACCACACAAAGAAAAATCTTCCAATCATAATTAAGGAAATGTGTTCAATATGCACTCCACATCTGCTCTGCAACACACTTTATTTTCTTCACCGTTATCTTTTTCTTTTTTCTTTTTTAAACAAGCGAATGGCTTGTCAACTAATGCTCTTTAGCGGGATTTAAATCTCCAAAAGGGTTTACCAGCCCCCGATGGTAATTAATTGCGACATACAGCCTCTCCATCAGCCTAAGGTATATAATCATACATTCCTCGGTCTCTACATGATTACATTTTGAACAACGCAAAGCAATATGTCACAATCACGCTCATTTTTGAGACAACCAAATGTTTATTGTTGATGTTTATTGGTGGTAGTGTTGTACTCAATTGCATGATCAAATTTGACTGAAGCAGTTCTTTTTGATCTTGAAAACAAATATGAGGAACATTTTTGAATCAATAACATAAATCCGATAATCATGTGCAACACCCTCCCGCACATAACAAATATTGTGCAGCATTATCATCATATAAGAAGCCCACATTTGAAATAAAGCTATTTTATTGAATTTGGACGGATGTGTACCTAATGACTCCATATAGTGCACAAATGGTTTCCGTTGGCAATGACAACGTCTCATTGAAAAGCTAATTAATGGGGCAACAGATAGATGCGTCGCAGCGTCCTTCACGGTTTATTCCGAACTTATTTTCTCTTAATAAGGCGATGCAGACTAGACAACATCAATATGAACATCATTTAGACTAATCAATTATGCACGTTAGCTATTAATTTGACATGACATATACAGACAGCATCTAGTTCCGTCCATTACCGTGACGAGCAGACGGTCATCACAGACGCTCCGTAAAGATCCATGGACACACACCGGGAGACGCGCAACAGGTCCCGGATGTACCGTGGACGCTCACCGCTTCCTCCAGTTCACTGCGAGACGCCAGAAAATACACGCACATAAAAAAATAAAAAAAAAGTTTCCATAACAAGTGACAACAAAAATGGCACACGACCTGTTATCAAAGAAGCAAGTGTAATTTATTCTGCAGCCCTGTTTGACAGGACGCCAGTGCGCATGTCGGCCGCTGATCCTCTACCCTGACATTCACCGGACACAGCATTAAGTACACTTTGCAGTTGAGTTGTCACATGATTTTTTGCATTCTAGAGTAAAAGCACTTTTTATATATATATAAAAAAGTAGTCCTCCAAGTAATTACTTGAGTAAGACTAATTCAATGAAAGACTGACCAAGAAAAGGGAGTAATTTATGACTTATTATTTTCTTCAATAACAGAATGAATGTTATAATAAAGGCTAAATAAAATGGCAATCTGCAAATTAGATTTTTGACCAACTATATAACACTGACTAAAAATAATAATAAATAAATGACAACGTTAACCAGAAGAAATGGTCTTAAACTTAGTGAAAAAGGCAACATGTTTTTCCATCGGTATCTACCATCTATCCGTCTATCCATCCGTCCATCCATCCGTCCATCCATCCGTCCGTCCATCTATCCGTCCATCCATCCATCCATCCATCCATCCATCCATCCATCCATCCATCCATCCATCCATCCATCCATCCATCCATCCATCCATCCATCCATCCATCCATCCATCCATCCATCCATCCATCCATCCATCCATCCAACGTGCAAGCAAATTGAAACTAAATTATCATTGTTCCAGTTACAGAACGATATTTGTGACATTTTTCAAGTGCGCCATTTGATATTTTTTTGTAATGAAACGTGAGCTTTGACTAAAAAAAACTTGGCAAACAAGTTAGGAATATCAACAGAGTACAACACAAACGAGCACAACTTCTCTACACAAGGTCATTTGAGTTTTGCAGAGGAAAATTCGGTTTCTGCTCAAGTTTCAACCCTTTTCCAGTGTGTTTGTGTGTTTACACACGGTAGGTGGAGCCCTAACTCTAGACATCTCGGAGTCCAATCCAGTTCCGTGTTTTCCACCAGATAGCCCACTTGATCGAGCCACTCTTCTCTCCTGGCTCTTTCTTTCTGCGTGCATCCCCCTTGGCAAAAATCATCACCACCTTCCCATCCCTCCTAAAACAAGCCACCCACCCATCCTCGCGCTCACCCCCGCCCGCCTTGCCACACAAGCCTCATGTCGCCGGGCTGCACGCTCTCATCCACGGTGCAGCGTCCACTTAGCTCCTTCCAAAAAAAAAAACCCAAAACAAAACCGGTTTGTCAAAGCTTGACCCTCTGCAACTGACTTGACCGCACTGTTTTGGCGCTCGTGGAGAAAAGTCAGTGAAGGCGATAAAGGCGTCTAGGGCAGATAACGAGGGATAGAGAGGAGAGAGAAAGAGAGGGAGGGAGAACGGGAGGAGACAGGCGGCAAGAAATACGCCTCTATCCTCCTTTCCCTGCACACTCCAGCGGACTTCCATCCGTCCATCCTCTCGCGTGCCTCCGGATACCAAGCGCACAACCTTACCTGCCGTTTTGCAAAATATTCCCCTCATTTTTTTAAAATTTCATCTCCTCCCCTATTTTAACAGAAGAGCCGGAATCAAGTGCGGTCATTTCTCATCTATTTGCAAAAAGGACTGTACGATAGAGGGCTTTAATTTCGCTTCTACTGTGCACGGGATGCGTACTGTATGTATATGCTCCTACTGACACGGTAAGCCTTTCTTTTATTTTTTTTTCTTCTCAATATGCGGCGAATGTGTCTATGCAAATGGCATGGCAACCCTGACTTGCTCATGGGAATGTGGCCCGGAAGGCAACACTTGAGCGGTCCCGTTAGATGCATTAGTGTGTAATGCAATGTAAAGGCGCTATACGGTATAAGCCATCCCGTTGCTTGCGTGGCCGGCTGCATGGGCGTCAAATACCAGCTTGCAAAAAAAAAAAAAGCAATTTAATCACATGATAATATTCCCGTAAAGGATAGAGCCTGCATATTATTATTCTGTTCCGCATGTGTCTGCTTCACTGCAGGGTGCTCTGTGGCATGATGGATGACAGGCAGTCTTCATCTTCTCAGCATTTCACCCATGTTAGCATGCTGTCATTTGGATATATTGGAATGCGATAAGTCTGCTTTTTTTGGTGTGCGCACTCGTCTTAAAATCCGGAGTCAATGCAGCCACTCTGTAATCAAAGCAGGAACCAGCAGGCCAGTGCACACAGGGAGATGTCAATCATGCGGGTTCAAGAGTGAAAGCTATTGCTCTTATTTACTGTGGAGGCGCCTTGGGTTGTAAATGACCTTGATGAAAACTACCAAAGGTGGCACAGTCATTTCCTGTTAAGGTGCTCTTTGTCATCCACACGAAACACAATAACAAGCATTTATGCATCATTGTTGCTGTGTTATCAGGAACACTTCCTGTCAGAAAATGTGGATTGGAAAGCAAGTACACCCTTGTATGACCCTTACTGGAAATGTGTCCTCAGTGTGTGCCTGAGTGATTTTTGTCCATTTTTTTGTTTTTTGTTTTTGCACTGACCCTTGTGAGTCACTAGGGATCCGCATTCAGCATCCAAATGGCTCACAGCTCGGACATAGTGTGCAAATTCTTTGTGTGTGTTACAAAGGCAGTGTAGATGCAAGCAACAAGGCTGGTGACAATGTGTTGACGCATCTGTCATTGCAACAGCTTAAAAGGAATACAAGAGTCAGGTGAGCTACGCCGGCGGGGAAATGGTCAGTGCAGACAGTTACTTATCTTCTTTGGACTTATTCGCTGCAGCTTCTTTATCTTTTTTTTTGTAACTATGTAATTTGCTTCACCGACATTCTGGCGGCATCTGTTGTAGCGTCCGTCTCGGAGGACATAATTATGTTTGGGGATGACATAAATATCACTAAAACATCTGTCATCAGCACATCTGTTAAAGTCAAAGTGATCTTACAGTGCATTGCATTCATTCATCCATAATTCCCTAATTCTTGTTTTGTATGCAATATTACCAAATTTTCCAGAGAAAAATCTTTTCTATTATACATCTGTCCCTTTGGACTAATTTAATTTTTATAAATTCATAGAATGTCAATTAGTCAGTATTAGCAATTCATATTCATGCATGTAAAAAAAAAAAAAAAAAAAAGATAAGCATCTTAAAGTCCTTCTTTGCTGTTCAATGCTTCGGTGGGAGACATACAAAGACAATGCACGTCTGTGATGGTTAGTTTGGAAAAGTCTTGTAAACACAGTGGGTACAATAATGCATTTTTCAAAACCGGAAAGGATGGAGCCGTATTTCGGCAGTGAGGGAGATAATGTGGAAAAAAGTCATTCATGCGAGAGAAAGATGCATTCTTCCACATTATGACAACAGGATGTTACGTCCCACCATGTTTGTCTCCCCCCTTTATCACACAGAATCGACCCCCTCGGCTTCATAATCAAATACGGAACAATTTCTAAAACATCTTCCGATAATGATTTGTTCACATTGTACTTTTGTACTACTGTATTTTCCCGAGATTAAGACTATTTGTTGTAATCAAGACAAGATAATGTGGTTTTATTCTGTCTATAAAATTGCTTGAACAAAAACAACTTGGAGCTCTTCAAAATCTATTTCCATGCAGTGTCATATGAAGTAACACTCCAATTTCTTGATTCTATACTAGTTGTGACTGAATAGACAGCACATCTCTACTCCATTTTGCCATAATTGATGCAAGTCATGATTAAAAAAACAATACATTTTGCACGACTGACACATGATCGATTAATTAATTGATAAATGATGCCCATCCCGATTGAGGCAGCTGACCCAATAGTTTCATTTGATCTGTTGTCTGATGTGCGATGCTTTCTGCACGAAATCCGATTAAATTATATATGCTTACGTCGTGGCGGCATGGTTTCATACCTCAGACTGGGTCGGGATCTTTTATTCATCAATCGATCCACTCAAGCAAACACAGACTTTCCAAATCAAATATATTTAATTGATCTGGTAAATATGAATAAATCTCGGTAACTGACACACCTAAATATTTTTTGACTTTTTTTGGATACAAATTTTATTTTTCATTAAAGTGTATTAAAAAACTACTTTTCATGATTATTGGCCATTCAATCAATTCTTGTTTTTTTATTTGGTACTGTTTTGTGATGTCTCAAGAGAGAGACGATTCTGTATTCACCCACCTGATTAAGTTAATGATTCAATCACTGTTTTCTAAAATATTATTTTGATTAAAAAGTCAAGTTTGCTTTCAGAGACTAATTACAATTGAGAGTATGGAATCAGACAATTCTAGGAGGAAAGATGGCCCTGAATGATTAGTCATTTATTATTAAAATTGTTGGTGATTTGATAACTTATTAGTTCTCAATTAAACAATTAATTTTGACTTCTCTAATTACAGCAACTGTTGTCTATTTTTTATTTGTCATCCTCATCCCAAAACTCATACCTTTATTTCCATCTTTTTTTTTTCTTTTACCGACAGACTTAGCAAGCATCTGTGCCATATTGCACGTGAATGCGTGCTAGCGCCCATCTTAGGTCAAAGGGGACGAAAGCAACAGCGATTTGTTGTATAAAAAACACTCGCTTTAAAATACCCGGCAATGCACCAAAAAATCATACAAGCAAGCACATTCAGCAAGAATTGCTTTTCTTCCCGTTGGTCTGAACGTCCTTCTTTAATTAGGTCACTAATTCATTTTACTTGTTGTGATTCACAATGCAGATGGAGCTGCTTGTTGGGGGAAGTGTGCAAATGATGATGGTTGTGCACATTCAGAGTGTTCCACTTCATTGGCTAATGGCTTTGTTTGTTTCAGAGCTGTTAACGCTGCACAATATTTGGTTAGGAATGTGGTGAGTGATATGACAATATTAAATCCGCTAATAGAAGCACCGTGTGATTTGAATAAGGGATTCATCGTCATGCGCTTGGTGGGCTCACCCGAACCCGAAGTAATAAACCTTTTTGTCGAAAGGATTTAGATACACTAAGATATGATGTGCAGGCTTGAATTCGGCTTCATTTATAGCGACGCTGATGACTCAGTTTCAATCAGACATAAATCAACAGAGTTAAATTGAAATACAAAGTAATACGTGTGATAGATAAGATGAGCTTTTGTTGATTGGACAATAGCGGGTCACCGGGTCACCTGTATGGTTGCAGGACAATATTGGCAAGTTGTCTTTACATGTGGGCAGTGGCCATTTTTAACAATGCTGAACATGAAAGGCCCTGTTTTTGTTGTCAGCTCAACTGAAACGCATCTCGTGGGCTTTGCATGCTGGACAGAAGTGCTGGACGGCTTCTATCAGTGATTATAGCTGCTGTCTGATAATCTGATACTTTTTTTTTGGCGCAATATCAATATCAGATACACGCTTACAATGTATTACACTTATCTCAATTATTATTATTATTATTAGGAGAGTTACTTTGTTTTCATATGCCTAAATATTAGCTTAATCTAAAAGTAAGTCCTGTACTCCATAAACATACCAGACATGTGCCAAATACTACAAAAACATGTTTTCCTTCACAGTAGTTTGAAACTCAGCAGTTAATTTAGGTTTTTGCCTTGTGAACAGAGTAATCTTTGCAAAACAGGGAATCCAATCCAAATAATTTTCCCGTTGGAAATAATGGAGGCAGTACGGCGATGTATCTTCCTCATAGTTGAGAAGTTTTAGAAATCAACGTGTTAATGTGTACTATTAAGCGACAGAATATTTGAATACATAATAGAGGAGCTCATGCTCAGAATCAAGAAACCTATTTTAAAGAAGCATAAAGCAAGCACACGACCATATTTAGGGCGACCTGCATCCGCCATATGTTTTCTCACCACAGAAACTGTAAAAAGTGTTGGGTGGGGCCTGACTCTGGAACAGAATCCAACCTTGACGCAATAATTTGGTGACAGCCTTCGACCTCGATGTACTACGCCAGTGCGTCAAAGCGACAACTCAAAACGAACTTTTAGGAAAGTGAGAGAAATGCTGCAGTGCAGTTTGTCACGCTCCATTTTGCTCTTCTTCTTCTACTTCTTTTGTTCGCTTCACATTGTCGTCAAATTCCAGAGTCTGGAATTTCGAATGTGCTTGATTCATTCTGTTATAGCGTGCATCACAACAGCTCTGCAGTGGAACCAATAATAGAAGGTTTGCATGTACATTTAAATCCCCTGGCCAGCTTTTGAGTCTGCTTATAGATGCTGGATGTGACACAAACTGGATGTGACAAGAGTGGAAACTTAAAGTGAGCTAACAGCAGAATGTTAGGGGCACATTATACAAGAGTGGCTCATGAATAGCCTGTAATAAACCAGGTAGTGCTGATGATTAAGGGGTCTAAAATCAGGCATCAAAAGTCGATGAAACTATCTTGCAAGTGTTAAGCGGGTATTAGATTTAACACCACCCAGCAACAGGAGTGCTGCACAAGGTCTGCACATGTGCGTACGTGTTTCACGAGACCTCTCTCCAATTATTTTTACAGTTGTATACTAGGTAAAATGTTATTTGAAAATTTGTTTGTACTGTTATTCAAGTTTTATTGAGGGCAACCGGTAGACCGCGGAATGGAGTATTCGTTTTACATTATTTCCGATGGGAAAGTCCCGACAATCAGCTTCAGGAAATGGATTGTTTTCAGTCACAGTCAGAGGCTGTCCGGGTACTGGATTCGGGAGCAAAGGTTAAATGTTTTCGCACGAAGGGATTTTGGTGCAAGGGCAAATTACACTCGCTGAGTTAAACAAATAAAACAAAATGAAAAATAATCAAAAACAACAACACACGATTAAATGCTCTGAATGACAGATGAAAAAAGCACAGCGGGATTGTTTTGAGCTTGAAAAAGATCAAATCAATCAATAAGAAGATAACTAGTCCTATCTCAACGTTTGCCAAGCTTTATTTTATTAGGCAGGGGGTTGCTCGGAATTCTAAGTCCAATGCGTTGACAAAAAACCTTGCGGCTGATTTCCACAAAATGAGTTTTATCAAGAATCTCTTCAACAATCTGCACTTCCTCACCTAATTTATGCGTGTCGAGATAAACGTTTCAGTGTCAGAGACAAAACAGGCGAAGGTTGATTTCCATTCATTGAGACAACAAATCTTTTTTGCATAACTAAATGGTCACCTTGTCTTAACTCGATTTTATCGTGGGCTTCCCTCAGAGGGCCATTAAGACAATGCTATCAAATAAATGTTTGTATTAATACATATACACAACAAATAGATGGATTACTAGTTCTGACATCCAAACTAATGTTTTCTTCAGTTATTGTTCAAATTACTGTAAAAAAAAAAAAAAAGAGTAAAACAATTCTTACAAAATCTCAACATTATTATTTATTACACATGCAAATTAAAAATTTTGTTGCAGATTTGAGCAAGAATCATAGGAGTTGACATGATTTGATCTCACGGGCCATATACTAGAATGACATGATGGGCCGCATCTGGCCCCCGGGCCTTGAGTTTGACACCTATGTCTTAAACTGTGCAACACCAACGTCTTGGTACCATTATAATGACAAGGAGGAAGACTGGATTTCAAAGTCTCAATTCCTAATTTGTGAACCCCACTTTAACCTAATTCAGAAGCCCCCTTTTCAAACCCTGAACGACATCTCTATGCTGTATTGAATTAATGAGGCCAGATCCTCGACAGTCTTCTTCACCCAGCCAAAGCACTCGGTCATGTGTTAACACATCCTTCCTTCGAGCATCCATTACCCGTCAAAGAATTACTGCGCCTCCTTGCATTTCCACCTCGGACTAGTGACAACTCACTTCTCTCCGCACGTGTGAAGCTGGCCACGTCTATAATTCAACCCCATTAGTAGTTCACTCAGCGTGAGGGCAGGACGATGCTACTTTGCAACGTGATTAGATGTCTGCCTGGCTAAAAGGGGGCAGGAGGGGGTGGGGGGGGGAGCGGGACTCAGTAGCCGGCTTCATAATCTCAGGGCTCTGACCGACTCATTGCAGCCATGGCCTTCACAAGACCGACCCCGAAGTGAAAGATATCTTCGTCAGCATAAATTGTACAACTGTTGGGAAGCTTGGAAAAAAAAACACTCCATCTTTTGGGATGTTTGGAAGGAATGTCAACTGTTGGCCGGACTCTTGCCGTCTCCTAGTGGAGTTGTGTGTATACAAGTACGTGTGTGTGTGTGTGTGTGTGTGTGTGTGTGTGTGTGTGTGTGTGTGCGTGTGTGTGCACAAGTGCTTGTGATACATGTCGTAATCCTGCTCAATGGTTGTATTGTTCAGCAGGAAACTGTAATCGCACTGTTAAACAACATCTGTGGGGATGCATTGGCCAATCAACTGTAAGTATTAATGTTTTGCTGGACAAACAAAAAATGATATTTAAGACACTAACGCTGATTTCAATCTAGTAATTATGCTGAATGAGGATGTAATCAAATTCACATAAAATAGAGTAAGTCGGATTTTAAAGCCAAAATATGTAATTCCACCAAGAACATTGCTATAGTAAAACATGAGGATTTTTTTTTTTCAGATTAAATTATTAGTTTGACAATATTAATAAATTACCAAATAAAGATAAAATAAAATTATAAACAGTGATTAGTATAAACAATTGTGTATTAAAATAGGTGCGGTTTATTGCAAAGATGTTTTTATATGAAATGGTGGTAGAGAATAATAGCGGAAAGAAGGAGACTATTCAGCCTTGACGCTTTTTAAATTATGCTAAATTCCAATAAGGACGAAATCATCTTGCATTTATTTTTCATGTTAATCCTGTTTCATTCAGAGAATAGTTCTCAAATTATTACCATGCCTCAAATAGTCCCCTAACAACATTTTTCTAGCTTTTTTTTGTATTCACATCAGAAGACAAAGCCTCTTCGGCTAAACTGTCTCACTCGCTCAGAAGTTATCAAGCCATTTACCATAAATGTCTTTTTCAATCTCCTCTTCTTCTCACTGTCCTTCTGGCCCCACTCTTTTTCTTCCTTAAGAGTCACTGCTCAATAGAATTACACAGGCATGCATGCCTTTCCTCTTACAGATACTCCATCCACACATCAACGGGCGTAGATCAATTTCCGTCACTCTAAATACCAACACACTACAGCAGCTGTACATATACACACAGACACACACACACATATATACGGGCACACAGCCACGTGGGAGCTGAATGCAAAATGAGTGGACAAGACGGGAGTGATTGTAAGACGCAAACTCAAAAGGTCTGATGATTATTTTTGTCTCTGCCGGAAATCATTTACAATAGCACTTACGGCTCCCCTCTTCCCAGTTGAGTCAATTTACACTGTGTGTGTGTGTTTTGCACGCGTCTTTGGTTCATGGCTGCAGTATTGATGTGGGAAATTCCGAGTCGCGTCCCTCCGTCGTTCGACAATCGCATGCTTAGGAGGCCCCCCCTTGCTTAGCTTTGAAATGAGTCATCCACAATGTGATGCAACACAGCAGAGCAGATTTGAATTATGGGGCAATGAACAATGAGGTCACGGCAGGGCTGTGGGCATAAATCTCTTGGTGCCGTGTTGTAAAAACAGCATCTCTTATCAATGGAAGGAACAAGAGTCGGAAAATACAGCATTGTTTTGGCAATACGTGCGATTCCAGATAATGGATGTTGTAGAATAGATTTTGTAATGCCACCACGTAATTGTGCTAATTATGCATCTAGTTTTTATACTCGGCTCTTGCTGCAGATATTCTTGAGCTAAAGTTCTTCTACCTTGATTGCAAACTGCTGCAATGGCATTCTCAGTGTTCACATGCCTCTTGTGTATCCACCCAAATGCATCCTCTGATATTTTCCGTGTCTTTTTCCTTCTTCAGCAAATAGTCCACAATCAGGGCCTGATGTAATACCATCATCCCCAGGCTCCTCTTAAATTTCCTGCTTACTGGGCTTTTATTCTAACTGCATTACGTACGTACATCGTCTTTCTTTCGGTACATCTGGTTCTTTTTAGATGCAAAAAATAAAAATAAAAATCCAACTTAGCTTGATGTCATTTAAAAGAAAATTGGAGAAAATAACAATAAATGTCATTTATTCGCGAGTGGATGGTGGCACTGCTGAGATGGAAATCGACATGGCGACGTTTCCATTCCCTGCCTTTTGAGAGGGAGAACATGCGCCTGGGAGTATTGATCTGAAGCTTACTTGATGGTGCGCCGTGATTGGGCGAGGATGTGGTGGAGGGCCAGGCGGTCACGCTCGATGGAACACCGATATTATCAGATAAAGTCATGATCAATGCTTTGATCATCATTTGTGTTGTTTTCTTTTCGCCCCTTGAGCTCTTGCGATTGTGTGAAGTGTAAAAATACCGCCTTGTTGGGTCTAAAATTAAATTCCTTTAGACTAGCTGGTGAATAACTATGCAGAGATCTGTGGTTAAATCAGCGAGCTTACTTTTAGCAGCACGTGACATTAAAATAAGCACAATGGTCTCGTATCAGCTGAGGACAGGACAGTCATCGGAGATAAAATCAAGCATGGCCCTTTACATGGGACAGAGCATGTCACGTTTCCTCCCACGCATCTTCTGCCTCGCGCAATATAATCATTTACGCCACCTGAGTGTTTTACGTAAAGTGGTGCGATAGTGTCACGCCAAGACAAATGAGCACCGCTGTGGCCTGCGAGCCAGCACCACTACCTCACATGGACCATGTGCATTCTAACCATGTGAGAAATTGCATACATGTTTATCACACCCCGAGCCTCGGGATTGGCTCGTTGTTCAGCACTCTGTAGGATGGATGACACGGCATCCATCACGTGTCGAAAGGGAACTGGACCAGTACCTTCCTTGGAGAGGAGGTGTACTGAAATAGCTTTTGATAAATTTGATTTGAAATGAGCTTTGTGTATGTAGTCGTAAAATGAATGTATTTTGGCTATTGGGACTCTCGTAAATAAGAGAATATTGTGGTCTACTCTGCGTGGCATCTTTTCGGAAGACTTTCGGGACTGTTTTCATTTATCCAAAGAACATTTGAGGTCAAAGGCCTGGTTTTGACTTCTAGCTCATCAAAAATAGCCCTTCCAAAATTATAATCCTTAAAGTGATCATTCATATTTTTGTCAATTATGTGAAATTGATTGTTAATTTACCTGGGGCAACTCTCAGATGAGTTAATGTTTGATGTTGAGATAAGAGCTGCAATATAACTATTGTAAACGGGATCCGAACAACAGAGACAATCTCATTAAAATAACATCAAAACAATCTGGAATTAATTTTCACTTCAGTCAATGAAATGGCCATTCCTGTTCTCAAAGTTGTTTGATGAGACTGAAGTCAGAGTTCTCTGGACAATCTTTATAGTCCTCTAAGTAAATGCAAGTTAACTAAAAGTGGAAAAAAGGACATTCCAATTTGTATTTTATTTTAACTCTAACTGTTTTAAAAGGAATTAAGATACACAGCAACTTTAGGTGATCCTCTGAATATGAAGCTAGAGAAAATAGCGTTGGGGCTCAAAATAAGACATTTGTTTCCAAACAAGTTACTCTGCTAAGCTGGAAGCATATAATTGTCCAAAATGTCTTGGGAAGGTGGATGATTTCTTTGACCCCTGATAAATTCATCAATTGATTAAGAGGTGTGTCGCAATACCGTTGCCCTGCCCTGCCAGGGCTTGGATTGATTTGATTGTGCGTGTGGTCATGTCTCATTGTTTGCTGCCGAGCGCTGTTGATTACAGTTCACCGACTCAGAATCACTGGACAAATCAAGCCTGTTTAGTTTAATCACTTACCTCCCTCCCTTGCTTTTTCTCTCTTTCACATATTTATGTGGCACACACCGACAAGTCTTTAATTTTACGCTTGGTTAGGCCACATATACACATTACTCTTCCATATTGCTTATCCTTAGCGTATCGGATCGTTCCAAGTCGAGGGGGGAAAGTTGCGGCTTTCCAATAAATGGGACCACACCCTTCAAAGGAACGTACCGCATAAATCTGTAATTGGCATCCACACCAGTTCTGGTGTCTCACGCCACAATCTGCTGTCAAAGGCGTAGTTACAAAGGGTGTTGTACATAAAATACTATCATAAGTGTATCAAATGTGCGGTACAGTCATCGTAATTACAAACAGCCATCTTGTGAGTCATAGGGGCGACATGAGACTTCAGTAGAAGTGCCTCCAGGAACTGAAAAAAATGGTTTTACTGTCGACAAAAAAGTCACCTTGAATGTTCTGTTTTGTTTCTTTTTACTGAATTATCTGTTGAAGCTCATTGAGTCAGCAATGTAACATTTGCAAATTGAGTAGAACAGAAATGTTTGTTTCAGTTTCCCACAGTGGTTGTGTTTTTGTGTGTTTGTGTGTGTGACTATAGACCGACACAATCTGTAAAATATCTGAGGTGATTCAGATCGTTTAGTTTCTCTACGCTTCCATGACCCATATCCAGATTGTTGCCACTTGAGAGCGAAAAATCTAAATGGTGCCACTCGAGCCGCAGTCCAGGTGCCCTTGTTTACCGGTAAATGAAAACAGAGACTATTTGTTAGATGTTATTTTTTCCCCCCGCCGCTTGCTGTCTGGCCAGTAATCGAAGAAAATGTTGAACCCGTTGACTTGTTTACTTTTTCTGGACCACAGGACTTTGACCTTTGGGAAAGCAAATGGGACCAATGGGAAAATTGAGACGATGTATCATCCTCACATTGGTTTGATTAAAGAAACTGACCTTTAGATTTATTATTGAGAAACCCTGGAGAAATGTATGTTTTAATCTTTCTTTCTACAGTAACTGTGCATGAAGGTTAAGGTTAGGGCAAGGTTGCGGTTATGAAAAAATAAATTGTTTTTAAAGTTAGAGTATATTGACTGCAAGTGTTGCAAAGAGACAAACAACAAACCCATCTGCCGTGCGATGGCCGCAGATGGAGGGCGAACGATGTCCTACATTGGCAATCAACTTTGGTCGTGTCGATGACAAAGACAAACAGATGTGTCTTGAAACAAAAAAGCGATCGTGGGAACTTCTTTGTTTGAAAATGTGAACAAATAGTTTTTTTTTTTTTTTTTTTTCTGGGAGCGAACTAAGCAATGATGCACGGTTGATGTATGCATGAACTTTTGCAGTAGCGGCTGCTTTAATCTAGTCATTGGAGTTTTTCCCCCCCTTCATGCAAACGAGGCCTAATGAAAAATCTCATTTCATGCCTTGTACCAACCTGTTCCTTTCACACCTACGCATTTAGATCAGTTTCTTTCCACCTCTGTTCCTCCATTCGTCATTCATTGATCCTAGCATTGTTGACCAAGCTCAGTGTGAATAATGCATTCTGTGTTCTGAGAGAGGCCAGACACGAATTAAGATGCTGCATGGGCGGGCGGGGAGGGAGGAGAGAGGGGGGGGAGGGGTTGAGGGCTTCACGCCTTACTTATTTCTTTCACTGATCTGTTGCTCCTGGCACTTTCTCCATCATCAAGTTCATGCATACACACACGGGGCATGCAATACATGTTTATTTAGAAGCATGTGTGTATTTTGTACACACACAGTACACATTGAAGGCATCCTTTGTTGCAGTCTCTGACCACTCAACCATAAACGTATTCCTCATGGCCTCTTGTACTGCCTAATAGACACAATTACTGCACAGCCCTGTTGCAAACCTCCATGGAGGTCGTGGCGGTGATTTTTTTTTGTAGATATGCGAGTGCTGCAGTCAGTTCATGCTGAGAGTTCGCATTGCGTCCATTAAAACTATTTTCATTTCTGGAGCAAAATATCGACATGGATTCAGAAATACTGCTTGATATTTTCTGTATTATAATGAAAGTTGAGCTCATGGAAGCTCACAGAATAGCCCGGATAGGAATGATTACACGGATGCCGCAAGCTCACCTCAAAGCATTCACTAATTGTTCAATCAGACTGCTCTGATGTAATCCCTATTCTGGTCACGGCGTTATATATAGAAGGTTTCTATAATGATTGCCGTGTGTCAGCGTTTAGATCATTGGTGTCAAACACAAGGCCCGGGGGCCAGATGCTGCCCACCACATCATTTTATGTGGCCTGCAAATACAAATTTTGCATCAATTTCAAGCGTCAATACTAAAATTCCAAATTGTCTTTTCTCCAATTTTCATTACCATTCATCTTTTTAAAATATTTGAAGTTTTTACTCGTCTCTGATCCCAAAACTATGTAGCCCTTGATAAAAATTAGTTTGACACCCCTGGTTTAGATCCTCAATAAATTTATTTCTGTATTTTGGCTTGGCAACAGCATAGACTCTGCAATTTCTGAATTATAAGTCGTAGTGTTTGTGTGTCAGTCTGGCATGTACGTCAGGCAACAATTTCTGCACGGCAAAGCCAAGGCCAAAACCGAAAGGTGCTTTTTCCGGCGCGCCATCAGTCGTTGCAGTAAACAACATCGCTATACAGCACCCCATGTGTGCGCATACTTTGTCATTCCATTTAAGACACTCTCACTTTGAGGTTGACCTTGGCAAAATGAGTTTACATAAGCTTACAAATCTTTGCTGGGCAACAGAGTGCTACCGGTATTGAACAAATGGAATCCACTACATTGTGATGGAAAACATGGACGAATCTTAAGTGTGTTCACACTTGCACCCTTGAATTTATTTTATTTAAACTCCAGTCAATTCATTTTTAGACATGTTCACCCCAAATGATTTTAGAGCAAAATTCGCACGAGCATCGACAAGTCACGTGTGCTGATATTCTCCACATTTCAGATGCCATGAAAAAAAAAAATCACTTTAGACCATTGATTTAATTGACATGTCTTTAGTTTAGCACATCAACATTTGCGAGAGTTTTTTTTTTTTTTTTTTTTAAAGTCTGATAGCAGCACATTTTTTACCACAGGAATAACCGTAATGTGTTTGGGGTTTTGCTTTTTAAGTGCACTCGGCAATTTGCTGGTGTATTGTACCCTGCTATCTTGTTCCCATTTATCAGTAAATGTCGGTTTGGCTCCATTTTGTGTCTCTTTCTTTGCTTGGCACTCACTTGTCCATCTAACAAACCTTCCTGTTTACAGTTCTGACCAATAAGAGGAGGCAATTACATTGCATGGTTTCTCGTGACACTTTTTTTTGTGCACTTGGACATTTGAATGTGTCATTGCAAATTCAAGTAAGGTGGACTCCAACCCACCAAATGATCCTTACAAGAGAAAAACATCCTCAGCAGAATAAAGGCTACTTTGTATGCCAGGAATCAAGACGACAATTTGACTGACTGAAAAATGGACTCTGGTGTTTGTCAGAGAAACGGCGCCCATTTAACTCAGTTGTCCTGGCAAGAGATAAAGCATCAGCGTGGCGATAGACCATTACGTCGTTATGGACTTTGATACCGTGTCACTTAAAGAGTCATTACATGGCAGGCGCATACGGACCTTGTGCACACACATCCCCGCGAACCCTAAACAAGCAATTGAGAGTGAAAATGGCCTTGTGCTTCTTGTCTTTGAGTGGCTTATGGCTATTCAAACAATCTGGAGGGTGCTATTATTCTCACAGTGCACGCCATATTCACTTCACATTACGACTTTCTGTCTCCGTTG